>NC_143510.1:13957394-15162394 GCF_031878675.1 Megascapheus bottae
CTCCATGACCAACAAAGGGGGTGGGGAATCCCCTCAGATCAGACTCAGGCTATCTACTTTCCTATAGTCCTGCATTTTGGGCAGCTTTGCCCCTTTGTCCTCTGTTGAGCTTTACTAGCCCAACTGTGTTTGTCCTTAAGGACAAAACTATGTGCTAAGGAACTCAAGAAAGATCCTCATACAGAATGTTTGTGAACACTCTGGAAGACATTTGACCTGTTTAAGCTCCTAAATACTTCAGTGGCTTATCCAGGACAGCATTAGCTACAGTATGTTGACAAACCTGAACAGGTTCAGAAAATTCTGGAGCCCCAGGATCTGCAAGGCTTGGGCTTGATTAAGTACAGTGGGTAAAGCTAAACAACTGACATAGTTCCATTCTTCATGGTGAAGACAGTTACTTACTGTCGTATCTGAAGGTGAGGTTGTGCAGCCCATTGTTTCTGCTGGCCGGCCCCACTCCCTGTGGGAAAACAAGACACATGTTGCAGAGTGAAGCCAACTAACTATTGCAGCCCCAAATCCCATGGAGTCCGGGCCCATTTAGCAGGCCAGAGACCACATAAGCATCAGCCATCACTCCTTGAACTCATTCCATGACCCCAATTACCAAATGCCTTCCAACCCTAAGTGTCCTAAGTTCCAGGCCATGGGAATCATGAGCACTAGCTTCTCCTAAGACAACCATGGCAGGCTGCTCTATGTTTAGGGCTTAAAGAATTCATTAGCAGTAAGATTGGAAGAGAGACCAGGGCTGCCAACTGGAGCCCTTCCACTTGGATCTACTTTGAGCACTGATTGGTCATAAAATTCTCCTACCAGACACCCTCATCAGAGAGCTCTATTAAGCCTGGACAGATAGGCAATTCCTCAAGTCGAAGGAAACCGGTTTTTCACCCTAAGACATTCTGGGAATGAGTGTGGGAATAAGCCGTTAGTTTTAATGAGAAAATTCTTCACTGCCCCCATACCTATGCTTGGAATACACAGGGTGGGTCATAAAAGAAAAGGAAAGAAGAAAAAAAAAAACTTAAAAGTCTAACTCTTAACTCTTGGTGATGTGGCTATTAGCCATCTGCACTCTTAATAGCAGGGCTAACAACTCAGCCAAGCTTCCCCTTTAATTACAGCAGCCACAGAGGAGCCCCAAATCCTCCTGTTGACCCCAGCTTTTCTTAACATACAGCTTATCCATCATGGAAGTTAGTCCCTGATTTACTAACTTGGATCTAACTGTTTGACTATTCTGCAATTGTGCCTTCAGTACTAATTGAAGAATTCTCTGAAATACCTTTATTCTGGAGTGCTAAGTGATGGGAAAATAGTCTAATGACACAGCTAAAGTTTCCACTTAACGAGGAGAATATTGGGAGAAACCATATGCTGGCAGGCCTGGTATTTAATGAGCAATTGTTACAGTGAGACACAATATAAGGAATACATCTAATGGGGCCCAGGGTTTCAGGCCACAACCCTATTACATCCATATGCTACGGGCATGTTCACAATGCTTGTCCTGAAGCCAGGCACACCCACAGAAATCAGATTTCTGAGCTCAGATATATATGGGCCTTGGGAAAGCACAGCTGTGCAGAAATACACACACTCACCCCAAACAAGCAGTAACACAAAAACTAGATCAGCCCTGATCCTCCCAGGGCTTCCCTTCTTCCTAGTTCATCTTTCTTCTCTAGCTTCTTCCTCCAATCCTTTTCCACATATATAAGACTCCAGAATTCTTTACGTGAGTTGAAACTTTGAGAAGTGCTGTGATCATATTAGAATCCTAAGTGCATCCACGGCTCCTTAGGGACAAAACCAGACTGCAACTAGAGGCTGCTAAGCAGCAGAGATCTAATAACAACCAAGGAAAGCAATCCAATTTCCAACCATATCGTTTCCCAACCATATCGTTTACCTCCCTTCAAAGCCCAGATATAAACTTACTCAGCCCCTGTGATGAGCCATACATTAAGCTAGATATAGTGGTGAACATAACAGCCTTGCCTCACAAAATGAAGTAGTATGACATCCTTTCAAAGAAGTGTGATTGAGGCTGGGGAGCATGGCCTAGTGGTATAGTGCTTGCCTAGCATGCATGAAGCCATGGGTTCAATTCCTTGGTGACACATAAATAGGAAAAGCCAAAAGTGGTGCTGTGGCAGTAGAGCCCTAGCCTTGAGAAAGCCCAAGAACACTGCTCAGGCCAAGTTCAAGCCCAAGGACTGGCAACCAATCAATTAATAAATAAATGTGATATACAGAGGGGTTACAATTACATAAGTCAAACAATGAGTACATTTCTTTTGGGACAATGCCACTATTTCCATTGCTTTATCCCAGTTTTTTCCTTCCCATCCCCACCCCCAAGTTGTATAGTTCATTTTCTACATAGTGTCTAGCCTATCCTGAACCCCACAGGCTGGGCACTTAGCTATGAACCATACTAGAATCCTGCTCAAGGACTTTGGCCACGAAGGTGAGCTCTAATGTAGCTCTGCTACATCTGTTCACCCTTTATTCCTCCCCAAACAAATAAACAAACAAGACAAAAAGAAAAGGAAACATAACAAAGGAAAAAACCTCTTGTTCACTTCTGGCTTTTTGGTGGTCAATTGGAGATGAGTCTCATAAAACTGTTTTGCCCAGCCTGACTTTGAACCATCATCCTCAGATCTCAGCATCATGAGTAGTTAGGATTACAGGCATAGACCACCGGCACCCAGTACCATCTGTGTTTTTGTGGTTGTGATTGTTGATCTATCTATCTATCTATCTATCTATCTATCTATCTATCTATCTATCTATCTATCTATCTATGTTTCTCTGGAAGAGAGTGAGTTAAAAAAAAAATCATGAAGCCATGCAGAAGACAAACTTTTCAAAAAGGAAATACATTCTGTTTAATAGTATGTTACAAGACATATAGGAAATCTAGTTACTTGTGGGACTAACTTTTCCTTTGTTCCTGTTTCCCTGGTATGTCTATTGTAGCATGATTTTTTGTTGTTGTTGTTTTGGTGCCTGTACTGGGGCTTTAACTCAAGAATCTTAGCTTTTTTTGCTCAAGACTAGAGTTCTACCACTTGAGCCACACCTCCACTTCTGGCTTTTTGCTGGTTAGTTGGAGATAAAGAGTCTTATGAGCTTTTCTGCCTGGGCTGCTTTAAACCATAATTCGCAGATCTTGGCCTCCAAAGTAGCTGGGATAGTAGGTGTGAGCACTGGTGTCCAGCTTTTGCAGTCTGGTTTTTATAGACATTTATTTCCACCTGCAACAGCCAATGGACTGTGGAAGAGAGTCCAAGACTGTGAGTTGTATTGTATTGTGAATGTAAGAACCTCAATTCCTCCAAATAAGATCTCTGTGATACATGGAACCTAGTTCAGAAAGGGCCCCAGTGAGTTGGCTTCACCCAGTCATTATCCACTGATCATCCCAACCTGTCTTGAGTTCTACAGACTGGGCACATAGTTATGAATCCAATCTGAGTCATGGTCTCAAGGAGCTTTGGCCATCGAGGTGAGCTTATGTAAGCTCATTCCCCTACTACCTGTCTTTATTGGCTCCCTGTCCCTTTACATCATTCCTAATATGATCTTCTCCTGCCTACTTCCTAGTCACTGCCAGTTTCCAAACCTCTCAAGCATATCTTCAGGCAGGCCTGAATTCCCAGAATTCTTTTCTTGCTTCACATTCCCATAATTCAACTAGAATGGCACTTCTTGAATGTAAATGGGAAATGGCAATTATAATTCTACAGCAGCCAACTGAAAACCCTAAATCTATGTACATCCTAGCCTGGTCATGGAACTGCAGTAAGAGACATCATAACCCACACTCTGAAGACCCTTCACTGCTGGAATCCTTAATGCACAGCTTCTCAGCAACATGCATGACAAATGCTTCTCCTGGCTGTCTTCAGCTCAGCTTCAGCTGTTCCAGAGACCTCAGAATCCACTTGAGAAATGCTTATTTCAGCTATCCCAAAAGATGCTGCTGCTTCCTTGACTTTGTGGCAACAGAAATGATAACTCCCAAACAGGCCATATTCTAACTCAGGAACACGAAACTGTTCTTTTACAATGCAAATGGGACTCTGCAAGTGTGCAGATGTGATTAAGGATGCTGAAATACAGAGGGTATTTGGGGTTATTTAGATGGGCCTGGCACATGATTCAGGTCTCTATAAGTCTGGGGTCCAAAAAGTTCTTAGTCTCCTCCGAAAAAAGAATTCAGGGGCATGGAGAAGAATTAAGCATGAATGGGTTTATTTGTTTAACACCAAAGCAAGGCAAAAGTGCACCCTTCTAGACAGGGCAATGGATAGACTCAAGAAGGAACATTATACTGTAGGTCCCAAGACCATAAGCTGTTATTGGGGTCTGTAGACATGGGAGAAGTCAGTCCTGGAAAGTTAAAGTGTAATTAACTTTCAGAGATTGGGGTGTGTGTCATCAGATCCTTCTCTATATTACTGGAGTAGGGCAAGTTTTGTTTTGCTTTTTTTTCTTGTATAGGTGATGTACAGAGGGGTTAGTTACGTAAGTAAGGTAATGAGTACATTTCTCTCTTTTTTTTTTAACCAGTCCTGGGCTTGAGCTCAGGGCCTGAGCACTGTTCTTAGACTTTGTCAAGGCTAGAGCTCTACCACTTGAGCCTCAGCATCACTTCTGGCCTTTTTCTATGTATGTGGTACCAAGGAATCGACCCAGGTCTTGGTGCATGCTAGACAAGCACTCTACCACTAGACCAAATTCCTAGCCCCATGAGAACTTTTCTTTTTGAACAGTGTTACTCCCCTCCCTTGTTTTCTCCTGCCTTCCCCCACAGCAGGGGGAGTTCTTGACCTTGGATAGTCAGGTAGTAGGGGCATCAGGTCAGCAAAACCCTAGGTATGTTCCAAGTTGCTCAGTCAACAGTCTAAGATGTGATTGCTTACTAACTGCTAAGCAATTGTTCCCTAACTGCCTAACTTCTAGGTTAGGCACAAAATGAGAAAGAGACTAAAGAGTTAGTATCAAGAGAAAAGGACATGTGACAATAAAAGCAAGAAAGCGAAGGGATGGAGGGAGGGAAGGGAGAGAGAAAGACAAACATAGAGAAAGTTTAGAAGATGCTATACTTAGTATTCTGAAGGCAGAGAAGCTAAACAATGTAAGCAACCTCTCCAGAGGTGGACAGCTGAGGAACAGATTCTCCCTAGAAGCCTCAAAAGGAGTCAGCCTTGCCAACTCCTCAATTTTAGGAGCTTCAGGCCTATTTTGGACTTCTGACCTCCAGAACTCTAGGACAGGGTGGTATCACTACAGTGTTGGCGGGAGTATAAAGTTGTTCAGCCACTCTGGAAAGTAGTATGGAAGTTTCTCAAAAGACTAAACATAGAACTTCCCCATGATCCAAGAATTCCACTCCTGAGTATTTATCCAAATGACTACAAACAAGGCCATACTAAAGCTACCAGCACAATCATGTTCACTGCAGAATTATTTACCATAGCAAAGATATGGAACCAACCCAGATGCCCTCAGTAGATGAATGGATCAACAAGATGACACAATGGAATTCTATGCTTCCATCAGAAAGAATGACATTAACCCATTTGTAAGAAAATAGAAAGACCTGGGAAAAATTATATTAAGTGAAGCAAGTCAGGCCCTAAGAAATGTAGGTTGCATGGCTTCCCTAATGTGAATAACTAGAATATGTCTGATACACTTAACAGGGAATCACAATAACCCAACTGCTAAGTGTGTAGGACCACATATAATGAAGTGTATCAAAAAATGAATTCCAAGAATTGGAAGCAAGAGATTCTTATTATGTCCTGTATGCAGGTATTTCTATTTTATTGTTTTAGTTTTCTGTACCCTTTGTCTTGTATATAAGTTTATCTGATCTGTGGAAGGGAAAGGGAATCACAGAACCAGCAGGATAATGGATGTACAAGGCAACAATGCTACTTACTAGACACTATGTTGGAAATGAATTCTACAACTTGGGGTCATGGGGGGGGGGAGTAGGAAGGGGTGAGTGGGAGAAAAATGAGAGAGTAACAGTGTTTAAAAAGAAATGAAGGCCGGGAGTTTTGCCTAGTGGTAGAGTGCTTGCCTAGAATGCATGAAGACCTGGGTTCAATTCCCTGATATCACATACATAGAAAGGGCCAGAAGTGGTGCTGTGGTTCAAGTAGTAGAACTTTAGCCTTGTGAGAGCCCAAGGACAATTCTCAGGCCCTGAGTTCATGTCCCAGGACTGGCCAAATAAATAAATAAATAAATGCATTTATTACCTTACTTATGTGACTGTAACCCCCGCTCATCACCTTTACAATAAAGGTATTTAGTAGTATTGTTTTAGTTTGTGTAAATTTTTGTAACAGCAGCAATTGAAAGCTAATATACACATAGATTTCACCTGCAATATGGATGAACTAGAGCTCCATATCACACAGGCATGTATAGTCATTCTTCCACCATACACTAAGAAATCAACAGTCATATAAGAGGTCTTTCTCCCTGGCTTCAGGCATGAAGTCACTGGGGTAAATTATATATAGGTCAAGAATGCAGAACCTACTCCCTCTCTTACTCATACCCTAGGAGACACCCAGGAGTCCTATTTCCTGCCCAATACCTCCCATAGTCTTCAGGGGTAATGAGTGGCCAGTTTGGGTAGGATTTCTCCTTGAGGGTAGAAAAATTGGGGCCATTCTAATCAAACTAAGGCCCCTGTGAAGTGGAACCCTTCACATTTTTAATCTGATCTGTGTGCAACCAACTTCTTCTTAAGACTTCATGCATATGCATCTCATAGATAAAACTGAGATTATAGCTGTGTACAAGCTATAATCCCTTCCCAAAATGTGCCAGGTCATGATCCTCTCATTTCGTTAGGACCAACCCACTGTCATTACAATGAACTCTTCTCCTACTCCTTAAATCCTATTAATCAGCAAAAAAGCCAGAAGTGGAACTGTGGCCCTGTGGTAGAATGCCAGCCTTGACTGAAAAAGCTAAGGGAAAGAGCCCAGAACCTGAGTTCAGGCCCTAGTACTGGCACCAAACAAACCACCACCAATAAACCATAACAACAACAGTAACAACAACAAAAACCTAACAGAAGCTAAGCGCAGGGAAATTGACAAAGGAATGCCAGACACAAAAAAGCTCTCAGAAAGTACATTCCCAAATCTCGGAGATTGTACATGTGATAGAGATACATCAGGGAAAGATGGCGGAAGATGATGACCAGTAGGCTAAGGACTGTGGTCTATGGTACTTGCTGTGAGAACTGGAAGACCCCTTAACTCCATTTGTAAAAAGTGTACAGACTGGGCCAGGAGTTTGGCCTAGTGGTTAAAGTGCTTGCCTAGCATGCATGAAGACCAGGGTTTGATTCCTCAGTACCACATACATAGAAAAAAGCCGGAAGAGGTGCTGAGACTCAAGTGGTAGAGTGCTAGCCTTGAGAAAGTCCAAGGACAGTGCTCAGGCTCTGAGCTCAAGCCCAGGACTGGCAAAAAAAAAAAAAAAAAAGTGTACAGACTGGTGTGAAAAGGAGAGGCTGAAGACAAATTCCCAAGACTCCTGCCCCCACATTCCTGGGCCTGCCACATAGTTAGCCCTTGATAAATGTTAGTTTTCTGCCTAAAAAATTGATTAAATGACTAAGCCAGGTAATATGTACAAGAACTTGGTACTTCATACAGATTTATGGGTTTTGAATCAGGGCCCTCTCCAACAACAACAACAAAAAAAAACAGATAAGGTCACTTACAAAGCTGGCCAACAGGTTTGTAAACTGTTCTTCAGGAAGCAATCCCAGGCTTTTACCTACTATTTTTTTTTTTTTTTACTACATAGGTTTTTGATATTTAATGAACTCACAATTAAAAGTACATGTTTGTTGCCTGTTACTTAAAACCTATAAATGTCAATGCTGTGGCCTCAGGGTGCCACATTCTTAGTTAATTAGCCACTCCAGTTTGCTGCACTAATGAGCAGCTTTCAATTTGTTCCAAGAGGAACTAAGAGGGGCTGGGAGTGTGGCCTAGTGGTAGAGTGTTTGCCTAGCATGTACAAAGCCTTGGGTTTGATTCCTCAGCATCACATACACAGAAAAAGCCAGAAGTGGTGCTATGGCTCAAGTGGTAGATTGGTAGCCTTGAGAAAGCTCAAAGACAGTGCCCAGGCCCTGAGCTCAAGCCCCAGGACGAGAGAGAGAGAGAGAGAGAGAGAGAGAGAGAGGAGAGAGAGGGGAGAGAGGGGAGAGAGAGAGGAGAGAGAGAGGAGAGAGAGAGGAGAGAGAGGAGAGAGAGGAGAGAGAGAGAGAGAGAGAGAGAGAGAGAGAGAGAGAGAGAGAGAGAGAGAGAGAGAGAAAAGAAAGAAAAGAAAAAAGAATTAAGAAGCGAGGACTCAGTGCCTAGAATTCTAATACAAAATTCCTTTGGTTGGTGCTCTATGTACGTAGGAGCAGAAGCAGCAAACAGAAACATGATAAGGGGAAAAATTTTAAGTGCTCTAAAGGAATAAAATTCAAAAGATAAAACCAGCATCATGCTCCAGCCATATGGCAAGAAGCAAAGGCCTGGCCACAAAGTCAGTCACTGGGTAAGATTCCTCCCAGAGAGGCTGGGAGCCTTCATGGAGGGCAGGATCCATTCCACTGTTGACTGAGGAGCCCTGAGGACTCTAAGCCCTTTGAAGATACTAACTTCCTGTCCACTTACAGCAGTTCAAATGCATTGTGCAAAGGATAGGACATGGTGGGCGTTGGTGGCTTATGCCGGTAATCCTAGCTACTCAGGAGGCTGAGAGGATCTCGGTTCAAAGCCAGCCTGGGCAGAAAAATCCTTGAGACTCTTATCTCCAATTAACCATTCAAAATCTAGAGGATGTTGTAGCTCAAAGTGGTAGTGTAACTAGCCTTGAGCAAAAGAGCTCAGGGACAGTGCCCAGGCCCTAAGTTTAAGCCTCACAACTGTGAGGGGAGGGAGGAGGAGCGTGGGGAAGGACAGCCCTCTAAATGTGATGCTTCTTTCCCAGCTAGGTCTTAACACAACTATATTCAAATTAACTAAGAGCTTTCAGAAAACAGGGAATGTTTTAGTGAACAATTCATCAGACAGAACTATGAGGCCAGACGACAGGTAGTAAGTAGCTCACACCTAAGGCTTAGATCTTAGGATCACAGTTCAAATGCAGCCTACAAGAAAATATGTGAGACTCATCTCTAATTAACCACCAGAAATCCAGAAACAGAGCTAGAGCACAAATGATAGAGAGCCAATCTAAGTGACACAGTCCAGGCCCTGAGTTCAAGCCCCAGTACCTTTATGTGCTGTAAGGTAAATCAGATACAAATCCAATCCTGAGAAAACAGAGAAGCCACATTTTGAACTATCCAACCAGGAGTCTTTATTGGAGGCCAGCATCTGAAGATGGACTTTACTCACCCTGAACAAGGCTTACACAAAGCTTTTGAAGACAAAAAAACCATATGCTTGGATGAGGGCTAAGCCAAAGCAGATCTCATTAGGACATACTCAGATATAAGCTCAGATATCAGCAGAACTCTTCCACTTAGAGAAGATAAGGCCTCCACCTTCCATATAGAGGGGAAATCTTACAGGCTACTCAGAAGTGGGTAGGTAATTGAGGAAGAATCAGCGCATTCTCTATGCAAGGCTTTCAAAGCTATGCCATTTATATCTCTGAAGCAGAGCTTTCCCAGCTAACCATGAGGTAGGTATCTACAAATCAACCAATGGCCTTTCTCACCTCTAGGCAAGAGGTACTAGACTCAGCCTCCTTGCTGCATATGCACACACATGTGCACATGGGTGCACATGCAGACACACCCCTAGGCGGATTTTTTTTTTAAGACATAACTAGTAACTATTAATAAGGCCAACTCATACTTTCTAATGTCCATAACATTCCTGGATGAGATAAAATGGTGACAGAGAGCACAATGAAGTATAAAATATAAATCCAGACCACACTCTTGCCTGTGAGCAATGGACTTGAGGAGGAGGTTAAACTCAGATCATGTGACTCTGGACTAGGTTTAGATGGTTTCATAAACAGACAGATCCCACTCACTTCAATGCAAACCTTTAACTTAAAAAAGAAAGAAAAAAAAAAGCAATGCAGAGAAACCCCAGGTGATGTAAGCTGAAGAGAATGCTGGCAGATCCAAAACATAAGGAAAATAAATCACAAAGCCAGCTCACGCCTGGATCTATTCAAGATATATTTCCTCCACATTCCTGGGAGCTGTTTCTTTCTCTTTTACTCTCCCCACCTCCTCAGATGCAACCTACTTCAGAAACAGATGCCAGAAGTTTGATTTGGAGAAGTGGGGGCTTTGATATCTAGCAAGAAAACAGGTGAGCTCTGGGGGAGTGACATGGGCTTCCTTCAAGTAATTATTTCACTGGCCAAAACAAAACAAAAACAAACAAACAAAAACCCCTGGCATTCTTAAGCTAATTGAAGAAATCTGCTCAGGGAGGTAGGAAATGACCACTAAGCAGGTCTGTGCACCAGACCAAAGACATAATCATGCTTCATCTCTGACATGCTGCTAATCAGCACACACATGTTCCTAATTTCATGCTCCCCAAAGGAAAGCTGAAGGGACAATTGTTTCTGAGCTCTAACATGGAGTGGGTGCAGACCAAGTTACCATGTGTCTTGCTGATAAAAATGAAAACCCTAGCTCTTTTCATAGTCCTTCCTCTATATCAATCTCCCCAACTGATTCGTTCAAGAAAAAGATGTGTCAGGACATTTTACACAGTTTTGATTCTCAGCACCTTCTAAAATGATGGTGGCACACAGAGATTACTATGTTTAAAATGTCCTCCCCTGCTGCTGACTTTAAGAGTTGTTGTTAGTTGTGGTGCTTGAACTCAGAGCCTGGGAGATGTCCTTGAGCCTCTTTTTTTTTTTTTTTTTTTTTTTTTTTTTTTCTGCCAGTCCTGGGGCTTAACTCAGGGCCTAAGCAATGTCCTTGGACTTTCTCAAGGATACCACTTGAGCCTCAGCACCACTTCCGGCTTTTTTCTATGTATGTGGTACCAAGGAATTGAACCCGGGTCTTTGTGCATGCTAGGCAAGCACACTACCACTAGGCCAAACTCCTGGCGCATCCTTGAGCCTCTTTGTGCTCAAGACTAGTGTTCTACCACTTGAGCCACAGCGCCACTTCTGATTTCTGAGGGGTTAATAGGAGATAAAAGTCTCATGGGGAATTTTCTATCAGGGCAGGCTTGAAACTGCAATCCTTGGATCAGCCTCCTGAGTAGCTAAGGCAACAGGAATGAACCACCAGCACCCGGCAAGACTTTTATTTTTAAATTGCCTTACCATTAGACTATACCCATTTGATTAAAGTCCAGAGGATATCAGGGTACAGGCCTCTGCACACACAGGCTTGAAGCATAGATGCATGTGGGTATGTGTACATGTACATACACACATACACACACACACACACACACACACACACACACACACACACACACACACACACACGATTGTATTCCTGTGTTTGAAAACAAAATGAAGCAAAGCTCCATAGCCTCCTGTTTTTCAAAAGCAAAAAGCGCAATCCATTTCTCCTGTAAGTCTATTAAGGATCTGAGCTGAGTGTTCTCCCATGGCTGATACTACTCATAGACAGGATTGTTCCATTCTTCTGAAAATGTGAAAGGCAGACTATAAAATATGCCTCCGGATGGAGGGCCAGCCCTTTCCCTCTGCTTCACACCACTCCCCTGCACTCAAATGAGAACCACATGTTAGCTCAAACCCCAGCATCTTCAAGGTAACAGGCAGCCAATCTTCAGCTTAAGAAACATACACAGACAATTCACAGAGATTAACTGGTTTTCTGTAAACACTGGGTAAAAAGAGGAAGCAAACAACCAGTGAAATACCTACCCAACGCATGAGCAAGTGGCTCAATCTTACATAGTTGTGAAAGGAACAAAAGACTTTAACTCCAAAAGCTCAAGAAAGTCTCTTCTAAGAATGAAAAATAGTGATTAGACAATAGAGAAAAACTTAAATCTAAAAACATGACTACCATTCCTAAGCTGAGAGGAAATGTTCAGCTCCAAACACAATTACTAATAAAAAGCTTTAGGACCACACAGCTTGCTGTATGCCAATTTGTGCCCACTTCAAATACTGTTTCTGAGGGTCAGACAGTCTCCGTATACTGTGTCACATCTGGAATTTTGCTTTCACAGCACGCGCGCGCGCGCACGCACACACACACACACACGCCAGAGAAATGGGAAACTGTGATGTTGCCATGGAGATCCAGCCCCCTCCCAGCAGGTCTCTGCAGAGACATAGACACGTAGAAACACACACACACACACACACACACACACTTCTCCAAGGTAGATTTCCCCCACGTGGAAATTATGGAAGGCTACTTCATTCACATTTTGGTGCTAATCCAGTGAAGGATATGTTAGAAAACCATGTTCCTCCCTGTGTATGCACATGGTGATCCCAGACAAAAAAAAAAAACTCCTTAAAATGAGAAGTGGGGAAGCAGCAAGTCAACATTAGACTCTGTTCCCAAACCCAGGGCTTCCTCACTTGCTCTAGAAGGGAGACAGGCTTCAAGTATCCTTTTCAAACTTTCCTGTTGTTCAACTACAAAAAGCCAAGCTGGAGCCAATCTGCTCCAAATGCCTGCCAATGCCAAGCTGAGCTCCTGAAACTATGCCTGCAGGGTGAGTAGCTAAGGCAGGGGGCTCCTTGTTTCTAATTATTAATGACTCTGGTGTGGTTAAGTGGGAACTGCGTTTCTAGAACACCTTTGGAGAATCCTTTGGTTTTCTGCAGAAATATTTAACAACACCATCTGGGGATTCCTAGCACCCCTTGAGGATACCCAAGAGCTTCTTTTTTCATATATTTTTATTGTAATTAATAGAGGGGTTTCAATTATATTCACCAGATAGAAGGAGCATTACTTCACAAACATTGGTACCCCTTTCTCATGTTTTTGTCTCCATTTCCCCCATCCTCCCCTCCCCTCATCTTGTTTTTCCCCCTTCCCTTTCTTATTTCAAATAAACTTATATACAATATACCAAGTAACAAGGTAAGATACTGTAACAATATGAGAATAACCAAGGGACAACAAAAGAGATGAGAAATAACACAGTACATTAAGAACAACATTCACTAATTATATAGCTCTTGTGCCCAAGAGCTTCTGAGGGGCTCCCACGCCCCAGGTCCAAAATCGTAATATGAATTTTTAAAAATACAAAGATCACAACTGAAAATGGCAGAGGAGGTAACATCTGTACTTGTCCACTCCTTTGGGATACACACTTCCAAATGGTCCCCTTCAGGGATGTATTCCAAGATTCTAAATGTATCTACACCAAGATTCCCCCCTTGGGTGCTTCACAGTCACAATCCTACTTCCCCAGGCCCCTAACTGGCTCCAGACTTCCATCTACCCTCCCAGGAGCATTCTCCCACCAGTTCTGACGACAGCTTCCTACCTAAAATACAGTGAGCTTTCCAATATGTATCCACCTCTCTGCAAGATCTCGCCTTTCCTGGACGATTTCCTGGAAATGAGGGCAAGGAATCAGCCAAGCTCAGAGGTGAAGTAACAGTCACCCACCCCTGTAGAGAGGGATGGAAGATAGAGGGTTGCAGACTCAACAATACTCAGCAACTGCTTGAGTTTTGAACTGAACCATTTCCAGCTAATCTCTTGGGTATTGCATCGTGAAATAATGTCCCAGAGATGATGATGATGGGTGTTGGGGGTGGGGGGAGAGGGAAAGACAGAGACAGAGACAGAGACAGAGACAGACAGACAGACAGACAGACACACACACACACACACACACACACACACACACACACACACACACACACAGAACAAATTTGTCCCTGCTTCCCTCACTCATTCAATAAAAAAAAACTTCTTAAAGCACCAGGAAGTCAGCAGCTTTGGCTCCAGGTGTTAGCACTTAGCGCATCCCGCCCAGACCCCTCCAGCTGAAGGCTGGCCGCCTGGGAGCCCGACACAGCAATTAGGCCCTTCCTGGGCTGGGCGCCTTTGTCCCCTCACTAACATCATTAGTGTCTGACTTCCTGTGCACAACAGGGCCTCCCAGGGGCAATCACTGGCTGACCCGGGCAGGGCATTAGACTTCCTTTGTCAAAGACCCTCAAATGTTAACAAGCATGTGAACAAGCCTCTCCTCCTCCACCCTCCCCTCAGCCTCTGGACAGGCCCACTACTTGGGGCAATTCACAAAGTTTCAGTTCCCCCCAGCTATGACAATCCTAGTTACTTGAGGGAAACTCCAAGTCTCAATGTAGAGGCCTCTGAACCTGATTTCCTAAGGCTCTTCCTGGGACTGGAAGTGAAACCTTAGTTTTAAGTAGAATCCATGTTGTCCAACTGTTCTGTTTCATATGTCATATTTGTTACAACTCAGTAAAACCCGACACTTTGTCCAAGATACAGGGATTCATGAAGCTTATAGAGCAGTGACATCAAAGGTAACACCTGTGTGTGTGTCGAAGCCTGGTGTGACAGCTCACGCCTGTAATCCTAGCTACTCAGGAGGCTGAGATCTGGTTCAAAGCCAGCAGGGCACAAGAGGACCTGAGACTCTTAACTACAATTAACCACTAGAAAACTGGAAGTGTCGCTGTGACTCAAGGGGTAGGGCGGTAGCTTTGAGCTGAAGAGTTCAGGGACAGCATCCAGACGCGCAGAGTCCAAGCCCCACCACCACCACCAACGACAACAAAAAAAAAGGAAGAAAGAAGTGTCTATCACTTCTCAGATCACAGGTGCCAATAGCCATGTCTGATTGAGTTTTATTGAATCAAGCTAAAAAAATAAACCACAGTTTGGCTAATTCTTAAGTTCCTGGAAATGGAGGAAAATATAACACCCAGAAGATGAAGAAAACAGCTGATTTCCCCACTCCTGCTAAATGGCCTTTGCAGAATGTAGTATTTGTGATCAACACACAGCACTGCATTAGGTTCTGGATATATTTTTAAATATTTGCTTAAAAACCACTCAGGGGAGTTTAGAATAACCTAAAGCCCCAGAAATCAGTTCTTTTACAGCTAAAGACTAACATGTGTCTTTGACTCCTACCAGGGGCAAATCTCATCCAAGCATCCAGAATCTTCACAGGTTTATCTTTGATAGGGATTATAAGTTCCAAAGGGCAAATGACTTCATTATTACTTCTGATTTTACCTTTTGCCAAACTAATTTTAAAATGGCAGGCAATCGGAAGAATATAGTACACTCAAACCCTAGTGATCCCAACTTTACACATCCCCACTTTCTTGGATGGAAGCCAGCAGTCTACCCTTAAACTATAGGTAATAAATCTAGAAGGCTTTCCTAATTTCCCTGTGATACCATATGGAATTCCCATTAATACACACACAAGTAACCACACACACATGCACATACATAATGACACACCAATTAAATCATTGGATGATAGGCCAGAAAATAATTGTGTTTCCCAAGAAGTAATCAGTTTTGTTTTAATTTTTCCAAACAGCTAGCACATCCTTTCTGGAAAGGAGTGGTAAAGAATGATGTAACAATGAAGTATGAACAACCTGGTTGACTATAGATTTAGAGAAGTATTTCTGTAGGTGCGGGAGGCAATGCAGCTTTCCCAGGTCTGAAAGTCTCCCTGCAATCTAAGTGTTTCTGGCACAAACTGAGACAGAGAGGTCAACTGCAAGGCAAAGTGGCTGGCTGGCTGACAAGGCAGAAGGAACTACATGTAGAGATTCATCTCCTCTCCTGATGACCTGTAATGGCTGAAGGTTGAATCTTTTCCTCTCTGCAAGGCTGAGGCAGGCAAAAGGCATATCCAGCCTCTTTTCTTGCTGGAAGAAGTCAATTAGGCTTTCTATGGAGAAATGTTTATAGGATCAAAGCATATACAGTGGAACTTAGAAGCCCATGTAACATTTTGTTACAATGTTAGTATAAAACAAGTGCTTGGGGGCTGGGAGTTTGGCTTAGTGGTAGAGTGCTTGTCTAGCATGCAGGAAGACCAGATTCCTTGGTACCACATGCATAGGACAAAAAAAAAAGCCAGAAGTGGTGCTGTGGCTCAAATGGTAGAGCGCTAACCCTGAGGAAAAAAGCCCAAGGACAGTACTCAGGCCCTGAGTTCAAGCCCCAGGACTGGCAAAAAAAAAAAGAAAAAGAAAAAAAGTGCTTGCTAGAAAAGATTAAACGTGTGTGTGTGTGTGTGTGTGTGTGTGTGTGTGTGTGTGTGTGTGTGTGTGTGTATGTGTGTGCTGGGACTTGAACTCATGGTCTTGGTCTCACTTAGCTTCATTCTAGGTTGGTGCTCTACCACTTAAGCTTCCACTTCCAGCTTTTTGCTAATTAACTGAAAATAAGAGTCTCATGGTTTTATCTTCCCAAGCTGGCTTTGAACTTTGATCCTCAGATCTAAGCCTCCTGAGGATTACAGGCATGAACCGCCAGCACCTGGCTGCAATTTTTTTTTTTTTTTTTTTGCCAGTTCTGGGACTTGAAGTTACGGCTTGAGCACTGTCCCTGAGCTTCTTTTGCTCAAGGCTAGCGCTCTACCAATTGAGCCATAGCAACACTTCCAGCTTTTTCAATTTATGTATTGGGTTTCATGCATACTAGACAAGCAAGCACTCTACCACTAAGCCACATTTCCAGCCTTTTTTTTTTTTTTAAGGAAAACTTAAAGGCTACAGTTAAGTTGATTTCAAACTAAGAAGGGAAAAATAGGTCACTGAGGCAAGCAGGCATGAGAACACTGATCTTCAGGACACAAGACAGAACATTTCCACAAATGCTGAGGTAGCAAAACCACAGAGGCACAGAGGATCTAGGGCTGTGGACAGCAGACTAGGAAAGGACAAAGGTATGGGTGGGCTATCTCCTTTATGCTATTTCCCATCTCCTCAAGTGGGACAAATACTGAGTGGTTCTCATATACAGATTCCTTAGGAGTATGTTTCGAAGTTCCTGTGGAAATCATAGTCTTGTCTTTTGACAAAGACTTTATTATTTTTATACACATAACAAGTTCATGAACTAAAGTGGTAGCGAATACCTATAATGCCAGCACTAAGGCAAGAGCATCAGAAGTTCAAAGCCAACCTGGGTTCCCTCTTTTTTTTTTTTTTTTTTTTTTTTTTTGTGGTGCTGGCCTAGGCACTGTCCTTGAGCTTTTTTTGCTCAAGGCTAGTGTTCTACCACTTCTAGCATTTTGGTGCTTAACTGGACTTTCCTGCCCTGGCTGGCTTTGAACCATGACCCTCAGAGCTCATCTTTCTGAGTAGCTAAGATTACAAGCAAGATCTTGTTTTTAAAAATTTTTATATAGGGGCTGGGAGTTTGGCCTAGTGGTAGAGTGCTTGCCTAGCATGCACAAAGACTGGGGTTAGATTCCTCAGTACCACATATATGGAAAAAAGCTGGAAGTGGTGCTGTAGCTCAAATGGTAGAGCTCTAGCCTTGAGGAAAAAACCCAAGGATAGTGCTTATGCCCTGAGTTCAAGGCCCAGGACTGACAAAAAATTAAATAATAATAATAATAATAATAATATGAAGGAGGAGGAGGAAGAGGAGGAAGAGGAAGAAGAGGAGGAAGAGGAGGAAGAGGAGGAAGAGGGAGGAGGGAGGAAAAAATTAACGAACCTGAAAATCATCCAATCTGGGGACAGGCACGCTGGCTCATGCCTAGCTACTCTGGAGGCTGAGATCTGAGGATTAAGGTTCAAAGCCAGCCCAGGCACAAAAGGACCTGAGACTCTTATCTCCAATTAACTTGTAGAAAATGGGAAGTGGGGCTTGGCTCAAGGGTAGGGCAGTAGCCTTGAGCTGAAGAGCTCAGGGACAAAGCCAAGGTCCAGGGGTAGGGCTGTAGCCTTGAGCTGAAGAACTCAGGGACCAAGCTGGGTGCCAGTAGCTCATATCGGTAATCTTGGCTACTCAGGAGGCTGAGATCTGAGGACTGCAAGTCAAAGTCAATCTGAACAGACAAGTCTGTGAGACTCATGCCTCCAAATAACCACCAAGAACCTGGAAGTAGAGCTGTTGTGGCTCAAGTAGTTAGGGTACAACCTTGAGTACAGATGCTAAGAGATAGATAGTGCCTAGGCCCTGAGTTCAAGCCCTTGTGCTGGTGCAAGCATGCACACGCACGCACACAATCCTCCATAATCCTGAACCCCATTATTTTGTAGTTGATCACTCCAGCCTGCCATATGCATCACACAGACTCTAGTTTTACCTAAGTAGATCCTCATACACAGAACATTTGTTCTGAGTAATTTCCACCCACTAGAAAGAAAAAAACAAGCCATTCCTTTTGAGAAAAACACATGGGACCTAAGGGAACAAAAGGAGCCTAATAAAGTGTTAGAAGCACTGGGCCAAATTCTTCCCAAGGGTCCAGTCTGCTTTAGTTATTCATCATCATTTTCTATGACAGGGAAGGGTCATGATAAGGAGTGAAACTGGCCCTTTACCCTGCTCCAGAGCCTGTGGTGCCTGTGGAAAAGGTAGATGTCAGATGCATTATGGACGCGCCTCTTGACACAGCAAACAGAAGCTGAGATTTCAGTAGCTCACCTACTGATGTGGGCATCTTGAATGCTGCTGTGAAAGGCAACTAAATGACTATAATTTTCTTGTATGTTTCTTCAAAATGACATAAATCTAGGGGATTTGATGATTTGTTGGCAAGTCTCATGTAAAGAAAGAACTGTGTAAAATGAAAAGGGAAATGGGTAAATTCAGGGAGCAGTTTGACAATGCCACCCCCCTCCCCTCCATGCACACACAGTAATTACAGCAAGTGACAACCTGAGTACTCCCCCTCTTTTCAGAGGACTGGAGACACTGGGACAACAACACCAAGATGGATTGATTCTAAAGGATAAGTGAAGAAAAGCTGAAACAATTTACAGGTAAAAAACTGCAAATTCAATTTTTGTGATGAGAATCAAACATGCATAGCCTGGGCATAGAAAGAAAAACAACCGGGCCGGGGGTTTGGCCTAGTGGTTTAAGTGCTTGCCTAGCATGCACAAAGACCCGGGTTTGATTCCTTGGTACCACATATATACAAAAAAAGCCGGAAGTGGTGCTGAGGCTCAAGTGGTAGAGCTCTGGCCTTGAGAAAGTCCAAGGACAGCGCTCAGCCCCTGAGCTCAAGCCCAGAACTGGCAAAAAAAAAAAGAAACCGGGGGGGGGGGGGGGGGGGGAGTTTGGCCTAGTGGTTAAAGTGCTTGCCTAGCATGCACGAAGACCCGGGTTCAATTCCTCGGTACCACATACATAGAAAAAAGCCAGAAGTGGTGCTGAGGCTCAAGTGGTAGAGCTTTAGCCTTGAGAAAGTCCAAGGACAGTGCTCAGGCCCTGAGCTCAAGCCCAGGACTGGCAAAAAAAAAAAAAAAAAAAAAGAAAGAAAAACAACGACTCAGGTCTCAGAAATGTAGCCCACTTTAAAGGCAATATTTAATTTTTTTTTTTTTTTTGCTAGTCCTGGGCTTTCGCTCAGGGCCTGAGCAATGTCCTTGGACTTTCTCAAGGATAGAGCTCTACCACTTGAGCCTCAGCACCACTTCCAGCTTTTTTCTATGTATGTGATACCAAGGAATCGAACCTGAGTCTTCATGCATGCTAGGCAAGCACTTTAACCACTAGGCCAAACTCCCGGCCCCAATATTTAACTCTTGCCTGAGGTTTCTCTCCTCCTCACTAATAAGCAACCTCAGAAAATGCCCCAGAAGTCTAAAGTGCTTGGAGTCTGATTTTACACAATCTGAGAAAATAGAAGGCCAAGCATGACTCTTGCTTCTAGGACTTCATGATCCATTTTAGAAAACAGAGCTAGAGGATAAGAAACCATGGTAGTGCTACACTTTCCAGAACACATGTGTTAAGGTGTGCAGTTGAGATCTGAGTGCAGTTAAGACTTTGGAGCAAGAAAGAGGGAATAGACAAGACAGAGGAAGGCTGGGAAGTGTCTTCACAGGGAGCCAGGATGCTGAAGTTTGTGGGCTTTGGGGCAGATAAAAAGGAAGAAGACCACTTCAAGCAGACACAGACACAACAGCACTTGTAGCCAATTGCATAGCCCTGCCCCAGCACATGCTTTCAATAGATGTTTGCCATTCACAGATGACAAGAGGCCCTCTTTGATCCTTTCATGATGAACACCTCACCTGGCCTGAAAAGAAGAGCACCATGGAAACAGGAGGGACAATTTGGTTCAGCTTTGCATGCAGCACACATCTTAGGTGAAAGAGAAGAAAGACCCAAAGAGGTCATTACAGATACAAGCGTAAGCCAGGATTGATCTCACAGTGACGGGGTCAGGGGAAGGACTCTGTGGCAGGCAAGGTGACAATAGGCTAGGATAAGGGTGGAGAGAAGAAAGAAACAATAAAATGGCTTCAAAGAATCCTAGAAATGAGTCAAAGGAATAATAAACCCCAGTACTTAAAAGACTGAAGGTGCCACTTACAAAACAGGAAGATTATAGCTGGGGTCACATTCCACACCTCTTATTGTCAAAGTGGGTTTGATGCCCTAATAAAGAGGGAGGAAGAATTTGGGTTACCACCTATTTCCAATTTTTGCATGCATGACAATAACTGTCACTGCTGTTGTTGGGATTGTTAGAGATTCTGTGGCAGTCTCCCTCAGCATTTCACTGCTCTTCCTCCATATGTCTTCACATCTTGACTCTGCTGTCTATATTCATTACAAATCAGTGTTGTATTCTCAGGTAGAAGTCACTAGAACTAAAGAGGTAAGACGTGTTAGCTTGTACCAACTCCATTAAAAATCTAAACATCAGGGGCTGGGAGTTTGGCCTAGTGGTAGAGTGCTTGCCAAGCATGCATGAAGACCAGTGTTCCATTCCTCACTGCCACATACATAGAAAAAGCTGGAAGTGGTGCTGTGGCTCAAGTAGTAGAACTCTAGCCTTGAGAAAGCCCAAGGACAGTGCTCAGATCCTGAGCTCAAGCCCAAGACTGGGGAAAAAAAAATCTAATCAGAACCACTATGCTAGTGGATGATGGTGGTTCACACTATAATTCTAGCTATTGAGGAGGCTGGTTTGAAGAGAGCCATAGCTCTTATTAATCACCAAAAAGCCAGAAATAGAGATATATGGCTAGCGTGCCGGCCTTAAGCAAAAAAACTAAACCGGAGTATAAAGGCCTAAGTTCAATCTTCAGAATAGGCATGGAAGGAAGGAAGGAAGGAAGGAAGGAAGGAAGGAAGGAAGGAAGGAAGGAAGGAAGGAAGGAAGGAAGGAAGGAAGGAAGGAAGGAAGGGCGGACGGACCCCGCCAAGCGAGGTCTCTATAAACCTAGATATGCAGGAGGTTGAGATCTGAGGATTGTGGTTCAAAACCAGCTCTGGCACTAAAGAACATGAGAGTCTAGCTGGACAGTGGCTCACGCCTGTAATCCTAGCTACTCAGGAGGCTGAGATCTGAGAATCTCAGTTCAAAGCCATCTTAGGCACTAAAGTCCGTGAGACTCTTATTTCCAATTAACCATTAGAAAACCGGAAGTGGCGCTGTGAATCAAGGGGTAGGACGGCAGCCTTGAGCTGAAGAACTCAGGGACAGCATCCAGGCCCAGAGTCTAAACCCCACAACGAACAACAACAAAAAAAGAAACAAAGAAAAAAAGAACATGAGATTCTTATCTCCAATTTACCACTAGAAAACTGGAAGTAGGGCTGTAGTTCCAGGGGTAGGGCAGTAGCCTTGAGCTGAAAAAGCTCAGGGACAGTGCCCAGGCCTAGAGTTCAAGCCCCAGACTGGAGGGGGGGTGGGGTGAGAATTAAATAACTTTAGGCTATATTGATAATGCTCTGTGAATTGTTTTTGTTTTTTTGCCAGTCCTGGGGCTTGAACTCAGGATCTGGGCACTGTCCTTGGACACTTTCTGCTCAAGGCTAGCACTCTGCCACTTGAGCCATAGTGCTACTTCCAGTTTTTTTCTGTGCATACTAAGCAAGCTAGTGCTACTGCTAGGCTATGCTCCCAGCCCTCTGGTTTGTTTTTTGAACTTCTGTTTGTGTTTAGGTCGAATACTAAGTATTAGTTATTATTTTTTCTTTGTTTTTTGCTGGTATAGGGGCTTGATCTCAGAGCCTTGTGCTCTTACTTGCTTTTCATTCAAGTCTGATATTCTACCACTTGAATCACAGTACCACTTCTTAGCTTTTTGCTGGGTATTTGGAGATAAAAGTCTTATGGGCAGGATTTTTCTGTCCAGGCTAGCTTCTAACCTCCATACTCAGATCTCAGTGTTGTCTCTGGGGGCTAACTTTAATCCATCATGTTCAGAACTCAGCCTCCTTAGTAGCTAGGATTACAAGAATGAGTCACAGTACTCAGTTTTTGTGAATGCTAGCTTTTAGACCACTTAGAAGTACTGGGTTAGTGACTCACACCTGTAATCCTAGCTACTCAGGAGGCTGAGATCTGAGGATCCAGGTTCAAAGCTAGCCTGGGCACTAAAGTCCATGAGACTCTTATCTCCCATTAACCACTAGAAAACCAGAAGCGGTACTGTGGCTCAAGGGTAGGGCAGTAGCCTTGATCTGAGGAGCTCAGGGACAACTCTCAGGCCCAGAGGTAGGGCAGTAGCCTTGAGCTGTAGAGCTTAGGGACAGCGCCCAGGCCCAGAGTTCAAGCCCCACAACTGACACTAACACACATACACAGACACACACATACACACAAAACAGTACTGGGTTAAACAGATGACATAATTTAGAATGAGTATGTTGTGGGTGTTGCTTGCAGCCACATTTTTCAGATAATTTTGTTTCAAAAACCATGAAAAGCGTTCACTGTTTCAGCAGTGGATTAGACAGTGAAGTGGGAAGCCAATCTTGGGGAGCGAAGTGACTTGGTGGTCTCTGTGTTTTCCATAGTGTTGTGGACACAGCAGCTGGACAGTAAGCCAGTAGCCATCTTAGGCACTTGTTTGTTTTTAATATATGGAATTGTGTTTTTACTTTTCATAACTGCTTTTTCTGCTTTCCTTATAAAACCAGAGGATGAGCACTGGACATGGTGGCACATGCCTATAATCTCAGCACTCAGGAGACAGAAGCTGGAGGATTAGGACTTCAAAGCCAGCCAGGGCTTTGAGACCTTGTCTCAAAAGAAAATAAAAGTCCAAATCAAAACCAGTTAGCCAAATAAATTTCTGCTCCAACTCTTTTTGTCCAAATTCTTTTGGTGAGTTTTTGCAAAAGGGCACTAATATAAGCATAAATTTTCACATTACATTTTGGATACTTTTATAACATTGCCACTATGTGCATGTCCATAAGAGTGACAGGTTTATATGGATCAATTCTGGTGTCACAGTTATCAGTCTTCTCGCTAAAAGAGGAAATGCTGATTAGGGGGAGTCACCCTGAAATCAGATTCATCTCTAGGATGATGCCTACCTACTGAAGTACTTCTAGACATATGCAGATTAGAATTGTCTTAATGAAAGATCAACCTTGTTTTCATAGCCATTTCCTAGCAACAAAGGAGTTTTCAAAGATTCACCCAAGAAAAACACAAATATTATTGGATGAGGAGTCAGGATAGATTCCACAACTGCAAACCTTTGGGTTCTCAAACCAGAACACAGTCATCTGGTTTTATCTACATTATGTCCACTAAAAGCATGCCATGTGGCAGAGCGAGCAAAGCAAGGGGACCAACAGAGATAGTGAGCATGCTAACAAGAAAGACACAGAAAGCAGAAAAAGTCATTTCCAAAAGGGACACAGGAGCCCCTTCCTCTCTGGACACCACCCCCTCCAAAAAATAACAAACCATAAACTTTTAGCACCTCTCAAGGACTTCAAAAGAAGTTTGGGCCTAGCAAGGGATTCTACAACTCCTAAGTACAATTTCTTTCTTTACAGTTTCATTAAAATAGGCAGGCAACAGTCCTTATAAACAAAAGAATCGTTTCAGTTTTTGCTTGGAAAAATGGGGCCCAATACACTCCTTCTGGGAATTCAGGGTAAGAGTTTTCCAAAAACAGTGTCCAGATGTGCTTAAACATTTAGTCTGCTCTTTCTTTGGGGGAGGAATAGAGGGAAAAATGAAGCATGGGAGAGACATTTTATTAAAAACTGAAAAGGTTATTACATTTTTCTTTGGCACACACACACACACACACACACGAACCTGTTCTCTGCTGAACAACCAGGCCAGAACACCTAAGACAGAACCAACTAGACATTGTCCCTAGCTCTGGGCAAGGAGGCCAACAGGCCAAGTCACCATGGTGCCACCAGCCTCAGCCTCAAGAACCTCTCAAACTTCCAGACTGTCCTTGGTGGCAAATGTTTGCACACATTAGTGATGAAATGAAATGGGGAGAAAGGGAGCAATTGTCAGAGGACTGACAGTCAAATTTTCAAGTGAGAGCTGGGTATGGGTGGTTGATGTCTGTAATCCTAGCTACTTAAGAGGCTAAGATCTAAGGATTGTGTTTCAAAGCCAGTCAAGGAAAGAAAGTGTGTCAGACTCTTATCTCTAATTCACCAGCAGAAAGCTGGAAATGAAGGTGTGGTTCAAGTGGTAGAGGGCCAGCCTTGAGCCAAAAAGCTATGAGACAGCACTCAGGCCCAGAGTTCAAGCTCCAGTACTGGCAATTTAAAAAAAAAAAATTTTTTTTTTTAATTTTAGGGCCAGGAGTGTGGCCTAGTGCTAAAGTGCTTGCCTAGCATGCACAAAGACCCAGGTTTGATTCCTCAGTACCACATACATAGAAAAAAAGCCGGAAGTGGTGCTGTGGCTCAAGTGGTAGAGCTCTAGCCTTGAGAAAGCCCAAGGACAGGGCTCAGGCCCTGAGTTCAAGCCAGGACTGGCAAAATTATTATCAAGTATTTCTGTATTAAAACAACCACTTTGGGGACAAGCTGAAATGTTTTGTAAACTCTACATTCCCCTTTTAATCTGGAAGCTTCTCTGAGACTGAGACTTCCTCAGCCTAGTGATTTCTTTTCCAGAGTCCTTTTTAACCATGGTGATATGTAAACAGATGGTCTGGTCTTAAGTTTGCCTTCATTTTCAGAGGCTCTGGGTGCTAACAGTAAATGAGTGTTTTAAACAGAACATAAATAAGGTAGACAGGGAGTTAGGCATATATTATGAATAAAAAGATAATACTAATAATAGTTTACATGATTACAAACCAAAGTTTATATGAGTGGCTAAGCCCCTTTCAAAGTACAGAGCAGCTGCTGGTTGGCAGAGGAAAATGGTATGTCAAAAATGTGACCTACCTTCAAGTTTGTTTAACTCCCTGTCAGCCACCACTTCCTTCCTCCACCTGACACCAGCACAGGCAGGATCCTTTCTGAAGTGGTTTTGTTTAGCAAGGTTCAGAATTGTCTCAGAACTAGAAAACATTTATTCATCTCCATTCTATCAGGCTAAGTTACCCTCATCAGGACCCCAGGCCAAAAATAGTGACCGATCAGAGCAATCCGTCCCAGGAGAACGTCCCTCCTGTCTCCCACAAGTCAGAGGAACATCTTCAGGACAAACCATCTCAAAAAGCAGGAAGCTGGGAGGTTGGGCCCCATACAGATATGATAAGCTGAGATTCCCAAAGCTTTCTTTTTTTTTTTTCTTTTTCTTTTTTTCTTGGTCAGTTGTGGGCCTTGAATTCAGGGCCCAGGCTGAGCCTGTCCCTGAGCTTTTCATTCAAGGCTACTACTCTACCACTTAGAGCCACAGTGCTACTTCTGGTTTTCTGGTGGTTAATGAGATAAGAGTCTCATGGACTTTCTCTGCTGACTTCAAACCAATCCTCAGATCTCAGCCTCCTGAGTAGCTAGCATTATAGGCATGAGCCACTAGCCTCTGCCCTCCTCCACGCTTTATTTGTTCCAGAAGACACTGACAAAAAATAATCCCCTTTAGCCAAGAGCCTTAAAGTTGTATATACTGTCTGTATTCCACAGACAATGCAGCTCTTAGCCACAGAGCACCTAGGATTCACACAGCCAAAGCTGCTTTCTAAGAGTGATTAAAACAGCTGCCATGTGCCCAAGATAGTGACATCCAGTTGGAAGACACCCTGGTCACCTGAGAGAAAACTAGGCAAGAAGGGGCATCAGCATCACATTTCTAAATTAGAATGCAGAGTTGGTACTCAAGGCACTTGTCTGGAGCACATATTCCTATGCCTACAGGGACCAAGATGCATCACAATGGGGAGACAGTCCCAGCCACTTATCTCCCCTCCAGTTTTGACAGATCATGAAGCTCATTCTGAGATTCTCATCCACAGCCAAGAGATTCTACAAAGGCAGTAAAAGCTTCAACCAGCGCAGGGCAGAATTGGAGAGAGAATTTTCAACAATAACACTTCAGGACCCCCGATCCCCTGTCCGCTGCCTCTTCCTTTTCTCTGAGCCTTGCCACAGCTGTGCAGTTAAAAGAACTTTCTTCTGGCAGAGGACCACCAGCTGTAAGCCACTAAAGGACTGCCAAGTCAGTAGGTGCTGTAAACGTTTGTCCACTGCTATGGGTTATTTGGGACAAGTGTGGGTATTGAGATAGAAGCTGATGACCCAGGCACCTCTCAGATGCGTTGGCTCCATGCTGTAGGTAAAAGGACTAGCTGAAAACCACCCAGTCCTTCCCACGCCAACCTGTTATCACTGCTGTTTAATCTCAGAACTTAAAGAGGGCGTGACCCCTGGAGACAAGGCTCTTCACCAAATTACCCTGCTCAGGGCTCCATGACCAGCAAACAGGTGCTGCAGCTCTCTTGCCTCTGAATGAGTGACTCTTCCCTAGCCACTCACCATCATTCCTGCCCTGGCCTGTGTCAAAGCCCTTTCTGGAGGTGTCCATCTTCCTTTCCTGATAGCCTATCAGGCATTCTTGTCCTTTGCTTTTTCTTTTCTTTTTTCTTTTTTTTTTTTTCTTTTGCCAGTCCTGGGGCTTGAACTCAGGGCTGGGCACTATCCTTGGGATTTCTCAAGGCTAGCACTCTACCACTTGAGCCACACAGTACCACTTCCAGCTTTTTTCTGTGTATGTGGTACCAAGGAATTGAGCCCCAAACTTCATGCCTGGTAGGCAGGCACTTTACCATTAGGCCACACTCCTGACCCCCTGCTTTAGCTTCTTAAAGTACATCTCTACTTCTATCTTCTTTTCTCTTCCTCTAGGCCAGTCTCCCGTGTATTCTCAAACTCCAGGCTCTTCATGCTGAGAAGAGTGCAGGAAGGGGTGGTAGCCACAGGTTCTTTGGTAGGATAACCACGTGCAGGGACCTTCCCAAAGTACCTATGAAAGCATAGGCTGTTCAACCAGGGCAGGTAGATAGTATCTGAGTAAGGACAAGAGCCCATTCCCTTCAGCCAGAGCTGCTATACTGTTAGCTTCATCCTGGAATCTGGGGAAAGGACTCATTGTTTAGGACAGGTAAGGAGGAGGTAAGTGTGTATGTGTAAGGATCACACTATTCAAACCTCTGTAGTATTCTCCAAGAAGATGACAGCTTAGTATAAATGGGGAAAGTAGACATAACTACTCAGTTTTGCAATTAACATATGCAAATTATATGCCAAGGGAACATGCACTTCTAATCAATTTTTATCTACAGGGCCTTTCTCCTACCCCTACTACCACCTTTTACAATACCCCACATAACCAGTAATTCTGACAGTTGCTGACAGAAACTTTCAGGCCTTTCAGAACTTCAATACTCCAATGTTATTTGGAGTTCAAGGGGAATCTGAGGCAGAAAACTAAATGAATTTAAATCAATCAGTAATAGTGCTGACATGTTAAAAACTAGGAGGTGTGAGGCGTCAAATTAGAAATAGATGCAGAAGTTAAATATATATATATATATATATATATATTTTTTTTTGGTGGGTCATGAGGCTTGAACTTGGCCTGGGCACTGTCCTTGAGCTCTTCAGCTCAAGGCTACTACCCAATCTCTGGGCCTGGGTGTTGTCCCTTAGCCTTTCAGCTCAAGGTTACCACCCTACTCTTGAGCCAAGCCCCACTTCCCATTTTCTACAAGTTAATTGGAGATAAGAGTCTCAGGTCCTTTTGTGCCTGGCTGGCTTTGAACCTTGATCCTCAGATTTCAGCCTCCTGAATAGTAGGATTACAGGCTTGAGCCACCACATCCAGCAGATTCAACAATTTTCATAATTGCCTGTAAGTCAGAAAGATTAAACCAACAATTTACATTGTTAGGCCCTATTTATTTTTTTAGACGTCTTCCTTAATACTCTTTGGGGTTTTTCTTAACTGTATTTTTTGTTGTTGTTGTTGTTGTTTTTGGTATTGGGGATCAAACCCAGGATGTTGCACTTGCCACACAAGCGCTTTGCCACTGAGCTACATCCCAGACCTCTTCCTTAATATTCTTGTTTTGTTTGAGTTGGGGTTTTTTTTGTTTGTTTGTTTGTTTTTGCCAGTCCTGGGGCTTGAACTGAGGGCCTGGGCACTGCACTTGGGCTTTCTCAACGCTAGTACACTACCACCAGCTTTTTTCTGTGTATGTGGTACCAAGGAATTGAGCCCAAAACTTCATGCATGCTAGGCAGGCACTCTACCATTAGGCCACACTCCCGGCCCCTCTTTAATATTCTTTACTAGGCCATATTTCACCCATACTTAGCTTTACTACAAAAGTTTTTTTGTCTAAGACATATTTAAACTTATTTCACTCATTGGCAGATGCTATACCACCTGAGCTGCATCTCCAACCCCTACTACTAGATTTAATAAATAATTTCAGAAGGTAAATCCCCACTGGAAAGATTCAGTCCTTCCTTTATAAATCCAGTATCAAGCTGGGTGCCAGTGGCTCTATAATTGGAGGCTGAGATTTGAGGATTGAGGTTTGAAGCCAGCCAAAATAGCCCCAATTAACCAGCAAAAAGCTAAAACTGGAGGAGTGGCTCAAGTGGCAGAGTGCCAGCCATCAATGGGAAAAGCAGAATGGGAACTTGAGTATTAATGAAGATAAGCCATAGGGATGATAAGGAGAGTTGGAGAGTGACCTGGCTCCAGACAGACTAAAATGAGAGCCATCTGTTCCCTGCCTACTGGCCTAATTGCTATTTCCTTATTAACTTCATTCTATGACCACCACAAGTTATTTATCACAAAATATCCAGGGAGACTGGTCTGCCTGACATTCTGCCCTGATCTCCACCTAGCTACAGCACTGCTCTAATCTCTATACGGGGCACCCCAAGATCCTTCAATGTGTTTTCTAATATTCTATCATTATGAAGGGGAAAAAAAACCCACTACTGCCAGGCATAGTAGCTCATGCCTGTAATCCTAGCTACTCAGAAGGCTGAGATCTAAGCATCATGGTTCAAAGCCAGCCTAGGCACTAAAATCTATGAGACTCTGATCTCCAATTAACCACCAGAAAAGCAGAAGTGGTGCTGTGGCTCAAGTGGTAGAGTACTAGCCTTGAGCTGAAGAGCTCAGGGACAGCGCCCAGGCCCAGTGTTCAAGCCCCACGACCGACGACAAAAAGCACAATTAATCACTATCTCAGTCAACCTCTGCATCACTTAAGATGAACATGGATAAATTGGGTTAAACAAAACACCAACCAAACTCGGTGTTATTTTTCAAAAATAAAAAAAGCAATTTTCTACACTTGACAGGACTACCTCAACCTGAGCAGGTCCTAAACCAGTCTTCATTCCAAGACATTTTTAATCTGTAGTTACCAAAGCCATTGGCCAGTCTTGCAGGGTTCCCTTTTGTCCTGGATTTAGGATGAGTCACTATTGTCCAGGAAGCATCAAGTACCACTGGACTTACTGTGTGTCCAGCTGAGCCAAAGTCCTGTGCTATTACCATCACTATGTCTGCATGTGAGGCAGAGATGTACAACAGGGTAGCTTCTAGCCACAAGGTGTGTGGGGGGGGGGGGTGTACTGGGGCTTGAACTCCTGGCCAGGGCATCATCCTTCATTTTTTTTTTACTCAAAGCTGGCCCTCTACCACTTTAGCTACCCCTCCATTTTCAACGTTTTGATGGTAAATTTGAAATAACAGTCTCATAGGCTTCCCTGAGTAGGCTTGACTTTGAACTACAATCCTCAAATCTAAACCTTCTTTTTAGCTAGAATTACAGGCAGAAATCACCAGTGCCTGGCTCCATTCTAGATCCTCAAATAGGCAAGACAATATTTCAAGTGCTCAAGGATCAGGAAAGAGTGGTACACTGTTACTGAATAGGACAGCACAAGAAAGCACATGTTCATCATCACAGAAAGTTCCACTGGACATAACTGAAGCAGAGTTCAGTACTTGCTCACATCTGCTTCTGCAATTCCAGGGGATAGACAGACTCTCCTAGCTGGTCAACTCTTCCCAGGTGTTTCCTGCCACCATCTGTACTTTATCTGATACCTAGGTGATAACTTGGTTTCGTGAGAAAGCATTTCCTTCTACTTTACAGTCAGTAAAATATACATGCATATAAGCAATTGCTTAGCCAGTAGCTCATGCCTATAATCCAAACAAATCAGGAAGCTAACATCTGAGGATGGAGGTAAGAAGACAGCCTGGGCAGAAAAATTCTGCTCATGAGACTCTAATGGATCAGCAAAAAGCCAGAAGTAGAGGCATGTCTCAAATGGTAAAGCACCGGCCTTGACTGAGAAAGCCAAGCGAGAATGCAAAGTTTTGGGTTCAAACAATGCAGGCACAAAAATAAACCAACAAAAATTGTTTATCTTAACCATCAGCACATAGAACATTCATTTGCAAACTCTTCTTTTACACACATACCCGATGCTTGGCAACCATGGATTTGGCAGCTTTACAAAAAACAAAAAGCTTGAATTCTTGGCTTTCCCCTGGAAATCCCACTTAAGCAGATCTGGGGCAAGGCCTGGAATTGTTCCCCTTTAGCTCAAGTGTGTTCCTCAGGTGATACTGGTAATCAGCCAGTATATGCCTAACCTGGGTTGAATTCAATCATCTGCAAAGTGCTATCTGTCTGGTCTCTGTCTCTCTGTCCATACCCGTGGGTTGCTTTGTTGCAACATAGTAGTCTTTCCTCTTAGGCAGGGTGCTTAGAAGACAAAGCAAACCCCACTGCTGGGGCATACACAAGGTAAGAACTCTGAGGCTCTGGTTTCTGGCAGAGAGAGGGGAGGGAGGGGGAGAGGGGGAGAGAGAGAGAGAGAGAGAGGGGTGGGGGGGGATAGAATCCACCCCAGGTCACATGGCCTCCCATCTTAATCCCTTCCTGGCTCTTGTGTCATGGAATCCTCGTGGAAAACAAGAAACTACATCAGAGCCTAGCTCTCAGGCTCTGGAAAGTGATGACTGAGATAGAGCTTTCAAAGGCTCTGGCAGCCAGAAAAGTAAGTCCAAGGGCCCTCTCTCTATGCATCATCATAATACAGATTCCCGCCTTGACTAGTTACCTGTTGGTAGTGTAAGAACAGTATTCCAGTTTATAATAAAACTGCAGACTTTTTTCAAAAACAAAGCAATGACAGAGATTTCTTTTCCCCTCTTAAATTCATAATCCTTAGGACAAGATACCAAATTCCACTGTTTTTGGAACTAATATCATAAAAAAGCTATACTTTCTTTTTAAATATATACTAGTTAAACAAGAGGGGTTTCATTGTGACACTGACACACATTTAAACGTTCACCCTCATTACTCTCTTCTAATAACCACTCCCACTCCTTAAAACCATTTTAACAGGTTTCATTTCTCTATTTTTATACATGCAGATAAACCACCCAAATTCCACATTTAAATGGGAATCTGAAAACGGTGGCATCATCTCAGAAAAACCTCTGCTGGACAAGAAACACTGAGAAAGAGGTCCTGACTTGAGTTTAGCCCATCTCTCTTGGTTTGTGCTTGCTCTGCTTCGGATTCCTGGAAACCACTGAAAAGTTTATGATGATCAAAGGAAAAGCAGGCCAACAGAAGAAATGCTATCATTTAATATCACATGTTTATTTAGCCCCACTAAACTGAAGAGAGATTGTTTGAGAGGGAGAGAATGCCTGCTTAATCAACTAAAAATACATTCATTACTATGCTATTCATCACAGCTTTCCTGAAATCAGACACTTTTGCCCCCAGACCATAAGATTGAAGTGATTTGAAATGAAAATATTTCCTGTCCACTGCTTGCCAGTTTCTAGCCCCAGAGTGATATAACAGATGACATCCAGTACAATAAATGCTTTTATTAACCATAAATTTGAGACTACTTTAGGGATTTGAAGTGTTGGGTTTCATGCTGAAAAAAATGTAATGTTATCCACAGACCATCAGCAAGCAACAAAAACAGAGATGCAGGTTAGGCTACTTTGATCAAATTATGGTGAAAATAAATCATCTTTTACATTTGAAATGGTAGTTGCATTCAGGGCCTATCTTCAAGGAGCACCACGAGAGTTTATTCATATGTCCTGGAGATTTTAATGGCAATCCATCCTGAGTAGACTTATAGGGTCACTAACTTATGCTAAACAGAAAGGAGGCTAAAGAGAGTTGAAAATTTCCCATGTTAAAATGGGAGCCCGGAATCAACTTTGGCTTTGGACATTTTGCATCAGGTAGTTCTTACCCTACACATGTTAAGATGCCTAGCAGCATCCCCTAGGCCTTATCCACCAAATGCCACTAGCGTCACATCCCACTTGTACCAACCAAAAATATGCCCAAATCACTTTCAATCAAAAATATATACAATATATACATATTATATATATATATATATATATATATATTGCTGGCCGGGAGTGTGCCCTACTGGTAGACTGCTTACCTACCATGCACAAAGCCCTAGGTTTGATCCCACATACACAGGAAAAGCTGGAAGTGGAGCTGTGGCTCAAGTGGTACAGCACTAGCCTTGAGAAAGCCCAAGGACAGTGCCTAGACCCTGAGTTCAAGCCTCAGGACTGGCAAAGAAAACAAAAGTGCTCTAAATCAAACCCTAGGTTTGTTTTAGCAAATACTATTTACTTTTTCTTCATCTGAAGAAAATGTGGGACCTGGGTAGCTGTGAGGTCTCCTTGCCCTTGTGCCCCTTCTACATGGGATCAAGTTGGCGGTGTGTGATTTCTCAGATGAATGCACCCCTGCACGCCCAACCCACCAGAGTTGAAGGCACTGTTGCCCTGGAAACAAGATCTCCCTCTCTCTCTCTCTCTCTCCCTCCCTCTCCCTCTCCCTCTCCCTCTCCCTCTCCATCTCCCTCTCCCTCTCCCTCTCCCTCTCCCTCCCTCTCTCTCTCTCTCTCTCTCTCTCTCTCTCTCTCTCTCTCTCTCTCCCCCCCCCCCCCCGGACCAGAGCACACCAGACTCAGCAAAAGCAAAAAAGCCACTCCTCCCAAGATGCCTCATATGGCCTTTGTGTCAGGGTACACCCCAATTCAGGAGCCCCAGCTCAGTGGGCTGGACTACTTCACCCCTGCCAGCATCCCAATCCTGCTTTCTGGCCTTTCACTGTCAGGCCAAAGAGGAGAGCTCACATTTGATGCCAGAAAAGAAAGCAAAAAACAAAGTTGAACCTCTGAGGTCCATTCTCTAGACGCTAAGTATCACACTATTGATCTCAACGTGACATTTCATGGCCAGCAGGGGAGGAGGCCCAGTGCTGAAAGCTGAACAAATGCCTAGAACACAGGCCTGTCTGAGCCTTCCCCCTCCCCCAGGACTTATGAATAAAAGATGGAGGTTTTGTCTCTGCTGTTTCCCTAGCACTCTGTAAGAATAACAACTTGTTGCTTTTGACATTTTAACTCACTTTGAAAAATGACCAATATTAACTTTACATGTCCTGGCCCTTAAAATGTGAAGGTGAGGAGGGCAAATAAAAAGACAACCATGTAATTAGGTAGATAGCAACTTGAGTTACTCTAATGAAACTTATATGTGAGGGACTCTAATAGAAACAATTTAGGCAATATACATCACATAACTAAAAGGTTGGATACTGGCTTTGAGGACATGCTTTGAGTGAAGTGGCCATTACTGGAAATAAAGTTCAATGTTTTCTTCACAAAGGAAAGAAATGGCTGGACTGGGGTGTGAGGAAACACTCAATCATAAACCTGTCCAAGCTAAATAGAGGTTTTTAAGAGGAACTCATTCTTAGTTGCTGAGGGCAACACCTACAACTGTTTGCAATAAGCCCGTGCGAATAGTAGAAGCCTTAAACAGTATTGCTAATTTTCAGAGAGCACAGCTGACTTCAAATAGTCTTCAAGGAAAAAGTTTATGACAAGAAACCACATGGTACCTTGCATTTTCTGTAGAAGTATCACATTAATATGAAACACTGCATTTAAAAAAAAGGATAACACAAGACTAAATTGTAGTTACCAAGTCTGTACATGTAATCATTTCAAATAGGAAAAAAATAAATTTTGCTTATGGCCAAGATGGTGTCTGTATTTATTACTCACCGATAACTAAAATAAAAGTTACACTGTCACCTTTAAAGAGATCTTGACAATACAGATGAGGAAATAATGAAAAAGCCAACTTATGGGACTGTCTACATAAAAGTGATCCAGCTCTTTCAGAATGTGTAATAAAGGACAAAACCTCAGGAGAAGAAACAGTTCTGGATTAAAGGAGAGGCCATTCTACATTATGACTCTGATATATTCAAGAGTGAAGACATTCTGGAAAGACAACTAAGGTGAAGTATGGTAACTCTGGACCAAGGAAAAAATGGGTGCTCATCTTACTGTTCTTTCCACTGTTCTATAGGATTGAAAGTTTTGAAAATATACAATTATAGGAAAAAAAGGAGCTTGTACAAGGAGCCCAAGTGTAGGTGACAGGGCTGCCTGCTAGAGTGATAAGGAGGGTGACAATAACTTCCTCCTCCTGTTCCGTTGCAAAAAATATATATATATACATATATACGTATATATATATATATATATATATATATATATGCTTCAAACTATTACTGATATTTAAAGAGGAAAACTCTATGCATTTCTTATTGTGGTGGTACCTGAGGCCTGAACTTGGGGCCTGGCCCTCTGGCTTGCTCAGCTTATTGGCTTGTTCAACTAATGGTCTACCACTTGAACCAGGACTTCTGCCTTACTTTTTTGCTGGCTAAATGGAAATGAAGTCTCAATGACTTTTCTGCCCAAGGTTTGGGCTGGAACCACGGACCTCTGCGTCTCAGCTTCCATGCTATAGGTGTGAGCTAGTGACAGCTGAAATTCTATGCTCTTAATGCAGACTAGACCCAAACTTAAAAAAAAAAAATTATACAATGTATAATGTGACTTATTATCCTATTATTTACGCAGCTGTGGGTTGGAAGCAGTATGCCTCATGTTTCTACTGTTAAAGGTCTCTTTAACATACTCTCTGTGTCTTTTCCTAGAATCTTCTCTAGCCAATGTATTATTCTCCTTCTCTATTTATCAGAATCCTTAGCAATCTAAAAGCTTTTCAGAACTCTTTAAAAATAAATCCTGCCTTCTACCTCGAGTCTTCCCAAATTATCTAACCCCATCCACCCTTTCCCACCCCCGCCCCCCACCCGGGTCCTGGGGCTTGAACTCAGGGCCTGGGCACTGTAGGTAATAGCACTCTACCACTTGAAACACAGCTTCACTTCCAACTTAGTACTGGTTAGTTAGAGATGAGAGTCTCACGGACTTTCTGGCCCAGAATGGCTTTGAACAGTGATCCTCAGATCTCTGTCTCCTGAGGTAGCCAGGATTACAGGCTTGAGCCACAGTTGCCTGGCCCCATAAGATAAAAGCAATGATTGGTTACACTAGTTTTTATCTACTATGCACTTTTTTTTTTAAAGAGTGAGCCTTTGAACTAAAAGAGAAGAAAGTACAGGAGACGGAAATTTGCTTAAATGAAAAGACACAGGAGGTAGAACTTGCATGTTTCAATGACATCAAAACCCAGGGAGGTGAACAATAAAACAGGCAGCATGTCCACAGGGGCCTGGAAAGGGATCTGGGTGGTGGTCCTCCTTGGTACCTGGGGTACTTGGAACCCCACTGTTCCTGAAAGAGGCACTGAAGCAATCTTCTGCTACCACAACCAGATGTTGCATTCTCTTTTTTTTCTGCTTAATTCTGGTAAAAACTCCATGACCTCTTTCTCAAATTAAAATGGCAATGCCACAGGAGCTATCTTTCGTGAAGCCTTCTAAGGATTTCATTAATTCATAGCCAGCCAACCAGGACTTTCCCACAGTCTCCCACAAAAAAAGCCCGGGAAGTCACTGATTGCTTGGTTGGATCTGAATATGAGCAGAGAGGTAAGATCAGAAATATCTAGTTCCTCCCACGGGGAGGCAAGGCCTGAAAATCAAAGCCCAGCAAAAACTCATTACCACAGCTGGCCAGCAAATCTACAGCCCGGAAAGAAGGCAAAGAGCACCTCTGAATCTGAATGGAGAAAAAAAGAAAAAAAGAAAGAATGAAAGCAAGCAAGCAAGCAAGCAAAAATGAGCCATGCACTGTGTTAAAAAGACAGTTTTTATCCAAAGTGAGGGTTGCTGGCATCTACTGCATATCTTACCAAGCCCAAAACTTGCATAGTACTAAGCAGTGATTTTGTTTATATTTTCCTCATCCGTAGGGCAGAGAAATAGGAACAGTCCAAGCAACGGATGCTCCCATCCCACAGAAACTCAACTCAGTCTGTTAACTATGAGAGAGACCCCAGGCCTGTAGTACAGCCTTCATCCACAACAGAGCATCCTGCAAGAGTATCAAACATAAGTAACTTGAGACTTTCAGAGAAGTTAGTTAGTTCTGGTGCTAGGATTTGAACTCGGGGCCTCACGTTCTCCCTTAGTTTTTTTCACTTAAGGGGCTCTATTGTACCTTTACTTGCAGCTTTTTGCTGATTTACTGGCAATAAGAGACTTATGGACTTTTCTACCTGGGCTAGCTTTGAACTGTGATCTTCAAATTTCAACCTCCTGAGTAGCTAGGATTACAGGTGTGAGCCACTAGTGCCCATCACGGAGGAAATTTTTATTGTCATCACTCAACTTACACACCACCTCTTCATAGAGACCAAAGTACTCAATCCTCTTGTAAAGTCATCCTTAGCTTCCCGTTTTAATCTCCTGCAGAGCACTCAGCCATTCAGGAAACATGCACAGTGGGGCCGGGAGTTTGGCCTAGTGGTAGAGTGCTTGCCTAGCATGCAGAAGACCTGGGTTTGATTCCTTGGCACCACATAAGTAGAAAAAAAGCCGGAAGTGGTGCTGAGGTTCAAGTGGTAGAGTTCTACCCTTGAGAAAGTAATAAAACAAAGGCTTCACCTTATAGGGCTGACAATGCAATGGAGAAGAAAAACAAATAAATATTATGATTATGTACACCTCGTGGGGAACAGTTTTGTGAAGAAAAATACAGTGAAGAAAAGGGACAGAGTACAAGGCAGTTGCTATTTTAAATAGAGTTGTCAGTCTAATATTTTCTTTATCCTGTTTTATATCCGCACCTTAAAACTAAGCTCTAGAAATCATACAGAACTCACAGAAGACACCCAAATAACCAGTGAATGAATAAATGGTAGCTGAGTGTCATGTTTACCCTGTTGTCACACTGAAGAAACCTTTGGCCCCTCCCTCATCATTGCTGACAGGGACATGTGTAGGCAAAATTCAGGGCATCTTCTGGTCTAATTCCCACCTATAGTTTTCACCTCATTGTCTCTCTTAAAGGAGCCTCCCTCTACTTCTGCCCACATCCTGCTTGCTTCCCAAACTGTCCACCAGTTCCTCTCAGAGAGGCTTGTCTTCTTCCTGGTATTCTCAATGCCTCCAGGTCATTCAACTTGGATTTCTAAAAAAAAGAAACAAACAAACAAACAAAAGAAACAAACAAACATGGCCTAGTGGTAGAGTGCTTGCCTAGCATTCACAAAGCCCTAGGTTCAATTCCACAGTACCACATACACAGAAAAAGCCAGAAGTGGTGCTTTGGCTCAAGTAGTAGAGCTCTAACCTTGAGAAAGCCAGGGACAGTGCCCAAGCTCTGAGTTCAAGCCCCAGGAGTGGCAAAAGAAAAAAAGAAACCCCCTTTCTGCTGCTTCTTTAGTACCTCCCTGCCAACATGGCTGGACACATCCAAACCAGAGAAGGATGGGATCAGTCTGACTGTGAAATCCATACTTTATGGGCCCAGTTAAAAGGCCCACAGTAGGAGACGAGCCTCCACTAAAGCAGGGGAAACGGAGGCAGAGCACAAAGCCAGAATGTTCAAGATGACCTCCAAGCAGGGCTTCAGACACTCACCTGTCCTAAAACTGTTTTTCACATGGGGCTTCAGGATGAGGAATAGCAAGAAGTGAGTTCATGCTTTTCTGGACCATGGACTCAGAACCCCTCTTATATCGTGGCCTCATCTGAATGGGAAGCCTCTGGGACAGGATGCTAATCCTCCTGTTTGTTCCCTAGATCAAGTTGGCAGAGTAGCTAATCAAAAACAAAAAATAAGGGGCAGGAAGTCTGGCCTAGTGGTAGAGTGCTTGCCTAGCATGCACGAAGACTGGGGCTGGATTCCACCATACCACATACACAGAAAAGCTAGAAGTGCTGTGGTGTTATGGCTCAAGTGGTAGAGCTCTAGCCTTGAGGAAAGCCCACTGACAGTGCTCAGGCCCTGAGCTCAAGACCAGGACTGGCAAAAATAAATTAATTAATTAAATTAAAAATAAAACAAACCAAAGTTATCCCCCAAATAGATCATGTAGAGCTTGGGATTCTGTGCAGTTACAATAAATCCTAACTGGAGGTTTGTGCCTGGATCCCACCCAGGGAAAATGTGCACACCCCAAAGGAGGCCATAAACTGTCACTCAACAGGAACCTGGCTCAGGACCACTGTAGCTGCTGCATTTGCTCTGCATTGTACTGCATTTTCCTCAGATAAAAGGGGAGCCATTTCCGGTGAAGAGAAACCAGAAATCACCTGGACAGAATAAAATCCCAGGGAAAGGGTTTCAAAACCATATGGCCTGTTTTGAGAAAATGTGCCTCTCCATTCCTTCCCCCTCAATTCCATCAACCTTCCCCTGCCCCCACCCGAATGCAACAATCCATCTCAGAACAGAAGTCTGGGGCCACAGCCAGTATTTTGTAAAGGGTTACTATGGGGAGGGAGGGGATGGGAGTCTACAAAATGGACAAAACAGAACGTTTGGAAAAATTCCCTCTTTTTAAAGCTATAAAGTACTTTTTTTTTCTTTGCTGTGCTGGGGAATTGAACACAAGACTTCACACATGTAGGCTGGCACCATACCACTATCTTCAGATTTAGCACTGCTTAAAATAATAATAATAACTTTTAAGCCAGAAGTGGAGCTGTGGCTCAAGTGGTAGAACACTAGCCTTGAGCAAAATCCCACCCCCCAGCAAAAAAAAAAAAAAACTCAGGGATAGTGCCCTGAGCCCTGAGTTCAAGTCTCAAGACAAGCACAAAAAAATAAAAATAAATATATATTTTTTAATCTGCAGTTTTAAAGATCAAATCCAGGACTTGCCAGGGAAGTACTATACTTCTAGCCCCTTACTTTTTAAATCTGGGGCAGAGGAGATAGGGAGGAAGAGTTATATTTAAAGCTCTAATCCCTCATGATTTCAAAAGATTAAAAGTATTTATTTAATGTGTGAAATGTAAATAGCCATTTCAACATTTTAATTAATGCTATCAATTTCCCTTCCCTATTCAAAGTTGATGTTTCAATGTTACATGGTTTTTCTGGGTAAGTTCAAGCAAGCTTCCCCACAATGCAGTAATTCTAATGAAAAGCCTTATTTTTTAATGTGTTAGATCAGATTTGGAAAGAAGAAAGTACAATAAAGCTGTAATGTCTTAAGCTTCCAACTGTGATTGTTGTCTACTGCCCTTTCAACTCCTAAGGTGCTAACCATATGAAAACAGGACTTTTTTTTTAACCATTAGGTTCACAATAAAAGCAAAAGCTTCATAAATATGCACAGTAGAGGGAGTTTTCCTTTGTGCTGTTAAACCAGAAAATTTATAGACTAACTTCCTTTTAGAAGAACGGTACATGTGTGTTCACAGCCCATCTTTATTCTGTCACCATCCCCAGGATTTGTTGAAGACAGCTAGTATCTAGTAAGTCACCCCTTTAAATGTTGTAGACTTAATTAGCTATATCTACCTTCCCTAGCAATTCCAAACAAGGAACAAAGGAAAAGAGAAGCCATTTTTATCTTGCTATACTTTGAACAATGGAGTTTTAAAACTTAAAACAATAAGGTCTACTACACAAAATTAGAGTTGTGACTTATTCAGGCCCCTTTCAGGACCAGAGTTTCAATTTTCAGTTTTGAAAAAAAAATTAACAGGTAATTGTTTTAATTGTTCAATTATTAGTTTCCTGCCTGATGTTATTAAACTTTCTTTTAAGATACTGTTTGGAAAAAGACAAGGGAGTTTCCCTAAAGACATTCTTTGGGTAATTTTCTAGCTACAGACTTTTTTTTGTTGTTACAGATTTCTTGTGTGAACTTCTGAAAGCACAAAACCAAATGCATAGAAGAGAAACAAATCCAAAATAGCTTACAATGAATACACATCATGCGCTTCTCAGATACCAAAGAGCTTCTAAGTTACACAATGAGAAATTCTGCAGATCCAATCACTTTAACCTGCTATTATATAAGTAATACATAGACTACTTTTCATGTATAATTTAGGCATCCCTTCTTTATTTAAAAAGAAAATCCTCACTTAGGAATTATGTCAACGTGCTCAATTCTAAAAGCAAGATAGGGAGGGCTGCCTTACAGATTTCCCCCCTCCCCCCAAGCCACACTTGCTGGAGTCTTGCTCTTGCTATAGTCTGCAGAAAAATTATCCCTTTCAATAGGATGTGATCACTCCAGGGCTTGTGTCTTTTCAATCAGCTGGTGGCCCTATGGTGTTTAGAGTGGCAGAGGGGAAGTGGCCTGTGGTTAAACAGAGGAAATACCAAGGCATTTTAACAGAGCAAATAGTCTTTTTACTTCCCACCAGGAAGAGCTTCAAAGAACAGGGGGCCTCAAGGAGACAATGTGTTTGTTGTAGGGCCATCAGTCACCTAATCATATGTCAGGCCCATTCAGAACTTCCTGGCAGCAAAGACAAACACAGCCCCAGAGGACAAGGTACCCCACTGACTGGAACTAGCCTAGACAGCCCCCAGGGCTTGTAGAGGGCATTAGACCCTCCAATCTGGGTGAAGATGGGAAGAAAAGCAAGCTAAGAGATCTGACTGCTCCATGGTATAATTGGTCAAGCTTCTGTCTACCTGAACCCACCCCCTCCTGACTCCACACTCTTACAAATGACAAGTAGGGCCAAGCTTCCAGAATCTGAAACACCAAGAAGCAGTAGGGAATTTTTAAAAAGAGGACAATAAAGTTGTTGATGGAGCACACAGATGCAGTTATCTGATGGAGCACAGACATGAAAATTTCAAGGCTGAGGAAAAAGGGGGACTAGAAGTAGGGGGAGGGAGGGGGATAAAGGGAGGGGGGAAGGAGGGAGAGAGAGGAAACCAATATGTTATAGTCCAAATGAAGCATACAAGGTACCCAAGACCTAAAAAGTAGTTCTTAGCCAGGCTTGCTGGCTCACATCTATAATCCTAGCTACTCAGAAGGCTGAGATCTGAAGATCAAGGTTCAAAATTAGCCCAGGCAAAAAAGGACCAGGGACTCTAATATCCAATTAACCTCTAGAAAATGGGAAGTGGGGCTTTGCTCAATGGTAGGGTAGTAGCCTTGAGCTGAAGAGCTCAGGTACAACGCCCAGGCCCAGGGGTAGGATGGTAACCTAGAGATGAAGAGCCCAGGGACAGCACCTAGGCCCAGATTTCAAGCCCTATGACCCACAAAAAAAAAAAAAAATAGTTCTTTCCTTTGTAGGGAAGCTGTATCTTGACCTGTGAGAATCTGATTTGGGTCCTGTTCTGAACTCCTTCTTGAGACAGTTTTCCAGACAAACCAGCTGACCTGGGGAGAAACCTAGATGATGTGTCAGGCACCCTTCTCTCTAGTCCCAGACCAGAAGCTCCACTCAAGCCAGGATACCTATCTTAAATGGCGTTCTAGGGGCTCTCCCTCTTTAACTGCCAACCACCAGCTCTGACAGTCTCTGCATTCCTAAGTTTGGTGAAATCATTTACAACCAAACTCTGGTTGATTGTTAATATTTAGAATGTGTCTTCTCTTCTCCTGATCGTGGAAGCCTGTTCTACTAAAGCAACAGGTCTCATTATCAAGGCAGATTGAAAATCCTCACAGGAACTTACTAAAATGACAATTCCTGGGCTCCATCTCCCTCTCGTTCTGAATTCTAGCAAGCTCCCAAGGCAATTCTGGACATCATTTTGAGAAATGACTTTTGAAAGGAGAAAAGTACAATAATGATCTCATTCAAGCAACTAACAAATTGTGAGGTAATAACTAGCACAATATATAAGTACCTGAGGGCCTGGAGGATGGATGCACCCACGAAGCTGGGAAGAAGGAGGAATACTGCTCAAGGACTGTTCTAGCAGGGAGAGCTTCTAATCGAGAGAAGCTGGAAAAATGCATCGCACTTCTTCAAAAAAAAAAAAATCTCTGAAGAAAAATGTCAACCCAGGGCTGAACAATTTGTAACTATGATTTCTAGAAGGGGCAGACAAGAACCTATGAAACATGGTCAACACAGCCACAGGATAGGCAGACCAGACACGGCCTTGAGGAGCCATGAGCTGCAAGTGAATGAAAACACATCCAATTCTGAATCAAATAAACATGCCTGGGCCCACAGCCAAGGAGAATTCTTGGATTGGACTTTTATCAGAGACCTAAATTTTAACCAGCTGGAATTTCTTTTTTTTTTCCAAGTACCACCCTATTCCTTCCTACCTTGTGAGATTAAGTATTTGCCTTAAATGGGAAACCTGCATTTTATTTGTAAAGATGATGCCAGAATCCAGAATCCCTGAAGTGCTGCCTTTTATTTTTTTAAGGGGGTAGCAATTGTGTGGCAAATATAATAGGCCAAGAGAATGTGTAACTCATTCAGGTAAGAATGCAGTAAATGTCCCTTCCTCCCAACTGCAGAAAAAGCCACTAAATAGAAATCTGTGTGACTCCTTGTTTCATAAATATAGGCTTCTCCATCAGCAAGATGGAGGAAGTTGGAAACCTCAGCACTACTAACTGGTATGATTAAAGTTTACCCATCACAAAACCACTATCAAGAAGCAGTTTAGAGCCAGTGTGAATGTGGAGGACTAAAATCCTAGAAGTTTTACAAATTGCTACTTCTGGGGGTGGTGGTACTGTATTACTGAAGCAGCGAAGTTGCTCTGGCAGGGCTCTGAGTTTTGTTGTTTTGTTTTCCTGGTTGTTGAGTAAGCGTGCCTATAACTCATTTCTAAAATACTAAACTATGTTCAAGATGGTATCAGCTTCTTAATTGCCCCACAAATAATGAGGAGGTTGTGAAACCTGACCACTTAAACCAGGCCAGCTTCTAGCTCCTCTGAGAGCAACTCTGAAGGGCCTGTTAGAGGGGCTGCAAGGCCTGGGGGAAAACATTCATTGCTATAGGGGCCAAGGATCTAGGAACAAATGGCCCCTGGAGATCAAGGGGGTCACTCATTCAGCTGCTCTCCAGCATCCAGATCCTGCCTCTCCTTTGGGTCTGAATTCTGTACCCTGCTGTCCCTCTCTTAGACTGAAAGTCAGACTCACAGACTTCTATATGAATCACATACAATGGACCCTATTCTGTGTTCCTACATACCCAACTAGGCAGGTAAGCATTAGCAGAGCTGAGGCTGATATCTACAGGCTTGAGTACCAAGACTAACTCAGCACCAGTCCTGAACAATAAGATACCAAGGGAAGCCCTGGGACATAGCAGCTTCTAGAGCATCTTACTTAGGGATGTGTGGGCAGGGAAAGCTTCCTGCAGGAAGTGATGATGCTGGAGCTGAGAAAGGAGTCTGGAGAAGAAAAAAGCAAGCGACGTGTGTGTGTGTGTGTGTGTGTGTGTGTGTGTGTGTGTGTGTGTGTGTGTGTGTGTGTGTGTGTGAATGTGTGAAGACCTGCTGTAGGAAAGCACAGGAGCTTGGTACTGACACCTTCCCTCACTACACACCAGATTTTCTGCAGAAGTCTGCAGGGTAGAATGGGCCCGGCTAAGATTTATGAGCTCCAGACTCTGAGGCTGTCAAGAAATTAGTCTAAAGAGACAGTGAACACCAAGCTCTAAATCTGATGAGAATGATGGACGTCTCTTACTTTCTCAAAGTATAAGAAATCAAAGAGCATTGTGTTCTGGAGGGCCTTCCTGAAGAAGTATCACCTGAGCTGAGTGTTAAGCTCTCAGGAGAGAAACGGGCATCCCAGGAGGAAGGAAATACATGTCCTGGCAGCACAAAAGGCACCAGGAGCTAGAGAGCAAGTTTGGTGGGGCACAGGCTGAGGCTGGAGGGGTGGGCATGCAAAGAGGGTGAATTCCAGGTGACAAGGAGCAACAAATTAGATTAGGAAGAGCCTAGAATCTGAGACACAACCCAGAGTCTTCCATGCTTCTCCAGGAAGGCAATGATGGCTCAAATAAAGAATTAGATGGGCCAAAGCAGGAGCCTGTGGTAGGGAAAAGAAGGCCCACATGTGAGTCAGATGAGTAGAATAAGATCCAACAATAATTCTGTAGGAAATAGGTTTAGGGAAGACACATTCCCACAGGTGCACAAAACAGTACCCCCGCTTTGAGCTTTGACTTCTTCAGAACAAGACCACACCCTAAGCATGAAATCTTCACAGGCTGTGGATGGTGACACAAAGTCACCTACACCACTGCAGGAAAGCAACCACTGTCTGTCCCAGCACTCAGGAAGCAGAGGCAGGAGAATGGATGGCCAATTCAAACCCAGTCTGTCTCAAAAAAAGGGGAAGGGGGTGGGAAAGAGAAGGAAAAGAGAAGAAAAAGACAAAAGGAACGGAGAAGAAAGGGAAGGAAGAGAGGAGAGGCAACTAGACACACCAAATCCACGAGTCACAGGTAAACTCCGAATATGTTATCTAATCAATCTAAATCTACACTTTAAGCAAGATGATTATCAACAGGTAACTGCCTTAAGAAAACTTAATATCTACTAAAAGACTGCAATGAAACAGAACAAGAAAATGTGCTGTTGCTCAAATGGGAAGGAAAGATGGTCTAAAGCCTTCATTAACAGGTGAGCAGGTTTGACTGACCACAGGGTCTACGGCCCTGTTGCTTACCTCTTCTAAGACCTGGCTTTCTGAACCATGCTTCTCTATAAATGGGGCATCTGTCCTGGGTCTTGTGTGTGCTCCTCAGAGTATCCCAGAAGTCAGTCAATCTTGGTCTAAGAAAAATACCCTACACCAGCACCCCCCTCACTCTGCAAGTCTTAAGTTAATCAGGAAATCCCCGATTTCCTCCCACCTTCTAAGTGAGGAAACTGAGGCTCTTGCTGCTCAGTAGTAGTGCCAAGGCTGTTTCTGGCCGCTGGGTGCCAAAGCCCGTTCTTTGCACAAAAGGCATGAGAGCTCAAACCAGGCAGCTGCCCTGGTCTCAATTGAGAGGCATTCAGTGGGCAGACAATAGAATCTGAAGGTCCTCGGCTGCCCAAGTCCAGGAGGGGACCCAGAAAAAAAGGGAGAGGGCAGGTGTCTCGGGTGTATCTTCTCTTATTCTCCGTCTTGGACCCTTCATACAATGTCAAGGGTGCGTCCAGTTCTGGGGAGAGGGCTCTAAGTACACTGAGCAACAAACTTCCCAGTATCCTCTCGTCTGGGGAACCTGGCTGGGGTCACAAGCCTGGTCACAGGAAAAAAAAAGAAAGAAAAAAAAACTACAACAAAAAACATCCTTAGCACAAGGCTGGGAAGGGGTCGTGGGTGACCGGTAGACCCGTGACACCATTTGTGAGGCCAAAGGCTGACCGGGAGCCAACTTCCTCCGCAAGTGAGAAAGAAGTTTGTGACCCCGTGGAGCGGACTGACAGCCCTACACAGAAGGCACAAAGGGGGGCTATGCAAGTGGGGTGTCCCGTCCCCAGCGATCCCAGACCCCACCTTGGCCTCGGGGACGGGGGGGAAGAACCCCACACTCGTGCTTCGAAAGCGTCCCGGCACCAGGTCCACACAGCTCGGGGAGTCGCAGCCCCAGACGCTCAGTTCTCGGGGAGCAGTGCCGGGAACAAAGGGTGGGGCGCACAGCCCGGCCCCGCCGCCCCCCGCCCGTCCCCGGGAACCCGACCCGGCCGGCAGCCGCGCCTCATTAGCAACACAAAGCCGGAGGTCGGCGGCCGCTTTCATCCCGGCGGGGGACGGCGGGTGCGCGTCCGGCCGGGGAGCGGCGAGGACCGGCAGCCCGAGGCTGGAGCCCCCGACCCCGGAGCCCGGAGCCCGGACTCCGCGCTCGGGCTGCGCCGCCCGCGGACACCTGTGCGCGCCGCGCCCGGGCCCGCCCGCGCCGGGTCCCGTCCGCGCCCCGCCAGGGCGCACACACGCCGCCCTCCGCCTTACCCTCCAGCCGCAGGTGTCCGCGCCCCTCGCGCGTCCGGAGCCGCCCGCCGCCACGGCCAGCTGCGAGCCGTTGAGACACGCGTTGACAGTGAAGAAGACGGAGCAGAGCTGCAGCCACGGGGCCATGGCCGTGGACTCTCCCAGCCCAGCCCGGCCCGGCCCTCCTCGGCGTCCCGGCCGCCTGACTCTTGCCAGTCCGGAGTGGGAGGTGGTAGCGGTCCCCGCGAGAGCGGGCCTCACGGAGCATGCGCCACCCGCCCTGGCCACGCCCACTCACTCCGGGTCACGCCCACTCACGCCGGGTCCCGCCCCGTCTACTTTTTTTTAGCTATGACCCAGCCCCCTAGCCACGCCCACGCCCCTGCTGAGGCTCGCCACCGCGGGCTGCCCCCACCTCAGGATTTTTTTTTCCCCCAATCCGAAGGATTTGTCCAAAAGTTGCCTGTTCCTTGCAAAAACTTGTAAAAACACAAAATATGTAATAATAGTCATTTCAATCATAATTTAATAAGCACCTGCTATGTGCCAGGTCTCTTCTTGTGTCCTCTCATTCATACTGGAAAGTGTGGGTGTTGCTGTTACCCGCATAACAAGGCCATTAGAGAAGTCCTGTGACTCTAGGACGAATGACAGGAGAACAGGCAGGGCTGTTCCCTGCCCTTATAAACTAGAATAAAAATTCTGCTAGTTAGCACACAACAAGTGCTCAATAAATACTACAATATATCGTGAACTGACTTATTTGCACAGCCACACAGCTGGTACTTAGCCAGAGTTAGATTCAAATCCAGAACTACCTATTCTCAAATTTACCCTTCTGAAGTATTATTTCAAGAAGAGGAGGCTGAGAACTGTAGTAGCCAGTTATGGAACTTATCCTTTCATCTCTCCGACTTATAATCTGTGCACTCATATAGACCCCCAGCCTTCATGCAACAGCTTTCAGACACTTTCTGTGCTTCTACTCCTCTTTTTTTTTTTTTGCCAGTCCTGGGGCTTGCCTGGGCACTGTACTTGAGTCACAGCACCACTTCCGGCTTTTTCTGTGTGTGTGGTATCTAGGAATGCAGCCCAGGTCTTGGTGCATGCTAGGCAAGCACTCTATCACTTGGCCACATTCTGAGCCCTGTGCTTCCACTCTCGTTTTTGTGTATAGTTCTTCATTTCTCTCTCTCTCTCTCTCTCTCTCTCTCTCTCTCTCTCTCTCTCTCTCTCTCTCTCTCTCTCTCTCTCTCTCTCTCTCTCCTGGATCACACAGATCTGAAAAAGTTAATTAGACCATTGGCTTCTGATTTAAAATAAAAAACATAATTTTTTTTTAAAAAGCTCTTAACCGGGTTTGGTGGCTCATGCCTGTAATCCTAGCTACTCAAGAAACTGAGATATGAGGATTGAGGTTCAAAGCCAACCCAGGCACAAAAGGATCTGAGACTCTTATCTCCAATTAACCTCTAGAAAATGGGAAGTGGGACTGTGGCTTAAGAGTAGGGCAGTATCCTTGATCTGAAGAGCTCAGGGACAGCACCCAGGCCCAGAGTTCAAGCCCCATGATCAAAAACAAACAAACCAAAAACTCTTTTGTGGTGGTATTTATTCAAGTCCATTCTAACCATCTCTTAAATTATCACTTCTCACTGTCCCTTCACCACCTGGCCCCAACAACAGTTTTTTTGTTTTGTTTTATTTTTGTTGGATTTTTTTTTTTTGGTCATAGTACAGGGGCCTGAATTCAAGGTCTGTCCTTTTTACTTAACTAGTACTCTACTATTTGAGCCATTTTCCACTTTGCCTTTGTAATTACAAATAAGATTCTCTTGCATTTTCCTGCCCTGGCTAGGCTTTGGATCTCAATTCTCAATCTCCTGAGTAGCTAGGATTACAGCTGTAAACCACCAGTACCCAGCTCTTCTTGGCCTAATTTTGATCTTCTCACTTCAGCAAGCCTTGGAAATAGACACTTCTGTTCATTCAGCAAACAGCCTCCACAGCATAATCCTTTTCAGAGTCTAGAATCCCCTTTCTCCTTGTCTGATATGGCTTGAGTTCAGCTGCTGCTAATATAGGCTTCTTTCCCTGGTGACAGCACACATGTTGCCATATCTTGGTATGGGAACTCTCCACTGACCCTGTGGTGGTTCTAGTTTGGCATGTCCCTTGTGAAGAGGGCTTTCTGGTAGTGTTAGCAGAGAGCTTGAGGACTGTGGACTCCGAAGTAGCTTCCCTCCTAGCTCCAGGGAGTATAGCCAGTCTCTCCTGAGCTCCAAGGGCTGGAAGCCATCCGAAAACTGGCATTTCTCCCAGGGCAATGAAGAATGGATGCTGGGTTCCACAAACAAAATCATCCACACTAGACTCAAGTGCTGGGATTTCCTGACCATGTACACTACTGAACAGAAATATTTTCTTACCACCAATCTCAGAGCTCAGGAATTCAGACGGACTCAGGGAAGTCAGGCACCACACTGTCTTTGGTCATCCAGCCTAGCCACAAGGTCTACAAAGACTGCTTCAGTGGCCAGAAGTGTGGCCTAGTGATAGAGTGCTTGCCTAGCATGCATGCAGCCCTGGGTTCAATTCCTCAGTACCACAAACACAGAAAAGGCCAGCAGTGGCATTGTGGCTAATGTGGTAGAGTGCTAGCCTTGAAAAAGCCTAAGGACAGTGCCCAGGCCCTCAGTTCAAGCCCCAGGACTAACTGTGGCTCAAGTGGTAGAGCACCATCCTTGAGAAAGCCCAAGAACATTGAGGCCAGGGGTTTAGCCTACTGGTAGAGTGCTTGCCTAGCATGTACAAAGACCCAGGTTCCATTCCTTGATACCACATACATAGAAAAAGCCAGAAATTGTGCTATGGCTCAAGTAGTAGAGCTCTAGCCTTGAGAAAGCCCAAGGATAGCGCTCAGGCCCTGTACAGAGGGGGATAGAGGGAGGAGAACTGTTGTTTCACTGCTCTCACATTCGGTCTTCTCCTCAGGATCATTTTGAAATCCCCATTGTAGAGGCTGCCATGGGCTGAGATGCAACCAAGGCTATCAAGGCTATAGAGGATGAAAGATGAAGGAAACTATAATGCTACTGGCCCTTTAATCTGCAGAGTTCTGCCTAGATAAGTGCCACAATTTATCAGCCAGTGCAATGTTGGAGGATTTCTGCTGAAAATCAGTGATAACAGCTGTGCATGGTGGTTCAAGCCTGTAATCCTAGCCACTCAGGAGGCTGAGATCTGAGGATCTTGGGTCAAAGCCAGCCTGGGCACTAAAGTCCATGAGACTCTTAATCTCCAATTAAGCAATAGAAAACTGGAAGTGGCCCTGTGGCTCCAGGGGTAGGGCAGTAGCCTTGAGCTGAAGAGCACAGGGACAGCGCCCAGACCCAGAATTCAAATCCCATGACCGACGGGGGGCGGGAAAAATATCAGTGATATGAAAGTATCCTTCCACATTTATTTATTTGTTTGTTTTGGTGGTCCTGGGGTTTGAACTCAGAGCCTGGGCTCTGCCCCTCTGCCTCTCTGTGCTCAAAGCTAGCACTCTGCCACTAGAGCCACAGCACCTCTTCTGGCTTTTCCTGTGTATGTCATACTGAGGAATCAAACCCAGGGCTGCATGCATACTAGGCAAGCACTCTACCACTAAGTTACATTCCCAGCCCATTATCCTCACATATTGATTTTGGCATGTCCCTTCCATTATTATCTTAGGATAAATTCCTAAAATGGGAATTACTGAATTATGCACACGTTAGCTGGCAAACTTCTCAATATCTATCATCCTCTTAATTACCTATGGTTATTCATGAGGCAGACAGAGTGTCATCATGTACTTGTTGACTATGTATACATTTTCTTTTGTTCAGAGGTGAACTTTCTGTGTGTGTGTGTGTGTGTGTGTGTGTGTGTGTGACCATGTGAAGGCTTGAACTCAGGATTTTGCACTCTCATTTGGCTTGATTTGCTCAAGGCTGGTACTCTACAACTCCAGCCATACTTCAACTTCCAGGTTTTTTTTACTGGTTAACAGGAGATGAGAGTCTCCTGGACTTTTTGGCCCAGACTGGCCGTGATTCACAACCCTCAGATCTCAGCTTCCTGAATGGCCAGGATTACAGGCATGAGCCACTAGCACCTGGCTGGAGTTGTACTTGATCATGTAAAAGCAGGAGAACCCTAACTAGGAAGAGAGTGCTATTCCCTAGGTTTTATCCATAACACCATGTGACTTTGTGACAGATAAGGCAGAGCCACACTCCTGTCTCCCTTTCTGTCATCACATCTACCCACGGTGAAACTCCTGTCACATCTCATTGAAAAATGGACAGCCAGAGACGGTCCCAGTTTTCTAAACAAAATGGTACAAGCCGAGAGGATAGGTCTAATCATTTGGTCTAAAACACAGAAAGACACCATTCAGGACTGGGAATGTGGCTTAGTTTTATAGAGCTTGCCCAGAGTGAAGCCGTACCACTCACACAGGAAAAGCTAGTAGTGGTGCTGTGGCCCAAGTGGTGGAGTGTTAGCCTTGAGCAAAAGAAACTCAAATACAGTGCCCAGGCCCTGAGTTCAAGCCCAGGACTGGCAACAACAACAGTAAAAAGACATCCCTCAGGTCATAATCCTAGCTACTCAGAAGGCTGAGATCTGAGGGTCATGAAGACAGCACCCAGACCCTGAATTCAAACCCCAGGAGCAGTGCATGAACACGCATGCACACGCACAGAAACACATCTTTCAGGTCCAGGGACAGAGAGGCCTTCCTGATTATCTCAAGTCAGAGTGGAGGTAGAAGGGGAGCTCGCTACACCAGAAGGTCAAATTTGATCAAGAAATTAAGGTAATGAATTGGTATCTGGTAACATCCTCTGCACATTCCTCCATTCTCAAGGCTAGCACTCTACCACTTGATCCACAGAACCACTTCCAGCTTTTTCTGTGTATGTGGCACCAAAGAATCGGACCCAGGGCTTCGTATATGCTAGGCAAGCACTCTACCACTAGGTTGGGCTCTCAGCCCTCCCATCTTCTTCTTATCCTAACCTTTCAGTATACTTGGGAGGCTGCTGGAGGTAAAGGGTGTGACAGAGAGAGGCGGGTGTCTATCTTAGAAATTAAATTAAAACGAGGGGGCCAGGCTCCCACACGGCCTCCACTGGGCCATGGTTTCCTGAAAACAACAGAAGAGCCCAGCAGCACGAGTGACTAAGATAAACCAGAAAGCCCTCCCCAAAGACTGCACCTAAATGTGCCCATAATAGCCAGGATTGCCTGTGGAACCAGGCACAGATTCAGCTCTCCCTCCCATTTCTGTCCAACTCACTTCTCGGTCATTAGTGCCTTGCCCTTTGCTTGGCATACGGGGCAAGGAATTGTCATCATATTCCCCGATGAGGGTGAAACTGAAGGTTCAGCAGATGGAATCACCTTAAGGTAAGGTATTCACGGGGCTGGAGCTGTAGCTCAGTGGTAGACGTCTGGATCGTTGGGTTTGGAGGGAACCATCCAGGACCAGAATCCCCCCACGCCTCCCCTCCGCACTCCTCCTATTTTTGACGCCTGCACCCATGTCATTTCTGAACCTCCTCTTCGCGCCCCGGGGACCGTCTGAGAGCCAGGATGTGGATGGATGGAAAGTCTGGGCAACGCACACGGCCCTGGGCGCCCTGGAGGTTTTAGTTGACCGCGCCCGCCGCCGGCGTCGCGTCGCCCTGGCTGCCGCGAGGGGGCGCGCGCAGGCCGGGCGCGGGATCACTGGACTCGCCTGGACTGCTTGCTCCCTGCTAGGACCAAGCCCTCAGGGCAATGCAACCCAGGGAGGGGCAAGTTTTAGAGAGAGTGGAGTTCGGGGTCTCAAGAATGCAGGGATAACAAATAAATAATAAAGATAATAATAAATAAATCATAAAGATAAGCCAGGCTCCTTGTGGAACACACCTGTAATCCTAGCTAGGCAAGAGGCTGAGATCTGAAGATAACGGTTCAAAGCCAGCCAAGAAAGAAAATCCCCAAGAGACCATCTCCAAAAGAGCCACCAGAAAACTGGAAGTGGCACTGTGGCTCAAAGTGCTAACCTTGAGCTGCAGAACTTAGGGACAGTGCCCAGGCCCAGAGTTCAAGCCCCATAACCTACATAAATAAATAGATAAACAAGCAAATAGATAAATAAGATGTGCCCAACCATTCTCATTATTTTAATAGCCTTTTTTCCCTCTTTGTGGTGCTGGGTATCACAGCCAAGGATTTACATATGTTAAGTAAGTGCTCTTGCTCCTGAACTATATTATCAACTCTTTAATAGAGTTGTTTGTCTTTTCTTTGCTTTTTGTGCCAGTAGTGAGCACAAACACAGGGCCTGGGCACTGTCCTTGGACACTTTTTGCTCAAGGTTACAGCTCTGCCACTTGAGCCACAGCACCACTTCTGCTTTTTTTCTATGTATGTGGTACAGAGGAATCAAACCCAGGTCTTTGTGCTAGGTGAGCACTCTACCACTAGGCCAAACTCCCAGCTCCTTACCCTAATAGATTTGTTTTTCTCACAATACTAGAACTTGAACTCAAGGCCTTGTCCCTTAACTTATTTTTTTTTTTTACTTTTTTTCTGAGGGGCCCTGGGGAAGTTCTGGATCTTGAACTCAGGGTCTGCAAGACTATCTCTCTACCACTTGGGCCATGACACCATTTCCAGCTTTTTCTGTGTATATGGCACCGAGGAATCAAACCCAGGGCTTCGTGCATGCTAGGCAAGCATTGTACCACTAGGCCACATTCCCAGCCCCTTAACTTTTTTTCAATGGTGGCACTCTACCATTTGAATTACAGCTCCAATTCTAACTTTTTTAGTGGTTAATTGGAACTAATGATGAACTTTCCTGTCTGGACTGTCTTTGAACCACAATCCTCAACCTCCTAGGGAGTAGGATTACTGGCAGAAGAATCTGACTTATATAGATTAAAAAAAAGAGAAAGAGAGCAATTAGAGAAAATAGAACAGAGAGAGTTCCCATGTTCCCTGTCCTGCACTAGTAGAGTACATTTGTTACAATTTATGGACCACTGTTGATACACTATCATTAATTAAAAATCAAACTTTGTATATCTTTAGTTTTTAATCTATTGTTCTTTATCTATTCCAATGTCCTGTCTAGGATACCATGTAATAGTTAGCTGTTGAATGGCTTGACAAAGTTGGAGTTCCTGTGTATTTAATGATTTTGACAGTTTTCAAGAGCATTGGTCTAGTATTTTGCAGGTGACTTCTACTGGGACTTGTCTGTTTTTCTCATTAGCTTGGATATAAATTTTTACTTTAATCAAACTATAAAAAGGCATATTGATACCAGTGGGTGTAAATAAAACCCAGCCTTTCTCTAACCAGTCCCTTTCCAGTCTCTCTCAGAACTCCTTGCTTCAATTCTGTGTGTGTGTGTGTCTCTCTCTCTTTTTTTTCAGCTATGGGACTTGAACACTGGGCCTGGGCCCTGGGCCTGAGCTCTTCAGCTCAAGGCTACCATCTTACCCCTGGAGCCACAGCATCACTTCTGATTTCCTGGTGATTAATTGGAGGTAAGAGTCTCACGGACTTGGGCTGGGAGCATGGCCTAGTGGTAGAGTGCTTGCTTAGCATGCACGAAAACCGGGGATCGGTTCCTTGATATCATATACATTAAAAAAAAAAAAGCCAGAAGTGGTGCTGTGGCTCAAGTGGTGGGTGTTAGCCTTGAGAAAATGTCCAAGGCAGTGCTCAGGCCCTGAGTTCAAGCTCTAGGACTGGCAAATAAAAAAAAAATCTCACGGATCTCATGGGCCTTTAGTGCCTGGGCTGGCTTTTAAACACAATCTTCAGATCTTAGCCTCTTGAGAACCTAGGACTACAGGTGTAAGACACTGGCTCCCTGCAAAGATTCTAGTTTCAATGTCTAATATCACACAAATTCCTTGAACACAAATATTGCCATGCCATACAGCTGACCTGATTATAGAGACAGCTACTAAGTGGTCAAGAGCATAGTTGTATATTCAACATGGATAAGTTGGACCAAGAGCAGGATAGTGTAATATCTTTTCACAGTTCTCCAAATGGCCTGCAATGTAAAACTCATGAATTACTTATTTCTGGAATTTTCCATTTAATATATTTGGATCACAATTGACTGGTGATAATGGAAAATACCAAAAGTAAAACTGAAGGGGAACAACTGTGTGTGTGCGTGTGTGTGTGTGTGTGTGTGTGTTGAATATTTTCCTCTGTCCAGTCTCTGGAAATCCAAAATTCAATAACAAGTATCCTAAAATTTATTCTCTAACTTTCTAGTACTTGTCAATTACTTTCTATCACTTAGCCACATCATTTCATACTTAGAACATTCCTGCAAGTAGATGAGTGTATTTACATTATAAATGTACTTCATAAATGAGTACATTTGTACTTTTATCATTTTCTTAATGTTTAAGAGGAGTTCCTTTTCTTTCTTGTCAGTCATGGGACTTGAACTCTGAGCCTGGGCATTGTCCCTGAACTCTTCAACTCAAGGCTACTGCCCCACCTCTTGAGACACAGCTCCACTTCCGGTTTTCTGGTGATTAATTTGAGATAAGAGTCTCATGGACTTTTTAGTGCCTGGGCTGGCTTTGAACCACCATCTTTAGACCTCAGCCTCCTGAGTAGCTAGGATTACAGGTGTGAGCTACCGCACCTGACTTGAGAGCAGTTCTTTTTTTTCTACTTTTTTTTTATTAAGGGATTTATTAACATTGATTTTTACATCATATTTCAAATGACAAGTTTAACAAACAAGTGTTCAAGAAGGGAATCTCTATTTACAATCTCTGGGACTTAGCTAAAATTAGGCTAAGGGTTTGTATGTGATAGAAACATATTAATTTATGAAATAAAACATTATGTCTATAGAGTCATAGGTTTTTATGTCTATATAGTTATGTTTATATTTCCATTACCATGTCCACAGCATTGGGTATGAAAATATTGAGTCCTCACTCTTGTACTCTCTGGATTTAATAGCCACATATTAAGGATTCCATGCACCTTTTGTTCCTTAGGTCTTGACTTGCCTCACTCAGCATGATTCGCTCTAGATTCATCCACTTCCCTGCTAATGCCATTATTTTATCTTGTCTGTTGGCTATGTAGAATTCCATTGTGTATATATACCACATTTTCTGTATCCATTCATCTGCAGTAGGGCATCCGGATTGTTTCCATCGCCGGTCTATTGTGAATAGTGCAGAGATGAACATAGCTGAGCAGGTGTCCTTATCATATCTTGGGTTATGTTGTTCAGGGTAGAAGCCCAGAAGTGGTATAGCGGGATCGTAGGGAAGGTCAATTTTCAGTTCTTTAAGAAACCTCCACACTGCTTTCCAGAGTGGCTGAACTAGTCTACATTCCCACCAGCAGTGCAGTAGGGTTCCTTTTTCTCCATAACCCCGCCAGCAACTGTCATTGTCTGAGTTCAAAATCTTGACCATTCTTGTTGGGGTAAGGTGGTATCTTAGGGTTGTTTTTATTTGCATTTCCTTTATGACCATAGATGATGAATATTTTTTCATATGCTTTTCTGCCATTTTAATTTCTTCTTCTGATAAGTCTCTCTTTAGTTCCCTTGCCCATTTAGTGAATGGTTTATTGGGTTTTGGGGGGATTAGTTTCTTGAGTTCCCTGTAGATATTGGATATTAAGCATTTGTCAGATGTATTTTTGGTGAATATCTTTTCCCAGTTGGTTGGCTGTCTCTCTACTTTTGCGACTATGTTTTTATCTGTACAGAAACTTTTTATTTTTAGGTAGTCCCATTTATCGAGTCTCTCTCCAATCTGTTTTGACCCTGGGATTCTGTTCAGGAATCTTTTGCCTGTGCCTATGAGTTCCAGTGTCTCTCCTACTTTATCATGTAGCAGTTTCCCAGTTTCCGGTCTGACGGTGAGGTCTTTGATCCACTTTGAGTTAATGCTTGTGCATGGCGAAAGGCTGGGGTCAATTTTTAGTTTTCTGCATGTGGCTGCCCAGTTTTGCCAGCACCAATAATCGAAGAGACTGTATTTGTTCCACTGTATATCTTTGGCTCCTTTGTCAAATACAAGTTGCCTATAGTATGTGGTTCTATTTCTGGGTCTTCTGTTCTGTTCCACTGATCTTCTGGTCCGTTTTTGTGCCAATACCAAGCAGTTTTTGTTATTATGGCTCTATAGTAGAGTTTGAAGTCTGGTATTGTAATACCACCAGCATTGCTCTTTTGAGAGCAGTTCTTTTTAAACATTCTATTTATTTTATTATTTTGCTATTTTGTTATTTTTTATTATTTCTATTCTTGTTTTTATGTGTATGAGCTGGTGCTAGGGCTTGAACTTAGCTAGTATTCTTCCACTTGAACCACAATAGAAGGTGAATCAACAGTATATAGGATAAGTCAAAGTCCAAAAAAATAACTACCAGGAAATGGGTATTTGCAAGAGGAGAAAAATGAGGCCACCGGAAGAGGAATAGAAGAATAAAGAGGGAAGAAGGGGAACATACAGGCAAGAATTCATTGTATGTATCACAGAGTTGAGAAACGTAAAGGGATAGGTAGAAGGGAGGTGAAGATGTTGAAGTGATGACCCAGATCAAGATCCAATGTACACATCAATGGCTTTGTTAAAAGACAAAAAAATACATAATCAAGAATTAGGTAAGGGAAGGAGTGGGTTAGGAAGTGTGGGGTGAGAATGTTGAAAGGGGTGACAGTGATGAAGATGTGTTGTATTCATAAACTGCTTTGGTGAATGGCAACTCCTTTGTACAACTACTTAAAAATAATAAAAAATATTCAAAAAACATAGAGAAAAAAGTACATAGTCACAGTTTTGAATCATTTTGTCATATTTCTATAAGATTAAAATTATATCAAAGACACATTTTTAAATTTCTTTATTGTTATTATAAAGGTGATGTACACTTAGGTAAGTCAGGAAATAAGTACATTTCTATTCTCTCTCTCTCTCTTTTGCCAGTCCTGGGGTTTGAACTCAGAGCCTGTGCACTGTATTGAGCTTTCTCAAGGCCCAGGGTTTCATTCATGCTAGGCAGGGCACTCCACCATTAGGCCATACTCCTGACCCATGAGTACATTTCTTTTTGGACAGTGTTACTCCTTTCCCTCACTCTCCCAGTGCATTTGTTGTTTGTTTTTTGTTTTTGTTTTTGTTTTGCTTTTGTTTTTAATGAGCTAGAAGAAATGTTGCAAGCTTTGCATAAAGACACCTAATGTGCTGCAGGGTCGGGCATGGCCGGCAATGCTGCACGCAGACTCCGGAAAAGTGCTCAGAGAGTCTCCAATATCCTGCATTCTTGTTTGTTTTTTTTTAATTTTTTTAAATGCAGAACTTTGGAAGCGCGACCCCGGCAGTAAGCGAGACGGCCTGGGGGACTCCTGGGAACCCTGGTGAGACGTTACATAATGGCAGCCGGCAGCCACGGAAGAATGTACTTCAGGCTTGCAGATTAAATAGGTCTATTTAGGTGCAGTGAGCGAATCCCGCCTGACCCCCCGGAGGGGCGGGGCCTGCCTCCCAGGCCCCGCCCCCGCCCCTCCACGAGACCCCGCCCCCCTCGACTCCCCGCCCCTCCCTGCCTGCGGTCTCTAGCCGGGACTCCGCTGGTCCAGGAGAGACCCGAGCTCAGTCGGACCTGCGGCCTCAGGCCTGCTCTCCAGGAGAAGCCCACCTCGGGACTCTCAGGGGGCGCCTCGGTCTGCTTTTGTAATACCTGATTCCTGGCTCCATCTAGAGATGTCTCGTCTCCCGCTTTGCAGCCTCGTGCTGAGAGCGACCAGGAGCGGCGTGCACCGCCCATTTCCTCAGCCCAGGAGCGCCCTGCGCCTGGCAAACCAGGGCGCAACCCCGGAAGGCCCTGAGTCTCGCCTGCCGCGCTGAGGGGGATCCGGGGGAGGGGGACGGTGACATAGGGCTGAGATAGATCACGGCGGGGAGAGTTCTGCTTTGGGCAAAGGAGAGACCCCCCCTAGCCACGCCCCCAACCCCCAGCTCTGCCCCTGTAGGATCTGAGACTGGGCTGAAGAGTAAACTACCGAGGGAGAGGGAAGGAGAGGGACGAAGGGGTCCAGCGACACAGAGGGGTCCTGAGTGGATATTTGGAAACTCAATTTCCCCTTGGCTTCCCATGGCTGTCCTGTGTCTGGGAACCTTCCTTTTGTGTCTCATTTTCTCTACCTTCTCTTCATATGCCATCCTTGAAAAGGCTGAGTGCTAGAGAAGATTTGATGGCAGCACTGGCTCCCAACAGCTGTGTGATGTTGGGAAACTCCAGAACCTCTCTGAGCTTCATCTCCTTTATCTGTAAGAGGCATTTCCAGAAACCACCTCCTAGGTCAGTGGGCTCAACCACGTGTAAGGGGATAGGGCTAAGAGGGGTTTCTCGGGGTGAAGGACAGCCTAACCTGGATTGTGTTTTATTTTCCAGAGCCTTGCACTGTGTTTGGGATACAGTAGGCACTCGATAGTTGCTTGCTAAATTAGTAGTGGAATGTGTAAATCGTAATCATTTCATCATGCATACATACATACATACATATATGTATATACATAAACATATATATACACATATGCATATATTATGTACACATATACATATACATGTGTATATGTGTGTATCTCACAACCCCTAGACTGATGATGGTACTGTAACAATGACAACAACAACAAAAATCCCACAGGGGCTGAGAGTTTGGCCTAGTGGTAGAGTGCTTGCCTAGCATGCATGAAGGTCCAGGGTTCAATTCCTCAGTACCACATACACAGAAAAAAAGCCAGAAGTGGTGCTGTGGCTCAAGTGGTAGAGCTCTAGCCTTGAGAAAGCTCAAGGACAGTGTCCAAGCCCTGAGCTCAAGCCCAGGACTGGCCAAAAAAAAAGAGAGTGAGTGAGGAGCTGAGAGAATTACAGCTGTGATGATTGCAAAATAAAAGAGTTGGCATGGTTCCTCCAGCCATGGGCTAGTTGTGTCTCATCCAAGCATGTCAGTAAGGCCTTTTCCTCTTAACGTGTATAACCAGTCCTGGGTTTGATTCCTCAGTACTACATAAACAGAAAAAGGAAGTGGTGGATGCTAAGTACCCGGTTAAGCCCTAATCTGCTCAACATAGCCTATTTTCTTAGCACAGTTATGGAGGACCTGGAAAAGATGATTTCTTCTTTAAAACTCGAATAAACTTTTTTTTTTTTAAAAAAAAAGGCATTTGGAGGAAACAGAAGAAAACATTAATGGCACTGTGACTCAAATTGTATCACACTAGCCTTGAGCCAAAGATGCTCAGGGACAATGCCCAGGCCCTGAGTTCAAGCCCTAGGAATGGCAAAAAAGAAAAGAAAAGATCAATGAAAGTATTCCTGAAAAAGATAAGAAGAGAAATTCCTTGCTTTAAGCAAAAACTCAGCCAGGCAGAGATATCCAAGACACTCGTATGTCCAATTAATCAGCAAAACTGTTGTTCACCTTGGACTGGCATGCACACATATAAAACCCAAAAGAATAGTCAACTTTGCCACCATTAGCTATAGATGAAGAAAATGTGAGTAGAAATCTTTCATAATAAAGTGTTTGCAAAGCTTCTGGGAAAAAATTATTGTTCATCTCTTATATAGCCAGAGCATAGTTGTGTGAGTGTATACAATATATATAAAATATATATTATTTACTAGAATCATTACAGACCTTGCAGTTTTCACTCTTCTCGCTAATGTCCCATTCTAAAAATAAATTTTAAAGTGTCCATGGACAGTGCCCAGTCTCTGAATTCAAGCCCCAGGACTGGCAAAAAAAAATTAAAAATTTTACACTGTTTGTTTTGGCGATACTGTTGTTTGAACTCACAGCTTTGTGCTTACTGAACAGGTACTCTAGTGTAGACTAAGTTTAGATTTACATAAAGATTAGGTTTAGGGTCTGGGAATATGGCTTAGTATTAGAGTGCTTGCCTAGAAGGTATGAAGCCCTGGGTTTGATTCCTCAGTACTACATAAACAGAAAAAGGAAGTGATGGTAGAGTGCTAGTCTTGAGCAAAAACAAACTCAGGGACAGAGCCTAGACCCTGAGTTCAAGCCCCAGGACTGGTTTAAAAAAAAAAAGTTTCCCAAACTTAACTGCCCAGGCTGGCTTTGAAGTCTCCTGAGTAGCTAGGATTACAGGCATAAGCTGCCAGCATCTGGCAACACCTAGTAACACATTTTATGACATAGGAGTACATGGAAGGAAGTAACCTAGTAGTTATCAATTAGCTGCCATTCAGATAAAAACTCTCTAACCTGGCTTGATGTGGAAAATTAGAGCTACCTAGGTGCTGGTGACTTATATCTGTAATCTTAGCTATTCAGAAGACTGAGATTTAAGGATCAAGCTTCAAAGCCATCCTTGGTAGGAATACTCCATGAGAGTCTTAACTCTAAACACCAAAAAACTGGAAGTGGCACTGGGCTCAAAGTAGTAGAGCACTACGCGTGAGCTCTTTTGCTCTTGTGCTCAGGCCCTGAGTTAACACTCAAAGACTGACCTCCCCTCACGACTCCCCTCAAAAACAAAAACAAAAACTGGTCCATTTAAGTACCAACCTTTGTCAGCTAGCTGTATACTAAACTTTGTCAGTAGAGGGCGATGAAGAGACATCAGGATGGAAGCAAATCTGACGGGTTTGCTCCTGCCTGCTGATCAGACTCCTGCTGCTTGAGCTGCTTCTCCTCTTCTGAGTTCTTGAAGCTTTTCTTGCACCTGCAATGCAGGCTGCTTCTCCAGACTCCAGCTGCAGAGCATAAGGGCATTTTCCCGGGTGCTCATAGCAGCTGCCTTATGCAGTGCACTGCAGCCAGTACCCATATCTTTCCCTGGTCCTGCTCTTTGGTTGTTTTTTTAGGAGTGTTTGTCCAGTGAGGGATATGAGTAGCTTTCCCGGGCACCATAGAAGGTGGCTTTCTACCAGGTTCTCATGGTACAGTACCATGGTAACTGCTCAGTCATTCAGTAAAAAATGTTTGTGCTCTTCCTCTACAACAGAGTCTGAATTTCTGCCCTGGCAAGGGGGCTCTTTCTTGGGTTGCTTTCCTCTGCTGTACAAAGTAGTTATTCCTTCTATTTCCTATTCTATTTCTTGCTAACCAATCTCTTGTTTCTTCAATCCCTTGTTATAATCCATATTTTCTCCCATTGAGCAATTTGTGTTCAAATGACTATGTGTTTATAATACAAACTGACTGGACCCAAGCTATTCTGGACCTGAAGTAATTCCAGAGTTGTTCAACTATGCCTCAGTGAGAGTCATGGGAGAAACACAATGACTCTCCAAAGAATGTTTGGTGGACAGTCCATTCCCATCTTTAGGGATTTTTTTTTTTTTGCCATTCCTGGACTTGCGCTCAGGGCCTGACCACTGTCCTTGGACTTTCTCAAGGCTAGAGCTCTACCACTTGAGCCACAGCACCACTTTTGGCTTTTTTCTATGTATGTGGTACCAAGGAATCGAACCCAGGACATTGTGCATACTAGGCAAGCACTCTACCACTAAGCCAAACTCCCAGCCCCTTTAGGGAATTTTTTAGTGTTGTTTTTTCCCATTATTATGCTGAACTCAAACCCAGGCCTCATGGATGTTAAGCTGGCTTTCAGTCTCCTTTACATGAGCACTAAGCCCATTCCTCAGGGCAACATCTTCACTCCCTAATCACCTCTCAAGGCCCCATCTCCCATTACCTTCACTTTGGGGATTAGGATTTGCTGGTATTGTGCTGGTACTAGGGCTTGTACTCAGGGCCTTGAATTTTTGCTTGGCTTTTCTGCTCATAGCTGGCACTCTACCACTTGACTCAACTTCAATCTAGCATTTTGCTGGTTAATTGGAATCTACTGGACTTTTCTGCCCAGGCTGGCTTTAAACAACAGTCTTCAGTTTTCAGTCTCCTGAGTAACTAGATTTAGAGGCATAAATCATTGGTGCCTGGCAAAGATTAGGATTTCAGCATAAAAATCTGGCAGTGGTGGGACACTCAATAATTCATCTGTAGCATCATCCTCATCATTATTTTGCCTGTAGTGAGGTTTGGATTCAGGGCCCCAAACTTGCTCATTCTAGTGCTCTTCTACTACTTGAGCCACACTTCCAGCTCTACTTTTTGCCAGATAATGGGAAATGCAGTCTCTTGGACTTTTCTACCTAGAATGGAGATTCTCTGGATCCCAGACTGCTGAGTAGCTAGGGTTATATATAGAAATAAATAAAATAACTTTGTTATTATTATTATTATTATTACTGTTATTTTTATTCCTTGTACATTGGGGCTTGAACTCAGGGCCTGCACAAGATCCCTTAGCTTTTTACTCAAGGCTGGTGCTCTGTTACCTGACTCACAGCTTCACTTGCATTTTTGTTGTTTTATGTGGTGTGTACGTGGTTAATTGGAGATAAGAGTCTCACAGACCTTCCTGCTTTGGCTGGCTTCAAACCTTAATCTCAGATCTCAACCTCCTGAGTAGCTGGGATTATAGGCATGAGCCACTAGTTCCTGGCTACATTTTCAATGTTAACAAGTTTATATGACTCTGTGTGTGTGTGTGTGTGTGTGTGTGTGTTGGTACTCAAGGCTTGAATTTAGGGCCTTGCACTCTTACCTGCTTTTTTCACTCAAGGCTGACACTATGACACCATCACTTGAGCCACACCTTTACTTATAGGCGCTTTTTTTTTTTAAAGAACTGAGACAAGGACTCGAATTCAGTACCTGATGTTTTTGCCCACTGGCTAGCACTCTACCAACTGAACCATTTCTCCAACCTCTACTTCCAGCTTTTTTTCACCCCAGTTCTGGTTCTTGAACTCAGGACCTAGATAATGACCCTGAGCTTCTTTTGCTCAAGGCTAGCACGGTACCACAGCACCACATCTGGCTTTTTCTGAGTAAGTTATTGGAGGTAAGAGCTTCAGAGACTTTTCTGCCTGAGCTGGCCTCAAACCATGATCCTCTTGATCCCCACCTCCTGAGTAGCTATATTATAGGTATGAGTCACCAGAACCTGGCTATTTAATTAAAAACAGATGTTTGACTATATTAACTAAATCTCAAAACCTTTGAACAAGGGACTATAATCTGTTTTGGAGTCAGGTAGACTCATTTTTCCTACAGAAATGTCTGGAACATTACAAAGAGTCTTCTCCTCCCCACAAAATATAAAAATCATAAACCAGTTACTTATAATTGGTGAGGGCAGGAAGATCTTGAGTTTGAAGCCATGCTGGGGCCAAGCAGGTGGGAAAGTCCAATTCAACACTAACAAGTTGAAAGTGGACCTGTGACTCAAGTGGTAGAGTGAACAAAAAAGCTCAAGGACGGCATTCTGGTTGAAAGCATAAAATTAGACTCTGAGTCTTATGACATGAAAGAAAGAAAGAAAAGATTAAGATGATAATGAGTCAGAATGCTGAGTAAGCCATCAATCCAAGCCAGAGCAGAAAATATAATTAGTGTTTCAGGCATGTTGTTCTGAGGATTCCTGGCTAATCCCAGGATATCCAAAGGCCTCCCATGAAGAGGGAGTCCCTATGGGGTGCAGCTGCTTTCTGCCCCTGTTTTTGCCTTTTTTTTTTTTGTAGCTAGGGTTAATACCATAAAAACCAAACAATGGCATTTTGCTCAGGTATCACATTTCTTCCCAGAAGGAAAACACTACACTCATTTTTAGTTTTTCTGTTTAGAGTATATCTTCTGGAATTTATACATTTTAAGTCCCCTACTCCCTCTGGTACATTTTAAGACAATTACTTGTGTTTTCTAAATTTATAGACTCCGAGTCATGTTTTTGTCAAGGTCTCTGTAACTTAGGAAATAGACATGAACAACAAAGAGTTGTATTCAGTGAGACTGTGTTTCCCTTCACAAATGCAGATCTGCAGTCACGATTTATTTATTTATTTATTTATTGCCAGTTCTGGGTCTTGAACTCAAGGCCTGGGCACTGTTCTTGAGCTTTCTCAAGGTTTGCACTTTACCCTTGGCCACAGGGTCACTTCTAGTTTTTTCTGTGTATGTGGTACCAAGGGACTGAACCCAGGACTTCATACATGCTAGGCAAGCACTCTACCACTAGGCCATACTCAGGGCCCAGGTCATAAGCTTTATGAAGAGGCCTATCTACTCTATCTATGAGATATGTACAAGTAATATCACAGGTAGGATTGTTGCCAAATGACTTCTGACTTTTCTGTGTGCTTTAAGTTTTCGATATCTTTTGTATATTATCTTAACAATTAAAAGGATATTTCCAGTTAATCACTAGTGGCTCATGTCTGTAATCCTAGCTACTAAGGAGGCTGACATCTGAGGATTATAGTTTGAAGCCAGCCAGGTAGAAAAGTCTGATACTTTCCAATTAACCAGCAAAATGCTGGAAGTAGCAGGGTGGCTCAAGTGGTAGAGCACTAGCCTTGAGCAGAAAAAGCCATATGAAAGCTCAGGGCCTTGAGTTCAAGCCCTAGTACACACACACATACACACACACACACACACACACACACACACACACACACTGCAACATTTTTCTAGTCCTTAAACTTTTATATTATCATGGTTATTACTATTACTAGTTAGCACTAAGGTTTGAACTAAGGGCCTCACACTTACTTAAACCACCATTTGACCCATGCCTCTAGCCCAACTTATTTTTTCTTTTTCTTTTCTTTTTTTTTGTCAGTTGTGGGGCTTGGCCTAGGCACTGTCCCTGAGCTTTACAACTCAAGGCTACCACAATCCACCATACCTCTTGAGCAACAGCACCACTTCCCATTTTCTAGTGGTAATTGGTGATAAGAGTTTCATGGTCTTTAGTGTTCAGGCTGGCTTTGAACTGGAGTCCTCAGATCTCAGCCTCCTCAGTAGCTAGGATTACAGGTATGAGCCACCGCACCCAGCAACTTAATTTTTCTTTTAATTTTTTCTTTCCTTCTTTTTTTTCTGTTTCCTCCCTCCTGCCCTACCTTCCTCCCTCCTTGCTTTCCTCCCTCCCTGCCTTCCTCCCTCCCTGCCTTCCTTTCTTCTTTCCTTTCTCTTTCTTCTTGTTTGTATGTGTGTAACTGGGTACTAAAAGGAGGATTTCCCACTTGGTAGGCAAGTACTTTATCACTTTATTACATCAAAGTTAGAAAATCTTATACAGATTCTAAAGAAATTCACTAATATTTCTTCCTAAGATTTGTGCATTGTAATTTCTAGCTCTTATTGTTATTATAAAGGTGATGTAAAGTTACATAAGTCAAGTAAATAATATACTCCTTGGGCCAGGAGTTTGGCCTAGTGGTAGAGTGCTTGCCTAGCATGAATGAAGACCAGGTTTGATTCCTCGGTACCACATATATAGAAAAAAGCCAGAAGTGGTACTAAGGCTCAAGTGGTAGAGCTCTAGCCTTGAGAAAGTCCAAGGACAGTGCTCAGGCCCTGAGCTCAAACCCACGACTAGCAAAAAAAATATATACATATATTCCTTTTTTTTTGCACTATTCACAATATCCAGACAATGGAAACAGTCCAGCTGCCCTACTGCAGATGAATGGATACAAAAAATGTGGTATACACACACACACACACACACACACACAATGGAATTCTACATAACCAACAGACAAGATAAAATAATGGCATTCGCTGGGAAGTGGATGAATCTAGAGCGAATCATGTTGAGTGAGACAAGTCAAGACCAAAGGAACAAAAGGTGCATGGAATCCTAAATATATGGTTATTAGATACAAACAGAACAAGAGCGAGGACTCGTGTACCCAATTCTTTCGACCTGGTATTGGAAATATAACCACAACTACATAGACATAAAACTTTATGACTCTATAGATATAATGTTTTGTTACATAGATTAATATATATAAATGACATACAAACTCTCAGCCTAATTTTAATTATGTTCTAAAATCTAAGTGCCAGTGATTGTATATAGATTCCTTTCTTGAATACTTGTTTGTTAAATACATCATTTGAAATATGATGTAAAAATCAATGCTAATAAATTTTTTAATAAAAAAATAAACTAGCAGGTCAGTTTGTGTAGATGGCCCAGTTGGGGTTTGAAGAGTAAGTCCACTTTTCTCATCTTGGCTGGTTTTAATTCCAGACTGCAGCCTGGGTTCAAGTCTACTTTCTGTTCTTCAGACTAAAAAGGCAACAGCTACTGAGGCACTGAGTTATAACATGCAACAGTGCAACAGGACATGAGGTATGGTGTAATTACCTTGTCATAAAATGCTACTTAGAGCAGATTGCTTCCCTAGGCCATCCTAAGGAAAAAGAACAGACATTAATTTCCTCCTACTGTTTTATATGAGACTCAGGGTATGCAATAAACATTTTAATGGGAAAGGGGCAACAAAGGGCTCATTTGTGGGACTCAGTAAAGCATGTTGCTACCAACAGCTTTCCAAAGGTAATTAGTAAGGAAAAAAGAAAGGGATAGGAATAAGCAAACAAGACAGGAAAAGGAGAAGGGGTGAATGTAGCAGGTGGTGGAATGGTAAAAGACAGGAAGCGCTGCATCAGTAGCTTTGGGCTGGTACAAGAAGGCAGGAGGGTCCAAAGGGAGCACTAAGCTTAGCTAAAGGCACATGGAGTTTTATTCCTATATGCTTAGTAATTTAGTGTAGGCAAGCAATAATTCTTACAGTGATTTGGGTCCCATATCAAGTGAACATACTAGCTCAGAGTTCTCTTAGACCAAGGCATGCGACAGGTTGGTGGTACTGTGTGTTAAGTTTGTTAAGGAGAGACTTATGCCATTTGTGTGATGTGTGTGATAAGAGGCAAGCCAGCGAAAATGGCTATTACCACTGATTAACTCAAAAGTTGACCACCAGCATACACAGCTATTGTTTCCAAAGCTCTTTAGCAAGGGCTCTGGCTGGCTGGCTTCACAAAAGACAAATGCCATTATGAGGGACCAAATAACCTTATTTAGACAGACATCAGATAATAGAGACGCTCTAGGTATTAGCCTGGCCGCATTAGTTTGATTTGTTACTACCGTTCACCTTGTCTGGGGCATTCAGGGAGACAAAAGCTTGGAATTACGAGGAACAAAGATAAGCTGTGGATTAGAGCTTGTGGATTTAGAGGGAAAGAGATTTCTGTTTTAAGGTTTTCATTTTGTTTGGCATTTCCTTGAATTTATTTAGTTTTTCTCTGAATATCATTATATTTTCTCCAAATTTATTAGCAATTGTAATTCCAAAATGTTTCCAATTGTTTAGTAACAAGTGATTTTAGAGGAAATACACTTGTAATTTTTGTATTGTTATTTTTTAAAATATTGGATGCTATTAGTACTGAGAATATATGGTCTTTTAATATTAATCTAGGGAGGCCTGGAGTTTGGCCTAGTAGTAGAGTGCTTGCCTAGTGTATATGAAGACCCAGGTTCAATTCCTTGCTATCACATACATAGAAAAGCCAGAAGTGGTGCTGAGGCTCAAGTGGTAGAGCTCTAGCCTTGAGAAAGTCCAAGGACAGTGCTCAGGCCCTAAGCTCAAGCCCCCCCCCCCAAAAGAAATATATATATATATGTATATATATTAATCTGGTATTTAATTTTTATTTTAGCTGTTATTTATACAATCTAAAACTGTATCTTTTTTTATTTTTATTTTTGTGGTGCTACAGGTCAAACCCAGGGTATCATACATGCTAAGTAAGCACTGTACCAGTGAGTGACATTCCTCATGATAAATACATCATTTCTATAATGTTACTTCAGTAATAAATGTGTATTTTCACTTCTACATATCTATCTATTATTGCCAGTCCTGGGGACTGAACACAGGGCCTGGGTGCTATCCCTGAGCTTCTTTGTGCTCATGGCTAGTGCTCTACCACTTGAGCCACAGCTCCACTACTGGCTTTTTCTGAGTATTTTATTGGAGATAAGAGACTCATGGCCTTTTTTGCCTGGGCTGGCTGGCTTCCAGCCATGATCCTCAGATCATAGCCTCCTGAATAGCAAGGATTATAATTGTGAGCCACCAGTACCGACTGTGAACAGCTTTTATAAAAAAGAAAGTAAATACATTATTAGTTGTTGACCCATGTCTATGATATTTTATTTTTTCCTAGATTCTGTAACTTTTTACAGAATTGGCAGCTCACACCTAAAAATCCTAGTGACTCAGGAGGTTGAGATCTGAGGATTGCAGTTTGATGCCAGCCTGGGCAGAAAGTCTGTAAGCCCCATCTCCAACTAACCACCAAAAAGCTGGACATGGAACTGTGGCTTAAGTGCAGAGAACCAGCTTTGAGTGAAAAAACTCAGGAACAGCACTCAGGCCCTAAGTTCAAGCCTATGTACACACACACACACACACACACACACACACACACACGTCAATTTACAGTTGGTAAATTGTGTTAGCAATGACAAAACTAATTGTAAAGAAATAGTAGAGATAGTATACACATGTATGTTCATACAGGATACTGTCATAAGCAAGATTTTTCTTTTTTGCCAGTCCTGGGGCTTGAATTCAGGGCTTGGGAACTGTCCTTGAGCTTTCTCAAGGCTAGCTCTCTACCACTTGAACTACAGCACCACTTCCAGCTTTTTCTGTGTATGTGGTACTAAGGAATCAAACCCAAGTGGGTTTGCATGCTAGGCAAGCATTCTACTACTAGGCCACATTCCTGGTCCATACACAGATCTTTTAAAATAAAGCACAAGAAGATCTATAATTTTTTTTTTATCTGTCATGGGGCTTGAACTCTGGGTCTGGGTACCATCCCTGAGCTCTTCAGCTCAAGGCTAGTGCTCTACCACGTTGAGCCACAGTGCCACATTCAGTTTTCTGGTCTCACTGACTTTGATGCTTGGGTTAGCTTTGAACCGTGATTCTCAGATGTCAACCTCCTTGTTAGCTAGGATTATATGCATGAGCCACTGGCACCTAGCTAAAAATTTTTAATAATGATATGTCTGAGGGATAAAGTTGGAGGCAGCTTATACTGTACTATTATAGTGTTTCATTGTTACATCTATGATTTTGAGGAATAAAAGTTTACTATCATTCACAGTCCCTTACACACCATGTACTTCCAATAGCCTAGTCCTGGTAATTACCAGCTTCTAATATCACAATTTCACAGGAGTTTAATAGACAGCAAAGTGCCATTCTGACAAATACAGTTCATAAAGAATGCTCCCAAGAAACAGTTGTTTTATTTTGTTGTGCTGTATTTGTGCTGGTCACGGGTGCTTAAACTCAGGGCTTCGGTACTGTCTTAACTTCTCTGTTCAAGGCTAGTACAGATCCACTTACAACTTTTTGGGTACTTAATTGGAGATAAGCATCTCCTGGACTTTTCTGCCCTGATTGGCTTTAAACCATGCTCTCAGCCTCCTGAGTAGCTAGAATCACAGGCTTGAGCCATGGGTACCAGGCTTGAAGCAGTTGTTTATATTGTGTAAAGCAGCCCAGTTGTCCTGGGGCAATATACTTAATAGCTTTCATCTTCCTGTTTGTCCTGCTTTTAATTCCTGTCTTGTATCTGAACAATGATGGAAAAGAATAAGCCCAGTTATTTTTGGGACACAGAGCTCTGTACCTTTTTTTTTTTTTTTTTTTTGCCAGTTCTGGGGCTTTGAACTCAGAGCCCAGAACTGTCCTTGGGCTTTCTCAAGGCTAGCACTCTATCACTTGAACCACAGCACCACTTCCAGCTTTTTCTGGATATATAGTACCAAGGAATTGAACCCAGGGCCTCACGCATGCTAGGCAAGCACTCTAACACCACCCATGCTCTGGGATCCAGCTCTATACCTTAAATAAATGTCTTTGTGGTGAATGATTTTTGAAAAGCTCTGAATTCTGAGTCAAGCTGATTTTCCTCATAAATACAAGTCAAACTCTCTCCTGTTAAAGAAAACCAAAAGGAAAGAGGGGGAAAAATTATGGAGAAAAATATACAGTTATCACAGATTTATAATTCAATAAGAATTTTCACTGAGGTTATCACTGGAAGAAAGGAAGAAAAGAGGATTAGGAAATAAAATAAAAGATAAATGAAGCAAAGGAACATTTTATTCAAAGAGAGTAAGTTGAAATATGGTCTCCATTGGACAGTCTTCAAGCTAACATAAAAAAAGAAATCAACTGACAAACAAAAAACCCCTACCTAGTAAGATCTTTCATTAAACTGGGAAATAAACATCCAACTCTCCATTAGGAGATCTTGTTACCCAGCTTCTTCTCTTTCTGCCTTTACCTGAACAGTACAACGGGAAAACAAAAAATGAAATGAAAACATGGTCTTATTCCTTCAAATGTGATTTTGGTGGTACATCATATTCATGTGTAGAAATATCACAGGGACGGCTGGGAGTTTGGCTTCGTGGTAGCGTGCTTGCTTAGCATACATGAAGACCCAGGTTCAATTCCTCAGTACCACATACAGAGAAAAAGCCAGAGATGATGCTGTGGCTCAAGTGGTAGAGCTCTAGCCTTGAGAAAGCCCAAGGATAACGCTCAGCCCCTGAGTTCAAGCCCCAGGATTGACACACAAAAAAAGAAATATCACAATGAACGCCACTTGTACAATGAAAATGTGATAATGACAACTTAAAAAAAAATAAAGACCTGCCGGCAGAGTGGCTCATGCCTGTAATCCTAGCTAGTCAGGAGGCTGAGATCTGAGGATCAAGGTTCGAAGCCAGCCTGGGCCCAAAAGGACCTGAGACTCTGCTCTCCAACTAACCTCTAGAAAACGAGTGGGGCTTGTCTCAAGGGTAGGGTGATAGTCTTGAGCTGAAGAGCTCAGGGACAGAGCCCAGGCTGAGTTCAAGCTCCATGACCCACAAAAAAAAAGGACCCACATTGTCAATTTAACAAACAAAAACTGCCCTGATTATTTTCAGTGATTATATCAAAACACATGGAGAAGGGAGATGAAGTATCCTCTCAGTCAATATTAATATGATAGCAAAATGAACAAGTGAGTAGAAATGGAAATAGGTATGAAGCCAGATAAACAATGTCACTTAATGGGGGCTGGGAGTTTGGCCTAGTGGTTAAAGTGCTTGCCTAGCATGCATGAAGACCCAGGTTCAATTCCTCAGTACCACATACATAGAAAAAAGCCGGAAGTGGTGCTGAGGCTCAAGTGGTAGAGCTCTAGCCTTGAGAAAGTCCAAGGACAGTGCTCAGGCCCTGAGCTCAAGCCCAGGACTGGCAAAAAAAAAAAAAAAAAAAAAAAAAAGAAAAGAAAAGAAACAATGTCACTTAAAGGAGAGAATGTAGAGGACAACATTAAATGGACTACAAAATTCTTCAAAAATGTGCATTTATGGGGCCGGGAGTTTGTCCTAGTGGTAGAGTGCTTGCCTAGCATGCACAAAAACCCGGGTTCAATTCCTTGGTACCACATACATAGAATAAGCCACAAGTGGTCTATAGCTAAAATTGGCCCTGAGAAAGCCCAAGGACAGTGCTCAGGACCTGAGTTCAAATCCCAGGATTGGCCAAAAAAAAAGTGAATTTATTTGCAGCCTAATTTTTCTGTACAGTGCAACACAGTGATATGAGCTGATGCCTTTATGTCTCTGCTTTGGCACAATGACTTCCCCTGGGAAAAGAAAAAAAATAAACCAACTAGAAAATGACATGCCTATAGGGATTGGTTTTGATAAATAGTAAGAAATTCTTCCTGTGTAATACCATAAATCAAGACAAAATTGAAGGCACAAATAAATCATAGCCCTACAATACAGTTAAGCACAATCATATTTCAAAACATGCTTGAGGAAATCCAACTAAAAGACAGTGAACCCTTATTGCTTGGATAACTTTACTTGAAATACAGTGTAAGTGGAATTTACTGATTTTAGCACATTAATTTATTAGATTAACTTTGCTCACTTAAAAATAGTTGACTTTTCTGAAAATGTTTATTAAAATATATAGGAAAAGTCTTTATTGGAACTGAAAAGTGCCCAATATATAATACAATCATAATTATATTTTCAGAAAAAAAGACAATATTCAGATTAAATGCAGGAAATGTCACATTATTAACAATTGATATTTCCATGATTCTTCAGGTTCTGCAACTGGAAGATAATTATACCAGTTTGGTTTTCTATCTATTCCAGGAGACTTGAGTTGAAAATTTTTTTTGCCATTAGAAACTGTGATTCTCTATGGGTTCTTTTCAGCTTTGCACGCCGATTTTGGAACCAAATCTACAGTTAAGGAAAAACAAAACAGGTCTCAGAAACTGTATTATTGTCCATGACATTTCAATTGCCACAAACAACAAGTACCATGAGTATTACCTGGATTCTGTCTTCATCTAAATTCAATTTTTGAGCTAAGTCTTCCCTTATATCAATGCCAGGATAGCAGTTTACTCTAAAGACATTTTCCAATACTTCAACCTGGAATAAGGAAATCATTTTTTTAAATGTTAATATTGCTCATACCACCCCCAAATAGGTTTTGACTTGTAAAACAAAAATTGCACTTATACTGTGGGCAAGTAATTCTAATACCTTTTGTTTAAAATGAAGTGATTATCTGGAAACCATTAAAATATGATAGCCCATTGCTTCATTAATAAGGTTTCTAAAATGGGATTCCTTGTCAATGAGCTTTTTGCACACCACGGAGTCAGTTATTGGATTGAAAAGAACGTCCCACCTGGTTTTGGGTAAACGCAGTTCTTGGTCTTCTGCCTCTATACCAACTCAATTCTTTTTTCAATAATAGTCTTTCTGAGGTTGAGATGTAATTTTCATAGTTCAAAGCTCTTTCTTCTGGCACTGGGTGATCCACAAGACAAGGAAATGTGATTCCACTGGGAAAACTTGGAACATGTAGACAGACGCTAGCATCTTTCTCTAAAAATCAGAAAAATAAACTCCTTCTTATGTGGTCAATCTTATTTTCCAGAGTGCTGTAGGAAGTTATTTCAATAACTTGTTTTCAATACCTTAGCTTGTGGGTTTCACAAAGAATTATCCCCTAAATAACCTAAAAACCAAAAGCTAAACAAAATAAAAATCCTGCTTTGGTGACAGGGAATATTTTAGACTCTAGTATTGGTCAGGGTCAATGGATTTAGAAACTCTTAAATGTTAAACATACATGGAAAGAGATCTAAAATAGATAAATTCAGGCCCTTAGTATGGATCTGAGGCATATTCTAGATTCTTTAGGCAGATTCTTACTGTTTTTTGTTGTTGTTGTTGTTGTTTTTTACTATTATCCCTGTCCAGCCAGAGGCATTCCAAGGCCTCAATGCTTCAGTGATGTAACTCAAGTTTCTGAATGAGATCCTACTTTCTCTCTAGCTTTGTAGAGTATGAAGGACTGTTAAAACAAAAACAAAAAAGCAATGACATTTAGAAAGAGGTAGCATACCTGAGGACCTCCAGGTGTCTGTCCACGGTCTGTAGGGTTTCATGGTTGGGACACAGTCTTTCTTCTGATCCAATCCTAAGATGCTCTCGATAGAAAACGAACAGGGAGAAGTTTTGCTTTCTCCAAGCTGAGCACCTTCCTGAAGGCTAGGACACATTCTCTGGTGGGCTGTACACAGCCACAGCTCTACCCTTTCTGGTGGGTTGGCTCCACGTGTGTGTGTGTGTGTGTGTGTGTGTGTGTGTGTGTGTGTGTGTATGTTACAGAGCTGTCTGGGATTTTACCTTATAGCTCCGCTGACAAGGGGGCTGGATTTAGAGAGTCACTAATTAAAATCCTATTTAAGAAAGTTTTAGCATGTCAATGAACACTTGCCCAACCTGGGGCTTAAGGAGTTAATTATTTGTTTGTTTGCAAGTAATTAGCAACTAATGGTTACACCAGGGGGGCTACCTACAGGGACAAAAAGTGTTATCTTTCCTAAACAGAACACAGACTTAACTTTCTCCAAAGAAGTGAAGCACTCCTCTTTTATTTGAAATCATTAATGTATAAAATACAACATTTTCTAAAATGTTGAAGTTTATACTTTCATGAACTCTAGTTGCTTAAACATACAAGCAAGATGGTAGAGCAGTCAAGCAATAAATGATCTTAAGTGAATTTTCTTCCATGGAAATGGGAAAAAAATAATCTCTTAATGCTATTACAGTATTTTGATGAAAAAGCCTGCTTTTCATCTGCATGTGTAATAGCGAATGCTGTCAATGAAAACACAATGATATTTGGAGTGCAGTTTGTTGGAAAAGCATAGCCATGTTATTAACACTGAGTGTTATTGTCTTCCAAGGGCCTGGATTAATTCTTGGGGATAGATGTACCGAGTATTTTGAATAACTAATGGACTAATTCCTTTCCTTCATCTCTTCTCTTTAAGTGAAAGAGAAACAAGTTTATGTGAAGATTCACCTGTAACTACCTCCAAGTAATTCAAATATACTGTTCAAACGAAAGAGAATAGCATTTCTCCTTTACAAACATATTTCGAAAGGAATAGTGTTAATTATAGTGTGTGTGTGTGTGTGTGTGTGTGTGTGTGTGTGTGTGTGTCTAAGGCCAATATATACACCAGAGTCTTGTTGCTAGGCCAACATTCTATTATTGAGTTACAAATCCAACAGTAAAGAAATTTCTTCCCTTCTGTTCCTTCTCCTTTCCTCTTCTTCTCCTTTCTCCACCCCCCCCCCACCAGCCCTTTTTGCTGGAGGTTGAATCTCAGAGCCTGTAGCACCCTAACTTCATGATCTACCAGTGAACTACAAACCAGCCCTGCTGAGATGCTGAATTGGGGTTTGGATGTCATGAAGTTAATAAAGCTTGTAATAAAAAGAATATTAAAGGGCCCCGAATGGTAGCCTAGTGATTGAGTGCTTACCTAGCATGCAAGAAGCCCTAGGTTCAATTCCTAGGTACCACATACAGAGAAAAAAAGGAAAAAAAAAAAAAACCAAAGCTGCAAGTGGTGCTATGGCTCAAGTGATAGAGTGCTAGCTTTGAGAAAGCCCAAGGACACTGCTCAGGCCCTGAGTTCAAGTCTAGGACTGACAAAAAAAAAAAAAAGAAAGAAAAAAGAATATTTTCATTTCAAAATTCTAAGAAAATGGGGATTTTTAAGTTTTTTTGTGGGTTTTTTTTTTTTTTTTTTTGCCAGTCTTGGGCTTGAGCTCAAGGGCCTGAGCACTGTCCTTGGACTTTTATCAAAGCTCTATCACTTGAGCCTCAGTACCACTTCCGGCTTTTTTCTATGTATGTGGTACCAAGGAATCCAACCTGGGCCTTCGTGCATGCTAGGCAAACACTCTATCTACCATGAAGCCAAACTTCCGGCCACTTTTTAAGTGGCTGTTCTTCCAAAAATGTACAACAGCTATAGTTCTTAAACTTTCTTTCTGTTCTTTCAGTAACTTTTTTTCCCTTTGAGACAACCCAAGTTGCCTCAATACTTCTCTCTCAGCTCCCAAAGTAGCTAGTGTTAATGGCATGCATCATTACGTCCCCAGCCTGTAGTATCTTCTTGAAGGTAAGTTCGGCTTCTCCATTATCTAACTGACTGCTAGACTTTCTTTAGCAAAGAGGCAAAGTACTCTTCATTTATAGAGGATATTGCTTCCAGAGGATGAAGTTTAAGCTCATCATATTTTACCCTATGATGACAGACTCAAGTATTAAGCTAAACATACAGACCCTAAGGATGGGTTCATAAGGATACATTCAAAATCACTCTAAGAATGACAGCTACTAAACATTCACAATTCGTGAGGATTTTGTATGATCCTGAAAAAGATTACACAAAGGAAGGGTGACCTTAATCTGCAAAATTTGGAGGTAAATAATTCAAGACTTCAATCTGCATTGAGACATTCATTTATTCATTCCACAACTGATTAAAAACATCCTTAGGGGGCTGAGAGTTTGGCCTAGAGGTAGAGTGCTTGCCTAGCATGCATGAAGACCCAGGTTTGATTCCTCGGCACCACATACATGGGAAAAAGGCAGAAATGGTGCTGTGGCTCAAGTGGCAGAGTGCTAGCCTTGAGGAAAAAGCCCAAGGACAGTTCTCAGGCCCTGAGTTCAAGCCCTAGGACTGGCACCAAAACAAAACAAAACAATATCCTTAGTATGGGGTGAGGGCAGAATAGCACTGGTGGCTCATGCCTGTAATCTTAGCTTCTCAGAGAGCTGAGATCTAAGGATTGCAGTGCCCCTTCCAGCTTTTTCTGCTTATGTGGTGCTGAGGACTTGAACCCGGGGCTTCTTGCCTGTTAGGGAAGCACTCTACCACCAAGAGACCTTCCCAGGCCCTCTAAGGATTACCACACCAGGTAAGAAAGCCCACAAAACTCTTACCTTCAATCAACTACCAATACAAACAAACAAAAACCTTCAAATGGCTGTTGCTCGAGCAGTAGAGTGCTATCCTTGATCAGAAAAGCTCAGAAACAGTGCCCAAGCCCTGATTTTAAGCCCCAGGACTAGCACAAAATAAAAAACAAAACAAAAACCTGAAATGTTCTTTGCCTTTATGAAGCTCACAGTGTTGGGGAAGGGGGTAGGAAGTTATCAGAAATAATGGAAGCAACTATTTCAACATGTTGATCGATGTTAAGAGTGATGATTAACCAGGTATGGTAGTGCATACCTGTAATACCAGCACTAGTGAGGCTAATAAGGCTTGGGCTACATAGTAAATTCAACCCAAGCATTTGACTATATAGCAAGGCCTTGTCTCATAATTACATGAGTAGTGATATAATAATGTGGATTCATTAGTCTAATTAACTTTTTTTTTAGGTGGGTCTGGCCTGGGCTTTGTCCCTGAGCTCTTCGGCTGGAGGCTACCACCCTACCCTGAGCCACAGTTCCACTTCCTGTTTTCTAGTGATTAACTGGAGATAAGAGTCTCTTGGCTTTGGGCTTTGTATTGCTCCACCTAGCTTTGAACCTGGATCCTCAGATCTCAGCCTCTTGAGTAGTTAGGATTAAAGGCATGAGCCACCTTGCCTGGCTCTCTAAAATTTTGGAACTATAAATAATAGTTTTCTAGGAATTTTTGAAAATACAGATACAATTAAAATATAAGAAAATAAATGTATGCACAATAAGGCACAGGAACAAAAGAGGACCCAAATTTGCTTGGATAAGTTTGAACAGGGCCAAGTGGTAGAGTCCAAGCAAAGACTTTCGAATTGTGCCTGACAAATTGGCAATATCATATAAACTGTCTTGCAATCTGTTGTTTGTTTCTGTTATTGGTAATGTAGTGACCTGTCTAAGTCTGATTTTGTTTTTGTAAAACTACTTACACTGCTTGGCCACCTGTGTGTGGTGTTTTCCTGGTGAACAGGACCACCAGAGTGGTGGGCTCCTTCAAAAGCTCAGTCCCACAGAAGGTCGAGGCTGCTCTCTATCAGCCCGAAGGTGGAGAATAGCCGCTGCGCTGCTATTAAACTGACTCCTAGCTCACTGAGTGCCGGTGACTCTATCACGGGATGCTTAGGGACTTCAAAATAGCTGGGATATTACAGATAATACTGTAAAAGCATTTCAGAGAGCTCTACCACTTGCACCTCAACACCATTTCTGGCTTTTTTCTATGTATGTGGTACCAAGGAATCAAACCTGGTCTTAGTGCGTGCTAGGCAAGCCCTCTACCACTAGGCCAAACTCCCAGCCCAAGCCAGAGATGTTTTAAGAAAAGAGTAGAAAGCTGTTAGCAAAATTCAAGATTGTCTTGGGGGCAGGGAGCGTGGTCTAGTGGTAGAGTGCTTATCTAGCATGCACAAAGCCCTAGGTTTGATTCCCCAGAACTACATAAAACAGAAAAGGCCAGAAGCGCTGTGGCTCAAGTGGAAGAACACTAGCCTTGTGAATGCCCAAGGACAGTGCCCAGGCCCTGAGTTCAAGCCCCAAGACTGGCAAAAAAAAAAAAAAAAACTAAAAAAAAAAAACAAAAAACAACCCAACAACAACAACAACAAAAACCCCACAAGATTGCCTTGAGATCAAACCCAGTATTGCCAAAACAAAGTTTGAAAGGTATCAATGGCTCAGATCTGTAATCATAGCTACCCAGATATACTAAGATCTAGAGGGTTACAGTTTGAAACCAGTCTGGGCAGACAAATCTGAATGATTCTTATCTCCAGTTAACCAGGAAAAAAAAAAATTGGGCTGGAGGTGGGGTTTAATTAAGGTGCTGGCATTGAGGAAGTCAGCCTTAACTGAGAGTGTGCTGAGGCCAGTTCAAGCTTCAGTATTGGCAAAATAAGTAAATAAATTAATCACATTAAAAAGAAATGAAAGCCAAGCAATATAATTTATGGCCAATCACGGCTAAGTGTAAGTATGTGTATGTGTGTGTGTTGAGTGGAGTGATACAGTAGAAGTATACATGAGTCTTTCTAATTTAATCAGTATTTCCTTGACATTCATAACTCCAGTGGTGTGTATATGATGTACAGATACTGGGGCTCTACTGCTTGAACCAGACATCCACTTCTAGATTTTGACTAGTTAATTGGAAATAAGATTCTCACAGATTTGTCTTCCCAGGTTGGCTTTGTATCATGATTCAGATCTCAGCCTCTTGAGTAATTAGGATTACAGGTATGAGCCATAACCCTGACTCTCTTGTAGATTGCAGTTATTCTGTAGAGGACGCCCTTCATTTGAGGCCATCTGATTTATACTCATGACTAAGTTTAGGCTGAACAGGTTGGTAGGAATCTCACAATGGAACCTGTGTTCTCAATGTTCCCTATGAAGTGCCACGTGTGTTTGTCCTATTACTAGGGATGTTTTACTTGAGTTTTGAAGATGGCATGTCAGACTCTTCACTATAAATTTATTTATTTATTTTTTGCCAGTCTTGGCACTTGAACTCAGGGCCTGGATAGGGTCATTGGGCTTTCTCAAGGCTAACGTTCTACCACTTAAAGCCACAGCACCACTTCTGGCTTTTTCTGTAAATATGTTACCAAGGAATTGAACCTGGGTCTTTGTGCATGCTAGGCAAGCACTCTACCACTAGGCCTCCCTCCCAGACTCCTTTGCTTTTTCCTTTTTTAATGATACAGAACTTTGTGAGGAGATACTTTAAACCTATGTAAATATTCTGTTTCTCTTCTAGCTTTCTATTTACTTCCAGAGTTTAGAACTTTCTCTTTTACTTGACTGATGATACTCTCATTATTTATTGGGATGTTTATAGTTCCCAAGTTGGTCAGTATGGGGACTCCTTTAAGCTGACTTCTATCATCTTTGTCACATTATTTTCAGCACTGTGTACTGTCTAGGATTATAAGATGTCCCAGGCATATCTTTTTCTAACCTTGCTTCAGGTCCTAGAATCAAGCTATTCCCCCCAAGAAGTAATTCCAAGGTATTTGAAAGACAAGATCTGGACTGGATGTTGGTTCACTGCTTTTAGATTATCTCTATGTCCAGGTCCTCCTAGTAGAAGAGTTAGGAAACAGATGTAACGTGCTATATATCCACACCCACAGCTATATTCATTCCAATGTTCTGGGACTTGAACTCAGGGCCTGAGCACTGTCCTTGGGCTTTCTCAAGGCTAGTGCTCCACCACGTAAGCCACAGCATCACTTCTGGCTTTTTCTGTGTATGTGGTACTGAGGAACTGAACCCAGGGTTTCATGCATGCTAGGCAAGAACTCTACCACTAGGCCATGCTTCCTACCCCCATCCTAACACTTTGAGCCACAGCTCCAATTCTGGTTTTCTGGTGATTAATCGGGAGACAGTAGTCTCGTGACTTGCCTGGCTGAACTGGCTTTGAACCATGATCCTCAGATGATCCTCAGATGATCCTCAGATGTCAGTCCCCGAGTAGCTAGGATTACAGGCATGAACCACCAGCGCCTGGCTAAATTTTTATTTTATTTTTTATGCTGGTACTTGGGTTCAAACTCAGGGCCTGGGTGCTGTGCCTTAGCCTTTTCATTTAATGCCTGCACTGTACCATTTGAGGCACAGCTCTATCTCTTGTTTTGTTTTTGGTGGTTATTTGGAGACAAGAATCTCATGGATTTTCCTGCCTAGATTGGCTTCAAATCTCAAACCTCAGATCTCAGCCCCTTAGCTGCAGAGCTGCCTTATTCCTCACTTTGATTCTGACATTTTGTACTGGGCAGAAGCCTTTCTTAGCCCACTTAAGCACCAATACCTGTGCTAGTACTGGGTGCTCCTACGTGCAAAAATAAAATAAAATAAAAAGACCTTTTCTCTGTGCCTGGATTCACATACCCCAAACCCTTCACCTTACTCTGGGGTACAGGGCTCTTGAGACCCTGTGCCAGGCTGCCCTCTTGTGGATATACTAATATTTTCAGTTGTAAAATCCTGAATAATTCAGGAAAAGAAGAAAAACTATAAGACTCATTTTAGATCCAATCATTGTCATCTGTTTTTCAGACACTGCTTTTGGCTCTTTTATTGAATATCTGTTGGCTAAATCACTAATTTTTTTCCTTTCAATTAGGTTTACTTAAGATATTGTTACTGTCCAGACATTGTGGCACATTCTTGTAACCAGAACTTGGGAAGCTGAGGCAGAGGGATCTTGTGTTCCAGGCCAGCTTAGGCTACATATTGAGACCCTATCTCAAAAACAAACAGATAATAATTTCCCATAACTTGTGATATTCTATGTCAATAATTCACTCAGCTTCCCCAACATTTGTTTCAAATCATGTCCCCTTCCCTCCCTCCCTCCCTCCCTCCCTCCCTCCCTCCCTCCCTCCCTCCCTCCCTCCCTCCCTCCCTTCCTTCCTTCCTTCCTTCCTTCCTTCCTTCCTTCCTTCCTTCCTGTTTCCTTCTACCTTTCCTTATTTTCTTTCCTCCCTTCCTTCCCTTTTCTTTTCTCCTCCTCCTCCTCCTCTTCCTCCTCTTCTTCTTTTTCTTCTTCTTGGCAAAATCAGGGTGAAACCTAAAGTTATCACAGCAGGGCACAGAGCTTCCTATGATCTGGCTGCCTCCCCCTCCCTTCTTACCATATTCCAATTTATTCTCATTGTAAGTCCTGAATCCAGCCAAGTCACTTCTGCCTTAGCGCTTTGGCCTTGTGTCTTGTTGGTCCCTTTCTGGGAATGCTCTCTCCTTAAATATTCCCAAGCCTCACTCCTGTGACTGCTTCAAGTGTTTGTTTAGATGTCAGTCTTTTCATTGACCCCACCCTAAAGAGATTATTTAAAATTATGTGTGTTCCATGTACCATTGCCTGTTCCATTTTCCTTTGCACTTGCCATCTTCTAATAGATCAGACTTCTAATACTATATTTATTTATTTATTTAGGCTACCTATCTCTACCTTCTAAACTGCAATTTTACAAGGGGGCAGTGATTTCTCTTCTCTCTCTCTCTCTCTCTCTCTCTCTCTCTCTCTCTCTCTCTCTCTCTCTCTCTCTCTTTTTTGGTCACTCCTGGCTTAAACTCAGGGCCTTCTCAAGGCTAGAGATCTACCACTTGAGCCACAGCACCACACCACTTCCAGCTTTTTCTATGTACGTGGTACCGAGGAATGTAACCTGGGTCTTCATGTATTCTAGGTAAGCACTCTACCAGGTCAAATTCCTGGCCCTGGGATTTTTTTTTTTAAATGCTTGTTCATTACATAATAAATATTTGTTGAAGACAGTCATTCCCTGAGGTAGTTTGAATTTCTAAAAATTGACTCCATAGTGCCATCTAGTGTTTGTAGAGGGATGTGCTCATTAACTCAGAGTTGCTTTAGTCATAAAATAATAATTGTGGAAAAGCAATTCTCAGTTACTAGTTTCCAATTATTTTTTTCTGTAAAATAAGTTTTCAATAAATAAATCATAATTGGGACATAATGGTTTCTCTAAAAGAGAAATCTCTTCTCTGACTTGCCTGATTCTTACTTTGTGTGTGTGTGTGTGTGTGTGTGTGTGTGTGTGTGTGTGTGTATGGTGTTATTGGGTTTTTAAGTTAGGGCTGTGTGCTTGCATAGCAGGCAGTTGCTTTACTGCTTGAGCCATGCCTGTAGCCTTTTTTTTGCCAGTCTTGGGCTTGAGCTCAGGGCCTGAGCACTGTCCTTGAACTTTCTCAAAGCTAGAGCTCTACCACTTGAGCCTCAGCACCACTTCCGGCTTTTTCTATATATGTGGTACCAAGGAATCAAACCCGTGTCTTTGTGCATGCTAGGCAAGCATTTTAACCACTAGGCCAAACTCCTGGCCCGCCTGTAGCCCTTTTTGATTTGGTTATTTTTCTGACAGGATCTTGATTTTTCCCTGGGACAGCTTGGAGTAGAATTTTCCTATTTACATTTACCATTGTAGCTGAGATGATTAGCACATGCCACCACATGCAGTGTTTTCTGCTGAAATGGGATCTTCTAAACTTCTTTTACCCAGGCTAACCTGAAACCAGGATCCTGATGATCTCAGTCTCCTAAGAGCTGCAGTGGATAGAGGTGTGGCACCATGCTCCACTATTGGTTGAGATGGTGGCTCAAAATCTTTTATGCCTCGATTGGCTTTGAACAGAATTCTCCTGATCTCAGGTTCCAAGTAGCTAAGGCATGAACATTTGTATCTGTTTCCATCCTTCTTGTGATGGTGAGACTATCATGTATCTTTTAACCTTGGGATATCTCCATAAATTCCTCTACATGCTCTGAAACTTTCAACTCACCCTAAACACTTCAACATAGCAATAGTTGTATTGTTTTGTTTGGAAACTGTGTTGTACTTGATTTCTCTAGAATATCAAAATACATGTGCTATAGTTTGAATGTTCCGACCATAATTCAGGTTGAAATTTTATTCCCATTTAGATAGAGAATAGAGACTTGATCCAACTATGGTAGTTGGTACCTTTGATGTGTTATGAGGGTAAAGACCTAATTCAGTGGGGCGATAGCTTTTTTTGCCAGTCCTGGGCTTGAGCTCAGGGCCTGAGCCCTGTCCTTGGACTTTCTCAAGGCTAGAGCTCTACCACTTGAACCACTGCACCATTTCTGGCTTTTTTGTACCGAGGAATCAAACTCCCAGATCTTCGTGCATGCTAGGCAAGCACTCTATCACTAGGCCAACCTCCCAGCCCAGCAATACCTTTGTAAGAAAAGCAAGAGTGAAGTGAGCCAGGTGCATTGGCTCATGTCTGTAATCCTAGCTACTCAAGAGGCTGAGGTCTGAGGATCACAGTTCAAATCCAGCCCGGGCACTAAAGATGGTGAGACTCTTTATATCCAATTAACCACAAGAAAATGGGAAGTGGGACTGTGGCTCAGGGGAAGTGTGGTAGCCTTGAGCTGAAGAGCTCAGGGACAGAGCCCAGGCCCAGAGTTCAAGCCTCATCACACACACACACACACACACACACACACACACACACACACACACACACACACACACACACACACACACACACAAGCAAGAGTGACCCAAATTGCTATGTTCTGTCTCATCATGAACCCTGGATTGCACTGAGACTTGATTGCACTAAGACTGAATTGAACTGAAGACCTAGATACTGTCCCTTAGCTTTTTGCTAAGGTTGGAGCTTCACCACTTAAACCATAGCTCTACTTCTGTTTTTGTTTTTCTTTTCTTTTCTTTTTTTTTTTTTGTTGAGTCACGGGGCTTGAAGTTGGCCTGGGCACTGACCTTGAGCTCTTCAGCTCAGGTACCTTGCCCTTGAGCCAAGCTCCACTTCCCGTTTTCTAGAGGTTAACTAGAGATAAGAGTTTCAGGTCCGGGGCCGGGAGTTTGGCCTAGTGGTAGAGTACTTGCCTAGAATGCACGAAGACCCAGGTTCAATTCCTTGGTACCATGTACATAGAAAAAAGCCAGAAATGGTGCTGAGGCTCAAGTGGTAGAGCTCTAGCCTTGAGAAAGTCCAAGGACAGGGTTCATACCCTGAGCTCAAGCCCAGGACTGGCAAAAAAAAAAAAAAAAAAAAAAAAGAGTCTTAGGTCCTTTTGTGCCTGGGCTGGCTTTGAACCTTGATCCTCAGATCTCAGCCTCCTGAGTAGCTAGGATTACAGGAGTGAGCCACCATACCAGGCTACTTCTGGCTCTTCTCATGGTTAATTGGACCTGAGAGTTCCATGGGTTTTCCAGGCTGGATTTGAATTGTATTTTTTCCCATCTCAGCTCCCTGAATGGCTAGCATTACAGGTGTGAACTGCTGGTATCCGGCTCCTTCAGAACTTTTTAGTTTACCTTTCATTTACCCCCAGTTTTCCAGGCCCCCGCCACTAGTTTTAATGTGGATGGTGCAATTTGGGCTCTCTAATTTCCAATTGTACCCATTTCTTGAAGGTGGTTCACCTCAGCTGAATAGTAAAAAGAAAACAATTTAGCCCGGCACTGGTAGGCAAATGCTCTATCAATGACTGGTTACATTTTCAGCCCAGACTTTTTAGAAGTTTGTAAAATACAAAGTTATTTGTGAAACAGAAATAGTTATTCTGTGTCTTTTTCTGGGCAGGGTTTTTCTAAAATGTGGGTTTGTGGCTGCTCTGATTCAGATTCATCTGGAAAGATTCCCAGACCAACCTACTACAGCAGAATTTTTTAGCAGGGCATAGGAATCTATCTTCTAACAACCTCTCCAGATAAATTTTTGTTTTTGTTGCCAGTCCTAGGGCTTGAACTTAGGGCCTGGCACTGTCCTTGAGCTTTCTCAAGGCTAGTACTCTACCACTTGTACTATAACACTACTTCTAGCTTTTTTTATGTATATGGTAAGAAGAATCAAACCTTGGTTTTTATGTATGCTAGGCAAGCACTCTACCACTACGCTTCACTCCGGGCCCCTCTCCAGATAACTTTTACATGTGTTTAAGTCTAGAAACTCTTGACCTAGGAGGATAATTTTTTTTTTTTTTGCCAATCCTGGGACTTGAACTTAGGGTCTGCTCACTATCCTTGGGCTTTCTCAAGGCAAGAGCTCTACCACTTGAACCATAATACCATTTCCAGCTTTTTTCTATGCATGTGGCACCAAGGAATTGAACCTCAGGCTTTGTGCATGCTAAGCAAGCACTCTACCACTACGCCAAACTCCGGCCCCTAGGAGGATAATTTTTAAAAGCAATGCACCAGAGTTATTTGGGTTGTTGGATTCTTTTTTATTTCAAACCACAGACCAGACCTTTAAGGGGTATCATGTAGAAATCTAATTATACAAAGACCAAATATAATTTTAGAAGACTAGTAATTAACAAATCTATTTACAAGATTGTACATCCTTTTGTGGTAAATTACATATGCAAAATGTCTCAGCGGGTTATAATGTGAGACAGCTCAAATAATTCTTTGGTGGATGTTTCCTAATCCTGACTTACCTTCCATAAAATTATCCAGCTGCGCAAAATTTTTACTACACTACCCACACACCAGTCTCCAGTAAACCCTGAGGCATTCTCTGAACAAACTTTGTTTCCTGTATAAAAGGAAATAGGCTTCAAACAGTGTGGTCAACTGTACAACACTAGCTTAATTAAAATTATTAAAAAAGAAAGCCAATTCTACAGATTTTAGATGTTTTAAAATAGTTAATAGGGCCAGGAGTTTGGGCTAGTGAGAGAGTGCTTGCCTAACAAGCACCTGGGTTTCACTCCTAGGTACCACATACATAGAAAAAGCCAGAAGTGGTTCTGTGGCTAGCCTTGATCAAAAAGTGTCCCAGGACAGTTCTCAGGCTGAGTTCAAGCCCCCGGGACTGGCAAAAAAAAAAAAAAAGTTAATATAATAATTTTGGATGAGAAGGGTACGCAATGACTTAAGGCTTTAACTAGTTTTATGATTTAAATAAACTACCTCTTCACCAAACTGTACATTAACATGATTTCATTTATTTGGTTTTTCTGTGCCAGTACTGGAACTTGAACTGAGGATCTGGATTGTTTTACTCCAGGCTAGCTCTCTGCCACTTGTGCCACAGCTCCACTTCTTGCTTTCTGGTGGTTAATTGGAGATAAAACAAATCTCACAGATTTTCCTGCTCAGGCTGGCTTTGAACCTACCTAAGTAGGTAGGACCATAAGCATGAGCCATTGGTACCCAACATTTTGCTGCTTATCATTGAGTAAGATTGCTAGAACTTTTTTGTTCTCACTGGCCTTGAGATCTCAGCTTTCTGTGTAGCTAGGATCACAGGCATGACCTACTAGCACCAGGCTTTCTTTTCTTTGGTTAATACTAAGGCTTGAACTTGGGGCCTGGGCACTGTTTCTTGGCTTTATTTGCTCAAAGCTGCTGCTTTACCACTGAAGCCACAGTTTCGTGTGTGTGTGTGTGTGTGTGTGTGTGTGTGTGTGTGTATGTTTTGGTGGTAAATTGGAGATTAACTTTCCTGTCTGACCTGGACAGACTTCAGCCTCCTGAGCAGCTAGGACTACTGACAGTACTATTACTATTATTAGAACTACTGGCACCCAGAACCCACAGAAGTTCAAGAACATGATCTTATCTTTCATTCAAGATATTAGGAGGGGCCAGGCCTGTGGTCTAATAGAATGCTTGCCTAGCATGCAAAAGCCCACAAATGGAGCGGTAGTTCCAATGATAGTCAGATTTGAACCAAAAAAATAGAAGTGCACCAGGCATAGAGTTTGAGCTCCAGTAGCAGCACAAACAAACAAACAAAACAAAAAAAAGTTACATAACTGGGCCGGGAGTTTGGCCTAGTGGTTAAAGTGCTTGCCTAGCGTGCACAAAGACCTGGGGTCCATTCCTTGGTACCACATACATAGACAAAAGCTGGAAATGGTGCTGAGGCTCAAGTGGTAGAGTGCTAGCCTTGAGAAAGTCCAAGGACAGGGCTCAGGCCCTGAGCTCAAGCCCAGGACTGGCAAAAAAAAAAAAAAAAAAAAAGTTACATAACTGACAAGTGTATCGAGATTAAAAAAGAAAACAAGAGGTTTTCCTTTGTGATATAAAAAGAAGTATGGAAATTAATCTCAGGGTTAAGGTGTTGTCAACAAAGTCACGAACTTTTAACTAAGTAATACTGATACCCAAGTGCCCAGAAAACTGATTTTGCTTATAGATCACCAGAAAAGCTCCCATTCCACGGACTGGTGAGTTCACCATTACCTCCTTGCTGCAGAAGTTTCGGGCAAGGGTTGGAAAGGTTATGATTTAAGGAAACTTAGCTTTTCCCTCCTCCTCATCCCCAGGTTGCTAAGGACACAAGGTCCGGATGAGATAAAGCTGACTCAAATCTCCCGGGGCGGACCTCACCCGAGAGGACCAGGACTGTCTCCTCTAAGACTTACTCCCCAAGGCGCGCGCGCGCGGGGATGGCAGTCAGAGACCCGCCCCAGCGTTGCGGAGACTCCAGTCCCGGCCGCAGAACGCCCCGCGCCTCGCAGGAACCGCCCACTCAGCCCTGCAGTGCTGATGGACATCGCCCCCCGCCAATGAACGACCAAGGGGCGGGGCCTAGAGCGTGGAGGGCGGGATTTCCCTCGCGGCCTCACCGCGGCTGGCAGCCTGGCGCGGGCGGAGGCAGCGCCTGGGAGCGGGTGGGCTGGGGTTAGCTGCGGGTGGGCCGGCACTCGGGTTTGTGGGCGGCTGCCGCGTCTCCAGCTGTCGCCTTCGCTTCGCCACCATGCCGGGGATCGACAAGCTGCCCATCGAAGAGACGCTGGAGGACAGCCCGCAGGTGAGGTGCGGGCGGCGGCGGCGGGCGGGGCGGCGGGGGAGATGCGGGCCGCGGGCCGCAGGCCTGGTGGCCGCCGCCGCCGCCCGTCCTCCGCCCGTCCGCCACCCGTCGCGGCCGCGCCCAGTGGAGGCCGGGCCCGAGGCCGGCGCGCGCGTGACTGGACCGAGGCCCGCGCGCGGGGCCGCCGTCACTGCCGCCGCCTCTCGTGGGGTCCGTGGTCTCCACGGGTCAGGTCTCCTTATAATCTGAAGTTTGCGGGGTTTCGTGAGGCGATGAGCGCCGGTCGTGCGGTGTTCCGAGAAGACGCGGGAGGTGGCTGCGGCGGCTGCGGCGGCGGTGGATGCTGGGGAGGAAATGGCTGTTTCTCCGGGAGGCGGCCGAGGCGCGTCGTGGGGCCGGGAGGCGGGGAGTGGGGAGGACGGCGGGCCGAGCCTCCGCCGGGCGTCCGCGCCTGCGCCCGCCCGGGCCGCGTGCGCTGCTGTCGCGGCGGGTCCCGGTGGCTGTCACCGGAGCCGAGCGACGCGTGACTGGACGAAGGCGCTTCCGCGGCGCGGGGGCTGCGGGGCCTCGCGCTGCAGACCCGGCCCCGACGAACCCACCAAAATAAGAGTCCGGATTCTGGGTGCATTGGGAACGATGCCGAAACTGTAACAATTTGCTGGCGTTCGCCCCTTCCCCCCGCACTAAAGAATGTAATCAATCAGCTCAATTAAAAAAATAAAAAAAAAGTCGGCTCCGATTTGGCGTAAGAGAAACTTCATCCCTGCACTCTGCTTCCGTACAAGCGATATGAAGCCATGTCGCTTCCGTAACCACTTAGATCAAAACATTTTCTTAGTTATTGTTTACAACCCTTCTTTCCAGGATGGTGACTTTTTTCTTTTTCTTTCTTTTCTTTTTTTGCTATGCATTCGTGGCCAATTTTAGTTGTCGAGTTGAAATCGGACTCTGATTATAAAACTGATTTGTTCTTTTTCTGTCCCGAAAGTTATCTACACCGGCCTGTTGCTTGCTGGTAAAGTATTCTTATCAGTCAGTGTACATTCAACAAAGAGGAGTACACATTTTGGGTTGTCTCACAGCCAAATCAAATTCTTCATAGTGCCTTCCTCGGTATGAAGTTGTAATCTAGCATTTGTTTCAGAGAATTTGCAGCAGTTTTAGTGGATGGTATTGGTGTAATGTGCAGAAAGCAGGAAGTATTTCTTTTTCCCGCCCCCCCTTAACCTGTTATCCTAACATCTGCGCTGAAAGTTAAAAAAACAACAACAACAAACTTAAGTTGGTTTACCTTCTCTTGTATCCTACATAAACAGATAGGTAGGGCTTGCCTAGTGACTTTTGAAAGATAAGACTTTTGAGCCAGATAATCTTGAACTTTGCATATACTTTACAATTTGAAGATTAAAGTTTAACCATTATTCACATGTCTACTCATAGTATTTTAAAATCAGTTAGCACATTGGTATCTCTTAGATCTTAGTCAAATTTGAATAGGATAATACTTGAGAAAATAGTCAGGACAACTGAGATTTAGAAAGGGAAGACAATTGGAGGTAATTCTTAGCGAGAACTTGATGGCAGGATGGCAAGACTTGGATCTGGGATGGAAGAGAAAAGGATTTTTACTGTCACACATAATACCTTTTTTTTTTTTTAAAGTCAGTTCACACAACTTCTGTAAGCTTCAGTTAATGTAGTTAGAGAATGTTTAAGATTTTTAACCCTGATTATAAAAAATAATTGTTGCTTTTTTTTAGAAAGAAGGTACAAAATAGGACCACACAAGTGGGAGAGTATACTCTGTTTTGGCTCTCTTCTAGCATTTTATGCATGTTTTAGTGTAGTTGGGGATATTTGTACATAGCAGTTTTTTTTTTTCTTGCCAGTTTTGGGGCTTGAACTCAGGGCTTGGGCACTGTCCTTGGATGCATTTTGCTTAAAGTTAGTGCTCTGCCACTTGAGCCATAGCTCTACTTCTGGCTTTTTCTGAGTATGTGCTACCTTAGAATCAAACCCAGGGCTTCAGGCTAGGCTATGTTTTTGGCTCCGACAACTTATTCTATTTTTATTTTTTAAAATTTTATTGTTGGGGTAATGTATAGAGGGGTTACAGTCACATTCGTCAGGTAGTGGGTGCATTACTTCTTGAACATTGATACCCCTTCTCATGTTTTTATCCCCCTTTCCCTCCCAATCATTTTGTTTTCCCCCTTCCCTTCCCTGTTTCAAATAAACAAATAAATGTATATCCAATACACCAGATACAGTAACCACATGAAATTAACCGTAAGGAGAAAAAAAGAGAAAAGAAATAATTGCACATAGTACATTGAGAACAACAATCACAAAGATAAACCTCTTGTTTCCATATCCTGGAGTTCATTTTGTTTAGTCTCATCCTGTTTGACCATATGTACATAGCTTTTGAGCTATTGTCATCCTCTACCAGGAGAGTCCTAGATGTGTACTAATTATCACAAATGAGGGAAACCATGAGTCCTATTTTCCTTTGGGTCTGGCTTACTTCACTTAATATGTTTTTTTTTTCCCAAGTCTGTCCATTTCTTTATGAATGGGGCGAAGTCATTCTTTCTGATGGCAGCATAGAATTCCATTGTGTATAAGTACCACATCTTCTTGATCCATTCATTTACTGAGGGGCATCTGGGTTGGTTCCTTATCTTAGCTATGATAAATAATGCTGCAATGAACATCATAGCTAGTGGCTTTATTATGGTTTTGTTTCTAGACATTTGGGTAAACCCAACATTTAAAAAAAATCTTTTAACATAAATTAAGTATCTATATGTTCTTAAATCCTCAGGAAAATTTTGATGATTGAAAACTTTTCTTCCTTTTTTCTTTCTTTTCTTTTCTTTTTCTTTCTCTTCTTCTTCATGCTGGGCCTGAGGCCTGAGCTTTTTTTGTTCAAGGCCAGTGTTCTACTACCAGCATTTTTGGTGGTTAATTGGAACTAAGAGGTTCATGGACTTTCCTGCTAGAGCTGGGTTTGAACTATCTTCCTCAGATCTCAGTTTCTTGTGTAACTACATTACAGGCATGGGGCATAGGTACCTGTTTTTTTTTTTTTTTTTTGGTGCTGGGACTTGAATTTGAGGCCTCTCACTAGGCTTTCCATACACATACTTCGCTCCAAGGCTGACACTACCACCTGAGCCACATCCACACATTCAACTTCTTACTGGTTAATTGCAAGGAAGAATCTCCCGGACTTTTCTTCCCAGGTTGGATTTTGAGCTACTATCCTCAGCTCTCAGTCTCCTGAGTAGCCAGGATTACAGGTGTGTGTAAGCCACCAAGTGTCTTACTTGCACATTTTCTTTTTTTTTTTTTCTTTTCTTTATTTTTTCTTTATTTTTATTTATTTTATTTTATTTTATTTTTATATTTTATTTTTTTTATTGTAATTAGTAAAAGGGTTACATGATATTTGCCAGATAGAAGGTGCATTAATTCACATACATTGATACCCTTTCACATGTCTTGGTACCCGTTTCCCTCCCCCCCCACACCCCCTACCCGTCTTGGTTTTCCCCCCTTCCCTATCAAATTTCAAATATCCAAATACAAATAAATTCAATATATCAGATAACAAAGTGAGATACTATACCAATATGAGATAACCAAGGGACAGCAAAGGAGATGAGAGACAACATAGTACATTAAGGACAACAATCATTCATTATATGGCTTTTGTTTCACTATCCTGGAGGTCCTTTCAATTAGCTTCACATTATATGTCCTTATATATCAAGATTTTGCTCTATTGCAAATCTCTGCTAGTAGAGCCCAAGGTTTCTACTGATTATGACGAATGAGGGAAACCATTGAGCCTAAGTTCCTTTGAGTCTGGCTTACTTCACTTAATATGATTTTTTCTAAGTCTTTCCATTTCCTAACAAATGGGGCGATGTCATTCTTTCTGACAGCAGCATAGAATTCCATTCTGTACAAATACCACAACTTGTTGATCCATTCATCAACTGAGGGACATCTAGGTTGGTTCCATATCTTTGCTATGGTGAATAGTGCTGCAATGAACATTGTTGTGCTAGTGGGTTTAGTATGTCCTTGTTTCTGGGTGGTTGGGTAAATGCCAAGTAGTGGAATTGCTGGGTCATAGGGGAGTTCTATGTTTAGCCTTTTGAGGCACTGCCACACTGCTTTCCATAGTGGTTGAACGAGTTTGCACTCCCACCAACAGTGTAGTAGTGATCCCTCCTGGCCACATCCCCTCCAGCATCTGTTGTCATTCGTTTTCCTGATCCTGGCCATTCTAGCTGGAGTGAGGTGGAATCTTAGAGTTGTTTTGATTTGCATTTCTTTTATGTTGAGCATTTCTTCATGTGTCTATAGGCCATTTTTGTTTCTTCTTCAGAGAAGACTCTCTTTAAGTCTTTGGCCCATTTTTTAATGGGATGGTTGTTACTTTGGAGGTTAGTTTTGGAGTGATTCAATTTTTTGAGTTGTTGATATATTTTAGATATGAGGCCTTTGTCGGTTGTTTGGTTGGTGAAGATCTTCTCCCACTCTGTAGGCTTCCTGATTACTAGCTATGTCCTTTGCCATACAAAAGTCAGTTGACTCAACAGACTTACTTTTCTCCACCCCTTCTCTTCCTTCTCTTCTTCCTCCCCCTCCCTCTCCTCTCCCCCTCTTCCTCTCCCCCTCTCCCTCTCCCTCTTCCTCTCCCCTCCTCCTCCTCCTCCTCCTCCTCCTCCTCCTCCTCCTCCTCCTCCTCCTCCTCCTCCTCCTCCTCCTCCTTTTCCTTCTTCTTCTGTGGGGCTTTGATGCTGGGCCTGGGTGCTGTCCTACCCCTTGAGCCACAGCCCCACTTCCTTTCTGTTTTCTAGTGGTTAATTGGAGATAAGAGTCTCAGGTTCTTTAGTGCCTGGGCTGGCTTTGAACCTTTGTCCTCAGATCTCAGCTTCCTGAGTAGGTAGGATTACAGGTGTGAGCCACTGCGCTGGACTTCTTTTTTTGGGGGGGGGGTCTTGAACTTGGCCTGGGCACTGTCCCTGAGCTCTTCAGCTCAAGGCTACCACCTTAACCCTTGAGCCAAGCTCCACTTCCCGTTTTCTAGTGGTTAATTGGAGATAAGAGTTTCAGGTCCTTTTGTGCCCGGGCTGGCTTTGAACCTTGATCCTCATATCTCAGCCTCCTGAATAGCTAAGATTACAGGCATGAGCCATGGCGCCCAGCCCGGCTTCTTTTTTCTTTGAGGGGAAATCTTGCTGTGCTGCTCATCTAGTTGGAGAGATCTCAGTATCCTGAGTAGTTGAGAGCTACAGGTGGTAACATTTCTCATGGCTACCACTGTTGTCAGTTTTCCAAAGTTCAGCTTTTAGAAGTATGGCTGATGTAAGTATTTGGGTGTACGTTTTTGTTCTCAATTATGTAGTCCAGGTAGAGTAGCAAAGAACCCTGAAAACTTGTGGTGTGTGTGTGTGCACACGTGCTGGGATTGGGGCTTGAACTCACAGCCCCTCAATCTTGATTGGCCTTTTTTGTTGAAGGCTGATGGCCTACCACTTGAACTACATCTCCTAAAATACTTAGTCCCCTCTCCCCACCATTAAATCATTTGATTCTAATCAAAGTACTCAGTTGGGCCAGATGTAGTATAGAAAATTGATATGTCTGGCAAAGGATATTATTATAAATTCAATAAAATTGTTTCATATTGATTCTGTTTTTGTTAGCTACATAAATAATAATTATGCAGTATTGAATTTGATATTCATTTTCTTAAAGTGAGGAACTAGAGTGTGGGTGTACTTAGTGGGAAAACATTTGCCTACTGTTGTAAGTTCAGTCCCCCGAACAACACACATTCACCCACACACAAAGGGGAGATTTGTGTCAGGCCTGTTTTGAATATAAGAACTTTTTAAAAAATTATATTAAGTGAAGTAAGCCAGACTCAAAGGAACATAGGCTGAATGGTTTCCCTCATTTGTCATAATCAGTAGAAACCTTGGGGCTCTCCTAACTGAGATTTACAATAGAACAAAACGTAGATACTTAAGGCCATATAGAAGGACACTAAATGAAAAGACCTCCAGGACATAGAAACAAAAGCCATATAATGAGTGATTGTTGTTTTTAATGTACTATGGTATCTCTCATCTCTTTTGCTGTCCCTTGGTTATCTCATATTGTTACAATATCTCACCTTGTTATCTGATATATTCTATGTATGCTTAATTGGTTATTTGAAATTGTATAGGGAAGGGGGGAAATAAAGATGAGCAGCGAAGTGGGGGAGGGAAATGGGGACCATGACATGAATAAGGGTATCAATGTTTGTGCAGTAATGTACCTTCTATCTGGTGAATATAATGTAACCCTTCTATTAATTACAATAAAAATATATGGAAAAAAAGAACTTTTTAGCTTAAATATACAACATGTTTATAAATAAATATATGTCCTTGAATTGGAATTGAATTGCCTGTTTTTGGAGAAAAAGAATGCAACGTAGTGGCAAGTTTTTCTTAAGAATGGCAATTGCTAAAGTGTTGTTTTTTTTTTTTTTTAACATGTAAAATAGCACTCTGGAAAATGTAAGTGAAGTACTAGAGTGGAAAAGAGATTACATCAAATTCAGCCTGGTGTGGTGCATGCCAGTAGTGTTAGCTACTTGCTGAGATAGCATGAGTGTGCTTGGTTTCTTGATGTGGAAACTCCACCCCTATCCTCACCTCCTAAAAAAAAAAAAGGACTTTCTCTTTTGTTTGTTGTTTTGATTATCAGTTCCAAATCTCAGATACTTAAGTAGTAACTGAGAATGTGGACTTCATCAATGGCATAATTATCTTGTTCTATTTTTCTCTTTATAGTATTTTAATGTAGTTTTTTCTACTGAGCATAGGAAGCTAGGGGAAGAATAAAAAAGGTCATTCTTTGGATATTAAACTTCACTTATCTTATTGCTTGTTGATATTTCAATTTTTTTTTTTTGTGGGTCATGGGGCTTGAACTCTGGGCCTGGGCACTGTCCCTGAACTCTTGAGCTCAAGGCTACTGCCCTTCCCCTGGGTCTGGGTGTTGTCCCTGAGCTCTTATGCTCAAGGATACCACCCTATTCCTGGAGCCACAGCCCTACTTCTCATTTTCTAGTGATTAATTGGAGATAAGAGTCTTAAAGTCTTTGGTGCCCTGGCTGGCTTTGAACCTTGATCCTCAGATCTCAGCCTTCTGAGTAGCTAGGATTACAAGCCACCTCACCCGGCTTGATATTTTAATTCTTATCTTCCTTTTGGAATATAAAAGGGTAAGCTCACCTTTCTTTTGATAATTTGACTTTTGTTAACTTGGATAATTTCTGTTGACATCTTTACCACTTAAATTTTTTTCTGTCATAAAGATCAGTTTTATATGTTCGTTGTGGAAAGAAAATAGACTGTAAAACAGTATAGAAATACAAAAAAAAAACCCAAATTCTTTATTTGGGGAAACCTAGTTAGCATTTTATAGACTGATAAGTTATATGATGGGAAGTTGTACTGTGGTATTATTTTAGATTAAGATAGGGATTTGGTACTGATAGACAAAATTACAGAACAAGATAAAATAATCACAATAACATATTTTGAAATAGAGCATTTATGTATCTCTACACAGAATACTATTTTAGTTTTATCCCCTACTGCTCTTGTGCTGAGAATCAAACCCTAAGTTTTGATTGTTACAGTTCATTTTTATTTACTTCTATTTGTTTTTTTGGTTTTTTTTTTGCCAGTCCTGGGGCTTGAACTCAGGGCCCGAGCACTGTCCTTGGACACTTTTTGCTCAAGGCTAATGCTCTACCACTTGAGCCAAAGCACCACTTCTGGCTTTTACTGAGTATTTGCTACCTAAGAATCAAACCCAGGTCTTCGTACATGCTAGGCAAACATTCTACCACTAGACCATGCTCTCTGCCCCTTTGTTGTTTCTTAAACAGTTTATGATGTACTTGGAAAATAAGTCTTGAAACAGAACAAAAGATGTTTCTTTTTTTATTGTAATGTATAGAGGGGTTACAGTTATATTCACCAGATAGTAAGTGCATTACTTCTTACACATTGATACATACATTAAAGGCATTAGTTTCTAGTCATTAATATAAAAATAGGTTTAAAATGCAGCAATGTTACTTGTTACTAGTCATTATGTTGAAAATGAACTATACAACTCATGGGTGGGGATAGGAGGGAGAAACTGGGAGAGAGCTAGAGAAGGGGTGACATTGTTCAAAAAGAAATGTACTCCTTATCTGACTTCCTGTTGCCCTTCTGTATATTACGTTTATAATAGCAATAAATTGAAAAAATAAGTGTAGAGTCAGAATTAATTACTAGAGGTCTGTTATCTTGGGATTTTAACTTTAGAAAAATTTTTAATCTGATTTATATAATGATTAACATAAACTTACTCATTTTATACAGACACGATCTTTACTGGGTGTATTTGAAGAGGATGCCACAGCTATTTCCAACTATATGAATCAGTTGTATCAAGCTATGCATCGGATTTATGATGCACAGGTAAAATGTTAAGGCTATTATTTATTTATGAACGTTACTGGAGCTTGAATTCAGGGGTAGGCTACTATCCCTTTGCTTTTTCTCTTAAGGCTGGTGCTCTACCACTTGAGCTACAGCTTAACTTCTGTGTTTTAGTGGTTAGAGATAAGAGTCACATGCACTTTTTATATTCTGGCTGGTTTTGAACTACAGTACTCATACCTTAGCCTCCTGAGTTACTAGGATTACAGATGTGAGCCACCTGTGCCTGGCTAATAAATGCTACTTAAATGATGAGTCTTTAAGCCACTTGAGGAGATAGTGTCTGATTTATTGGTGCCTACTATCCCTGTCCTGCACTCCTGGTGTTTTTGTTGAAAAGGTCAAGGAACATTAAGTGTAATGTACTACAAAGCTTAAATTACTAGTATACAGTTTATAGCACTGTGAAAATGATAAGATTGAAATATCCATCCCTCTTCCCAAATATAGTAAGGGCTTTTAAAAAAGAAAAAAAGAAAAAAATCCTTTTATTTATCTCACTGTTAGTGATTTGACTGAAGACTCATTGGTATATTCCCTAATTATGCTTCAAATTGTAAGGAGCATGGATCCTTTATCACCTTCTGTGCCAAACTGTGGCTTAAACTTGGACTTGGGTTCTGTCCTTTGTTTTTTTTTTTTTTTTTTCCTTCATTCAAGGCTTGATATTCTACCACTTGAGCCATAGCTCTGCTTCCAGCTTTTTGGTGGTTAATTGGAGGCAAGAGTCTTAGAGACTTTCCTGCATAGGCTAGCTTTGAATACTAGCCTCTAAGCCTCCACAGTAGCTAGGAATACAGTGGGACAAGGCCATGTCCCCTTCTTGAGTAGAGGATTTGTATCTAAGATGTTATTAGATGGTAATAAAAATTGGATATATCTCTGAGGTATACTGATGAATATAAAGGAGGCCTTAAGACTGGATTTTCTCATAGGATAGAGTAAATACAATTTGAATTAGAACTGGAGTTTGAACTCAAGAGTCTTGAGTTTGCTAGACAAGCTGTCAGCAATTTGAAGCATGCTGCCACTCCTTTTTTGTTTTAGGTTATTTTTCATATAGTGACTCACCATTTTCCCAGAGCTAACTAACCTTAGACTTAGACTATGATCTTTCTACCAATGTCTCCCTTAAGCTGGAGTTTGCCTGGCCTTGTATAAACAATGTATCATATTGAGCTATAACTTAAGCTTTAACATAGTAATTTGAATTTTTACTTCCTTTTCTTTTTTCTTTTTTTCTTGCATTCCAGTCCTGGGCTTGGGCTCAAGGCCTAAACACTGTCCTCGAGCTTTCTCAAGGAACTTGACCACTTGAGCCACAGCACCACTGCTAGCTTTTTTATTTGTATGTGGTACTGAGGAATCGAACCCAGGTCTTCTTGCATGCTAGGCAAGCACTCTACCACTAGGCCAAACTTCTGGCCCAGCAGTTTGAATTTTGTAATGTACTTTTATGGGATTAAGTGTACACATTTTCATTTTTCCCCAGTTTTTTCCTTAATCACATTTCATACCTACATGAAAGTTGCTATAATGTTTGCAGGGTTTGATTTCTGAACCTAAATATTCAATAAGTAGGTGTTTTCATGTTGTAGCTTTTTTTTCTATTTCAGTTACATTTGATAGTTATTAAATTCTTAAATCTATTATCATCACCTAGAGAGAATAGAGGGTCATGAATATAGAATCTCTAAAAATTTTGTACAATATGTACAGCTCTATCACTTGAGCCATAGCACCACTTCTGGCTTTTTTTCCTGTGGTATCAAGGTATCAAACCCTGAGCTTCCTGCATGCTAGGTAGGCACTCTACCATTAGGCCATGCTCCTGGCCCTCCCTGAGCTTGTTTTGCTCAAAGCTAGCTCTTTACCACTTGAGCCAGTGGCACTGTGGCTCAAGTGGCAGAGCATTAGCCTTGAGCAAAAACTGTCCAAGGACAGTGCCCAAGCCCCGAGTTCAAGCCTGAGGACTGGCAAAACAAAACAACAAAAAAAGGATAAAGCACATACTAAGTGCATTGTTGTATTTCTTGACATTGAGGTTCAGTTCTCTTTTGAAATGCTTTAATGACAGTTCAGTTTCTCATGAATTAATGAAAGTTTTCAAAAATGTGTTGAACATTTATGTTAAGTGCTAATAAGTAAAAATAAGTAAAATTGGCCTTTAAGATTCTTTTCTTAGTCAGTAGTATTGTGCTAATTTGAATCCTTTTTTTTTTTTTTAGAATGAGTTAAGTGCAGCAACACATCTCACTTCGAAACTTTTAAAAGAATATGAAAAACAGGTATTGTATATCAAAATGTTAAAAGCATGATTTAACATGTATGGTGATACAGAAAGTGATAGATTTTCTTGCATTGGGAGTTTGGCCTAGTGGTACAGTGCATGCACAAAGACCGGGATTGAGTTCCTTGGTACCACTTATACAGAAAAAGCTGGAAGTGGTGATGTGGCTTACGTGGTAGAGTTCTGACCTTAAGGAAAGCCCAAGTATAGTGCTCAGGCCCTAAGTTCAAGCCCCAGGACTGGCAAAAAAAAAAAAAAAGTGATAGATTTTCTTATCAGTAATCCTTAAGCTTTTTTTTTCCATACCGGGCCTTGTTCTAGGCCTTGATTGTGTCATCTTCCTGAGTGCTAGGATTATAAGCATGTAGCCACCATGCTTGTCCTTCTTTGTTTGGGTTTTTTGGTATGGTATTGGGGAAATTTGAACTTAGAACCTTGTCTTGAAGTCTACCACTTGAACCCACATTGCCACATTTTTTTTTTTTTTTGCCAGTCTTGGGGCTTGAACTTAGGGGCTGAGCACTGTCCTTGGGTATTCTCAAGGTTGGAGCTCTACCACTTGAGTCACAGCACTACTAGCTTTTTTCTATGTATGTGGTACCGAGGAATTGAACCCCGGTCTTCATACATGCTAGGCAAGCACTCTACCACTAGGCCAAACTCCCGGCCCCATATTGCCACATCTTGAACCACATTTTTCTTTCTTGCTTTAGGCTGTATTTTTTTTTTTTTTTTGTATTTTTATTCTCACTTTTTGTCTTGCATAGCCTTGGACTATAATCTTCCTGTCTATGTCTTCAATGTAGCTAGTATCACAGGCACATATTACTATTCCTGGCTTCTTGGTGGTGATGAAGCCTTTTTGACTTCTTACTTGGTTCAGCCTTGACCCACAGTCTTACCTCCCAACTTACCTCCCAAGTAGTTGAGATTATAGGCATGATTTTGTGCATCTAGCTAAGTTTCTTTGAATTAATAAACTATGCCTTTGAAATTCTATTATATCCATTAGTTTGTGATTATTTTAGTGATTTAATATTTGATATATTAACTAGATATAAAGTTTATATAGGTTTTTTTGTTTGTTTGTTTGTTTTTTTGCCAGTCCTGGGCTTGAGCTCAGGGCCTTAGCACTGTCCTTGAACTTTCTCTAGGCTACCACTTGAGCCTCAGCACCACTTCCAGCTTTTTTTCTATGTATGTGGTACCAAGGAGTTGAACCCCGGTCTTCGTGCATGCTAGGCAAGCACTCTACCACTAGGCCAAATTCCTGGCCCCTATAGTTTTTCTTTTTACAAATGTAGTAGAGTGCTTGCCTAATACAAAATCCTGGGTTTGATTCCTTGGTACCATATACATTAAAAAAGCTGGAAGTGTCTCAAGTGGCGGAGCACTAGCCTTGAGCAAAATGTGTCTAATGACGGTGCCCAGGTCCTGAGTTCAAGCCCCAGGACTGGCCAAAAAAAAAAAAAAAAAAAAGAAAAGAAAACAATTGAATCTTGCTTAAGGTTATAGGTTAGTAGTTCAAAGGACTCCAATAACTGCTCATTTGCACATTCTAGTATATTATGTTAATTGTTCACTTAGGAAATATTTTTTTACGTTTATTAACTATGAAAGTTATTCTGCAAAAATGGAGTTTTTGGAGCTTATTTAAAATTATAGAAGTTCTCTAAAACTGATTAAAAATATAAATTGATGTCATTCACACACACAAAAAAATGTATAGTATTGAACTTTCGCCTCATCTCTGTTTTGTACTTTTCAGCGTTTTCCATTGGGAGGTGATGATGAAGTTATGACATCTACTTTACAACAGTTTTCAAAAGTTATAGATGAGGTAAATGTTTATTTTGCTTGAATAAAGTTTATTTAACTTAATCATTTTATTTGAGTGCTGACATTCTACCACTTGAACTACATCTCCACTTCTCACTTTTTCTGATTGATTGGATATAAAAAGTCTCAGATTTGTGTTCTTTAAAGAAACGCCATTTTTTTTTTTTTTTTTTGCCAGTCCTGGGCTTAAGCTCAGGGCCTGAGCACTGTCCTTGGATTTTTCTCAATGCTAGAGCTCTACCAATTGAGCCTCAGCACCACTTCCGGCTTTTTCTAAGTGTGTGGTACCAAGGAATCGAACCCAGGTCTTCGTGCATGCTAGGCAAGCACTCTACACTAGGCCAAACTCCCGGGCCCAAGAAACACCAATTATTATATTTATTTTTGTTCATGTGGTACCAAGGAATTTGAACTCAGGGCCTCAGTGGGCTTGGCGAGCAATTTACCCACTAGGCCACAGTCCCAGCGCCAATCATATTTGTGTTCTTGAGCTGATTTTGAACCACAATCTTTACTCAGTGTAGCTAGGAATGCAGGCATGAGCCACTAACAGCTGAATAAGTGGTATTATAAGTAAACTATACAGATTTTGTTTTGTTGTTGTTGTTTTTGGCTAGTCCTGGGTCTTAAACTTAGGGCCTGGGCACTGTTCTTAAGCTTTCTCAAGGCCGCACTCTACTGCTTGAACCACAGCACCACTTTCAGCTTTTGTATGTATGTGTGGTACTGACGTGTTGAACCCAGGGCTTCATGAATGCTAGGCCGGCACTCTACTACTAGGCCACACTTCAGTCCCCAAATTATTCAGTTTTTATTTGGAATTATTATTTTTTTAATCTATCAGCGGTGTGGGGCTTGAACTTAGGACCTAGGCACTGTTCCTGAGCTCTCTTGCTCAAGGCCATCGCTTTACCACTTTGAGCCATAACTCTACTTTCTTGGGCTGGCTTTGAACTGTGATCCTTAGATCTCAGTCTCCTGAGAAGCTAGGGTTACCAGCGCCCAGCTGGAATTTTTATTATGATGATTTTATGACTAAAGTTTTGTTACAAAGATTACTAGATTTATTTGCATATCTTGGTGGCTGTCACATAAAGTAGTCCTTCTTTTTTTTTTTTTTTTTTTTTGAGTACTTTTCTTTGCCAGTCCTGGGCTTGGGCTTAGGGCCTGAGCTCTGTCCCTGGATTTTTCTCAAGGCTAGGGCTCTACTACTTGAGCCACAGCACCACTTCTGGCTTTTTGCTGCATATGTGGTACCGAGGAGTCGAACCCAGGTCTTCGTGCATGCTAGGCAAGCACTCTACCACTAAGCCAAACTCCCGGCCCTTTTGAGTACTTTTTATCAGATTAAAACTAATTATACTCCTACTCCATGTTATCATTCAGCCTTGTCTATGTTGTTTGATGTCTTCAGGGAAAACAAGTGAAATTGTGAGCTTTAATTAGGCCCCTTGTAGTTTTTCCTATAGCATCTAGCAACATTTTACACTTTAGCTCTTATTTATTTTATTTTATTTTATTTTTTTGCCAGTCCTGGGCATGAGCTCAGGGCCTGAGCACTGTCCTTGGAATTTTTCAAGGCTAGAGCTCCACCGCTTGAGCTTCAGCACCACTTCTGGCTTTTTTCTATGTATGTGGTACCAAGGAATCGCACCCGGGTCTTCATGCATGCTAGGCAAGCACTCTACCACTAGGCCAAACTCCCGGCCCACACTTTAGTTCTTATTAATCTTCCCATCCAAAACAGCCAAAAACAATTTTAATTTTTCAGACCAGTCATCAAAACAAGTCATAAAACAAACAGAAAGACCAAGGAGGAGCTTTAAAGAAGAAAGGTTGTAAAAGATAGGTGGAGAGTCCTTTACTGTTATAGTAATAACTTTTTGTTGTTTTTTGCCTTGCCCTCTTACCTGGAAAAGAGTGTGTGTGTGTGTGTGTGTGTGTGTGTGTGTGTGTGTGTATGTGCTCGTGTACGTGCACGTACATAAACATTTTGAATGTTGGAGATCAATCCCAGGGCCTTGCATTTGCTAGGTGAGTATTTCTCTACCACTGGTGTAGAGAAGGAAACCTTCTGCCCATTAAACAGTTTCCTTCTCTCTTCTCCCCAGTCTTTGGCAGCTACTAATCTGCTTCTGTCTCTGTTTTAGATGTTTCATGTAAAGGGGCTCATGTAATTTGCGAACTTTTGTAACTGCCTGCTTCATTTAGTATTTAGGTTTATCCATATTGTAATATATCAACACTTCATTCTTTTTTTTTTTTTTTTTGCCAGTCCTGGGCTTGAGCTCAGGGCCTGAGCACTGTCCTTGGACTTTCTCAAGGCTAGAGCTCTACCACTTGAGCCTCAGCACCACTTCCGGCTTTTTTCTATGTATGTGGTACCGAGAAATCGAACCCGGGTCTTCATGCATGCTAGGCAAGCACTTTAACCACTAGGCCAAACTCCCGGTCCCACTTCATTCTTTTTTTATCCAAATAAAGTTTCACTATAGGGATATACTACATTTATCCATTTGTTATAGGTATTTGGGTTGTTTCTACTATTAGGTATGTGAATAGAGCTGTTATGACCACTAATATACAATATACAAGTTTGTTTTATATACCCAGGAGTAGGAGCTAGATTATATGATAATTTTTTTAAATGTCTTTTTTTTTTTTTTTTTTTTTTTTGTGGGTCCTGGATCTTGAACTTTTGGGCCTGAGTGGTGTCCCTGAGCTTTTCAGCTCAAGGCTACCACTCTACCCCTTGAGCCACAATGCTAGTTCCAGATTTCTGGTGGGTAATTGGAGCCCAGATTGGCTTTAAATCATGATCCTCAGTTCTTAGTCTCCTGAGTAGCTAGTATTACAGACTTGAACCACTGCACCCGCTGTTATATGGTAATTTTGTTGACAATTTTTGATTGTAGAGCCTGCTCTGTCATTTGTTTATTTTTAGAGAAGTACCTGTTAACATCCTTTTCAATCTTTAAATTAAGTAGCTTATCTTTTTTTTTTTTTTTTTTTTTTGCCAGTCCTGGCTCTTGGAGTCAGGGCCTGGGCACTATCCTTGAGCTTTTCTCCAGGATAGTTCTCTAATACTTGAACCACAGCAGCACTTGAACCACAGCAGCACTTGAACCACAGCAGCACTTCTGGCTATTTCTGTGTATGTGGTGCTGAGGAATCAAACACAGGGCTTTATGCATGCCAGGCAAACACTTTCCCATTATGCCACATTCTTGACCCCTTTCTCCCCCCCCACCCCCCATCAGTCGTGGGGCTTGAACACTGGGCCTGGGTGCTGTCCCTGAACTCATCACCTCAAGACTAGTGCTCTAATACTTGAGCCACAACACCACTTCTGGCTTTTGTGTGTGTATGTAGTACTGAGAAATTGAACCCATGGTTTTGTGTATGCTAGGTGAACATTCTACTACTAGGCTACACTGCAGGTCCTTAATTTTTTTTATTTTTTTGAAACAGGGTCTCAGTATATAGCTCAGGCTATCTTTGAACTCAAAATCTTCCTGGCTTTACCTCTTTGGTGTTGGATTACAGGCATGTGCATCATACTTTGCTTCCTTTCACTTAATATTATTGCTGTCTTTTAATGCACAGAAATTTCTAATTTTCATGTAGTTTAATTTACATTTTTTTTCTTGTACTTTTAGTGTCAAATCTAAGTAATGATTGCCAAATCCAGGATCATCTTGCGTTCTTTTGAGAGTTTTAACTTTTTTTTTTTTTTTTTTTTGTGGGTTATGAACTTGAACTCAGCCTTGAACTCAGCCGTCACCGTCCCTGAGCTCTTCAGCTCAAGGTTATTGTCCTACTCTTTAGCCAAGTACCACTTCCAGTTTTCTAGAGGTTAATTGGAGATAGAGTCTCAGGTCCTTTGGTGCCTGGGCTGGCTTTGAACCTTGATCCTCAGGTCTCAGCCTCCTGACTAGCTAGGATTATAGGCGTGAGCCACAACGCTCAGCTGCATGGTTTTTTGGGTTTTTTTTTGACTGTATATTTTCAACTATAGAATGCATAATGATATAGTTTATATCTTCTTATGTAAAATGTACCCAAATCTTTTAAAACTTGATTCTGATTTACATACCAGTGGCTAGATGTCTCTGTATAGACATTTGTTACAAATGTTATGTTATTTAACAGTTTTGGTCTTCTTTTACTAGCTTAGCTCTTGTCATGCAGTGCTTTCAACTCAACTTGCTGATGCCATGATGTTCCCCATTACCCAGTTTAAAGAAAGAGATCTGAAAGGTATTGAAATCAAGCTTACATTTACTTTTATCAGTTTTCATATGTTCATGTTCAAACCATTTTTTTGTTCATCCTGGGGCTTGAACTCAGGACCTGAGCACTGTCCTTGTGCTTTCTCAAGGCTAGAGCTCTATGACTTGAGCCACAGCACCACTTCCAGCTTTTTCTATGTATGTGGTAATGAGGACTCGAACCCAGGTCTTTGTGTATGCTAGATGTTGAGATGAAGCAGATGAATTTAGGAATAGATTAAATGGAGCTAGGTTATGCTATAGATATTGGACTTGTGTTTATTTTCAAGGAGAATACAATGGAGGTCTATAAGAAGTAAAGAGACACAATCTTTTTGTTTTGGGAAGTAGAAGAGAGTGGATTTGATGTCTAGAAGACTGGCCTAACAGTTCAGTGAGGTATTACCAAGGTTTGAACTAGGCTAGTGACACAATAGACACAGTAGTGCTAGAGTGACATCAGAGTGGGGGTGCTGGAAGATCTAACAACCTATGACTTAGTAGATGGTACATTTTTTTTTTTTTTTTTTGGCACATGTTAGGGTTACTAGGTGATAAAATGGAAGTTTTAGATAATTGATTTTTTCTCATCATTTATAAACTCAGTCATATGACTTTTATTTCCCATATCTGTAAAGTACAAAAGCATTAAAATAGCATCTAAGTGAATTGTTAAAGTATTTAAATTACACAGACAATAGCAATTGTGATTTAAAGATGGAGTTAATTATTGTGATGATTTTCAAGAGCTGTCTTTCCAAAGTCAAGAAAGAATACTTTTCTCACATTCTAAGAGTAGGACTGCATAATGTAATAACTGTCCTTTGTCATGAAAGTCATCAAAAAATGAATTACTAGATTCTGGTAATCAGAATATTTGCATATCTTTTTTTTTTTTTTTTGCCAGTCCTAGGCTGTGAACTCCGGGCCTGAGCACTGTCCTTGGGCTTTCTCAAGGCTGGAGCTGTACCACTGGAGCCATAGCACCATTCCCAGCTTTTTTTTCTATATATGTGGTACTGAGGAATCGAACCTGGGTCTTGTGTGCATGTTAGACCACTAGGCCAAACTCCCGGCCCATATTTGTATATCTTAATGTTTGCAAGGGGGTTGAAGACTTGTTGTGAGTCATATTACTAATTTGCAATAAGTAGGTTTTCTGGTGATGCGTTGTTAATGATAGTAAATCTTCCATGGACTAATAGAAACAGTAACTTTTTGCCTTGTATATGAAGTACAAACAGTTCTTTAGACTATTGCTTACATGATATTGATTGTTTTATAAATAGACTTAAGATACTTTAAAACTGCACTAAACTGAAGTTATTCTTGGAACTTTTTCAGAAATACTGACTTTAAAAGAAGTGTTTCAGATTGCTAGTAATGGTAAGCTTCAAATACTTTACATTAATTTCTTTTTGTGTGTGATGCATTTGTCAGTGTACATCATTGATGTTTCTTTGCAATAATTGTAAAAAAAGGATCCAATTAAAAGTTTCAGTGAATATTATTTAAATTAATGTTATTGAATATGCAATTTATGAGAAAAAAAATTTAAAGGTAGCTATATCAGTCTTATAATTTCCTACCTTCATAATTTCTTTTTTTTTTCTTTTTTGCCAGTCCTGGGACTTGAACTTAGGACCTAGGCATTGTCTTTGAGCTTTCTTTTCTTTTCTTTCTTTCTTTGTTTTTTGTGAGTCATTGGACTTGAACTCTGGTTCTGGGCACTGTCCCTGAGCTCTTCATCTCAAGGCTAGCGCCCTACCCCTGGGCCTGGGTATTGTCCTTGAGCTCTCTTCAGTTCAAGGCTATCGCCCTACCCCTTGAGCCATAGCCCCACTTCCAGTTTTTTAGTGATTTAATTGGAGATAGGAGTCTCACGTTCTTTAGTGACTGTGCTGGCTTTGAACACCAATCCTTAGATCTCAGCCTCCTGAGTAGCTAGTATTACAGCCATAAGCCACCATGCTTGGCTTGTCCTTGAGCTTTCTTAAGGCTAGTGTTCTACCACGTGGGCCATAGCACCACTTCTGGCTTTTTCTGTGTATATGGTATAGAGGAATAGAACTCAGGACTTTGTATATGGTAGGCAAGCTCTCTTCCTACTACTAGACCACATTTCTGGCCCTTATTTTCATAATTTCTGAAGAAATGTTACAGTATTTCACCTTGATTTTCTGAATATTTTAGCTCTTCCCTCCCTCTCTTTCTCTTTTTTGATGGTTCTGGGGCTTCAGTTGAGGGACTAATGCATTCTAGGCAAGTGACCTCTGAACTTGCAGCCATTCCTACTTTTTTATGAGCATTTGCATTTTTTAAGACTAACTCATGTATATAGCACCACTACTGGGGCTTAAACTCAGAGCCTTGCTCTCTGTCTTTTCTGTTCAAGTCTGGTGTTCTGCCACTTGAGTTCTCCTTCCAGCTTTCTGCTGGTTAATTGGAGACAAGTGTGTCATAGCCTTTTCTACTTTTGCATGGTGATCCTCAAATCTCAACCCCCTGAGTAGCTAGGGTTATAGGTGTGAGCCATTCTTGCCTGGAAGACTAAAAATAAGTAAAAAAAAAAATTTAGTTACAATTTCTTTGGATTCTTTTCCCCTCTCTTTTTATGAGTTTGATTAAATAGACATATTTTAGGGGGAAAATTGGATGTGGGAATAATTTGAATACAGTGATCCCATGGTAGGGATCCCATGTAGGGTATATTGCAGAAAGATGCATATGTAAAAATCCTTTAAAACATTTGGAAGTTTTGCAAAGTGCTACAATTGTTAACACCCATTATTTTTCCCTTCCAGATCATGATGCTGCAATTAACAGATATAGCCGATTGTCAAAAAAAAGAGAAAATGACAAGGTGTGATACATACCTATTCCTTCAGTATCACAATTAATTGTTATTTTATTAGGTGGTTTAATTTTCCTGTTTAAAAATAGAGCCAAGAGTTAATTTATGTATGTTTTTCTTTTAGATAATTCTTCTCTGCTAGATGCTTAGAACTTTTTTGACAGTTGTTGGTCACTTTAAACAAAATTCATTTCTTCTGCCAGAATTGAATAAGTTATGAATAAATGTAACGATTCTAAAATGGTAGTTGATGTCCAGAAGTAACACTGCTTCTTTTGCTTTGTATTTTTGTAGCACAGCACATGTTCTGTTCTTATTTGACCTATATGAGTTCTAAGAAATGTCTTTTAAGTCTAACTAGTCAAGAAGTTAAACTGTTGTACATATGACTTAATGAAATTCTGTTATTAAGCCTTCATTTATAGGGACTATTTGCTTTTGATTCTAAGGCATGAAACTCAGAAACAGTACACTGTATATATGAAGAATGAAGTATTTAAGTAAAGATTAGTGAGAATATTGACAGGTTTGTCTGTGTGCCTAATCTAAGGCTTAAACATGTAGGTGCTTATAAGTGAGAACATCTCTTTACCTCAGACTTGGTATTTATTGTCTCTATAACTGTTGGTAGAAATACAGTGACTGCTTGTGATAATCCATGATTGGGCATGGTATACTGTGCCACAACTGTGACAACACAGATTATGTTTCTTGCACAAAGCGTAGTCCACAGATCTTTCCAGTTCATTTTTTTTTGGGGGGGGGAGGGTGCTGGTGGTCATGGGACTTAAACTCAGGGCCTGGAGCTCAGGCCCTGAGCTATTTTTGGCTACATCGCTCTCATCACTAAGCCACAGCTCTACTTTCTGCCTTTTGCTGGTTAATTCAAGGTAAAAGTCTCTTGGCTGGCTTGGAATTTTAATCGTTAAATCTCAGCCTCCTGGGTAGCTAGGATTATATGCATGAGTTACCAGCATCTGGTTCCAGTTCAAATTTTAGTTGTTGAATTAGTTGGTGATTCAAATACGATAAAATCTATACATTTTGAGATTTACAGTAGTCATTTTGTCTTATAAAAATAGTTTAGCCTCTAAGTTTGTCTCTGATTGTTCAAAGAATTGAAAAAAAAATGTGTGTGTTTGTATTTATTTGTTGTGGTCTTGTAGCTTGAACTCTGGGCACTGTCCCTGAGCTCTTCAACTCAAGTCTAGCACTGTACCACTTTGAGCCATAGTGCCACATCCAATTTTCTGGTGGTTAATTGAAGATGAGAGTCTCAAGGATTTTTATGCCAAGGCAGGCTTTGAACTGGGGTTCTTAGATCTCAGCCTCCTGAGTAGCTAGGATTATAGGCGTGAGCCACCAGTGCCAAGCTTGACAGATACTTTTTTTTTTATTAAAGAACTTATTAACATTGATTTTTAAATCATATTTCAAGTGACGTGTTAAACATTAGGCTAAGGGTTTTTATATCATAGATATGTATTAATCAATGTAGTAAAACATTATGTCTGTAGAGTCATGAGTTGTTTTTTTTTTTGCTAGTCCTGGGCTTGAGCTCAGGGCCTGAGCACTGTCCTTGGACTTTCTCAACGCTAGCACTCTACCACTTGAGCCTCAGCACCACTTCCAGCTTTTTGCTATGTATGTGGGGTACTGAGGAATCAAACCCGGGTCTTCGTGCATGCTAAGCAAGCACTTTACCACTAGGCCAAACTCCCGGCCCCTGAGTCATAAGTTTTTATGCCTATGTAGTTGTGTTTATATTTCCCATACTATGTCCATAGCATTGGGTATGCAAACATTGAGTCCTCCCTCTTGCACTGTTTGGATCTAATAGCCACATATTAAGGATATCATGTGTCTTTTGTTCCTTTGGTCTCACTCAACATGATTCGCTCTAGATTCATCCATTTCCCTGCAAACGCCATTATTTTATCTTGTTTGATAAATACTTTTAATTTCAAAAATTGATTGGGCATTTCCTATATATCACATAGTACTAGGAGGCCTTGGGGAAAGTGAGTGGACTTTGATCTTCCCTCAAGATATGGACTCACCACATTTATTGAAGATATCTATGTAGACACATATGACTGGACTCTAGGGGGCCATTGTCCAAGGGTGAAGAGGCAGCATGGATCGCTGTATGTTAAATTCAGTCATAGAGGTGGTTTTTTTTTTTTTTTTTTTTTGCCAGTCCTGGGCTTGAGCTCAGGGCCTGAGCGCTGTCCTTGGATTTTCTCAAGTTTAGAGCTCTACCACTTGAGCCTCAGCACCATTTCTGGCTTTTTTCTATGTATGTGGTACCAAGGAATCGAACCTGGGTCTTCATGCATGCTAGGCAAGCAATCTACCACTAGGCCAAACTCCCGACCCCATAGAGGATTTTTTTAAAAATTTCAAGAGTACAGAGAGAGCTTTGGTGAATTGGAAAAGTTTATAATTTTAAGAGTTGACATTGGGGATGAGATAAATAGACACTACTGTTTGGGGATTAGAGGTAGGGCATTAAAATTAATTATCTTGGGGGCCAGGAGTTTAGCCTAGTGGTAGAGTGCTTGCCTAATTGGCACGAAGACCCCGGTTCGATTCCTTGGTATCACATACATAGAAAAAAATCCAGAAGTGGTGCTAAGGCTCAAGTGATAGAGCTATATAGCCTTGAGAAAGTCCAAGGACAGTGCTCAGGCCCTGAGCTCAAGCCCAGGACTGGCAAAAAAAATAAAAAAAATAAAAAAATTAACTATCTTGCTAGTCTTACACCTGTAATTCAGGCTTCCCAGGAGGCTGGGATCTGAGGATCATTGTTCCAAGCCATCTTGTACAGGAAAGTCAGGAAAGTCCCTGAGACTCTGATCTCCAGTTAATCACAGATTAAAGCTGGAAGTGGCACTGAGGCTCAAGTGGGTAGAGTGCTAGTCTTGGGCAAAAGGAGCTCAAGGACAACTCCCAGGCCCAAAGTTCAAGTCCCCAGGAACAGAAAAAAAATTATGTTTAAGTAGCTGTACAAAGGATTTTCAATTCAACATGTCAGTTTGAGTAGAGTGATCTTGATCAACATCATTGCTAGTATTTAAAAAAAAAGAGTACTTGCTTATGTATCTAGAGCACTGGAGTCAGAATTCTGCTACTTTGTATCAGTTACTTAATTTCAAGCCCTATTTTCCTATTTCTTTAGAAAACCTAAACTTAATAATTGTCAAGTTAAAATTAAGTAATTCACGGAGTATCTGTGAAGATAGCAAATTTTCATTAAATTCTTCCCATAATTTTTTTTTTTTTGCCAGTCCTGTGGCTTGAACTCAGGGCCTGAGCACTGTCCTTGAGTTTTCTCAAGACTAGGGCTCTACCACTTGAGCAACAGCACCACTTTTAGCCCTTTTCTATGTATGTGCATAGGCCAAACTCCGAGCCCCGAGAGAAAAAATTTTGGCACTATTGAATCATTGATGTATTTTGTCATATTCTTTGTTCTTAATCAAGTATTATGAAGAAAGAAAGAAAAGAGCCTAGTGAATATTACCTGTTTTTTTCTCATTGAAAATTGGTTGTTTGAATGAAAGGACACAGGAGAACATAAGTATTTTAAATGAAGGGAGACAAGCAAATAGAAAAGCAGGATTGTAGTAGGAAGAGAACCAAGAATAGATTTTCTGTGCCACGCTTAGTTTAGATAGTTATATTTATGGTTATGTATGTAAATATACAATTGTTAATGATGTGATTGTTCAAGGGGAAAGTCAGCTTAGGCATTGTAATAAGGATTTGTAATAGCTCAGGAAACGGGAAAGTTATGTTTGGAAATTAGGATATACTATTTTCCTAGGTAGGCTTCTTCCCGCAACTACTGCTGAAGACACTTTGGAATTCACCAATTAATAGTATTTATTTTTTTTCATGTAAAGATAAAATATGAAGTAACAGAAGATGTATACACTTCCAGAAAGAAACAACACCAGACTATGATGCATTATTTCTGTGCATTAAATACTCTTCAATACAAGAAGAAAATAGCATTGTTAGAACCTCTGCTTGGGTATATGCAAGCTCAGGTAAATACTATGTTTTGAAAATTAAAACTATCTTAAATCTTTTATAGTAGGCTTTATATTTATAATTAACTGCAAAGATAATACAGCCTTGTCAACAAACTTATTTACGTCTTGGTTTTTAATTAGTAATTTAAAAGTATTATCATTGTACAATTCTAAGGTATATGAAAGTGGTTTTCCTTATAAATGAAGATCTCAAATGTTTTAGAGTAAGTGAAATATAGATATATTGTATTTAGATCTTTTTTTTTTAAACTATAGTTGGGAATATGCAACAGAAAGCTAAGTGATTTTGAGAGCTATACCTGTTACAGAAACTTTTCAACTCATTTTCTTTTTTGTTTTGTTCCTGTCTTTGGGCTTGAACTTAGGTCTTGGGTGTTATCCTTAGCTATTTTACTCAAGGCTAAAACTCTACAACTTGAGCCATAGTTCCACTTCTGGCTTATTTTTTTTTTTTTTTGGTGGTTAGTCTACTTTGAACCCAAATCCTCCTGAGTAAGTAGAGTTACAAATTGAGTCTGTCATTCAAAAAGAGCCTGACATTCATATTTAGCTTTTTTTGCTGTAGTCCTGACCACTGCCCTATGAGTTTTACTTCTGGCTTTTTTTTTTTTTTTTTTTGCTATTTAACTGGAGATAAAAGTCTTGTAAACTTTTCTGTCTGGTCTGGTTTCGAGCTAGGATCCTTAAATCTTAGCTTCCTGAGTAGCTAGGATTTCAAGCATGAGACACCAGCACCCAACTCATTCTTCTTTCAAATAAATCTGAAAGAGAATGAACAAATTTAATTTGTTCTATGTTCTTTGCATACATTAAAGGTAAAAAATATAAATGAGGGCTGGGAATGTGGCTTAGTGGTAAGATGCTTGCTTAGCATGCATAAAACCCTGGGTTCAATTCCTCAGTACCACATAGACAGAAAAAGCTGGAAGTGATTCTGTGGCTCAAGTGGTAGAGCCCTAGCCTTGAGCAAAAGAAGATTAGGGTCAGTGCCCAGGACCTGAGTTCAAGCCCCAGGACTGGCAGAAAACAACAACAAAGATAAATAGATAGATAGATAGATAGATAGATAGATGCACTCAGTTGGCCAAAAAGGTACTTATGAAGAAGGAGGCTAGACCACTGAGTTGGGTAATATATCAGTTCCTTAAAAATCTGGGTATTCTTGTGGGTAAAAGAGTATTTATAGGCCAGGTATGGTGGTACATTGTAGTAATCAGAGCGTTTAGGTTGCTGAAACAGGAAGTTCAAGTTTGGGGGTAACCTGAGTTACATGGCAAGACTCAGAAGGCAAGCCAAATAAAATCATATGTCAAGGTAGAAAGTAGAATTTAATTCTAGTTCTCTCAGTGGCTGCATATCCAAGTAGGTACTGCATATTGCAACCTATTGTTACACGAATGGAAGAATACCTTTAAAGGAAAAAAGCAATACTACCTTAACTTTGTATCTTACAATAGTTCTAGTTTAAACATTTTTTTGTGTGTGTACATTTGTGTTTATATCGTTAAACCTTCCATTCCTCCTCTACCCCAGATAAGTTTCTTTAAGATGGGTTCTGAAAATCTCAGTGAACAATTAGAAGAATTTTTAGCTAATATTGGAACAAGTGTACAGAAGTAAGTATTTTTTCCTTAAAATAGAAAATGAAATGATTAGTTAATAGATAAATGCCATATTTTAAAGAAATTTACTGCCTAGTTTCCGAAATAGTATTTTCTGTCAAGAGAGTGTTCCTTATTCTTTATGTGGTTCCTTATTTTATCCCTACCTTTTTCCCCTCTGGTGCAAACTTTGATTTTCATTTCCTCTTAGGGCAATTTTAATGATTGAGAGCTAGCTTTTATTTCTGAATAAAACAGACAAGTAATAGTAAAATTATATTTTAAAATTAAGTAAAATTATATCTTAAACTATTAAATGATGGGAGTGGATTGAGAGATTGATATTCTTGTTTCTAAGAGGGACTAAAACAATTTTTCTATTTTAATTAAAAAATTTGGGGGGGGCAGGGGGGTGGGACTGATGCAGGAGATTGAACCCAGGGCTGGAACAGTGCTTTACCACAGTATAGTGTCAAAATGTTTCCACAGGGCTGGAAGTCTGGCCTAGTGGTAGAATGCTTGCCTAGCATGCATGAAGCCCTAGGTTCTAGTCCTCGGTGCCACATATTTAGAAAAAACTAGAAGTGGTGCTGTGACTCAAGTGGTAGAGTGCTAGCCTTGAGAAAAGCCCAAGGACAGTGGTCAGGCCCTGAGTTCAAGCCCTAGTACTGGCAAAAAAAACCCAAACAGAAAAAAAAATTCTACATACAGGCATTCTGAGTGGTTTCTTTAGTTTTTAAATTTGTTATTTCTAAACTATTGAAATATCTAATTTTATGTCTTAATTTTCCATTAAAGTTTAACGTTATTTAAAATGTATTTGTATTTAGTCACCTACATTACAGGTTTTCTCTTTAAAAAAAATATGTATACAAAGCAAATAATGTGATTGGTAAGGAATTCTTCATTGATTGTGCCTGGTAGTAAATAATCTGTTCTCTTTATTAGTGTTCGCAGGGAAATGGACAGTGATGTAGAGACCATGCAACAGACAATAGAGGACTTGGAAATAGCCAGTGACCCTTTGTATGTACCTGATCCAGATCCCACCAAGTTTCCTGTTAATAGGAATTTGACCCGAAAGGCTGGATACCTTAATGCTAGGAAGTAAGAAAAGTATTGATACTTTTTTTTTTATATTTTCATATGTTGTATACCTTATAAGGTAATGCCAAGTACATGTAATAACTGATATTATGTGCCAAATTGCTTTGATTTTACTAAAGATGGAACCTTTTTAGTTGATGCTACTATTTATGTGAGTATGTAGACAAAAGAGGTATGTAGGTATTTTTCAAAGAAAAGTTCTACTTTGGGGCCTAGTGGTAGAGTGCTTGCCTAGCACTCCCTGGGTTCCATTCCTCGGAACCACATGCACCAAAAAGCTGGAAGTGGTGCTGTGGCTCAAGTGGTAGAACACTAGGCTTCAGAAAACCCAAGGACATACCTGTAATCCTAGCAACTAAGGAGGCTGAGATCTGAGGATCAAGGTTAAAAGCCAGCCGGGCACAAAAGGACCTGAGGTTCTTATCTCCAATTAACCTCTAGAAAAGGGAAGTGGGATTTAGCTCAATGGTAGGGCAGTAGCCTTGAGCTGAAGAGCTCAGGGATACCGCCCAGGCCCAGGGTTCAAGCCCCATGACACACACACACGAAAAGTTATACTTTATATCTCTTGAGTAATTTAGAATTACAAAAGTAACAAGACCAAGCTGGGCACAGTGGTTCACGCCTGTAATCCTAGCTACTCAGGAGGCTGAGATCTGAGGATCATGGTTCAAAGCCAGCTCCGACACTAAAGACCAGACCGGGAGACTCTTATCTCCAATTAACCACTATAAAAGTGGAAATGGCACTGTGACTCAGGGGTAGGGTCGTAGCCTTGAGCTGAAGAGCTCAGGGATAGCACCCAGGCCCAGAGTTCAAACCACATGACCCCCCTACACACACACACACACACACACACACACACACACACACAAAAAAAAAAAAGTAACAAAACCAATAAATAAATCTTATCACAGCCATATGCTGGTCGTTCATCTGTAATCCTGGTACTTAGAAGGCTGAGATCTGAGGGTCATGATTTGAAGCCAACTCAGGTAGAAAAGTCTGTGGGACTCATTTCTAATAGTAACAAAGCCAGAAGTAGAGACTTGGCTCAAGTAGTAGAGAGCCAGCCTTGAGCAAAGATGCCAAGAGAGAACACAAGTACCTGAGTTCAAGCTCTAGTGCCAGCACACACAGATGAAAATCATATAATATGTGAATGCTATTAACTATAGTTTATATGCTTTAAAATATATGTAATTACAACATCGAGTGAAGTTTAGTTTTCATTTATAGATAGTCTAGCCTTTTTTTTTTTTTTTTTTTGCATGGTATAGGGAATTGAATTCAGACCCTTGAGCTTACTAGACATGTGCTCTTCAACTGAGCTGCATGTGATCCTCCACTTGATGATAGATAGAAGTAGTTTTGCTGTAGGAATAAACCAGATTATTTTGTTTTGAATTCACTCCTTTGTATTTTATGGTGTATCATTTTAACAATGGTAGTTCAATAATTTCCAGCCTTGTTTCTGAAACATACATAGTCAGCATACATAGTCAGTTTAGAAGCTGAAAAACTTGGTATTTATATTGTGTTGGCACTTTGGTGCCTTTTTTGTGGGTCAGTTCTTTGTATCATGCTTTATCTTGTGTTTGACTGATGATAAAGGTTATCTTAGGTGTGTGCTTATTAAAGTGTCAATGTACTTTCTTCATTTAGTAAAACAGGTTTGGTGTCATCTACCTGGGATAGACAGTTTTACTTCACGCAGGGTGGAAACTTAATGAGTCAAGCCCGTGGAGATGTGGCAGGAGGCCTCACCATGGACATAGACAACTGTTCAGTGATGGCTGTGGACTGTGAAGATAGGAGATACTGTTTTCAGATCACTTCTTTTGATGGAAAAAAGTTCGTATTTTTTTTCTATCATTAATAAAATTTGCAGTATTTAAACTACTAAAATGTCCATGAAGGGGTTGTGAATATGGCATAGTGGTGGAATGCTTGGCTAGCATGTGTGAAGCCCTAGGTTCGATTCCTCAGTACCACATAAACAGAAAATGCCAGAAGTGGTGCTGTGGTTCAAGTGGCAAAACACTAGCCTTGAGCACAGAGGCTCAGGGATAGAGCCCAAGGCCCTGAATTCCAGCCCCACCCCCCCTTAAAAAAAAAGAAAAGAAAAGAAAAGAAAAAAATGTGTACAATGGGCCAGGAGTTTGCCTAACATGCACAAAGTCCAGGTTTGATTCCTTGGTACCACATACATAGAAAAAGTTGGCGGTGGTGCTGTGGCTCGAGTGGTAGAGCTCTAGTCTTGAGAAAGTCCAAGGACAGCGCTGAGGCACTAAGCTCAAGTCCTGGGACTGGCAAAAAAAATTACAAGAAGCTATGGGTGGCAATGGCTCATGCCTGTAGTCCTGGCTATTCAGCAGGCTGAGATCTGAGGATTGTAGTTTGAAGCCAGCCTGGACAGAAAGCCTGTGAGATTCTTTATCTCCCATTAACTCCCAACTGTTCACTAAAAATCTTGCATAGTATGTGGAAGGCAGAACAAGAAGTTTGTCAGTGGTGAGCCTGTAAAATTCAAGCTGTCCCTCAGTTATTTATCTGTCATATCCTTATCTCCATTTTTCTACATTAAAAATATAGAGGAGCTACAAATTTCTTATATTAGAAATTGTAGCATATGCAGTGTGCCCACCATATAACATATACTAACTATAGTGTTATTCCAAATGTTAATTAAATGCTTGTGCTTAGATAATTTTGTCCATTAATGCTTATAGTGTGTTTTAAAATTCAAGTATCTTTACATTAAATAAGAACCTTTAGTGCTTAGAACACATTTTTAGAAATCATGTATATAAAAAATATGAAAAAAATACCCATAACTTTATTAACCAGAAACAAAATGAATTTTTTTTTTGTTAATTGAAACTTGAATTTTTTTTTGGAGGGGGGCTTGAACTTGGCCTGGGCATTGTTGTAGAGCTCTTCAGCTACAGCCCTACCCCTGGGCCTGGGCGCTGTCCCTGTGCACTTTCAGCTCAAGGCTACCACCCTACCCTTGAGCCAAGACCCACTTCCCTTTTCTAGAGGTTTATTAGAGGTAAGAATCTCAGGTCCTCTTGTGCCTGGGCTGGCTTTGAACCTTGATCCTCAGATCTCAGCCTCCTGAATAGCTAGGATTACAGGTGTGAGCCACTGTGCGTGTGCGCAGCTGAATTTTTTTTTTTTTTTTTTGGTGTGGGGATGTTGGGGGAGGGATACTAAGCCTTCGCTTTGAGGATTCTGGGCAAGTATTCTTACACAGAGCTAAGGCCCTAGCCCTTAAAAGAAGCCTTGCATTGACTATGCACCAGTGGCTCACATCTGTAATCTTAGATACCCAGGAGGCAGACATCTGAAGATAATGGTCTGAAGCCAACTTAGGCAGCAAAGCCTGTGGGGCTTTTATCTCTAGTTAACCACCAAGAAGCCAATAGTGGAGCTGTGGTTCAATTGGTAGATCACTAGTTTTGAATAAAAAAAGCACCAACGCTGTGAGTTCATGCCCCCATACCAGCACAAAAAATCATTTTACATTGAGGAAGGATTTTTTTTTTTGGCCAATCTAGGGGACTGAGCACTGTTGTTCTTGGGCTTTCTCAGGGCTAGAGCCCTACCACTTGAGCCATAGCACAAACCCGGGTCTTAGTGCATACTAGGCAAGCACTCTACCACTAGCCCAAACTCCCAGCCCATGAGAAAATATTTTGATAAATTGTCTAGGTTGTCCTCTAATTTATGATTGTTCTGCTTCAGACTCTCTGTGTAGTTAGAATTATAGGCAACTGCCAAAGCATTTGACTTTAGTGCATTTTAAAAATAATTGAAAGTATGTTATAATTTAGATCTACATCCACTTATTTGAAGCAGTTCAGCTGTGTGCCAGTGGTTTGTTCCTGTAGTCTTACCTACTTAGGAAGTGGAGATTGGGAAAATTGTAATTTAAGGCCAGAAGACCTCTGTCAACAGTAGGTGGGCTTTGTAGTGTACTCTTGTCATCCTGCCTATGATAGGAGTCTTTTTGAAAAGGAGGATCAAGATCCAGGCCAGCAAATGGAAATGAGAAAGACACAATTTAAAAAATAACCAGAGGAAAAAGGTCTGGAGGTGTGACTCAAGCGATAGAGAACCTGCCTAACAAACCTGAAGTCCTAAATTTAGTCCCTATTACCTACAAAAAAAAAAAAAAAAAAAAAGCCAGGCATGGTGACCCATACCTGTAATTCTTTGTCTTATAGATCATCAATTTTGCAAGCAGAAAGTAAAAAAGACCATGAAGAGGTAAGATTTTATTTAGCTTATTTCTTCAGCAATATTTAGAAATATTTTTCTGAGAACAAGACTTACTATGTAAGTTTATTTTAGAAATTTTGGAAAAAGGTTTTCTGTTTTTAAGCAACATTTCTCAGAGTGATACAGTTGGAGAGATCTCAGTGTCCCTGTTATCTTAAAGGCTTAAATTCAGCAATGACCTTGTGATTGTTGCCTTCTGGCAGGCTTTAAATATCATGAGTTGACAGTTTAACTTAGTCTCTTACCAGACATTTGAGTCACTCTTTGCTACACTACAAACTTAGTGGCAGCAGACTTAGTGGCAGCAGACGTGGCATAACAAGAAACAACTAAGGCTTAAAATCTTGGGGAAATGAAAGAAAGAAAAGCAAAAATGTGGGAGTCTCTGTTCTTTCTTACAAGCCTTTTAGTTTTGGCTCCATTTTTACTTCTTGTATACAGAATTTGGAAGGTAAGGCATTAAAAAGAACCTATATCCAAAACTGTGTTTTTAGGAATATTTTGTCCATGAAAATATACCATAACTTTATTTTCAGGTTCTTAAACTAGTATTATAATTATATTGGTAAAAGAGAAAATTATATAGTGATGTATATTTAGTTCTCAAGGAAAAGAGTTAACATTAAAATTTACTTTTGGTCTCTTGAGGAAGACAGACAAGTATTTCTGCTTTCTATGTACTTTATTAAAACAAAGTACTAGCTTAGTTCAGGGAGGCCCAAGAGGTGCTAAAATTCTTGAGAATGAATCAGAAGATACGGAACAGATACAATATTTTATGTGGAAAGAAGAGAAGTAAAGAAGATATTTATTTTTATTTTTTGAATTAATATAGTATCTGAGTTCAGATTGTATTGTTTGGTAGATATTAAGTAATATAAAGACATAATTTAACAAGATTGCTATATACTTTTTCTTTTCTTTTTTTTTTTTGTGTGTGTTGTTCATGGGGCTTGAACTCTGCCTGGGCGTTGTCCCTGAGCTCTTCAGCTCAAAGCTACCACCCTCCACTTGAGCCACAGCCCCACTTCTCCTATTCTAGTGGTTAATTGGAGATAAGAGTCTCATGGACTTCAGTGCCCACGTTGGCTTTGAACTGCAGGCTGGCTTTGAGCTGAGATTCTCAGATCTCAGTCTCCTGAGTAGCTAGGATTACAGGCGTGAGCCACCGCGTCCAACTGATTGCTGTAGTTTTTTTTTTTAATTCTCTGTGTGAAATAAATTAGATTTTCATGTCATTCTGAATGATCTCTTACATGCATGTTCATAGTATATTTTCTTATTTTTTGTTTTTGTTTTAGTGCTGGACATTGAAGTCAGAACTTTACACATGCTAAAGAAATAATGTGTTCTACCTCTGACCCTTATTCTAACACCTTTCCCCATGAGATTCTTCTTTCTTTCTTTATTTTTCTTCCCAGTCCTCGGGCTTGAACTCTGGGCTGGGCACTATCTGTGAACTTCTTTTGCTCAAATTGAGTGTTCTACTACTTGAGCCACAGCACCACTTCCAGCTTTTTTTTTTTTTGAGTAATTTATTGGAGATAAGAGTCTCATGGAATTTCCTGCCCAAGCTGGCTCCAAACTACAGTCATCTGATCTCAGCTTCCTGAGTAGCTAGGATTACAGGTATGAGCCACTGGTGCCTGGCTCACAAATTGATGTTTTTAAAAGGAAGATTATAGGTTACTCTGTGTGTGTGTATATCTGGGGCTTGATCTTAAGACTTGGTGCTATTAACTGAATTTTTTTGCTAAAGGCTAGCACTCTATCTCCTGAGTCATACATATCTCCTGAGCCACAGCTCCACCTCTGACTTTTCATGACTGTTTGGAGATAATAGTGTCATAGGCTTTCCTGCCTGGGCTGGCTTTGAATCTCAATCCTCAGATCTCATCCTCCTGAATAGCTAGCTAGGAAGTCAGGTGTGAGTCACCTACAATGAGTTACATATAAATTATGTTTCTATATTCTAATGAAACTTTGATTTCAATTGAATATTCAACATTCTTTTTTTAAGTTAAGCTATGTTAGAAAAAATATTAATTGTATTTTTCTATTTTTCTTTTTCAGTGGATTTGTACAATAAACAACATATCTAAGCAAATATACTTAAGTGAAAATCCAGAGGTAATATTTTATATTACTAGAAGAATTGATGTGTCTTTTATTAATTGAATCATTTCTTAGAACCATTTTGGGTTTTCTGGTGGTTAATTGGAGATAAGAGGCTCACAGACTTTAGTGCCTGGGCTAGAAACATGATCCTCAGATCTCAGCCTCTCGAGTAGCTAGGATTACAAATGTGAGCCATCAGTGCCAAAAATATCCACAATTTTGTAAATAAATATATAGGGCTGGGTGCTGGTGGCTCACATTATAAACATTATAATAATGTGTACTTCTTATATTAAAAAAATCAATTTAGGAAACTGCTGCACGAGTAAATCAGTCAGCTCTGGAAGCTGTCACTCCTTCCCCGTCCTTCCAGCAAAGGCATGAGAGCCTGCGGCCAGCAGGGTGAGTTTACATGTAAAGTTATTTAAAGAACAACGCAGACTATTTAGAAGTATTAGGAGCACTTTGACTTTAGCAGTACTTACTTTAGTGTTGAATAATTACCAGAACAACATCAAAGCAAAATTTCAAAATGATAAAATTACCACTAAAGTTACAAAATAAGTGATTTTAATTTTTTTCTTATGTCTCTTGATAAATTGATGTATGGTTTTAATTGGAGAGAAAATTTGTAAAGCTAGGATATAGGATTGTGTTTTTATTGAAATTTCATTTTAGTCTTATTGGCAGATGCATAGGTTTTGTTTATTTTTTCACAGTTTAAATGTTCACTTTCAAAAAACAGATCTAGTGCTTTTTGTTTTCCCTTGTTGTGTAGGCAGTCTCGGCCACCCACAGCTCGGACAAGCAGTTCAGGATCCTTAGGATCTGAATCCATGAATTTGGCTGCCCTGTCTCTAGATTCTCTTGTTGCCCCCGACATCCCGATACAGTTTGACATCATTTCTCCTGTGTGTGAAGATCAGCCTGGCCAAGCAAAAGCTTGCCAGGGAGGCAAGTGAGTGATGCACAGCAACTTTTCACTGTGGTTTGTAAGATTTGTGATCTATACTTGAGAGTCAACTTTTGCATATCTTGTACATTAGCTATGTTTAGCGTTTTAATAGGGTTTTCTCAGTCTTTTGTATGTGGAAAGGAGTTAGGATATTATTTCTTTCTTTGTTTTTGGCCAGTCCTGGAGCTTGAACTCAGTGCTTGGCACTGTCCTTGAGCTTTCTCAAGGCTAGTGCTCTACCATTTGGGCCACAGCAACACTTCAAGCTTTTTCTGTGTATGTGATACTAAGGACTATAGAAGTCTCTACTCCGGTTCTGTAAGATCAAGCATAAATGATTTTTTTCTTAGTCCTTGGAAATGGCATTTTTCTCAAGCACCTAAGATTGTGGCTAAGTCAGTGTTCTTCTATGCTAGATTATTTGAATTCAACTTATTTAAATTCAACTTTTTCAAGATGGTTATTATGTTGATTTGTTGCTAGTGGCTAAACTTCAGTCTGTCTAGGTCTTCTAAAATGTAGCAATTAAGAATGAGATTTTGGGGGAGGGAAATGGGGACAAAAAAATGAGAAGGGGCATCAATGTGTGGGAAGTAATATACCTACTACCTCGCCAATGTAACTGTAACTCCTCTATACATTACTCTAACAACAAAATAATAATAAATGCTTAAAAAAACCAAACATGATGCATATAGAAAAATAAAGATGGAGAATTAGGGACAAGGAATGTGACTTAGTGGTAGAATGCTTGCCTAGCATGCATGAAGCCCTGGGTTCAATTCCTCACTACCACATACACAGAAAAAGCCAGAAGTGGTGCTGTGGTTCAAGTGGTAGCAAAAGAAGCTCAGAGACAGTGCCTAGGCCCTGAGTTCAAGACCCAGGACTGGCAAAAACAAAAACAACAAAAAAAGCCCTCTGTATATCACTTTTACAACAAAATTAAAAAAAAAAAAAACTTAAGACATATCTCCGGGCATGGTGGCTCATGCCTGTAATCCTAGCTACTCAAGAGGCTGAGATCTGAGGATCAGGGTTCAAAGCCAGCCCAGGCACTACAAAGCCGGGCACTACAAAGCCATGAGCCTCTTATCTCCAATTAATCACTAGGAAATGGGAAGTTGGGCTATGGCTCAAGGATAGGGAGGTAGCCTTGAAATGCAGAGCTCAGGGACAGTACCCAGACCCAGAGTTCAAGGTCCATGACTGACCAAAAAACGGGGCATACCAAGAAAATAGTAAATGATTCCCGAATGGGATTAAATGAAGCAAAAGAAATAAATTTAAAACCAGAATCGAAACCATGAATGACATCTAAAAGTAAAATTCTTACAGAATATTTAAACTTTTTTTTTTTTTTAAGAAAATTGACATGGGGGGTGGGGAGAGGGACAGTGGGAGTAAAACATGGGAAAGGGTATTAATGTTCAAGAAGTAATGTACCTACTACCTCTACCACTTGGTGAACGTAACTGTAATCCCTCTGACACCCTGACAATAAAATACAAAAAAGCAATAAAATTACAAAATTATATTTTAAAATATTAAAGAAATTGACATGGACTTTATTTAATGAGAGTAATCATAGAGTTGACCAAGATTATGATCTCAGATGGTACTTTTTTGTATGCATGTCCTTTGTATTGACAGCAATGAAATGTGGACAAATTGTAATTCAGATACTAAATGCCGTCTTTTTCTGGCCTGGTAGCATGAATATTTCTAGGTTCTAATGCAAATAAGTTCTTCTGTTTCAAAAAAATAAAAATAAAAAGATTGAGATATAGCTCAGTGGTAGAGTATTTGCCATTGCTAGTACCTAAATAGATAATATGTAAAATAGACTACAGCAACATTAGGTTTAGCCCGTTAACTCAGTGTATAAGGACACTGATTCCATATAGTAATTTGGACATCTGTATCGTTTCTCTTATAAAATACTTGTTATTGTAAAGATGATGTTACAGAGGGGTTACACTTAACGTAAGTCAGTGAACAGTGACTTTCTTTGAACAATGTCACCTCTTGTCTTCTCCCAGTTTTCCCATCTTGACCCTCTCCCTCATAAGTTGTGTAGTTCATTTTTAATATAATATAGTATCTACTGAGTATCACTGCTGCATTTGTCCACCTTCTCCCATCATTTCTGTTTCCCCTTGCCCTCCCCCAAACAGATAAACTTACACACAGACAAAGGGTACAGAAATGAAAGAGAGCAACAAAGGAGAGAGAAACAGAAAACAAAATAATAGAAAACCTTTAGTTTCCATTCCTTGGAATTCATTTTGATAAGCATCATTTTATATGATCACATGCACATAGCTATTGACTTTTCGTCAGTGGTTTTTTTTCATATATTTTATTGTAATTAATAGAAGGGTTACATTATATTCACCAGATAGAAGGTACATTACTTTCACAAACATTGATACCCTTTCTCATGTCTTGGTCCTGGTTTCTCTCTTCCTATCCCCATGTTAATGGCTTTTTTTTTTTTTTTTTTTTTTTTTTGCCAGTCATGGGCTTGAGCTCAGGGTCTGAGCACTGTCCTTGGGTTTTCTCAAGGCTAGAGCTCTACCACTTGTGCCTCAGCACCACTTCCAGCTTTTTTCTATATATGTGGTACCGAGGAATCGAACCCGGGTCTTCATGCATGGTAGGCAAGCACTTTAACCACTAGGCCAAACTCCTGGCCTGTCAATGGCTTTTTTAATAGTCCTCTTTTAATGGTTCTCCTTTGGTCTCACTGTGTGAATTTTTGTGTGTGTGTGCCAGTCCTGAGGCTTGAACTCAGGGCCTGAGCACTGTCCTTGGATTTTCTCAAGGCTAGCTCTCTACCACTTGAGCCACAGCATCACTTCTGGATTTTTTTCTATGTATGTGGTACCAAGGAATCAAACCTGGGTTTTTATGTATGCTAGGCAAGCATTCTACCACTAGGCCAAACTCCGGCCCCCTCATGGTATGAATGTTTAGAGTCCAATATAACTTATCATGTCCAAGTGCAATTTTTTTTTGTCTGTTACCTCTGTGTTTACCTGTGGATTATTTTCTAGTTACAACAAATGAGGGAAGCATTTCTTTGGACCTGGCTTACTTTGCTGAATATAATTTTTTTCTGAGTCTTTCCATTTCCTTACAAATGATGCGATATCGTTCTTTCTGATGGAAGGATAGAATTTCATTGTGTATATATATCACATCTCAATCCATTCGTTCACTGAGGGGCATCAGTATTGATTCTTTATCTTGGCTATGGTAAACAATGCTGTAGTGAACATGGTTGTGCTGGTATGTTTATTGCGGCCATGTTTGTGGCTTATTGGATAAATGCCCAGGAGTGGAATTTCTGGGTTATAGGAAAAGTCTATGTTTATTAAGGAACTACCATACTGCTTTCCAACCCTCAAAGAAACAATCTAATTAATAATTGAGCTAAAGACTTGAGAAACTTCTCAGACATAATAATGGCCAATAGACACATGAAGAAATGTTCAACATCTCTGGCCATAAAAGAAATGCAAGTCAGGCCAGGTGCCTGTAATCCTAGCTACTCAGGAGGCTGAGATCTGAGGATTACAGTTCAAAGCCAGCCAGGGCACTAAAATCCATGAGTCTCTTATCTCCAATTAACCACTAGAAATGGTGCTGAGGCTTAAAGGGTGGGGTGGTAGCCTTGAGCCAAAGAGCTCAGCGACAGTGCCCAGAGTTCAAGCTCCATCATGGGCAAAAAAAAAAAAAAGCAAATCAGAACAGCATTGAGATTTCACTTCACCCCAGGTAGAATGGCCATTATCAAAAAACCCAACAATAATAGGTGCTAGTGGTGATATGGCCAAAGGGGACCACTACTACCATTGGTGGGAATGTAAATTTCACACTGGAAAGCACTAAACATAGAACTTCCCCCATAACTCAGTATTGTTTCTTAACAGGATGAGATATTTTATAGCTTTTTGAAATGAATTTATGAAGTTTTATAACAGTTTTAAATTCTATTTTCAATACTAGCTCCATTATGCCTCATAGTAACTGATAACTTATTTTTTTTTTTTTGGAAATTTTCAGGCGTACAAATCCATTTGGTGAATCAGGAGGAAGTACAAAATCTGAAACAGAAGGTATAACATATGTATACTATTATATTTTAGAGCTACTCAGGAAGCCACAAGATTTTTCATTTGCTATGCTCAGGTTTTCATTTGGGGTCGGGGGCAGCTCGTAGCTTTTTTTTTTTTAATTGCCATGCTTCCCAACCCTTTTTTTACTTGTTACTTTTTGAGATAAGGTCTTATATTTTACCCAGGACCAGTACTGGCATTGTAGGTATACTGGTTTGCTTATTTGTTGAGATAGAAACTTTTTGCTTTAAATCATTATTTCCCCTCTCCCCCCAATCTCTGCCTTCCTCATAGTTGGGATTATAAGCATGAGCCACACTATCCAGCTGTATGCTCTACCCTTAACTCCCCCTTCCCCCAGTACTAGGATTTGAACTCAGGGCCTTGCACTTGAGAGGCTGGTGTTCTATTACTTGAGCTATGCTACCTGCCTGGCTTTTTCCTGGTTATTTTGTAGATGTTATTAACAGAATTGTAGAATACCTCGTGGTCAAATTATTCAAGCTTTTTGGAACAGCTGCTTCAAATTTGGCCTGGAGAATGAAATTCTTTGTTTCTCCAGTTGGGTGTTTTTGTTTTGTTTTGTTCTGTTTTTGTGCCTGTGTTGGAGCTTGAACTTTGGGCCAGAGTGCTTTCTCTTACTCAGCTTAAAGCTGGTTCTCTAACACTTGAGCCACACCTTTTACTTCCCATTTTTGTTGGTTAGTTGGAGATAAGAATCTCTTAGGCTTTTCTGCTAAGGTTGACTTTTTTAACCACAATCCTCAGATTGTGAGAGACTAAGATCTCCTGAGTAGCTAGGACTATAGGTATGAACCACTGGCACCCAGCTTAGTTAAAAGTTATTTCAAAGTAAAAAACAAAATGCTTTAATAGTACAAGGAATTCTCTTTGCTCAGTTTAAAGTGTTAGTTATTAGTTATTGCTCTTTGAATCTGAGTCCTAAATTTTTCTTTTTGCTTTTCTTTGGGGGTGGGTCATGGGGCTTGAACTCTGGGCCTGGACTCTGCCCTGAGCTCTTCAGTTCAAGGCTAGCACTGTACCACTTTGAGCCACAACCAACACCACTTCCAGTTTTCTGGTGATTAATTGTAGATAAGAGTCCAGACTTTCATGCTTGGGCTGGCTTTGAACCATGATCCACAGATCTTAGCCTCCTGAGTAGTAGTAGAGGTGTGAGCCACCAGCTCCTGGCCTAAGTCCTTAATTTTTCTGTAACTCGAATATTGTAGTAAGAAGTTATTTCTAAATACCTCTTTTTTTGGGGGGGGGGCTTCAAATCTTTTTTAAAAAAATACCTCTTTTTGTTGTTTATTGGTAGAATATTCAAAAGGAGGCTGTATATTCATATGAAAAAAATGTAGAGTCTAAAATGCCTATTGTGTTTTGTTGTGTTACAGACTCTATTCTGCATCAGTTATTTATTGTTCGTTTCCTTGGTTCTATGGAGGTGAAGTCAGATGATCACCCAGATGTCGTTTATGAAACAATGCGCCAGATCTTAGCTGCTCGGGCCATCCATAACATTTTTCGTATGACAGAATCACATTTATTAGTCACTTGTGACTGTTTAAAGTAAGTAGTAACTCATCTCACCAGAAACTTGTAGAAAAATGTTTACATGGTTTCAGCCTATTTCTAATTATTATTGTAGGTTAATTGATCCACAGACACAAGTTACAAGACTCACGGTGAGTGTTGCATGATAGAGAATTTTAATTTCCTTTTTGCATCAACATACATTTTACTTGAATAATAATTCTCATCTTGTGTATTCACATGTGATAGTATTAGTTATGGTTAGTCTTCAGACTTTTAGAATTCAATCTATGGCTATTTTCTTTTTTATTTATTTATTTATTTATTTATTTATTTTTTGCCAGTCCTGGGCTTGAGCTCAGGGCCTAAGCACTGTCCTTGGACTTTCTCAAGGCTATCACTCTACCACTTGAGCCTCAGCACCACTTCTGGCTTTTTTCTATGTATGTGGTACCAAGGAATCGAACCCGGGTCTTCATGCATGGTAGGCAAGCACTTTAACCACTAGGCCAAACTCCCGGCCCCTATTTTCTTTTTTTTAAATATTTTTTATTGTAATTAATAAAAGGGTTACATGATATTTGTCTATGGCCATTTTCAAGAAAGGTAATTGGGCTGGACACTGGTGGCTAATGCCTGTATTCCTGCTTGCTATTCAAGTTATGAAAAAATGAAGGCCCTAAGTTCAGCTAGCAGTAGCTAATAACTAATAACTAATGTTTCAATCTGAGTAAAAGAATTCTTTATACTATTGTAGTATTTTTTTTTTTTTATGCCAGTCCTGGGCTTGGGCTCAGGGCCTGAGCACTGTCCCTGGATTTTCTCAAGGCTAGAGCTCTACCACTTGAGCCACAACACCACTTCTGGCTTTTTGCTATGTATGTGATACCGAGGAATCGAACCCGAGTCTTTGTGCATGCTAGGCAAGCACTCTACCCCTAGGCCAATCTCCCGGGCCCATGTAGTATTTTTTTTTTAAGTTTGCAATTACTTAAAAAAAATACCAGTTGAAGCTGGGCACAGTGGCTCATGCCAGTAATCCTAGTTACTCTGGAGGTTGAGATGTGAGGATCAAAGTTCAAAGCCAGCCCAGGCATGAAAGAACCTGACACTCTTATCTCCAGTTAATCTCTAGAAAACAGGAAGTGGGGCTTGGCTCAATGGTAGGGTGGTAGTCGAGCTAAAGAGCTCAGGGACAGCACCCAGGCCACTGAATTCAAGCCCCATGACCCACTAAAACAAAAATACCAATTGAGCTGAATGATCTGGGTAACTTAAAAGAATTACTATAGTATGCTATGATAATGATACTTAATATTCTTTATTTCAAAAGCATTTGTCATATATTATGGAATTTAAAAATGAGTAAGATTGAGTTTATTTTGCCATTACATGTTTTTGAGCTAACAAGTGCATTTTTACTTGTAGTGATTAATACATAGTGTAGTTTTTAAATAAAATTTTTTTGATATTGCATTCTATTTTTCTAAATATGTTAATGATTAATAAAATTGAGCATTTAATAGCCTCTGCTCTCCCTGGTAATCCAGTCCAAATATTACATTATTTGTTCTTATATTGATTTAAAAAAGGGGAGGCTGGGAGTGTGGCTTAGTGGGAGTGGAAGAGTGCTTTCCTAGCATGGCCCTGGCCCTGGCCCTGGGTTTGATTCCTCAATACCACATACACAGAAAAATCTGGAAGCAGTGCTGTGGCTCAAGTGGTAGAGTGCTGGCTTTGAGAAAGCCCAAGGACAGTGCTCAGGCCCTGAGTTCAAGCCCAGGGCTAGCAAAAAAAAGGCTTTTGCCAAATGCTGGTGGCTTACATCTGTAATCCTCATAATCCTAGCCAGCTACTCTGGCAGCTGATATCTGAGGATCATGATTTGAAGACAGACTGGGAGGAGAGTTCATGAGACTTTATCTTCAGTCAGCTGGAAGTGGAGCTGTGGCTCAAATGGTAGAGCGCTAGCCTTGATAAAAAAAAAAAAGCTTAGGGTCAGTGCCCAGATCCTGACCTAACCCCTTGAACCAGCACATACACACAAAAGTTGGCTTTACAATTGTTTGTGATATTTAAAGAATTTAGCATCTGAACATGTCATATAATAGTGCTACTGTAATAATTTGGATTATCTTGTATTGACTTTATAATATTCTTTATGGCAGTTTCCATTGCCCTTCGTAGTTTTGTATGCTACCCACCAGGAAAATAAACGGCTTTTTGGATTTGTCCTTCGGACATCAGGAGGGAGGAGTGAAAGTAATCTGTCTTCAGTCTGCTATATATTCGAATCAAACAATGAGGGAGAAAAGGTATTTCATTTTTTAAAATGTTCTTATTGTCATAGTTACAGATTTTACTAATATTTCTAGAAGAAGTTTCCACTTGTCCCATTGGACTGCTTGGCAAAAGCATGTTGCTCTGAAGAGAAGTAAGGATAACTAATTAATCCTGGGAATAAAATGTATTCCCATAATCAGTTATCTTCAAGTGTGATTAGCTTAGAGCAACATCAGCAGCTGTTTCCTTCATTCTTTGCAGGCCTATCTATCTATCTCAGTAGTGAATATGAGATAATGAGAAGTGGTATACATGAAGGAGGTAAGAGCCAGGACAGAACCCAAAGAAAATACACGGAGGCCTGGTTTCTGGGATTGGAGCATCTCTGAGTTAGCTTTTGTTTGAAGCCTTGTGTTATGTTCAGTTATGAAGTTGGTGTTTCAGCAGTTTGGATACTTGAAGTTGTGGTTTTAGATGTGAAAACTGCCTTGAGTTTTATATACTGTTTTCCTTTCTTAGATTTGTGATGCTGTTGGACTGGCAAAACAGATAGCTTTGCATGCTGAACTGGTAAGAATACATTAGCAAGTAAATAAGATTACTAAGCAAGATTAGTCCTAGATGCATATGGCATTTAGAATCAGTAGCTGCTGCCCTCAACCTTTGCAAGCTCTACTATTGAATAAACTAGTTTGAGATAGTGAGAAGCAGGTATGTGAAGGAAGTATACACAAGGAAGAGGATACAAGTGCAGGTTCACAGACTCAGAAAGTAAATACACAGAGGCTTGTTTTCTGGGATTGAAGCATCTTTTAATCAGCTTTTACTCATTTTATATTTTGTGCTGTTCCTGGGGCTTAAATTCAGGGCCTAGATACTGTCTCTCCCTCCCCTCACCCCCCAAGGCTAGTGCTCTTTTTATTTGAGCTACAGTTTTACTTCTGGCTTTTGTAGTAGTTAATTGCAGATAAGTATCTCATGGATTTCTCTGCCCAGATTGGCTTTGAACCACAGTCCTCAGATCTCATCCTGCTGAGTAGCTAAAATTCCAGGAAGTTATCTTTTTTTTTTTTAATAATGAAACCAACATTCATTTATTTGCATTTATTTTATGCTAAATTTATTCTCGTGCCATAAGTTTTTGTTTCTTCAGTTTCTTTTGGGATACCTTTTTCTTCTGTGCAACTTCCTCTTCTGGTTTAGGAACAATTTGCTCCTTCTCAGTAAGGATCATCTCAATGTGGCACAGGGAGCTCATGTATGGGTTAATCCTACCATGGGCTCTATAAGTTCAGCGGCGCATCTTGGGTGCTTTGTTCACCTGGATGTGTTCAATGACCAGGGAGTCTACATCTAAACCCTTCAGTTCAGCATTGCTCTCTGCATTCTTAAGCATGTGCAGCAGAAACTCAGCACTCTTTTTGGGCCACCGACCCTGTGTCCATCCCCACTGTTTGGCCTGGGCACACCTGCCAACTCCACCATTGTAACGCGGAAATGGCACACACTGCTTCTTTAATGTTACGTCTTTCAAATACTTTGTAGCTTTCCAGATATGCATACCCTTGATGGCCTGGGCTATTTCTCTGGTGTTCTTAAAGTGAACATGAAGATTTGAGCCTCTTGACTTGCATGATTTTGTGGGGTTTTCTGGGTCTAGAGAGTAGCGAACCATTTTCACAGGTCATCTCAGGCCGCTTACAGGAAGAGGAAGAGCAGGGGCTTCTTCAGGAAGTTATCCTTTATTTGAAGCTCTGTTGTTATGTTAGGAAACTAGTTATATCCTCCTTTTCAGTACTTAAAATGTCTTTCCAAAAATGAAAATTATTGGTGAACCTTTTCAGTATAAGTGTCAAAAATGGAAAGGTTGCAATTAATGTAATTAAAATTAAAACATGTCGGGCACTGTGGCTCATACCTGTAATCCTAGCTACTCAGGAAGCTGAGATCTGAGGATTGTGGTTCAAAGCCAGCCTGGGCACTAAAGTTGGTGAGACTCTTATCTCCAATTAACCACTAGAAAACTGGAAGTGGCACTGTGGCTCAAGGGGTAGGGTGGTAGCCTTGAGCTGAAGAGCTCAGGGATACTGCCCAGGCGCAGAGTTCAAGCCCTACAACCCACCAAAAAAAGAAAAGAAAAAAAACCCGAAGTGGTGCTGTGGCTCAAAGGGTAGTGTGGTAGCTTTGTGCTGAAGAGCTTAGAAACAGCACCCAGTCCCAGAGTTCAAGCTCCACAACGAAAAACAAAAATTAAAACATTAAAATGTAAAGTTTTTGTTGTTGTTGTTGTTTTGTTTTGCTTTTTTTTGTTGTTGGTAGTGGGGCTTGAACTCTGAGATGATCATTGTCTCTTGAGTTCTTCAGCTCAAAACTACTGCCCTACTTGAGCCACAGCTCTGCTTCCTAAAGTCCTTTTATATTTAATTCATTAATATTATTCATTTGTTATTTAGGATCGGAGGGCATCTGAGAAGCAAAAAGAAATAGAGAGAGTAAAAGAGAAGCAACAGAAAGAGCTCAGTAAACAAAAGCAGATTGAAAAGGTATGCATACCTTAATATTTGAATCTTCTCTTTTTGTGGTGCTTGACAGGATTTCACTGTCTTTCAGATTTGAGCTCCAAATGAAGCTTTCTGCTTTCTCAGCCTCTTCATAACCAGATTGATCCATAGCATAGCAGAAAAGTTATTATGACAGGTGTATTGACACAGGGTGATGTCCTGTGTCGCACATACCAGAGCTTCCATAATCTATGGAAGGTTGTATTTGTCCAAGTAGTTCTTTTGAGAGGCTGTATAGACTTAATTGCTAATGCTAAAAGCCATATTGCTCTCAAAAGGGAAAATAAATAGGAATATTTCCTGAATGTAAACTCACTATATGTGTGTGTGTGTGTATGCATGTATTGGAGATCAAACCTATAAAAGGAAGCAATTATTAAGCTATCCAGTTTTCAAAGCCAAATATTGATCCCTGAAATTATGAGAGGTGACATTGCCAATAGGAATAGAAAGGAGGATACAGCTGTGGTAGATTCGATGAGATCTTTTAAGAATTGGTGTTGGATTGGATTTAAAGAGAATGAAAGGGAAATGGTGCAGATGACATTAGACAGGTCTTTTATAGGCTTAACTTGAGGGAGAAGTGACATCTGATATAGCAAAGTGTATTGTACAAGGATGGGAAAGATGATCTGGAGGTCATTACAAAGCTTATAGGGAAGGAAAATAACAGCCTAGGAAAAAAAGAAAAAGATTTTAGTTTAAATGTTGGCTTTTCTAAGACTTTGAGAATGATACCAAAATTTGTCAAAATTGGTTTGGTTTCAAGTTGCCAGAATTATGCATACCTGTTTATGGTTAAGTTGCTCTCCAGCATGTATTTTAGCTGCAAATTTTCTGTGTGACTGCAGACAGTGATCTTAAGTGTCTTCTGTCATTAGGACTTAGAAGAACAAAGTCGGTTGATAGCTGCTTCCAGTCGACCAAACCAAGCCAATACTGAGGGACAGTTCGTTGTCCTTAGTAGTAGCCAGTCAGAAGAGAGTGATTTGGGAGAAGAAGGGAAGAAGAAAGAGTCAGAAGCATAAACTTGGTCTTGCGTTTTGATTCACCACCAGCGATATCGGTGGTGAAATGGCATGAGGTAACACTGTGTTGATATTTCACGGAGACTAAACTTTATATTTGCTTGTTTTACCTTCATTTTAAAAAACACTGAACTTGATAACTTAGGTTTACATGATTTTTTTATCTGTAAGAAATATGCTGTGCATTAACATTAAATTCAACATGTCTACAGAAAAGATGCTTACATCCCTGAGGTAGATTGCTGAGGAATTACAGTGAAGCATTTTTTTTTTCCTTTCAAATTGTGAACATTTTATCTTGCATTTTAATTGGCTGTATCGGGTTCATATATTTATGGCTATTCTCTTCCCTTCCTTTCATTAGGAACATTTACTAGTGAGGAAACATTTTAACTCAATGTGTTTAAAATGTTGTCATAAAGAATTCTACAGATTCAGATATTTTAACAGCATTAACTATAAATCATAATTTGTATAAAATCATTAGGACAGAGGTTTTAGGAAGTTTAAAACCGTAAGTAAGTTTTCTGTTAGGACAAATAGTTCTATTGATTTCAGAGTGCCTTCTTGGATTGCACCCATTTTTCTGATGTCCTATGCCAGAACCTGCAGGAAAGAAGCTTAAGCTTGACGTAGCCCTTGACGTTTTGTTACCATGTTCTTAGTTTTTTAGGTGGTGACTACAGAGTCTTAATTGCTTAAGGATTTTTTGTTTGTTGTTCAAATGCAGTTTAGATAAGGATTGACATATAAAGATATCATTACAGGATGAGACTTTGTATTTTTTACATCGTGCAAAATAATTTTTACTGATAATCAAGTGACATTTCAAATGAAGTTCTTTTAACATGTTTGCTGCTTAAGGTAAAACTGCAGTTTAGTGTAGAAAATGTAATCTTTTAAATCTCAAATTGATATTCCAGTATTTTCATAATCCATGTTTTGATAATGTATCGAATCACCACTTTATATCCACAAAGGGAAATCAGTAATTTATGAGCATAGAATAATTTGCACTAATTATTGTAAATGTAATTTTCAAAGGAGTTAAAAGGTCTAATTTCACGAAAGATTAAAAAGAAATTGAATGCCTGATACAGTATAGGCCAGGCTGACCAAGAAATGATATTAACCTGTGCCAAGGTTGAAATGTCGTTTCTCTTCTGCCTGTCTTGTATGTCAAAGCTCGATTCCTTTTTAAATGTTGCTGATAGAAATTATGTTTATGTGTTCTACGTGGAAAGGTTTATGAAAAAATGTGTGTGTATGTGTTTATATATGTGTGAACATATATATGTATACATACATACACACATTAAATATTTTGAGTAAAATATTTTACATAGTTATGAGGCTAACAACTCTGACTAATTTTCCAAGGGATATGAAGTTTTTGCCTCATAGTTTTAAGTTAGAAATAACATTTATTTTAGTTCTCAAAATTTAACTCTGTTGTTTCACATTGTGTATATATTGTTTGTGTAGGAGAGGGATGATTATAAATATATATATAGGATCTTGCATTATTTTTATCCATGTGTCCAATGGGGTAATGATTATTAACTATTTCTGAAGCCTTATGTTATCAAAACATATAGTAAACAAGTAGAAATTTAAAAAATACTTTTAAATTAAAAGCTTATTTTGTGTTTACCAAAAGGGAATGTTTTCACAGAAATCCATCCTCCCTTTTATTGAAGTTGATATTATTCTATGGTCTGTATGGCAAATCCTATTTTGAGACCTTTTAGAGGCTCTGTTTCAGTAGATCTTGTCTTTATATGTCACCTCACTTAGTTCAGATGAAATCTTTTGGCCTGCAAGGACAGTGATCATCAGGAAGAGTTTTACTTGGCTGGTGCTAGCAGAATACGTCACGCCGTGTAGTTGTTCAGGCTATGGTCAAGGGTGGCTGAGTTATACTATACAGACTTGTAGTTCCTTTTAAGTCATATTTCATAAGAATTCCCAAACAATATACTTAATGTCTATAGGTTAGATCAAAATGCATTCTGATGTCAGATAGAGTAAACAATTTAGCTCACTCAACTTCTGTTACAGTTAAACTGTATGAATGAATTCTATTTCTTCCTTCCTTCCTCTTTCTTTCTGCCAGTCGTGTGGCTTGAACTCAGGGCCTGGGCGCTGTCCTTGGGCATTCTCAAAGCTAGTGCTCTACCGCACGAACACCATGGCACCACTTTTGGCTTTTTATGTGTATGTGCTTTGGAGGAATAGAACCCAGGGCTTTGGGCATTCTAGGCAAGCAGTCTATCACTAGGCCATGCTCTCAGCTCTGAGTTCATTTCTTCAGACATGTCAATAGCAATTTTTTTTTTTTTGGTTGGTCTAGGGGCTTGAACCCTGGGCCTGAGTGCTGTCCCTGAGCTCTTTAGCTCAAGGCTACCACCCTACCCCTTGAGTCATAGTGCCACTTCCACTTTTCTAGTGGTTAATTGGAGATGAGTCTCATGTTATTTAATGCCCTGGTTTTGAATCAAGATCCTCAGATCTCAGCCTCCTGAGTAGGATTATAGGCCTGAGCCACCACGCCCAGATCCAGTAGTACTGCTTGCTCCGGCTCCAGTAGCAACTAATAAGATTTCTTATTTCTCTCCTCTCCCCCTCCCCACCTTTGGTTGTTGGTCCTATGACTTGAGCTGTGGGCTTGGGCGCTGTCCCAGAGCTCTTTTAACTCAAGGCTACTGCCCTACCCCTTGAGCCACAGTGCCACTTCCTGATTTCCCTTTTCTTTAAAGAAGGCTGCCAGTCAGTGAGTTTTTCCATAAATATAGAAGTGATCTTATTCTAGTACACCCTCTTCTCAGATCCTACCTTTGGCTGGGATGCTTTGATGGTAATTTTTGAAATTTTTTTGGTCAATTGTGGGACTTGAACTCAGGACCTGGGTAGTGTCCCTGAGGTCTTCAGCTCAAGACTACCACCCTACTCTCCTTGAGCCACAGAGCCACTTCTGGTTTTCTAGTGGTTAATTGCAGGTAAGTCTCAAGGTCTTTAGTGCCTGGGGCTGGCTTTGAACCAAGATCCTCAGATCTCAGCCTCCTGAATAGCTAGGATTAACAGGCGTGAGCCACCTCTCCGAGTACTTCTGTCTTTTTCTGGGTAGTTTATTAGAGATGAGAGTGTTGTGGGGGATTTTTCTGCCTGGGCTGGCCTTGAACCACAATCCTCAGATCTCAGCCTCCTGAGTAGCTAGTATCATAGATGTGAGCTGCTGATGACTGGTCCAAAACTTTTTTCTTAAAAGGACAGAAATTAAACCTTCATCTGTGTATTCTGCTACCAATGTGTTCACTAATGAAAGTACTTAGGTAGGTATGGCAATTGAGTTAATAGATAGGAAATAATTTATTCCTGCATTTTTGTAGAATTTTGAAAACTTAGGTGGTAACCAGGGACTGAATCTTTTACCTTGAATGGAATCCCTGAAGCTCAACTTTGCCAAGTTTTGTTTTTTGCTTGGTTCCAGTACTGGGGCTTGAACTCAGGACCTGGGCACTATCCTTTCACTTTTTTTTTTTTTTCCTCGGTTAGTAGTCTTCCACTTGAGCCAAAGCTCTACTTCTGGGTTTTTGCTGGTTAATTGGAGATAAGAGTTTTAGACTTTTCTACTGGGGTTGGTTTTGAACCATGATCCTCAAATCTAAGCCTCCTCAGTAGCCAGGATTATAGTTGTAAGCCACTGGCCTCCCAGCTTGCCAAATCCTTGGTAAGTACTTCATGTTTAATTTCAAAGGAATTCTCAGACTCTACGAATTTAGGGATGATAAAATTATTTTTCTTTGTTCTTGGGAAAAGTACAATAGGATATGAACCTCTTAGGTAACATAATTTTGTGTAGTAAAAGCACTCATGAGTGCTTTTACTACCATCTGAATTAAATGAAAATACAGTGTTGATTTTTAGTAACAATCTCTTAGTATTCAATTTATGCTTTAAATATTTAAAAACTTAAACAGTTATAGCAAGAAAACCTTTCATTTCACTTTTAGCAAGCTTACAAGGTTGATTTATTATTTTGTGAGATTTTTGTTTTATATTAATAATACCAAAATTTGAAACTTGAACCCTATCCTTTCAACCAGTTTCTTGTGGCAATACTTGTAAGTAATTTGCTTTAGTTAATATGAAAACTGAAGAGTAAATTGCAATTAATGTGTAAAAATTACTTTGTATATTTGGTGACTTTGTAATGTAACTGAATTAGTTAATTTCACTGACATTAATCATGCAATGCACAGTTACAAATCATGCAACATTTCTGTTAGAACTCATTTTTATGTGATCATGATATACATGTAGGGCAGAAAACTTATATTTTCATTTTGTCAAAGTAGATGTTTGTTGACAAGGCTTCAAGAAATACATTGTTAGAAGATTTTTAAAAATGTATAATAAAGTCTATGATTTTTGTAAATCTTTCTGTATGAAATTTTTGATATGTACTTCAAACTTTATTTCTTCAAGTAATTTCAAATGTTTTTAATTTGTTAAAACACTATAATTACACATTTTGCCCCATTTCAATTCCACAACAGCTAGTGTGTGAAAAAAGTCATTTACTGAGAAAAGTTTCTTATAGAAGCAACCTAATTTGTCATTAGTGATTTTTTTTTCTTATTAAGCAAAAGAAAGAGATTTCAGGAATTACCCTAGAGTGTTACAAATAAGTCCTACTTGAAGCAATTCCTTATAACTTAAAGGGGCATGTCATTGTGTACTGAAGCTGAAGTAACTTATACTGAGAGTTTTGTGTTCTAATTTATTTTGAATTTATCAAAATGTATATACACTTAAGTCAAGGAAGTGGACACAATTAACTTTAGAATTATGTAATTTATCTAAGTGCATGTATATTCTAAATATATTTGTATATGGCCATACATATAATCTACCACTTGCTTATCTGCACACAATTTGATTTAAAAAATAAAAACTTCATGTTCAGCTAGTATTGAAATTATTTTAATGAACAAAACTTTAAAAGTAGTCCTCTTAAGTCTGCTTACTGAAGTAGTCTACACTGCTATGAATCTCTGTCAGAAATCATATGGCTTCCATTGCACCATGCTCACTGAAAAATGCTGTTGCTTGTAGAAAACTGACCACTCCAAGGTATATACCCTTCATACAGAGGTTCACTTTAATGATTTTATAAGGAATGAACCCAAAATGATGCCCTCATGGACCACCAGCTCCAGCACTTCTTGTCTGATGCTGAGCTCTCAACTGTCTCATGGGGGCCTCTGTCAGTGCTCAGTGCTCCCTCCCTTGTTGCTTTCATCATTTTCCATCCAAGTGCTTGTTTCAGATAACCTAACTAACAAAGGCCCACTGACCCTCACATAAGCCATCCAAAGAATTGGAGGTCATTGTATGTAAGTGTGATCCAGATAGATCTAATGGTTCCTTAAATTGTTATAAACTGAAAACAGAACCTGACATTCTAGGTACTCGAGGTGAGGAGAGTTTGGAGAGTCCAGTCCATCCTGGATCCAGGGACATGTGAACCAAGCTCTTCATCAACACAGTGAGCCTGAAGACTCATGCTTACAGGTGGGAGCTACAGAATAAGAGCTGCCTCACTCCCAAACCTGAAAACCTGAAAAAGAGTTCTTTCAGTCTTCTTACCAGAAAAATAAATGTAACCAACCAATTGTGAGACATACTCAGTTCAGCCTGAGTAGATACGCCATTAAGAAAGCTATCAGAGTCCATTCTTGTTCACATAAAACTTATTCACTTCTTGAGCCACAGAAACTCCAAATAATTGTAGTAACCAATAGCACTGTTCCAACCACATACACTCATCTCTTTTCCTACAAGAGATAGATGGTACTTTTTGTCTTCTAATATGTTCACTTTTCTCCCTTTTCAATCTACAAGAATAGGTAGAAATTGACTTCTCTGACGTGTTAGACAAGCATAGAACATGAAAGGAGTAATAACACATTTCAAAACATCTATATTTACTCACACAAATAGTATTTCTGTGGTCAGAATACTTCGCACTATCTTGGTTAACCCAGTCCACACCCACATTGCCATCGGCAGTCACCTTAGGTAGTATCAATCCATGTTTTGCCTTCTTATTGACTGCATCATGTAATACCTATCTGTTTCCTTTCCATTTTCCCTAACATTTCTTTTTTACTTTTATTAGCATATGTTATCTGAGATACTCCTTCACGTGTATCATGCATATCATGTCTATTCTATTCCTCCTCTCCTTGAAAAAATTGTAGCAGGTTTCCTACTCCTGTATTCATAGATGGATATAAAACACTTCGACCTTATTTACCTTTTCCTTTTCCCCTTCTACATACTGAAATCCTCAAACAACCTGTTTTGACATTTCTGTTATTCATTTGTAAAGACTAGACTCCACATTTTAGCATAGAAAGGTTTAAAGCAATCCTAACTTTACCAGGTGAAGCTCCGAATCATTGAGTTCAGAGTTCTAGTGTCTTTGTGAATTTTTGAGAAGAATCAATGGTTAATGAACATAGGCTGGCAGCAAAATATTAAACAAGTATTAGGTGATAACTCTAAACACTAATGAGAAACTCTCTTTTTACCAAGTCCTGAGATGATAATTCATACCAAGATAAAATAAGGTTAGGAATAGTCTTAGTTACTTTTATGTTTAGATTCATATTTAGAGTTAGTGCTAGGTTTTAGAATAAGGATTAGGTTTAGGGTTTTGTAGATTAGAGTTAGGTTTAATATTATGTTTAGGATTATGGTTCTGGGCCTGGTTGGCTTAGGGTTATGGTTATGTTTAGGGGGGTTGTAGATCAAGTGTTGGGTTATGGTTGTGGTTAGATTTAGGTTTAAGGATACAAAGGGTTATTGTAAATTATGGTTAAAGTTAGAGTTATGGTTAGTGTTAGGTCTAACATTAGGAACAGTTATGATACTGTTAGATTTAGGTGTTTTTTGGTTTGTTTATGTTTTTTGCCAGTTCTGGAGCCTGAACTCAGGGCCTGGGCTGGGCACTGTCCTTAAGCTTTCTCAAGGCAAGTGCTCTACCACTTGGCCACAGCACCAATTCTGCCTTTTTCTGTGTATGTAGTACCAAGGGATCAAACCCAGGGCTTTGAGCATGCTAGCTAGGCAAGCACTCTACTACTAGGCCACACTCCTGGCCCCTAGATTTAGTTTTAAAGATGGTTAGAATTAGGATTAGACTAAGACACAGGGTTAGGGTTCAATCTACAATTATAATTGTACTTGATTTTAAGGTTTATGATTAAGGTTAGGTATAGGGTTAAGATAGGAAAAGATTAGGGATGTGATTATGGTTAGGATTAGAGTTAGAGATTGAGCTTTGGCTACTTGCAGGGTTTGTTGTAAGGCTGTAGGTTTAGGATTTCATTAGAGTTTAGATTTAGTAATATGGATGGGTCAGAGTTATGGTTAGATTTAGGTTTAGTGATATAATTAATATAACAGCTTTTATTGTAGTTGTTTTAGGGCTTAGGGTTTGGGATATGTTTAGGGATTAAGATTATTGGTTAGGGTTAGGGATATATGGTTAGAGTTAATGATGTGGTTATAATTAAAGTTAGAAAAAAGGATTAAAGTTAGATTTTTATTACGGTTTTGGTAAATATAGGGATTAGTGTGCTATGGTTAGGTTTAACGGTTATTGTGAGTGTCTTGGGACAGGGTTAATATTAGGGTTGGGATTAGGATACTAGGATTCATTTAGGGTTACTTAAGTAATTTGTTAGGATTAGGATGAGGTGTAGTTTTGGCTTGGGTTAGAATTAGGATTAGATTTAGGGATATTATCACTTGAGTTAGGTTTATGCTGACATACAGAGTTAGAATTTGATTAGTATTAGGTTGTTACTAAGGTTAAACATTAAAATATGATCAAGAATAGGTTCAGGGATATAGATATAGTTAGGTTCCAGTCTCCCCATTAGTTCTAACCAGGTGAAGTATGGTTATCTATCACCATTATATTTATGGTAATATACTGTAGTATATAATGCATTAAACATTTTACATATGGTTTACTTTAATGGTTAGAAAACAAAGCAAGTTTCTTGAATTCTTTTTTATTACTTTATTGCTATTATAGAGGTGGTATATATTTACATACCTCAGGCAAAAGGTGTATTTCCTTTTGTACACTGTCATATGTTCTCTTATTTTTCCCATTCCCTCCCTCACATCTTTACCCATGAATTGTATAGTTCACTCTCATCAATGTCCACTGCTGTGCTTTTTCACCCTTTTTTCTTGGATTCTGTGCTCTTCCCCCATCCTCCTATAGACACGCATGTGATTATATTGTATGTAAAGAATTATAGAATCATCAGCAAAAGAAAAAAACTAAGAATAGAGTCCTCTACTTTCATAGAGTTTGTTTCAGTATATTATTTTATATATGTATGAAGAGGAGCTTGGATATTGCACCTTTGTGATTCTCTCTGAATGCTATCCTCTTTTGGTTTCATTGTATCTGCAAAACTGTATTTTATATCTTAACTTCTGCCTATCAAAGAGAACCTGTGCCATTTATCTCCCTGGTTTTGGCTTACTTCATATAACATGGTTTGTTTTAGTTCTGTTTCCCTGCAAATGACATTGTTATTTTTTCTGAGGGTGGTGTAAAATCCTAGTGTATACAGGTACCACCCACATTTTTAGGATCCACATATTTACTGTGGGGCATCTGGGCTGTTTCCATAGGTTAGCTGTTGTGAGTAGTGTGGCATTGAACATGGATGGATGGGTGTTCTTATCATATCCCACCCATTATGTTCAGGTTAGATAGCTAGGAGTGATTTGCATTGTGGAAAGCAATCTTTTATGTCAATTTTGTCTTTTCCTGAGATGTATAAAGTTTTTGTTTTTATCTCAGGATCCTTTTGGGAGTCCTGGATTTTCTTTGTCCTTTCTTTTTTGCCAGTCCTGGGGCTTGAACTCAGTGCCTGGGCAACTGTCTTAAAGCTCTACCACTTGAGCCACAGTACCACTTCTGACTTGTTCTGTGTATGTGGAACTGAGGTATCGAACCCAGGGTTTTGTGCATGCTAGGCAAGCACTCTACCACTAGGCCAAACTCCCAGCCCTCATTTTTTTCTTTGTACCCTTGAAATTGTTTTTACAGCTCTCTTGCTCTCTCGCTCTCGCTCGCTCTCACATGCGCCCTCTCTCTCTCTCTCTCTCTCTCTCTCTCTCTCTCTCTCTCTCTCTCTCTCTCTCTCTCTCTCTCTCTCTCTCTCTCTCTCTCTAAATCGGTTGTGGGGCTTGAACTTGTCAAGGCTAGCACTCTACTCCAGCACTATTTCTAGGTTTCTGGTGGTTAATAGGAGATACAGTCTATAGGCTTTGAACTGTGATCTCCAGATCTCAGCCTCCTGAGTAGCTAGGATTAAAGGCCTGAGCTACTGCACCTGGCTTGTTTATTTCTTTAATACTTATTTTCTCCTCCATCTCTTCTTTACTCCCACTGGGGACCTTTCCTGCATTGTTTTGGCTTTTGGATATGAGTTGTTCATGAATCTTGTCATCCTTTGTTGTGATTCTCACATTCGGGTTTAGGCATTATTGAGCACATGACCTGAGCTTGGCCTGTTTGTGCTTGGCCCAGGCTAGCTCACACTGGGTGGACTAGCCCAGGCTGGGTCCCTGGGCTAGCTGAAAGGAGCTTGGGCTGAGGGCTGGATTTGGGCCTCTGGGATGGGCGTGCGCTTCGGAAGGGGTGGGCTCTCACGGTGGAGCACAGGGGTTCGTCTGCATTTGGGCCCCAGGTTCGCCCCAGCTGTGGCTGGCACCTGGCCACCGGCTTGCCAGGCGCTGTGTCGGGTCTGCGGGTGGCTGTGAAGGCTAACTTCAGGTCTTCGGGATGAGCGATGAGCACAAGGCTTCAGAAGGGGCAGCCTCGTGTGGGTGGGCGGGCCCGATTCCCTGCCAGGGCTATGGACGATGCAGAGTCCACGTGCCCAGCCAGTGTGAGTCCTGGAGGTCTCCCCTGGAAGCCAACACGCGGGGGGATAAAACTCTTCTCAGTGCTTATAACAAATTTTCATCTGTTAGGAAGAGATAAGTTATAATGTCAGAAATGGATTTAACAGTATCTCCACAAGCCTCCCTTGCACCGGGGTATAGAAGTACAGAAGTCTAGCAAGGGGAGAAAGCAGATTCAGGTGATCACATTGACAGATGGTTATGATAACCAGAACCCAAAGCTAGTCAGACAATATCTCACACCATGTTAGTGGATGTGAGTGTTCTACCTGAGGAATATCATGCAGGAAGATTTTCTACCCACTAATAATGATCTACTGCAGTATTGTTATCTCGGTATAAAAGAAAATAGGAAAACTCCATGTATCAAAATGCCTAACACGAAAAATTTCTAAATTTCATCCTATCATTAGTAAGTTAAATATTCTAAACATAGAGTATCTTATAATGATAACCTGCCATAGATTGTTAGCTGAGTTATAATTTTGCTCTATAATATATAGTTATTTTCAAACTATGTTACTGAATAGGCCAGAATAAATTATTTTTATTTTATATGTTAGCATGCTTTGAAATCAATAGTAAACATTTGTGTGAAGACAGTGATTTTGAAATGATGCTTTTCAGTTAGAAGCTAGTTTCAATCTATATAAAAGTCATTAGTAAATAAAACAAGTTCATTAGTAAAACAAATTCATAGGTGAATAACCTAAACTTTTCAGGCTCCACAAAGAATGACAACTTTACTCAGAAATAGTGAACAGATTGGTACTGCCAGAAGAAATATCCATGATTTTTGAGGACACAATATATAATGTCAAGGGACCTTGACATATATTCTAATATGCTCTGACTGGCCACAGGATGGCATCATCACCTAAAAGACAACATGAATGAAATAAATGAGTTGCACATTGGTATTTTGTCTAATTTAATTTTGACTAACAAAAGTAAACAAATAGATCTAAAGAACTTACTTCCTGAGGGTTCAGTGATAACTTATCAGGAATATTTACATACTTTCAAGTAAAAAATATGAGACATCTGCCCCCAAAAGGTACTTTTACATAGGCATAAAGAAGTTTCCTTGCCTTTAAGTAAGTTACAGTTAAAGAAATGTTAAGTATACCATCTACAGAGACCAGGATATTGGCCTAGTGATAGAGTACTTGCCTAGCATTCACGAAGACCAAGGTTCCATTCTTCTGTACCACGTACATAGAAAAAAGCCAGAAGTGGTGCTGTGGCTCAAGTGATAGATCTCTAGCTTTGAGAAAAGCCAACCATAGTGCTCAGGCCCTGAGCCCAAGCCCAGGACTGGCAAAAAAAGAAAAAGAGAAAAAAAGTATACCATCTACATACCTGTACAAGAACAGTCATGATACACATGGAAAGATCATTGTTATACACAAATTCAATCACTTAGAAATAAATATGTGAATTTATTTGATTCCATTGAAAATAAAATATTTGAGAAAATTTAAGTGTCATTTAATTTCTGAAAAATTTTGTGATAGCAATTATTTGAAAGTTAAAATCCCCCATTTTTTTTTTTTTTTTGTTTGGTCATGGGGCTTGAACTCTGGGTCTGGTCACTGTTCCTGAGGTCTTCAGCTCAAGGCTATTGTCCTGCCACTTGAGCCACAGCACCACTTCCAGTTTTCTAGTGGTTAGTTGGAGATAAAAGAGTCTCATGGGCTTTGTACTGCAGTCCTCAGATCTCAGCCTCCTGATTAGCTAGTATTACAGGCATGAGTCACCATGCCTGGCAGTAGTTTTTCGTTTTGTTTTGTTTTGGTCATGGGGTTGGAACTACGCTTGGCCTGGCTGCTGTCCCTGAGCTCTTCAGCTCAAGGCTACTACCCTATCCTGGAGCAAAAGTGCCACTCCCTATTTTCTAGACATTAATTGGAGATAAGAGTCTCAGGTCCTTTTGTGCCCAGGCTGGCTTTGAACCTTGTGATCCTCAGATCTCAGCTTCCTCAATAACTAGGATTACAGGTGTGAGCCACTGAGCCTGGCTATATTTGTTATTTTTTTAAAGGTATTCAATATATTTTCAATAGGAACTTTAAGTCTGCTACATGCATTGATGTCAACTGGCCAGTTTCTAGTAACTCAGAAAATTAGAGTTGAAATCTTAAATTGTTTATGTTATCAGTATGATTTCTTAACACATTCGCTTGGTCTGAGGTACAGAGCAATGTGAACCTCACAGCATTTGTGTTCAAGTTTTCTGTTTCTCTTTCTCTCTCTCTTTCTCTCTCTCTTGCTCTCTCTCTTTCTCTTTCTCTCTCTCTCTCCACCCCCACCCCCACCCCCACCCCCTAGAACTTGACAGGGTAGGACTCTGCTGACTGGGAAAATGAGCTTCTATATACTAGACTACTGATTTCAGTTCAATAAATCCCAGATTCACTCAGTTTCAGGTCTAGTCTGCTGTCCATTTACATTTAACTTTTATGTGCTGTGTAAGCAATTTAAGTTGGAGGTTTTGGTTTTCTGTAGGCACTTTAAAATCACTTTGTTGACTTTGTTTTTAATGAATAGTCAGACTTTAATATTAATTTTTTTTTTTTTGCCAGTCCTGGGCTTGAGCTCAGGGCCTGAGCACTGTCTTTGGACTTTCTCAAGGCTAGAGCTCTACCACTTGAGCCTTAGCACCATTTCCGGCTTTTTTTCTATGTATGTGGTACCAAGAAATTGAACCTGGGTCTTCGTGCATGCTAGGCAAGCACTCTACCACTAGGCCAAACTCTCAGCCCCAATTTTAATGTTTTTTAAAGCACATTAATAAACTTTCTCTGATGCTCGAGAAAATTTTGTTGGTGTTTTTCACTTAAATAGCCTCTTCAAATGTAGATTTTCCTTCATTTGCCTGCCTTTTATACTCCTACCAAAATCAGAGTGGTGGATGTACAGGACTGCTTAATTTCATGGAATTCCATAATACATAAAACCCCTCAATATATGGGAATTTCTGCAATTTGATAAAACTGTCTACAGAATATATACCGTTACTATCAGAATTATAAGTGAGAAACTAATAGCTTTCCTTAAGTTCAGGAACAGGTCAAAGATGCTCAGTATTAGAAGCAGCATCTTTCTTTCTTTCCTTTCTCTCTTTCTTTCTCCTTCCTTCCTTCCTTTCTTTCCTTTCTCTTTCTTTATCCTTCCTTCCTTCCTTCCTTCCTTCTTTTCTTTCTTTCTTCCTTCCTTCCTTCCTTCCTTCCTTCCTTCCTTCCTTCCTTCCTTTCTTTCTTTCTTTCTTTCTTTCTTTCTTTCTTTCTTTCTTTCTTTCTTTCTTTCTTTCCTTTCTCTCTTTCTTTCTCCTTCCTTCCTTCCTTCTTTCCTTCCTTCCTTCCTTCCTTCTGTGGGTCATGGGGCTTGAACTTGGCCTGGGCACTGTCCCTGAGCTCTTCAGCTCAAGGCTACTGGCCTACCTTTGAGCCAAGCCCCACTTCCCACTTCTTAGAGGTTAATTGGAGATAAGAGTCTTGGGGCCGGGAGTTTGGCCTAGTGGTAGAGTGCTTGCCTAGCATGCACAAAGACCCAGGTTTGATTCCTTGCCACCACATACATAGAAAAAAAGCTGGAAGTGGTGCTTTGGCTTAAGGGTAGAGCTCTAACCTAGAGAAAAGTCCAAAGACAGTGCTCAGGCCCTGAGCTTAAGCCCCTCAACAAAAAAAAGTCTGAGGTCTTTTTGTGCCCAGTCTGACTTTGAACCTTGATCCTTAGATCTCAGCATCCTGAGTAGCTAGGATTACAGGTGTGAGCCAGTGTGCTTGGCCAGCACTTTTCTTTGCCACACTTGGGATATGAACTCAGGCCTGGGCACTGTCCTTGAGTTTTCTCAAGGCCAGCCCCCTATCACTTGAACTTCCGGCTTTTTTGTGTGTATGTGGTACCAAGGAATTGAACCCAGGGCTTTCTTTGCATGCTAGGCAAGCACTCTACAAGACAGAGGGAGAACAGAGGAAATGACTTTGGGGAAAAGAGCTTTGCAGCAAGTCAAAAAATTACAAAAATTACAAAAATTAATTCGAAGTGGGTTTGACAGCATGACTCAAACAGTACAGTAGTTATCTAGTGTGGGCAAGGCTCTTGGGTTCAATCCTCAGAACTATAAAAATAAGTAAACTCAAATAAGTCAAGGTAGACCACATTTCTAAATATCTGATGTTGGCATATATAAAACTAGGTGACTATGGATTTGAGAGTAACTTTCTGGATGTAATGCCAAGGCATGACCAATAAAATTAAGAACTGGTTTAGTATACTTCATTAAAATAAAAAAAAATTTATATGTTTAAAACATTGGTAAGAGGGGCCAGGAGTTTGGCCTAATGGTAGAGTGCTTTCCTAGCATGCGCGAAGACCTGGGTTCATTTCTTCAGTACCACATACATAGAAAAGCTGGGAGTAGTGCTGTGGCTCAAGCGGTAGAGCTCTGGTCTTGAGGAAAGGTCAAGGACAGTGCTCAGGCCCTGAGTTCAAGCTCCAGAATTGTCAAAAAAATTGATAAAAGAATAAGAAGACAAAACAGTTTGGGAACAGATATTTGCAGAAGACATAAGATTAAAATAAACTATTATACAAAATAGAGTTTTTATTTGCTTGTTTGCTTATTTGTTCTTTGAGAGAAGGTCTTGCTACATATCCCCAGCTACTCTGGAATTCCTGGTCATCCTGCCTTAGTCTTCTAAGTGTTGGAATTATAGGTATAAATCACCATGCCCAGCTACAAAGATTTATTCCCCTTTTCTCCTTACCTCCCTCCCTTCCTTTCTGTCAGACAATCACTTTGAGTGACCAGAAACCATTTTATTTGTTTGCTTCTTTAATCATTCATTCATTCATTCATTATGCTGGTATTGGGGCTTGAACTCATGACCTCAAGCTCTCACTTGGCTTTTTCTGCTCCATGCTGGCTCTGTACTACTTCAATTACACAGCTCTACTTTCAGCTTTTTTTTTGGGGGGGTGGGTCATGGGGCTTGAACTCTGGACCTGGACACTGTCGTTGAGCTCTTCAGTTCAAGGCTAGCACTCTACTACTTGAACTACAGTGCAACTTCTGATTTTCTGACAGTTAATTGGAGTTAAAAGACTTACAGACTTTCGGGCCAGGGCGAGCTTTGTACCACAATCCTCAGATCTCAGCCTCCAGAATAGTATTATAGGTGTGAGCCACTAGCACCTGGTTCACTTCCAGCTTTTTACTGGTTATTCGGTGGTAGGACTTTCACTGATACCACTACCTCAATTGGTTTAGAACCCAAATCCTCTTTTCTAAGCCACCTGAATAGCTAGGATTATAGGCATGAGCAACCAGTGCTTGGCAGCAGCTACAAAGACATCTTAGCATTTTATAAGCACAAAACGATCTGATTTTTCTTTTGTCTTTTTTTTTTTTTTTTTGGTGCTGGTCCTGGGGCTTGAAATCATGGCCTGGGTGCTGTCTCTAAGCTTTTTATGCTCAAGACTACAGCACTCTATGATTTGAGCAACAGTATCATTTCTGGCTTCTTTGGTAGTTAATGGAGATAAGAGTCTCATGGACTTTCCTGATCATCCTGGCTTCTTACCAGGATCTTCTGATCTCATCCTTCGGAGTAGCTAGTATTACATGTGTGAGCCACTGGTTCAGGGCCAAACTCTGATTTGAAAAAGGGCCAAAGCTTCCTTTTTTTTTTTTAAATAGATACCATCAAAGAAATTGCTTATTGATGGTAATAAGCATAGGCCAAGATATTTTCAGAGAAATGGTGCAAACCAAGACACCAATTAAATGCCATTTGCTACACAGCACAATAGCCAACCTCCAGAGAGGACGTGGACGTGGAGCAAGAGGAGTGTCTCATACTGCTGAGAAGGCCACGTGTTGTCAACATTGTAGAAGACACTTTAGTGGCTTCTTAGAAAACTAAATACGTTTTTACCCAACATGCTGAGCAAGCATGTGCCTATAATCTGAGCAGTAGGGAATCTAAGGTAAGACGAGGGGACCCTAAGCCTTGAACTGCCTTGAAGAGTTTGAAGTCAGACAGGAGTGCACATGCACATTTAATTCTCAAAACAACAACCACAAAAACAAAAGCAAAGCTGTACACCAGTGACTCTTGTCTATAATCCTAGCTGCTCACAAGGCTGCGATCTGATCACAGTTCAAAGCCAGCTGGGGTAGAAAAGTCCATGAGAGCCTTATCTTCAAGTTACGCACAAAAAGCCAGATATGGAGGTATGGCTCAAATGGTAAACTCCGAGTAAAATAGCTAAGGGACAGTGCCTAGGCCCTGAGTTCAACCCTACTACTGTCAAAACAAAAAACCCAAACACAATAACAAAAAAAAAATAACATCAATAGGAAAACAAATTAAGAATACAGTATTTTTTTCAACTTTTTCAGTTTCTTTTTTTGAACTAGCAAACATTTTTTAATTTTTTAATTTTATTGTTGGGGTGATGTACAGAGGGGTTGCAGTTATATTCATCAGGTAGTGGGCACATTACTTCTGGAACATTATTACCCCATCCTATGTTTTTCTCCCACTTTTCTTCCCCCCACCCTCTCCCACTCATCTTGTTTTTCCCTTCCCTTCCCCTTTTCAAATAAGTATATATACAATATACCAGTTACCAAAGTCAGCTACAGTAACAACGTGGGATAAACCTTAAGGGGAAAGGAAGAGAAAAGAAATAGGTTCACATAGTACAGTAAGAATGACAATCACAAAGATAAATCTCTTGTTTCCATGATTCTGGAGTTCATTTACCTTAGCCTCATCCTATATGAACATATATGTACATAGCTTTTGAACTATTATGATCCTCTGTTAACATACCATATTTCTAATCCAAGTTGCAATATGTAGCTACAAGAATATATTTTTACCCAGCACTTATTTTCCACAAAGCAAAGCAAATAAATACATTTTTGCATTCTACAACCCAGTTAACATAATTTTGAATTTGATCTTGGCACAGGAGCTGGTAATGTCGGTCTAGCTTCCTGTATAAAAATATTATATTGAACACATCACAGAAGTTTATTTTAGCTTAAATACCATTACTGTATTTTAAGTGGTTAACATAGAAAACAGATTACAGAAAATCCTAACTCTCTTCCTGGGGACATATTTTCTGTTAAACTTCCTTTTAAAAAATGCTTTAGAGGCCAGGAGTTTGGCCTAGTGGTGGAGTGCTTGCCTAGCATGCATGAAGACCCAGGTTCCATTCCTTGGTACCACATACATAGAAAAAAGCTGAAAGTGGTGCTGAGGCTCAAGTGGTTAGAGCTCTAGCCTTGAGAAAGCCCAAAGGACAGTGCTCAGGCCTTGAGTTCAAGCCTGGCAACAAGGAAAGCACAAACCATTCTTAAGCGGGACTAGAAGCCATCAATCATCTCTGAAGAGATAAGTCATTCTCATTTTCAGAAGACTTGAGTGAGTAAACAAACTAGTTCTGTAAATCATACTTGAAAGCTGATTTTGCTGAAGAACACTGACTCCTCACTTAGAGCCATAAATTAAATGAAAGCAAGAGGAAAAATTGGGCATCTCTGTCTGTTCTATATCTGTGTCCTTGGCAATGTGTCTCTCTGCAATCATCTTGGAATTCAGGAGAGACAAGACTGATAGACAAGATCTTTATAAAGGAAACGTCTTCCAAGAAAAGGAGAACACCAGCAGACAACAATAACTCTATAAAAAGGCAGTAATCAGAACACCCACGAGCTCCACATCTGACTGCCAGAACACCTGCGTCCAGGACTAATAATAATTATGCATACCAAACTGTTTCTACTCCTGGTTCTTTCTCTATTTAAACCTAAAACTCTTCTCTATAACCTCAAAAGTAGGCTGTAGTGCTTATATTGCTTCTTCCCATGATATGTATTATTATGTCTCCTTTCTCTGCCTTTCACTATTATCTGTTTATTTGATGGGGTTTTTGCATGTTTTCATTTTATTATATATATATGTATTTTAAATTTAATTTTATTGTCAGGGTGTTGTACAGAGGGATTACAGTTACATATGTAAGGTAGTGAGTACATTTCTTCTTGAACATTGTTCTCCCCTCCCACGTATTTATCCTATTTTTCTCCCTCCTCAATCCCCGACCCCAAGTTGTAAAGTTCATTTCCAACATAGTGTCTTGTGAGTAGCATTGTTAGATTTGTCCTTTGTCTCATCATTTTGTCATTCCCCTCCTTTCCTTAGTTCAAATAAATGTATATACAAAACGCCAGGTACCCAAATCAGATACAGTGACAACAGAGGATAAACCATTGAGGGGAGGCATATTTGGTGTTTTTATTTGGTGGCTGAACTCCATACACACCTTATCCCACATTGGGCTTCTGGCCTACAACTCCAGTTTTCCTTACTTGCAAATAAAACCCTGCCTATAAAATTACTTGAGCATCCTCATATTTCATTACTGTGGAGTAAGATCACATTTTGGAAATAGCAAATTATGTGTGTGTGTGTGTGTGTGTGTGTCCATACCAGGGCTTGAACTCAGAGCATTATACCTTTTTTGTTCAGATTATCTCAGAACTTTCTCAAGGCAATTTACTGTAATTCCATCCACAGTCAGGCTGCTGGGGCAGAGCAATTTGCTAGAATTTATATTCATATCACAGCTGGTTAGGATCAAGTGCAGCATACCTGGTAATTACTTCCTTTAACACAAGATTTAGATTTTTTACACAGCTGTTGGTCACAGCAGCAAAAATACTATTACAGTAAAAAAAAATGCACAATTTTAGGACATATTAACATTTAAGGCAGAAGAAGGTTAGTTTGATAGAAAAAACTTTTCTCACGCTATGATGATGGGTTTTATACATTAAAATGAGATTGTGGGCTGGGAGTGTGGCCTAGTGGTGGAGTGCTTGCCTAGCACGCACAAAGCCCTGGGTCCCATTCCTCTGCACCATATACACAGAAAAAGCCAGAAGTGGTGCTGTGACTCAAGTGGTAGAGCACTAACCTTGAGAAAGCTCAAGGACAGTGTCCAGGCCCTGAGTTCAAACCTGCGGTTTGGCAAAAAACAAAACAACAACAACAAAAAAACTATTTTGAACATGTTCACACCCCCCACACCCTCCCCCCACACACATACTTGTGTACAAAATGTTTGAGGTAAAAAATAAAAATGGGGGCTTGAACTTAGGCCTGGGTACTGTCCTTGAACTTCCTTGTGCTCAAGGCTAGTGTCTAGCATTTGAGCCACAGGGCCACTTCCGGCATTTCTGTTTATGTGGTACTGAGGGATTGAACCTAGGGCTTCATGCATGCTAGGCAAGCACTGTACCACTAAACCACATTCCTAGCACATGTATTTTGTTTTTGCCAGTCCTAGGGCTTGAGCTCTGGGCCTGAGCACTGTCTTTGGGTTTTCTCAAGCCTAGCGCTCTACCATTTGAGTCACAGCACCACTTCTGGCTTTTTCTGTGTATGTGGTACCAAGGAATCAGACCCAGGGCTATGTGCATGCTAGGCAAACACTCTACCACTAGGCCACCCTCCCAGTCCCTCGTAAGTTTTTCGAATTGCAGTGGCAAAATATTTTTTCTTTTCTTTTTCTTTTTGTAATTAATAGAAGGGTTACAGTTATATTAGCCAGGTAGAATGTGCATTACTTCACACACAGTGGTATTCCTTCTCATGTTATTGTCCCTATTTCCCTCCCCACCTCCCCTCATCTTGTTTTCCCCCCTTCCCTTTCCTATTTCAAATAAACAATCGTATATACAATATACCAGACAACAAGGTAAGATACTGTAATAACGTGAGAATAACCAAGGGACAACAAAAGAGATGAGAAATAACATAGTACATTAAGAACAACAATCACACATTATATAGCTTTTGTTTCCATATCCTGGAAGTCCTTTCATTTAACCTCATCCTATATGGCCTTATGTATCTAGGTTTTGAGTTATTGTAATCCTCTGCTAGGAGAGTTCAAGGTTTGTACTAAATATTACAAATGAGGGAAACAATTGAGCTTATTATGTTTCTTTGGGTCTGGCTTACATAATATGAGTTTTTCTAAATCTTTCCTTTTCCTTATAAATTGGGCGATGTTGTTCTTTCTGACAGCAGCATAGAATTCCATTGTGTATAAATAACACATCTTCTTGATCCAATCATCTTCTGAGTGGCATCTGGGTTGGTTCAATATTTTTGCTATGGTAAATACTGCTGCAATGAACATCATTGTGCTAGTGGTTTTAGTATGTCCTTGTTTCTGGACAATTGTGTAAATGCCAAGTAGTGGGATTGCTGGGTCGTAGGGAAGCCCTATGTTTAGTCTTTTGAGGAATCAACATACTGCTTTCCATAGTGGTTGAACGAGTTTGCACTCCACCAACAGTGTAGTAGTGATCCCTACTGGCCACATCACCGCCAGCATCTGTTGTTATTAGATTTCTTGATCATGGCCATTCTAACTCGAGTGAGTTGTTTTGATTTGCATTTCTTTTATGGCCAAAGATGTGGAGCATTTCTTCATGTGTCTATAGGCCATTCTTATTTCTTCTTCAGAGAAGTCTCTCTTTAAGTCTTTGGCCCATCTTTTAATGGAATGGTTGTTTCTTTGGAGATTAGTTTTGGAGTGATTCAATTTTTTGAGCTATTGATATATTTTAGATATGAGGCCTTTGTTGTATGGTTAGTGAAGATCTTCTCCCACTCTATGGGCTTTCTATTTACTTGCTGGTTATGTCCTTTGACATACAGAAGCTCTGCAGTTTAATGCAGTCCCATTTGTCCAAACTTTCTTTAATTTGTTGTGTTTCTGGGTCTTTATTAAGAAAATTTTGACCGGTGTCAAGGAGACCTAGTGTATCTCCTATTTCTTCTTGTAAAGTTTTCAGTGTATCTACTTTTACCTCGAGGTCTTTGATCCATTTGGAGTTAATCCTGGTGCTGGATGACATAGAAGGATCCAACTTTAGTTTTCTACAGGTGCTTAACCAGTTCTGCCAGCACCACTTGTTGAAGAGGCTGTCTTTCTTCCGTTCTATTTTTTGGGTTCCCTTATCAAAGATTAGATGGCCATAAGTCTGTGGGTTGATTTCTGGGTCTTCAGTTCTATTCCATTGGTCCTCAGGCCTGTTCTTGTTCCAGTACCAAGCTGTTTTGGTTACTATAGCTCTATAATAGTTTGGTATTGAAATTCCTCCTGTGCTGTTCTTTCTGCTAAGAATTGTTTTTGCTATACAGGGTCTTTTATTATTCCATATGAAATGGCAAAAGATATTTTTGTTCAATGTATAATAGTGGTCACCATTAGAAAAACAGGCAACACCAAACAAAATACAAGACAAAATTTAAGACCTAAAACATTCGCCAACATAATTCCATACATAATTCCATAATTCCATTGAGCTCAAGAACAAGAAACCTCCAAAATAATTTTGGTAATGAGACATACTAGCATATGAATTGACCTTTGAACACCTAGACAGGTACTTTGAAGAGAATTTTAAGGCAGGATGGCTAGCCTTGAGAGGGAACCTGGAAGGTGGGTGGATTCCCAAGACCCCAGCTGCACCTCAACTTTTCAATGGAACAAGCAGAGAGACAGAGGGGAGGGAGAGGAGCCTGTACATAGACAATTTTTTTATTAAAGGAGTTATTAACATTGATTTTTACATCATATTTCAAATGACAAGTTTAACAAACAAGTGTTCAAGAAGGGAATCTCTATATACAATCACTGGGACTTAGTTTTTAGAACTTAATCCAAATTAGGCTAAGGGTTTGTATGTTATAGACATAGACTTTTAAAAAAAAAATTTGAGCTCTTGGCCAGGAGTTTGGCCTAGTGGTAGAGTGCTTGCCTAGCATGCACGAAGACCTGGTTTCGATTCCTTGGTACCACATACTTAGAAAAAGCCAGAAGTGGTGCTGAGGCTCAAGTGGTAGAGTTCTAGCCTTGAGAAAAATCCAGGGACAGTGCTCAGGCCCTGAGCTTAAGCCCAGGGCTGGCAAAAAAAAGAAAAAAAATGAGCTCTTTTATAGATTATAGGAGAATCTTGAGGAATTTTAGACTGGGCCCTTCCGATGGTGATGCACAGAGCTGGAACTAGAGCTTCCAGGGGCACCCCTGGAGGTTCTCTGGCCAACTAACAGAGGGAGCAGGCAGCAAGGGGGGTTGTCATCGCAATTTCTGGATCCTGAACGCTAAAGGAAGCAACAAGAAAGGTCATCACTATGCGATTGTTGTGATCCCTGTCCTATATCCACTGACCAGAAGCCTAGACCTCCTGGGAGGCACTCAGAACTTGGTACTGAGCTTCTACTCTTGTGAACTCCAAGCCCTGAATGGTCTCTCAGCTGGGAAGAAGGGTAGATTGGTGGCTGGTGGATGCAGGAAAGTGCTTGGTCTGGTGGGCCTCAGACTGGCAAAAGGTTCCTATGACAGTGTGAATTCTTGAAGGAAAGAGTAAATATATTCAGGGAGCCTTGATCTGAGTCACGGCACCAATAAAAGCTTCTGTCCAGATTCCCACACAGACACCAAGTAGAGGGACAACAAAGTTTATTGCCAGAAAACTAACAATATTGTGTCATTCAGGCTAGGCACAACACAACACAATGCTTATCTCACAAAGAGGATGTCTGGGCTTAGGCATTGTCCCTGAGCTCCTCAGCTCAAGGCTATTGCCCTACAGTGCCACTTCTGATTTTCTGGTGGTTAATTGGAGATAAGAGTCTCTGGGACTGTAGTTCCCCAGGCTGGCTTTGAACTGCAATCCTCAGATCCCAGCCTCCTGGGTAGCTAGGATTACAGACAGGCATGGATGTCTTTATAAGCTAAGAATAGAAGGTTGGGGCTTACTATTTGCAACACTTGCTGGTTAGATTTGGGCAGAAGGCATTCTGCTACTGCAGCAGGAGGGTATATTGGACGTGGAGGTAGGACTTAACAAATGTGGTCTGTTTTGGTCACCTGAATTCAGGAAAAGGGCTGGGGACCTGAGATGGAGGTTGTTAAATCAAAATGGAGGAGGATATGTTAACAGGGCAGTGGCTTTAAGGGCTAAAACAGGCAGGAAATGGCTCTAATCTGTTACCTAGACTGTCTCTAGAGTATGAATCAATAGCTTTCCACTGTAAGGCAGAAGCTAGCACCTGAGATCCATCTCTTAGCATAGCCTGAAATCCCCCTCAGCTTTGATGACCTTTCCAGTTTGTTTGTTCTTTTCAGTGAAATGTCTTTTCAGTGGAAGTTTAGAGACTTCAGCTTTGTAATTCCCAGGTGCTCCGGAGGCAGTGAGTTGTGCTGGAAGTGGGCTGGAATGTCAAGCTCATCCATGCTCACAGCTGAGAGGCAGGGCTGCCTCCTCTTGTTCAGATCTTCTGTTTGCTGCCAGAGAACAGGGGTGATGTAAGGGGGTCAGATTCCTTTGTCCTTTTCACAACTGGCAAGTGTTTCCAGCCAGTTGCTCTGGCGGCCTCTTTGCCAGTTTAAAAAATGATGCTCTTTTCAGATAGGGGGAGGTGTTTACATCCAAATTCGGTTGTCTGGGAGGGATGGGGTGGGAGGTGAGGTTGGGATGTCTTTTGTGAGGTGCTCATGCTTTCTGTTGATGCATCAGACCATGCCCAATGTGACAAGTTTGTCTCTGTGTCCGTCTGACCTGAAGCTGTGGGCTTCAGTTCCTGTTTTCTCCTGTATGGGCTCTTTCATATGCTGAATATATGTGCAAAGCCCATGGGCTTTGCTGCCGCTGCTGCCTCTGTCTCTGGCACCAGCATTCCTGTCACTGGCAGGCACTGAATTCTGTTGTTTTGTGCAGGCAGTTTATTTGTTTATTTTTTTGCCAGTACTGGGGCTTGAACTCAGGGCCTGAGCACTGTCCTTGTTTTTTTTTCCTCAAGGCTAGCACTCTGCTACTTGAGCCACAGCACCATTTCTGTCTTTTTCCATGTATGTGGTGCCGAGGAATCGAACCCAGGTCTTCGTGCATGCTAGGCAAGCACTCTATCACTAGGCCAAATTCCTGGCCCTGCAGGAAGTTTATAATATTTTCCTTTAGTGTAATCTCTTACTTGGTATGACTCTCTAGACATGGAAAGCCTGATGGGACTCTAAAACTCTCCTTTGGAAAGAGCTTAGGTGACTCTGTTCTCTGTCAGCTGTCTTCCTTCCACTGTCTATATATTTAGTACAAGATCTAGACTGTTTTCCTGTCTTATCATAGGACAGGACAAGTATCCAGTATTTTCTCTGTAACTGAGAAGCTGTGAATACTCAAGGATGGTCTCCTACTAGGGGATGCGCGACCTCCTGGGCTAAGTAGAAAATGGCAGCTGGACTGCCTTCAGCATGGTGGGAACAAGACACATGTGTACTTGGAAGGGTTCCAAAGCAGGGCTTTTCTATCTCAGCCTTCAGTTGACATAAGGTAGGCTTATGGATGATGTCAATTGATCCTATTTGTGGTATCAGTACCATTCAACAAATGAAAGAAAAATTTATAACTTGTGTTAATAAAGTCACTAGTTGAAGGAAACATCCATTACTGCTGGACCTGGGACTTGAACTCATGGCCTGATGCTGTCTCTAAGAATTTTTACTCGAGGCTAGTACTCTACCACTGGAGCCATACTTCTACTTCTGTCTTTTTGGTGATTAATTTGACATAAAGATCTCATGAATTTTTCTGCCCGGGCTGGCCTGGAGCCTCAGTCCTAGATTTCAGCCTCCTGAGTAGCTAGGATTATAGAATGTGAGCTATCAGCACCCAGCTATATGTGATTTTTGCTGTGTTTTGTTTTCTTCTTGTTGTTGTTTGCTGTGATGGTGATGGTGATGGTAAGGACAAAGGCCTTGCATGTATTAGGCAAGTGCTCTACTACTGAATCATGCTCCTAGCTGAATAAGCTAAGGTTACATGACTCAGAGAAAGGAAAAAAATTCAAAGCAAATTTAAGAATTTTATTTTGAATGAACTGCTCTCTGTGGGGAACAATTATATGGAATTACATGACTAAACTACAAGAGCCAAGGCAGATATTTTCATATCTTTGTGCATCATTAATTAAATAGAATATCTATACCTTGTCTACTAGAGTTAAATATTTATCTTGTGCATGACAATTTGACTTGAGTTTCAAAAATTCTAGGAATACATTGTTAACAATAAGATAAAATAGTTACAGCAAAGATATGAAGCCAACCCAGATGCCCCTCAGTAAATGATTGGATCAACAAGATGTGGTACTTATACACAATGGAATTCTATGTTGCCATCAGAAAGAATGACATTGCCTCATTGGTAAGGAAATGGAAAGACTTGGAAAAAATTATATTAAGTGAAATAAGCCAGACCCAAAAGAATATAGACTCAATGGTTTCCTTCATTTGTAATAATTAGTACACATCTAGGACTTTCCTAGCAGGGGAAAAATTCCAATAGCTCAAAACCTAGGTACATAAGGTCATATAGGATGAAGCTAAATGAAAGGATCTCTAGGATATGGAAACAAGAGCTTGTGTAGTTGTTGTTCTTAACATACTATGTTATTTCTCTTTTTTTTTGCCCTTATGGCTAATCTCATATTGTTACTGTATCTGACTTTGTTTCCTGGTGTATTGTACATTTGTTTATTTGTTTATTTGAAATAGGGAAGGAAAGGGGGAAAACAAGATGATTGGGATGGAGTGGGGGGAGGGAAATGGGAACAAAAACATGAGAGGGGGTATCGATGTGTGAGAAGTAATGTACCTACTACCTGACGAATGTTACTGTAAGCCTGTATATTATCCCGACAATAAAAAAAGATAAAGTAGTTACAGAAATACATATTAAAATTTGTAATTTGTTTTTTGGAAGTAGTTTTCATGCATAAATACTGATTTGACACAAAAATTGATGCTATAAGTATTTGTAGTATTAATACAGAGTTTAAATATTACATTGGGTCTTACTCATAGAATTTAGAATTTGGGGAAAATTCTCTTTGAAGTCCTTCATCACCACCACCCAGTTTTATCTCATTCCTATTATTCAAAAAAGTTCCCTTGAAAATCATAATATAAAGGGGGAAAAGTAATTCAGTGAAAATAACTATAGAAAATGTCATATGATAAATAATCAAGCCAATAACCTTAGAAGTGCAGTCTCAATAGTAAGGAAATGGTCAGTCAGGGAGCTGGTGGCTCATGCCTATAATCCTCGTTATTCAGGAGGCTGAGCTCTGAGGATCACAGTTCAAAACCGAAAGGAAAGTCCATAAGACTCTTATTTTAAATTAACCACTAAAAAGCTAGATGGGGAGCAGATGATGAAGAGGTAGAATGCTAGCCTTGGACAAAATAACTCAGAGACAATGCCCAGGCCCTGGCTTCAAGTCCAATACTGGCATAAAAGTGGAAATGGCCAGCTGGAGTTAGAAGTGTTAATGGGATGGAGAGTTCTTTTCGTGGAGACCACGGATAGAGAAGTTCCGATTTCTCTGTTCCTACTGTCGTCTCCATGGAGGAGTTTTCTTGGAACTGAGCGTTGATACGTGAAGGTGAACTGAAAAGACAGCCCCTAGAAAGAAGACAGAAGCATAAGGCTTCAGTAGAGAAGATCATCTTTCTTCCTTCGTTACTTGAGATGACTAGCACCACAAGTATGTTGTCAGTCAGGTTTAGATAAGAGAATTCCTCCTACAGTGGATAGAAGCAAGTGCATGTAAATATTTGCTAAACACTGCAACCCTAACTTACTGTGGGATGCTAGACGAGGCCCAGAATGCAAACTCAGGGCCCTTTGAAGACAGGCATAAGGCAGGTCCCAGAGTTAGGAGCCTCTCCATCCTTGTATCCTTCTGCTCCACTTTGCTCAGGGCTTGGATTGCAGGGTTAGCCAGACCATGTGAATGCCGAAGAACTCAACCAACCCAAGCCAGGAATCAGTCAGGATTGGGAGTCTAATCCAGCACATGGAAGATGTGCAGATGCTTAACCCAATGGAATTTCAGATATTGATCTCCTCAACGACCCCAGGCAAGCAAAGCAGTGTGGACCTTGAGGAGAAGCCCTAGTCTGCTCCCTCCTCTCCCATCCCACCCCCACAGCCTGACAAAAAAATAAAGTTTTATTGACTCTGAAAAAATGGCATCTAATCCACTCTCCCATCCCAGCCCCAACGATACATTGTTGTATTAGGAAAAAGAAAAAAACAATCTTTTCTGTCCAACCCAAATGCACTCATCCCTGGCTTATAAACACTGTATCATGGATAAAAATATATTTTTTATCACAGTTTTTGCTATATCACAGGATTTTTGCCATATATAGGAATTTATATAACATGTACTATGTTAATTATTTTGCCTAAAAATTAAAACAATATAAAATATTTAAAATGTTAAAACATAGTAAAATAATATTAAATTGAAATAGGATCATGCCGAGGTTATAGGTGGGGCTCATCAGATCTGTAAGAGTTTGTGGAAGATGAATTATTCATTGAGAGTATTTTTGGTCAGTTTTGGGGCTTGAACTCTTGAACTTGTGGGCCTGAGCACTGTCCCTGAGCTCTTCAGCTCAAGGCTTTACCACACTGAGCCACATCGTCATATCCTAATTGAGAGTTTTAAGATATATATGTTTTTCATACTTATAACCTTCAAAGATAGGTTTAGAGGCAGAAACATATGGAGGCCAATATTTACAAATCTGAATAATAAATTGGGATTAAAATAATTGGTGTGGGGGCCGGGAACTCACCTGGCATGCAGGCAGTATCATATACATAGAAAAAGCTGGAAGTGGTGCTGTGTCCTAAAGGGTAAAGCTCTAACCTTGAGAAAGCCCAAGGACAGTGCTCAGACCCTGAGTTCAAGCCCCAGGAGGCAAAAAAAATTAGTGTGAGCAATTCAGCCTTCCTACACGAATTCAGAACATGTAACTAATGAGAGAAGAGAGAAAGCCATTATGAATTGTAAGAATCTTCTGTATGCCAAAGGCTTCCTTACTGAGCATTTCTGCAGATAGGAATGACACAAATGGAAAGCCCTGAACTTCCAATGAAAGGAGGAGAATCCTCATTTATACAAGACAAGCTGGAGTTGATTGCCTCCTTTCTCCAGAAGAGCCCGATGCACCCACAGCACAGCTTGAAGAGCCGTGATTCCTTAGAGTGACATTCTCAAGAGTCCCTAAGTCCCCTCCATTTCACACATTTTATTCACAAAACTAGTGTTGATTGAGATCAAACAAATCTAGCCAAAAAATGTATACATTAAAAAGGGAGAATAAAATTATAATGTCGTTTTCTTCCCCTTCTACACCCCACCTCCAGATTCTTTTCTTAGGTAATGGAAAAGAGTGACTTGCAGCACACTTCTCTTTTGAAACTCTGTCAGTAGTGCTTGAAATAAATTAAGCTGGGAAAGTAAAGTCTCCATAAAAAATAATTAAGAAGGCCAGCAATGTGGCCTAGTGGTAGAGGGTTGTTTTTTTTTTTTTTTTTTTTTTGCCAGTCCTGGGCTTGAGCTCAGGGCCTGAGCACTGTCCTTGGTCTTTCTCAAGGCTAGAGCTCTACCACTTGAACCTCAGCACCACTTCTGGCTTTTTTCTATGTATGTGGTACCGAGGAATCGAACCTGGGTCTTCGTGCATGCTAGGCAAGCATTCTACCACTAGGCCAAACTCCCGGCCCCCGTGGTAGAGGGTTTTGCCTAGCATACACTAAACCTTGATTTCTTGGTACCACATACACAAAAAAAGCCAGAAGTGGTGATGTGGCTCAAGAAAGCTTAAAGACAGTGCCTAAGCCCTGCTTTCAAGTCCCAGGACTGGCAAAAAAATAATAACTAAGAAAAACTGGGTGCCAGTGGCTCATGCCTATAATCCTAGCTACTCTGAAGGCTGAGGTCTGAGGATTAAGATTGGTAGTCAGCTCAAGCAGAAAAATCCAAGAGATTCTTGCTTCTAATCAACCAGCAAAAAGTTAGGCTCAAGTGATAGAGAACAAGCCTTGAGTAAAAAAGCTGAGAGACAAAGCCCAGCCCCTGAATTCAAGCCCTGATACTTACACACACACACACACACACACACACACACACACACACACACACACACACACGCACACGATTGACACGATTGGAGAAATATTCGGTTATAATTTCTTTAAAAAGTTTTTTCTTGCCTGGTGCCAGTGGCTCACGCATGTAATCCTAGCTACTCAGGAGGCTGAGATGTGAGGACTGAGATTTAAAGCCAGCCTGGACATAAAAGTCTGTGTTACTCTTAAAAAACTGAAAGTGGCGCTATGGCCCAAGTGGTAGAGCACTAGCCTTGAGCTGATAGCTCAGGGACAATGCCCAGGCCCAGATCAAGCCCCACAACTGACAGAAAGAAAAAAAAAAGTTTTTTTCTTATATAATTGTATCATTCTTTTGTTGCTCTGGATGGCATTATTAATCAACTTAATTCATATTAGGTTGATTTTATACGATTTATTTTTTGTCAGTCATGAGATGAACTCTGGGCCTAGGCATTGTCCCTGAGCTCTTCAGCCCAAGGCTACTGCCCTATCCCTTGAGCCATAGCACCACTTCTGGTCTTCTGGTGATTAATTGGAGATAAGAGTCTTACGGACTTTTTAGTGCCTGGGCTGACTTTGAACCGGGATCCTCAGATCTTAGCCTCCTGAGTAGCTAGGATTATAGGTGTGAGCCCCTGTGCCTGGTGATTTTATACTATTATTATTCATTAGCTCTGTGTCTTCCCAGCAGTCAAGATAAATACCAATCCTATTTTACAAATGTGCGTTATCTCAGATCAATCACATATCTCTGAGTGGAAATCAGATTTAAGTCTTCTATTAGTGATCTGGTTAAAATTATGTTGCACCTTTATTTAAAAGTGTGGTAAACAAGCTGAGAGCTAGTTTCTCATTCCTGTAATCCTAGCTCCTCAGGAGAATGAAATCTCAGGATTGCAGTTTGAAGACTGCCCAGGCAGTAAAGTCTGTAAGTTTCTCTCTTGGATTAATCAGCAAAGTGCTGAACTGGGAGCATGGTTCAAGCGGTAGATCTTCAACCAGGAGGAAGAAGCCAAGTGGGAGAGCAAGAGACCCTGAGTTCAAGTTCTGGTCCTGGAAAACACAGACACACAGACACACAGACACACAGACACAGACACACACACACACACACACACACACACACACACACACACACCAATGAATTAAACAGGATGAAACTATCTACTTTTGTTAATGGTGGATTAAATCTAGTGGTTTTTTTGGGGGGGACCATGGGGCTTGAGCTCTGGGCCTGGGTGCTGTCCCTGAGCTCTTCAGCTCAAGGCTACCATCCTACCCTTGAGCCACAGCCCCACTTTCCGTTTTCTAGAGATTAATTGGAGATAAGAGTCTCATGGCTTTGTAGTGCCCAGGCTGGCTCTGAACCTTGATTCTCAGTTCACTCAGCCTCCTAAATAGCTAGGATTACAGGTATGAGCCACCACACTTGGCTAAATCTACTTTAATATTGTACTATTATTTGTAATGTTTACAAGGTGTTGTATTTGCTTCATTTATCCATTTGTTTATTTGGTACTAGGAATTGAACCCAGAGCTTCACTCTTGCTAGACCTGTGCTTACCACTTGAATTACACCTCCAGCCCTGGAGTCACTTTTCAATATTGGTTGTTTGTAGCTGAACTGTTCCCTCAATATGTATCTTCCCTGAGCCCCAATTCCTCAGGAAGCACCCATGTTTGTGGATAGGGCCTTCACAGAGGAGATTCAATTAGCATGAGGCTGGGCAAATGGTCTATAATCCAGCCTGAATGGTGTCCTTAGAAGAAGCAGAAATTTAAACACAAGTGAAGTCTGGGACAAATACTGTTCAAAAGAACCCTGCCAACACCTTGATCTTGGATTGCCAGACTCAGTAAATGTGAGGAAATTCATTCCTCTGAATAGAGGAAAGAGCTTGAATAGCTTTGCAGCCTGTGTCATTTTGTTACAGAAACTAACTACATTTCCCTACCAACATTAGATCTGAGGGAGAGGAGGAGGAGGAGGAAGAGAAGCAATTCATAAGTCATTAGAGAGAAGCATTCTCAGACTCAATTTCCTAAGTCACAAATTGGGAAAGGAGTCTCCCTATAAACTAAAATGCAATGATTGGCATTAGACTATAAATACTCAAAGAATTATTTCATGACTAGCTGCCTCTATTTTGGAGAAGTTCTATTACCCCACACTTGACGGATCCACGTGATTCCAGAGCCTGGCAAGGATTCTGCAGAATTTGCAACTTTCAATGAATTATAAACAACTCTATGTTCTTGTGCTGGGTTTCTTTTCCAGAAGGAATTATTTCATTTGGAATTCGTTTTTATATTGGAAGGAATGCTTAATAAAGTGAGATTTAAGAAATAGATGCATATGGAACCATATTTGTTTTGCATAATTTATTGAGGTGAAATTCAGCACACAAAACCAATGAATTTAAGAGATGAATTGCACTGACGATGCTGCACAGTCACTCCATCTAGGGACAAGACTCCCATCGCTCCTAAGGAGAATTTGTGAACCATGAAGCCGTGGTTCTGCCCACGGCTGTCTTTCAACAGGCCCATGCCAGTAAGTCTTCATTCTGTGGTTATGGATCTATCTATGCTGAAAATTACATAGAAGTGAATTAACCAATATTTTTTCATTTGTGTCTTTTTTTTTCCTTCTTGAGCTTTGTAGGCATGTGCTCTACCAGTGAGCTTAGCTCCAGCATCTTTCTTTACCATAATATTTTCAACCTTTGTTCATATTACAGCCTGTACCAGCATTTCAGTTCTTTCTATAGCTGCATAATATTTTACTCTATGTATATACTTTATTTTGCTTGTCTATTCATTTGTTAATGGATATTTTTAGCTGTATTCACCCTGTGTCTGTGTGTTTTTTTGTTTTTTTTCTTTTTGGTCTGTCCTGGGGCTTGAACTCTGGGCCTGGATGCTGTCCTTGAGCTTTTCAGCTCAAGGTCAGTGCTCTACCGCTTTGAGCCACAGTGCCACTTCCGGTTCTCTGGTGGTTCACTGGGAATGAGTCTCATGTACTTTCCTGCATGGGTCAGCTTCAAATTGTGATTCTCAGATCTCAGCCTCATAAGTAGCTATGATTACAGATGTGAGCCACCAGCACCTGCTGTTCACATTTTGACTATTGTCAGTAACATGGTTTTGAATGTGTGTACTTATCATAAGCCTTTATTTTCAGATTTTTTAGCATAAACCTAGGAATGGAAATCTGGTAAGGCTGTTACCCAGATTTTCAGGCTTTTTCCCTACTCAATTATAAATAACTAAACACCCCAGAGAGTGGTGAAAAACTTTGTTTAATGGCCAAAGCATAGAGAATGCTCATGCTGGTCCTCCAAAGGTATTTTCTCCTGATTTCAGTGCTTGCTTGACTGCTTGTCAAAGTTTTGACCAAATTGGTTCTGACAGCTTTCTCGTTTCTCTTTCTTTTCCTATTTCCTTTCTTCCTTTCTTTCCATCTCTCCTTCCTTTCATTCTCATTCTTTCATCTCTTTCCTTCCTTCCTTTCTTATTTCTTCTCTTTCTTTCATGTCCTTCCTCTTTTCCTTTGGTTCTCTTATGTATGTGTGTGCCAGAAATAGAGCTTGAACCTAAAGCTTTGAGCCACACCTCCATTTCTGGCTTTTTTCCTGGGAAGGAAATGCCATTAAGTCTCATTCTCCAAGCACCAAGCCTTGAGCAAAAAGGCTAAGGGGCAGCACCAGGTCTTGAGTTCAAAGCCCAGTACTGGCACAAGCAATATGTACTGGTGTACATTAATTGTACAAGATGATAGGCTTCATTATATTTTCATATATGTACATGATGTTTGCTATATTTGCCCCATATTCGTCTCTCTTGTCTTATCTTCCTTTCTACTTACCAAATACTTACTTTCTACTTTTTCTTTCTTTCTTTTTTTGGGGGGGAGATCATGAGGCTTGAACTCTTGGTCTGGGCCATGTCCCTGAGTTTTTCAGCTCAAAGCTACCACCCTTCCCTTGACCATAGCCTCATTTTCTCCAAGTTTTTCCCTCCCAGCTCCCCCCACAAGTTGTATAGTTCATTTTCAACACAGTGTCTAGTATGACTGATGCATTTACTCACCTTTTGTTCCCATCATTTCTGTGTTCCTACCTACCTTCCCCAAACAATACAAAACAAAAGGTACAGAAATTAAAAAAAAGTGACAAAGGAGAAAAATAAAAACAAAATTACAAAAGCCCTCTTGTTTTTTGAGGGATTTAAAAATTATTTTATTGTTGGAGTGATGTACAGAGGGGTTACAGTTAGATTCATTAGGTAGTGGGCACATTCTTGAACTTTGTTACCCATTCTCGTGTTTTTCTACCATTTTCCCTTCCCCTACCCTCTCCCCATTCTGATTTTCATGGAGGCTGCACTAACTTACATTCCTACCAATAGTGCATACACTTCTTTTCCGCCTGCAACCTCACCAGCTTCTGTCATCTGTTTGTTGCTTGTTTTCTTGATGATAGACAATCATGATGTTTTAATTACAACAACAATTTGTAGTTTGATTTTAAACGAGGTAGTGTAATGATTCCTGTTTTGTTCTTCCTGCCCTGAAATGCTTTGGCTTTTTGGGGGATTGTATGGTTCTCTGAAAATGTTGATTGTTTTCTCTCTCTTTTATTTTTGTTCTGTCATTTCCAAACTGTGACATTTTCCTTTCTGTTGCCTGATTGCTCTGTCTAGAACTTGCAATACTTTGTTGACTATAAGGGGTAAAAATGGACACCCTCTTGTTCCATTTCTTAGGTTCTGAAGTGCCTAAAATAAGTCTATTTATTCTCTAACCCTGAGCTACTGAGTACATTTCAGTAATTTTGAAGCTGAAAACAGTACAGACCTTAGATTTTGTCTGAGCAGGATTTTTCTGACACTCTTATCTCCAATTAACCACCATAAAACTGGAAATGGCAATATGGCTCAAGTAGTAGAACACTAACCTTGAGCTGAAGAGTTTAGGGACAGTGCCCAGGCCCAGTGTTCAAGCCCCATGACCTACCAAAAAAAAAGTCTATTTCATCCGGGTAACTTTGGCTCATGCTTCTAATCTTAGCTATTTTACTCTGGTGGCTAAGATCTGAAGATTGTGTTTCAAAGCCAACCATGGGTGTGAAAGTCCATAAGACTCTTATCTCCAATTGACCATTAAAAACCCAGAAGTGGAGCTGTGGCTCAAGTAGTGGCTTCAGCCTTGTGTACAAAAGCTCATGGACAGGGAGCAGGCCTTGAACTCAAGCCTCAGCACCGTCACACACATAAAATGGTAGAACTCCAAAGAGATTCTTTATTTGGTATAGGAAAACCGCATGCATAGTCATCACCACACGAAGAGGAAGTTGTACAGCTAGTGAAACTTCTGCCATGTGCCCTGGTTTGCAAGTGTGAAACGTTTCCAGGGTCAAAAGAGATAAAAGTAGATTCTTTTTTAAAAATTCTATTTGGATGTAAAAGACAGAAAAGTTATACTTTAAATGAGGTGGAAAACTATGAAAGATAGTATGGAAGCCAGGCACTGGTGGTTTATGTCTTTAATCGTAGCTGCTCAGGAGGATGAGATTTGAGAATCAAAGTTCAAAGCCAACTGAGGCAGAAAAGTCCTTAAGACCCTTATCTTCAGTTAGCCAGCAGAAGCCCAACAGTGCGGGTGTGGCTTAAGAGGTGGAGTGACAACAGCCTTGACCAAAAAAGCTAACAGAAAGAACTCAGGCCCTAGTTCAACCCCAATATGGACACACACACACACACACACACACACACACACACACAGATTATGGGCTGGGTGCTAGAGGCTCACACCTGTAATCCTAGCTACTCAGGAGGATGGGATCTGAGCATCATGGTTTGAAGCTAGCTTGGGCAGAAAAGTTCATGAGACTCTTATCTCCAATTAGCCAGCAAAAAAGCCTGAAGTAGAGCAGTGGCGCTAGTGGTATAGTGCTATCCTAGAGCAAAAGAAGTCAAGGTCAGTACCCAAACCCTGAGTTCAAGCCCTAAGATCAGTCTATTCTCTTTCTCTTGCTCTCTCCCTCTCCCTCCCTTCCCCTTCCCCCCTTCTCTCTCTCTCTCTCTCTCTCTCTCTCTCTCTCTCTCTCTCTCTCTCTCTCTCTCTCTCTCTCTCTCCCTCTCTCCCCCTCTCTCCCTCTCTCCCTCTCTTTTTCTCTCTCTTTCACACACACACAAATAGCCCCACAATGCATAAAGGGCCTTGACATATGGAAGAGCAGATCCGATGGTTAGTGGGATCTTTTGTGGGTTTACACATTGTCATCTCCCTGAAATAACCCCTATGGTGAAATGGGGCAAGGATGCCCTCTGTGGCTTCTTTTCTTTTCTTTTTTTTTGGTAGGTCGTGGGGCTTGAACTCTGGGCCTGGGCATTGTCCCTGAACTCTTCAGCTCAAGGTTACCACCCTACGCCTTGAGCCACAGCACCACTTCTGGTTCTCTGGTGGTTAATTGGAGATAGGAGTCTCATGGACTCAGCCTTCTGAGTAGTTAGAATTACAGGTGTGAGCCACCAAGCTTGGCTCCATGGTTTCTTTTCTAAGATCACTAAAGCCATACACAAGACCCCACCTAATGTCTTATTCACCCTGCTCCAAACACTGCATCATTGTAGGTTTAGATTTCAATAGTTGAGTCTGAAGGAATGTAAATATTCTATTCTTAACAACACAGAACACTCTGTAGCAGTGAACATGTGATTTGCTGCAGTGAAAACAATAGTTATGGGTTACTGAAACCCTGTACTTAATCATTTCTTTCCCCTATGGCTATTCTGGCACAAGTTTTTATTATCTCTACTCCACAGAACTGAGGCACACAAAGGCTAGTGATATTTGGCTAAGATCAAATAAACTGGAAGTAGTGAAATCACATCCATGTCATTCTGATGTGCTACCCACAGTGTCAGGCAGCCCTCTGTAATGCCATGCAGGAGGAAGTAGGAGGTATGTGCACTGATATTTTAAGCAGTCTCCTAAGGCCTAATGTGGTGGCACATGCATGTAATCGTAGAAATTGGGAGGCTGAGGTAGGAGGATTGTGAATTTGGGGCCAGTCTGGGCTACATAGTAACATCCTGTCCAAACAGCTTCCTAGGATTTTTTTTTTTGTCACTCATGGGACTTGAACTGGTGTTGTCCTTGAACTCTTCAACTCAAGGCTACTGCCCTACCCCTTGAGCCGCAGTGTCTGGTAGTTAATTGGAGATGAGTCTCAGGACTTTCCTGCCCGGGCTGGCTTTGAACTGCGATTCTTAGATCTCAGCCTCCCGAGTTCCCGAGTAGCTAGGATTACAGGCTTGAGCCTTTGTGCCCAGTTCCTAGGGATTTTTTTTAACAAAATAAAAAAAAGAAAGAATGTATGACCAAAAGGATGTGTAGATACATATCTTGTTGTCTTACCAGTATTGCCTAGGAGGAGTGGATATGGTAACGAGAACTTGGATATTTACTTTTTTATCTTTTCTAACACGATTAGAATTGAACAGAGCCATGGAACATTTAAAGCTACCACTAGAGGGCTCAGTATGCTGCTGGTTAAGTTTTCCCTAGGCGGTGCGAGGAGAGCTGTCCAGGTGCTGAAATGGATCGCTAGTTCTCCCCAGTGCTTCTGCGAAACCTAGAAAGCATCACGCAGCTGACACTAGGAACTCAAGCTGATTATCGGTTGGCATTAAGTTCTGGAGTACAAGACCATATGGAATTGTTTATTCTCGCTGTCATTCCATCACGAATCGGTTCTAGTAAGTCAGGAAGGAGTAAGCAAGTGAGTACACGATGTCTGTGTCATAAGAAATCCTGGGGATTTTGGAAGTCAGGAAACTCAAGGTAGGACAAGCCAATCACAGAGACCAGGAATTACAACATAGTTTTCAAACACTGAGGTGATGGGTGATTTGCTTAGGAAAAGAACACTTTTCACTTTTAATGAAGGATTTCACTGCTTAAATTAACTTAAGAATCTAAACTGTGGTTGTTGGTGGGATCCTGAGATGGCGGCTGGTCATTAGTGGGATTCTGAGATAGCTGCTGGCAGCCATTCCTTGGCTGTAGGGGTGGGCTATTGCCATCTAGACTAAATGAAAATGACAGTGGGTCAAATTCTGAAGATGAAGCCATACTCGAGAATGTTGGAGAAGTTGAAGAGGACAGAGCCAGTAGGAAATCAGGTGCCTCAGATTTCCTAGAAGATGGGCCAGAAACTGAGCCCCAAGTCCAAGAAAATACATACAAAGAGTACCCTTCTGGAATTCCCACAAATATGTGGAACCAATGTCCAGAATTGCATAAGGAACACTCTGAGCAGAAGACCTCAGCCTCAAGATTTAGAGGAAGAAAAAGAAAGTGCTCTAGAAAAAGTAAGTTGAAGAATGAAAAAGAATCTCATAGTAAACCTTTCTCTGATGAAGTCCTGTGGAAGGAGCTTACTCAGTATTTTGGAGCCAGTGAACCTCCTGTGAAAAAAGAAAAAAATGTTGAAAAGTCAGGTCTTGAAAAGAAGATAAACCCGGCTGTGGAAAAGTGGGATGTTGAGAAAGGTGAAGAACACACCAATCAACTACTAGAGTTTGGTGTAAAAATTGCCAAAGCAATTGCGTGCCACAAAGGAAGCTGATCATTCACAAACAGCTTGAAAGAAGAAGAGTTCAAAGTCAGCCTGAGCAAGAAAGTCCGTGACACTCATATCTCCAATAATCTACATAAGAAAGCTGGAAGTGGAGTTGTGGCTCAAGTGGCAGAGCGCTAGCCTTGATCGAAACTTAAGGACATCACTTAGACACTGAGTTCAAGCCACAGGACTAGCACACACACGCAAAGGGAGTTGTATAAATCAAAATATTAGGATTGATGCATTTCTTTATGCCTGTATTTAAAAAGTATTATTTTCAGTTTTGTAATTAAAGCTACTGGGAAATTTGATTCTTTTTAGCTTTGTTTCTCCTTTGGTCTTCAGAAAAGGTCTTTACCTGAAAGATTTCTTTTAGGGTGAGATTTATAGAAATCTAGAAATTTCTCAGCTGGGAGTTTGGCCTAGTGGTAGAGTGTTTGCATAGCATGCATGAAGACCCCGGGCAGATCCTTGGTACCACATACATAGCAAAAAAACAAAAACCCAACAACCCGGAAGTGGTGCTGAGGCTCAAGTGGTAGAGCTCTAGCCTTGAGAAAGTCCAAGGACAGTGCTCAAGCCCTGAGCTCAAGCCCAGGACTGGCACCAAAAAAAAAAAATCTAGAAATTTTTCATCCAGAATCACAAATACACAGTAAAAGTGCATAAGCCATTTCCCAAGAAATCTTGGTTTAGATAAGTTTGCTTGGAGCAGACAGACAATTTAATTAGAGAATCCAGACCTGTTGTGGAGAGGAGGAAAGTAGTTACAAGAATGAGGATGGAGTAAAGTCTTGGGGGCAGCTCGCCTCTGAGAGGGAATGCAGCGGGGTTCCTGGGACCCTGCCTGCCTCGTGCTCTCAAGGGGCAGAAGCCAAGGGCTGTCAAGGAGAATGGAGGGGTTTAATGGACCCTTTGGAGTAGGCAAAAACAAATAAGCAAAAACCACCCAATCAGGATGAAGTGGGTGGAGCTTCAGGACTCTGAGCAGATGCTGCTTTCTGATTGGACACTAGGAGTTGGCCAAGGGAGGGGCAAGTTGACCGAATCCAGGTAAATGGAGTCACTGCCTGTGCCCGCTGCCTTCAGAGACACCCGAGGACCTGGGCCACATCCAGATCAGACCCAAGCTGTTACAAGCCACCCTGCAGGGGGTTGATATGCTGCTTGAGCAGAAAGTGAGGCCCAGTAGATGCAAATTGCATGTTCAGGTGTCCCTGAACATCTGGATGGCACGGTACATAGCGATGTCTCCAGCCAGCTGTGTAGTGGCCTGGACTGTCAAGCTAGCAGAGGCCGCCCTTGAGAAAATCCAGTGATGGCCACCACAATTTTGTCCTAGCTGACTTGCTCCACTGGGCTGAGACAAGGAAAGGCCGAGTTCAGCTGTGATCTAAGAAGCTGCAGCTTCTGTCAGGCTCCACCTCTAGAATACAAAGCATTCTGCGCATGCTTCATCTGGACTCCCTCCAGGAGCTGGGTATGGATGATTTGTGGAATTACAAAACCATGGAAAATATGGTTCCTTATCTGGTCCAGATGAAGAACTCTCTCTCTCTCTCTCTCTCTCTCTCTCTCTCTCTCTCTCTCTCTCTCTCTCTCTCTCTCTCTCTCTCTCTCTCTCTCTCTCTCTTTCTCTCCCCCTCCCCCCATGAACAAGGAAAGTTGTACTCCTGGCTTTGAGAATTTCCATCAATACTCGGTCCAGCTGCTGCAGCAGGAAAATTCCTAACTAGTTTACATGCTAACTCTATCCCTTGAGCCACAGCACTACTTGTGGACTGGCTTTGAACTATGATCCTCAGATCTCAGCCTCCTGAGTAGCTCTGCACCTGACTCACACCTGTAATCTTTACTACTCAGAGGGCTAAGAGCTGAAGATTCTGCTTCAAAGCTAGTTAAGCCAGGAAAGTCTGTGACACTCTTATTTCCAATTAACCAGCAAAAAACCCAGGGTATGGTTCAAAAAGTGAGAGTATGGTTCAGTTTTAGAGTGCTAGCCTTGAGCAAAAAAATCTGAGGGACAGTGCCCAAGCTTTGGGTCCAAGCCCAGTGCCCCCCCCCACATGTGCACACACATACATGCACATGTACACTCATGTATTCAAGCACGCATGCACACACAAAGAAGTTTGGGCTGATCTGAACCTAGAGTTTGAGAGAACAATTCGGGTCTGTGTTGACTCACTTTAACTTGTCTTTTGCAAAACTCAATTAGCATTCATCACACTTTTTGTTAGGTCTGCCTGGGAGAAATGATTCCTTCCCTTGGCATTCTCCTGTGCACCCTGGAAATCCCCGCCCAGACTGTAACCCCAGCAACTGGCAGGCCCCCCAGGGGGAGGTCCCCCAGTCTGAAGTAGTTCTTCGTCCTCTGAGGTCACATCCGCTTCCCCTATGGCCACACTCCTCCCCCCTATATAATCTCTCACTCCCGGCCCTAAGCTCTCTTTCTTCCGCCTGACTCCATCTTGTGCGGCTGTAGGTCTGTTTTCTCTCTTTCTCTTTCTCAATAAACCTTCGCCTCTTCAACTGCGTGGAGTTTCCTTTCGGCAAACCTTACATTTGGTGCCGAAACCCGACTGGAGAGAGGGTCAGGGTCAATCCGCCTTCTGCCCCGCTCCTTCCAACCAGAGAAAGGAAACTCTCCTGCGGCACCTCTGCCTTTCCTATCGCTTGCCGCACATTCTGCTACAGTGTTTCCTGTCTGCACTTGGTGAGTGATTTCTGTCTACCAGCTCTCTCCTGTTTACCCCACTTTTCCTCCACCCTTGACTTTCCCGGCTCAACCTAAGTGCCCGCTCAATAACCACGCCTCTGACCACGCCCCCGTATCCGTCCTTAGGGACTCCTGCTGCGGCCCCCCCCCCCCCCCGCCCCCTCGCCTTCTACATCCTTAGGGACCCCTGCCGTGACCCCTCCCCCTCACTGATCTATGTCCTTCGGGACTCCTGCTGCGTCCCCTACCTCATTATTCTACATCCTCAGGGACTCCCACCATTCCCTCTATATCCTTAGGGACCCTTCTCCCATCCCTCCCCACACCTACTCCCAGCCACACTACCACCCCCAGGTCCACACTAGACTTACTCATCTCTTCCAATTCTTTACAATGGGGTCAAATCAATCTCGCCCAAGCTGGGACACCCCCTTGGGATGCCTCTTACAATCTCTAGATGTTCTATTACTCAGGGCCTCCATAAAGCCAAAACAGCTCATCTTTTATTGCAATTGAGTCTGGCCAAAGTATAGGCTAGACAATTGATCTCAGTGGCCAAAAAATGGGACTTTTGATTATAATACTCTCAGGGGCTTAGACAGCTTCTGTCGAGGTAATGGCAAATGGCTAGAAGTTCTGTATGTTCAGGCTTTCTTTGCTCTTCGTTCTTCCCCTTCTCTCTGCCAGTCCTGCCCAACTTTCCCTATCCTCTTGGCAGGGGAGCAACCTGTCCCTGCCAAATCACTTAAGAGCCTGGAGCCTCTTTCCGAATTTGAAGTGTTCAATCCCTCATTTGACATTGAGGACTTTGCTCCTCTTCCCCGTGTTAAACCTTTTGCACCTTCTCCTTTGTCTCCTTTTGACTCACCTCCTGATATTCATACTCGATCTCATACTGGTAGCTCACAGCCTCCACCAGCCTCCTTATATCCTCTGTGGGAGATGGCAGGGGCAGAAGGGGTCATTCGTGTGCATGCCACCTTTTCAATAACAGATCTTTCCCAGATTGAGAAGAGACTAGGATCATACTCCCAAGATCCCAATAATTATACGAAAGAGTTTAAATATCTTGTTCAGACTTATGACCTCACTTGGCATGATCTATGTGCAATCCTGTCCTCCACCCTTACCGCTGAAGAAAAAAAGGGTTTGGGCTGCAGTCCAGGCACATGCTGATGAAACCCACCACCTAGACAATACTTTCCCAGTAGGGGCAACAGCTGTGCCCAGGGAAGAGCCCAATTGGGATTATGAAAATAATGCTCCTGGAAGGGCTAACAGAAATAGGATGGTAACCTGCCTGGTAGCTGGCCTCCAGAAGGCAGCCCACCGTGCAGTCAATTATGATACATTGAGATCCCAGAGATCCATGGAAACCCCGCTGAATTTCTTGATCACCTCACAGTGGCACAGTGGCATTATACAAAGCTGGACCCAGAGTCAAGGGAAGGCAAAGTGGTCCTTAACACGTATATTATCTCCTAGTCAGCTCCTGATATTAAGAGAAAGTTAAAAAAATGCTGAGGATGACCCTCAAACCTCCCAACGAGATCTGTTGAGCATAGCCTTTAAGGTTTTCAATAACCGGGAGGGTCAGGAAAAAGCTGATAAGGCTGCCCATGATAGAGAAAATTACCAGCTCCTGGCAGCTGCCCTCTGGGCTCCTCAGAGAAGAGGCACCCAACATACACCACCTGGACCATGCTTTAAGTGTGGCAAGGAAGGCCACTGGGCAAGAGCCTGCCCTACTCCATGACCACCATCTGGACCCTGCCCAAGGTGTGGACAGCTGGGACACTGGGGAGTTGATTGTCCCTCCTTGTCTCTACAGGGGGGAGTAGCCTCTCCCAAGTTCCATCCATACAGGGAGGAGCCCAAGTCATCCAAGGTCCTCGGCTTGGCAAAAGACTGATGGTGCCCAGGGATGCTGGCTCCCACAAACATCACAATGGAGGAGCCCAGGGCATCTCTTCAGGTTGCAGGTACATTTGTATCCTTTCTTTTGGATACGGGAGCCAGTTATTCGGTGTTGCCTGAATATTCTGGCCCGTCTTTTCCCTCCCAGATCTCAGTGGTAGGTGAAGATGGCCTCCCTACTTGCCCTACAACTACTGGACCAGTCCCATGTAGAATAGATGATTTTCCATTTTCACATTCCTTTCTAATCTTACCCCGTTGTCCCACACCCCTTCTGGGGAGGGACTTACTCTCTAAATTCCAGGTCTCACTCTCATTTCATATTCCAAGACAGCCAACAACCATTCTACTTTTGTCCTTGAATGAATCACCACTCATGGCCTTCCAACAGTTCCCTTTTCCTTTCCCTCCTGATCTTGTCAATCCTCTTATCTGGGATACTTCTACACCCACCATTGCTCAACACCATACTCCTGTCCTCATTAAACTGAAGGATCCTACTCGTTTCCCCAACACACCCCAAAACCCCATTTCCCTTCGACATAGGTGAGGTTTAAAACTCATCATCCTTCGTCTTTTTAAACAAGGACTTCTCAGACCTGCTAACTCCCCCTTCAATACTCCTATCTTACCAGTGATTAAGCCCAATGCAACCTATCGTCTGGTACAGGATCTGCGCATTATCAATGCTGCAGTCCTTCCTATCCATCCAGTAGTGCCTAACCCATACACTGTCCTTTCACAAATACCCACTGGCACCACTCACTTCTCAGTACTGGATTTGAGAGATGCCTTCTTTACAATCCCCCTACACCAGGACCTCTTTGCTTTTACATGGATGGATCTGGACACCTCTCAGGCACAACAGCTGACCTGGACAGTCCTCCCCCAGGGCTTTCGGGACAGCCCTCATCTTTTTGGACAAGCATTAGCAAGGGATCTCCTTTCTCTTTGTCTCCTAGTGTCATCCTTCAGTATGTGGATGACCTCTTGCTCTGCAGCCCCTCCCTTGAGCTGGCTCATCAACATACAGCTGACCTCCTTAACTTTCTACTGTCCAAAGGATAGTCTCCTCTTCCAAGGCCCACATAACAAAGCCAGAGGTAACATATCTGGGTCTGTCCATAACTCCCACAGAGAGAAGAATTACTCTTGACAGAAAAGCCTACATTGAGTCTCTCTGTGTCCCGCAAACCAAGGAGGACATTCTTTCCTTCCTGGGACTGGCAGGCTTTCTTCGTATTTGGATATCTGGCTTTGCTACCTTGGCCAAACCACTTTATGAGGCAGCCAAGGGCTCCCGACAAGAGCCACTGGACCACATAAATCCCATTGATACCCCATTTACAGTACAGCAGCAGCTACTCTGGCTCAGGAGAGCACAAAGCTCACGTTCGGCCAGCCCACCACCATATGCTCTCCCCACAGACTAAAGGACCTTTTATCTCATAAGCTCTGTCCTCCCTTTCCCCTTCCCGCTTACAGTTGTTTTGTGCCACTTTTATTGAAAATCCCAACTTCTCATTGGAAAGTTGCCCCCTCTTAATCCAGCCACTTTACTTCCATCCAACTCTAACTCTCTTTCTCATTCATGTACAGAGACCTTGGCAGAACTCACACCCCTTTTACAGCTATCTCGGACACGCCTCTCTCTAGCCCAGAAGACACCTGGTATATTGATGGCAGGTCCACATCTACCTCCCTGGGCAGTCGGGTTGTGGGCTCTGCTATTGTTAACAATCGCGCCACCATTATTGAAAGCAGCCCCCTTCCCCCTGGCACCATTTCACAAAAGGCAGCCTTAACCCTAGCTAGGGGTCAGAGGATTAACATCTATCCAGATTCAAAATATGCCTATCATATCTCCATTCCCTTGCAGCCATCTGGAAGGAGTGTGGCTTCCTGTCCACAAAAGGGACCCCTGTCACTAATGCTCCTCTTATTCTAAAGCTCCTGGAAGCAGCTTCCCTTCCCCAACAGGTAGCTGTCATTCACTGCCGGGGTCATGGGACAGGACCTGACGTCATCAGGGTAGGTAATTCAAAGGCAGACCAGGAGGCAAAGCTAGCGGCCCAGAGACAACTTCCAGCTCCCTTACTCCTGGTACTACCTCTGATCCAACTCTCTTATACCCCACAGGAGCTCGAGGAACTTACTCAACAGGGAGCCTCCCAGGAAGTGCAGGGCTGGAGGACCCTGGGAGGACGACTAGTTCTTCCCAAAACACAGCAGACAGCTTCCTGTCTCAGATTCACCAGGCCCTACACATAGGATTCAAGCCTCTTTCCCACCTTCTGAAATCTTTAATCTATTGTCCTGGCCTAATCACACGACTAAAAATTATTACCCAAGCCTGCCCTACTTGTTCCCTTACTTCCCCACAGGGCGGTCTCTGACCACCTGCATTCCCCACACACCAACTCCGGGGCCATACCCCAGGAGAAGACTGGCAGATAGATTTCACTCGCATGCCCCCATGTAAGTGACAAAGATACCTTCTAACTATGGTAGGTACTTTTTCAGGATGGATAGAGGCTTATCCCATCACATCAGAGACTGTTGATACTGTTACTTCTGTCTTACTAAAAGAAATTATTCCTAGGTTCAGTTTACCCAGGTCATTTCAATCTGACAGTGGACCTGTTTTCATCTCCAAAGTAACCCAACAGGTAGCAGCCTCTTTAAATGTCCAGTGGAACCTTCACATTCCTTATAGACCTCAGTCTTCTGGAAAGGTTGAAAGAGCAAGTGCTCTCCTAAAAACACAACTTATCAAGCTTTCTTTAGAACTTCAGCAATCCTGGCCAGAACTGTTACCTCTTGTTCTCACTTGCTTATGTGCCTCCCCCTGGAGCCTTACTTTTCTTAGCCCCTTTGAACAAATGTGTGGAAGACCTTTTCTCCTGGGAAATTTCCCTACTGATGGCACAAAGGCTCCATTAATGGATTAGCTTCCTGTCCTAACTTTTCTTAGATACATGTTAGGCCAACATGCTGATGAATGCCTTCCCCATCCTCACCATGGCCCTTTCCCTTCTCCAATATTGCCTGGGGATCAAGTCTTTCTCAAGACCCTTAATCTATCTGGTTTACATCCTAAGTGGACAGGCCCACACCAGGTCCTATTGACCACTCCTACTGCAGTGAAGCTCAATGGACAGCCACAGAGGATTCATCTGTCAAGAGTAAAGAGGGCTACTGCTTCTGTTCCTGAACCTCCTATACCAATGATGACACCAAGGTATGACTGCCCTTCTCTTGGACCTACCAAGGTAAACCTGCCTCGTATCTCAGAAGAAGATGAGGGTGAGTAATGCTGAGCTAATTGTTCTCCCGTCTCCCCCTCCATTAGATATCCTCTGTATTCCTCTACACCTCATTGCTTTTGTTATCTCTAAATCACTCAAGTTTTTCTTTCTTATTGTTCAGGCTTGACCTCATAAGACTTCACTTGGACTTCCTCCAGGGACACAGGCTCATCACCATGGGACAGTCACCGCTTCCTTCTCCTGGATGGACAACATCCTCACCTTCTTCCCCCAATATCGACGCCCCTTGCAGCAGGAAGTGGCCAGAAAGAGTCGGCGCCCCTTTATAACTATCAGAAGGTGAGAATGTTAGGTCTGCCTGGGAGAAATGATTCCTTCCCTTGGCATTCTCCTGTGCACCCTGGAAATCCCTGCCCAGACTGTAACCCTGGCAACTGTCATGTCCCCCAGTGGGAGGTCCCCCAGTCTGAAGCCTGACTCCATCTTGTGCGGCTGTAGGTCTGTTTTCTCTCTCTCTCTCTCAATAAACCTTCGCCTCTTAAACTGCGTGGAGTTTCCTTTCAGCAAACCTTACACTTTTGAGTTTGGAAGAGGTAGAGAGATTTTGAGAAACAAAAGAATGTGTTTTAACATTGGAAAGACTTCTGAACCAGTCACAAAAGAAATCCTTTTTGAAGATTCCAAATTCATTGCAATAGATTTTTAATAAACATGACCTATATTTTATGAATGTTTGCAAGTAGTATTATTACAGGAAAATTACCCTGGCTGTGTCAGTGGGGTAAAAGAAAAAATTACCATAAAGGCTAAAATCCTAGAACAGATTACACCGCCATGTGCATGTGGCAATTACAAGTTTTCTAAGATACTAATATGCTTTTGTTTATGTACAATCTGTTCAGAATCATGTTTTGGATATTGGAAAATTTTAAAGTTAGGACAAAGCAAAAACCATGGTCTATACTAACTGCAATTATTAAGTCCATCTTTAATATTTCTTCATTCTTACACTTAATATCTTTTAAGGGAACATATTGTAGTTGAAATTTTGTATGCATCCAATTGCTGTTTATATACAATAACTAAAACTAGAAAGCATTACTGAGGTAAAAGAAAAACAATTTATTCTAGGGCCAGGAGTTTGGCCTAGTGGTAGAGTGCTTGCCTGGCATTCATGAAGACCTGAGTTCGATTCCTTGGTACCACAGATATAGAAAAAGCTGAAAATGGTGCTGTGGCTCAAGTGGTAGAGTGCTAGCCTTGATAAAGCCCAATGACAGTGGTCAGGCCTTGAGTTCAAGCCCTAGGACTGGCAAACAAAATTCATACAGAGAAGAATCTGGGCCCCATCATTCATCTTTTCTATCTGTAGAGATGGCTGGTTTATCTTAAAACAAGAGTACGTATAAGACAAGAGACATATACTTCTTTGTATACTGAAGAACTTATTTTAAGTGATTTTTAATACTTCTGATGAAAGATTGTTTTGCCAAATGTGGCTTTAGAGCAGAATAATGATGATGTTTCTTTCAGTGAATCCCTTACTATGTGTCAGTTTCAGCTCATTTAGTTCTCACTACAATCTCACCAGATAAATGGTTAAAAGATAAATTTTATGTTTGCACACATGAAAACTGAGGATTAGTTTACTCAAGGTCCCAGAACTGGAAACTAGCAGGAGTAGTTTAATGATCACTTATTTAACAATTCAGGTTTATGAGATGTCCATACACAACTATACAACTACACAACTTCTAGGTATTTTAGAATAATAAACATGATTTTTTTTCTTATGAGACCTTAGTCAGCTGACTGAAATAAGCAACTTATAAGGTGAAAGCTTTCTTTTGGCTAAAATTTTTGGAGGTTTCAATTCATGACCATTTGGTCTTGTTGCTTTCACCTGTGTTGAGGCAGCACTGTTTTTTTTTCTTCTTTAAGTTGTAATTAATAGAAGGGTTACAGTTATATTCACCAGATAGAAGGTGCATTATTCACATATACTGATATCCCTTCTCATGTTTTTGTCCCCATTTCCCTTCCCCCCCATCTTGTTTTTCCCCTTCCCAATCCTATTTCTTTTTTTTATTTTTATTTTTTCATATATTTTTTATTGTAATTAATAGAAGGATTACATGATATTTGCCAGATAGATGGTGCATTAATTCCCATACATTGATACCCTTTCACATGTCTTGGTCCCCATTTCCCTCCCCCCCCATCTTGTTTTCCCCCCTTCCCTATCCAATTTCAAATAACCAAATACAAATATATCCAATATATCAGGTAACAAAGTGAGATACTGTAACAATATAAGATAACCAAGGGACTGCAAAAGAGATGAGAGATAACATAGTACCTTAAGAACAACAATCATTCATTATATGGCTTATGTTTCTATATCCTAGAGATCCTTTCATTTAGCGTCCTACTATATGGCCTTTTGTATCAAGGTTTTGCTCTATTGCAAATCTCTGCTAGGAGAACCCAAGGTTTCTACTGATTATGACAAATGAGGGAAACCATTGAGCCTAAGTTCCTTTGAGTCTGGCTTACTTCACTTAATATGCTCTTTTCTAAGTCTTTCCATTTCCTAACAAATGGGGCAATGTCATTCTTTCTGACAGCAGCATAGAATTCCATTGTGTATAAATATCACATCTTGTTGATCCACTCATCAACTGAGGGACATCTAGGTTGGTTCCATACTTTTGCTATGGTAAATAGTGCTGCAATGAACATTGTTGTGCTGGTGGATTTAGTATGGCTTTGTTTCTGGATGATTGGGTAAATGCCAAGTAGTGGAATTGCTGGGTCATAGGGGAGCTCTATGTTTAAGTCTTTTGAGGAACTGCCATACTGCTTTCCATAGTGGTTGAACGAGTTTGCACTCCCACCAACAGTGTAGTAGTGATCCCTCTTGGCCACATCCCTTCCAGCATCTGTTGTTATTAGTTTTCTTGATCCTGGCCATTCTAACTGGAGTGAGGTGGAATCTTAGAGTTGTTTTGATTTGCATTTCTTTTATGACCAGACCAATCCTATTTCAAATAAACAAATAAACGTATATACAATATACCAGATAACAAGGTAAGATACTGTAACAATATGAGAATAACAAAGGGACAACAAAAGAGATGAGAAATAACATAGTACATTAAGAACAACATTCACACATATAGCTAAATGAAAGGACCTCCAGGATAGGGAAACAAGAGGCAGCATTGTTTTAATTTACTTTTCTTTTATGTGCCTATTGACATTTCTTCATGTGTCTTCTTCAAAGAAGCCTGTTTCTCAGTCTTTAACCCAGTCTTTGGCTGAATCTGCAAATCATCTGTCAGAATATCTGGGAGAAAACCTTACACAGGGAAACTGTTTGAAAAGATGACCTTAAAAATCCCTATCTAAGTATAAGATTCTGTGAATTATAGGTCGGAGAATTCTCCATTTGGCTGAGGCTTTTGGAGGAAGAGCACTTGACAAACACTCCTGACAATATGGAATGAACTGATGATGCTAAATTGATCTTCAGAGTACATAAATCATCTCCCCTTCCCTATATATGTACAGAGTGCAGTACACAAAGAATTTCCATACCACAAAAGATCAGGGGTTTTGTTTTCTTATTAGGATGTTTGAACCTTCTTTAGAGGGGCATCCACTTTCCACTGTATCTGATTTCAAGTTGAAACTTTGAAACACAAAGCACTAGCAAGCTAGAATGTAATTACTGACAATAATGAATTAACGTCATCTTAACAAATATTTAATAATCTTTAGTAAGATAACTCTTTTTCCCAATAAGTTTTGTGTCTCATTAAATAGAAAGAACAGCCAGGCACTGGTGGCTTATGCCTGTAAGCCTAGCTATACCGGGGGCTGAGATCTGAGGGACATGGTTTGAAGCCAGCCGGGATAGAAGACCACGAGACTCAACTCTAATAAGCTACTCAGAAAAAACCAGAAACGGTGCTGTGGTTCAAACAGTAGTGTTAGCCTGGAGCAAAGGCTCAGGGGCAGCACCTAGGTCCAGAATTGAAGCCCCAGGACCAGCATAAATAAATAAATAAAACAAAAATGAACAGTGTGACCAGGAGTTTGGCCTAGTGATAGAGTGCTTATCTAGCATGCACAAAGACCCAGGTTGATTCCTCGGTACCACATTCATAGAAAAAGCTGGAAGTGGTGCTGTGGTTCAAGTTGTAGAGTGTTAGCTTTGGGAAAGTCCCAGAACAGTGCTCAGGTCCTGGGTTGAAGCCCCTGACTGGCAAAAATAATGTATAGTGTGTCTTCTAGTTGGAAAACATCAGATTGGTTTTTGTTGTGCTGTTCCTGGGGCTTGAACTCAGGGCACTGGTGTGGTCCCTCTTTTATGCTCTATCATGTGACTCATAGCTCTAATTCTGGCTTTTTTTTTCCCCAGGAAGGGCATGGGTGGGTAGTTTATTGGAGATCTGCAGATCTCAGCCTCTTGAACTGATTGCAGGCATGAGCTCATGCCCACGAGCAGGCACTAGCTCATGAACTAGTGCCCAACTCAGATATCAGATTAAAAATAATATGTTTTTTCAATACATATATCTTGTAATGTGTTGGGTCTCCTCAAGGTAAGTCCTTCTGTTCTCTTTGCAGAACATTATCCTTTGGTCTTAAATTTCTCAGGACAGTACACACTAAAGTAAAAAAAATCTCTGGAACTGTAATTCAAGGGCAAAAGAGAACATAAGGTCTGAATAAAAGAAAAGAATTGGAGTCCTACAACCCAGAAGGTTGTTATATGGTCCTGGCATCTCAAGTCATAGCTGTGGAGGAAGCCAATTCCTGAGGTGAAAGCCATAGGGAAGGAATTAAAGCAATTTCAAATGTCTTACTCAGCACATGCTGTTATTCATGCAGAAGTGGGGCTATCACTAAGACTCAACATGTTGCCTCAGTGCCAGCTGCAGTTCATATGACTAATAGAGAGATCCTTGAAAGGACTAATTGCTAAAAGATGAGACACCCATATTGGGTTTGGATGAGCAAATCTATGTATATAAAATTTTTAAATTAGGAAAAACTTTGAGATTGTGTGTGCATGTATATGTAGGTGTGTGTGTGGTGTGTGTGTGTGTGTGTGTGTGTGTGTGTGTGTGTGTGTGTGTAGGGTGTAGGGTTTGATGCTTGTTTGGCTCCCTCTTCAACCCCACACAAGGCTAGTATTCTACCACTCAAGTCACAGATTGGAGGCATGAATAGATTAGTAATTGTGCCAGCCTTGAGCAGAAAAACTGAGTGAACATGAAGCACATGAGTTCAAGCCCCATACCAGCAAGTAAGCGAGAAAGAAGAGAGAGAATGAGGAAAGGAGGGAAAAAGAAAGAAGGATGAGGGAGGGAAAGAGGAAGGAAAGAAAGAAGGAAGGAAGGAAGAAAATCTTTAATGCAGACGACAAGGCTTTTCTGTTTGGTTCTTTGGTGGGTATCAGCAAATCCTGGAAAATTCAGACATTTCAGTGACATTAGGTCTGGGCAGGAAGCTACACAGCTGCAGCTGCTGCTGTTCCTACATAATGATTAAGCTGAGAAATGAGAATGCTCTTGGAACTGTCTATTCCTTGCCTTAAACATGGAATCCCCTCTCCATCAACATTTGGATGTCATTTGGTGAATGTTCCAGTATAATTTTCAGAAGTGCATTGTCTTCACAGTTGCATCTGCATTCCTCAGTCTGGCTTAGCAATTGGAAGAAAGCTAATGAATCACATCGTTCCATTCCACTGCTAGTGCTGCTCTGCTCTTCTGTTTATCAAGGAGAAACAACCATCCATGTATACATTCTTCAGAAAACTCTTTCGCAAATGGTCACCAACTGGGTCAGGAGCATAACCTAGTGGTAGAGTGCTCATGCAAGAAGCCTTGGGTTTGATTCCTCGATACCACATACTCAGAAAAAGCTGGAAGTGGTGCTGTGGCTCAAATGGTAGAGCACTAGCCTTGAGCAAAAAGTGTCCAAGGACAATTCTCCTAGCAGAGGATCACAATACCTCAAAACTTATGTATATAATATGGTCATACAGGATGTGACTAAATAAAATGAACTCTAGATTATGGAAATAAAAGGTTTATTTTTGTAAGTGTTGTTCTTAATGTACTATGTGAAGTTATTTCTCTTCTTTTTTTCATTTATGGTTAATCTCATGTGGTTACTGTATCTGACTTTGTTACCTGGTATACTGTATATACACTTATTTGTTTATTTGAAATAGGGAAAGAGAGGGAAACAAGATGACTGGGAGGGGGAGAGGGAGGGAAGAGGGACAGAAACATGAGAAGGGGCATCAAGATTCGAGAAGTAATGTACCCACTATATGCAAATGTAACTGTAACATCTCTATACATTATCCTGAAAATAAAATACAATTAAAGAATAGATAAGATAAATATGGATAAGAAAAAATAGAGTTTTGGGGAAAAAGAGTTGTTATCTTGCCGAAAATATCCTTAACAGAGTAACACTTTGCTTATTGAGTGGTATTATGAAAAATCAAATTTGGTTACAAAAGAATGTTCCAGATAAACTGAATTTTGACTTCAAGTAAAAAAAAGTGTTCAAGGACAGTGCCCAGGCCCTAAGTTCAAGCCCCAGGGCTAGCAAAAAAAGTCACCAATCTAAGTTTCTAGCAAAAGACACCAACAGAGGACCCATAGTTGCAGAATGACTATTAACACAGAAGAAATTGTAAATTATTGACTGAACTTAGATGCTTATGATAGCATTTGTCCTATTAGTCCACATCTGTCCTCTTTATTATCAACAAGATCATTATGCTACTAAGATGTGATAGTAGCTAGCTTCATGGAGTGACTATTACGTAACAAGCGCTGTATTAAATGCTTTATGTATAAGATCCCTATTTACTGATAAAAGAATTGAGGGTTAGCAAGGTTCCCATGCTTCAAAGCCGTCCAGTATACCTTAAATAGCATTGGGAAATGTAGAACACAGTTTAAGTGTCCCTTACAAACATTTGCCTGATATTTATTTTAGTTTGCATAACCTTAAGATAATGTACTTCTAAGCTGGGTGTGGTGGCTCACGCCTGTAATCCTAGCTACTCAGGAGGCTGAGATCTGAGGATTGCAGTTCAAAGCCAGCCTGGGCAGGAAAGTCTGTGAGACTCTTATCTCTACTACAACTACCAGAAAGCTAATAAGCTGTGTCTCAAGTGGTAGAGTGCTGGCCTTAAGCAAAAGAAGTTCAGGGACAGAGCTTAGGCTCTGAATTTAAGCCCCAAGACCAGCACACACACACACACACACACACACACACACACACACACACACACACACACATACGGGGTATTGGGGATCAAACCCAGGGATTTCTATATGAAATTCTTCAAGTTCAGTCCAATAGTCCTCCTGTGCTGAATTATCCCCATCCTGGTTCTGGGGATATGTGCTTCCTGCTATGCAGAGATCAAATCACATCTACTCTTCAAGATGGTTCAAGACAGGACCCCTAATTCAATCTCTGTATACCCATTGGTTGACTATGGTTTGTTGGAGTGCTCAGAGGTTACAATTCTGGTTCCAGCCAGGTCAAGGAGACAAGCTCTATGCCTCAGTTTTCTTGTTGGTCAAGTCGGGATAGCAGAAGCAGCTCAGTTTCTTCAAGAGTTGTTAGGGGGATGAAATACGCAAATAGGAAGCTAACCTGTGCTACAAACTGTCCTTAGGCTTGTAAAGTGCTGCAAAAAGGCAAATTCTGTCACAGAAAATAGCTTTAGACTGCAACAAAACCCAGCAACAGTACAAAGCCTTATCTGTTTACTTTTCCCTCTTTCCATGTGAGAACATCAAACAGCCTGTCTTCAATTCTCTTTAAATGAACTTCCTGTGGTACAATTATTAGCCTTTGGTCAAAAAGCAAGACTTAAAGGTGGAAATCGCATTGCCTCCTCTTATTTACTCATGACATGCAACAACTTCACCTCCATGGGATGTAAGTACAGTGAACAGGACTTAAAAAATGGAGATACTTGGGCCGGCAGTTTGGCCTGGTAGTAGAGTGCTTGCCTAGCATGCACTAAGATCGGGGTTCAATTCCTTGGTACCACATACATAGAAAAAAAATCAGAAGTGGTGCTGAGGCTCAAATAGTAGAGCTATAGCCTTGAGAAAGTCCAAGGACAGCACTCAAGCCCTGAGCTCAAGCTCAGGACTGACAAAAAAAATGGAGATACTCAAAAACATATTATTACTTTTTCAATTGTTATTAACGACTTGGGAAAGGTTCCTACTACTAAGATGCTAAGGCTCTTTGAAATTCCATGTTTCTAGAAGCTAGTTTCATGGAAGAATTGTGTTCTGGGGGGAGTGTGTGTGTGTGTGTGTGTGTGTGTGTGTGTGTGTGTGTGTGTGTGTGGAGCGCGTGAGCTAGAGCCTTGAATTCCTGGCCTTTCACTTTTTTTTTCTTGTTTCCATATCCTGGAGGTCCTTTCAGCTAGGAGAGTCCAAGGTTTGTGCTAATTTTTGCAAATGAGGGAAACCATTGAGCCTATGTTCCTTTGGGTCTGGCTTACTTTACTTTATATATTTTTTTCCCCAAGTCTTTCCATTTCCTTAGAAATGGGTGATGTCATTCTCTCTGATGTCTGGAACTCATGGCCTTTCACTCTTACTTGGCTTTTCCTGCTTAAGGCTGATGCTCTACCACTTGAGCCACAGCTCCACTTCTGGCTTTTTTGTGTGCTTAATTTGAGATGAGCCTCATAGACATTCCTACCCGGGTTGGTTTTGACCCTCAACTCTCAGATCTCAGCCTCTTGAGTAGCTAGAATTACAGATGTGTGCCACAGTGCCTCACTAAGAAGTGTGCTTCATTGTTACCAGCAGAGATCACACAGACATCTCCCCCTCCCCCTCCCCCTTCACGGGTTTTACATTGTTTCAATAGACTGTCCACTGTCTTTTCTATTATAAAGTGGTTTGAATGGCCAGCACTTCTTGGGCACTGCTGTTGATGATTAAAATTGGAGCACCCAACTACAGCCCACTCTGAGTAGGTTGGTACCAATTTATATCCTGTGGCTGTGTGGGCAGCACATTCTGAAGAGACAGCTGCTGGTTTGAAGACTGGGATGGGTATTCTGGAGTGTTGGGAACGTGTCAGATAGTGGGAGGCTCAGCTATCTAGTAGCAAGTGAAAAACTTAGACTTAGGAAACGGGACCCAGTGAGAGCCTGACTCTATTGTTGTCTAAGCTGTTTGTGTTTGGACAAGTCACCTCACTTCTCTGACCCTTCCTTCCTTCCTCCCTCCCTCCCTCCTTCCCTCCCTCCTTCCTTCCCTCCCTTCTTTCTCTCCTTCCTTCCCTTCTTTCCTTCCTTCCCTCCCTTGCTTCCTTGGGGCTTGAACTTTCCCTTGACTTTTTGTGTCCAAGACTGAAATTCTACCAATGTGAGGTATTCCTCCACTTCCAGAGTTTCCATTACTTCCGGCTTAGAGCCTCTCTCTGCCCAAATCTCAGACATGGCATTCAGGGCAGAGAGTAGGGTTGTCTGTACTATCTCAGATAGGCTCCAAGCTGCTCCTCACCATCTCAATTTTATCTTAAGGCTAGTAAAAGTCTCATCTTCTGTTCCGCTCTTTTCCACTCCTACCCCACCCCTGGCTCCATTATCCAAATCGCTTCTACAAAATCTGAAGTTCCTTTGGTGAAATTTGTTCTTCCTTTTTTTTTTTTTATGGCAGAGCCCCACCACTGGATTGACCCTTGATCAGCTAGGATAGCTGGTGTCACAGCTGAAGTAGAGATGTTCAAATCCAGTCAGATTTGTCTATCATTGGGTTGTCAGGCAGTGGAGCTGTGGCTCAAGTGATAATGTAATAGCCAGCCCTGAGGAAAAAAAAAAGCCAAACAAGAGCATTAGGCCTGGAGTTTGATCCCTGATATCAGAATACCAGTATGCTTCTAGAACATATAGATTCCCCCTGTTGAATTAAATCTGTGGAAGTCCTGCATATGTTTAACTCACACTACCAAATATTAACTAAGTATTGTGTTAAGAGTTTGCTGTAAATTAACTCATGGATCAGCAGCCAGTGGCTCAAACCTATAATCTTAGCTACTGATGAGCCTGTACATTTTGATTTCCAATTAATGAGCAAAAAGCTGAAAGTGAAGGTGTGACGCAAGACATAAAGCACCAGCCTTGAGCGATAAAGCCAATGAAGAATGTGAAGCCCTGAATTTAAGGCCCAATACCAACACACACACACACACACACACACACACACACACACACACACACACGCTAATAAATTCACTTGCTAATAAATTACAAGCATGAAAATTAGTCTCTTTTTATGTGTGGCCAGTCTTGGGGCTTGAACTTAGGGCACTGGCCTTGAGCTTTCTCAAGGCTAAAGCTCTACCACTTGAGCCACAGCACCACTTCCTGCTTTTTCTGTATATGTGGTATTGAGAACTCAAACCCAGGGCTTTGTGTATGCTAGGCAGGCACTCTACCACTAGGCCAAACTCCCAGCCTGTACAGTATTCATTTTTTTGTTGTTGTTGTCAGTCCTGGGTTTGCACTCAAGGCCTGAGCACTGTCTTTGGATTTTCTCAAGGCTAGAGCTCTACCACTTGAGCCTCAGCACTACTTTTGACTTTTTTCTATGTATTTGGTACTGAGGAATCGAACCTGAGTCTTTGTGCATGCAGGCAAGCACTCTACCACTAGGCCAAACTCCCGGCCACCTGGCCTGTAGAGTATTCTTATAGCCATTCTACTTATTATACAACTGTGCTGTCCAGCATAATCAGAGGTTGAGAGGAGGGGCTTCTGTGAAACTTAGGATTGATTCAATGTTTGAGCTTCCCTGATGCTTTCACACACTCTAAAAAGAGCCTCTGCCCACTGATGTTAGTGGATGCCTGACTGCAACTGTGACGTTAGAAGAGGAGGTGGTATTGAGGTGATACCCACTATTTTCACACATACACCTACACTTCTTCTTCGGTGGCTGCAAGGTGAGACAAGTGTTAGTCATGCTTGTAGAGACGCAGGATGCACCGGGCAGTTATTCTAATTAGAAACAATTAGAGAATTACTCACCATTGGTGTATTTCCTTGCCCAAAGAAGAAAGGTTTTGATGAAATAAACAAAATATTTAACTCTCTTCTGGCTATGTCCTTCTTTTTCTTTTTCTTTTTTTGTTGGTTGTGGGGCTTGAACTCTGGGCCTGGGCACTATTCCTGAGCTTTTCAGCTCAAGGCTACCACCCTACTCCTTGAGTCACAGCATCACTTCTGGTTTTCTAGTGGTTAAATGAAGATAAGAGTCTTACAGACTTCAGGTACCGAGGCTGGCTTTGAATCACAATCCTCAGATCTCAGCCTCCTGAGTAGCTAGGATTACAGGCGTGAGCCACCTCACCCAACTCTCTGTGTATGTTTTATATTAGAAATGAAGTGGTGGAGCCACTGTTGGAGGTTCATGCCCATAATCCTAGCTATTTGGGAGGCTGGGAACTGAGGATTGTGGCAGGAAACTCTAAGAGACTCTTAAATCCAACTAACACACACACACACACACACACGACAGAAGTGGAGCCTGCGGCTACTGAGGTAAAGCACTATCTATCTCTCTGTCTATCTATCTCTTATATATGTATATATATATATATAAGTGAATATGGAATGAAGTCATGGTTCCAGAAAGGTTATTATACTATAATGTGTATGTGGTACTGAGTAATCAAACCCAGAGCTTCTTGTATGCTAGGCAAGCACTCTACCACTAAGCCATACTTCCAGCCCCTATTATATTATATTGGAAGCAGGTCTGTAATGGAAACTTATATGATTATTTTCTAAACCTTTTTATTTAAATAAATAGGAGAAGTAAATTAAATAGAGAAAGTCTGGGAGGGAGAGTAAAATCTCCCAAATAACTAGGCTATCTAATGGATAAAATAAAATCTAATGGATAAAATTTAATAAGGATTAATGTAGCCTTTGTATTTACTTTAGGTCAGACAGATGTAGAGTAAGTAACAATAGCTTTGAAAAACACATGTTCTTTTTTTAGAGCATTAATTTTTAAAATTGATTTTATTTAATTTTTGTTTATGTTATGTTTTGTTTATTTAATTTTTGTTTACTAGGTAAGCACTCTACTACTAAGCCACATTCCCAGCTAAGACACATGTTTTTAAGTCCTCAATCTTACTCTTTTTGTTTTATTTTTGGTCAGTCATGGGGCTTGAAATCAGTGTCTGGGTGCTGTTCCTGAGCTCTTTTGCACTTGGGGCCATATTTCCACTTCCAGTTTTCTGGTGGTTAATTGGAGATAAGAGTCTCACAGATTTTCCTGACTGAATTGGCTTTGAACCATGATCCTCAGATCTCAGCTTCCTCAGAATCTAGGATTACAGGCGTGATCCACTAGCACGTAGCCTCAAAGTTCATTTTTAGGAACATGCCCAAAATAAATAATCATGGGTAAGTGAAAAGATTTTCCTATGAGGTATTCATACAACCATTATTTATAATAGAGAAAAACTGGGAGCAAATCAAATGTCAACCAAGAAACAGCAGATAGTGCAAGCTGTTCACCAAATATTCATTCTTTCATACCTAGATAAAGATAACTGTATTTTTAGCCTCTCTTGCAGCTAGGTATGATAGTGCTAAACCAATGAAATGTAAATGGAAGTTGTTAGAGGTCAGAGGTCAACTTATCTCTATATTACACTAGGATGGGACTGCTACCAGGGTTGAAACTCTTCACTTGTTTGAATAGAATTGTGGGGTTCTCAGACAGTAATGACATGTCTTTTGAATAGAATGGGGTGCTTTTCCTTCTTTCTTTAGGCCAAGCTGTGGTGCTTGGTTAAGTTCTGGGGAGTCCATTGTGACAGTTTCCAGCTAGCTATCACAGGGATACCTTGCTTCCTTTTAGATAAATGGCTGAGGAGGACTTAGCCTAGAAAAAGTTAAATGGGGTCATGGTCTCCTAATGGTCAAATGGCATGCAGAAGAAAGAATAAGACTTTACCTGTACCTCTTTACGAGTGAGGCACAGGTGTTTCACATGCATATGTCTTTTAATTTTTTTGTGTGCCAGTGCTGGGGCTTGAGCTCAGGGCCTGAGCACTGTCCTTGGGCTTTCTCAAGGCTAGAGCTCTACTACTTGAGCCACAGCATCACTTCCAGCTTTTTCTATGTATGTGATATAGAGTAATCAAACCCAGGTCTTTGTGCATGCTAGACAAGCACTCTACCACTAGGCCAAACTCCCACCCCTGTCTTTTTTTTAAATTAAAGAATTTATTAACATTGATTTTTACATCATATTTCAAATGACGTGTTTAAGAAACAAATGTTCAAGAAGGGAATCTCTATGTACAATCACTGGCACTTAGATTTTAGAACATAATTGCAATTAGGCTGAGGGTTTGTATGTTGTAGATACATATTAATCTATGTAATAAAACATGTAGTTGTGTTTATATTTTGAATACCATGTCCATAGTATTGGGTATGCAAATTTTGAGTCCTCGCTCTTGTTCTGTTTGGATCTAAAAGCCACATATTAAGGATACCATGTGCCTTTTGTTCCTTTGGTCTTGATTTGTCTCACTCAACATGATTCGCTTTAGATTTACCACTTCCCTGCAAATGCCATTATTTTGTCTTTTGGCTATGTAGAATTCCATTGTATATATATATATACCACATTTTCTGTATCCATTCATCTGCAGTAGGGCATCTGGATTGTTTTCATCACCTGGCTATTGTGAATAGTGCAGAGATGAACATAGCTGAGCAGGTGTCCTTATCATATCCCTGGTTATGATGTTCAGAATAGATGCTCAGGAGTAGTATGGCGGGATCGTAGAGAAGTCTATTTTCAGTTTTTTAAGAAACCTCCACACTGCTTTCCAGAGTCAGCCCCTGCCTTTTAATTTTGATTGCAGGTTAATAGTAAATGTCTAGGATAAAGCCATCTGCCGATGCTCCCACAGCTGGTAAGGCTCAGTTATGAGTTTGTCTTATTCTAGAGGTGGCACTGTTAGCCTTAAGACATCAAGGAGCAGAATATTTTTGAGTGGTGGAATTAGAGCTAGACACATTTTAGTCTTAGATTTGTCCAGAGCCATCTTGGCCACATGGTGGATGGTAGTGTCTGGCATCTTAGCTTCATGGTGGGGGGAGGGTGAAATCCCACTACCTTTCCAGTGATGGTGCCTCGATCCCTGGAGACAAGGGTGGGCACTTGGCTGATAGGTTATTAAACCTGTTAGTCCAGTGCCTGGGACTGGGAGTGTCCCATGATCTGACCCATTTAGGTGCAGATCAGCTCAGACACAGTGATGCTATGCCACATGATTCCATGTTCCCATCCTGTCTCCTGGCTCCTGGCTCTTCTCCAGTCGCTATGGCATCCTAATTCAGCTCTCCATTGGAGCTGAATTGTTTTGTTGGTATTGTTTATGTTCTTTCTTTCTTCTCTGGCCTTCATGGCTCAGTTTTTTTTTTAACACCATTAATTGTATTTGCTGGATGCTGATCTTTGAGATATGAGTGTACCGTGCAGTCACTGGCCTTTTAATAAAGACTGAGATCTGACCCCTCAAAATGTGGCTTCTCCATTTTCTCACCTTTTAACAATATGGGAAAAGGATGTATAATGCTTTGAATCATTCAATAGCAGACTGGAGTGTCTTGTGGTTTAAGTGAGCCCTCTGGCACAGAAAGGATCCACTCAGAAGTTAGCTAGCTCTGGGAGGAAGAAGCTATCTCAGATTATAGCAGCATGCTCAGTGAACCCCTGGTATATTCTAACTTTCAGGTGACATGTGCAGGTTGGGGTTTGGCTTTCAAGTCTGCTTTTATTTTAATCTCTTTCAATTCTTGTTCCCATCCAGCCAAGTTACATGTCCAATTGGTGTTAATTGCTGCAATTATCACTTCCTTTCCTAAAATTTAGACAATATGAGATCAAAATGTAGATGATCTGACATTTCAATGATATGACATATGATATTTTGTTGTTCCGTGGAATAAAGACATTCTTTTGACCTTCTTAAGGAAATCTCATTTAGTAAATAAGCTACATGTTGACTTTCTAAAGCTTATAGTCAAAATTTATTGAGTCAAACAGATTTTTCCCCCTCATTTTTTTGGGGGGGGCAAGTCCTGGGGCTTGAATTCAGGTCCTGAGCACTGTCCTTGGATTTCCCTCAAGGCTAGAGCTCTACCACTTTGAGCCACAGCATCACTTCTGGCTTTTTCTAGGTATATGGTGCTAAGGAATTGAACCCCAGTCTTGCTAGGCAAGCAGTCTACTACTAGGCCAAAGTCCTGCCCCCTGCCTAATTTTATAGAGATCTATGCTCTCACCACAGTGGGTCAATATAACGAAGATGGCTCTGTTTCTGGTGACCTGGAACAGATAGGTATGTGTGTGAGCACTGAGTCATGAGGCATGAAACAGACGTACACTGTACAGTGAGATTCAATAGGCTGGGCCTAACAGAGGACTTGGGGCAAGCTTCTGGAGGCCAGGCCATCTGCCTGAAGGCAAAACAGAAGTTCACCAGGTAAAGAGGTAAAGAAATGGAAGAAGAGGACAGGAATCTGTAAGTGGCAAAAAAGCTTTATTCTTAGAAGATATGAATTCAGACCTCAGTCTCGGCTGCAATGTTTCCCCTTGTGGATTTTCTATGAATAATTAGTCTGAATTTCTGAGACTACAAACGCATTGGGGGAAATGAATACTATTAGATACTATTCACAAGCTATTTGCCTGAAAGATTTGCTTGTTCTTTTTGTACCTTTTGAACTTTGCAGAGCGTTGTCCAGGGCAAAACTGAGGACTGTGGATGTGGTAGTTAAAACCCATTTTCCTTCTTTAGCCCCAAAATACCTGCTAGGGAAAAAACCAGACATACAGCGTATGTTCAGCATGTTCTGAGAAGGGCATATGCCACATGAAACAACATCTGACATGCATCATGCTCCAGTAAACTTCACTTTGGAACAAGGTCACAGAAAGAATGAATTCTGATCTTTACTCCCAGTATAATTTTGCTCTTAAAGAGAAACTCAACATTTAAAAAGTCATGCATCTTTTCCCTTATTTTTAGGGCTGTTTTTGCTTCCAAATGTTTCCTGGCTAGCACCCAGCTTTTTATGTGTGTTCTTGAAACTTTAGAAAGAACAATTTCTGAAAGTCACATTGGCAGCTGAGAAACTTGGAAACAACAAGAGAATATGGTCTGTCCACTGAATTTACTGCTTATCAAGTAGATAATGGTAGCTTTCATTAATTGAATATTTACTATGGGTCAATCACAGTCATAGGAATTTTCCAGGCAAATTCTTACTCAGTTGCTTCACGTGTATGGGATTAGCACTACTATTTCTTTTCAATTTTTTCTTCAAATGGGAAAATGGGTTTAGAAGCATAAAGCAAATTGTCCACACAGCTTACTGTGTGACCACAGAGTCTCAGTCTAACCTTCTATTACAGTTGTTCCCATAGCTTGGAAGCTGCAACACTGGCCCTGAGATCTTCAGAGTTAAATTTGGTCCCCTTTGTACTTACAGTTCTAGGCTTCAACAATGCAATCTCTTCTCAATATCACTGTAAACATTCCATTAACCATCAGGTTTAAAGGCTGTTGAATGGGCAGATGAGTTGGATTACCAGGGTGTGTTTCCTGGGGAAAGGCATAGTCTTTAGTCATTGGAAGTGGTAACAAAGATCACAGTGGTGTGGGATGAATATTTCTGGATGGTTGGAGATTCAGGGCTATTTGAACTTCACCATTGTATGCCTCTCATTCATAGGACAATCATCCATCTTGTTGTGGCTGAATTTTCTGCTCACCACTTTTAAAACCTTCTTGTGTTTTTGGCCCCTAGAAAACCATCATTATACCTTCACCTAGACAGATTATCATTCCATCGTTGAAGGGAAGAGGAGGATACATATTAACATGGAAACTGTCCAGGATGTGTATAATTGTACTTAAAGAAAATTATATTGCAGAAGAATATGTATTTTAGGACTCTTGTTTGTAAGCAGTAGAGAAAGGGAACTCTCTGTGGGCTAGACACAGTCATGAGTGATCCTGGAGTAGCTTAGAGAACTGAAGGATGAGTTACAATGAAGAACTTTGGGAATGACAGGATTATTGGAGTTCTCAGTGATGGAAACAAGGGTTTGAATTTTCTCAGGTCTCTACTTCTCACTATTTACAGCTTTTCTGGATACAATCAACTATTTTCCTTGCCTCTAGTCCTGGGGCTTAAACTCAGAGCCTGGGTGCTGTCTCTGAGTCTCTTTGTGGTCAAGACTAGGACTCTACCACTTGAGCCACAGCACCATTTCTGGCTCTTCCTGAGTAGTTTATTGGAGATAAGAGTCTCAATGGACTTTTGTGCCTGGGCTGGCTTTGAATCACAATGCTCAGATTTCAGCCTCCTGAGCAACTAGGATTACAGGCATGAGCCACTGATGCCTAGCTAATTTTTTGTTTGTAAGGCTTGAACTCCGGGCCTGGGCACTGTCCCTGAGCTTTTTCACTCAAGGCTAGCACTCTACCCCGTTGAGCCAAAGTGTCACTTCCACTATCAACCTTTTTAGTGAATTCTTTTTTTTTTTTTTTTTTTTTTGCCAGTCCTGGGCTTGAGCTCAGGGCCTGAGCGCTGTTCTTGGACTTTCTCAAGGCTAGAGCTCTACCACTTGAGCCTCAGCACCACTTCCGGCTTTTTTGTATATATGTGGTTCCAAGGAATCGAAGCCGGGTCTTTGTGCATGCTAGGCAAGCACTTTAACCATTAGGCTAAACTCCCAGCCCTTAGTGAATTCTTATAGTTCCTTAACTGAAGAAGAACACAGTCTTAGTAACTGAAAAACTTTAAGGGAGGATTTTGATTGGCTTGAATATGGTTATATGTTTAATTCTTGGAGCAAATCACTGTGGCCAAAAGTGAATTGTTTTTAAGGACTTCTGAAGGCAGAGGGTAAGATCTAAAGATAGAATTATCAAGATGCATGGAGACAAAAGCTATAATGTGACCATATATTATATATATTCTCCCTATAATTATATATTTTTTATATTATATTTAATTACCTTATATATTCCATGAAATTCCATATATTCATATATATGTGTATACTTTTGGTGTGCATGTGTGTATGAGTACATGTGTATATATGCATGTATATGTGTATATGAATAATATTTTTCAGTGATAGAGCAATTGCCTATCCCTGGTTTTGATCTCTAGTAAGAAATTGAGAGGAAATCAAAGATCCAAAGGAATATATACCATGTATTAAAAACTTATCTCAGAAGGTAGATTTTAATTTTTTTCTAGAAAAAGATTAAGTTTTATTTTATAACCATTCTTCCTGCTTTTGTAAGATGAAAAACACTTTAAAGATTTTTACTAAAAGTTTAAGTAAAAAAATTGTCCTAAACGGAGAAGCTCTTTGTTCACTCATTAATCAAACCCAGGAGCAATCATTCTAAAGTTGTTGCCAACTGGACACATATTTTTATCATTTAAATTAACTTGTTTTATTTCATTGTTTTCCTTCAAACAAATGAGTTCCCTTTCATTAAATTGTGTAGTTAACGCTTTTGTTTAGACAAGAACTATTTCTCAGTGCTGATCCAAAACCTGCTTCAAGAAATGGATGAATTTTTGGCAAGGTAAGTTTTGAAGCTTTGTACTATCTGTAACAATTGTTTAGTGCCAGAACATTCAGTAATCTGAGCCATTATTGTAGGTGGTAGGATATATACTTGATGATTGGAAGGAAAGTGAGTCTCATTTTCTGTCCTTGCCCAGTTCTGCCTTTATGTAGCACTGGCCCCTGTCTTGAGGCAGGTTGACAAATGGACCCATCACTTGTATCTTTGCAGTACAACTGCAGATTCTGCTCTTCTAATTTCATTAATGATTCTCCTATTACCAAAGACTGGTTCGTATTTGTCCAGTACTTCTAGTATTATGCAGACATTTATCTTTTTGACTTTCCAAATGCAGAGACCAAAGCAGGTATTTTTCAGATCTTGGGTTCTTGGTTAAAAGGAGTAAAAGAAAAAGTACAGTTTGGTTCCTAGAAACATTTTACCCTTTCTCTCATAAACAGAACCTATTTGTGCGCAGATATTTTTCTTCTACCCAGTTAACTCCAATAATAGTTGGATGCAGAACCCTGGGCAGCACAAGAAGCCAACACCAAGAAGTGAGCTGCAAATTAAAAGCCGACTATAGGAAATTCTTTGGGGGCTGGGATGTAGCTCAGTGGTAAAGTACTTGCCTAGCAAGTGCAACGTCCTGGGTTTGATCCCTAGTACCAAAAAAAGAAAAGAAAAAAAACACAGTTTAAAGAAATTCTTGGAATCACAGTGTACAAAATGTTCAAGCCATAGCTTCCTTTAATTTCTTGTTATCTTTGCTTTTCTAAAGTTTAAATAAAACTTTTTGTTGTTGTTGTTGTTGGTCATGGGGCTTGAACTCTGGGGCCTGGGCGCTGTCCCTGAGCTCTTCAGCTCAAGGCTACCTCCCTACCGCTGGAGCCAAAACCCCACTTCCCATTTTCTAGTGATTAATTGGAGATAAAAGTCGCACATCCTTTAGTGCCCCTGCTGGCTTTGAACTGTGATCCTCAGATCTCAGCCTCCTGAATAGCTAGGATTATAAGCGTGAGCCACTGTGCCCGCCTTCAATAAAACTTTAATAATAAGACAAGAAGCTAGTCATAAGTATGGGTTGCTAATTAATTCTTAATAATTACATTAAAATATAGTACATCCTGAACTTTTGCCTCTTTAGAAGACAGAAAATATAGCTTTGTTATGTAAATGATACTTGAAAAATGGTCATATTTTACACCCTTCTCCAAGTTCTATTATTTTCTTTTCTAACGTGAAGAATTGTATTATTTTAGCTTGCTTAAAAGTTTTGTAAGGTCTTTTCAGCATCTGCATGGATGGAAATGCAGGCAGGATTTAAGGTAAGAACGCTCTATGGGTTTCTATCATAGCTCAGCTCTTCAGCAGGAAATAACTAAGGTGTTTGAAGGTAACCACTTGAGGAATGAAGTGGAAGAGTCAAGGAGCCAAAGTTTGAGTAAGACTAATAAAAACATGAGTATGAAGCATTAGGGAAATTTTAAAGCTTGTTTCTGTATTTCCCCCCTCTTTTTAGTCTTCCAACAGGCTTATTTTTCTTGAAAACAGTGGCTTTTATCATAATGTGAAATGTGCTAATGGACTATCTGTAAGTAGCCAAGCAAAAGAGAAGTCTACGTAATTGGCAGCAGCTCATGGAAAACACCATTTAGAAACATACAGTAAAGATCAGAGTAGCTGGACCACCTGTGGCATCTTTCCAGAAGGAGAATCTAGAAATTCCTAATGACTATGATAACATCTACTTGTGACGTTTCCCCCAGGCTTGAGGACCATATTTGTTTATTGGATTATGGTGTCCTGGAATGAAGTATTGGTGTAGGTGTAAGGAAACTGGCTTTTCACTTTAGACAACACTGTGGCTATATGAAAGGGAAACTCACTCAAATTATCTGAGGAGGAGAAAAAAATGATTCAACATACAAATATTAAGAATGGTTTTTAGGACAAATCAAGAATGAGATGCTGGTTAGCTATGTACATGGAGTAAGTTGTCAGACAACCACATCTGTGGATTCTAGAATATCTTTTCTGGCCACATGACTATCTGTTCTCTTCTCTATGGACCAGTTATTTCTATGCAAGCTTCCCTTCCCTTCTCTTCCCTTCCCTTCTTCTTTTCTCCTGTTCTCTACATATCTACATATCTATACATCTATATCTATCTGAGAGAGTAATAGAGAGACAGAAAGAGAGGAGAGAGAGATAATGTGATTTTGCTGTCTTTGCTACCATGGTTTGGATGCCATAGTTCTAATCTGAGCACCATGATCCACAAGCTTACCATTCAATGCTAGCAAATGGACTCATTCTAAACTCCATTTGAAGTACCTGGAAGAAAGCCCATCATAGAACATTCAGAGACCGGTGCCACCCTAGACTCCATCCATCATGGCTGGACCCCCAGCATTTGTGGGTGAGCACTCCAGTCTGAGCCCACGTAGGGTAGCAAACTCAGATGTAATAGGTAAATTGACATATTTGTGGGAGGTCTCCCTATCCTCCCAACCCCAGGAAGGGGTTGGCAAATCCTCCTGCCTGCTCTCACAGTTCTCAGAGCATTGCGGTGGTGTAATTACTAGCTTCCATGTGTCTCCCTAAGTAAACTGTACAGTTTCTTAGGTCTGGAGGTACTGAACCACAAAACCTAGCAGGGAGAGTATGCTCAATATTTGTTGAATGAATGAACTAGTGAGAAAAAAAATCTGCTATGGAAGTGTGCTGGAGAAGGGTTTGCTACCATGAAGAAAGATGTGGAAATCCAACAAAATATAATGAAACAAAACATAAAACAACCACACACATACACTCAAACTTGGTGCAGATGGCTCATGCCTGTAATCCTAGATCCTTAGGATGCTGAGATCTGAGGATCAAAGTTGAAAGCTAGTCAGAGAAAACAAATCCCCGAGACTCTCATCTCCAATTTATCAACGTTGTCCTGGAGCTTTTCTCTTTTCTGTTGCATACTCATGCTCTACCACTTTGAACCACAGCTCCATTTCTGGTTTTCTGATGGTTAATTTGAGATAAGAGTCTCATGGACTTTTGTGCTTGGGTTGGTTTCAAACTGCAATCCTCAGATCTCAGCCTCCTAAGTAGCTAGCATTAGAGGTATGAGCCACCAGTGCGCAGTGAGAGAGTGTGTCTAATTCATCTTTTAGATATTTTCAGGTGGGAAACTATGTCTCAGTGAAGGTAAATATAGCTTCTTTAACATCTCTTGATCTACTGCAAAACGTTGCTGCTTAAAAATTTTTTTTATTGTAAAAGTGTTGTACAGAGAGATTATGGTGACATAAGTCTGATAATGAGTAAATTTCTTTTTTCCCAGTTTTTTCCCCTCATGACCCCTCCATTGCAAATTGTTCATTTTTCAATATAGTGTCTAATGAGTACCATTACGGTTCACCTTCCCCCCCCCCAATTTCTGTGCTTCTCCTTACTTTCCCCCAAACAGATAAACTTACATATAAGGAAAAAATGTACAGAAGTCAAAACATCAACAAAGGAGAAAAAACACTCCAAAACAAAAAAGCAAAATAACAAAAAACACCTCATTTCCATTTTTTGGAGTTCATTTCAAGCATCATTTTAATGCCCATAGCTATTGAGCCTTCGTGATCCTCTCCTAAGAATATCTTCCTTTGGTTTCTTTGTGTGAATGTTTAGAGTCCTGCTTAATATATCATTTCCAAGGGTAAGTTTTTACCATACATTGTGTTCTAATTACCACAAATGAGGGAAATCAGGCAACCTATGTTTCTTTGGGTCTGGCATACAGATTAATATAATTTTTTCCCAAGTCTTTCCAGTCCCTTATGAATGGAGCAATATGATTTTGCTGATAGAAACAGAATTCATTCGTGTATACCACACTTTCTTGATCCATTCATCCACAGAGGGGCATCTGGGTTGATTTCATATTTTGGCTATGGTGAACAATGCTGCAATGAACATGATTGTGCTGCTATCTTTAGTGTGGCTTGCTTATGGTCTATTGGATAAATGCCCAGGGATTGCTAGGTCATAGGGAAGCTCTATAGTCTTTTGAGGAACCACCATCCTGAGTGGTTGAACAAGTTTACATTCCCACCAACATTTGAGTAGCATTCCCTTTTGGCTACATCTCTGCCAGCATCTGTTGTTGTTACTTTTCTTGATCATGGCCATTCTAACTGGGGAGAGGTGGAATCTCAATGTTGTTTTGATTTGCATTTCTTTTATGGCCAGAGATGTCAAACATTTTTTCAAGTGTGACCATTCTTACTTCTTCTGAGATGTCTGTATGTCTTCAGCTAATTTATCAATTGGGATATTGTTTCTTTGAAGGTTTATTTTTTGGGGGTTTATGTTTTTGAGCTCTATATTTTAGATATGATGCCCTTTTCTGATGCATAGCTAGTAAAGACCTTCTCCCATTCTGTGGGCTTTCTATTTTTCTGTTTTTTTTTTTTTTTTTTTTTTTTTGCTATGCAGACACTTTTCAGCTTGATGCAATCTCATTAATCCAGTCTTTCTTTGATTTGTTGTGATTCTAGATCTCAGGAAGTTTCAATCTGTGCCCAGGGGTCCCAGTGTTTCCCCATCCCTTTTTGTAATATTTCCATGGTATCTGGCCTTATGTTGAAGTCTTTGATTCATTTGGAATTGATTCTGGTGCAGGGTGAAATCAAAGGATCTACCTTCAGTTTTCTGCACATGGATAGTTAAGTCTGCCAGCACCATTAGTTTGAGGCTATCATTCTTCCATCTTGTGTTTTTGGCTCCCTTATCAAATGTTAGGTTGTTATAGGTCTGTGGGTTAATTTCTAGGTCCTTTATTCTATTCCACTGGCCTTAGGCTGATCCTTGTGCCACCACCAAGATTTTTTTTTTGTATTACTCCGTTGCTTTTTTACTTAAAGCTATTCTTCTTTTGTTCTGTGTTTCCCAGATTGATCTGGGACTGAACATTAACCAGCTGCAGGCTCTGGAGTGATTGAATTATAGCTGTTCACTATCATATTCTGCTGAAGTGATTATTCTTAACTTTTTTTTTAACCAGGGCAAAGACTGAATTGGAAAGAAATCTGATGCAAAACATTGACCTTTTCCCTGTGGGAAAATTACATATTTAGGACATATAGCATAACTTTAACGTGCATATGTACACGTTTTAGGTAAATACATACACATGTATAATTTATATTTATAGCATAATATGTAATTATATAATCATATATATGTGTGTATGGGTTATAATAACTCCAAAGTCTAAGTATTCCTTTTTAGAAACCATGGATCAAAACAAAAGAAAGTAGCTAAGAGTAGTGGACATTGGGCTCCGTACTTAAATCTGCAACAGGTTCCCCTTGGTGAATGGTATTTGACTTTTCTGAAAGATAGTAAACATCTTACAATTTTTTTTTGTGTGAGAACAGTTGAGAAATGTGATTGCACATAGAAAGTACTGAAAAAAAAACCATGAGTCACATTTCAAAAGGTATAGGATTTTAGGAACTGTCCAAAGACTCAGCAGGGCTCATATATAACAAGCTTATTGAGCACAGCCAGTCAAGGACATGGGACAAAATGAACACAGCAGGTGTAGTTTGATTTGCACCTGAAGCATCGGGGGCAGGAGAAGGAATGCTGCTTTTTGGGTACAGGCAGAGAGAAGAGTATGAAGGGCAGGAAAGGCTCACCGCAGCCTATGCAAAACCTTAATATATCTTAGTGTAAGGAAGGCACAAGGGACAGGGCTTTGGGCTGGAGCAGAAAGCCATCTTTGTGTCTCAGAATCCAATTCCCTGAGGAGAAATTGGTTACTATTTGAATTCCTTCCAAGGAGGATGGAAGAAACCCCACAGCTACCGGGCTCACCCAAACATCTCCATGGCTGGATCGACTTCAGGTCTCTGAGTTTCCAGCAGGAGACATTTAGGTCTGGCCACTGGAGTGGCACGAAGTGGACTCATCAGGACAGAAAGGAAATCACCGCTTTCCCCATGGCCGCGAGCGTCGTCAAGTTTGTGTATGTCCTGGCCCCCTTCCTCGAAGGACACTTTTTCCAGTGAGAAACTTTTCCAGACCTCCTGCTCCTTGTGTGTGTGACCTCAGGCACCATCTTTCTCCCTTACATGTGACAATGAATCCACATGCACAGGCACATATCAAAAGGTAATAATAGTTGTGGTTGTTAGCATTGCTGTTATCTTCTTCACCTTCCGGGCTCTCTTCGGGGGTAACAAGAAGATGAGCATATTCTGGAATCTATGAAGCGGCTGGGACAGTGCGGCGAATGGCAGCTCCTCCCCCGCCCGAGGCTTAACTTAAAAGACCAGTGCTCTGCTGGCCCCGTCGCCGGTGGCAGAACCTCCTGACGCGTCCCAGAAGTGTGGGGCGGCCTTTGCCGGGGTCGCCCGGGTAGGGGGCGGGCCCAGGGCTGAAGATGCCAGTCAGGTGCTTCAGCTCCGAGGCCTACAAGGAGCAGGCGCGCTTCCAAGACCCCGCCGCTCTCTGTTGCCCCCCGCGGAGGCGCTCCGTCCCCCCCCCCCACACTCACAGAGCGGCTCCTCGGGAATGCTGGGAATGTGAGTCAGGGCCTCGGGGAGCGACACAGCCCGAGAGCGCGGGCCGAGCGCGCGAGCGCGCGGCCGTGTGCGCGTGCGCGGGCCTGGCCCGCGGCCTCAGGAGTGCAGCGCGCGGCCGCGGCGCGAGCGCGCGGCTCGGGACTGCGGCGGGCGCCGCCCCCTCGGCCGCCGGCCCCGCCCGGCCCCGCGCCTGGCCCGGCCCGGCCCTCAAGCCGCGTCCTCCTCATCCATCCACCTCCTCCCTCCTGGCTCTGGAGCTCCGCTCCCCGCCCCGCCGCGCCTCCTCCTTCTCCCGCTCCGGGTCGCTCCTCTCGCTCGGGCGCTGACTCCGGCTCCTCCTGGCCGCCCGGGGCCGAGGCGGCGAGAGGTTGTAAGACATCCATGTGGGACGGCCCCGGGGCGAGCATCGCAAAGGTGAGGCGCCGACGCCGGGCCGCCGGGCGTCCGGCTCCCCCGGGGCTCGCGTGCCGGGCGCCCCTCGTGCCGGGTTCCCCACGCTCGTGGGTAGCTGCAATGCGTTTATCGGGGGAAGCCGAGGGGTGAACCCGCCGCCGACACCGGGGCTCTCCGGGGCGGAGGAGGGGAGGGGATGGGGCGGCCTAAGGGCGGATTTACCGCGATGTATCCCCTCACCATCGGAACAAGTGCACGGTTCTCCTCGCCCGGGGCCCGCCCCCCCGACCCCCTCCGGCGGCCCCCTCGCCCACGTCGCCTTTCTTTTCCTCCAGATTTCCCCCCGCGTGCCTGGCTTCCCCTCACGCTTGGAGGGGTGGGGTGCTGGCGAGGGCGGAGGTCTCTTGGAACCCCGTCGCCCGATAAAGTGGAGGAAGGAGCCCGTGGTGGTGGGGGGTGGTGCCTGGCTGTTTGGGTGGGCTCCGAGGGGAGCTGGTTGAGAAAATGAAATAAAATAACCCCCCCCAGTCAGGGAGAACGGATCCGGATTTACCGGCGTGGGGTAGGAAGGGGTGGCTGTGGAGGAAAAGGAAGACGACGTGAAATTAACTGATCTTCGTGGCCACACTCCCCCTGCCACCCCCAAATGAGAGGAAAAGGAGTCCTTATTAGGGTGGACCCTCCCCCTCACCCCTTCATTTTCAACCGATATTGCTGTCCGAATCTCTGAAAGATCATTCTAGGACAGTGAAGATTAAGGGCTTGCTTTCATGCGGGGTTCAGCGCTCGTAACTCTCCGTGCGGCCCTGCCGGGCTCGGATGGCACTTGGGGGGCTCCCTTGTGGTCGAAGGGAGGGTCGGCGTCCTGGGGGAGAAGATCGATTCCAGGGCGGTCGTCCGCCTTGGCTGGAGGAAAGACAATTTACTCCGGGAGCGGGGAATTGTCGGGTTCCTCGGTGATTGACAGTCTCACCTGCCACTGAGGTGGGTGGACCCGGGACCCGTGGAGCCCCGGGAGCCAATCAATGCACGGGAGAGGAGGGCCGCTCCCACTTGTCATGCTTAGAGTCCTGGCTGGCTCTTCAGTCAGTGGTTTGACTTAACCATTTGGGGTCCACCAGGTGAGGGGCTCCAGCTGTGGGAAGGAGACCAGGGAGAGAAGGCGACTCGAAAACGGGCTCAGGAGCAAGTAGGTTTGACCCTACGTTCCCTTGTCTTTTCCCCCTTCTCATGTTTATTAGTTGTGCAAGTTGGGGATACTTGAGGGTATTTGGCTTGGGAGTGCATATGAAATATAGCTGCGTGGAAGAGTGCGATGGGCACGGGGGTGTTGTGGGTGACAGCTGCCCGTGGGTTCCTCCAGAGTGGCAGGTGTTCTCCGTAAGGGACATCAGTTACTGTTGAGGTGGCCAGGGAAAGGGTGTGGCATAGTCTCCTATGGTCACTCTTGCCCTTGTAAAGTCACATTGCTTCTGAGGATACATTACTTAGCTGCTGGCTGCCTTGGGTGAATTTATAAGATATTTTAGAAGCAGGCAATATTAAATGTGCTCTATTGGAATCCACAGGAATAGATGAACAAGATTCTTTTTAGTCTTGACAGCGTAACTCAACTCGTGGAAGTTGTGGAAGGCTGCCTCGTTCTCTCCGCGTTGGATGCCTGTGGTGTGCGGTCAGGAGCTGTCACTAGAAAAATTTGTCCTTTTCTTATTTGAACCATCTTGTCGCTTTGCCTCTGTGCGCCATCTAATAAAAGCTAAAAGCCTTCCACACCTTTTTTTTTGGTGGGGGGAGGGAGGTAGGTTGGGTGGTGGCTTTCTTCAGTAAGGCTTGCACTGGTAGATGCAAAGGCTTGCAAAGGATTAGATTCCTCTCAACTCTCTAGTACCGAAAGACTGCCCTTTCAGCACTCCTCTCTTCGAATTTATTAGAAAAAGGACTTTGCCCAGAAAACTGTAACCTTTTAGGAACTGCACCTCTATGTGAGCATAGTGATATGAATTCAGCATTTCATGGATTGTGAGCCAGGACACACTGATTGGGATGTTCTTCATGTAGAAGTTAGTTTTTAAAGGTATTATTATTACTGGTATATAATCATTGAATTTACTAGTGTTTTACTGAGCTCGTGCAATATCTTTTTTTTAAACTCTACATAGTAGATACTATTATCTTTAAATAATAGTTGCCTCAGTTTAGTATGACAGTGAGAACTTAATCTGTGACCCCCAGATCTTGCCATGGCCTTGGATTCAAATTTTACTTGTGTGGTCTGCCTGTGTCATTTGAATTGGGGGCTCTCCCACCATCTGTGGAGTCAGTGCTGTGAAAAATCTACTTCCTGTGGATGATCTTTACACCTGCTTGTTTGCTTTTCCATTTGAAGACAGTTCTCCTACCAGTTGGAAATTTTAACATTTTGTCCTTAACATATGTCTTTTTAGTAGAGCATTTTTGGCCCAGTGGAAATTTAGTTCTAAACTTGATGATGACTTCAAAGAGGTAACACCAAGCAAAATCCACATTTCTGTTTTTTTTTTTCTTGATGCTTCAAATTTCTGGTTGGAATTTAAATAGGTTGGTTCCCTTGCCCAGCCTCCCCTAAGGAATTAGACATTCTAATCTTCACTTACAGAAAGATCCTTTTTCAGTAATGATTAAGTATACTTACATTTAAAATTATTCTACAAAACTAGTATGACTATAATTATTATTGTAGCATTGTTATTGTATGGGAAAGGTCACAGGAGTAATCTTTTTTTTTTTGTCTTTTTTTTTTTGCCATTGTGGGGCTTGAACTCTGGGCCTGGGTGCTATTCCTGAGCTCTTCAGCTCAAGGCTAGTGCTCTACCCCTTGAGCCACAGTGCCACTTCCAGTTTTCTGGTGGTTAATTGCGTTTCACAAACTTTAGTGCCCATACTGGCTTTGAACTGCGATCCTCAAAGCTCAGCCTCCTGAATAACTGGAATTATAGAGTGAGCCACTGTACCCAGCTTGGAGTAATCCTTACAGTAGCATTCTCTTGGTGAAAAGTGGGGGAGGTGGTTTTCCTAAGAAACCTGAGGGAAGTAATAGTGTGGGAATACACAGATTCACCCTTCAACAGCTATCACTGGTCAGGTTAGGTTGACTTTTCTAGAATCTGCATTCTTGCCCATTTTACCCGAATACACTTACGCTGTGTGAGTGTGCTCACACGTGTGTGCCAGTGCCAATACTGAGGCTTGAACTCAAGTCTTGGGCACTATCTCTCAGCTTTTTCACTCAAGGCCAGTGCTCTACACTTGAGCCATAGTTCTACTTTCGGAGTTTTTGCTTGTTAATTGGAGATAAGAGTCACATAGGCTTGCCTGCCCAGGCTGAGTTCGTACTACAGTTGTAAGATCTCAGCTTAGTAGCTGTGATTACAGGAGTGAGCCTCTGGCACTTTGGTACACTTTAACTTAAAAAAAGTGGGGCAGGCTGGGAAGGTGGCTCAGTGGTTGAGTGCTTGACTTGTATGCATGAAGCCCTGGGTTCGATTCCCCAGTACCACATACACAGAGAAAGCCAGAAGAGGCACTGTGGCTCAAGTGGTAGAGCACTAGCCTGGAGAACCAAGAAGGCTCAGGGATAGTGCCCAGGCCCTGAGTTCAGGTCTCAGGGACAGGCAAAAAATAAACAAAAACAAAAAAAAAACAGCTAACAAATTAATATTCTATCTGTCTTATGACTGAGCCAGTGGCTGTTTTAACAATGTTTATATTATTCTTTGACACTGTAGTGTAGTATTTGAGAAGTTATTAGAATGCTAACATCAATGATAATGTCAGTATCACAAATTTAAAAGTTAATCCATATAGTCTAAGATGGGCCTTGGGTCACACCCAGGGTGATAATCCATCCAGAAAATTAATTAATAATAAAAATTAACCCAAAGATGGAAATTGTTGGACATAGCAAAGGTGAATATTTTCAGCTTATTCTTTCTCAGGTGAAGAAAAAGAACAAAAATAAATGAACATGGGAGAAACGCTAAAATATTTCAAGTGATAAAAGCTACATTAAGCAAATTTTGGGCATAATAAAACTCCGATTTGCAGCAACAGGTATTTACTGCCATACTCAAGATTATTCATGTGTGTTACTTAAATTGTTAAGGCATTATTGATTAGAACCTACAGCATTTCAAGAGTTAATATTCAATGAATGTTAAGCACAGAATTTTAGTCTTGTGTGCATCTTGTTGTCATGGAATTTGCCATTAGGAGTAGGTGTAAGGAAGGAATTTTTTTATGAAGTGGCATTTTCTTGAATCTTAAAGTAGAGAGAGTGGTAGACATGCAGGTAGAGAATTGAAGTAGATTACAGCATAAATAGGAATGGCACATGCCATAAAGGAGTTACTCCATTTAGCCAGAGAGTAAGCAATAATTATAATAGCAGTCGTATTTATAGCTTCACATTTTTCCTCTCTTTTTTGAAGCACTGAGGATTGAAGCCAGGGCCTTGTATATGGTAAACAAGTACTATTACCATTGAGCTAATCCATAGGCTACCCTTCCCCTCCTCTTCCTTCTTCTCCCTTTTTCTCCCCTCTTCTACCTTCTTATCCCCTATCCTCTGTTGTTCCACTACATCTTTGTTCAGCAGAATTTCTCTCTATATTTCCCAGGCTGGTCTTGGAGTCCCAGGCCTTCATCCTTCTGAGTTCTGGGATTACAGGTCCACGCCACCATGTTTAACTTTTTTGAGTAGTTAGCTATGTGCTAACTGTGCTTAGTAGTTAACCCAAATATCTAACTTGATATTGGGTAGATATTGTTGATTGCCTAGCCAATATTCTCTGATTTATTTGTAAAAGAACCGCAGTTTTCTGTGAGGTGAGAATATGCTTACTTCACCTAACCTAAGTCCATTGCAGCTAAGAATGACCATGACACTGAGGTCTGGCGGTGATGGGCCTGGAGATCCTTGGGTGAAGACTGCTGAAAGTTTAACGAGGAGAGTGGGCTCCGGTAGCTTTTTGGCCCCTTCCTGCTTCTTGCTACTTGATATAAAGGTGCAGTACCTGAATTGACAGTAGCCAACTATGACAAGATAAAACCATGTGTTAAAAAATGGTAAAATTGGGGGCTGGGAGTTTGGCCTAGTGGTAGAGTGCTTGCCTAGCATGCCCGAAGACTTGGGTTCAATTCCTTGGTACCACATACATAGAAAAAAAGCTTGAAGTGGTGTTGAGACTCAAGTGGTAGAGCTCTAGCCTTGAGAAAGTCCAAGGACAGTGCTCAGGCCCTGAGCTCAAGCCCAAGCTGGCAAAAAGAAAAATTGGTAAATTGTTGGTAGCTCACCCTAGTTAATCCTAGCTACTTAGGAGGCTGAGACCTGAGGATCATGGTCAGAAACCAAACTTGGGCAGGAAAGTCCACGAGACTTCTGTCTCTAATTAGCAACTAAAACTCTGGAAGTAGAGTTGTGGTTCAAGTAGTAGAATGCTAGCCATGAGGGGGAAAAAAAGAAACTCAGGGAGAATGCCCTGAAAGTGGGATTGTGGCTCAGTGGTAGTACATTAGAGTTTAATTCCCCGCACTACAGAAACAAGACAAAACAAAATTAAACAATTGGTAAATCTGAGCCTGGAAAGATAATGGTCTTAATGACATTTTTCATTCACTACACTGCTTTCCCTGTATTATAAAACAAATCTGTAACCTGTAAGCAACTGTTTAATACTTTTAGCCAAAGGAAAATTTCACTGATAAATACTTTCTCAAGAGCTTTTCACAATAGATATTATCTATTTTGATAATATTAAAGGACTTGGGGCTTAAATACATGCCAAGTAGTGTGAATGTGGATGAAGCTGAAGGGGAGCTGGACAGCAGGCAGCCCTGGCAACTGAAGACTAAATGAAATTGGGTGAACACAAGTCATACTTGGCTCTTAACCTGTAATCTTCTGGGAACAAAAGGGAAGTTTCCCAAAGGTTAGTATTAGCTTCTCTTGATGGCTTCACATTTGCCAGAAAGTAGGGTGTGAGTAATGTACTGAATTGCCAACGGGATGTGAATCATGACTCGGTGCTGCTACATGAGGCTTTCTGTTCCTCGTCAATTCATTTGTTGAGTCCTTGATGACTTTGGATGACATGATTTTGGTCTGGGTCTGGCTTCACTGTGTCAGTTAAAGGTAGTGGAGGTAAAGGGCCAAGTAAGAGGATCCTGCTGTGGTCCACAGATTCTGCCAATGGACTCTGCTCATTTTCTTTTCTTGTTCTTTTTTGCTGGTCCTGGGGTTTGAACTCAGGACCTGGGTGCTGTCCCTGAGCCTCTGTGCTCAAGGATAGCACTCTACCATTTGAGCCACAATGCCACTTCTGGCCTTTTCTCAGTAGTTTATTGGAGATAAAAGTCTCATGGACTTTCATGCCCTGGCTGGCTTCAAATGATCCTCAAATTTCAGCCTTCTGAGTAGCTAGGATTATAGGAGTGAGGCACCAGCACCTGGGTTGACTCTGTTTTCATCTGTTAAACAGTCCAGAGCTTTCATCGAGAGGATGCATTTTAACTTTCTGGGTGTCTCTCTTCTCACTCTGTGTCTGTGTCTCTGGGCCTGTCTCTCCTCCCCTGTCCTCTTTCCTTCCCTCCCCGCTCTGTTTTCAAAATCTATACAAGGATTTGCTTTACTGGTAGTGGTTTTCAGCTGTAGAATTTTTTGTTTCCTAAGTGAAAAGAATTATCTGTACCTTCAGTAGGTTTATAGGAGAAAAGCAAAGTTGCTCTGAAAATTTATGATCCAGGTTTAAGTTACATGAGGTGTCTTTATGTTGAGGCCACTGCTCTAAACTGATCCTAATATATGCTCTTAGGTACAGACTTATGTGACCCTTATAGCTGTCCAGATGTTTTGAGCATCTTTTAAAATAAGCCCTTTCGTTATTCTATAATTTGTTTTGTCTTACTATCTCTGGTAGAGACTATGATTGTTCTCCATAGCCACTTTCTTTTGCTTTCAGGCATAGGCTGGAAGTGAATAGAGTCACTTCTATGCTGGAACATTAATTTCTAGTATGAGGCTATCCAATGCTCTTTTTCACTGTTGTGGCAATCATAGAAACACAGACCGCCATCTGCCTGGGTTCTTCAGTCACTCAGCAAGACTTCCAGTCAATGGGAATTGGATCATACTATGTGACTGAGAAGTGATCCTGTATTGTTTTAAGGCAGGAAGATTTTGTGATTGTTTTACAGCACTTTTTAGTGTAACCTTGCTGATACATTAATATTTAGCACATCTGCTAAACTTTATTTAACTTATGTTTTGGATGTCTTCTGGGTGAATCTAACACTTGACCAACTTGCCCTTCCTTTGTGCTTAGGAAAGCAGTAGGCAGGTATTGGCATCTGTTATCCATGCAAGTATCTGTACTAATAGACTCTTGGAGTTGGGGTATTTATACTAATATTTAGTTTCATGTTTTAAAAAAGACTGAAGAAGCTGGGTGCAGTGGCTCATGTTTGCAGTCTTGGTTATTTGGGAAACTGAGATCAGGAAGATCATGGTTCAAAGCTAGCTTAGGCAAAGAGTTTGATCCTGGGTGTGATGGCACACACCCACACACACCCACACCCACACCCACACACCCACACACACTTATCATCCTAGCTCTTCAGATAGTATGAATAGGAGGATTATACTCCAGACTGGTCCCTAGGCAGGAAACAAATCCTATTTAAAAAAATCACAAAGACAAAGAGGGATGGAGATGTGGCTCAAATGGTAGAGCCACCTGCCTAGGAAGATATTTTGTAGAGTATGCTTTTCCTTAAAGGAAACAAAAAGGTCTTAATATCATTTTGTTTTTGTAGGTTATAGAAGCTCTGTGGCTTGGAGAGACTAATGATTATCAGTTATCATAACAATGGTGTATGCTTGTTGATCTGTGAAATATTTATTGAACACCTACTTTGTGATATGCATTGGGGCCCAACGGTGAGCTATAGCTAGTTTTGCACTTGGAGTTCGTACTACACTGGGGCATCATGGGTGAGTTTGCTCTGTTCAGCAGAGGACGCCAAAGTTGAGTTTTTTATCCTCGGAGTTGGACTGAAGTCTGGAGTAATATCTCCAGCTTACTAGAATTAAGTTTGATACTTAGTAGATGTTCAATAAAGACTTGTTATCTGAAGGGACAGAAGTACTTGTTCAAGGAGCCAGATTTGAACCCATACCTGCCCGCTTGTTAAAGTTGCTAAGATGTTACAGGATGAAGTGCAGCATATTGTCCATGAGGCAACAGAAACAACTGCCCATCCCTACAGCATTAGTGCCGAGAGCGCCAGGAGGAGCTAGGCTGTCTCACTTTCAAGCCAGACTTGAGTCTTCTGAATGGTGTTTTGCTTACTTGGTCTCAGCTGGGGAAGCCCAAGGTCATTTCTACATGGACTTAATTGAAATGTACATCTCACCCTTCCCCTGGACCAGTTCAGTGTCTGCCCCAGTAGAATTTCCTCAGCAACTCTGCTGGCTGAGCCCTGTTAACCTCTTGGGTGTTGCCTTCACCTCTTCAATTTTTGAGATTTGTTGCTTTCAAGTTCTTTCAGCTCTTGAACTTGACTTGGCCAGACAGAGTTCGCTTTGGTCAGAGACCAGAAAATCTCCGGTTGCTGGCACCTAGTGGGCACTCAACAAAATGAAAAAGGGAGATGGAAAGCTGGAAAGCTGGCACTTTCAGGAAGGACCTAAATAATTCCTTTTTTGTTCCTGAAGGTTGCAATTAGATTACAGTACTGTTGCATGTGAATGGTGTGAGTGAAAGGGCATCTCTGAGGGGCACCTGTAGAGTGGAGGCTAGTAGCAATGTTTAGAGATGCCTTATACCAGTAGCCTTTCAGTGCTGTGTTTTGTTTTTTTCATATTTGGATCACATAACTCTCTTTGGTTCTGAGGTTTAAACTTGGAACCTCAAGCTTGCTAGGGAGTTTACTTTTTAAGTCACATTCCCAAGTCCTTTCTTTTTTGCTTTAGTTGTTAGGATCTCGTGGTTTTGCTCAGGCTAATCTCAGATCTGGAATCTCTTAACACATAGCCTAGGGAAACGGGTGCATACCTGTGTACCTGGCTTTGTTTGCTGAGATGAGGTCCAGTCAGCTTTTTTGCTGAGGCTAGCCTTGAACTAATCTCTTCTTCCCAACATACTGGGCTCATTTAACTTTTGTAAATATATATTAATATATTTATATATATATGGGAGCTATCTAGTGCCATTCCTTCTTTTCCTGCCCTAGTGCTTTCCACCCTTAAAGGTAGTTGTCATTGTGTGATTTCAGATATGAATGAGTTGCAGGCAGCAAAGATCATTTCCCCCTAAATGCATGAAGAATCAAGTTATTAATTCAAGACAACTTCTTAGTGGGTTGGAAGACAAGAGCTTGAATGAGAACTGAGCAATGTGACTGTTCTGGAAGAATACTCTCAGATCCTTATGCAAACCATGAAAGACATTTCTGCTAAAATGGCATGACTAATTATAGCAAGGAAGAGCTGGGTTTCAAAAGAAATGAAACCTTTCTGTGCACTGTAGTTACTAGTTGTTAGGTAGTAGATTTTTTTTTTCTGTAGGAAGATAAATGTGGGAGTCAACCTTAAGAGAATGTGCAGTAATTGAAGGTGTTTGGGGGGAATTGGGAACTGTTCTGGTGGTAGAGAACTCTTATCTGAAGGTGGAGGGTTGACCATCTCTTTGGCATGTGAGGCTAGGCTGTGATCCTTAGTTATTTTCTCAGTGATGTTTGTGGGCATTAGACTCCTACCAGGGTGTTCTCTCTTGTGCCTTAAAGGTCACCTTAGCTGTGTTGCCTTCCTGACCGCTAGCTTCAGCTTCATAACCTTGAGGGTCAAGACCATGGTTCAAAGGACAAGATTCAAGTGAAGCAGAATTGTTAATCTTGTTCACATTCACCTCTCACGAGGCTCTTTTTCGCATCTTTCCTCTGGCATTTTTCCCCCTTTCCTTCTGGCTGCAAAGTTCTCTCAGACTTCTTTGTTTTCCACATTGGTTTGTTCTCATTGCCTCTTTCTGGGGAAAGCGAGAGGGTGGGGGAGGGGGAGCGAATTGAATGATAGGTTGGTATAGTGTAGACTATGTGAAAATAGGTCCTGTTTGATGTTGAATGGATACAAAGCTAAGTGGGTTTTATTGGCTGCTATTCAGCCTTGCAAGAAGGGAGCAGTTAGCAAGGGGAATTCTTTACTTTTTTGTTTAAGGCTTAGAACTATATTTTTATATACAGGCTTCAAATATACTTATAGACTTGACTTCATACCATGAACAGTTGGAATAACTTCAAAGCCAGTTCTTTTAGATATAGAGATGTAGGGTCAAGAGACCTGAGTTTCCTCTTGGTGTTTGCCACTAGATATTTGGGATCTCTGGTTCTCTATTAGATAGTCTAATTTTCCTCCAAAGCCCTTTGTGTAGAATGATATTTCTCATAACAATTTCTTCACGTAGAGTGTCAACTTAGTGACTGCCATTTGTTGGATATGTTAACCAGGAAATTAAAAATGATGTTCATGGTGGACATTGTTAACAGGGAGTTAAACCATTTTTTCAAAATATAGATTCTGAAAAAAATTTCCTATAGAAGTAAAGGACATGTTAGTTTTGTCATTAGTGACATTAATTAATCAGTTGGCTTTTGGGGACTGAGAACTGAACCCAGGTTCTTGTATATGCTAAACACAAGCTCTAACACTGAGCTATACCTCTTTAGTACTCATTAGTGTTAATTAAGAAAGTTCCTCACTGCTAGTGCAGTATTCCTTTGATTTGCCAATTGCTATAGGTTATTGTTTTGGTGAAAAATTCTCTGGGAGTCCTGAAAAACAAGTAAAGAGAAACCAAACCAAATAAAATGGTATTTGGAAAAGGATCTATCTCAATTGATTTGTTGTTCTGTAATTTATTTGTTAGAATAATGCACCATGGGAATTAGAAAAAGATTAACTGGGGCCAGGAGTTTGGCCTAATAGAGTGCTTACCTAGCTTGCATGAAGACCTGGGGTTCAATTCCTCGATACCACATACATAGATAAAAGCCAAGAATGGTGCTGTGGCTCAAGTGCGAGAGTTCTAGCCTTGAGAAAGCCCAAGGACAGTGTTCAGGCCCTGAGTTCAAGACCGGAACTGGCAAAAAAAAAAGATTAAATGATTCCTAGTCTTGACCTTAGGAATGCTAAGATGGTACATTCATAGCCCAAAAGAGGACAATGTAAAAATTTCAGTTTGGGTGTAGTAAACTCCACAGCCCTCTAATATACTAGGTCAAGAAGGTTTGTAAATATTTAGCTCACCTATCTCACTTTTGTACCAATCAGCTCCATTTAGGCAAAGGATTAAGTAGTTGCAACAATTTTAATTCTTTTTACCATGTCTTTTATTCACATTATAGGACCATTCAGAAATGTCTGCCTGCCTGCCTGCCTTCCTTCCCTCCCTCCCTCCCTCCCTCCCTCCCTTCCTTCCTTCCTTCGTTCTTTTCTCCCCCCTCTCTTTCTTTTTTCCCTTTTTGGTCAGTTGTGGGGATTGAACTCTGGGTCTGGGTGCTGTTCCTGAGCTCTTCAGTTCAAGGCTAGTGCTCTACCACTTGAGCCACAGTGCCATTTCTAGTTAACTGGAGGTTTATCGGAGATAAGAGTCTCATGGTCTTTCATGCTCCAGCTAGCTTTGAACCATGATCCTCAGATCTCAGCCTCCTGAGTAACTAGCATTAGAGGTGGGAGCCACTGGTGCCTTGCTCAAAAATGTATTTTTTTTAAAGGCAAAATAATATTCCATTTAGGTATATATCATGTCTTCTTTACACATTCATGCCATTGGATATTTGGGTTGCCTTTATCTTTTGAAATGTGACTCATGTTTCTGTGTCAGTGTCTATCAACTGCTTTTGCATATGGGTGATTCCCTGACATTTCTGTCCTGTCCCCTACAAGAGAAGGTTAGCCTTTCAAAGATCAAAAGAAGCCCTTAGGTGGAGATGCTGCTTTTGACAAAAGATTGGAAATGTGACTAAGATAGTAGAATCCTTGCTTAGCAAGCAGGAGGCCTTGAGTTCAATCTCCATTGCTGGCAAAGTTCTGTGGGGGCACTCTAAGATGTTCAAGTTAAGAGGGACGTTAGAGGGCTCTGTGTGTGTGTGTGTGTGTGTGTGTGTGTGTGTGTGTGTGTGTGTGTGTGTGTGCTGTGTGTACTGGTTCTGGGACTTGAACTCAAGGCCTGGCTGTTGTCCCTTAGCTTTTTTGATCGAGGTGGTGCTCTACCACTTGAGCCTCAGTTTCATTTTGGCTTTTTGCTAGTTAATTGGAGGTAATAGTTTCACAGACATTTCTGCTTGGCTTTGAACCACCTCAGATCTCATCTTCCTGAGATATAAGCTCCCAGGTAATAGAGCTGTTACAGCATCTGCTCACAAGGTACCAATCTAAGGTTGTTGAGAAACAGATTTTAACCCTTTAATTCCTGACTTCTGAAATTACCTTTAATTACAACTGTTCTGCTCAGATATAAAGATGGATGCCACCTGCTTCTTTCCTTCAAGAAGCTTTCAGGGCTGAATAATATTATAAAAGACTTAAGTGAATTTAGCGGCATCATTTAGTACAGTCAGAAATTCATGACCCTTTCTATGGGATCGAAGATAGCAGGTGCCTTGGTCCTCTTTTTCTTGGCTTCTCATGGTGAGGAATGCTTGAGCCACGTACAGGTGGTCTCTTCATGAGACTGTGCTCTAGTCCCATGCTTACCATTAGAATCATGAACTTCAGACACCACCACATGCTATTTGCACTGTTTCACAATTTTTGTCACCCCAAGCTAGGTTTGTCTTCCTTTGAGCCTTTCCATGATTGTCTTCATCTTCTTGTCCAAGCATCAGGAGCAGCTATTTGTCAGGAAAGAAATAAGATCCACAAATTATAAAGAAAATATATATGGATCCAGTAGAAATGGTTGGTTCTGTTTGTGTGTCTGGAAAGATATCGTTTACAAACGATTTGCATCTGTCTTGAGATTTAACAAGGGTTAATACAGTTCTTGAAAGGGTGACATTTCTAGATTGGTAACGCTGTATAAAGAAAGAAGAGCGAGAGAGAGAAACTAGTGAGAAAATGCTGTCCCACATTTTAACCTAAATGTTAAATATTCTGTTTTAGCAGTGTATTTGTGGTAGCTGAATGTATTAGTCAGCTATTGCTAGGTTATGCTAAAATAACAAATGACCTCAAACCTCAGTATCTTACTTCTCTCTTTTGGGTTGTCCATAGTTTTGTTCATGCTGTCTTTATTCTGGGACTTTGAAGGAACCTTTCCCAGGCCACCCTCTTGATGAAGATAAAATTCTGGTTTACCCACACAAGATGGCTCATGCCTTTTTTTTTTTTTTTGCTAATGTCAGGTGTTGAACTCAAGACCCCTGGATTACTCAGCAAGCATTCTATGACTTCAGTCACATTCTCAATCCTTTTTTTTTTTTTTTTGATAGGCTCTCATCTGGGTTGGCCTACCTCTACCTCCCAAATAGTTGGGAATATCGGCATGAGCCACCACACCTGGCCACTTAGAACTCCTTTTTGGATATGGCATGAGTCATACCTGTTCATACTTCATTGACTAACATAAATAACCTGGTCAAGTTAGATGTCAGCGTGGTTAGGATTCTCCTCCTGCTATAAGGGGGTTGTAGGTGATACCATTTACTGCATTAATTAAAAATTTAATTTCATGTACTAATTTTTTGCTAATTTTCTAAACCAGCTAATCAGTTTTAGCCTATTGGAAGTCATTTAGTATTGTCATTCCTATTTTATTCACAATGAAGGAAATACTGTAATAAAGGGTTTCTTTTAAGAAAGCAACTCAGTGTGTCTGTGGTCAGCGTTAATAATCACCATTGTACTGCCGATTTACTAACTTTCGACATTGTGCTAAGCCTTAGATATTGTCTGATTTAATCCTTACTTCAGCTTTGTAAAGTAGCCTTTGTTACATCTGACGCCATTACTACTTATTGAGGTTCAGAGAAGTCTGTTAACTTGCCCAGCAGTAAACATAGTGGTAAATGCAAGATTTACCACTCAAATCCAGGATGTGCTAAATCACTCTCAACTGAAGTTTCTCAAACTTGAGAACTTTCATTTTATTTTCACTGATCCTGGGTCTTGAACTCAAAGCTTTGTTACTGCCCTGAGCTTTTCTGGTCAAGGCTAGTGCTATAATACTTGACTCCCAGCATCACTTGCAACTTTTTGGTGCTTAATTGGTGATGAGTCTCATGAATTTCCTGCCTGAGCTGGCTTTGAATCTCCATCCTCAGATCTCAACCTCCTGAGTAGTTAGGATTATAGCCTTAAGTCACTGGCACCTGGTGAAAAAATTCATTTTAAAGAAAGTTTCTTATGAATCCCAGGATTGACTTAAATTATTGCAATACTTTGATTGTATAAACATAAAGCTGGTGAGTTGTTATTATAACTCTGCTACCTTCATGAAGCCTAAGTCAATTTAGAAACCGAGTATACTTCATATTGCTAATTCAGGTTAGCAACATTAATTTAGCTACATTAACTAAATAGCTGCTTGTAACTAGAATATAATGCTGATTATTCTGGTTGGGTTCTTTGGCAATCAGCTGGTCTACCCTGCTGTGCACACAGGCTGATGACTCAATATTCTCCTACCACATCCAGTGTTCAACTTCTGTGGAACTTTCATTCATGTTGCCATCCCTTATCTTTCTCTCATTTGCAGAACATCAGTTAGATTTCCAACTCCACTTGCTTTTCCTTTCTCACTTCTGGGAAACCAATATGAGTCTGGGGTCTAGCAGAGTTATACTCGAAAGGCCTCTATTGAGGATAAAGGGTAAAGAGTACAATCTGCCTGCCTTTGTGCAAGGGTGGAGTGACCTTTTTGCCTAAATTCTCACGGGTCATGACAGTGTGCTTTGATAGTATTCCCAGACTTGTTTGGTTACCCTCTCCCTCCAGGAGATAGATTTGCTGAGAATAACTTGATAGTTGAGACTAGATGATTCTTTATACAAATATTAAGTCTTCTGAGAATTCTTGTTATTATTCAGGTATGGAACTGTAGCTTGATTGCCAACATAAGCAATTGCTTTCTGTTCTCTGGTACTAAGGTATAAAATAGACAAGCTGTTAAATAAAGTTGTCAGATGCAGCAATTGCTCTGTCCCTCCCGAACCCCTCTGTCTCTGTCTTATTTTTCCTTTTAGCCTCTCAGCCCTATTCTTCGAGGACCCTTGGCTGGCTGGCTCTGGCACTCACTGATCCACAATTATGTGGGTATGGGGTGGTGCTCTAACTTAATGGGCATGTTTGTAGTAGTGAATTCCTTGTTTTCAGATAATGGAAATAAAGAGCTAGACCTTACATTCTCATGCGATTTGAAGGTTCTTTCATAAACATGGTTATGGATCTTCACCATTCTCAATTCTTACCCAGTTTACAAAGCTAAATTATTCTTTCAGTTACTACTTTCTTTCCATTAGAGACTACTGCAATAGTCCTCCTCTATTTCTAGTGTTCAGAGTAGCCATGCACAGACACGGTTAATGTAAACCTGAATAAAGGAGCTCTTTGGGCCTCTGGTACTCTGGTATATCAGAAAGCACACGTCAGATTTCTTTTTTTTTTATTGTGATTAATAGAAGGGTTACATTATATTCACCAGATAGAAGGTGCATAACTTCACAAACATTGATACCCTTTCTCATAACATGGTCCCCATTTCCCTCCCACTCTCCCCCCCCCCGCTTATCTTAATTTCCCCCCTTCCTTATCCAATTTCAAATAACCAATTAACATATAAAATATATCAAATAACAAGGTGAAATATTGTAACAATATGAGATAACCAAGGGATGGCAAAAGAGATGAGAGATAACATAGTACATTAAGAACAGTCATTCATTATATGGCTTTTGTTTCCTTATCCTGGAGGTCCTTACAATTTGTGTCATACTATTTGGCCTAATGTCTCTAGATTTTGTTCTATTGTAAATCTCCGCTAGGAGAGCCCAAGATTTCTACTGATTATGACAAATGAGGGAGACTATTGGGCCTATGTTCTTTTGAGTCTGGCTTACTTCACTTAATATGATTTTTTCTAAGTCATTCCATTTCCTTACAAATGGGGCGTTGTCGTTCTTTCTGACAGCAGCATAGAATTCCATTGTGCATAAATACCACATCTTGTTGATCCACTCATCAACTGAGGGACATCTGGGTTGGTTCCATATCTTTGCTATAGTAAATAGTGCTGCAATGAACATCATTGTGCTAGTGGATTTAGTATGCCCTTGTTTCTGGACGATTGGGTAAATGCCAAGTAGTGGAATTGCTGGGTCATAGGAGAGCTCTATGTTTAGTCTCTCTTTTTTTTTTTTTTTTTTTTTTTTTGCCAGTCCTGGGCTTGAGCTCAGGGCCTGAGCACTGTCCTTGGACTTTCTCAAGGCTAGAGCTCTACCACTTGAGCCTCAGCACCACTTCCAGCTTTTTTCTATGTATGTGGTACCGAGGAATTGAACCCCGGGTCTTCGTGCATGCAAGGCAAGCACTCTACCACTAGGCCAAACTCCTGGCCCCTATGTTTAGTCTTTTGAGGAGCTGCCATACTGCTTTCCATAGTGGTTGAACGAGTTTGCACTCCCACCAACAGTGTAGCAGTGATCCCTCCTGGCCACATCCCCTCCAGCATCTGTTGTTATTAGTTTTCTTGATCCTGGCCATTCTAACTGGAGTGAGGTGGAATCTTGGAGTTGTTTTGATTTGTGTTTCTTTTATGACCAGAGATATTGTGCATTTCTTCATGTGTCTATAGACCATTTTTATTTCTTCTTCAGAGAAGACCCTCTGTAAGTCTTTGGCCCATCTTTTAATGGGATGGTTGTTTCTTTGGAGATTAGTTTTGGAATGATTCAATTTTGTGAGCTGTTGATATATTTAAGATATGAGGCTTTTGTCCGTTGTGTGGTTAGTGAAGATTTTCTCCCATTCTGTAGGCTTCCTAATTAATTTACTAGCTATGTCCTTTGCCACACAGAATCTCTGCAGTTCAATGCAGTCCCACTTATCCAGCCTTTCTCTGATTTGTTGTGTTTCTTGGTCCTTATTGAGAAAGTTTTGACCTGTGCCAAGGAGGCCTAGTATATCTCCTATTCCTTCTTGTAAAGTTTTCAGCTTTTACCTCGAGGTCTTTGATCCATTTGGATTTAATTCTAGTGCAGGGTGACAAAGAATGATCCAATTTTAGTTTTCTGCAGGTGCTTAACCAGTTCTGCCAGCACCACTTGTTGAAGAGGCTGTCTTTCTTCCATTCTATTTTTCTGGCTCCCTTATCAAAGATTAGGTGGCCATAGTCTGTGGTTTAATATTTGGGTCCTCAGTTCTATTCCATTGGTCTTCAGATCTATTCTTGTGCCAGTACCAAGCTCACACGTCAGATTTCTATTTTTTTCTTTTTCTTTCTTTGTTGGTTGTGGGGCTTGAACTCTGGACCTGGCTGTTGTCCCTGAGCTCTTCAGCTGAAGCCTAGTGTTCAACCACTTGAGCCACAGCACCTCTTCTGGTTTTCTGGTGGTTAATTGGAGATAAGAGTCTCACCCACATTCCTGCCCAGACTGGCTTTGAACTGCAGTCTTCAGATCTCAGCCTCCTGAGTAGTTAGTGTTACTGGCATGAGCCACCAATATCCGGCCAGATTCCTTTTTGTGAAAAAGAAGTTTGCTGAATAGGTTTGATCAGGGTTCCTTAAATTCCCTTTTAATTTGTCTGTTTGATAGATATGCTTTCTATTTATTCATAATGAGGCATAATGAGGTTTTTTTTCACCTGTTACTTCATGACTTAAGACATTGACTCATTCATTATTTCAGTCTTTAAAGAGAGATCTTTGTACTTTTGAGCACTGTTGATCTCCAGTATGTCTCTTAAAAGTCTCAGATATAACTTCTCATGCTTATCAGTCATATTCTTCAGAGTCCTCAGATAGGCAATGAAATTTGTCTCTTTCCATGCTATATAGATGAATGCTTATCTTTGAAATTTGCATATTTAAGTCATTTTTCTCCTCTTGATGTTGATTGTGGTCTTTATTTTTTAAAATAGCTTATAATCACTGCTAAAATTTTTCCTTGTGTATGCGATTATGTGTATATTCTTTTCTAGTAAAAGGCCATTTAGACCTTATCCTCATATGTTATTGTAAATGTAGGAAAATTGTGTGTGATTGGATTTTTGGGGCAAAGGGATAGAGTTGTTTTTCTTTTACCTTTCTGTCATTTACTCTGGAACATCTGTTAGTTGACAGATTGAGGCCTTTTCAGTGTAAGACCCAATAATTCCTGAATATTCCTTTTTCTGTAAGTATACTATAGCTAAAGCTTTATTAGTTGATATTTCATGTTTGCAGATTAAAGGAAATGCACAGTTGTTTTAAACATGATTCTAAAAACCTTATCACTTTGGTGCAACCAGTTTAATTTGTTCCATTTCTGAGACTTTATGAGACAAGGAATAGATGTTGTTATAATCTGTATACTATCAGCCATTACTGTTGTTTTAATTTTATTTAGCATCAAAGTACAAGTTACTGTTTTTTGCTTTTGCTATTTATTATTTGGGTTTTGCTATAGTTTTAATTTGTGGAGTTAGATAATAGTTTTCAAGTTTCTGATTTTGTGAAATGTAATACTTTAAAATAAATTGTTAGCATTTGAAATTTAAACAATTGCTAATGGAAAGAACAGTTAATGAATACTTGGGTGTACAGAGTTCTTACCTTGTAGCATGAAATATAGTCAGTCTCCTGAAACAACTTTGCTATAAAATATGAGCCAAGGCAACTGAACATGTAATCATGCTAAATCTGTACATGGAAAACAGTAATTATAGAATGAGTTTGAAAGAAGTAAAGAGTGGTGAGGTGTGCACAGGTGTGTGTGTTTGAGCTATCTAGAGCTTTTTGGAAATGATGGGACATAGTCCTGAAAAATCTCTGCTATGTCAAACTGGATTTTTCCCCCTTATTTCACATCTTGTGGCATTTAAATATTAAATAGTTCACCTCTAGGACTATCATTATCTGCATGTACCTAATATTGTAGCTTAAAGATCTTTTTAGTCTCTTTCTCTCTAGGGTTTTTGCTCAAGGACCAGCACTTGCTAGGTAAGAACTCTTCACAGAGCTACTAGCCATTTTTACACTAGTTTTTTTAAAAATTCTATTTTATTGTTGGGGTAATGTATAGAGAGATTACAGTTAATATTTGTCAGGTAGTGGGTACATTACTTCTTGAACTTTGATACCTCTTCTCATGTTTTTTTTTTCTTTTTATGTTACCCTGGTCATATTTAAACCAGTTTTGTTTTTTGGTTTTGGTACAGGTACTGGGGTTTGAATGCAGGGCCTAGAAACTATCTCTGATTTTTTTCTTTTTTTTTTTTTTTTTTGGTTGTGGGGCTTGAACTCTGTCTGGGTACTGTCCTTGAGCTCTTCAGCTTAAGGCAAGCACTTTACCACTTGAGCCACAGCACCAGTTCTGGTTTTCTGGTAGTTTATTGGAGATAAGAGTTTCACAGACTTTCGTGTCCAGGCTGGATTTGAACTACGATACTCAGATCTTAGCTTCCTGAGTAGCTAGGATTACAGGCATGAGCCACCAGTGCCCTGCTATCTCTGAATTTTTTTTGCCAGTCCTGGGGTTTGAAATCAGGGCCTGAGCACTGTCCTTGGGTTTTCTCAAGGTTAGCACTCTGCTACTTGAGTCACAGCACCACTTCTGGCTTTTTCTATGTATGTGTTACCGAGGAATTGAACCCAGGTCTTCCTGCATGCTAGGCAAGCACTCTACCACCAGGCCAAACTGCTGGCTATCTGAATTTTTTGCTCCAGCCTGATACTTTACCACTTGGGCCACAGCTCCACTTCCAGTTTTTTTTTGTTTGTTTGTTGTTGTTTGTTAATTAAAGAGTCTCATAGATTTTCCTGCCTGGGTCACCTTCAAGCCAGATTCTCAGATTTCAGCCTCCTGAGTAGCTTGGATTATAGGTGTAAGCCACTGGTGCTTGCCTGTACTAGGTCTTTTTTTGCCTGGGCATGTGCCTATCTACCTTCCCTAGGTTTATTGTGGTTACTGGGACAATGGGCACACGTGACTAAGTCCAGTTTCCTTTTATTGAGATGGAACCACTTCAACTTTTTCTGCCTAAATGGATCTGGAATCATAATCCTCGAAATGTCATTATCTCAAAGTGTGATACTTAGTGGTGTGTGCTTTGGCATCTGGCTGAATTTTGTAGCTTTATTAAAAATGGCTGATACCTCTAGCCATTTTGAGCAGCAGGTGGTATCTGTTTTAAGATAGCCCAACAGAGGTAAGCTTATTGAATTGAGATTCCAAGATAACCTGGTGGTTTAAAACCTACTGTGTCATGTTGGGATAGTCTTATTTATTTATTTTTTTTGGCCAGTCTTGGGCTTGGGCTCAGGGCCTGACACCATCCTTGGGTTTTCTCAAGGCCAGAGCTCTAACACTTGAACCAGAGCACCACTTCTGACTTTTTTCTATGTATGTGGTACCAAGGAATGAAACCTGGGTCTCTGTGCATGCTAGACAAGACCCCTGTTGGAATAGTCTTGAGCTTATCAAGCTTAGCATTTCTTGAGTATAGACTATGTGCTGTGCATTGTGCATTGTGCTAAGTACTTTTTCTTCTTTTTCTTTTTTGCTAGTCCTGGGGCTTGAACTCAAGGCCTGAGCACTGTCCTTGAGTTTTCTCAAGGTTAGCCCTTTCCATAGCACCACTTCTGGCTTTTTCTGTGTATGTGCTACTGAACAACCAAACCCACAGCTTCATAAGTGTTTTATAAGCACTCTACCACTAGACTACACTCCAACCCTAAGTACTTTTCTTGTATTGTTTCATTTAAAGTTTCTCAAATCTCTCTGAAAAATACTGCTGCTCCAAATTTTGCAAATAAGGGAACTTTTTGCTTTGTTTAAAGTTGTATGTCAAAAAGTTAGGCAGGGCCGGGAGCATGGCTAGTGGTAGTGTGCTCACTTAAGTATGCATGAAGCCCTAGGTTTGATTCCCTGGAGTCACATACACATACACAGAAAAAGCTGGAAGTGGTTCCGTAGTTCAAGTGACAGAGTGCTAGCCTTGAGCACAAAGTGTCCAAGGACAGTGCCCAGGCCCTGAGTTTAAGCCTCAGGATTGGCAGAAAAAAAAAGTTAGGCTGGTGGGTATGGGAGGGATAAATTGGGAAAGAACAAAGGAAAGAGTGACATTGTCCAAAAATGAAATGTGTTCTTTACCTGACATATAACTGTAATCCCTCTGTGTACCACTTTTATAATAATAATTTAAAAAATTAAAAAAAAAACTTAGACATGTGACTCCAACCAGATTTTTTTCTGAGGCCCTCTCTTTCCTTTCCCAAAAGACTACATCTCTCATCTTAGAAAATTGTCACATAACCTCCACAGAGGTGATTTCAAAGTCATGAGGAAAATCATAGTACCAAAGCATCTGGTCCATTCTTTCACATATGCATGGCTTCTGTGTCTCTAGACCTGTGCTACAGGAACCCGGAGAGTCCACTCTAGCTCATCTGTGACTGCATCTTTCCTATGAGGGAGGAGTCACATGCCTGCCTGGGGCTTGTGGCCTGTCCCTCCTGGCCTAAATGACCCTAGTTGCCTTCCAGGGTCTGCTTGAGAGCCTTTGCCAAGCCTGTTCTCCCAAGGGCAAACTCTGCTACCAACATGCATACCCCCAGGCTTAGTGCTGTCAAAAGATAATATTTGTGAGTAGAGACTACATGTCATCAAACTGACATCTGTGGGTTAAATCCAACTATTCCTTGTTTATATCAAGTTTTATTGGAACATGGGCATGCCCATTTGGTCATCTTTATCTGTGGCTGCTTTTCTGCTGAAATGGCAGTTGTGACACACAATTGAATTGCTCACAGAACTTGAAAGACAGTATTATTTGGCTTTATACAGAAAGAAGTTTGCTGAGCTCTCGTATAGTTGGAGGTAGCCTAGAATAAGGGAGTGCATGCATGTATGAGTCCCCAGAGGGAAGGGGGCTCTTCAGACAGGGTGTTTCTTTTGCTTTTTGACTAGAACTCATCAGCATTTAAGAATTCTAGTTCAGGGCCGGGAGTTTGGCCTAGTGGTTAAAGTGCTTGCCTAGCATGCACAAAGACCCGGGTTCGATTCCTTGGTACCACAAATATACAAAAAAGCCGAAGTGGTGCTGAAGCTCAAGTGGTAGAGCTCTAGCCTTGAGAAAGTCCAAGAATAGTGCTCAGGCCCTGAGCTCAAGCCCAGGACTGGCAAAAAAAAAATTCTAGTTCAAAATTCAATCAACTTTCTTCTTCCTCCTCCTCCTCCTCCTCCTCCTCCTCCTCCTCCTCCTCCTCCTCCTCCTCCTCCTCCTCCTCCTCCTCCTCCTCCTCTTCTTCTTCTTCTTCTTCTTCTTCTTCTTCTTCTTCTTCTTCTTCTTCTTCTTCTCCTTCTCCTTCTCCTCCTCCCCTCCTCCTCCTCCTCCTCCTCCTCCTCCTCCTCCTCCTCCTCCTCCTCCTCCTCCTCCTCCTTCTCCTCCTCCTTCTTCTTCCTTCTGTTTTTTTGCCAGTTCTGGGGCTTGAACTCAGGGCCTGAGCACTGTCCTTGTTTTTCCTTAAGGATAGCACTCTACCACTTGAGCCCCAGCACCATTTCTGTCTTTTCCCTCTATGTGGTACCAAGGAATTGAACCTGGGTCTTCATGCATGCTAAATAAGCGCTCTATGACTAGGCCAAACTCCTGCCCCAATTTTCTAATTTTTATATTTGCCAAGATAGGAAGACAGACTGACTCTTATTTTATTTGCATGTTCATTAGCTCAGTGTATATCTTTAGAATGTAGACATATGGTTCTTGGGCCTATATTTAAACGTTTGCCCTGAGATCCACAATGTAAAATACTGGGGTGCACTGTAGTGGTTTAGTTAGAAGGGATGAGAGAGACTTAAACAGTCATACAAATTAACATTAAATTAGCAGGTACAGAAAAACTTTTGGATCTTATATAGGTTACTGGACATGAGAGGTTTTTGGGTCATAGACAATATTGTAAGTTCTTGTGGTGGTGGTAAAGTAGGTATGGTAGCAATAAAAATTCATCAAGCTGGGCTGGGAGTTTGGCCTAGTGGTTAAAGTGCTTGCCTAGCATGCACGAAGACCCAGGTTTGATTCCTTGGTACCACATACATACAAGAAAGCCGGAAGTGGTGCTGAGGCTCAAGTAGTAGAGCTCTAGCCTTGAGAAAGTCTAAGGACAGTGCTCAGGCCCTGAGCTCAAGCCCAGGACTGGCAAAAAAAAAATCATCAAGCTATTAGTTCAGGTTTATATTTATTATTGAAATGTTATAGTTTAAAAGGTTGTAGAATAAATACGATAAGAAAATAATGGTAAATGGGGAAAAGTGATAAACCTCAAACTCTTGTTCCCAGTTTCTTCTTTCCAAAGTAAAACCAAAATACTAGAACTCACCAGCCAACTTAACTAGAAGTTCCATGTGTCTTCAATATTCCCCTCCCGCTCATCCCATCCCTTGCTTCCACAGCCTCAAGTAAGGCACTTTAACAATAACATCCCATGAGCCGGGAGTTTGGCCTAGTGGTAGAATGCTGCCTAGCATGCACGAAGACCCAGGTTTGATTCCTCAGTACCATACACATAGAAAAAAGTTGGAAGTTGTGCTGTGGCTCCAAGTAGTAGAGTTCTCACTTTGAGAAAAACTCAAGCACAGTGTTCAGGCCCTGAGTTCAAGGCCCAGAACTGGCAAAAAAAACCCCAAACAAACAAACAACAAAAAAACAAACCCACCACTACTACCAACAAAAACATCCTATACCTAAACCTGGGGATAGATCTGTCCGTCCAACAGTCTACTGCCAGTAGATGTCAGAAGGCATTTCTGATGAGGCTAATATTCTTCATACATAAAGATGCTGCAGTTGCTGCTGTGATCCTTCATGGAAAATGCCAGTCCAATTCAGGCTCAGACACAAGCATGACCTTACATGCTGTAGAAAATATTAACTAATGTCCCATTTCATTTCTTCATGTCACTTATGGTCCTTGGGATGCTGTCAGTATAAGTCCTGGTCATAATGATGGTAACACAGCTGTGCTCCTTGTAAAAACTGAACAGGAAGACTTCTTCCCATGTAGTGCAGGTTGGAAGTGACGGAGGAACAGCCCCCAGCCAAAGATGAATGTTTCCTTGTCCCTCCGGAGTTGTTACCCTGAGGCAAATTCTACAGTCGTTCAGAGTTCCTTCAGTCGAACAGAATCCAGTTTTTTATAGCAGAAACTTTCTCTACCACTTGCACGGTAATCCTTGTGTCAGTGTCTGCTTATGAGGATTTCCTCCCAGGATGAATTGATGTCCCATGAGTTCCTGTCCTCTTGAGCCCTAAGGCACTGGTTCCACAAAGCACAGTGAGTCTCCAAAAACTTTCAGTCTCATCCACATGCTTTTCCTTATGGACCTCTCCATGGTTGTTTTGGGGTCATGATTGCCAGTCTTGATTCCTACCTTGAGTAATTTTCATGTCTGGGGATCCTAGACCATGTTCATATCCATTTTCATTCTTCCTCAAAGATCTCACTCACTCTGTATCCTGGGCATTGAAGGCTGAATGTGAGTAACTTCCTTCTCCACAGGGCTCTTAGATCATTATACATACTGATTCTTTTCCTTCTTATGATTATGCTACCTGGCCAACCTGCTGTAGCCTAAATCAGGACAGTTAGATGGCTCTTGGCAGGAAGATAAAGTCAATTTCTGTTACTAAAAAACCCCCCAAAGACCTATACCATGGTAGACAAAACACTATGCTTCAGCCACAGGAAAGAGGTTGGATGGAGAATATAGGAAATCTGGAAGAGTTTTTAAGTATGTAAGGGAAATACTTTGTGATTACAATTCTATAAGCACAGTTTGGCTGATGTTTCGAAAGTAGAGAGTGTTTGGGAAAGTAACATGTGCAGGAGGCTTAAGTAAGAGTATCATGTTACAAATAGAATGTGATAAGTAGCCAAGACATGTGAAAGGTATCAATGTATGTGAATTAATGCACCTTCTATCTGGCAAATATCATGTAACCCTTTTACTAATTACAATAAAAAAAAGAATGTGATAAGTAGATGTGGAAACAAAGGGACAGACTCAGGAAGGTTTTGGAGGTGCCATAGATGTAATTATTTTTGGTAATTTTCATTATAATAAAGGTGATATACAGAGGGGTTACAGTTACATAAATCAGGTAGACTTTCTTCCTTCCTTCCTTTCTTCCTTCCTTCCTTCCTTCCTTCCTTCCTTCCTTCCTTCCTTCCTTCCTTCCTTCCTTCCTTCTCTCCATTCCCACTCCCTCTCTCTTTCTTCCTTCCCTCTGCCCTCTCTCTTTCTTCCTTTCTTTGCCAGTCCTGGGCAAGGGTCCTGGGCTTGAACTCAGGGCCTGAGAACTGTCCTTGAACTTCCTTAAGACTTGCAACTCTTATCACTTGAGCCATAGCACCACTTCTGGCTTTTTCTGGCTCGTTCTGATGTCATTAAAACCAGGGCTTTGTTCATGCTAGGTAGGCACTCTACTACTAGGCCATGCTTCCGGCTCCCAAAGTACATTTGTTTTTGGACAATGTCACCCCCTCTTTCTCACTCTCCCAGCTTTCCCTTCCATCACCATGAGTAGATAAAATTTGGTAATGAACTTGGAATTGGGTGGTGCAAGAGAATGAGTTCTTATTCAATATTTTCTGTGTGGGTAGAAGTGATCAAACATGTAACTGCCTGTAGGGACAAGCATGGAAAGAGGGTATCTGTCTGAACATAAGGTAACAGAGAGGGGTGGACTTGGACAAATTAGAGGGTGCGTGTCCTGTCTTCAAATAGCTGTGCTGGTTGACTCCAACCTGTCATTTTCCTTGGAGGAAAATGAATTTTATGTGTTCAGATTTTTCAGGAGAAGCAAGAGTCTATTTGGATGTGAGAACCCTGTATCTTCTATCAAATCTCCTATTCATCAAATCAGAATTCTAAACAACACTGTACTAGCCACAGGAACACATCTGGAGAGAGTATCTGGCTCCTGAGCCACTACTTCTTACTTGAGATGTATTCTGTGTCATATCTTCCTGTCAAAAGGCTTTTAGAATTGAATATAGTCTGGGACATGGATTTTTTTAAAAAAAGTTGTGATGGTTGATCAGAAAAAAAAGAGATATTTTAAGTTGGCCAAATCTTGGGAGATACTGATGATCTCAGCTTACACGGTCTGTCAGCAGGGCTCAGGTGACGGGCTAAGGCTGAAATCTGTGGAAATAAATTTAACCTAATTTAGAGCAGATAGCAGGAAGTGCTTCTGTCTTAAAATAGACTATTCCAGACCATGATAGTCTGAGTTACTTGAGGTAGACGGGAATCAAGGCTCTCCCCAGTCTTTCTTTTTCCTGAGCTTCTATTTCAAGAGTCCTTAAACCTTTTAAAAGAGTGAGTAGATGGTATATATTTTATTTATGAATCCATATGCAATTAGAGACATCATCCTCATAGGTGCATAAGGCCATCTTTCATTTTGTTGCACCTTAAACAGAACATTCCCTTGGACTTCAAATTTTATTCATGGAGTGTTTTTAGAATGAAAGATATTATGCCATCAATTTCTTTGGTATCATAATTTCTTTAATGTCAGCAAAAATTTGGTTAACTATTTACCTTTGTTGACATTGTACATTACACACACACACAGATCGATAGCAAGTGTGTGTGTGTGTGTGTGTTTATGCATGCATGTGTGCTGGTCCTGGGGCTTGAACTTAGGGCCCTGCTCTCTACCTTAGCTTTTTCCATTCAAGGCTGGTGCTCTACCATTTGAGCCATACATCCACTTCCTACTTTTGGTTAGTTAATTGTAGATAATAGTCACAGGGAGTTTTCTGCCTTGGTTGGCTTGAATCATGGTCCTCAGATCTCAGCCTCCCAAGTAGGTAAGATTACAAGTGTAATCCACTGTTACCCAGCTGTATGTAATAACAGGTATTTTAAAAGAGTTTGTAGGAAAGTCCACCGTTGGAATGTTCTTGACTCCCAATAGTATTTAAGGCATTAAGATCTTATCTGTGGCAGTGCCTCAAAAGGCTAAACATAGAACTCCCCTATGACCCAGCAATTCCACTACTTGGCATTTACCCAACCATCCAGAAACAAGGGCATACTAAATCCACTAGCACAACAATGTTCATTGCAGCACTATTCACCATAGCAAAGATATGGAACCAACCTAGATGTCCCTCAGTTGATGAGTGGATCAACAAGTTGTGGTATTTATACACAATGGAATTCTATGCTGCTGTCAGAAAGAATGACATTGCCCCATTTGTTAGGAAATGGAAAGACTTAGAAAAAATCATATTAAGTGAAGTAAGCCAGACTCAAAGGAACTTAGGCTCAATGGTTTCCTTCATTCGTCATAATCAGTAGAAACCTTGGGCTCTACTAGCAGAGATTTGCAATAGAGCAAAATCTTGATACATAAGGCTATATAGTATGAAGCTAATTGAAAGGACCTCCAGGATATTGAAACAAAAGCCATATAATGAATGATTGTTGTCCTTAATATACTATGTTGTCTCTCATCTCCTTTGCTGTCCCTTGGTTATCTCATATTGTTACAGTATCTCACTTTGTTACCTGATATATTGAATTTATTTGTATTTGGTTATTTGAAATTTGATAGGGAAGGGGGGAAAACCAAGATGGGTGGGGGGTGTGGGGGGGAGGGTAATGGGTACCAAGACATGTGAAAGGGTATCAATGTATGTGAATTAATGCACCTTCTATCTGGCAAATATCATGTAACACTTTTACTAATTACAATAAAAAAATCTTATCTGCTACCTGATTTCTTAAAATACATTTATAGGTAGCTTGTAAAGCTCAAAAGTGATCTTGATGTCAGCAATTAGAATATAGACTATTATTCTATTATTGATTGTTGAATAAAATAGATTATTCTGCTTTTTCTCAGAAATTCATTGTAGAGAATTAAAAAATAAAATAGATGAGAAATTAGGAAAAAAACAACCCAAAAAAGTACAAGTGTCACAACAAGTTCCTTAAAATACACCGGGGAACTTAAACACAACTGGGGGGTGGGGCATTCGAGTGACTCAGGAGAGCAGGTAAGAGTCATATGGCTTAGGGGAATCTGACAGCTATGGAAATCTGTTCTTGGCTTACTTTGTACCTCACTTTGATAAACATATTTTAAATAAATTTGGCTGACTCATTTCCAAATAAAGTGATTGGTCTGGGTTTGTGATTGAAATTATTGTTAAGCAGATATACAAGTGATGAAGAAATTATTCTATTATCATTCATGTTTGGTTTGATGAATTCTGTGGGATTATATCTGGCTTTTCCTGTCCAGAGAGCTTGATGGATATAAAGATCAACTTGTCAATTGCTTGATATGAACTTCTGATGGCTGATTTGTGTTCCTTTTCACATTTAGTGAGGTGTGCAAAATAGAGAATTACATTTTATTTTCTGGTTGTTTCATAAACACACATAGTCTTGGGACTTGAACTCAGGTGCTGGGTGCCACTCTTGAGCTTTTGTGATCAAGGCTAGTGCTCTACTGTTCGGGCCACAGCCCTCCTTCCAGCTTTTTTCTTTTTTTTTTTTGTGGTTGATTGGCAATAACTGTCTCTTGGACTTTCCTGCCCAGCTAGAATTGTAGGTGTAAGATGCCACTGCCCACAATTTCTGTGTGTGTGAGTGTGCATCATGGGGTTTGAATACTATCTCTGAGCTCTTTTGCTCAAGGCTAGCGCTCTAACACTTTGAGCTCCAGCTCTACTTCCAGTTTTTTTTTTTCAGTTCTGAGCACTGTACTTGGGCTTTTTCCTCAAGGCTAATGCCCTGCCGCTTAAGCCACAGCACCATTTCCAGCTTTTCTATGTATGTGGTACCAAGGAATCAAACCCGGGTCTTTGTGCATGCTAGACAAACACTTGGCCAAACTCTCCACCCTACTTTCAGTTTTTTAGTGTTTAATTGGAGATAAAAGTCTTACAGGGATTTTTCTGCACTGGCTGGCTTTGAACCAGGATCCCCAGGTATCAGCATCCTGAGTAGCTGGGATTATAGGTGTGAGCCACCAGTGCCCAGTACAATTTTAATTTTTATATTTGAGTATATTATACACAAGATGAGTTTCATTATGACATTCCTGTATACTCCGAGTAATATACTTTAATCTAGTCATTACTTTTAACTTCTGTATTTCCCTGCTAGAGATCATTTTTGATATATGTATATATATTTTTGCCAGTACCAGGCTTGAGCTCAAGGCATGAGCACTGTCCTTGGACTTACTTTCTCAAGGTTAGAGCTCTACCACTTGAGCCTCAACACCACTTCCAGCTTTTTTTCTATGTATGTGGTACTGAGGAATTGAACCTGGGTCTTTGTGCATGCTAAGCAAAGCACTCTATGACTAGGCTAAACTCCCAGCCCCCAATTTTGATATTTTTTAAGGGAGTAGCAATTTCATTTCCCCATCTTAAAATAGTGTCTAGTTCCTATAAGCACCTTTCCCCAACCCCTTATGGATATGAAACAAAGAAAACTCTGCTTGAAAATATAACTGTTGGGAGTAAAGTTCCCATAGAAGGTATTTCTTGTCTTAGTTACTGCTTGATCCTTAGTGTTCAGCACTGGGAATTGAGCTGATGCTTAAAAAAACTTATTGCATGAATAAATCTAAACGTTTTGTGTGATTTTTTGGCATCCTGAAAGAAAATGTTTATTGTCAAATACAGTTAGGCCAAGGTACATCATATGCTTGATTTTGGCACAGCTGACTATACACACTAGTGTCCTGATATCTCTGATGTAAACATGTTGGTGTGAAATCAAATTCCCATTACCCTTATAAATATAAACAGTTGCCAAGCTGTTCAGGAAGTGCTGGTGAAAGTAGAGATGAAAGGTACAATATTGGTGCTTAGTAATTAATTCTTAAGGTCTATTTACCAAACAGGCAGTGCTGAAATCTTGAGTTTGGTGATCCAGGGAGTTTTTTTTTTTTTTTTAGTAACTTTGAGTTCAAGCTCCAATATTAGCACCCAAATGAACAAACAAGATGGCTTTTTTCACTCGTTCTTAGTGTAGCTGCTGGCTTGTATACTTTGGATCTTTTTCATGTGGCTTATCTCTTCTTCCAGAGCCGTTCTGTATGGCATCTCTTTGTATCAGGAGAGCTTGGTTTTCTGGGTTATGCACTTTGCAGCACTGTGACTGAATACCTAAGAGAATAACCATGAGAGAGGTTTCTGTCATTATAGTGGGATAAACATGATGGAACTGTTTACATCATGGTAACATGGTTACATAACAAGAATGGCCCATAAGTGGTATATGTGGCTCCTAAGGGCTTGTTTGCAATGACGTACTTCCTCTAACTAGCACACTTTTCAAAGTTCCACCCCTTCAGAAAAATCTATTCAAATTTTGAGTCCCATCCATGGACCAAACAATTCAGTGGATAAGAACCTTATGATCTAATAGGGAAAAAACCCATATAAACATATTTACAATTGTGCTTTGCTAATTTCTTAATGTATCTCAATATATTCACCTTGACAGTTAGGATTAATCATCATAACATCATGGCACCTGAATTGTAGGAAACAAAAGGGAAAGTCCCCAGCATCTTTTGGATAGAGGTCCATATCTACTGTATTTAATAGTCTGAGAAGCTCCCAAGTCTATCTAGATTTATAAATAATGGAAATAGAATCCATTTGTTGAGACAAATGTTTATAAAGGAACGGAAAAAACTTTTGGTAGGCATTAAAATGCTGTGTTATAAAATATCTCATGGTGTTTAAGGTGCAAAAAAGGAGAGAGTGTTAAGATAGAACATTGAGGGCAGTATCAGAGGATCCTGTTTTTGTGTTTGCCTTCACACTGTTTCTCCTTAAACACCATCCTAATAAATGTGTGTGTGTGTGTGTGTGTGTGTGTGTGTGTGTCTGTACTTGGATTGAACTCAGGAACTTTTACTTTTGTGTAGCTTTATCGCTCAGGCATGTAATGTTTAAGCCATACCTTTATGTCCAATATTTTCTGGTTAATTGGAGAGGAGTCTCTCAGATTTGTCTGTCTGCATTATTTTTGGATTTGATTCTCAGATCTCATCCTCCTGAGAAGCTAGGATTCCAGGCGTGAGCTACCAAGTCTGGGTCTTATAAACTTAATTTTCTTACTTATTTGTCTTAGTTTATTTCAATGTTTTCTCTTAAAAATGAGTAAAACATTGAAGAAAAAGGAAAGTACAACCTTTGTATAGAATGTAATGTTGATTTTGTCTAAAATTGTATATACATGTTTAAAGGGAATTGGAAGCAACATCAATTTAATAGAGACTGTGAGCGACAAGACAATATGTTCATTTATCTCTTTGATCTCAACTATATTTTCTAAATGACCTATTATTTGATTTAATAATTAAGGAAATCATTATGCCAATTAGAAAGTCAACTGATAAATAAAAAATAGAAATGGATTATACTCTCAGATCTCAATGTCATTAAATTTGAACTACATAATGTTATCCCAAATATTTGTCTGCTTTGATGTAGATTTATATTTATGTTGGTACTGGGGTGAGAACTCATGGGTCAGATTTTTCACTCATAGATGGCTTTCTGCCTCTTCAGCCTTGCCTCCAGCTCTAGCTTTTTGCTGGTTATGTGGAAATAAGTTTTGGACTTGGATTTGTCTGCTTGGGTTGGCGCCACACCTTGACCCTCAGATCTTATTCTCTTGAGTAACTAGAATTATAGGTGTGAGCCAAAAATGCCCAGCTCCACTTTGATAATTTAAATATATTGTTTGAGATAATTACTGGGATGGAAAAAAGACTTCAAATGAAAAAATAGAAAGCTATTTATAAATTACAGTAAGAAATATATATATATATATATGGAACCTTTGAATACACAGCAGTGTGTTACCCTGTGTTCATTTATTTAAAATTTGATGACAATTGATCATTTAATGTAAAAAGACAAAAATTAACACAAAGGAAGCAGAAATTGGTAAGGTTAACACATATAGGTAAGATGGAAAATAGAATAAAATATATCAGTGAACCCAAAAGTTGTGTACCTTTGAAACACAGAGACAAACATTTATCATTTTGTTATCAAGAGAAATAGGAAAATGCAAACACTATTAGGAATTAGAAGAGAATCTGAGTAGAATAAAGGAGATGACTTATAAAAACTAAGAATAAGGTATATATGATAATATCAATTCTAGTTGGAGCTGAGTTTGAAGAAAATTTGTAATGATAATTGATATAAAATAAGTACCAATCCAAAGGTATCAGTGAACATAGGGAAAAAAAGAAAAGATAGCAATAGAGCCCTCTTAATTTTATGGGTTGTGTTTTGTCAAATGCTTCAGGAATAATAAGAATTTATGTTGATCATTCCAGAAAACATAATACATTCTGTGATACTATCACAATGCTAAATATAGACAAGGAAAGCACACTGTGGGCCAGTGCCAAGATATACTGCTTATATTTATTATTATTATTATTATTTATTTATTTATTTTTGCCAGTCCTGGAGCTTGAACTCAGGGCCGGGGCATTGTCCTTGAGCTTTATTTTGCTCAGGTCTAGTGGTGTGCTACTTGAGCCACAGCACCACTTCTGGCTTTTTCTGTGTATGTAGTACCGAGGAATCAAACCCAGGGCTTTATGCATGCTAGTCAATCTCTGTACCACTAGGCTACATTCCCACCTGCATATTTATTATTTTTTGAGACATGGTTTTGCTATGTAGTCCAAGCTGGCCTTGAACTTGACATCTTCTGACCTCTGCTTTCTAAGTGCTAGGATTACAGGCTTGTAGTTTGGTTTTGCACATTGATTTAAAAAATAAGCATATTTCAAATGTATCTATGCAGTTTATATGTAATTGTGTATATGTCCTGTGTATTATTCAGAAAGGAACAAATTAACTTTTTGTTTGTTGGTTTTGACCAGCTGATCTAGGAAAATCATTGAGAATTAAATATGTGTATGTGAAAATTCATGAGAACGATCTTAGACCTAGCCAGAAAAATCAGAAATGTCTTTTTCCTCATATAAGGGGGAAAAAATAGTACAGGAAGGCACAGTATTATAAGCTATGTCCTAACCAGGACCCAAATACCTAGATTCTAAGGATAGTAAAATAACACATTTATTTAACGGGAAATTATAGACCCTCACATTCTTAAATTTACTACTGAGAATTTAGAACATGCAAAAAACAAAGAGAGAAACTGAAAACATCTTGTAATCCCATCACTGGTAATATTTTAATGTGTATCATTCCAGTTTCCAGAGCTAGTAATTGTGTGTGCGAGTGTGTGTGTGTGCGTGTGTGTGTGTGTGTGTGCATGCACACACACATCTATATATGTATGTCTGTGCTATTCCATCATTTGTCTTTCTCATCATTTATGCAATCAAATTCTTAGGATTGTTGGTTCTTCTTTTTTTGATTTTTGCCAGTCCTGGGCTTGAGCTCAGCACCTGAGCACTGTCCTTGGACTTTCTCAAGGCTAGAACTGTATCCCTTGAGCCTCATCCACTTCTGGCTTTTTTCTATGTATGTGGTACCTAGGAATTGAACCCCAGTCTTCCTGCATGCTAGGCAAGCACTCTACTACTAGGCCAAACTCCTGGCCCTGATTCCTCTTTTTTTTTAAGAATAGATGATGAAAAAAAATTTAGATATGAATGATTTGCATTTATTTTTTTGTTTTTTTGCCAGTCTTGGGCTTGAGCTCAGGGTCTGAGCACTGTCCTTGGACTTTCTCAAGGTTAGAGCTCTACCACTTGAGCCTCAGCACCACTTCCAGTTTTTTCCTATGCATGTGGTACCAAGGAATCGAACCCGGGTCTTCGTGCATGCTAGGCAAGCATTCTACCACTAGGCCAAACTCGTGGCCCGATTTGCATTTATTTTTAGGGGAAATAATGAGTTAATTTCAGATCAGTTTTCTTTCTACATGGGTATACTCAGAGCTTTACCTTGATAGTAAATAAATCTAGCTGTAAAAGGGCTTATCTTCACAGTCATTCTTCCTAAAGTTATGGTATGGAATCTTTTTTTTTTTGTAGGTCATGGGGCTTGAACTCGGCTTGGGTTCTGTCCCTGAGCTCTTCAGCTCAAGGCTACCACCCTACCCCTTGAGCCTCAGCACCACTTCCGATTTTCTAGTGATTAATTGGAGATAAGAGTCTCATAGTCTTTTGTGCTGGCTTTGAACCACCATTCTCAGATCTCAGCCTCCTGAGTAGCTAGGATTACAAGCATAAGCCACCGCACCTGGCCACATATATCATTTTTTAATGTATTGATCTCATGGAGACAATAACAATCTAAATGATTGAATATTCTATGATAGGGACAATTAATTACCATGCACTAGATGGTATTACTTGAACTCTATCAGCTGAACAGTGGAAATCAAATAAACCTTTGCTCACTTAACAAGTCAGTTTCGTGTGGAGATCTCAACTTCAGTTTGCCTCTTATCTTGTAAAGAAGAGAAATAAAATGTACATTAAATACTCTTTTAGAGGAAGAAGAGCAAGAGACCATGATGTATACACCCCATCAAGGCTATTTGGGTCTGTATATTGGAAGGATAATCATAACCAGCTACCTAAAATCAATCCTGATTAGACTTGAGTCACCATGACAAGAAGCTTCTGTACCTTTTGTCTAGAGATTATGGGACCAAGAACTCTTAGCCTCTGCATTGGTGGGCAGAGGTTACTGTGAAGAGATTAACATGGAAGAGAATTCTCAAATGGCTGAGTGCTGGTGGCTCATACCTGTAATCCTAGCTACTCAGGAGATTAAGATCTGAGGATCATAGTGTGAAGTCAGACTGAGCAGGCAAATCCACAAAATTCTTATCTTTCATTAAATAGCTGTGACTGAAGTAGTATAGGGCTATTCCTGGGCAGAAAACAAACCAAAAATGAAGGGACAACTTGATGCTCTGAGTTCAAGTGTCATGACCTTTACCCATTCCCACCTCCCCCCAAAATAAACAACAGCCACCACCACCAACATTCTCAATGACCAGCTTAGGAGATGCCTGTGAAAGGAAAAAGGACAGGATTGTTATTTTTCTTGGTGATAGTATTAAGAATCTGTTCAGATAAGTATCTTCTTAGCTGAATGTCATCTTTCTTCTAGCTCTAAGATGACCAATAGGCCCCCAACTCAAGTGTCAGTGACAGTGATTGTCAGGTTAGCCATTCAGAAGGCCATGCTGGGAAGAGTTCCCAACCTAGTAGAGAGGAGAATGAATAAGAGATATCTGGAATAAATACTATAGGGGAAATTAACAGTATGCTTATTAGATATTTGAAATCCCAGGAAGCAGCAGCTTCTCAAAGTGATTGTCAAGCCACATGTGTATGCAAGTTACACCTGTGAGTTTGGGTTGTTTTATTGCTTCGTTGTCTATGAAGAAGAAATTCCATGATTAGGATTTTCCCAATTCTAACAGCACAAAAATGTATAGCTTTGTTTTTCTAAGGGTGAAAGAGTTTCACTTTTGCTTTGAGAACTTTTGACCATTCTTGGGGCAAGAGAATTCGTTTGAAAAGTTTAAGTAATGCTGTAAGTAATGTTTGGGGGTCACTTTGCTTATTAAGTGAATATTATTGATGTCAATATCAATCTCTCTGGCTAGTTATCATGTTTCCATTTATCTATCTTAAATATAAGGCAGTCAGGGTTCTGTGGAAGTTTGTTCATACTTAATCCTCTTTTTCCTTTTGGTTTTGCAGATCTCTGAGTGGAATCATCACCTGGTACAGCCTAAAAAGAATGTAGTGATAGTTCTGGCCAACAGTGGAATTATTGACTTACACTCCACCTTAGCATAGCATTTCTTCTCTTTAGCAGCACTTCATCAAAGAAGAAAAATGTATGGAAGTGCGAGAGCAATCACCAATCTGGAGGGTAGCCCTTCCAGATCACCTCGTTTGCCAAGGTCTCCTCGTCTGGGCCATCGAAGAACGAGTAGTGGAGGGGGGGGAGGCACAGGCAAGACTCTGTCTATGGAAAATATCCAATCCCTTAATGCAGCCTATGCCACATCTGGCCCCATGTACCTGAGTGATCATGAAGGAGTCGCTTCGACAACTTACCCGAAGGGCACTATGACTCTGGGCAGGGCCACTAATCGAGCTGTTTATGGAGGTCGAGTCACAGCCATGGGAAGTAGTCCCAATATTGCATCCGCTGGACTTTCCCACACAGATGTCCTTTCCTATGCGGATCAACATGGTGGTCTGAGTAGCTCAGCCCATCACCACCACCACCAGGTCCCTTCTATGTTGAGGCAGGTAAGAGATAGCACCATGCTAGATCTTCAAGCGCAGCTCAAGGAACTCCAGAGAGAGAATGACCTCCTCCGGAAAGAGCTAGACATCAAGGACAGTAAGCTGGGATCCTCCATGAACAGCATCAAGACTTTCTGGAGTCCAGAGCTGAAGAAGGAGAGGGTCTTGAGGAAAGAAGAGGCAGCCCGGATGTCTGTCCTCAAGGAGCAGATGAGGGTGTCTCATGAAGAAAATCAGGTAAGGTTCTGACTCCTATCAGTGATTGTCAGCCTTGATGTTTTACTGAGTTCTTGGTGCTTTGCAGGTAGTTGGTTCCAGGACCTGTATAAAGGAAAGTTTGGCACCACCAAGAAGGCGGTAACAATATATATTTGACTTAAATGCTTGGAGAGAACACAGGAATGTGACATCAAACCTTGTGATCTCTTTATTTCCTAATAACTTTTTCACATAATTACAGAAGTGGGAGGAACACCTCTCCTTGCTAACTTTTGTACTTGGTTAATTATGTTGTCTTTTTCAGCAGTTGGAATAGCAACTCCTACAGAACACAGAAGAAAATGCTGACCACAAGAGTAAACACTTCATATTAAAGGGCCACACTTGACTGCTGAATTTATTTATGTTGAAGTATCACCAGCGTTATTTCCTAAAATGAATGATGTTTCTTCTTTAAGTAGCAAACTAAAGACTATGAGATGGGATTCACTAGAATGGGTTTGATAGCTGGTACACAATCAACTTTTTTTGAGATATTTTTAAAAATTTAATTGTTATTATAAAGGGGTTACAGTTCCATTAGTCAGGTTATGAGCATGATGCTTCTTGACAAAGTCAACCCTTCCTTTTCTCCCCTTTCCTTCTCTTGTCCCTCCCCATAAGCCATGCAGTTTTTTAACATAGTGTACATTGGATCCAATAACTGCACTTGTTCACCTTTCTGCCCTCCATTCCTGTGCCTCCCATTTGCCCCCTTCCCCTCAAAATGCTTCCTTTTCCTGGTATTCCTTTTGTTAAATAATACTTTATTATTAACTAATTGTACAAACAGGTTATACAATTACATAAGTCAAGGGTAATAAGTTGATCAATGTCACCCCATCTGATGGCAATTTTTAAAAAATGACTAATTCTACCTTACACAATCAACTTTAACTTCGTCTTTCTTTACCCATGCAATATTAATTATCTGTCATATGCAAGAGGGCTTCTTTGTCTTCTTTGGTCCATCTTCTGTGTTATTGCAAGGTTAGTGAGATGATTACTTCCTGTAGTTAGGCTTTTCCCTTCTTAAGTATTAGTCATCGTCTCCAGAATAAAGTCTGCGTTCTTGACTTAGCTCATAGCATCTTCTACTAGAAGGTCTGGTCCAGCCTTGATTGCCTAACTCTCTCCTGCATCTGAATTACCTGTACCACAGCTTGGAAGTTCCATAACTCATGGGGTTTTCCACTCTCATGCTTTGCTTCATGCTGATCTCTTTCACGATTAGCTGCCTTAGCACTCCTTCTTCTACATTTCCCTTCCACCTTGGTCAGCTTCCATTTTTAAATCCTATTATATGAGGCCTATCTTCTATGTTGCTATTATAAGGGCTTTGGAATCTGACATGCCTCATTCTAAATCTCATTGTCACTTCATACTAGTGGTGAGAGAGAGAAAGGCTAACAGATGGGGAGCAGAGGGAACTATGCCATTTGGCTCAAGAATCTTTAGGTAGTATTTCACTTCTTGTAAACATTTAAGGTGACTCCAGTATGACTTAACTAGCCATTGGCCTAATGATGCTCTCTGCTTTTTTGGGGGTTGTTTTCCCCTGGTTATCATTTCTTTTTCTTTTCTTTTCTTGTCAGGATAATATAAAGAGGGGTTACAGTTACATTTGTGGTTATCACTTCTTTGGACCCACATAGCGGTGGGAACATTGGCAACTTGTGTAAAGATCTGCCCTTTGTGTGCATGAAGAGTAATCTTTGTATCTCTTTGATGATGTGAAAAATCTATTGTTGGTTTTCACATGTGGAAATGTGATTTTTTTTTTGAGTTGGAACACAAAGCTTTGTTCTTTACTCTTAAATCAAATTAACATTCTTTGCTGCCATTTCTACAGATTCTTGATATTTCTGGTTCACGAACTCTTTGTGACCCTGTCACTATGAGGCGTTTTCCTTTCTGTTCTGTATTCTTTTTCTCTTGCTGGTTTTGTGTTTGGAATAAAGCACTTTCGCAAGCATGAAAATAGTAACAAAAGGTTTGAGAACTATTCTAGCTGTCAACTCCAAAATGACTTTTTTTTTTGATTGTGGAACTTGAACTCAGGGCTTAGGCCCCATTTCTGAGCTCTTTTGCTCAAGGCTCTACCACATTGAGCCACAGTTCACTTTGGGGGTTCTCATGGCTAATTGAAGATAAGAGTCTCATAGCCTTTCCTGTGTGGGCCGGCTTTGAACCTTGATCCTCAGATCCACCTGAGTAGCCAGGATTATAGGCGTGAGCCACTAGTGCCCAGCTTCCAAAATGACCTTTATCTTTTTTGGTTTTTGAATACAGGGCCCCAATTTTAAATGTGCTCTAATGTCTTCTATTGTAGTCACAAAAATATGGACAAAATGAATTCAAGTATTGTGTTGAAGTAAGTAAATTTTAATGATGTATATAGCTTTTTTGCTTCCTTTTGTGGTGGCAATAGTAAGGGAATTTGAAATTAGGATTCTGTTTTTGTGGGGCAGGTCCCCTGCCACTTGATGTCATGGCTTTCCTCCTTTTTGTTTGGTTTAGTTATGGTTTGGATAGGGGCTTGAATTGGTGTTTGACCTGGTATTGTGACTCCTACTTGTGCCTCCCATGTAGCTGAGATTTTAGGCATGTGCTACCATGCTTGACTTAGTTTTTTTTTAACTCTTTGTTGGGCCTCAAATTGTAATCATCTTAATCTCTGCCTCTCAAGTGTGAGAGGCCACCATTCTCAAACTCCTTTATGCCTTTAAACTGTTTTTGCACTTCACTTATGAGGATTTGGTAATATCCACAGTTGCCCTAACAATCTCATATGATCCTTTTGTTCTCACCAGTACTGTGATCACAAGAAACTTGGTCTTGTGGGTGAAAAGCCGCTGTGATATTTGACTAGTGAAACCATGTACTCTGTGTACCACATATAGGTAAAAATATAATTATATTTAATATATTAATATTAATATCAATATATTAATATTTAACATTTGAAAAATATTAAAAAGAAAGCAGCTGGAGAGCTCAGAAAGTTCATTTGCAATATGATGTACCATATGCAAAGAATAAAATATTGATTTATTTTTTTTAAAAAAAGCATGTTTGGGCATGGGAATGTGGCTTAATGGTAGAGTGCTTGCCTAGCATGTACAAAGCTGTGGGTTCGATTCCTCAGCACCACATAAACAGAAAAGGCCGGAAGTGGCACTGTGGCTCAAGTGGTAGAGTGCTAGCCTTGAGCAAAAGAAGCTCAGGGACTGTGCTCAGGCCTTGAGTTCAAGCCCCAGGACTGGCATTAAAAGAAAAGAAAGCAAAGTTATTTTTATATTAATTGAAACACTCTCATTCTTAATAATAAGGATTTATTTCAGAGAGGTGAGTGTATGCCTATTGCTCAGATGAGGTTCATTGTTCTGTGGTATCCAACAAGCTTTAAATCTCAGTGGCTTAACCCACCAGATATTTTCTTAATGCATATATTTTATATTTTTTATTGACATCAATTAGTTTGTACAACAAGATTATGCTAAAAAAATAAGAATGCAAGCAAGTTTAGGATGTAATCACGGGCAACATTGATAAGAGGTTGGAGAAGCGAGTTTGGAAAGAGAGGAGAACTCCATAAAGCATATAATTATGGGAGAAATAATTCCATTACACTAACAAAAAGTTCATATATGCATATGATGCTTCTGGTTATAGCTAGCCCTCTCCAATTCTCCTCAGATATTTGTTATTCATCTAAAGTATGGAGTTGGACAAGTTATTTATGGGGCAAGACTTTCCCATGCAGTGACACAGGAGCCAGGCCTTCGACACCCGTAGGCCTACCTTTAAGGGTTGCTATAGTGAGAGAAGACAGTGTCTGGAAATGGCACATTGGTTCTTCAGTTCTTTGGACCAGAAGTGACACATTAAAGGAACTGGGATATGTTGTCTTCTCCTCTGTCTGACAAATTGAGAAGAGACAGGTCTGGGCATAACTACCCCTATTGCTACAGATTTTAGGCTTGTCAAAAATATGGAGCTAGGTGAAATGAAGTTAGAGAAACAATTTATACTTCCTTTGCTATGGCTGCTGCCACCAGCAGACATCTGTTGAGACTTTTTTCTGTGCTGGGGATTGTTCTGTATTGCATTGTTTTGTGTTTGTAACAATCATCTGAGGTAAAAGTACTTGAAATGTCCTCATTTTTATGGACAAAATGTAAATGCAGAGAAAATAAATAACCTGTTTACACAGCATAGTAAGTGATGGAGCTGGGTTTTGTTTTTATGCTAAGCTGTCAACAGAATCTTGGTGTAATTGGAAGATCGTACTTCATATATGTCAGATGAAATGAATGACAAGTTCAAGCTGGGCGCTGATAGCTCATGCCTGTAATCCTAGCTACTCAGGAGGCTGAGATCTGAGGAATGCAGTTCAAAGCCAGTCCGGCCATGAAAGTCTGTGTGACTCTTATCTTCAATTAAACGGCCAAAAACCAGAAGCAGCACTGTGGCTCCAGTGGTAGAGTGCCAGCCTTGCGCTGAAGAGCTCAAGGACAATGCCCAGACCCAGAGTTCAAGCCCCACAACTGACCCCAAAAAAGTTTGGGGCTGGGACATGTTTCAAGTTGTAAAGCACATGTCTACTAAGCTTAGGATCCTGAGTTCAAACCCTAGGACCACCCCAAAATATTGTTTTGATAGATTGATTAAGAATGTGTCTTAGTGTAACTAGAATTCTTATTCTTCATTAAGAACCTATTTTTCCTATGTATTAACAGTTGCTATGCTATATAGGATTTCCACTTGTGTTATCCAGCTTTCTTTCAGTATCATAAAATACCCAAGGTAGATAAGGTTTGAAGAGAAATTTTATTTTGGCTCAGTTTTGGAGGGTTGAGTCTAAGAGTATATGGACCCATTGCTTTTTGGCTCTGCTGGGTAAGTGGGATGGCAATACTAGATAGTGGAGTGAGGAAAAAACTTCTCACCTTGTGACTAGGAAGCAAAACTGACAGGTGAAGAGGCCAGGGTCCCCAATCTACTTTAAGAAAATGTCTTCAGTGATCTAAAGACCTCTAGCAAAGGCCCTCCCGCTGAAGCTCCCATCATCTCCTGGAAGCTCCATCCTATCCATGAACTCTTTAACATCTGGATCTTTGTGGGGGGAGGGACACTACCTTAGTCATAGCATAATTATTTTTCATTGTTTTTTAGAGAAGAATATTACAACCCCTCTTTCTCTATGGCGGAATGGAACACAAAAGATTTAAAGAATATTTGATTGTAGGTACACACACACACACACACACACACACACACACACACACACACACGCACACATGTGCTAGTGTTGGCGCTTGAATTCGTGGCTTCAAGCTCTTGATTGGCCCTTTTGCTCACAGGTGGTACTGATACCACTTAAGCCAGACCTTTAGTTCCTGATTTTTGCTATTTAACTGGAGATAGTGTCTGAGAGGATTTTGTCTTCTTGGGGCTGGATTTGAAACTCAGTCCTCAGATCTTAGTTTCCTGAGTAGCTAGGATCATAGACATGAACCATTGGTGACAGGCTTTAAAAAACTACTTTTTTAAATGTACAATAACCAGAAACAACAACTACAAATATAATTCATCTGAGTGCATTTAAGTAATTAGAATTTCACTAACAGAAATTCAGATGATCTAAAACAATGCGAACTATACAGGATAAGGTAAAATGGGAAGTAGACCTGAGGAAACACAAGTTCTAGCTACTTGGAAGGTTGAAGTGTGAGGATTACTTTAACTCATGAGTTTGAGTCCAGGTTGGGAAAAGATCCTGCTTCAACAAAGCAATTAAGCCAGATGTGGCAGCTTGTTTAGGTAGTTGGGAAACAGATATTAGGTGGATCGGTTTGATGTAAAATGTTAATGAGACCTAATCTCAATAAAAATCATGGGTATGGTAGTCCATGCCTGTCCTCACAGCTCTGCTAGAGCTGGCTTGGGGGGAGGAGTAAGGGAGACCCTAAAGGAGCTAGAAGTGTGGCTCAGGTTGTAGAGTACCTGCCTAAAAAGTAGAAGGCTCTCAATTGAAATCCCAATACCACAAAACTCCTCCCCAAACCAGAAAATTCTTAAGGATTTATATCTTTTTTTTCATTTTTCCAATTTTTTTTATTGTATTTAATAAAAGGGTAACATGATTTTGCCAGATAGAAGGTGCATTAATTCACATACATTGATACCCTTCCACGTGTCTTGGTCCCATTACCCTTCCCCCCACCCCCCTCTTGGTTTTTCCCCCTTCCCTGTCCAATTTCAAGTAACCAAATACAAATGTATCCAATATATCAGATAACAAAGTGAGATATTGTGTCAATATGAGATAACAAAGGAACAGCAAAAGAGATGAGATAACATAGCACATTAAGGACAGCAATCATTCATTATATGGCTTTTGTTTCAATATCCTAGAGGTCCATTCAATTAGCTTCATACTATATGGCCTTATGTATCAGGTTTTTGCTCTATTGCAAATCTCTGCTAGTAGAGCCCAAGGTTTCTACTGATTATGACGAATGAGGGAAACCATTGAGCCTAAGTTCCTTTGAGTCTGGCTTACTTCACTGAATATGATTTTTCTAAGTCTTTCCATTTCTTAACAAATGGGGCGATGTCCTTTTTTCTGACAGCAGCATAGAATTCCATTGTGTACAAATACCATATCCTGTGGATCCATTCATCAACTGAGGGACATCTAGGTTGGTTCCATATCTTTGCTATGGTGAATAATGCTGCAATGAACATTGCTGTGCTAGTGGATTGAGTATGCCCTAGTTTCTGGATGGTTGGGTAAATGCCAAGTAGTGGAATTGCTGGGTCATAGGGAAGCTCTATGTTTAGCCTTTTGAGGCACTGCCATACTGCTTTCCATAGTGGTTGAACGAGTTTGCACTCCCACCAACAGTGTAGTAGTGATCCCTCCTGGCCACATCCCCTCCAGCATCTATTGTTATTAGTTTTCCTGATCCTGGCCATTCTAACTGGAGTGAGGTGGAATCTTAGCGTTGTTTTGATTTGCATTTCTTTTATGACCAGAGATGTTGAGCATTTCTTCATGTGTCTATAGGCCATTTTTGTTTCTTCTTCAGAGAAGACTCTCTTTAAGTCTTTGGCCCATCTTTTAATGGGATGGTTGTTACTTTGGAGATTAGTTTTGGAGTGATTTAATTTTTTGAGCTGTTGATATATTTTAGATATGAGGCCTTTGTCCGTTGTATGGTTGGTAAAGATCTTCTCCCACTCTGTAGGCTTCCTAATTAATTTACTAGCTATGTCCTTTGCCATACAAAAGCTCTGCAGTTTAATGCAGTCCCACTTATCGACAAACCCTTAGCAAACCTTACCAAAAAAAGAAGAGAGCATACCGAAATAAACAAAATCGCAGACGAAAATGGTAATATCATGACGGAAATTGCCAAGATCCAGAGTATCATGAGGGAATACTTCTCAAACCTTTACGCCAACAAATTTGAGAATCTAGAAGAAATGAATTCCTAGCCAATATTAACATACCCACACTGAACCAAGAAGAGCTGACCCAACTAAACAAGCCTATTTCAAGCACTGAAATAGAAATGGCAATAAGAGACCTTCCACCTAAGAAAAGTCCAGGGCCAGATGGATTCACTGCTGAATTCTATAAGGTCTTCAAAGCAGAACTCACACCAATACTCCTTAAGCTCTTCAACGAAATTGAAAATGAAGGTTCTTTACCAAACTCATTCTATGAAGCCAGTATAACCCTCATCCCCAAACCAGGCAGAGATTCATCAAAGAAAGAGAACTATAGACCTATTTCTTTGATGAACATCGATGCAAAACTTCTCAACAAAATACTGGCCAACCGTCTACAACAACTTATCAAAAAAATTATACACTATGATCAAACAGGATTCATCACAGGGAGGCAAAGCTGGTTCAACATACGCAAATCAATTAATATAATTCAACACATCAACAGGAGCAAGGACAAAAATCACATGATTGTCTCAATAGATGCGGAAAAGGCATTTGACAAGATCCAACACCCCTTTATGTTAAAAACTCTGGAGAAACTAGGAATCCATGGAACATTCCTCAATATAATAAAGGCTGTGTATGACAAACCCACAGCTAGTATTATACTTAATGGCGAAAGCCAAAGCCATTCCCTCTAAAATCAGGAACGAGACAAGGATGCCCACTCTCTCCACTCCTCTTTAACATAGTATTAGAATTCCTAGCCAATGCAATAAGGCAAGAAGCAAGCATAAAGGGGATCCAAGTAGGGAAAGAGGAAGTAAAACTATCCCTCTTTGCAGATGACATGATTCTATATTTAAAGAATCCTATAGACTGTACTCCCAAGCTCTTTGAGCTGATTCAAAACTTTGGAAGGGTAGCAGGCTATAAAATTAACCCTCAAAAATCAACTGCCTTCCTCTACGCCAACAGTGAGAGTAACGAGGCAACAGTCAGGAAGGCAACTCACAATAGCCTCAAAGACAATAAAGTACCTAGGAATTAGCTTAACTAAGAATGTAAAGGACCTTTTTGATGAAAACTTTAAAACCCTGAAAAAAGAAATTAAAGCAGAACTAAGGAAATGGAAAAACCTCCCATGCTCCTGGATTGGAAGAATCAACCTCGTGAAAATGACAATCTTGCCAAGGGCTATCTACAAATTCAATGCAATACCCATCAATATCCCAATGTCATTCTTTAAAGAAATAGAAGAGGCAATCCAAAATTTCATATGGAATAATAAAAGACCCCGTATAGCAAAAACACTTCTTAGCAGAAAGAACAGCGCAGGAGGAATTTCAATACCAAACTTTAGACTCTATTACAGAGCAATAATTATCAAAACAGCTTGGTACTGGCCCAAGAACAGACCTGAAGACCAATGGAATAGAACTGAGGACCCAGATATTAAACCACAGACCTATGGCCACCTAGTCTTTGACAAGGGAGCCAGAAAGATAGAATGGAAGAAAGATAGCCTCTTCAACAAGTGGTGCTGGCAGAACTGGTTAAGCACCTGCAGAAAACTAAAGTTGGATCCTTCTTTGTCACCCTGCACTAGAATTAACTCCAAATGGATCAAAGACCTCGAGGTAAGAGCTGACACACTGAAAACTTTACAAGAAGGAATAGGAGATACACTAGGCCACCTTGGCACAGGTCGAAACTTTCTTAATAAGGACCAAGAATCACAACAAATCAGAGAAAGGATTTATATCTTGTAGTTTGGTACATAAAAGTTACTGACTTTTCATATTCCTGGACATTTTTTTGCTACTGTTAATTTTGTATTTTTAATGGCCTTTTTTATAAGTTAGTTATACACAAAGCAATTTTTAGACATTTCCCTAGGTTGTGTGTAGCTAGCCAAGGCATGAGTATAAATAGCATCACACACTAGGAGACTGTACTAGATCTAATATTTACTCATCTTGTGCAGAAGTGGGACAAGGTCATGGAGAAATGTAATCCAAGAAATGTAAGTAAACTTGTCTGGGGGAATGTTACAGCTTTTAAGCAGTGGTTATAGGATCATGTCTATTTCTGGTTTGACACAGTAGGGAAGAATCTACTCTAAATCCATATGAGTTTCTACATACAATTTATTTACTTTTTATAATGAGAACTTTTTTGTTTCTTTTTAATTTATTTTTTATTATCTTTATGTAAGGAGTTATACAAAGGAATTTTCACATATCACTTTATGAGGACAATACATGTGGATAAATGTCATTCTCCATTTCTCCCAACCTCACCAACCCCCCCCAACACCAAGTTGCATGGTTTCATTTTCACATATGTACATTAAATGTTGTAATTCTATCTGCCCAGCCTCCTCTCAATTCATCTGCTCCCTCTTCTCTTGACCTTCCACTTCCCAACAATGCATGTTCCTGCCTTCTGGGATTCATTCTGTTAAACTATATGTTAGTTGTTCAAAAGAGTTAGACCATTGCAATCCTCCTGTGGGAAGGTATACATCGGATAGCATGTTTATGTATACATGCTTATGACCTTGTATCTGTTTTCATTTCTCAGCATAGGATTTATGCTTCTTTTGAGCATAGAACCTGAAAAAGAATTCTACTGTATTGCCATTTGAAATGGTCAAATTTTGTTAAATGCTAGTTGTTAAGTTTACTTAACTCAGCAATTTACCAATCTTATTTAACCATGAAACTTCATTTTAAACAAAACATCCATGAATTAGGGAGCTATTGCTGCACTGTCTGTAAATCACCATTATTATAACCATCACTAGCTATGTTATTCCTGTCTTCTTGTCTTGAATATTGATGTGAGGCCTGGGGCTGTGGTAGCCACGTTATAACACTGTTACATATGTAACCATGATATTCACAGTGGGCATATGCCCTTCTATCTTTCTTTGACTAATTGGCACCAGTATTGACAGCAGCCTACCTCTAAGCTTAGCACTATGTGAGAAAAAAATTGCCTAAGTTACTCTTAGATGGGCATTCCTTTCGAACAAATGTTGAACCTGTATGTCAGTTTTTCATTTTATCTTTGCATTGCAGTGTGATTGTGTGTGTTTCCCTGATCTTACATAGGCATGTGGATTTAGAAGTAGTTTAACACTAGAATATAACTTGGAATGTAAGTCTTACAAAAGTTCATTTTCTTTATCTGGAAGCAGTCTTCCTTAACTCTTCAAGTGTAGCTCTGTGTGTGTGTGTGTGTGTGTGTGTGTGTGTGTATGTGTATGTGTGTGGTGTGTGTTGCTTCTGGGGCTTGAACTCATGGCCTAGGTATTGTCTTTGAGCTTTTTTTGCTGAAGGCTAGCACTCTACTACTTGAGCCAAAGTTCCACATCTGGATTTTTTGGTGGTTAATTGAAGAGTCTCACAGACTTTGCTGCCCAGGCTGGCTTTGAACAGCAGTCCTCATATATCAGTCTTCTGAGTAGCTAGGATTATAGATGTATGCCACCTGCACCATCTGTCCCTAGAGTTTTTCTTTTTCTTTCTTTTTTTTAAGCACCCTACCTTTTCAGAAAGCTGAAGAACTTTGATCCAGATTTAGTTGATGGCCTACTTAGAAGTACAATTTTGAATGTCTTCCACAGACAGGTGAGAACTTGTTTGGCTCTGATGATCTATGAGATGGCACAAGGCCAGGAGTTGGTTTCTTTTGTTTGCTAGAATAGAGAATGATTTGAAATGAGCTATACATCTTTGTCACAGATGCCAGTGGGTTTTTGCCTTACTAAACTCTTGTAGTCAGATCTAGAATCAGCCATGTGCTCCATATTAGCAGTTTCATGTATTTTTATTCCCAGGATTTCTTCTGAAATATCTGGCTCCTGGGAAAAGGAGAAACTTGTATGTTGGATCTTGGAGATGTAAATGGTATCCTTCTTCTATTTTTCCTCTGGATCATGTTATTTGGACAGTAGGATCACAACATAAGCACATAAGCAACCAGAGAAAACATTTCATGTCATTTCTGTCCAAAGATAAATTCAGTCTTACCTGTGCCGAAGATATTGAGACCAAATTTCAATAACATATTTCAAAATCTGCACTGCTAAATAAAATTCCTCATAGACAACATTATTTTCAGAATTTTAAGAGGAAAGTCTGTACTGACGGGGGAAAAGTATCAGGATAATTTTTATCGGCAGACACAGATGGGGTGGGCTCTCCTCTGGCTACAGTTCAAGTCCAGTTTCTATAATTAGTTTCAGGTGGGGTTCTTGTACTGTTGTTTGGGTTCATTGACATCTGTGTGCAAACTCCTACCATTCCCACTTGGCATTTGGACTTGGTAAGTGGTTTGACTTTGCAGGAATATGGAAAATTATAAATCTCTCTCACACACATTTCCCAGATAAAGCTGCTGCTCTTAAAGGTCAGGTTTTGAAAGCTGTGGAAAGCATTTCAAAAGTTAGGGAAGCAGGTTTCTTTGGCTGCATATGGGTATACAGCCTGACAAACAATTCTGGCATGTGCATTTTTCTTCTGTGTCTCCTTGAAGCTAGCATTTGATTGTATTTTGAAAGTGACTGTAGCCATTTTTCTATAAGTCTAAGGAAAAGAAATAAACTTGAGGCAGCTACTTCCCAGTTCATAACTCATGCCTGGGCTCAAACTGCCGGGTTTATCTATATATAGTTATTAAATTAATTGGCTGTTTCTCAACTGGGATCAATTTGGAAATTCTTGGAGACAATTATTGCTGTTACGTGTGCGTGTGTGTGTGTGTGTGTGTGTGTGTGTGTGTGTGTGTGTGTGTATGCGTACCATGTGTACAATGGAGATTTGCTGCCAGCATCCAGGGTGGTCAAGGCCAGGAATGATGTTAAAAGCCCTTCAATGCATACGGAAGCTGCCTTCATTCACTGATCCATAATGCCAGTAGATCCAAGGTTGAGAAACTGAGCTTACCACATGGTTACTTCACCTGATGTCTTACTCAGTACTTTTTCTTTACTTAGTGCAGTGTTGATGGAGAGGCATAAAAGTCAAAAGAATTGATTGCAATGTCTTTTTCTCCCTCTCTTCTCCCTTTCCCCAAGTTGGTACAGTTTGGTAATAATCTTCAAATATCTTGAATTCCTTTTTTCCTGTCTTTTGAAGTCTATCCCCCCCCCATTTGTCAAATAGGGAACACTCTTGTGAAGTTCATTAAGAAAATGAAACTTCTTGAAAAGTACAATCTGTACATTTTGATGGTTTCTGACACTGATGTTGAGAGGGGTGTAGAGTACCAGGAATTTGCTATTTTCTGTGTGTGATGTGAAAAGTCTAGCAAGATGTATATGGCCTGTGTTTTATAGACAAGACACAAGGCAGATGCTGGTGGCTTATGCTTGTAATCCTAGATACTTCGGAGGCTGGGGTCTGAGGATTGTGGTTCAAAGCTAGTCCCAGAAATGTCACTGTAGCTGAAATGGTAGTGTACTAGCTCAGGGACGGTGCCCAGGCCCGGAGTGCCAGCCCCACAGCCAACCCAAAACAAAAACCAAGTAGTTCCTTGTAGTTAATGAAGTGAATGATAATGAGTTAATATAAGATATCCTTTCAGCTCATATTGTTCAGTTTATCCTGAAAAGTAGAGAGGTATAGATGTTGTTGATAAAAAGATTGGAAAGAAAAAAACACAGGGATGATTCATGATTCACATTATTTTTCTGGTAGGCTAGGTTGCATTGAAATATTTCCCATGGCCAAATCTGGAAACTGCAAATGGCTATGTTGTTATAGGACACAATTAAATTGACTTCTCAATAGACACTAATGCCTGAATTCTCAGGGAAGTCAGACATTCAAGTTGTCCAAAGAAAAATCACATTGGCTTTTAGGTCTAACTAGCTGTATATAGCTGAAATTGTGAACATTCAGAGGTGATATTTGATGGGCCTTAGTAAATTCTGACTTGGTTTGCATATCATATCCTGAATTCATCTCTTGCACATCTGATCATTGAAATCTCTTAGAGTAACATTTTGGTCTTCAAATCACAGTATTCCTGGGAAGCGGTCAGAAAAGGCCCAGATAAATATGCATGAACAATAGTAACTTTTAACCTGAGAGACTGAAAGAGGAAGCCCAAACTAGTTGTTCATCTAAACCTAGCTCCAATGCTAAACCAGATGTTAGCTTAATCAAATAATCTCTTTTGCCTGTGCCCCAGTCACCATCATACTGAATAAAATTATCTCAGAAGTGGACATTGGTTGAAATGTGCTATGATTCTAAGCAAACAATGTTAGAGAAGACTGCTGTGGTAGCAGAAGGAAGTCAATGTTGTTATGATACGACTGGTGCAATTCAAAGAGGGCCTAGCACTAGTGAGACAGATGTGGTCAAAGCCAGTGGGGATGGGCCTATTGGCTGGTTACTTGTGATTGTATTTAGATATTGCTGATGGCACAATCTGCTTGATATGGGGATGACACAGCAAGCCCATAACCATGCTTGCTGGAGATGGGAGCTACAGCATTTCCACAGGGGAAATGTTACAAGTAAAGGCTAATTTTACTTTTGCTGTTGATGGCATTCTTTGGCTGTACTAATAGCAACTCTGCAGCAGTATACTCAATGTTCCCAGAATCTAGAAGTGAAAAGAGGTTGTTCTTAAATAATCCAGGCAGTGGATTCACCCGTGGATTCTAAAGCTGCCATACTTCCTTAGTCATGACTTTCTGAAGTGTCAGACATTCTGGCTTAAATAGAAAGTCTGTGTTTGCCTGTTTTTGACTTCCAGATTCTCTGATCCATTCCCTACCTCACTGAGTAGTGAATTCAATTGCAAGGAAAATTATTTTAGAAAAGAAAATTTATAAGTGTATGTTGTGTTTTGGGCTTAAAAAGTATTTTATAAATTTGGGTATTAGGTTTTGCTTTCTCCTTTAATTCCTTAATCATATCTCGTATCAATCTGTTGTCCATGCATTCATCTATACACCCATCTCCATCTGTTCAGGTAACATCATTGCTTAGTAAATAGTTTTGTTTTTTAAATGAAATGTACAAGTATATGGAGAGTCAAGGCATTGGTTAATTCTTTCTCTCTCTCTCTCTTTCTTTTTTTCTCTTTCTTTCTTTCTTTCTTTCTTTCTTTCTTTCTTTCTTTCTTCCTTTCTTTCTTTCTTTCTTTCTTTCTTTCTTTTCTTTCTTTGCCAGTCCTGGGAGCTCAGGGCCTGAGCACTGTTCTTGGGCTTTCTTTTTTTTATTTATATTTTTTTATTGTGATTAATAGAAGGGTTACATTGTATTCACCAGATAGAAGGTGCATAACTTCAGAAACATTGATACCCTTTCTCATGACATTGTCCCCATTTCCCTCCCCCCTCCCCCACTTATCTTGATTCCCCTCTTCCCTATCCAATTTCAAATAACCAATTAATCACATATAAAATATATCAGATAACAAGGTGACAATATGAGATAACCAAGGGATGGCAAAAGAGATGAGCGATAATAGTACATTAAGGACAACAGTCACTCATTATATGGCTTTTGTTTCCTTATCCTGGAGGTCCTTACATTTAGTGTCGTACTATTTGGCCTAATGTCTCTAGATTTTGTTCTGTTGTAAATCTGTTAGGAGAGCTCTTGGGCTTTCTTAAGGCTAGAACTCTACCACTTTAGCCACAGCACCACTTCCAGCTTTTTCTATGTGTGTGGTACCGAGGAATCAAACCCAGGTCTTCGTGCATGCTAGGCAAGCACTCTACCACTAGGCCAAACTTCCAGCCCAGCATTGGTTAATTCTTTTTTTTTTATTTTTTATTGTAATTAATAAAAGGGTTACATGATATTTGCCAGCTAGAAGGTGCATTAATTCACATACATTGATACCCTTTCACATGTCTTGGTACCCATTACCCTCCCCCCCCACCCCCCCCACCCGTCTTGGTTTTCCCCCCTTCCCTATCAAATTTCAAATAACCAAATACAAATAAATTCAATATATCAGATAACAAAGTGAGATACTGTAACAATATGAGATACCCAAAGGACAGCAAAGGAGATGAGAGACAACATAGTACATTAAGGACAACAATCATTCGTTATATGGCTTTTGTTTCAATATCCTGGAGGTCCTTTCAATTAGCTTCATACTATATGGCCTTATTGCTCTATTGCAGATCTCTGCTAGTAGAGTCCAAAGTTTCTACTGATTATGACGAATGATGGAAATGGTTAATTCTTAAAAGTCAAAGATAGGTATTATGATGGCTCTTGCATTTTTCTTTTTGCTCATGATTGCTGTAATTGAGATCTTTTATGTTCCCATGAGATTTAGGATTGATTTTTCTGCTTCTGTGAAGAATGGCAGTAGAATTTTGATGGAATTGCACTAAATGCATAGATTGCTTTTGGTTGTATGGCCATTTTCACAGAACTGATTCTGCTAACCCATGCTCATGGGAGGTCATTCTATCTTCTAGTTTCTTTGAAGGTTTCTTTCCTCAGCGCTTTATAGTTTTCATTGAAGAGACCTTTTACTTCCTTGGTTAAATTAATTCCTAGGTTACTTTTTAAAGCTCTTGTGAATAGGATCATATGCTTGATTTATTTTCCAGTCTGCTTATTATTAGTATATAGAAAAACTACTTTTCAAATGCTGATTTAATAGTTTGCTATTTTACTGAAAGTATTATGAGATTAAAGGTTTTCTGGTGGAGATTTTTTGGGTCTTTTAGGTATATAATAATTTTATTTGCAAATAGAGATCATTTGACTTCTTCCATATTTGAATCCCTTTTATTTCTTCCCATTGCTTTATTGCTGTAGGTAAGCATTTAAGCACTATTTTGAATGAGTGGGGAGAGAAGACATCTATATCATATTTATGACTTTTGAGGAAATGGTTTCAATTTTTTTTATTTAGAGCAATGTTTTTAGGGTTATCAAGTGCAGCTTTTAGTATGTTGAGATATGTTTCTTTGATTCCTAGTTTTTTCCAGAGCTTTTATTATGAGAGGAAGTTGAATGATCAAAAGCTTTTCTGTATCTATTGAAATTAGTGTATGGTTTTTAGTTGCTGATTCCTGTTTTGTTTTTTTTTTCATGCCAGTCCTGAGGCTTGTACTCAGAGCCTGAGCACTGTCCTTGGGCTCTACCCAAGCTAGAGCTCTACCACTTGAGCCACAGAACCACTTTTCCATATATGTGGTACTGAGGGGAATCAAACCCGGGTCTTTGTGCATGTTATGCAAGTACTCTTACCACTAGGCCAAACTCCTGGTGCCTCCCTAAAATGAAAGCCACTTGATTATGGTGTATGATTTTTAAAAAATGTGTTATTGAATTTGTGTTGCAAGCTCTTTCTTTCTTTTTTCATATATTTCTATTGTAATTAATAGAAGTGTTACATTGTATTTGCCAGATAGAAGGTGCATTAATTCACATACATTGACACCTTTTCTCATGTCTTGGTCCCCATTTCCCTCCCCCCCACCCCATCCCTCATCTTGTTTTCCCCCCTTCCCTATCCAATTTCAAATAACCAAATACAAATATAGCCAATATATCAGATAACAAAGTGAGATACTGTAACAATATGAGATAACCAAAGGACAGCAATAGAGGTGAGAAATAACATAGTACATTAAGGACAACAATCACTCATTATATGGCTTTTGTTTCTATATCCTAGAAGTCCTTTCATTTAGCGTGATACTATATGGCCTTATGTATCTAGGTTTGCTCTATTGCAAATCTCTGCTAGGAGAGCCCAAGGTTTCTACTGATTATGACAAATGAGGGAAACCATTGAGCCTATGTTCCTTTGAGTCTGGCTTACTTCACTTAATATGATTTTTTTCTAAGTCTTTCCATTTCCTAACAAATGGGGCAATGTCATTCTTTCTGACAAGCTCGCTCTTTCTCTTTCTTTCTTTCTTTCTTTCTTTCTTTCTTTCTTTCTTTCTTCCTTCTTTTCTTTCTTTCTTTCTTTCTTTCTTTCTTTCTTTCTTTCTTTCTTTCTTCCTTCCTTCCTTCTTTTCTTTCTTTCTTTCTTTCTTTCTTTCTTTCTTTCTTTCTTTCTTTCTTTCTTTCTTTCTTTCTTTCTTTCTTTCTTTCTTTCTTTCTTTTTTGTCAGTTGTGGGACTTGGACTCTGCGTCCAGGTGCTCTTTCGCTCTAGGGTAGCACTCTACCCCTTGAGACACAAGGTTACTTTTGGCTTTCTGGTGGTTAATTGGAGATACCAGTGTCATGGATTTTCATGTCCAAGCTGGCTTTGAGCTGTGATTCTCAGATTTCAGCCTCCTGAGTAGCTAGGATTATAGGCATGAGCCACTGGTACCTGACTTGCAAATATTTTAATGAGAACTTTTGCATCTGTGTTCTTTAAGGAAATTACCTTTCCCTGGTTGGAGATTAGAACAACACTGGCTGCTTAGAATGAGTTTGGCAGTATTCCTTCTTTGTCCATTTTCTGGAATAGTTGGAGGGTAGTTAACATGATTATGGATAAAGGAGGCAGTCTGGAGCCTAGCCTGGAGTGAAAGGGACCAGGTTTCCCTAATGAAAGGAAGAATGGTTAAAAAAAACCCCAAACCCCCAAAACTGGAGTTCCCTGTGATGAAGATACACTAACTTTTACTAAGAAGGCAGATGCAGACGCCCTTCTAGGGACACCTTTTGCCAAAGGATCTGCCTTTGGTTGTTTTTCTGATGAGTTGGATTTCCAAGAACTGCTCATGATTCTGAAGCTTCCTAGTAAAAGTATAGGCAGATAAGATTTTGATGAAATCAACACTTCACTCACGTCTTTCCTAATGCCTATCAGTTTCAAAAGCACATAGCATAGTCCATCAGCTGTTTTCAGTTTTATATCGGGGCACATGTGATTAAATCGGGATGTAATTTGTATTCCTGTGTGCTTATATGTGTGATATATAGACTCAGAGATGAATAACCACTGCCATGGATTGATTATTAGACTTGAGAGAGAAATTTGCCCGAGTGTTGCATTTTCTTGGTATTCTCAAGTCCAAAATATCATTCAGACATCACAGTTAGGCAAGTAAATATATCAGAAGATATTTTGTACTAAACATTATTCTTTGAAACAATATACCTTATTGTATACATTTTCCATTACAAGGTAATGAGTTTGTTAGAACTTTATGTGGGGTATTGGTGTCTAAATGTTGCAGTTCTCCTTAAGGTCTGACCTTGGAGGCTATACATTTGAAGATCAAGAGTCAAAAGGGAGGCCACATAGTTTTATTAAACCTTGAGGATAGGCACAGCATCTCTCCTTGCGGGTATCCTTTGGTTAGTTATGAGAGCCTTCTATCTCCTCTGACCAACTTCCAATCTGGCCAAATTAAATCCAAATCCATGTAGCAACCACCACATCCAGAAATAAAGTTAACAAGAAAAGGTGGCTCTGATATTTTACCATGTGGATTCCCAGAAATGAACGGTTAGGAAAGAGTTGGCCATTCTCTGTCTTATGTAGCTGAGAAGTTGGGAAAATGGCAGTGCTGTCTGGGGAAGCACTGTCACTGTAGGAAAGCATGGCACGAAGATGGATTTCAAGGATGGCTTGCCCTGAAAGTGAAGATGTGGAGCACAACCGTGGGCCTTTTTCTCTATAGTGGCCTTGTCTATTAGCACATGTTCCAATTTTCCAATTATTGTCCTCTCTTCACTAATCATATTAGGAACTCCTTTTTTTGGACTGGACTAGTAAGAACTGAGGTATAAGTTGAGAGGGATGGACATTGCCTCATAAGAAATTATGAAAAAGGATTTCTCACCCATTTCTGTATTGATAATGTGTCTATCCATTTGTTCTATGTGCTGCATATTCTGGTTTTATAACATTTTCTTTCTCAACAGATAGATATTAGAATAAAATAACCATAATAGATCACATTTATTGAGAATTTAGTGCAAACCAGTCACCTATCCTGCCTCATTTTATCCTCACAATGACACCATAATGTAGGTATCAATTTTGTTTCTACGTTACAGTTGAGAAAATGGAGGTTCATTATGCAGCTAGGAAATAGTAGACCCCAGGTGCTGAGTTCTGTGGTTGGATTCTAAAGTGATTGTTCGCTATCACTGCATGATTCTACCTCTAAAAGAGGTACTGAAGATATTGAAGAAGAGACTAGCCAAGAATTGGGAGACCCAGTATGTAGGGCAGAGCCTAGCTTGGCTCTGCCACAAAACCATTGTGGAGACTGACAGTGGAATCCTCACTGTTAAGCCTCAGCTTTCTGATGTATAAAATGTCTGTGTGATTTTTCTTTGTACTTTTTTTTCTTTTGGGTAGTACTTGGTTGTAAACTCAAGGCCTTGCATTTGCTAGGCAGGCCCGTTACCACATGAACCATGCTCCTAAGCCCCAAACTTGTAGATTTCTGTTCAAAGTCTTTAGGTCTATGACTCCATGTACCAGTTTCCTAGGGCCTCCATAGCAAGATTACCACTAACTTGATGACTGAAAACAACTGAAATTTATTCTTTCACAGTTGTGAGGTCAGAAGTTTGAAGTCAATGTATTGGTTAGGTTGGTTCCTTCTGAAGGCCCCAGGAAGATGTTCCATGCTTTTATGGCTGCTGGCAATCTGGGGAATTTCTTGGCTTTTGGTTGTATCAATTCAATCTGTGTCTTATACTGCTTTTCTCTTTGTCACTGGATTTAGGGCTCCCTTACAGTTTTATTGCAATCTCACCTAGAGATTTTTCATTTCAGGTACATTTCAAAGGCCCTTTTTCCAAGTAAGATCATGTTGAAAGTTTCAGGGTGTTAGGATTTGATATATCTTTATTTGAGTTTAGTATTCAACAAACTACACACTTTTTTTTTTTGCTGTGACAATAAATGATCATAGATCCTTTGGGAAGAAAAGATTCTAGTCAGGTAGTGGCTGAAATCTTCTAGGCAGTTTGGAATAATAATTAAGAATATAGAATTGGAATTACCTGGTTTCAAGCTCTGACTCTGTTATTTACCTAACCCTATGAAAGTCAGTGAGTAGTTCTGGGCCTCAGTTGCCTACTTGGTGAAATGGGACTAATAATAGTAACACCACTAAGTGAATCACTGTACGTAAACTACTTAGGACAGTGCTAGGTAGATGTTAGTTAATATACTGCTAGTATTTCCACTCAGAAGTGAAGTTTATGTAGATGATTGTAATAGAGACATGTCCTCATTGAGGTATACATTTAAAATGCAGCAAGAAGCAGCCCACAAGGATGCTATTTTTTTCAGCTGTATTCAAAATTAGGATGTCCAAATGTATCTGAAATGTGAGGATTTTACTTTCTGGCATGCTGAGATGATTTTTCTTTTTAGACATGAGAAGAAGCTGAATGTAAGTGGGTCTGCGCTCATGTTGGAAGAGGCAGACGAACAGATGGAAGGTGTTAGAGGGAGCATTTTGATGTGCTCATGGAGGAGGCGTTAATATTTCAACATCTTGTTATTTACAGATAATTTTTAGCAGAGATTTTCCAAGCTGCTCAGTTTTTTCCCTCATTTCTTCTGACTGGCATAGGATTGTCATAAATCAATCTGTTATTAAGAAGCTAAAGAACTGTTTGGGATTTAAGAGAATTAAGTTTGATAACAAAAATAAATCATAGCTTTCTTGATTTTAACCTTTGTTTTTTGAGATAATTCACTGATCTACAAAATTTATTCAGCAGCCTAGACTCAGCAGAACTATTTACTGACTTAGGTATTGTGCTAGAACTATACCAGCTCATTGATCTGTATTATGTGTATTCCAACTCTATAATGGGCAAGCAGGATGAAGAAGTAAACAGGAAAGGTCATAAATTCTTTGAAAAGGGAAAAATAATGGAAGGCAAACCTTCAAATAAGCCATTATAGTGTTATTATTCCTCTTAATCAAGATGCCTGAAGATGTTAAGATTAAGAAATTACTTCCCCTGTACAATGAATGTATGCTACTAAAAAGTTTTTTTTAAAAGGCACTGCTTTCAGAGGCAGCCATAACTACATTTAAAGTTTGCCTTTAGAACCGAAGCAAACAAAACAAATGATTTTTTACATCATTTACCAGTTACTGACTTCTGAAGTTTCTGAACCCACATCTGTAAACTGGGATTACTTCACTATTTCCCCTGTAGTGAGGTATAAATGACATAATATGCTACAAGCACCAAACACATAGTAAGTATTCATTAGCATAGAGATTAAGTACTGTGGAATGAGTTCTTGGCAAAGTGATCTTGTTAAGTTATTCTTGTAGCTTGATATTTATGTACCACATTATGTGACACATTTAATCAGTGCTTGCTTTATTCCTTATATTCAAATCTTTCATCAAAATTTACTTAGTAGATTTATCTCCTGTATTACAGCAGCATACATTAAGATCCATGTGTTTTATCTGTATATATATATTCTAAAATTTGACATAGCTTTGCATATAATTTTTTAAAGCTGGTTTTCATAATTTCAGGTGCTAATGTTTAAACACCAGAAATGTATACTCTGTTTCAAGCTTATAAGAGATAAAATTTCACTCTAGTCAACTCTGTTAATAAAGCTAGATTTTTTCATATAATTTTTATTGTAATTAATAGAAGGGTTACATTATATTCATCAGATAGAAGGTGCATTACTTCACAGACATCGATACCCTTTCTCATGTTTTGGTCCCCATTTCCCTCCCACCACCCCGCCTCTCATCTTGTTTCCCCCCACATTCCCTATCCTATTTCAAATAACCAGATAAACATATAAACAATATATCAGATAACAAGGTAAAATGCTGTGACAATATGAGATAACCAAGGGACAGCAAAAGAGATGAGAGATAACATAGTACATTAAGGACAATAATCATTCATTATATGGCTTTTGTTTCTATATCCTGGAGGTCCTTTCATTTAGTGTTATCCTATATGGCCTTATATATCTGGGTTTTGTGAAGCTAGATTTTTAAGAGAAGAAACAGCAAGTCATAATAGTTAACCATACAGTACTTTATGGGTCCCAAATTGGGCTACTGTAGCTTTATGACTTTGGTTAAGCCCAACATCTTGGAGGTACTTCTTCAGCTCTAAAAAGTGGGTGATTCTTGTTTCAAAACTTCATTGAAGCAGATTTATGAGATAACACAAAAAATTTAAGCACAAAAGCCCTAAGAAAATAAATTCTCATTAGATGCCATCATCTTTTTTTGCCAGTCCTGTGCTTGGGCTCAGGGCTTGAGCACTGTCCTTGGACTTTCTCAAGGCTAGCACTCTACCACTTGAGCCTCAGCACCACTTCCAGCTTTTTTGTATGTATGTGGTACCAAGGAATCGAACCCGGGTTTTCGTGCATGCTAGGCAAGCACTTTAACCACTAGGCCAAATTCCCAACCCAGCCATCATCTTTTTTTTTTAAGTTGCCAATTGATATTATTTATTTGACTAATACCTCAGTCACTTCCCATATTTTTGTTTGTACTATCATTGACTAATAAAGCCATCTTTTCACATGTATTTGTTGAGACTTCACGATATATTGAGATGCTTATATTAGGAGTAATGTGAAACAAAGCAGTCCCCGTGTCATGGTATTTATGATCCTCCAGGGACATAAGTGTACAGATATTAAACAAATATAAAAATTGCATAATTTATGGTTATGTTAAAAAGTGTCTAGGAGATGCTCCTGGACATGACAACAAGGATTTTGTCAGTTTTTATATATAGCACACAGCTTCAAACCTCACAACAGAGCAATTTAAACTCTCCTAAGATCATTCACTTGGAAGTGGCCAAGTGTTACGGTTGACCCACTGGTCTTCTGGGTTTCCAGTCTACTCCTGTATCATAGAGCTAATTTACAGCTTGTAACCTGATCCTCTCATTGACATAAAGATAGATGCCATCATCTTTGGGATGGTATGGCTGGGTGGAGATAAGGAGTTGAGGATACATGGGCTGAGACCAGTCAAACTTTTGCATGTCTATTCAGGAGTTCCGTTCTTAACTTCTTAGTTGCAATCACTTCTCTCCATTTTGATTCCTGCCTTTGAGGCTATCATTATTTATTGGGGTTTACATTCCTGAAAGAATCTAATAAGCTCAAGTATATAGTATAGCCTTTTGTAAGCAGAGTTCTTTTACGTCTGGCTTCAGTAAGGTAATTTGTTATGCAAAACACTGTACCTTGGGCTGGGAGCGTGCCCTAGTGGTAGCATGCATGAAACCCTGGGTTTGATTTCTTGGTACCACATACACAGAAAAAACCAGAAGTGGTGCTGTGGCTCAAGTGGTGGAGTACTATCCTTGAGAAAGCCCAAGGACAGTGCCCAGGACTGGCAAAAAAAAAAAAAAAGCACCTCCCCCTCAAAACAACAGCAACAACAAAAACCACTGCACCTTATTAATGAACGTGCTCTGGTAAGTTTGGATGTATGATATACAGGGAGCAGTCTAGGCAGGTGCCTTATCCAAGGCCATGCCACAGGCTGAGGGCCTGGCTGCTCCAATGTCATGTGCTACCTCTGGCCTATTGGACAGAGGCCAAGACACTCTTACCTGAAACAGGAGAAGCAAGGATTCTTCTAGAAGTGGTTAAGTTTTTATTTTATTTTATTTTTTATTTGTGGTTAAGTATTTTTTCACAGAATTGGTGACAGCATGAGAAAAACACCCCCTGGACGTGAAGGTGTGATTTGTGAGGCATCAGGTACAGGGACCACTCGTTCCTCAGGTTTGTGAGTAGAGTCGAGCTCTGGTGCCTTTGTACAGGCGCACTCTTCAACATGGCTACCCTCTAGGTGAACTGACAGGTTTCTGGACTTGACCTTCTCTCCTGTCTCTGTCTGAAGAAACCTTCTAGCACTGACTTTCCACCACAGTGTGTTATTTCCATGCCATTTCTGTGGAAAGTATTGTGCTTGCCAGCTTGTTAGACTTTGATTTAGCCCCCTAACCTAGAGAATAAGAGCCTGCATTTTAACAAGATCCCCAGATGATGTGTGTGCATATATACAGGGATGGTTTAGTGTGAGTCTCCAAAGAAAAGATTTCTGAGTTCTACCCCAGAAATATTGATTTGGAGAGTTCAGCATGGCCCTAAGATGTCAGTCTTCTGGTTCTGAAGCAGTTAGTCTAGGATGTTCTCAGGAGTGTGGGGGTAGGAATTTGAGAGGATGTGAAAAGATGTGGACTTGAGTTAAACCTAGAAATGCTTCTGGCCTACTGATATCCAGGCCTCTCTCCTGTGAATCCATCTGCAGAATTCTAATACTTTTTTGATTTTTTTCAGCTTTAAATAATACTTGGATAAAGATAGAAACCTACACTAGGAATAGTAATAGTCTTAAATTTTGAGGTGGGTGAAAATTCTAAGTAGCAAGTAGCTAGATGGCTGTTTTGGATTCCCCTGAACTAGTATATCAGCCTCTGAGACCAATAGTTTTATGTGGTTCAGAATAATAAAGACATCCTGCCTGTCTTAATTTTCCAGATGGCCTCCAGGAAGATTTCCAAGCAGAAATTACATTTATTCAGTTCAAGAACCCACTGGGAAGATGATATAGTCATAGAAAAGACAAGTTTTCATTGACTTTGAACTTAGTGTTTTTCTAAATTATTATATCTCTAGGTTCTTAAAACTTGACTTACTTTTTTTTAGACTCCTCTATGTCATTTTGACTTCTATTTGATTTACTTGTCCCTTTGATTTGTGCAATGAAATTAAAAAGGTAATTTGATAATGACTGGAAAAATGGCATACCCTTTAAATATGCATTTAAGAAATGCTTTATTTGATTTTTTCCTCTTCCCTTTTTCCTATAAACATGTCATGTATTTCTAATCAGTGAATGGTTTGAGTGACCCTAATGCTGTAGCGTATTCTTGATAGCCATTCTAGAGTGTAAGCAGGCTTGGCTACCTAATTTTAGAGCTTAGTGCAATATGGAAATGTAGAACCTGTAAAAGAAACTTATCAAGATTTCAAGATGGTGACAGTAGAGCACAAAGCTCTTGTAACACATTGACCTTGTGTGGCTCTACAGGTTATACTTACAGAAACAGTCTGGGTGTGAGGTTGTTGGTAATGCAACAGGGAAAGGTATACTTTATCTTGGACCCTTTTCTGTACCTTCCTTGGGCTGTAACTCCTGTTCTCTCTGGTATAGTTCCCCATACATTAGAAAAGGGGAGACATGCCCGGAAGCCCATATTCATTTGGTGAGTTGGACCTAGCCACACAGGACCAACAACATATCACTGTTGAAGGTTGTGAAAGGGAACTTTCTTATAATAAAATGGACAAATATCAATAAAAAATCTTAAAAATGTTCAGTTCACTCACCCCTCCCTCCCTCCCTTCCTTTTTTTGTGCCAGTAACAGGGCTTGAACTCAGGGCCTTGCACTCTTGTCTGGCTGTTTTGCTCAGCGCTGTTTACTTGGAGATAAGCATCTCAGATTTGATTGCACAGGTTGGCTTCAAACTGTAATCCTGAGATCTTGGCTTCCTGGATAGCCAGGATTACAGGTGTGAGCCACTGGTACCTGACAAGTGTTTATTGTTTTCTGACCCAGAGACTACTCTTCTAGGATTCATTTGTACATAAAGTAAAAAAGATATTTGCCAAAGTTTCTCTAGACCATTTATTGACAGAACGAGAACTATCCTAAATAACTACTAATAAAATATACTCATGCGATTATATTATGACATTCTATCCAGGAATCTTGATTTTGAAGACTATTTAGTGACACTGGAATCCACCATCTATATTATTGTGAATAATGATTGATTCTTTCAGGCAGAACTCATAATATGGAGGCTTAGATTGTGTAGACACTGAATTTGCTGTCTGGTTGGGTTCATCTAACTCATCATCATCAGATGTGTTCCCTCTTGTTCCCTAGCCTTTTCTGCCTAGTTTCCCATCATATATTTATACTTTGGCAGAACTAGACCCATTTGTATTTGTTCCTCTCATGTTTTGAACTTTTGCTGGTCTGCCAAGAGTGGCCTCCTAATCTCCCCACCCACCTGTTAAAATTCTGTCAGTCTATGAATCAGTATAAATGCTGCTGCATCTGATATTTCCCCCATTCTAATTATCTCAGCCAGAAATTATATACTTTCTCCTTGAAATTTTTTTTTTGCCAGTCCTGGGCTTAAGCTCAGGGCCTGAGCACTGTCCTTGGATTTTTCTCAAGACTAGAGCTCTACCACTTGAGCCTCAGCACCACTTCCGGCTTTTTCTAAGTATGTGGTACCAAGGAATTGAACCCAGGTCTTCATGCATGCTAGGCAAGCACTCTACCACTAGGCCAAACTCCCGGCCCTCCTTGAAAGTTTTTATAGTACAGTGATGATATTATATATATATATATATATATATATATATATGAGAGTAACTTTATGTATCTATCTGGGCTTTCTTATGTCCGCCATTTTTAGTTGTTTGAAGAAATACACTGGCATGATGGTAGAAGCTGTGGATTGGAAGAACTAGGATGCCTTGAGAAGTTGTTAGATGAAGCATAAATATAGAAGCCAGCAACGATTAATTTAATATAGCTTCATGTTAAATATTCCTATCTAAAATGCTTGCGACTGAAAATGCCTCATATTTCACATATTTTAGAGTTTTAAGATATTTGTATTAGAGTTTACTGAGTTGAGATCCTGAATCTGAAAATCCAACATCCAAAATGCTCCAAAGTCTGAACTTTTTTGAGTGATGACATGACACTTGAGAAGCTTTGAATTTTAGAGATACTCTACTGCTAATGGTACATTTTTAGAAGTCTTCTCAAATAACCACCCACAAAAGTCTTAATTACAGTACTATGATGAATGCTTAAGAAGGGAGGGGGTGAGGGGAGAGAAAATGGGAAAAATATGAGGAGTAACAATGTTCAAGACGTAATGTACCCATTACTTGATGAATGTAACTGTAACCCCTCTATACATCATCCCGACAATAAAATAAAAAAAACACAAACGTCAAAAAATGCCTAAGGAGCCTGCTGATCATAATTTTATTGTGTATCATTAGGGTGATGTTGCTGATAAGGAAATTATAAAACAAGTCCAAAGCTAAGGAAATTATAAAGCAAGTGCAAAGCTAATACACACAGAAGTCATCTTGAAAGTGGTATGGCAGTTAGCGCAAAGATGATAATGGCCTCATATTTCGGACCTTTAAAGCTTCAACTTCCCAGTCCCTTGTAAACTGGAGGATAGTGGAAACCAGTAAAGAAATGAGTCACTGGACAGTAAGACATCAAATCCTGATGAAAGATTGAGGATATTAGTAGAGAGAAGAACAGATGTGGAGTGAGAGTGCTATTTGACAACTGACATCAGATATTTTTCAGTTTTTAGTGCAATGCCTTGTGAATTTCAAAGAACACATGAATCACCTGGAGTATTGTTAAAAAATGAATAGCCCTGCTGGGTGTGGTGGCTCACACCTGTAATCCTAGCTAATCAGGAGGCTGAGATCTGAGAGTCAAGGTTCAAAGCCAGCCCAGGCACAAAATCACCTGAGACTCTTCTTTCCAATTAACCTCTAGAAAATGGGAAGTGGGGCTTGGCTCAAGAGTAGGACAGAAGCCTTGGGCTGAAGAGCTCAGGGACAGTGCCTAGGCCCAGGGTAGGGTGGTAGCCTAGAGCTGAAGAGCTCAGGAACAGCACCCATGGAGTTCAAGCTCCATGACTCACAGAAAAAAAAGAAATGAATAGCCCAGTTTAGTGGGTTTGTCATGATTCTGAGTTTCTAGCACTCTTTTAGGTGATACTTCTAGTGCTGCTGGCCCATACCACAGTAAATGGGAGAAGCTCTGTCCATTGGGATGTTGTATGGTGATGGGAATATTCTATGTGGAAGGATGTTGAAGATAGAGATGTGTTGATCAGGTTACTGAACAGTAGTAACATGTTTAAAAAGATTGGTCTATGACCCTATATTTACTTTTGGAGGGGAACTAGAACTTGAAGGATTTGGGTTTAGGTTGCCTATTTCTTTTTTTTTTTATCATCATTTTTTATTGTAATTAATAGAAGGATTACATTGTATTCACCAGATAGAAGGTGCATTTCTTCACAAACATTGATACCCTTTCTCAGGTTTTTGTTAGGTTACCTATTTCTTGACTCAGTCTCACATTTGGCAAATCTGTTAATTTAGTCAAAGGGCCTTCATTTGCAAAGTGAGGGTAACTCTTGTACAATAGCTCATTTCACAAGATGCCTAGACCAGATCATGGTTGCCCAAAGGCAATTAGGCATTTTATATCTCCATATTGGCATACTTCTAATTTAAAATTATTTGCCTGTCTGTGATATATGGGGAACAGACTGTGAACTAATCTAGTTTTCCAAGGCACTATGTAGTTTCTATAACCTTTGGACTTGGTTACTTCTCTCTTTTCATGTAGTTACTGAAGGGAAAGAAGTCAAAGGAGGATATAAGAGTGGAACAGCTCTTCTGTCAAATTATGGCTAATAAGGGTGTTAAAAACTGTTTTATAGTATGGTTGTGAGGTTTCTCAGTAACAGTCTTTTTTTGCTTATTTATTGCAGTCATTTAAGAAAAAGGCTTTGGAGCACAATTTTCTTAGCTTCTATTAAAATGAGACTAAATTATTCTTTTCACAGTTGATTGATGTTCCAATTACGTATCAGCCTAAAAGTTGGGCCACAGAATAATGAATGTAGTAAAAACAGGTATTAGCAAAGTTATTCATTAGAATTTTGTTTACAGTTTATTGGCAGCAAATAATTGGTTCGTAGAAGAGAGGACTTCATAGTACTGGTTTGTAGGAAAATAAATGTGTTTCAAGTAACCTTAGCATGTAGTAATTCTCAGTTTAAAACTTAGTAGGCAAGTCAGACTCCCTTTCTTGTGGGAAGTATTGAAGATCAAAGGTTTGATCTAAATTAGTAAATTAGTCACAGTAGGATCTGCATTTGTTTGTTTTGTTCTTATGTAATATTTCTATACTTCAAATAGTTATAATGATGTTATTTAGTTTAATTTTTGACAGGTGGTATAAAATTTTTATGGAGAACTTGTATGTATAGAAATAGGAAAAAATACAAAGATTATCCATTCTCCTATGTGTACCCATCATCTTTTCCAGCCACTCCTCTCCCTCATTTCCTACCCACTTTTTCCTCCTATGCTTTGAAGCAAATCACAGCTGTCTTAGCAAATCGTCCATAAATATTTTCTCTGTCTGAAAGAGGAGGACCTTTTAGTTCTAAATATAATACAGTTATCACATGTCCTACAAAGTTAACAGTAATATTTTAATAACATCAAACATTCAGGCAGTGTTTAAAATTCCAAATGTCTCTCAAGTGCTACGCTTTTTAAAAAAAGTTTGGGTGAATGAGGATTTGATAAAGGACCACATGTTGTGATTGGTTGAAATTTTAAATTTCATTTGCATTTTAAAAAAGGTGTTGAAGTAGCTAGTTTGTTTGTCCTGTAGAGTTACCCACAGCCTGGATTTCATTGATTGCATCCCTGCAGAGGGCTTAGAATGTTTCTCCTGTTCTTTGTGTTTCTGGAAATTAGTAGCTGAAATTGGCTGCTGGATAAGAATCAGGTTTGTTTTTTTTGCGGGGGGCGGGGGAGGCGAGGTATGTGTTGGGGGTAGAAAGTGTGCTAAATTTTGCAAAGTTAGGTCTTCATGTAGTTCTTTTTTAGAATAGTGTACATTATTTTGAATGAAAAATAACTATAACTAAAGTTCTAAATGTGAAATAATTTTGTGTGAAAAATCTGGCTTCGTATATACTTGTAGATACAGTCATAGTCAGGAAGGAGGCTTATGAGAATGTTTTAATTTGTCACCAACGCTTAAATTTCTTAAGTTATACGCGGAGAATATAATTTTTGTATAAGTCAGAGTTTCAGCGTGATTCCCCATTCCCAGACATTGTCACTCCATGAAATGACTATGAATTTCAAAGGTAGTCAGCTTTTGCTTTCTACTATGTTCTGTGCCTATATTCTTTTCTGCATATGTAATAAACAAGAATTCATGCAAGATTTGCTTGCTTCAGCTCAGTGATCCTTTATTAATTTAAAGCTAATGTTATTTTGCATAGGAGTACATTTGCTCTATTCTTTTTTTTTTTGCCAGTCCTGGGCTTGAGCTCAGGGCCTGAGCACTGTCCTTGGACTTTCTCAAGGTTAGAGCTCTACCACTTGAGCCTCAGCACCACTTCTGGCTTTTTTGTATGTATGTGGTACCAAGGAATCAAACCTGGGTCTTCGTGCATGGTAGGCAAGCACTTTAACCAGTAGGCCAAACTCCCGGCCCTACATTTGCTCTAATGTGTTTGGATTGAAGCATTTACAGTAACCTCTGTGGAGTAATTGCTTTGCTACCTGGATATCTATGATATAAACAGTTAAGCATATACTATGAATACTGTGATGCTCAAAACTTTATAAATGTGAATCTGTATTAGGAAGGCCTTTTGTTTTCCTATGGATTATTGATAAGCATTGTGGCTCTGTTTTGTATATTAACTGATGGCCACATTGTGCATTGTAAAAACCGGGATTAAAAGTTAAGAGTCACTGGATACCAGTGGATCATCAGCTACTATGAGGCTGAGATCTGATGATCATGATTCAAAGATAGTCTGGGGCAGGAAAGTTCATGAAGTCTTATCTCTAATTAACTACCAAAAAGCCAAAAGTGGACTTGTGACTCAAGTGGTAGAGCACTATCCTTGAGTGGAAAAGCTCAGGGACAGTGTTCAGACTCTGAGTTCAGGCCCTACTACTTGCATAAAAAAAAATGAACAAAAGTGAAATGTTTTAAATTCCAAACCTAGCTTTTTAGAATACTGCTAGATTTAGAAAATAAAAATATAGAAATCCCATTTAAATTTGAATTTCAGATAAATAGGGATATAGTCTTACTATATGTATACTGTGTCTACTTATCTGTGATTTTTCTTTCTACAGTTTCAATTGCATGTGGTCAGCCACGATACAAAAATAACCAAAAATTGCATGAAGAAACATTTCACATGTTTTAAAATTGCATGCCATTCTCAGTAATATGCTAAAAATATCTCTCTGTCCTGTTTTGTACTACCTGAGCTGTGTATCATTCTTTTTTCAGTGTGTCTGCATGGTATAGGCTGTCTGCCTGCCAGCCAGCATGTATGCATAGTATATAATAATCACCTTGTAGCGATCTTGGTTATCAGTATAGTATACAAGGTTCAGACTATCCAGCTTCAGTCATCCACTGGGTATAGCATATAACACTAATAATATATACTCGCATTAAATTAAATTTTTATTTTTAACTTTATATTTTGAACAGGCCTTGAACTCCTGAATTCTAGTGATCCCCCTACTCTACCTCTGGAGAAGCTGGGATTCCATACATAAGGCACCATGTCTATCCCTCTTTTCTTAACCAGTCCTGGGATTTGAACTCAAAGCCTGGGCACTGTTCTTGGGCTTTTTCAAGGCTAGCATTCTTCCACTTGAGCCACATCACCACTTCTGGTGTTATTTTTGTGTATGTGGTACTAAGGAATCAAACCCATGGCTTTGTATATGCTAGACAAGCACTCTACACTAGGCCACGCTCCCAGTCCCCATCACCTATGTTTTGTTTTGTTTTGTTTTTTCTTTTCTTTCTTTCTTTTTTTTTTGTTAGTCCTGGGAACTCAGGGCCTGAGCACTGTCCTTGGGCTTTCTCAAGACTAGAGAAAGCCCAGCCCATCAACCATTATTGAAGTGTAGTTTTTTTCAAAGTGTTTGAATTATGAAATCAAACTAATAAAAAAAAAATCCTTGACATACTGTCAAAGCTCTCCAGAGCACTTGTCCTGTTTAGTCATTGTCCTTCATATTGTAGAGATAAGACAGCAAAGTCCTTTGCTATGAAAGGAGAATAAAGACAGAATTGATCACCATTCAGTACTTTTCAGTAAAAAGTGGCTAAGTTAGAGAGTAGAGAAAGGAAAAGCTGCAGGAAATATGAGTTCCAGTTTCGACCTCTTTCTTTGTCTATCTCTTCATTTTCCAGTGAGCCAAACAAAGAGCAAATATAATTTTTAAAAAATATTTATTAAGAGTAATATTCTTGTGGTGCTGTGGCTCAAGTGTTAGAGTGCTAGCCTTGAGCTAAAAGAGTTCAGGGTCAGAATCCAGGCCCAGAATTCAAGCCTCACAACTGACAAAACAAAAATAAAAACAAAAAAACAAAACCAAAAAACCAAACAAAAAACATAAGCATTTTGGGACCGGGAGTTTGGCATATTGGTAGAATGCTTGCCTAGCATGCATGAAGATCCAGGTTCAATTCTTCAGTACCACATATGTAGAAAAAAGTGGAAGTGGTGCTGTGGCTTAAGTGGTAGAGCTCTAGCCTTGAGAAAACCCAAGGACAGTGCTCAGGCCCTGAGTTCAAGCCAGAACTGGCAAAAAAAAGAGTAATACCCTGTTTTAATAAATAAGCCTTCTATCCTCAAAAAAAAAGTGTAATACTTCTGTAAGAACTTTAAATGGAAGGAAATACTTAATCTAGAAAATGGAAATCATAGTCCACTAATGTAGTTACCATTGAATTTGGAGTGTATTCCTTCACTTTTTTCCTCATGAACGTATTAAAACATTATAAATGAATATTAGATGGTAATTTGCCATTTTTTGTTTTCTATAAGACTACATGTCAAACCATCTTCCTTTTTAACAAGTATTCTATTGAGTAGGCAGGTATGTTTTAGTCCTTTGCTGTGGACATATGGTTTGTTTCTAGTTTTTCAGTATTATAAATAATTACCCAGCTGAGCATGCATTCTGAAGAAGCATCTAGGAGAGAATTTCTAGGTAAAAGGATATGAACTTGTAAAATTTTAATAGCCATTGACAAATTGCCCTCCAAATGGATATATAAGTTTCTAGTTCCAACAGAAGTGATGGTGAATTCCTGCTTAATGATGAATTTTCCAGTCATGGGCTTTTAATCAGTGTCATGAGAAAGTAAAAAAAAAATCTCAGTTTAATTTTTGTTGCTTTAATTCTTTGCAAGGTTGTTAATTTAGCATCCCTTTGAAAGGCTTCTTTGGCAAACTGTTTTATATAAAATCCAATCTCACTAGTGCAAAGCATTTTTCTAAGTACCTCATTCAAGGTAAAACTGTTTTCAATTGGATAATTTTTTTTGCCAGTCCTGGGGCTAGAACTGAGGGCTTGAGCACTGTCCTTGGTCTTTTTCCTCAAGTCTGACGCTCTGCCACTTGAGCCACAGCACTACTCCTGGCTTTTCTATGTGTAATACCAAGAAATCGAACCTGGCTCTTCATGCATGCTAGGCAAGCACTATACCACTAGGCCCAACTCCTGGCCCTCAATTGGATTATTTTTTCAGCCACAGAAATTTCAGTTTGTTTTGAGTAATTGAAGAGTGAGTCCAAAGAAAATGTTAAAGGACTTCAGATTCTAAATAAAGTACTTAGATACTTTTTTGTGTGTTTGTTTGGTTACTTGTTGAGATAGGGTTTTGCTATGTAGTCTTGGCTACGTAGAGTCTGGTACTATGTAGTCTAGGTTGGCCTTGAATTCATGATTTTTCTGCTGCAGCTTCCCAGGCTCTGGGATTACGTATATTTAATACAATGCCTGGCACTTTGTTTTTTATAGCTTAGGAGTCTAAAATTTATTTAATAATAGCTTTATGAGAAATAATTCAATATCGAACAGTGTACTTATTTACAGTATATAATTGAATAATTTGTATTTAATTCAAGAAGATGATTAGTCTTTACCATAGTCAATTTTAAAACATTTCATTACTTGAAAGAGAGACTGAGCTTAGTGCTGGTGATTTATGCTACAATGCAGCTACTCACATGACAGAAATCTGAGGATTTTGGTTTGAAGCCAGCCAGAACAGAAGAGTTTGAGACTCTTATTTCCAGTTACCTAGAATGAATATGGGAATGGAGGTGTGGCTCAATTTGTAGAGCACCAAGCTTGAGTGTAAAAGCTAATAAGCAAGAGTGCAAGGCCCTAACTTCAAGCTACAGAATCAGTGCTCATGCATGCACACATGTGTACACATACATATATACACACATACACACACAAAAAACAAAGATTCAGACTCATTGACAGACACTCTATTTCCCCCCAATTTTTCTGCCCCAGGCAACAACTCCTTTCTATATCTACAGATCTGTCTTGTATACAGGTTCATGTAGATTGCCACACAGAATAGTTTTTTGATACATTATTTCTTTTATTTAGCATGTTACTTTCTTAATGCAGTACTATTATAGCATTCCTTTTATTGACTCATAAACCATTTAAAAGATACATGAGGTTTTGTTTATCCATTTATCAACTGATTGATGTTTGTGTTATTTTTCCTTTTGATCTATAATAATAAATAATGCCACCATAAATATTACCATAGTAGAAGTGGATTTGCTGTATTATGTGTTAAGATTATATAGTTAACCTTGTTTTCCTTTCTGAGCAAGGCTTCATTATTAGAGTCCCTCCTTCCATCATTTTCTTCATCACATCTGTTCTCTTCCCTTAGACTTATTTTATATTTCCCACTTCCTTTATCACATTTGGATTTTCTTTAGAAAAGAATAAGAGGGGGAAAAAAAGGAAAAAAAGAGAATAAGAAGAAAAGTCCTGTTGGTTACAGAACTTTCTAGTAATTCAATTCAGTTTGTTCATTCATTTGCATTCATTGCATATATTGTAATCTACTTTCTTAACTGAAGGAGTGACATAGTCAATCTTTGGTTTCAAGAACAAATAGTTTGGCTTTATAGTTCCTAAGTAGTTACACAGAAGGAATTACATATTATTTTAAGTGCTATGGAAAGAGACATTTAACTTTTAGCTGTGCTGTAAAGCTACCCAAAGCTCATAGTTTTGGATGAACATTATAAGCTAAGGAAATAGTAGATATGAATATCCTGAGAGTGGAAATATGATCAGGAAAGGAATTGTGGACTTGTCCAGACAAAGCCATGGAGAGGTATTCAGAACATGGAGGTTGGTTGGTGGTGGCCAAATCAACTGGGGCTTTTTTTGTCAAAGAGAGTTTGGATTTTCTTTCTTTTTTTTCTTTTTTTTTTTTTTTGCCAGTCCTGGGCTTGAGCTCAGGGCCTGAGCACTGTCCTTGGACTTTCTCAAGATTAGAGCTCTACCACTTGAGCCTCAGCACCACTTCTGGCTTTTTTTTTTCTATGTATGTGGTACCGAGGAATCGAACCCAGGTCTTCGTGCATGCTAGGCAAGCACTTTAACCACTAGGCCAAACTCCCGGCCCCAGTTTGGATTTTCTTTACCTGTCATAGTCTTGCAGCAGCCAGTGAGGAGAATGGAGAAAAGCATTAGAATTATGTGGCCTTTGTTTATTGACATCCTTTCAGAGAACCAATGTTGTCTTTACTGAAAGCCATTTTCCTTTGAATTGGCATAAAAAGTCATGTTTCAAAATGGCACTTTAAATATTCAAGGATGTATTTATTCACCCATTACAGAGATAGGTTGGCCCTGAAAAGGGACTTTATCTTATGGCAAATTCTGTTACTATGTATGAAGGAGGGAGTGGAGTGAAATTAGCGAGTCATAATACCTTGTAAAGTATATCTCAGTTTGGGAGTCAATCTTAATCCTTCCCATCTCCTAATATTTGAGTCACTGGACACAAGCCTACCACTTACTTTTTGAAATGTCCTATAAAAAATCCCTGAAATGGGGGTGTAGCTCAAGTGGTAGAGCTCTTGCCTAGTATGTGTAAGGCCCTGGGTTCAAGCCCAGTACTACAAAATGAGAAAATATTATATTGAACTGTATTCTATGAAGCTGACTAGGATGGAGAATCAGTAAGATATTTTTATAGCTTAGGGCCAGAAAACATTGTAAAGGAAAAAAGTTTCCAAGGGCATTCACCTATGAACATATACATTTGCCTGGATAAATCCATTTGTATCTCCCTAATTTTAATATTTTAAACATTTCATTAAATTTATTTCTTTAAAATAGCTGCCTGGGGCTGGGAGTGTGACCTAGTGACAGAGTGCCTGCTTAGTCATGCCTGAAGCCCTGGGTTCAATTTCCTTGATTCTACATATGCAGAAAATAAAGCCAGAACTAGCACTCTGGCTCAAGTGGTAGGGTGCTATCCTTGAGAAAGCCCAATGACAGGGCCCAGGCCCTGAGTTCAAGCCCCAGGACTGGCAAAAAAAAAAATAGCTGTCTAGGTCAGGAGGGTGGCCTAGTGGTAGAGTTCTTGCTTAGCATGCATGAAATCCTGATTTCAGTTTATTGGTACTACATACACAGAAAAGCCAGAAGTAGTGCTGTGGTTCAGGTGAGTGCTAGCTTTGAGAAAGCCCAAGGACAGTGCCTAGGCCCTAAGTTCAAGCAAAAAAGCTGTCTCTTTGAAATACCGCTTCACCTCTGCCTAGCAGAGAATAGCATTTTTGCTATTCTTTGTGCTATAGAATTCTAATATGTTTACTTGAATACACAATGTATTTTCTCTGTATTATGCTTTGTGCACAGTAGGCACAAGGTAAGTATTTGATTTAACTTAAAATTGAATATAATGTGGAATGGCAAATTAATTTTCCATCAGATGGAATCTGGGATAATATGACGCCCAAGGGAATATGGAAGGTTATTTTTAATGTTTTCCTGAAGGCAACAGATTTTAATTAATTTGGCAAATAAAAAATATCCTATTATAGGCACATATTCTCTTCCCTCCCCCAAGAGATGTTCTCTATAATCTTATTAGTAACCCACTCTCCTGCCTGGCTGCATTATTAGTATACTTCCCCTGTATGAAACCTTCCTTTCTATCCCTATAATTAATTGAAATAAATTTCTGTGATTCCTTCCTAAGTGATGACAGATCGCTGGATCATCATGCACTTGTTGAAGTTGTTAGTTACCTTCAATGGTAGATAGGACATGAGATTTGGAATCAAACTTTGTCTTCCTTCCTGTTTTCTGATTCTACTCTTATGTTTGTTCTTCTCATTCTCCTAATTCTACCAGTGGAAAAGGTGGCACTACCTATATGAAGTGAGAACGTTTTTCTCTCAATGAATGACCGATAAACTATAAAGCTGCAGACAAACTCACTGCTGTTATTTTTGTTTTGTCACTGATGTCTAGTCAATGGTGTATACAGAAATTATGTCCACAGTGAGTGATACTGTGGCTTTCAGCCAGGACACAACAGGAAGCCCCTCCTCTGTGCCTTGTGGAAGTTTTTCAAAGAATAGTTTGCATTGATAGTATGAGCAACCTCTCTCAGCGTTTATTTTTGGAATACCTCCCATCTGTGAGATTGATGTTGTTCAAGATATATTGTACTCTGAATGTTTCACCTGTGTTCTCATTTTAATATCCAAATATTATTCTTGATGAATCCAAGAGCCATGAATTCTCATTTGACTGATGAAGAAACTAAACTGTATAGGTCAGGCTGACATCGAATGAGTCACATTTGGAAATTGAAGCAGATGCTCTCTCTTCAGTGCATTTTCTGCACAGCACATTGCTCACAGCTCTACTAGGCTGTAGTAGTCCAGCATTAAGTAGGTGATCTCGTCTGACTTTAAGTGGGTTATTATTAATGCTGCCTGCTAGTCTCAGATCATATCTGAGCCCAAAGCATCATTTATTCCTTGGCATAATAATAAAACACTCTCATTAGGCCAGGTCAGTGAATACTTGGTTATATGGCATATAAATTACTTTATTCTTAAGGAAAACAAAATAGGAATTTTCATGTTACTGAAAAGGTCTCTTAATTCTATTGAAACCCTTCCTCCCAGCTACTTTGTTTAGAGACCATCTCAATGACAAATAGCATAGTTTCTTTCTGGTTTTGATATTAATTAGTCAGTTATGACTTCCTCACTTAACCTAGTATTGGAATTCTTCTGAGCTCAAAACGGCAAGAGTGTAGTCACTGTCATTTGCTATCTTTTATTCCTTGTCACTGTTAATATAGCTTATAACTTTCTTATCACTAAGTCACTTAAGTGGAGAGCAGGGGAGAAGGACCTAGAACTAGTGTAGTTTAAGAAACAAGCTATGAGAAGAAAGTCATGAAATTCTATCATGCTTAGAGAAGCAAGAACATTATTAGAAACCTGGTGCTCAGTTGAGTGTAATCCCTTTCTCCCAAGCTAAGTGGGAGGATTTCCAAGAAGTTGAGGGATAGGCCTTTTGTGTAGCATAAAATATACTTGATGGAAAAGCAATTAAGAATGGTTACTCATCAGGGCATTTTATCCTATTGAGAGAGCTTGTGAGAAAAGGATTATGTTTGTAAGAAGATAATATTATTCCATTCCTGAATTCACCATGGTCTTTTATTTTGTTGGTTGTCATAGGTTTAGAATTGAAAAATAATTATTAACTGAAAATGATTTTTCATTAAAAATCAGCCCTATTGTAGGCATCTTTAAAAAGTCAACTTTAGATTTACCCATGGAAATTAAGCAACCTTCATGAAGTTGGATGTATCTAGTTGCTGTTCTTTGCTATTGTTAACTTCCTCTTCTTGACCCTATCAAAATTGGCCTGCTATTCTTTGATTAAAGCAAGATCGATTCCTGAAGGTTTCTGTGTTTTTTTTTATTCAGAAAATGATACTTAAAACATCTACAGGTTTCAACCTTCGCTGATTTTCAGTTTTTTTTTTCCTTCTCAAAGTATTAAATCAAAGTATAGATGAGGTGAGATAATGGGACCAGTGAGGTGATTTATTACCTCTGTCACCCAGTTGAAGTTGGCTAAAGAAGGAACAGGCCAGTTCTCCTGAGAACACAGGCTTGACTTAATGTCTGGGATTCCTGGACAATATCTTTTCTGTGACACAACACTTGCCCACACGTGGACCTCATTGCTGTTTCGTTTGCAGGTTGTTTCTTATATTCTCATGCCGTTATCATCAACTAGGATACCCTTGGCATGATAATTATCATTATAGGTGTAGCTATGAAGATGGTGGGCTCTGCTCAGGTAGGTTCCTTCTATCTATGCTCCTAAATCTTGTGTGTAAAAGACTGTAGGTCATTCCACAGTAAGAACTGATTTTTTTCTGCATTTTTTCTTTCTTTGTGAAGTCAAAGTCTTGGTCTATCTGATGGGAATGGTTTCTTCTGGATTTGTCATATAGTTCTCCTTTGTTATATTGCCTTCCTTTGATATTTTGCCCTCATCTCATATAATAGATTCCTTCTGTTATTGATGCTTTCTACTTAAGTGATCCTTTCTGCCTGTCTTTTACTCTTGGCCTTTTCTCATTTGGTCAGTCAGAAAATGAGCTATTCTTTGTTCAAGAATAAGTTCTTGCAAGATGAGTTCTCTTATACACATGTGTTATGCTTTTTTTTGGTGTGGGTCATGGGGCTCGAACTGAGCCTGGGCACTGCCCCTGAGCTTTTCAGCTCAAGGCTACTGCCCTACTCTTGAGCCAAGCCCTATTTCCCATTTTCTAGAGGTTAACTGGAGATAAGAGTCTCAGGTCCTTTTGTGCCCGGGCTGGCTTTGAACCTTGATCCTCAGATCTTAGCCTCCTGAGTAGCTAGGATTACAGGTGTGAGCCACCAAGGCATATGTTATACTTTTTGTACTGTGTCTCTTAATAGGCTGAATGCTCCAATGGAGTATAAGTTTCATAAATTTATCTTCCTATTTGTATATTTCCTTCTTAGATCCTAGAAATGTAATTTGTGTTTTATTTTAGAGGTTGATAAATTTCTGCTTTCCTTTGTATTTTATTCAGCTGGTAAATTTTTAGGAGGAGAGTTACTCACTAAGAGGCACAGTATTAGTGAGATGCTGTTAAAAGTTCAAGAATGAATGAGGGGGCTTACGTTTCTGGTGGGTAGATGGGAGATTAGATATATATGTGATTGTCCTACCAAGTAAGAAATGATACAGGAGGGCTGGGAGTTTGGCCTAGTGGTTAAAGTGCTTGCCTTACATGCACGAAGACCCGGGTTCGATTCCTTGGTACCACATACATAGAAAAAAGCCGGAAGTGGTGCTGAGGCTCAAGAGGTAGAGTTCTAGCCTTGAGAAAGTCCAAGGACAGTGCTCAGGCCCTGAGCTCAAGCCCAAGACTGGCAAAAAATAAATAAATAAAAATAAAAAGCTGCACCTTATTAAAAAAAAAGAAATGATACAGGAGAAAAGAACATTGTAAGTAGAGTGCTGAGAGCATGTAGAATAAGGAAAGGAATTATGGAAGGCTTCCTGGAGAAGCAGTTGGGAAGCCTAGGCTTTAAGGATTATCAGTCCCCTTGGATACCAGCTGTATGCAGTGTGAACATACTCCTTAGCCCACATGGTATACCATAAATATTCATTAAAAACAACGGGTTGGGACTTATATATGCAAAAATAATATCAAGTAATGGATGACCATGGTGGAATATAGTAGAAGATGAGGATAGCAATCATTTGTGAGAATCAGATCTCTTAACAAATAAATATGCGTAAATTCATTCCAACTTAACCTACTCACCGGATTATTCTAGTCACAGGCAATGACTCTTTGTTGAAAGGCTTAGGGATGGTAATGTTGGACTTTTTCTTTCCTTATAGCTAATCCTATCTCTTTAGCATTGATGGTTGGGTCATACACTTCTTGCAAGGACATTCTTAGAAAGAAAGAGGTAGCAGAAGAGCAATGGTGTTTTTCTTTGAGATGGAATTTTATTACCTTTACCTCTGTTAAGGTAGTAAGAGAGCTCAACTAATGAGGATATAAAATCTCATTATTTTTGAAGAAAGTTCAAGGGCTGGGATGCATTAGCAAAGGGTTGACAGTGTTGTCATGGTGAAAAAATATTATTCTGCACCTGCCTGACCTAATCTCTGGTTTCACAGACAAAAGTAGCAGAGACTTTGAATAGTCAAATAGACAGGGGAGGAGTAGTCTTTAGTCCCCTGGCTATTTTATTTGCATATTCATTTTAGAGGATTAAAAATACCACTTTGCACAGCAAAGAAACTGAGACCACCTACAAGGTGATAAGAATTCTTGAGGATTATGCAGAATTAGACATGGGCCAAACAGCTGAATTTTGAAACAGAGGTTTTCTGTGTATGTATGGGGTTCTTTACTAATAATATAAAAATGGTTCAGCACTTTCATAGTAAGTATAAATGATTTCTGTTCATAGTATTTTTGCATTTCAAAGTTATTCCAGCATTTCTAATGTCTATATTTTACTAGCTACAATTTAAATATAATTTTGATTTTAAATGTACATTAACATTAGTTGGTCACTGGTGGCTCATGCCTGTAATTCTAGCTACTCAGGAGGCTGAGATGTGAGGATTGCAGTTTGAAGCCAGCCTGAGCAGAAAAGTCCATGTGACTCTTTAACCACATCCAAACTGGAAGTGGTTCTGTGGCTCAAAGTGGTAGAGTACTTGTCTTGGGCAAAAAAGCTCAGGGACAGTACCAGGACCCAAATTCAAACCCCACAACCAGCAAAAACATAATTTATGGATTAATGACTTTTCTGTGGTTTCAGTTTCACTGTCATAGATTTAGTAACTTTGGCTTACCATATATTCATGTATTTTAGTATGATATGACTCATCCTAAGGTAATCATTCTAAAGTCTTATTTTCTTGTCTTGAATCACTGTCTGCTCCTCCCCTAGGCCCTGATATGACTATCATATTATGCTTGACTTATAGTTCTTCAGAAGCGATGTAAGTGAACCAAAAAGAAGAATGTTATTTCCTTCTTCATTGTGACAATTTTCAGGAAAATTGGGGGGGACATTGCTTTCTTGAGGATGGTCAGGGGACTGTTACCTATCTTCTTTCTTGATAATAGAACCTGATTTGATGAGGGTCAGCTATCTATCTATGTATCTATCTATGTATCTATGTATGTATGTATGTATGTATGTATGTATCTATCTATCTATCTATCTATCTATCTATCTATCTATCTATCTATCTATCTATCTATTTATCTATCTATCTGTCTCCACTTTAGGTAGGTTTATTTTGTTATTGAATCAAAGTAGAGATGATATAGTGATAGGAAAGTGTCTTTAGCAGATACTGTCATCATCTGAGAGAGCTCTGTGACAGAACACCCTTAAGTGTGTAGTGGATTGAATTGATAGTCCTTTAAAGATAGGCATCAGTCCTAAATGTCGGAAAAGGGTCTTATGGGATGCAATTAAGAGTGAAGATGCTAGGCAATCACTGGAGGTTCATGTTTGTAATCCCAGCTACTCAGGAGGCTGACATTGAGACTGGAAGTTTAAGGCCAGCTAGGATAGGAAGGTCAGTGAGACTGTTTTCTCCTGAAGTGGTGCTGTGACTGAAGTGGTAGAGCACTAGCCTTGAGTACCAAGAGACTCAGGGGCAGAACCCAGGCTCTGAGTTCAAGCCCCATTATTGGAAAAAGAATTGGTAATGGTCTTGAGATCCCTACTGGTTTAGGGTGTGTCCTAAATCCAAATGGTAGATGGCCTTATAAGAAGCTGAAAAGACTGAGAGGTGGATAAAAGGTCATGTGAAAATGGGGCAGAGATTGGAGTTATGCAGTTCTAAGCCAAGGAATGCCTGGAGGAACTTGAATCTGAACAAGGTATGATTTTTCTTTCTACTGTTTTCAGAAGGATACCTTGATTTCAGACTCTTAACCTCCACCAATGTAAGAAATTTTCATTGTTTTTTTCCCTTATTAATTTTAGTATAGACTGTCAATTTCTGACAAAAGCACAGTTGGAATTTTGGTAGCTATTACATTTAATCTGTGGTTCTTTGGAGAAGTATTATAAGAAAAATCTGTTACTGAATTTATTCTGTGTAATTAGCTAACACATTTTTAAAAAGGTAAAGTAGAAAGAAAATGAATACTCATTTCTTCAAAGCTGTGGGGTAAAGCTTTTAAACAAATCATTACCATACTTAAAAAATATTGCCAGTAAGGGCCAGGAGATTGGCTATGGTGGAGTGCTTGCCTAGCATGTATGAAGATCCAGGTTCGATTCCTCAGTACCACATACATGAAAAAAAAGCCAGAAGTGGCGCTGTGGCTCAGGTGGTAGAGCTCTAGCCTTGAGAAAGCCCAAGGACAGTGCCCAGGCCTTGAGTTCAAGGACCAGGACTGGCAAAAAAAAAGCAAATATTGACAATAAGGTGGCTAGAAGATTAAAAAAGTAAAAATAACATTTTTATCTAAAATAAATCTTCATTTAAAATTTGATACTTTAAAATTTAAATAAAATTATTTAAAATAAATAACTTTTAATAATAATAGTAACTTGAAATAACTTCCTTTTTTGCTGGTATTGGAGCTTGAATTCAAGGTCTGACACTCTCACTTAGGCTTCTTTGCTCTTGACCGCTGCTAGAATTCTACCACGTATGACATTTCCATTTCCATGTTATGCTAGTTAGTTGGAAATGGGCCTATCAGAGTTGTCTGCCTGGGCTGGCTTTCAATCTTGGTTCAGAGATCTCAGCCTTTTGAGTAGCAAGGATTATAGGTACTTGATCCTCCTGCTTCATCCTCCTGTATTCTGGGATTATAGGTGCAGAGATACCCAACATCTGATGGCTTAAGTGTGAGACTTACAGTACTTTCCTTGACATAGTCAAAAAATGGTGCATAATATTCAGTGCTTGAAAAGTGCTTTCAGTTGTGTTCAGTTAAACGTAACTGGTTTTGGCCTCAGGGACTGATGGGAAGTGGGAAGACATTGATATAGATGGAAATGCTTTTCTTTTCTTCTTTCATTTTCCCAGTTCCTGGCTGATTTCTGAGGGATTATAGGTGTAAATTGGCCTAGTTTGATAGTCAATTATCATTTATGATACTTTTGAATTGTTTAACGGGCAGATTATAAGTAATTTTCACGTACTAAAATAGAAACTAATAATTAGCTTCTGTTTCCCATGTGCTTAATATTTAAGAGACATAAATTTAACTCCATTTGTAGAGTTTATATTTTTACCCACATTTGTTTTGTATTAAAGATTATGTATTACTAACTTAATTTTCTTAAAAATATGAATTTTAATTGAATCAGTTGGTTGCTTAAAGAGTATGAGAATGTATTCTCCAGATTTTGGCTTTGACCATTTGTTCACTCATACCGTGTCTATTTTCAAGGAGGTAACTAGCCATGAAAATGTGGCTGTCAAGCTAAAAGAGTACAAAGGTGGAAAGATGAGGAAAATGTAATTGTGGTGCGAGGGTCACTCAGCTGGGTACCATAGCTAGACTGGGAAAACACATAGATTCCTATGTGAATCAAAATGAGCTAAGAACTTAGGTTGATGATCAGGACTACATATATTCTACAGAGAAACCTACATTCCAGTTCTAACTATTTATTTATTTATTTATTTGTTTGTTTGTTTGTTTGTTTGTTTATTTATTGCCAGTCCTGGGGCTTGAACTTAGGGACTGGGTACTGTCCTTGGGCTTTCTCAAAGCTAGCACTCTATTAGTTGAGCTACAGCACCACTTTTGGCTTTTTCTGAGTCTGAGGTACTGAGGAATCAAACCCAGGGCTTTGTGCATGCCAAGCAAGCACTAGGCCATGCTCTCGGCTCATAACTCATTTATTTATTAACAGTGTGGCCTTGGGTTATCTGCCCAATACAACTTCTGGACCATTGTCCTTCTGATTTGTGGAGTTGCCAAGAATGAAGGAGAGGTTGTAAGTGGATCATCTAGGACAGGGATTTTCAACTGGGACATTCATTTTCAAATGGAACAATTAACAATGTATAGAGACTTTAAAAATATTTTTTAATTTTTTATTGTCGGGGTAATATATAGAAGGGTTACAGTTACATTGGTCAGATAGTAGGTGCATTTCTTCTCACACATTGATACCCCTTCTCATGTTTTTGTTCCCATTTCTTTCCCCTACCCCTCCCAATCATCTTGTTCCCCCTTCCCTTTCCTATTTCAAATAAACAAATAAGCGTATATACAGTATACCAGGTAACAAAGTCAGATACAGTAACAATAAGAGATTTACCAAAGGGCAAAAAAAGACAGGAGGAATAACATAGTACACTAACAACAAGATAAAGCTCTTGCTTCCATATCCTAGAGATCCTTTCATTTAGGATAGAGACATTTTTGGTGGCTGTACCTTTTGGCAGTGATCCTGACCACTATTTGAACACAAATGTCTGTTGTGCTGAGTTTGAGAAATTTTAACTTTAACACAATGTCTGGCTGGGGGAAAAGGCTCTGAAGATGTTAGTTATCATCATCATCATCATCATCATCATCATCATCATCAGTTGTTGACATAAAACTTTTCAGTTTATTACTCCCGTCTCTTCCTTACTTTGTTAGGTGAGTTTTCTCTATGCATCTGAAGCCTAGACTTCTTCAGCCTTTGAAATATTTATCTGAATTTTCTCTTATATTCACACTCATGTGAGACTAAGATTTCTTAACCATCTCTTTCCTGTCTTCCTTTTCCTCCTCCTTCTCTTCCTTTTCCACCTGGTACTGGGAATTGAACTCAGGGTTCTTACACTCACTAGGTAGATACCACTTGAACTGCACCTCCAGCCCTTCCTTCCTTCTTTAAAATGTTTTTTCTTTTGCAAGGTGAAGTCTCAATTTATACCTGGGCTTTCTTGAGCTTTGATCCTCCTATTTGTGCTTCCAGAGCATACCATTGCATTCAGCCATTGCACTTCTTCCCTGACTAAGATAACAGATATGCCACTGTGCCTGGCCATTAGTTGAGATGGAATCTGAATTTGTTTTTGCTTGAACTGGCCTTGAACTGATCTCCACGTCCCAATCAGCTAGGATTACAGGTTTGAGCCACCTCACCAAGCTATTCTTTCATTTCTTTTATTGAATTAGTGTCCATTCTAGAGTCATATTTCATGGGTTAAAATATAAGTACCATTATCTTCTTGCAGTATGTCCTTACACATCTTAATTCATTTTCTACCCCTTACTTTTCTTATGTGTGGAATAGAGATTACGCATATATACTCTACTATAGGGTTGTGTACATTAAATGCACTTATCTAGGTAAAGATCTTGACTCATTGGCTAGCATAGAGGAGGTGTGCAGTATGTATTATCTCTTATCTAAGTAGAAGCTGCATGAGATTATTTTCCTTTCATACCTCTAGTAATTGTGTTTTGATTTAAATCCATGAGAAATGTGCTAGCTTGATGGGTAATAACATGAAAATTCTTTCCTAAGCAGAAATGCATTAACACTGCACTGTCAATAATTGTATTCACAAGCCACAGATGGCTGCTGGACATTGGAGCTATGGGCTGTGTGAATTAATACGTGTTTTAACAACCAAAAGAGATTATAAACTGCCTTAGAATTGTTCCAAATTTATACTATTCGGTGCCATCCTGGAGCCTGAAGTCAGGGCTTAGTGTCACTGAGGGTTTTTTGTTTGTTTTGCCTAAGGCTTGCATTTTACCACTTGTGCCACAGCTCTGTTTCTGGCAATTTTGGTGCTTAATTGGAGATGTTAGTACTGTGGACTTTTTTGCCCAGGATGGCTTTGTACTGTGATCCTTAGATCCTAGCTTCCTGAGTAGGTAGGATTATAGGCATGAATTACCAGTGCCCAACTGAATTCATATTATTCTTAGTTTTTGCCAGTCCTGGACTTGAACTCAGGGCCTGGGCACTGTCCTTGGGCTTTCCTCAGTGCCACTTGAGCCACACCACCACTTTCTGCTTTTCTATGTATGTGGTATCAAGGAATCGAACTCAGGTCTCCATGCATACTAAGCAAGCAGTCTAACCACTATGCAATTATTATTTTTATTATTAAATAAATATATTGTTGAAATTAATTTTGCCTATTTGATTTTATATTTTTCAAACGTGGCTGGTATCCCTTGTTAGGTTGCACATATGGCTTGTGTGCTAAATTCAGTGTTTCTTAACTGTTTCTAATGACAAGGTAGGAATGGGAATCTGTCTCAGAATTCAACTTATGTGACTTACTTGATGATATTGTAATAGGGTTCTTACTAGCAAGACCCAGATGCTCATAACAGTGACACTGATATTCTAGATGGAAACTGCCTTCCCAAATGAAGCTTTGTTGGTCCTCAAAAGATATCTTTTTTATATCTAGAAAAAATGAGGTAACAGAAGTCCCTTTTTGGCATTGGGATGAATGGTGCAGATGTGGAAAGTTTACTATTGTCAGAATGGCGAACAAAATGGTTCTCTATGCAGAAGTCAAAATCAACCTGAGAAAATAGCATTTGCACCTGGTTTCCTTTCTATATAGTTGGGTATTGGTTTGACGCCTAGGAGAGAGGATCTCATGATGACTTTGAGCTTTCTTGAGAACTTAGAATTCTGTGGATGGAATGTCTGTATTATTCTAGCTTAACTCTGGAGAACTAACTCATTTAGTTTGCTTCCTTTGTTCAAATGGAAGGTGTTGAGCTACTGGCATAGTTTCTCTTGTCTCTTACTTTTGTGATTTAGCCCAGTGATTCAGTGAAAATGTGATATTCTCACATAAACATGCAAAATTTTCTTCTAGTTAATTGACTGCATTTTGGAACAATCTTGTTTTGTTGCACACATGCTCTGAGGTAATTTGAAGATCAGAGCTAATGCTATTGCACAATCCAAAGGTCCTCCTATGGCTGTTTTTAATACAATGTGTTCTTCCTTTTGATACCTTTTTTGGGGGGACCTGAGGTATGATGTGATTAATTCTATTTAAAGACAAATGTTTGTATAATGTTGATCTCTTACTTTGTTTTACAGAGTTTTCCCATAGGTACACTAGAATTCAGTTGTCAGTTTTACAAATTGACAAGTGAGAGGGTAATCTATTTATTAAGGAAGACTGAACTTGGAGGCTTAAGATAGCAATGTCAGGGTTATAAAATTATAAAAATAAACTGCCTAGGACACCCAAAATTTGTTTTGTAGTGGTATCGCATATTTCTGTATATTAAAGACATTGTGCAGGCAAGTCTATGTATAGATAAGTATATCAAAGAAAAAGAATCATGCAATTCCAACTATTAGTCATTATTGTTCATATTACACTCATTCCTTATTTTTCTATGCATATTTCTTATACAATTGAGGTATTTTAGTGATTTGTCTACCCATTATTGAATTTTTAGTGGGTGGTACCATTGTACTAGTACTAAAAATGTACTTAAAATTTTTACTGTTAACTGAAATTGACACTATATGTATAATGTCAATATATATCTGTATAGTATACCTATACCTATATATATAATGTCAATATATAGAATATACATACTATATAGTATATATATAGTATATTAGTATATATATAGGATACCTATACCTATATATATAGTGTCAATATATGTCTGCATAGTATACCTATACCTATAGATTATATCTCTCTTTTTGTCTGTCTGTCTGTCTGTCTGTCTGTCTGTCTATATATCTGTTTTAAAGACTAGATGATGTCACAAAAATTCCCCTTCTATGCTTACCAATGCCAAGTCTTCCTCTTGGATTTCTTGACTTAATCCAACAAAGAACCCTTGACTTTAGAATTTGTTCTTATCTCTGTTTGCACTCATTCTATAAGGTCTAATATTTTGGGATCCTCTTTGGCCCCAGAGCTTCCTATATCAGATCTCTGTGTATGTTTTCCCATTACTTCACTTGAAGTTTCTTATTTAATAAGAGACAACTATCTAAGTTTTGACATTTTCAAACGAGATGTGGAAATAGGAACTTTCCTTATTGTATTTGTAGTTGTGACTTTTGCTTTGTTAATATCAGTTATTGGTTATTTTTCATATTTACTTTCTTGGTTCAATTTTGCTTTGCTCTTTTGCCTTCTATTTTATAGACCTTTGAAGGTAGGGATATAATAGAGGATGTTAATAGTGGAGACAGTGGCATTAATATCAGACTGCATAGAGTGTTTTTTTTCATGGTCTTGGGAAAGCTATTTAACTTCTCTAAGACTCAGTTGCCTCAGATAATGATGGAACCCATCTTTTAGGATGAGGGGAGAAAATGAACTGATATACACTAACTCCTTTCCATATGGCCTGGTGTGCAGTAATCATCTAATACATGTTAGGTGGTATGTGTTATGTGGAAAGAAATAACTATGTCTTTTCTGCATGGAGAGTTGGGATGGGGAAGAATCATCTTGAATGATTTTGACCGAGGAATTATAAAAATCAAAACAAAAATGGATTGGCAACTTATATGATGAGGGGTCAGAAAACTAGGACCCAAAGATCAAATTAGAAGGTAGTCTCACCTCCTGTGTTTTCTTTACTAGATTGAATTAAAATTGTTTTATTTATATGATACTGAGGAATTAAATCCAGGGCCTCGTGTATGTTAGGCAAGCACTCTATCATTAAGCCACATTCCAGCCTTTCCATTGTTGTTTTTATAACTCACAAACAAAATGGATTTAACATTTTCAAATGATTGGAAGAACTCAGGTGTATCAGAGCAACTGAAAATTACATGAAATATAAATGTCTATGTGGCCAGGGATTTGGCCTAGTGGTAGAGTACTTGCCTAGCATGCACGAATACCCGGGTTCGATTCCTCAGTACCACATACATAGAAAAAAGCCGGAAGTGGTGCTGAGGCTCAAGTGGTAGAGCTCTAGCCTTGAGAAAGTCCAAGGACAGTGCTCAGGCCCTGAGCTCAAGCCCAGGACTGGCAAAAAAATAAAAAAAAATAAATGTCTATGTGTATAAATCACATTTGTAAAATAACCCAAACTTAACGGCTAAATAAAATAAAAAATTAAAGTTTATACTGTAGTCATATCCATTTCAATTTTTTCTGGCTGGTTTTATGTTATAACGATAGAATTGAGAGTTTGTAACAGACTGAAGTATTTTGTTACATGCATCCTTATAGAAAAAATAAAAAATGCAATTCTTATGTAATGTGATATTACATTTTTTGATATTACATGTTTTAAGCATTAAGTTAGGAGTGGAGAGATTGGGAGAGTTGAAAAGCTCTCCAGCTAATTTGTGTTGAGCCTTAAGTATGTTTCTGTGATATAATAGTGTCTACATTATTCATATTGTAGATTCAGATTTTAAAAGTTACATATCCTAAGGTTTAGTAGAAGCTCCTTTCAAATTTCTTTCTTATTTTAGTTTATACAAATCGATTATATATAAAAATTCAAGTTATTGAACCTACTTCTGAAAACACACATAGCAGTATAATTTCAGATAATTTGCTATTTTTTATGTAATTTTGTGAGATCAATATGACTAAAATATCTCTGTTAAAAATCCCATTAATTTGCTGATAATATGCTGGTTTGGTGTGAAATGAGACTTATAAAATAGAAATTACTGCATATTTTAAATAATTTGGAAAACAATTGCTGAGACAATGTAATTTAATTTTAAGCACTTTGTAAATTGAAACATTAAGAAGGATTCATATTCAGTATTTGTCAGAGTGCAATCCAGATCTCTTGTTCAACTGACAACAATAGTAATAAGTTTATATTAATAAGAATATAATTCTAATTCTTAATGATGAATTTCATCTCCTGTATATAATTGTTAGTCTTCAAATTGAGCTACCATGCTTAACCATGAGTTATTAACACGTGGTCAGTCAAATAAGGGTTATATGTAGCTTGGAAAATGAAGTACTGGTCCTTAGCTTCTGATATGTGTGTCCTTTCTTAGCTTCAGTTTCCTTATTTGCACAATAGGCTCATTAATAGAACTTGCATTATAAAGCTCTTGTGAGGTTTGGGAGAAAACCCGTGAAATACTTGCTTGGAGTTGGTGCACACTCACTGAGTGTTGGATGATGTTTTATTTTAATTATTATAATTAGCCTTAGCAGCGTTATTTCATGTTGTTAATATCAACACAATTTAGATATGTTATCACCCATGGGAATGTTTGACTATTGCAGATGCTACTTAGGAGCTGTGGAGCAGCCTGTAGGTTTTGCTGCTCTAGCATCTGAAAGTATAAGGTACATTGTATCACAGAACACTTAAGTGCATTTTGATGGGACTCTTTCCCATTGGAAACATCATATTTATGTGCCTCTCAATTTGGATATCTTGTTTGAGACCCAAAGCCCATACAATCTCCTTCTGAGGACAGAGGTTGGCATGTGGCGTAAAAGAACCTAGGGCCCGGGTACACAGGTTTCTAGTACCCTCTAGCTTTTTAAAGGCATGATATGCACAGAAAATGGTAATGCTTATATTGTCGATCTAGGGTGAGCTGGAGATGCCAGGCTGGGGTTGATGGCGTGATGGCGTGGGAAACCATTGACTTTTATTTTTTTGCCAGTCCTGGGCTTAAGCTCAGGGCCTGAACACTGTCCTTGGACTTTCTCAAGGCTAGAGCTCTACCACTTGAGCCTCAGCACCACTTCTAGCTTTTCTCTATGTATGTGGTACCGAGGAATCGAACCCTGGTCTTCATGCGTGCTAGGCAAGCACTCTACCACTAGGCTCAACTCCTGGCCCTCCATTGACTTTTTTTGATGCCCATTTGTGTTTCTGCCCTGGCATATGGTTGGGAACCTCTGGGTCTGAATGTAATCTTGGTGTAGCAGTGGGATCATGGGTCACCCAAGGACAACAGACTTGTATATGAGGGAAAGGGATATTTGTAGATGTGAGCAACCGAATCTGAGCCCTTAGAAGATGGGGAGGAGGTGAGAATGTTCTACCTCATTTGAGAGATGCCTTTCTTAATATCTTGCACAGGGTTCTGTAAGTAACTGTTCTTCCATTTCTCTCCCTGTGTATTTATGTGTAGTGTAGAAATACGTGAATATTATTAAGTGAGAACTGAGGTCATTTATTCTGGTCTTTTTATAATAAGAGAGGCAGCCAGCATCATTTATGCTTGACAGAAATGCTTAGAGGTAGATGTTAGACATAAAAAGGGGACTTTTCGTTTTGTTTGATCCTAAGAGGAAGCTGCAGCTGGAAGTGAACATGAAGCATCCCATATAATTGGTTTAGGGATAATACTTGGCTTTCTGTAGTTGATCTTGTGTTGGGAGAATGGGCAGAACATTTTGGGAAGCTGGCAGTTATTGGTCAAATCCTAACACTTGAAGCTAGCTGCAAGGGTCAAACTTCTGTCATCATTGCAGTGACCATATTCTTTGTATGTTTAGTCTCTCAGTCCTTGCTTTTCATTGACTTGTGTGTAGTTGACCAATTCAGGAAAGGCTAGTGATCCAGAACTTCACCTTTCAGAATATATCCCGTTGTCTCCACAGTCAACTGTAACATAAGATCTTCTTGATGACATCAGTCATTTGATAAGGAGATTGACTGTATAGAACACGGAAAGCTTTGGGTAAAATGCAGTCTTCTGCGTTACAAACATCATGATTTCTATGATAAAAATTAGAACAATTAATAGTCTCTCTAAATTGTTTCAGAATCAGGAATATCAATTACTTATCAGAGGCCAAGAGAACACATTTCACAGGCCATAAGGATGGATCTTAGAAAGCCAAGTGTTTCTTTATAGCAGTGTTTAGTCTGTTCTGCTTTTCTTACAAGGAGTATACCAATCAGTGTTAGAATTGGCCAAACCAGCACTAGGATGAGCCAACAAGAAATGGAGAGCAATGTATTGTCCATTCATGCTAGTGCTAACCTCTATTGTATGCAAGGCATTTAGGTAATTATTTTTATAAGTAAAATTATTTATTGTTATTCTAGAGTTGATATACAGAAGAGTTAGTTATATGAATCAAGTAATGAGTGCAGTTCTTTCTGAACCATGTTTCCCTTTCCATCCCTCTCTCCTGGTCTTTCCCTCCAATCCTCATCCAGGAGATACCCAGTTCATTTTCCACATAGTATCTAGTAACATTACTATATTTGTTCACCCTCATTCCACCTTTTATGTGCCCTCCCATATCCTCCCAAATATAAACTAACAAACAAAACAAAAGGAAAAGGGAACAATTACAGCAGCAATGGCAACTAAAACGTTTCTTGTTTGTTTTCTTGGAGTTCATTTCATAGAATATTATTTTATACGATCATCTGCACATAGCTATTGAACCTTCCTCTACCATTCCTATGCATATCCTCTTTTGACTTCAGTGTGTGAATATCTAGAGTCCTATATAATTTATCATGTCCCTGTGTGTGTATGTATATATTTTAATCATTCGGTGTATGTACTTGTAGACTTATAGGTGCATTTTAATTACCATAAATGAGGGAAACCATGCAGCCTATGTTTCTTTGGCTCTGGCTTAATTCACTTAATATTATTTTTTCCTAGTCTTTCTATTTCCTTATGAATGGTTCAATATCATTCTTTCTGATGGATGAATTCCATTGTGTATATATACCACATTTTCTTAATCCATTCATCTACTGAGGAACATCTCAGTTGATTCTATATCTTGGCTATGGTAAACAATGTTGCAATGAATATGGTTATGCTGGTGGTTTTAGTATGCCCTGGTTTGTGATCTATTGGATAAATGCCCAGGAGTGGAATTTCTGAATCATAGAGAAGCTCTATGTTTAATCTTTTAAGGAACCTCCATACTGCTTTCCAGAGTGATTGGACAAGTTTGTACTCCAACCAACAATGTAATAAAGTTGCCTTTGGCCACAGTCCTGCCACATGTTATTGCTAGTTTTCCTGATAATGGCCATTCTAACTGGGAAGAGGTGGAATTGCCATGTTGTTTCAATTTGAAAGACATTTTTTGTTTGTATATTTCTCACCAATGGGAATTTTGCTCTTGATTGCATAAAGAGTGAGTCAGAAATTTCCACTGGTGGAACACCGAATAATTAAGAATACCCTGATTTTGGAGCTCACATCCAGACTTGGTGATTTATAGAACTTGAGTCTTGGAGCATGAATAGTTTTCAGGACATTATTAGTAAACCACAGGAAGCATTAGTCTGAGGTCAGGTATTTTGGTGACAAAAGAAGTTGATTTATTTCATGTCATTGGCTCACTAGGTATAAGTAGAAATGCCATTGACTAAGATTCCCTATTGTTAAAATAAAGAATTTTATTATGGTGATCTGGTCATTTTTTTAAACTCTGATTTTTGAAAACCACTTACAAATATCCTGACTGAAGGTAATGAAGAGACTGTTGAGGAAGGTGGTGTGGGAGGGGACTTTTAACCTGTTGGTGATAGTACTAGGTTTGTTAAGAGTTCCTTAGAATACTTTACCATATCTGGGTATAGCAGTAGAATATAGTTTTTGAAATGAAATGCCTTAAACACATGGGCTTTCTAGGTACGCTTTCATAAGAGGACAGCCATAATGACTTGTTGAAAAATGTTTGGCTAAGATGAAAGAGCCACTGTTAAGGCAAGCACTTTAGCTCTTGAATGTTGTTGAAAGTTGTTTTCTAGTCTCTCCTTAAAAATAAAATCTCTCAGATGGGTATGATAGTAAAAAAAGCTAGCACAGGAAAAAAAATCTCTTAAAAGTTTCATTTTTCGGTTCCTGTTGCTGTTTTTGTTTTCTTTTCCTTTTAGTCTGTTTGTTAGTTCATCTTTAGGAGGGTAAGGGAGGCATAGAAAAGGTGGGACAAAAGGTGAGAAAATACAGCAGTGGAACCCACTAGACACTCTATAGAAAATGAACTGTATATCTTGTGGGTGGGGATAGGAGGGAAAAACTGGGAGAGAATGAGAGAAGGGAAGGTATGCTTCAAAAAGAATTGTATTTATTACCTGACTCATGTAACTGTAATCCCTCTGTATATCACCTCTATAATAACAATAGAATATTTTTTATTGAAAGATTTTATTAACACTGAGTTTTTATATCATATTTCAAATGTCATGTTTAACAAACAAGTATTCAAGAAGGGAATCTCTGTATGTAATCAAGGGCACATAAATTTAAGAACCTAATTAAAATTAAGCTGAGTCTGTATGTCATAGATGCATATCAATCTATATATCAATATTTCTATAGAATATATATCCCATTATAGACTTATATGTCTATATAGATATATTTATGTCTCCAAATTCATGTTAATGACCTGGAGTACCTGGGTATTGAGTCATCGCTCTTGTATTGTTTGGATTTAATACCCACATATCAAGGAGACCATGTGCCTTTTTTCCCATTGGTCTTGGCTTATCTCATTCAAAGTGATTTGCTCTAGTTCCATCCCATCGAATACCATTATTTTATCTTGTCTGGTGGCTATGTAGAATTCCATTGTATGTATGTACCACATTTTTTATTTTTGTTATTTCTGTCCTTCTAGTTGTTTTAGAATTAACTTTTTCTTGCTCCTCTAGGTGTTTCAGCTTTTTTTTTAGGTTATTTACATGCTCTTCTTCTGTCTTTTTAATATGTGCTCCTAGTGCAATAAATTTGCCTCTTAGAACTCCCTTTGCTGTGTCCCATAAGTTCCTTTGTGATGTTTCTTGATTGTCATTACATTCAAGGAAGTTTTAAATTTCATTTCTGATCTGATCTGTTACCCAGGAGTTATTCAGCAGTGTGTTGTTCAGTTTCCAAGTGATTGACTGTTTTTTGACTTTGACTGCATTGTTTAGAATTAGTCTGACTCCACTGTGGTCTGATAGAATGCATGGGATTATATCAGTCCTCTTGTATCTGCATAAGTTTTCTATATGAACTATTATATGATCTATTTTGGAGTGTGTTCCATGTGCTGCTGAGAAAAATGTAAAAAGTTTCGCCCTTGGGTGGAAGACTCTGTACATATCTGTTAAGCCGATGGTATCTTTGCTTAACTTTTGTTGAGTTGACCTGTCATTTGTTGAGAGTGGTGTATTGAGATCTCCCACTATGATTGTGTTTGAGTCTATCTTGTTCTGTAATTCTAAGAGAGTTTGTTTGACAAATTTAGGTGCTCCCGTGTTGGGGGAGTAAATGTTTATAACTGTAATATTATGGACGTGGATTGTACCCTTTACTAATATGTAATGGCCGTCTTTATCTTTATGTACTGATTTTACTGAGAAGTTAATTTTGTTGGAGATTAAGATTGCTACTCCTGCTTTTTTGCTTGGTGCACTGGAGTGGAAAATTTGTTTCCATCCTTTCACTTGGAATTTGTTTCTGTCTCTGGCAGTGAGGTGGGTCTCTTGGAGGCAACATATGGATGGGTGGTGTTTCTTAATCCAGTCTGCTGCTCTGTGTCTTTTGATTGTATTGTTCAGCCCGTTCACGTTTAGGGAGATTATGGAGAAGTGGTCAGTGTCCATTGTTGTTATTTATTTTTACTTCTAAGTTTCAGCCCATTCACATTTAGGGAAATTACAGAGAAGTGGTCAGTGTCCATTATCATTGTTTATTTTTACTTATAAGTTTCTTTCTCTCTTTTTTCCCTCTTTTATGTTTAGTGAATTATAGATATTCGCTTCTTGATGGGGATTCTTGATGTTCTACAATTTGTTCTCAATTAATTAATATTTTTTGTAATGCTGGTTTAGTGTGCATGTATTCATAAAGCTTCTCTTTGGAGTGAAATATTCTTGTTTGTCCCTCAAATGTAAATGCTAGTTTTGCTGGATATATCAGTCTGGGTTGGCAGTTGTTGGTCTCAGGACATCAATGATGTTTTTCCAAGATTTTCTTGCATTTAGAGTTTGCGTGGAGAGATCTGCTGTGATTCAAATTTTTTTCCCATTGTAGTATAGCTCTTTCTTTGTTTTTGCAGCATTTAAGATCAATTAAAAAAAAAAAAAGGTAGGAAGAGAGCAAGCCAGCCAGCCAGCCAGCCTTGAGTAGAAAAAGCCAAGTGAGAACAGGAGGCCCAAAGTTCAAGCCCCAGTCCTGAGATGGGAAGAAAAAAACCTGATGCTATTTAAAGCAGAGAAAAATCACCCCTCTACAGTTGCACTTTCATTCATCACAAAGAAAAGTGACACTTGGGATCTTGTTTGGTTATAGGAGGAAACTCATAGTGGACCTATGTCACACGTGACTTATTCTCACTGTAAATTCTCCTTTTCACTAATTCATGTGTTCCTTGCTTGTATAGAGCAGTGTCTGGTGCTTTGGATATAAGTGCTTCTTACTTTCCCCATCCAACAGTGTTTGGAACCAGTATTGCCAGGCAGGAACATTTGATTAATTCATTTGAAAACAGGAGCTTTAATTCTAAGATTGGAATGGTGCACATTCATTTTTTATGTGGCTCAAATGGAAATTCAGCAAATCTATTTTTGGCTTAAAATTATGGTCATTTTGATTCATCAAGGGCTTTATCCAAAGGTTTGATTATACATTTAATCTTTTTCTTATTATATTCATTTCTATTTTGATCCATTATTTCTGTGTTCTTTCTTATATCCACAGATCTAGTTCTTTATTCATCTTTTACTTTTCACAAAAGTATCATGAAAAAATGATGCTTATTATCCTTTAAGTAGCCTTACTATAGTTTGTTTCTGCATGTGGCTGTTTTCAAAAGTGCATCCTGTTCACCTCTTCTGAAGGATATCAGGCTACCAGAAGCTAATATTTTAAACTAGATGGGCTTACAAATTGCTGGAAAGATTTTTGAGAGACCTAGAAGGTTCAAGCTCTGAAACTATGAGAAAGGAGAGGTCTCCTACCAGGTGTTGGGCAGAGCTCCCAGAACTAGGCTTTTCTCTACTCTAAAGGAACATGGGAGAAAGATGGCACCTGTCAGGATGAACCTACTGCACCTCCTTGCAGCTGTAAATATAAATTGTCTCTTTTCAATAAGCATCCTTGTCTTTTTTTCAAATTGAAAATGATTCCAGTCCAATTATGGATAAACCTCCCCCCCAAAACAGGGGCAAGTTTCATAAGTCACATTGAAAGGGGCTATCCATTCACCACCAAAATCAATAACAGAGTATTCCTGAACCCTGCATTGTGACTTCCAAGAGAAATCTGAGTCCATTGGTAGGGAACCTAGAAGACTGATGCACTGAATTTGGGGAAAGTAACATCTTGGAGTGGATAAGCCTTGGTTCCATCACTACCCTTTCTCTCCCCTGCTAAAACATGCTGTTCAAGGATGAAAATATTTTCCTTGTTTTAGTCTGATTTATAAAACAGAACATTGGATGAGATGGTCTCTGAGGAAACTTGAAACTCTTATACTTAAAATTGTCTGCCAGACTTTCCTTCCTTCCTCCTCCCCCCCCCCCCTTCCTTCTTCCTTTCTTCTTTTTAAAAAATAGTCCTTCCGGGCTGGGAGTTTGGCCTAGTGGTAGAGTGCTTGCCTAGCATGCACAAAGACCCAGGTTCAATTCCTTGGTACCACATACATAGAAAAAAGCCGGAAATAGTGCTGAGGCTCAAGTGGTAGAAAGTCCAAGGACAGTGCTCAGGCCCTGAGCTCAAGCCCAGGACTGGCCAAGAAAAAAAAAAAATAGTCCTTTCATTCCCTTCTTTCTAAGCATCTTCCCTCTTTCCTTCTCTTCCTTCTTCACTTCTCTTTTGCTTTCTCTTCCCTCCCTCTTTCCTTCTCTCCCTTCCTCCCCCTGGCTTTATTTAATCAGCAGCCTTTCTTCTTTTCAGCAGGAAATGAAGTGTTCAATCTTGATTTTATCATAAGGGGAACTTTCCTAAATCATCTGGACAGAAGATTAGCTGAGCCTTAAAGCTATACTCGCATTAGTGGGAAGATATCATCTTACTTTCTGATACTGTTTTATTTTCTTCGGGAGTGAGGGATTAAACTCAGTGCCTTGTGCTTGTTCTACCACTTAAGCCACACATTCAGCCCTTAGCTTCTTTCCAGTTCAAGGGCTGGGATGTTTAACACAAATAGGGTTTCGAGTAGAACTTCAGACTGCAGAGTATGAGACTTGTGGGCAGCATCAGAGAAAGAAATACAAGGATAACAAAGAAAGTGCTGTTATTGCAGGTGTTGTTCCCTGGATTGTAGCCTGGCTCCCGTGCCTCTTGTCTGCATTGTTGATGATACATCTTTATGGTAAAATGCGGAGATCTCACTCTGTGGGCAAGGCTCCCATCCCTACAGTGACAGACACCTTCTCGGCTACACGAGGCCTTGGCTGCCATCATCTGCTCTTTGAAATGGTGGCCTTTACTTCTTGATGTCCTGTGTACCCCATGGTCCAGGGGCCGCAGCTGTCAGCCTGACTGTTTGTCTTCACTATTATTTTTTTTTGGATGCTTTCACCTTCTTGACCTCTTTACTAAGTTCCTCTAGAAACAACATTAAGTCTTAATCTAATGCATTTCAAATTTGGATAGTTTTGCTTGGACATCATCTGTTGATTACCAAGGCTTTCATTTTTTAAGCCAGTCTCTCCTATTTTTCCTTACAGTTCAGATAATATATCACTTCTTAGTCAGTATCTTAAATATTGATGATATGAAGCTTCTATTTCTTTTATGAGCTGTCTTGTTCTCATTGGACCTCTTTTTTTTTAAGCAGGTTTCGTCTTTTCTTCCACATATTTCATGTCAACCTTTAACTTCTTTGTCTGCTCATACTTCCATCTACCATGAATATACCTTCCATTTACCCCTTTAAGTCCTTCTCGTCTGCTTCTTTTCTTCTCCTCTCCCTCTTCTGCTTCCCCCTTTTCTCTTCCTTCCTTTCCTTCTCTCCCATCTCCTCTGGCCTAGTGTTGAAGCTGCCCTCAATCTGTGTCAGTAGTATGTTTACTGCTCCATATTCCACAAGATGGTTGACAAGACTTATCAAGACTAGTACCTCGCTCCTCTGTCTTAGCTTTGTTTCATTTCCCTTACAACTCAATCATAAAACCTCCATTTTGACTGCCTCTAATGTGAGAGAATCCTTCCTTGCTCTGTGCTTCTATTTGCATCATTACCTCAAACCTTATGGACCCATTTTCTTCTTTTCAGGATGGAACATCTCTTTTCTTTATTCAGTCCCAGAGAAGTTTTCTCTCTCACATTCCACCCCCATGGGATTGAATCCTTTTCTCTTTGCAATTCCCATAACACTTTGTCTTAGGCCTGGAAATAATGATTTCATATTGTATTATAATTTCTTCACTCTTTTCTTCATTAAACTAAAATGCTCTCTGAAAGTAGGAACCAACCTTAGTTTGGTTCCCTAGGTCAGGGACCTAAAGTCAGAATGCTTAGGAAAAGTGGCAAACACTACTTAAGAATGTTTGTTCCTGGATTTAGATCTTAGATCACCTCTTACTAGCTGTTTGGACTCAAATAAGTTTCTTCATAAAACTCCAGGTTTTCCCGGTAAAAACCTTGGGCTCTCCTAACAGAGATTTACAATAGAGTAAAACCTAGATACTTAAGGCTATATAGTATGACATTAAATGAAAAGACCTCCAGGATATAGAAACAAAAGCCGTATAATAAGTGATTGTTGTCCTTAATGTACTACATTATCTCTCATCTCTTTTGCTATCTTTTGGTTATCTCATATTGTTACAGTATCTCACCTTTCTATCTGATATATTGTATATATGCATATTTGATTGATTATTTGAAATAGGATAGGGAAGGGGGGGAAAACAAGATGAGGTGCAGGGGTAGGGGGAGGGAAATGGGGACCAAGACATGTGAAAGGGTATCAATGTTTGTGAAGTGATGCACCTTCTACCTGGTGAATATAATGTAACCCTTCTAATAATTACAATAAAAATATATGAAAAAAATAAAAACTCCCTGGTTTTCTAATCTGTGAAATGTGTGAATATATACTTTGTATGTTGGTTATAAAGATTAAATATGAAAACATGGAACAGTTAATGTTGAATATCTGATGCATAGTTGCATTTCACAGTGTATACTATGAGTAATTAAATGTTGCTCTTTCATTACATTCCCTGAATTCCTGTTCCCTTAGGTCTTTTTTTTTAAAACTAATTTTACTGTTTTCCGTATCTCATTTCTGAGCTGTATATTCTTGGCATAGGTAAACAAGTTCATAGTAGTAGAGTGACAAGAATCAACAAAACAAGGAGTTGGTTCTTTGAAAGAATTAACAAAATTGACAAACCCTTAGCAAACCTTACTAAAAAAAGAAGGGAGCATACCGAAATAAACAAAATCACAGACGAAAATGGTAATATCACTACAGAAATTACCAAGATCCAGAGTATCATGAGGGAATACTGTTCAAACCTTTACGCCAACAAATTTGAGAATCTAGAAGAAATGGACGAATTCCTAGCCAATATTAACATACCCACACTGAACCAAGAAGAGCTAACCCAACTAAACAGGCCTATTTCAAGCACTGAAATAGAAATGGCAATAAGAGAACTTCCACCTAAGAAAAGCCCAGGGCCAGATGGATTCACAGCTGAATTCTATAAGGTCTTCAAAGCAGAGCTCACACCAATACTTCTCAAGCTCTTCAGCGAAATTGAAAATGACGGCTCTTTATCAAACTCATTCTATGAAGCCAGTATAACCCTCATCCCCAAACCAGACAGAGATTCATCAAAGAAAGAGAACTATAGACCTATTTCTTTGATGAACATTGATGCAAAACTTCTCAACAAAGTACTGGCCAACCGTCTACAACAACTCATCAAAAAATTATACACTATGATCAAACAGATTTCATCACAGGAAGGCAAAGGTGGTTCAACATATGTAAATCAATTAATATAATTCAACACATCAACAGGGGCAAGGACAAAAATCACATGATTGTCTCAATAGATGCAGAAAAGGCATTTGACAAGATCCAACACCCCTTTATGTTAAAAGCTCTGGAGAAAGTAGGAATCCATGGAACATTCCTCAATATAATAAAGGCTGTGTATGACAAACCCACAGCTAGTATTATACTTAACGGCGAAAAGCTAAAGCCATTCCCTCTAAAATCAGGAACGAGACAAGGATGCCCACTCTCTCCACTCCTCTTTAACATAGTATTAGAATTCCTAGTATTAGAATTCCTAGCCAGTGCAATAAGACAAGAAGCAAGCATAAAGGGGATCCAAATAGGGAAAGAGGAAGTAAAACTTTCCCTCTTTGCAGATGACATGATCCTGTATTTAAAGAATCCTATAGACTCTACTCCCAAGCTCCTTGAGCTGATTCAAAACTTTGGAAGGGTAGCAGGGTATAAAATTAACTCTCAAAAATCAACTGCCTTCCTCTACGCCAATAGTGAGAGGAACGAGGCAACAATCAGGAAAGCAACTCCTTTTGCAATAGCCTCAAAGAAAATAAAGTACCTAGGAATTACCTTAACTAAGAATGTAAAGGACCTTTTTGATGAAAACTTTAAAACCCTGAAAAAGGAAATTAAAGCAAACTGAGGAAATGGAAAAACCTCCCATGCTCCTGGATTGGAAGAATCAATATTGTGAAAATGACAATTTTTTTTGTTATTATGAGGACCCACTTTTCTCTTTCATGGCGTAGTCAGCATGGATCTTTTAAAAAATATTTAATTCTTTTAAATATCATTGTTTCATTTTATGTTGTACCAAACAGATTGCTTTGTATTATTTTAATTATTTTTATTTTTATTGTTGGGGTTACAATTACATTCTCCAGGTAGTAGGTGTATTACTTCTCATACATTGATATCCCTTCTCATGCTTTTGCCTCCATTTCCTTCTCTCCACCCCCTCCCAATCATCTTGTTTTCCCCCTTTCTTTTCCTATTTTAAATAAATAAACATATATACAATATGCCAGGTAACAAACTCAGATACAATAACAATATGAGATTAACCAAAGAGCATGGATCTTATCTTTCTCCATCTATATGCAAACTTAGTGCAGAAGTCTTACAGAGGAGGGAGCATTATGTGGATCCTGTAGTTTGATATGGCAAGTTGATGCCTCAAAATAGAATCAGGCATACTTTGAGCAGGAATTATCAAATGGAAAGAGGTCTGGAAACTGATTTCCCTTGATGTAATATTTAAGTTAAAATTATATTTAGGGTATGATGTGATAAATTCCTTGCATTTTTCACTCCTCTGAAGATGATGGCTCATCAATGTTTAACAATGGAATATGAAATCGGACATTCACAGATGAACTCTGATCTTAATTTGGCTATCATGTTTTCTTTCAGTTTAAAGGGATGGCAGACTTGCCTGCACACTAGAAGGCTCTGTAGCTGTACAAAAGTCTGTGGATGTAGGTGGATAGCAGAGTAGCCAAGAGTATAGGACTCCATTTGAGGAGTTCATCCCTAAGAGGGACTGGGTGCAGTTTCAGTCACCTGGGGCAAATACAGGCTTTAGCATGGAAGTTTTATGAGAGGTCTTTGGAAAACAGTATATGGGTTCTAATAGAACCCCAGGAAAAGTTGCTGTAATTGTAGCATGAATGAGTCTAAAGCAGTGTGCACTGAAATGGGTCAGAGCCCATGGTCTATGTAAGGGAATGTTACATACAAAAACAGATTTAAATGTTTTTAAAAATACAATCATGTCTTTTTGTATGAAAATAGCAGAATGTGGAGCCTGAATAAAAGACATTTTCTGTTTGCTTGTTTAAAAGAGTTTGACTCCTGATTTAATGGCCAAACTCTACTATTACAGTGCACTTCTATCTCTTCTGTTGAATTGTTAATGTGACCGTGGCAAGTTATTTTTCATTTCCGAGGTTTACTGTTCTTGTCACTAATCTGGAGTAACGACTTTTACCCAGCACAGAAAAATTAAGTCAGGTCATTTAAATATAATGTTGAATATGGTCTTGGAGTATCAGCAAAGTTCAGTGGACATCTTTTCTTACACCTGGTATACAAAGATTTATCTGAGACCATGTTAACTAGGAGTGGCCAGGCTTGGCTTCTTGGAGGAAGTAGAGGTTGACTTAGACCACTATTAGTGATGAGGAGCTTAGGTATAGATGAATAAATGAAGGCAATACACACATACTAACTACATACCAACTCAAACTTTAAGCCAAGTCTTAACCTGGACTTAGGCTTCCAATATTAGCTCATCAACCTCTACAGGACAAGGTAAGTGCTCAAATGAACTTTACCCCAGGCCATGGTATATTCTTGTATGGCTATATCTGATTCTGTTTGGTATATGTTCGGGGAGCTTAAGAGGAATGTTCATATTAGCCTAGGAAAATTCTAAACTGCAGGAGTTAGATTTTAAATATGACTGTTAGTGTTTTTTGAGTTTCCCCACTGCTTTGAATCTCTCATGCCACAATTAGTAATAATCTGTGGCTGATTGTTCAAAGCAGCCATTGTCTTTCACAACTAGTCTGGACTGGATTCTTTGAGAGGTGGGAAACAGCGGGAACTAATGCCTTGCTAGAATTGTGAGGCTGATTCACTGTGTTTCCTCGTGTGGTCTCAGTAATTGAGGATAATCAAGATGTTCCTAAGGAATTTCAGAGACCATGTGATCCTGTCCAGTCTGATTCATCAGCTCCCTGTGGCAAGTACAAATACAGTGCTAGAGCAGACAGAATACTTTTGGAACCTTCTCAGCATTGTGGGTGGGGGCCCAAGGTTTTAAGTTATTTTTGAGAGTCAGTGGACTTATGTTGTGTTATGTGTCTGAGAGGGAAAGAAAAGCTGGATTGTATCCTGAGATTGAGTGGCAAAGGAATACACAACAATGAGATTTCCCTTCTTGGAACAAAAGTCTCATTTGACACCTCCTCTGAAGTATGGATTTGAATTTCTCTTGAAAAATGAAATAATAGGTCCTTCTTCCTAGAATTATAACTTGCTCTTATCCTAATGTATACACAACTCCTACTTGTGCTAACAAACAACAGAGGTTTATTTCTCATTCAGCAGATATCTGACCTGCTTTTAGAGGAATGTTTTTCTGCACAGTGGTTTATGATTTAAAAAGAAAGATCACTTTTCAACCTTTAACTGTTTATATGTCCTTGCCTTTCAAATATCCAAGGGTGACCAGCTAACAAAAGAATGTAAATAACACCCTAATCCAATGTATGACATATGAAGTTGTCTTTAGGAATTGTCACATATCCCCAGGGAAGGAAAATAACCCCTCCCCACCCCCCTGTTCAGCTGTGAGGCTGCGAAGGGTTGCCAGTTCTCACTGTCTGTATACATGGTTTGCACATGTATACGTTGCTTTTTGCAAGTGTTTGACAATACTAGCATGATGAAAAAGCTACAAATATGCTTGAAATAGTTCCTAGATTGAAAGTAGCTTTTGGCTATTTTATATTTTCTCACTCAGAATCCTAAAAATGTGAGTAATGATGTCTGTGCGCCTGATCTAGCTTTGAGAGCCAGCTGTAGTGTTTGACACTGACTGGCTATCCAACATTGGAACTGTTTTAAATTTCCCTGGGCTTCAGTTTTCTCATGTTGTTTTTGGGGGGCTTGTTTGTAACAAAAAGAATATAGCAAAGGGGATGGCATGTACATGATTATGTTGCATAACATTGGAATGCCTGACTTGTAAGAAGACTTCTCTTCCTTGATAGTTTTGAAGAAGAAAGCTGCCATATTTAGCTGCTTATGCTGAGAGGGTTACAGTTGCATAGGTTTCTTTTGAATCAAAAGCAAGCAAGAACTAAGTCTTTCAGTGTGGCAGCTTACAGTGATCTGAGCGGTGCTAGCAAGTTAGGAAATGAAGACTTCTCCAGCTGAGCTTCAGATAAGAACTCTACCTTGTAACTTCTTTTTTTGTGTGTGTCAGTCCTGGGCTTGAACTCTGTCCTTGGGCTTCTCAAGGCTAGAGCTCTAGAGCTTGAGCCACAGCACCACTTCTAGCTTTTTCTACGTGGTACTGGGGAATTGAATCCTGGTCTTTGTGCATTCTAGGCAAGCACTCTACCACTAGGTCAAACTCCTGGCATGCAACTTCTTAATAATAGCTTTGTAAAGAAACCAGCTGTGGCATACGTGCATTCCTAAGCACTGAAACTACAAGATTAGAAATATTATATATTAATAGAAACTGCTAAATTTGTGGCAATTTCTTTATATAGAAATAGATAATGAATGCAGTGAGTATAATATACACATGCCTTGGAGCTCTGGCTAGGCAGACACTTGGTCTCCAAATCTGAACTTGGCATATTCCTCCCATTCTGTCCTGTTTCCGTTTCTTGGGGAATGTGTCTAGCATTCCAGTTCTATCATAATATGATTTAATTCTATCCTTGACTCCTTTCTTTTTCTCTATATTCTTTTCCAGATGAGTCCCCAATTCCTATTAATTTTCTCCAAGTGTCTTTTGGCTTGATTCCTTCATTTTCATTCTTCCTACATTTACTTTAGTGTAAGTTTGACTATTTTCAGTCTGAGCAGTAGTAGTAGTCTCTTGACTACCCTCTTGCTTCCAATCTAAACTCCTTTCCAATCTGGTATCCATAATATCTCCCAGATTTTTATTTTTATTTTCTTAATGTCAACTAGATATGCAAATTCCCTCCTGAACTCTGAATGGCATTCCATTCCCTGCTTCCACTTCTTCTGCCTGCTCCCCTCCTTGCTCTGAATCTTGAGATATACCTCATTCATGAATATGTAGTGTTAATTGACTTAGTACTTATCTGTACTTTCTCAGCAGTGAGCTTCTTGGGGTGAGGGACTGATTTCTCACAGTATCTCTGTTAATAAGTCATGTGAGGGCTTGGTGAATGTTCTCTGTAACCAGGCATGAATGTATGAATGAGTACATTGCATATGCCAGAGCTGTATCTGCACACTGGTTCTCCAAGTATCCTGCTACCTCCTATAACCAACATCCCCAGAATAGTTCTGCCTTTCTTGGTGTGAACTTCCTTTTTTTCACATCTGTCACTTCAAGTGTGATTCTGCAGAATTTAGAACACATAACGATCTGCCTAGTTTTCTGAGTTTCTTGTTAACTTTTGTTCCTCTCTTTTTCTTCTTTACTGTGTTTCTGTTTCCCTTCATTATTCCCATATGCCCTCTCCCCTAATTTCTTTTTAGTTAGATCCTATTCACTGCCATGTAACTGTGAACTTTCCAGGGTTATTGTCTATAAAATGTAATTTTAGTACAGAGAACCTTTCCCTGTGCTGGTCTTACTGCAAGCTATGTTAAAATATTACAAGAAAGAAAAGAGTATTACAAATCAATAGTTCGTATCCTTTACTAGTTCCACTTCATTTACCCCCTATGTTCTATTTTTAATTTTTTTTGTCCCATTGAGCATTGAAGTACAGACTTGCTCTTGCTATGAAGTCCTCTTAACATTTGAGTCACACTTTGAGGCCCTTTTAAATTTATTTTTTAGATAGAATTGTGTGTGTGTGTGTGTGTGTGTGTGTGTGTGTGTGTGTGTGTGTGTTTGGACTTCCCTCAACCATGATACTATTATCCATGCCTCCTGTGTAGCGGGGCTTACAGATGTATGCCACTGCCTCTGGCCCTTGTTACTTGTTTTGACAAGAACAAAGTCTGTGAGAGACTCTTGTGTCTAATTAACTAGCAGAAAACCAAAAGTGGAGCCATGGTCAAGTGGCAGAGCACTAGCCTTGACCAAAAATCTGAAAAAACTCGGGGCTAGCTTCCAGGACTAGCACTAAGGAAAAAACAAAGCCCAGTCACTTGGCCTGGTTTTATCTTCCATTGGAATAGTGATTCCTTCTATTTAGAATGAATGTTTTAAAGAATTGCTCTGTTCCTCATCTGTGGAATAGGATCGATTAGTCTGCTCAGGCTGCTATAACAAAAACACCATGGTGATGACTTATATAAGCGACAGTATTTTTCACAGTTCTAGAGCTGGGGCGTGTAAGATCAAGGTGCCAGCACACGAGTTCAGATAAGGTCCCTCTTGTAGAAGAGTCACAGAGTCTGAGAGAGAGATGGATGGGTGAGTGGATGAAGGGATAAGTAGGAATAAGAGAATTATCTGGCTTTTTAGTTCAACTCTGATAATTGCAGTCAACATCTTTGTTTTTTTATATTTTTATTGTAATTAATAAAAGGGTTACATGATATTTGTCAGATAGAAGATGCATTAATTCACATATATTGATACTCTTTCACATGTCTTGGTCCCCATTACCCTCCCCTCCACCCCCCCCCAGTCTTGGTTTTCCCCCCTTCCCTATCCATTTTCAAATAACCAAATACAAATAAATCCAATATATCAGATAACAAAGTGAGATGCTGTAACAATATGAAATAACCAAGGGACAGCAAAAGAGATGAGAGATAACATAGTACATTAAGGACAACAATCATTCATTATATAGCTTTTGTTTCAATATCCTGGAGGTCTTTTCAATTAGCTTCATACTATATGGCCTTATGTATCAAGATTTTGCTCTATCAAGATTTTGCTCTATTGCAGATCTCTGCTAGTAGAGCCCAAGGTTTTTACTGATTATGACAAATGAGGGAAACCATTGAACCTATGTTCCTTTGAGTCTGGATTACTTCACTTAATATGATTTTTTTCTAAGTCTTTCCATTTCCTAACAAATGGGGCGATGTCGTTTTTTTCTGACAGCAACATAGAATTCCATTGTGTACAAATACCACAACTTGTTGATCCACTCATCAACTGAGGGACATCTAGGTTGGTTCCATATTTTTGCTATGGTGAATAATGCTGCAACGAACATTGTTGTGGTAGCGGATTTAGTATGCCCTAGTTTCTGGATGGTTGGGTAAATGCCAAGTAGTGGAATTGCTGGGTCATAGGGGAGTTCTATGTTTAGCCTTTTGAGGCACTGCCATACTGCTTTCCATAGTGGTTGAATGAGTTCGCACTCCCACCAGCAGTGTAGTAGTGATCCCTCCTGGCCACATCCCCTCCAGCATCTGTTGTTATTCGTTTTCCTGATCCTGGCCATTCTAACTGGAGTGAGGTGGAATCTTAGAGTTGTTTTGATTTGCGTTTCTTTTGTGACCAGAGATGTTGAGCATTTCTTCATGTGTCTATAGGCCATTTTTGTTTCTTCTTCAGAGAAGACTCTCTTTAAGTCTTTGGCCCATTTTTTAATGGGATGGTTGTTACTTTGGAGATTAGTTTTGGAGTGATTCAATTTTTTGAGCTGTTGATATATTTAAGATATGAGGCCTTTGTCCGTTGTTCGGTTGGTGAAGATCTTCTCCCCCTCTGTATGCTTCCTAATTAATTTACTAGCTATGTCCTTTGCCATACAAAAGCTCTGCAGTTTAATGCAGTCCCACTTATCCAGCCTTTCTCTGATTTGCTGTGATTCTTGGTCCTTATTAAGAAAGTTTCGATCTGTGCCAAGGAGGCCTAATGTATCTCCTATTCCACCAACGAAAACCCTGTAACTCATGGAGACTGAACAACATATTGTTGAATCACCAATGGGTCATCGAAGAGATCAGAACAGAAATCCAACAGTTTATGAAATTTAACAATAAGGAGCACACAAAATACCAACTCCTTTGGGACACGGCAAAGGCAGTACTCAGAGGAAAATTTATAGCGCTGAGTGCCTACAACAACAAGTTGGAAAACTCGCAAACCAACAAGTTAATGTCTCACCTTAAGCTCCTGGAAAAAGAGCAAAAAACCAACCCTAATCCCCGTAGAAGGAAGCAAATTATTAAAATCAAAGCAGAATTAAATGATTTGGAATCCAAAAAAACTATAGAAAGAATCAACAAAACAAGGAGTTGGTTCTTTGAAAGAATTAACAAAATTGACAAAGCCTTAGCAAACCTTACCAAAAAAAGAAGAGAGCATACCGAAATAAACAAAATCGCAGACGAAAATGGTAAATTCATGACAGAAATTACCAAGATCCAGAATATCATGAGGGAATACTTCTCAAACCTTTACACCAACAAATTTGAGAATCTAGAACATCTTTCTTAAGAACATGAATCCTTTCATGTTCTTAGCCTTGCCCTCATGAATGCATCTAACTTCCAAAGGCACTACTGCATAATACCACTGCATTAAAACTTCACTGTGTGAATTTGGTAGGGAGAGGACAAAAACAGTTCCTAATGTGGGGATAACAATATCTACATGAAATGCTTGTTTGAAAGAAAACATTCACTGCTATACACAGAGAACATCGATCATGTGACAGGTGCTGTGGTAGAGAGATATGCTCCCTGTCCTTATAAAGCAATGGTGAATTTAATAAAAAAAAATAAAGGGCAGAGAGCTAGGTGATATTCTGTATCACCTTTTCTTTTTCAGGTGCCTCTGATTTGTCTTCAGATTGAAATCTAGTCTATGAACTTCAAAATAAGCCAGGCTAGATTTTGGTCCAGTAAGGGCAAACAGAATGAATATATGTATGTCTTCACAAAGCTCTTAGGGACAATGGCCTTTGTGTCCACTATATGACTCTGTGGTAGACTCTTTATGAGTTCTTTTCTATCTTCATCTAGTATTACTCTGACATGACTTTCTTCCTCAGCAGGTAAATTCCATATTGTTCAGGCTGTTAGACATTCCAGGCAGCAGGAACTTTCCTACTTTGAAGTTTGTTCTGAGGTAGATAAAATTTAGCTGGGAAATACAGCTAAGACTTAAAAGGGCATAGTTTTTTTTTTCCACATCTGATAATTATAGAGCCAGTTGTCTTTTTCTTGCTGATTGGGTAATTGTATAAGAAGGTTGCAAGTTGTGGGAGGGGGGATGGTGGGGGGGGAGAGGCAAGTGGGTATGTACCCTTATATATACCAAGTGGTGAACTTAGTCAAATGACACCATCTCTATTTCAAGCCTTAGGTGTTGCTGAGATGAGCAGAGGGTAATTTGCCACTGGATCAAGCTCTAATTTCATTGTCACTGTTTTGGTGTGTGCATACCAGGCCTACTCTATTTGTGTCATTTAGAACTCCAGAACAAACTGTTCTGTAAATATTACTTAAAAAATAATGTAGTGCTACCACCTTCTTCTAAAATAAACTTTGAAGCTGTGCTTTACAGAGCTATTTTATTCAGTAATTTTTTTACAAGTTGAATCCCAGATTTTCGTAAGGTTTAAATCAGGTAGCATCTCCCCCTCTCCCACCCCCACTTCTTTTTCTTTTCTTTCTATCATTTTGCTGTTAACTTGGTGTCATACTTATGTCTGGCTTTCTAGTATTGCTGAGAGCTCTGTAGGTAACATGTATGCATGTATGTAGCTAATGGTAAGGCCTGAACTCAGAACCTGGGGATTATCCCTTAGCTTTCTCACTCAAGGCTGGTGCTATCACTTGAGCTCTAGTGCTGGATTTTTGAGGGTTAATTGGAGATGAGTGTCTCATGGACTTCCCAGTATAGGTTAGTTTCAAGCTGCAATCCTTAGATCTCAGTCTCTTGAGTGGCTAGGATTTCAGGCATGACTGACTGGTGCCTGGCTTGTAGATAACGGTTTAGTAGTTTTAATTATCAAATTCTTGCAAAGCAACTCATAAACTTAACAGACTCAGGATAAAACAACTTCCGTAGTGTAAAAAAATTAAAGTTTAATAATTTTCAATAGAAAATTTTATTAATTTTTCTTTTTTATATTAAAGATTGAATTTACTCATATTTAGTATGAATAGATGTCATATACAATAAAAGTCATAGAAGGGAAAAGGTTAGAGAAATAATACATAGTTTTACCTGTTCTGTTTTTTCTTTTTTCTTTCTTTTTTTTTTTTTTGCCAGTCCTAGGGCTTTTACTCAGGGCTTGAGCACTGTCCTTAGGCTTTCTCAAAGCTAGAGCTCTACCACCACTTGAGCCACAGCACCACTTCCAGCTTCATCTATATATGTGGTACCAGGAATCGAACCTGGGTCTTTGTGCATTAACTATGCAGGCACTCTACCACTAGGCCAAACTCCTGGCCCTTAACTTTTCTTAAAGCCATTACAAGTTCTATATTTTTTAAATAAAACTGTTGAAGTCACTTTTTTGCAAGACTTTTGTTTTTTTTTTTTCTTGCCAGTCTTGGGGTTTGAACTCAGGGCTTGGGTACTGTCCCTGAGTTCTTTCACTCAAGGCTAGTGTCTACCACCTGAGCCACAGTGCCACTTCCAGCTTTTTCTATTTTTGTGGTACTCAGGAATCAAGCCTATAACTTCATGCATGCTGGACAAGCCCTCTATTGCTAAACCACATTCCTAGTGCTGCTGCAAGGTCTTTTTTTTTTTTTTGTGGGTCATGGGGCTTGACTTCAGCCTGGGCATTGTCCCTGAGCTCTTCAGCTCAAGGCTACTGCTCTACCCTTGAGCTAAGCCCTACTTCCCATTTTCTAGAGGTTAATTGTAGATAAGAGTCTCTCAGATCCTTGTGTGCCCCGGCTGGCTTTGAACCTTGATTCTCAGATCTCAGCCTCCTGAGTAGCTAGGATTATAGGTGTGAGCCACCACGCCTGGCTACATCTTTTTAACTCCCAAGGTAAAAGTATTCTATGTAAGAAGTATTATCAATTATAGTTAGATAAGAGTAAGAAATTCTGGCTGTCATTGAATAGTAGCATGACTAAAGATAATGATATGTACTGCATATTTCAAAAAAGCTACAAAAAGTATTTTGAATGTTTTCACGATCAGTGTAGAGAAAGATATTTAATCTGATTTAACTGTTATGCAATATACAAACCATTGAAACATGATACTGAATGGATATGTAGAGTTCTGTGCTTTTAATGTGTTATTTAAAAAACAAATTTAACTTCAAAAATAACATTAAATAATCTTTGCTCTGAAAAATTCTATATTGCAGTGTTTTCAGTACTTTGGCTAATATTGGCAGTGGTAGTGTGCAAATCTATAGGGCTGACACTGTGCTGTGCCTCAACCCCACCCCTCACTATTTCTCTCTGGCCCCGAAGCTGAGTTTTTGTACTGGAATCCCACCATCCATATGCCTGACTAGCTTCCCTACTCTGTTTCCTTGGTGGGCATTTCAGTTAGTAACCTCTGGCTGAAAATAAGAGATCAAGCTCTCCTGAGGCTCATCTTTGTTGACAGACTGGCTTGTGGGCTTTGTGTGGGAAGCTGAGGTAGCCTAAATGATGAGAGGAGAAGCTAAAGGGGGGATGAATAAGGAGGGGTAGGAATGTTGTCTGGGAGTCCTGGGAATAGCTGTGCTGTTTGAGAGCAGCAAATGGGTTTTAGGTCTTTTGCTTAAACACCAGTCCATAGATTTGGTCTATTTAAAAATTGCTAGATGGTTGGGTTGGAAGGGATGGGAGCGAAAGATCAAGTAGACGACATAGATCAAGATGCATTGTATTTATAAATGGATTTGTTGAATGATAACTTCTTTGTACAACTACTTAAAGATAATAAAATGTAGTGTGTAACAGGGAGTCAGGGGACAGAGACCACGACAATTAATTTGAGAATACTCAGTACTAAAAATCGACTGAGAAGGCAATAAGAAAATATCAAGGTAACATGCATGTAGTAAGTACTTGTGAGGCTAGGGTTATTAGTTTATAAATTCATTGCAAGGGTCAATGAACTGATATTGTAGTCGTCGGGGTCCTTCTCGTATGTCTGGGAAGGGCATGAAGTGGCAGCAGAGCCCACAAATAATCCTGGGAACACAGACTCCAGAGACCAGACTCCAGGTGCATATCTAACTTTATTGAAAAATGTGCTCGCTTATATACAGATCATGCAATGACTGTCAGCTCATACTAGCAGCAAATAGGGACCTTCCTGATGCAACTGTCAGCCAATGGTGTCCTGAGACACATCCCACTTAGTGGGAGTTTCGGGGAGCATCTGCTTGAGGCCAGCAGCTAGGGCCCTCCACTTCTGGACCGCCCACACAGTAAGAACCAGACACCAAAGACTAGGCCACACCTCTCTTCCCCACTCTTGCAGCTTCACCCCTGTGTTTCCTTCTAAGAACACAATATCACCCCCAGCATGGCAAAGATGGTATGGAAGAGTGAGTTTGGGTTGTGCGACAGTAGTTTAATTACAAGCTCTTTAGCCTTTCTTTCACTGTAGTGCTTCAAGACTCAACTTTGGAGGCCTTTATAAGCACTACATAAACATCTGTGGTTCCAGTTTTATAAATGTAAGGGAGAGTTTGTTTCTGTGGTCTCTAAATTTCTATCTTATATAATACTAACCCAACTTGGGATTTAATTACTGATCTCTTTATAATGTACCTAAGATAGTATGCTATGAATCACTTTTGTTCATGGGTTGGTAAACTACAGCTTATAGGCTAGCAAAGGCCTGGCTGGCAGCCTGTTTTTGTAAATAATGTTTTATTGGACTATAGCCATATTCATTCATTTACTAGGAAAGGGTTGTAGATTTCTTGATAGTGTTAATTTCAGTCTTTTTGCCTCTTTATTTCTTTCTGCCTCTGCCTTTTCTCCTTTTCCTTTTTCTTCTTCTATATAACCCAGACTGGTTTTGAACTCCCTGTATAGACCAGGTTGGGCCTGAGACTTACAATACTCCAAATTTAGCTTCCTTAGTGCTGAGGTTATAGGAATATGCCACCACACCTGCTTTTAGGTTTTCTTTAGCTCTGGTTTAGGTCTGTGACATACACTTTTTGAAAAATTACTCTTATAAGATAAGATACAAATACAATAAAAAGTAAAGAAAAAAATTGTCCTTGGGTCTTTTCAGTGCCACAAAAATTTACTTTAGTGTTCTAAGAAGAGGAAAATAGGATGAGTTTTTTAGACTTACTAATAAGAACAAGATAATGCCAGTTTCCTTGAACAGATAATAGCTGTGTAGACTGAATAGACTGTGTCCTCTGTACCCAAGGCATCTTCATGAGGCAGTAGAACAGAAGGAATGTTGTCTTAAGAGTCAGACTCCTGGAATCCTAGTTCCCCTCTACTCTCAAGCTACTCAGTGACTGATCAAGTCATCGAATATCAGAGACACACTTTCTACACAGATGCACTGAGGCACATGCCGGCAATACTAGCTACTCAGAAGGATATGAGGATCATGGTTAGAAACCAGCACAGGCAAGAAAATCCATGAAACTCTTATCTCCATTTGTCCACATTTGTATCTACTTACCCCTCTGACACATTACTTGATCCCTAGCCCATATATACAGTGATGTTTTAGGTGGCATGCTTTGGATGTCCGATAGGTACTTAAGATTTTTAGGTACTTTGGAGTTCAGTGAACAGATGAATGCTACAGCACTTTACCTCTGGTTATCCCTGGGTATTTCTAGAATTGAATATCCTAGCCCCTGTGTTTACTTCTGGCCAGTGGATGGTGTAGGTAAGTGGTATGTGGCATTTCTGGGTCAGAGTGTGACTCTTCAGCACTCCCTTCTTTTGCCTTTGCTTCTGTAGCTTGGACCCCAAGAGGGAGTTCTTGTAAAGCACTACATGGTTTGAACCACTCAGATTTCGGGGTTGTTGGTTATTGTAGTTTAATCTGGTCTAGCTTGACCATTGCTAGGTATGGAGTTTATTATCTTCTTCCCTATGTTGGTGACTTCTTGTTCCTCAGCCCATAGGATAGCACCACTAGAAATTTATTTACTAGGAACCTGGGGATTATCTTGATCTTTTCTATCCCTTATTGCTCCCAATGTCCAGCCGATTACCAGATTCTTTCACTTTTATGATCTTAATCCCATTTGTATCATACTTACATACTGTTGTGTTGTCTAAAGCTGTAGCTCTCATCTGGATTCTTATTATCTAAGTTATTTCTACTGTATTTATAGTCCTATTCCAGGCTTCTCAGTGGCCTATGGGAAATCAAATTTGATTATGTCTCTTCAGTTCTCATGAAACTTGAGTTGTGCGATCTTCCCAAGAAAGTCAAACATCTTCAAGATGGTGAGAGAGGCTCTATGATCAGCTCACTCTCCCCAGCACGTCCTCAAGTGCACTATCCCCATGGAACTATCTATCCTATTCTCTGCCTTAGAAGAGACTTTAAGATGTGGTATTTGTACACAATGAATTCTATGTTGCTGCCAGAAAAAACGACATCGCCCCATTTGTTAGGAAATGGAAAGACTTAGAAAAAATCATATTAAGCGAAGTAAGCCAGACTCAAAGGAACTTAGGCTCAATGGTTTCCCTCATTCATCATAACTAGTAGAAACCTTGAGCTCTACTAGCAGAGATTTGCAATAGAGCAAAACCTTGATACATAAGGCCATATAGTATGAAGCTAATTGAATGGACCTCTAGGATATTGAAACAAAAGCCATATAATGAATGGTTGTTGTCCTTAATGTACTATGTTATCTCTCATCTCTTTTGCTGTTCCTTGGTTATCTCATATTGTCACAATATCTCACTTTGTTGTCTGATATATTGGATACATTTGTATTTGGTTACTTGAAATTGGACAGGGAAGGGGGGAAAACCAAGAGGGGGGGTGGGGGGTAGGGTAATGGGGACCAAGACATGTGAAAGAGTATCAATGTATGTGAATTAATGCACCTTCTATCTGACAAATATCATGTAACCCTTTTATTAATTACAATAAAAAATATTAAAAAAGAAGAGCCTTTCTTTCTGTTGCCTACCAGTCTCCCTTTATGTCTTCATGTTTTAGCTGAATATCTTATTTCTCTATGAATATCTTCTTTAAAACATGAAAAAATTAAATCAACATAGGAACTGTATACACACACATACACACACGTATATGTGGGATAGCACATGACAATTTGATGTATGTAGATTGTTACATTGAAATCAGTATAAACACCTGGTGCCAGTGGTTCACACTTATAATCCTATCTACTCAGGAGACTGAGAGCTGGAGGATTGTAGCTTGATGTCTTCAAGATTTTCTTTCCAGGTTAGCAGCTCAGTGCTGGACTGGAGCTGGACTGGTAGAATGCTAGTTGTGAATAATAACACCAAATGAAAGCAGGGCCAAAGGTTCTAAGTTTTAGTCCTGGTACCAACACACGCACACACACACACAAAATCAAGTAAAAACATCTTTTTCCTCCAATAATTTTTTTGTGGTGAAAATGCTTAAAATCTGTTCTTTAAAAAAATTTTGTAGGGCATTATTCAAAGCCCTTTGTATTTTTTCCTGACTACACTTAGATGTTCCTTCTCTTTATTTTTTATACACACTACTTCACAAATATTAATGTGGTAAATATGATTCCTTTGTTTTGAGGGAAAGTTCTAAATTTTCTTTCTTTTTTTGCTCAAGTAATTAACAAAGTATAGTATGTAAGTAATTATAATTGTTGGGTGGCCAATTTCCTGTTACTTAAAAAATGAATACATGTCTTCATAAAATAAAAATATGACAATTTAAGCTTAATGAAAATTTGATAGGATGCCTACATTTTAAGAATCAGAAGAATTTCAATTCCCAGTACTACAAAAATAAAGAACAAAAAAATTCTTGTAGTTTCAAAAAAGACTTAGATGACTACAATATTCATTAGTCAATAGTGAAAACTAATTATTGTTTTAAATATTATTGTGTTATACAAATGTGAGGCTATTTGTTTGTTTGTTTGTTTTTGTGCCAGGTGCTGTCCCTGAGGTTTTGTGCTTAAGGCTAGTGTTCTACCACTTGAGCCACAGCTCTACTTCTGCCTTTTGGTGCTTACTTGGAGATAAGAGTCTCATGGACTTTCTTGTCTGTGCTGGTTTCCAACCATCATCCTTATATCTCAGCCTTTTGAGTAGCTAGTCTTACAAATGTGTGCCACTGGTGCCTGGCAAAGGCTAATATTTCAATAATCAAATTAGATTGACAACATCCTAGTCACAAAGAACACATTTTAAGCTGGAAACATATGTTGGCAAATTCAGGAAGAATAGCTCTTTTAATATGCATAGTGGTATTTTTTAAAAATTCAAAGCTTTGTATTGGATTCTGTTCTTTAGAGATTTTTCATAATGTATTTTAGCCAAAATGAAATTCACCAAATGTGTGCAAAGCCTTAAGATATTGATATCCTATGACATCAAATGTTGTGTTCAGAGTCAGACTCCTGGAATCTCAAGCTACTCTGTGACTGGTCAAGCCAGTGAATATCAGAGACACACTTTCCACATAGATGTGCTGAGGACTAAAATTTTTACATTTGTCCACATTTGTATCTTCCTAATACATAATTACTGTTTTGATACATTAATGATTTCTAGCTCATACATACAATGCAGTTATAGGTCCTTTTGGGTGGTTTTGACCTCTTTGCATGGGGCCAAGAATGGTTTCCAAAACAAAAGCAGTGAGACTTTCCGAGTTATATTCAGTTCCTTCCTTTCTTGTCTTCCTTGCTGGCCATAGGAAACAAGTGTGTGTGTGTGTGTGTGTGTGTGTGTGTGTGTGTGTGTGTGTGTGTGTAGTAATGCAACTAATAAGCCATCCACACTTGGTCACGTACGCACTCATATCATAGGCCAGGGTTTGTTTAACTTTCCCAGAATGCTCTTAAGGACTGTTTTGTGTGTGGAACAAATTATCTAATATATTACTGCCTTAATTCTCTTTCAAGAACTCTCATTCTTAAGCTCATTGTAGAATTGTCTATCTGAGCTTTGTTCTTAATTTTTTCCAACATTCTCATTGTTTTATTTCATTCTTTACCCCAATGGTCTTCCTCTTTGTGTAAGTATTTATGGTTTTGAACTTGGCCTGTCTCTGTGGCCAGTGTTACCGTCTCTTTGACGATACAGATTTTGTTCATATGCCAGCTATTTTCCTGCTCAGAGGACAAACAAAATCACCATAGCACGTGTGTTTTTCACAGCCCTTAAAATTTCTTTGGATAATATTTGACATTAAAATTTGCCTTTCCAGGTATATCTTCATGCCAAAGATTGCTGCAAAATTGTTTATTTTAGTCAAGTTATGGAATCATTCATTGAACCAGCTTAAACATCTGTCAGCAGATGAGTGGGTAAAGATTCATTGGTATATATATACTGCAATAGTACTTAGGCTTAAAAAAGAACTAATTTATGTTATTTGAGATAGCATGGATATATCTAGATGGCATTATGTTAAGTGAAATAAAACAAGTAAAGAAGGTAAATATTATTTGATCTCACTTAAGATGTGGAATATAAATGACATTGAATTCATAGTAACAAAGACTATAATGAAGACTAGGAAAACTGGGGAGGAGAAAGGGAATGGAGGTCCTCGTGAAAAGGAATGATGTTTTGTTTTAATCTTTTATTTAATTTCAATTTAGTCATTTAATTTTATTGTAAAAATGATATACAGAGGGGTTACCGTTACATAAGTAAGGTAACAAGTTTTCTTGTAGAAAAGTGTTGCCCCCTGTGTCATTTTCTTCTACCTTCTCTTCATCTCAAAAGGAACAATGTTTTAGGAAGAAGTAGTTGAGATCTACCACACAAATTTACTGCACTACTGTCAATAAAACTATGAAATTTAAATAATTAAGTTTCAAATATGTGATCATAAGAAATATCAAATAAAGTTAATTATCTTGGGTTAATCATATAAGATAAAAATGATAATATATTATACTTATACAATGCATTATAACTGTTGTCAATTAAAATTAATGCAGACATGAATTATTTTTCTAAAAAAACAAATTCCTAAAGGATGCTCAATTAGTAGTTGGAGCAATTCAAACAAACAAAAACAAACAAACAAAAAAACCAAATTCCTTCCCTTTCAAGTAGACTATATATAGTATAGGTGTTGCCTTCCTGTTTTAGTGTTAAATTTCCAGCTTCTGGCACTGAGTAGATGTTCAATAAAAGCTATTGAATAAATGACAGAACGAAATATATTAAAGGCCAATTTGTATTCAGACCTCATTGTAGTTCAGGTAATGAAAACCAGATTCTCACAGTGTGGCTTGGTGCTATAATGAGCCTTGAGGAGAATGAACGTACAAGTTGGAAATTGGGAGTGTTCATTTCTGATCACTACACCCAGTGAGGATATTTATACATCTCTCTACTTCTTATATAACAGATGTTGTACTCAGAACTCAGGGAACAGGTTCTTGTCCTTGAGATATGTAATGGCATAGTAAAAGAGACAGTTCTGTGGCTTTTGACACATAGTTGGTGCTGTCATTGTTGGATGAATAATCCATTATCACCATGGTTCAATGGAACAAACTAATGTTTTACTATTAGTGGAAGCATTCCAGCCCCTCTTTCCCTGTAAAGTGGGGATTGAACACAGGATTTGTGCTTGTGCTCTATCCTTTGAACCATACCCCTAGTCCTCAATCTCTAATTTTCTTGCTAACTGAAAAAGAAGAGAAGATACTTTAAATAAAATACCTTATGGTAAAATACATTGCGTATTAGTGCCACAGACCTTTTTTTTTTTAAATTAAAGCATGATGAATTTTTCTTGAGATTTTGATGCCAGGCAGGGATGAAGAGATAATCCTGGCTCTTCCCCTTGAGTGATGGGACAGGCAGTTACTGGAGACATGTATTAGGGCATTTGATTATAATCATTGTGGCATAACAGACCTAATGACAGTGTGTTGCTGTCAGGTTTCCTCAGTGAACTGTGATCTGTGAAGGTGGAGAAGGTGGGTTGTGGGGAAGGGTGTGTACTGGAGCTAAAAGGCTCAACTTGCCACCCTCATCCAGGTTATTAGACATTTTGAGAGGCTTTGCTTTCTTTTCTTGTTCTTTGCTTTTCTTTCTTGCCACTTTATCCAGGCGATATGAACAGTCAAAGCCTGTTTATTTTACAAATGTGAAAAGGATATTTTGTTTAATGTGGTATTTGAAAAACCCATCTCTGTCTCTCTGCCTGTTTACTTTGATAAGTCCTGGATGAGGAACCAGGGATCATGCAGTGGATTTCCAAGGGAAAAAAGAATGTTAAATTTCAATAGAAAGGATTATTGAACTAAATAATCCTCTCTTTGTTGTTCTTCATTCTTTAGTTTGGTTTATATCATGGATTCTGAATGCAAATAACAGATTTTTGCAAAGCTAACTAGGACAGAAGACAACAAAGGAAGGAAATTTGTCATCACTAATGCCCAAAATTTACAATAAGAAACAATCATTTAATAAAGACAACTCTTTTGTGGCCCAAAGTTTGCTGTTTATTTGTTCAGTGAACATTTCTAGTGTACCTACCAGAAGCTAGTCACTTTCAGTCCTCTATGAGTCTTCTAGAGGAGGCAGTCAAGTTTTTAATGATCGGAAATTTGGTAAGTATTAAGTGCTTGTTACGTTGCAGGCATTGAGGGCACAGTGATTAGCAGGATAAAGTCTCTTCCCTTGTGAAGTTTTGATTCTAGTAGGGAAATTTTGACTGAGCAGCTTCTAACAGTGTAAGAGGGAGAATGAGAGATTTTAGCAGTTTTAGTTTGTAGTTTTAGTCTGTATTAGTTTGTTTTCTACTGTTGTGACAAAATCCTGGTGTGATGTCTAGAAAGTTCACACCAGGTGATCCTGGTGGTGTGGTGCATAGCATCACCCTGGGATTGCATATGGGAGGGAAAACAACAGCTTCATGTGAGGCAGAAAGCAATAGAGATTGAGAGGCCAGGTCAGGCCTACTGTGTAACAACTCACCTTTGTGGGAATTCACTGTGGTCCAATACAAATGATATTGGCTTCTCTGAGAGCCTCCAATGACAGTCGCCCAAAAGATAACAGTGGTCAGAGGAGGTTGTTCCTTGAGGATAAGTTCTAGTGAGCTGGGTAGGGAGCACGAGCATTCAGCATGGAGTGGAGAAGGCTTGGAATGGGCTGGTAAGTCCTTAGATGTGAAATTCAAAAGCAAGGGATCTCATCAGCCTGGCTTGAATAAGGGCAGAGGAAAGGTCAGGCACACATGCTGATGCTCTGAAGCTTTGTTAGTATAAACACTTCTTTCCTGGAGAACTAATTCTTCCTCTGTAAGCCAAAAGGCAATTCTTTATGAAACATCATTTCCTCTTCCTATGGATCATTTCCTATTCCTAATGATTTCTGTCTCCTCCACTCTTCAGTATTACATTCCTTTGTATTCCTTTTCAATTAAGTATAGTTCTAAAACAGAGAGATCTAGAGTACATGTGTGAGTGATTAATCACTCTCTCCTGCTCACAGTACCTGAAGCATACCTCTCAGAGCCATAATGGTTGTCTTCCCCAATGGAAGGGTCCATTCTGTGCATTCCATATCATCTGATGAATGTGTGTTGACTTTTTTGGGAGCCCTCAGGGACTTAGCATTGGTCATTTGGAAGTTTACAGATTCTGAAATCCGTGTGTAAGTGGAAGTTGATAAGCACTTAGCATAATAGCTGGCATATGACTAGCCCTAGTAAATTGTCGTTCCCTGTTTTAATCAAAGCTTACATCATGCAATTCCTCGGTTAACATCTTAAAAGTTCTCACATGGGAGGCCGGGAGTTTGGCCTAGTGGTAGAGTGCTTGCCTAGCATGCACGAAGACCCAGGTTCGATCCTTGGTACCCCACATACATAGCAAAAAGCCGGAAGTGGTGCTGAGGCTCAAGTGGTAGAGTGATAGCCTTGAGAAAGTCCAAGGACAGTGCTCAAGCCCTGAGCTCAAGCCCAGGACTGGCAAAAAAAAAAAAAAGTTCTCACATGCTGCATGTTTTTGTGCATTTACAAAATTCATACAATAAATTATCACACACATTTATTCTATATTCCACGATGGCAATAAGGAATACTGTTGATTTTAGAATTAGGGTTAAATTTGGGTTTATGTAGCATTTCAAAAGTGGCGTGGCATATTTGAGCTAACATGTCTGCCAGATTGCTCTCAGACTGTTTGGAAAAGAGTTGTGATGGAGGAGCTTAATTCTCTTTTCCCATAGTGGAAGTAGACCTGGACAGCACTGCAGGTTTGCACAATACAGAATGACAGCCAAGCAGCCTCTGAGCTCTTAATGGGAATACATTCATACTTCCTTGTGCCACCTGGCCTCCAAATCCAGTCTGTAGCCACAGGCTACGGAAAGCAGCTTTGCAAACCTCCCAGTGTGCCTGGTCCCTGAGATCTGAGGCTACCAGCCTGTGATGTAGGGAAGGAACAGGGAACTGCTTAGGAAACAGTGAAAATGAAGCTTTCCCTGTGTCTTGAAGCATCACAAATAATGAGGAGTCAAGGGGATTACAATTAAGCATGTTCTCTTGGTATAGCCATGTTCTAGAGGCTGCACAGATGACTTAAGAGTTGCTGATAGGATTAGAGAACCTTTTTAGGCATAATGAGAGACAATGTGTGATGATAATCGCTTGGTGAATGAAGAATGTTCATGGCCTTTTTTATTCTTTTTTTTTAAAAAGACATTAGCATCAACTAATTGTACAAGGGGTTTTGTTTTGCCATGTCCATGTGTGCATGTGATGTGCCTGGTCAGAGTCTCCCTCTTGGTCACATGCCCTCAAGTCTCCCTTTCCAGACAACCACAGCAGGCTTCATTGTTTCATTTTCAGACATGTTCCTTAAGCATTTCAACTGTATTCACAGTCCATTACCCTTTCTGTTGGCCCTCCCCTTTCTCCTAGCACCCAAACTCTGGGCAGGACCTGCTTTATGTTCTTATCTCCACCGCCGCCCCCCACGTTGTCTTAAATTAAATACTTGTATGAATGTGTGAATTAAGTACTTAAGTGAATGTGTGAATTTTTAAAATTAATGTTACTTGTTCAAAGAGGTTTCACTCTGGTATTTTATAAAAGCATATACTGTACTTTCATCAGACAGTCCTTTGCTCACTCTAACTTCTCCATCCCAATGTTATTCAGTAGCTTGCAGTGAGTTGTATTATGCCATGTACATATAAAGATGCAATGTATTTTGATATTGTTTACCATCCAGTATTCCTAATTTGCTTTTTTCTAATCTCTCCTACTGCTAAAAGGTTTGTGAGCCCATGACACAGATCCTTCATAGACGACCAGTCTTTTCTTCCATATATTTTTTATTGTAATTATAATTGATAGATGGTTACATTATATTCACCAGATAGAAAGTGCATTACTTCACAAACATTGATATCCTTTCTCATGTCTTGGTTCCCATTTCCCTCCCCCCGCCCCGTCCCTCATCTTGTTTTCCCCCCTTCCCTATCTGATTTCAAATAACCAAAAACACATATATCCAATATATCAGTTAACAAGGTGAAATACTGTAACAGTATGAGATAAGCAAGGAACAGCAAAAGAGATGAGAAATAACATAGTACATTAAGAACAGCAATCACTCATTATATGGCTGTTGTTTCTATATCCTGGAGGTCCTTTCATTAGGTGTCATACTATATGGTCTTATGTATCTAGTTTTTGTTCTATTGTAAATCTCTGCTAGGAGGGCTCAAGGTTTCTACTGATTATAACAAATAAGGGAAACCATTGAGCCTATGTTCCTTTGAGTCTGGCTTACTTCACTTAATATGATTTTTTTCTGTCTTTCCTTTTCCTTACAAATGAGGAGATGTCATTCTTTCTGACAGCAGCATAGAATTCCACTGTTTATTGTGTGTGTTGATCCACTCATCAACTGAGGGGCATCTGGGTTGGTTCCATATCTTTGCTATGGTAAATAGTGCTGCAATGAACATCATTGTGCTAGTGGATTTAGTATGTCCTTGCTTCTGGATGATTGGGTAAATGCCAAGTCATGGAATTGCTGGGTCATAGGGGAGCTCTATGTTTAGTCTTTTGAAGAACTGCCATACTGCTTTCCATAGTGGCTGAACCAGTTTGCACTCCCACCAACAGTGTAATAGTGATCCCTCCTGGCCACATCCCCACCAGCATCTGTTGTTATTAGATTTCTTGATCATGGCCATTTTAACTGGAGTGAGGTGGAATTTTAGAGTTGTTTTGATTTGTATTTCTTTTATGGGCCAGAGATACAGATGGCCAGTCTTATATGGTTGTAAATGAGAACAAATACACCTCTCTTCCTAATGGGTAGTTCTCCTGCTAACTGGAAACAAGACCCTCTGGGAAGTTGTATTACTCTGTATAGCCTCTGCTTTTTTCAGTGCAGAAGGCTTGGCTCCTAGAGGCTATGGCACAGTGAGCTCCCCTTTTAATTGGCATAAATATCCTCAAAGCCAGCAGTGGCACGTGTTATCTGTTCCCAGAATGGCTTATATTATGGGTTCCCAGAGTTCTAAACCAGCCTAGACTGACTCACCTCAGAATAGCCTTTGTAAGATGAAGAGGGTGAGTGGGTAGGAAAGCTCCCCACTAATAGATCTCATCCTTTAAAAATAACTACTGCTTGTTGCATTAAGTATTCATTGAAAATCTGTTTCAATTTTTAAATAACATTCACTTTTTTTTTTGCCAGTCCTGGCTTGAACTGAGTTCCTGAGCATTGGCCTTGGGCTTTCTCAAGGCTAGAGTTCTACCACTTGAGCCACAGAACCACTTCCGTTTTTTTTTTTCTATGTATGTGCTACCAAGGAATTGAACCCAGGTCTTTGTGTCTTTGTGCATGCTAGGCAAGCATTTTACCACTAGGACAAACTCCCAGTTCCAACACTCACTTTAAAGATTTATTTAAAGATTTACTTCAGCTAAATTAAAGCAAGGAAAGAATGGTCAACTTCAGTATGTGCACTGTGCTAAATTAGTTTCAAGATTGTACCCCTCCCCTCCCGGAAGTGGAACATTCACTTTTAGGACTTTTGGTTTTTCTTTTCCCTCCCTCCCTCCTTCCCTCCCTCCCTCCCTGTTTCCCTTTTCTTTTTTTTTTATTTTCTTTTTTATTATAGAGGTCATGTATCGAGGGGTTACAGTTACATTTGCCAGATAGTAGGTGCATTCCTTCTCACACATTGATACCCCTTCTTTGTTTATGTCCCCATTTCCCTCCCCTCACTCCCTGCCAATCATCTTGTTTTCCCTCTTCCCTTTCCAGGCAACAAAGTAAGATACAGTTCCTTTCTTCTTTTCTTTTCTTCTCTTCTTTCCCTCCTCCTAACTCCCTCCTTCCCTCCTTCCATCTCTCCTGTTGAAAATATTTCAGAAGTAGCACAGCTGTATTGTGAGAGAACAACTTTTAAAGTTTTCTTGTTCTTGGCAAAATATTTTAACTTTTTTGCCATGTAGAGAGAAGGAGATGCTTCTATCTGTAAATCTGGGTCATTTCTGATAATAAGCTATAAAAGAAGCAGTTTAACATTTGAAACTTCAGCTTTGCAATTAAAAACTAAGTCCCTTGGTTATCTGCTAGGTATGATTTTGGTGCCACCTTGTGGGCAATTGCCAGACTATTATGCATGTCATTAAAAGAAAACAGGCCCCATGGTGATTAATAATGCTACATTATACTTTGTCAATTAGATTAGAAAAAAAATTCATTGCTTCTCCCACTAGATTTGGGGAGCTTCATCTTGGAAGTAATATTGCTACCTATTTTCAGGAAGCAGTTGACTTTGCCCTAAGGGATTCTGATACCTTGCTGAAGTGCTCATGCTTTATTACCTGTGGAAAATTTTGTCTGAGTGCCTGCATTCATTTCTCTGTGACTCTGTGATCAATGTAATATATTTTCTTTATTTAACTTCATGCTAAATATTAGAAATTTATCAAGATTATTTTATTGGTAATATTTTAATGCTATTCTTATGAGAAAATGTAATAATTATTATGTATTAGATAAATACAGGCATTTCAATCCTTATTATTTTATTGTACAGAAAAGTGAGATAGTATGTATTTACAAGATTATCAAATCAAAGGATTTAAGTATTAACTAGGAAGACTGTGCCTTCCGTTGCTGTTTTGCAACTGTTTTCAATGCTGTTTGGCAGATTTGAAGGTGATGGATTTGTTGCTTTTGACTCTGTTTTTGGCATATCCCATAACATCCCTCAAAGAAAGCTTATAACAACTGTCTGAAGAAAGGACATTGATTAGTCTCCAAATATTCAGTTGCCTAAGGGGAGGATGAGGCTGGAGGCAGCCCCTGGGCTCAGTAGAGCAGGATTAGAACTCAGCTTTCAGGGTAACTGGTTTACTGCCCTTGCCCTAGCTCAGGTCATTCTGATCCTTTTGTTTTCACCATAGGGGGACAAATGCAGAAATCTAGTGTTTTTGTGCTGAAGGAAACTCTAGATGTTTGAGGTGTCAGAAGAAGGATAGAGTAGTAGAAGGGGCAGAGGGGGGGACATCTATTCTGCTGCCAGACAAGAGATTTAGGAAACATGTTGATTTTTTTAAATAGGAAAATTGGACTCTTCCTGTCATTCCTTTGTTCGAAAATTTTCAAAGTCTTCTTTCTCTTTTACATAAGACAATGTCCAATCTCATTTATGCTCCTTTGTGATTTATTTCTATGGCTTCTCCTGTCAAGGACACCTCTAGTATCCTCAGGTACTCTTGAATATGGCTTCCCAATTCCTTTCTTGGCTGCCTATCTTAGTTCAGGCTGCCCTTGTAGCCTTGATTACTATTTCTCCTCTCGAGGAATCTAAATTCCCAAATGCTTCTCCAAATGCTTCTCTGAACCTTCTCATTCATTTTCTAGTGTGGTAAATTGTACCCCCTATATATGCCTGTAATTCTGGACAGTGATTGGTTGATAGTCTAGCTTCTTTAGTAAGCAATGGCACAGGAAATCCTGCATGTTTTTCACCTCCTTCTTCTTAGAATCAAGCACAAGAGCTTACCCATATTGCCTGGCCACAGCAGGGAACAACTGAATTGAAGCTAAATTTCAGCAAACAGGCTATCAAGAGTAGAACTGGAGACTCAAGGCTTTCTGTCTTCATTGGCCTCTGCTCTTCTTGGCATGAGGCAGCAATCTCAGCTCTTTGTCTTTTCTCTCAGTTTCTCAGCCTTCCTACACAATTCTGTCAGCCTTTTTGTTACCCATAGACAGCTCCTTTCCCAAGCCTCTCCAAGATCTGAAGCCATTTTCAGAGTTTCACAGCCACAGGGAGAAAATACATCTTCCTCTTAGATAGGCTTTATAGGGAAGGGCTTGACCTTGCTTGGGTCTAATGACCACTTCTGGAGCTGTTGCTGTGTCTTTGCACTTGTGTATGCTGAATGAATGGTTTGTGTGGCATTTTTCCTTGCGTCCACCACTTCTTTGTTTTGTTAATTATAGGACTCTACTCATTTTCTTTTGTTTTTCTGTTTCAGAAGTGGCAATGCAAGACAGCAGTTGATCCTGGGGTTCCTTTGGGAATGGATGGAAACATTTGATACTTCTACTGTACTTGTAGGTGGCAGATCATTTCTTCAGCTCTCCTGCATCCTCTGTGCTTCCCATCCCCATAAGGTTTTGGCGCAGGCAGACAGAGTGCAGAAAGAAGAGGCAGATGTGTGGAATACAGTCCTCTGAATCTCCTAAAAGGAAAAGTCTAATCTCCTGGATTAGATAGAACAGGGAAAATGACTCATTCTTTTTTTTAATTTAAAAAACTTTAATTCTTTATTGTAATTAATAGAGGGGTTACAGTTATATTCTCCAGATACAAGGTGCATTACTTCACATACATTGATACCCCTTCTCATGTTTTGTCCCCATTTCCCTCCCTTACCCCCTCCCCTCATGTAGTTTTCCCCCATTCCCTTTCCTATTAAAATGACTGTTCTTAAATGAATTTATTGGGAGATACAGTGTACGCAGCAGGAGTGTGGTCACTTGGCACACACATAACTGCAATGCAGGTCCAGATATAACCCCAGAAGCCCCTTGTGTTCTCCTTTTTAATCTCAACTTTCTTCCTCAAAGCTAACCATTGCTCTGGCTCCATGGTAAACTTTCCCTGCTTTATTCCTTTACCACCTGAGTATGCATTCTTCCACACCACAGTCAATTTGCCTGTATTTGTACTTTATACCAATGGAGTCATGCGTGCCTATCATCTTTTATTTAGCATTGACATTTTGAGATTCATCCTTTTGTTGAAATTACCACGATGAGCATTTTTGGCACTGTATGTTTGATATTCTATCATATAAATATATAATTGTCTCATAGTTTGTTCTTCTCTCTTAATGGTACATATTTGGGCTGTTGCTAATTTTGGTCAGTTAAGTGTGATGGTCCTTTGACTTTTTCAGTTCTTGTCTGTGGTATACATGGGCACACTTCACTTGAGATGTGATTCAAAGTGTAAATGCTTGGGCATAAGATAGGGATATTTTCATATTAGTTATTATAGCATAAAGAAATTTTCCACACCGGGTAACAAATCTACCAACAGCGTTACCAATTTTTTTTCTCAGTTCTATCTAATTCCTAGTTGGAGTGGCCTTAGGAAACCACAGGTGGATAATAATCACATCTACCATTTGTGATTGTTCTATAGGAGATATATGCTGTGTACTGTAGAAGTAGCATGTGAGCTTAGTTCCAAAGCATCTCTGGTACTATTTTGTAGTTGAGGATCCTGAGAATTAGAGGCGAAGTAACTTACAGTCGTGGAACTAGTATGTGATAGAGTCCAGACTTACATCTGGGCTGATTTCTTTGACTCTCAAACCTCAATACAGAAAGGCCAAGGCTTGACTTGGTAGCCTAAGTATGAGAAATTGTGGTTTGGCACAGTGTTGGGTGTAGTATATCTTTTCCTGTATAATGGATGTGGGTTAAAGCAATGTTTTTTTAATGAAAGATTTCTTTTCAAAAAAGAAAAAAAACATGCAAGAAAAGGAGGCATCTAAAGCATTTTTAGGTCTCCTTTGGTGTTACCTAGGCTCACCTGATCTTGGTGCTGAGAGCCGCCTAGTAGCATTCCTTGTACTCAGAATGCTCTTCTGCATTCCCACTCAGAGTTTCCATCCACTCAAAGCTCAGCTCCACTGTATTTGCTTTTACTCCCTACAACCTAGGATAGATACTTCTGTTCTTTACTTGCTTTGTGTTCCTTGCTAGTATAACTTCTTGCATATTGTTTTACTTTCTCTTATGAATTTTAAGTGCCCTGGGGGGGGCTGCAGCCTATCTACCCCATTATCCTCCCAGTCCCTTATTCCTGGCACAAAGTGCATACTTTGTGTGTTCATTCTTTGGATGACTGAATGAAAGGCATGGAAGGATGGCTCATAGTAAAAGTGACATTGTTGGATTTTTGCTTTGTTTTGTTTGTCTTTTTTCTTTGCCCACAGATACAGTTTTCAAGTTAACCTGACTGAAAGGAACCCATTCTCCAATTATTGTCTAAATGGCATTTCTATACTGGTGTCTGATTGATTGGGGTTTTCAATTTTTAGTTTTAGTTTTTAGCTTGCTTTCTTCCAAGCTTTGCCTGGATAATTTACAAGACTTCATTAACTTGAGGTGTTCTGACGCTGGCACTGCATTTCATTGTATGGGTAATGGGTTGTTAATAGTGTTTAAGTAAAATGTTACAATTTATGGATGGTGAATTCCAGTAAGTTACCGGAGTTACTGCTTATTGGGGCAGTCTCTCTATCTTCTTAAAAAAATCATAGCTTTCTCAGGCAACTCAAAATAATTCTTTTGATTGGATGACTAGGAAAATCCTAATTTCTTTTTAGTTAAATAGAAAAGTTATTCTAATGTGTGTCTGTCAGTTCAGGTCTTTATACACTAGTGAGAGAGAAAGTGAGACTTTGATATTGGTTTCTATTGGTTCTTTAACTGTGAGGATTCTAAGTAGTTTTCTTATATTCTCTAACTGAATAGAGAGTGTGCCAGGCTTTAGCAGTCACATCTCAATGTGAACAGTATGAATATTATCCTTCCATCAGTCTATAGGTTTTTATATCTTACTGCCATAAGCTTTGCCTTAATTCAGTTTTTTTCATGAGCTATTTCATCCATTAAATTTTGCCTAGCATATTATTAGTGGTGCAATGGGGCTCATTGTGACATTTTCATACTTACTTACAGTGTACTCTGTCAAACTCACCCCATTTTTTGTCGCTAATTTTCTTACTCCCTTGTTAGAACAATTTTAAACAGCTTTATTCCTCTGTTTTCCTTCATACATATACAAATCCATATGTATACAAATCTGTGTACGTATCTTGACTATATTCATCTTCCCACTGATATTTATCCCAAAACAGAATCTGTTTTACAATCTTGGCACTCATTCTTTTTAGGGTATATTATACAGAGGAGTCTCACCATGGTAATTCACATTCCATACAGTCTAATCAGATTAACTTCTTTCTATATTCTTTTATTATTAATCTATTATGTGCTTTATCATGAGTATCAATTATATAAGCAACTTAAAATACCTTTTGTAAATTTTATTAACTTTAAATAATTGTACAAAGGGTTGTCAATTCATGTATACAATGCATGTTGATCCTTATCATCCTTTCTGTTGTGCTCCCTGGCTTAGCAACTTTTTCAATATCTTTTTCCCTCCTCTTCTAATAAGTTTAACAAGTATGATCATACTTTTATCTCTTGGAAACAAAAGCATTCCCTCCATGTAATATTTCTTTATAAATCTAACTTAATATTATATGTTTAGATAATTGGAGACTTAGAGGGAGTGTTTGTCAGGACAGTTTTTGTTCCACAAATAAACACACAAATCAATTCAGTATAAGCAAAGTAGGAATTTATTGTCTATCCTCAGCCAAGCATGATAGGCTGATTTTGGTAAATTAGCCTCAAGTCTATCAGTGATAGAACTAGAGCTCAAGACTCCATATCCTCTCTCTACTTTTTCCTCTTGGCCTTTGGCATCATCTCTGTCTGTCTCATAGAATCCCTGCCTTCTGCCTGTCAGCATCATTGCTTTACTTGGCTTCTTCCAGGTGGTGGGAGAAGACAGCTGTTAGAGACTGTGATAACTTTTGTATATTGGCATCCAGAAGACTGGTTGCTCTTGATGTTAAATAGGTGTTAACTGAAGTATTTCTCTGGGACTATTTTTGAGGTAAATGTAGGAAGTTCACAGACAAGGGATGCATGTATTAGCATGTACTACCATGGCTGTTTTGTTTTTAAGGTAGGATTTTGCTTTTTACCCCAAGCTGATCTGATTCCATGATCCTACTATCTCTAATCTCTAATAGCTGGAATTACAGGTGTGAACCACAATATCTAGCTTGCATCTAAAACTGTTTAATATGAAAAATTTCCCTCACAGTGAAATGTTAGAGAGATAGGATTCTTAGTATTCATTGCTTCATTGTCTATGAAATGGCTGAATTATACCCCAGTTAGCGTCTCTTCTAGTGTAGCACATTGAGGTTGTTGGCAAAATTTTGTCAACATGAGAATTCAGAGAATGTTCTGACATCTGTTTCCTTGTCTGCCTTTTTGGATGATTTCCTTGGGTTCAGTTCCTAGGAGTGGGCTTTTAAGATCAAAGGGAAAGCATACATTTGAAGAACCTTGATCCAGATGGCTACTACTCTTGGAGTGGCTGCTTCATTCTACGTTTTCACCAGCAGTAGGGGAAGCCAGAGAAAGCACACCATAAGAAGTTAATGGGCAATTTCTGACAATTAGTCTGTGGCCTGTTAAATTAGTTTATCCTATGTGGAAGGGGTACTAAGGGAGAACCAAGTGTAATCCTATCTCCTCCTCCTCCTCCTCCTCCTCCTCCTCCTCCTCCTCCTCCTCCTCCTCCTCCTCCTCCTCCTCCTCCTCCTCCTTCCCTTCCTCCACCTCTTCTACCACCACCCCTTCTTCCTCCTTTCCCTTCTTCCCTTTCCTTTCTCCCAAATAAGAGCACCTTTCAGTCTTCAACTTGAGTGTGACTCCTAGGCATGCCATAAAAGGATCAAAGGAACACGCAATTTTCACTTTTGTCATCAATAAAAATAGGAAAATCTGATTAGCCAAACTGAAAATCCGTTTTGAGAACTAGAATAGATTCACTTATATAGCAAATATTCATTTGAAACCTACCATATAGCTCTTTTATAGCATGTGAAACTAATTGGCCCATGGAAGGGCCAATATCTGTATCTATCTATCTATCTATCTATCTATCTATCTATCATCTATCGGTCAGTCTGTCTGTCTGCCTATCTATTGAGAAAACGCACTAGTACCTGCTGAAAAATTGGTGGCTATTGTTATGTTTGTTATATAACTGTCATTAATTTTGTGAGCTTGGATTTTTATTCCCTCCTTTCACAGAGCAGTATCCTACCTCACAGAGCAAAATCAACTCTGCATTCATACGCATGCATGCATACCTGAAATATGATCTATGTATGTATGTATGCATGCATGCATGCATGTATGTATGTGTATTAGAGCACTTCCCACAGATCTTGCATCAGCAGGATTCTTGGAGGTGGTTGTTAGATTCTGTAGCAACCTTCCCTGTTTTTAGAACCCTGAAATGAAAACTCATGATGGAAGCCCATGGGAGGGTGCTATCCAGTGAACCTTTAGCCTGAGCCTTCTGATATAATCTGTACTTTAGGTTCAGTGACAGAGAATGGGCATTTGGCCCCCCAAAAATACAGATAAGGCTTGTTCTGTCCAAGTAAATGGCTTTTAGGGTTCAGAAAGGAAGTATTGGTGAAGGGGAGTGACGAGGTGATGAGCTGAACTTTTGTAAGCACCCCACAAACAACCCCTGCCTGGGCTGGGGTGAGCCCTGGGGTTAGCAGTGAGCTGTTGCATTCTAGTCAGTTTTAGGTGTTCATGGCTCTTTTCTATTTCTTCCCTTACTAGTTCATATGTAAGTTAAAATGTTGGAACATTCTGTTATGTACAAGATTTGGACTCTTCTAGACGTTAAAAACTTGGTTCTAAAAGTTCCTGAGCCTAAGAATTGTTACATTTTCGAGTGTCATTTCAGTGCTAGAGGAAAAAAAAATTCTGGCACTTGTAAAATGGCAGATGTTAAAACTGTTCCAATAGGAATATTTCAAATGGGAGAGAGATTGGATTCAACTCTGAATAGCAAATACAACTGAGGATCTATTACCAGTAAGTGGAGTGGGAGCGTCAGTCAGTGGATGAAAAATTACTAGGGGACACATCAAGGACAGAGTTCTTGCTAATTTGACTTTTTTTTTTTTGCCAGTCCTGGAGCTTAAACTCAGGGCCTGGGCACTGTCTCTGAACTTCTTCTTTTGTCAGCTGTGGGGCTTGAACTCTAGGCCTGGGTGCTGTCCTGAGCTCTTCAACTCAAGGTAGTGCTCTATCACTTGAGCCATATCCCCACTTCTCCTGAGCTTCTTTTGTTCAAGACTAGCATTCTACCACTTGAGCCACAGCACCACTTCCAGCTTTTTCTATGTATGTGGTACTGAGGAATCAAACCCAGTGCTTCATGCATGCTAGGCAAGCACTCTACCACTAAGCCACACTCCAAGCCAATACATTTTGTCAGTACTGGGGCTTGAACTTGGGATCTAGGCCCTGTCTCTGAGCCTCTTTGTGCTCAAGGCTAGTGCTCTTACCACTAGAGCCACAGTGCTACTTCCTGGAGTTCTTGCTAAAGGAAAACCAAGGCTTAGACATCAAAGGTCATGGATGAATAACTTGATGAGATATAAATGGTGAGGGATTGCCAGACTCTTGTTAAGACTGACCTGTGCAGGCCTAGTAAGGACAGGATGCATAAAGGAAGGCCAGGTTGGGAATAGGGCTTTAAAGACCCTAAGTAGAATTTGATCAAGGGTGTCTTTACTAACTTCATGAAGGGAATGGAGCACAAGTGGGAACTGGCCAGAGCTCACCTTGAGAATTCCACTTATTTGGTGTGAGAACTGGAATAAGTTACTTAGCTCCTGTGGTCTTGGGTGTTTTATTGGATGAACTAAATAGTACCTGTCTTGTAACTTACACAGTAAGCACTAGATGAAATGTGCTCTGGAAGGACTTACCCATATAAAAGCTTCCTGAATAGCATTTTTATAATAAGTGGGGACTATAATTAAATGATAATTCACTACATTTAACTTAGTGGATCTTTTCCAATGCATGAGTAAAATAGAAGTATGATTTAGTGAAAGCTGACCTGGATGATTGAGTCTGAACAGCTGGACTTAAAATCTGGCATCCCTGATGTTTACCATCCTTCTAGCAACCTAGTTTGTTTATTTTGCTTGCTTCCTTTTTATTATAAAGGTGATATACAGAGGGGCTACAGTTATGTAAGTTAGGTAATGAGTACATTTATTTTTGAATAGTGTCACCCCCTTTGCTCATTCTCCCACAGTGTTTCCCCTGGCAACTTTCCTCCTCCATCCCCAAGTTGTATAGTTCATTTCCAACATAGTGTCTGTGAATTGGTTCTCCCTTTGTTCCACTGTTTCTGTGCTTCCCTTTCCCCCTCACCAAATCAGATAAACTTACATACAAGACAACAGAAATAAAAACAGTGACAAAAAGAAAAAAAAAGAAAAAAGAAAAAGAACCCAAACAGCACAATAAAAAAAAACCTTCTTGCTAGTATTTCTTGGAGTTAATTTTGATAATCATCATTTTCTATTACATGTAAATAGATATTGAGCCTTTGTGATTCTTTCCTAAGAATAACCTGCTTTGCCCCCACTGTGTGATTGTTTAGACTGCTATTTAATTAATCATGTCCGGCTGTAATTTTTATCTATTACTAGTCATTGGGTTTACTTGTAGATTTATAGGCACATTCTAATTATTACAAAAACACCCTAATTTTTTATCTGCAAATGGGACAATGTCTTCTTACTTGCTGTGTTACTCAGCTTTTTGTTACTATGACAAAAATACCTGAGGTAGCTAGCTTAAAAGGAGGAAAGGTTTGTTGTGACCATTAACTCAGAGGATTTACTTCATAGTTGTTGGACTCATTTGCCTTTGGGCTAGTGGGGAAGCAGCACATCAAAATAAGGAGCATCTGATGAAACTTCTCACTTCTTGTTGGCTAGGACCCAAGAGAAAGGAAGAGGAGGAGCTAAGGTACTTCATCTAATGACATGACTTCCTTCCATTGGGCCTCACCTCTGGGTATTAAGTCTTTGCCATATATGCCTATGAGGGACATTCTAAACAAAAATTACAGTAACTGCCTACTTCAGAAGTGGGAACAGGGAGAAAATATACATGAGAATACTTGGAAAACTACTGAGGAGGCTAATCAACAGCAAATTAAAATGTGCCTGAAGTTGTCTTTTAATAGTTGTATGATTGGGCCCCTCTGTCTTTAGGAAACCTACACCTCTGGCTGTTACCTTCACAAAGACTTCTACGTTTTGTTTTGTATCCATAGGAGAAACATAAAGAGTAGAGAAGGCTGTTAGGTTTTGTTGAAATAGTTTCCCTGAAGAGAGGACTTTGTTAAGAAGAACAGAATACATTGAATACATTTAAATATGGCTTATTTCTCAACTCTCTGCAGATGTAGAATGTGTGTAGGTTTTAGTAGAATAAACTTGCTAGGGCTCTAGAAATAAAATTCACAGTATTGTAATAGTCTCTAAGAGAGTTTCCCTGCAAGTTAATAATTTTTCAATCAGATTTTTTCAATCTGTTCTTAACTTCCTCTGGGTTGGGCACAGAAAGGAAATTAGCAACAGTTTTTTTTTTGGTGGGTTACAGGTCTTGAACTTGGCCTGGGTGCTGTCCCTGAGCTCTTCAGTTCAAGGCTTCCGCCCTACCCTTGAGCCAAGCCCCACTTCCTAGCAACAGTTTTAAGAATTTATTTAGCTTGCTAGGCTAGTCTCAAACCGTAGTCCTGTCATGTCTGCTTCCATGTAGCACTTATAGGCATGTGATATCATTTTCCAGCAATGTGTGTGTGTGTGTGTGTGTGTGTGTGTGTGTGTATGAAAAATAAAACAAAAACCACTTTACTGAATGATTTAAATTGTTGGACACGTTCTATAAGTTGGTTTGTTTCTAATTTATATTCTAAGTAAAGTTAGGTGGAAAGAGTAAAGAGTAAGAGTAAAAAGTAAGGTTAGAGTTAAGTCAATGGTACAGTGTTAGGTGAATGTGATAACCACTAATGGAAATAGCTTAGAGTGTTTACCTAGCATATACTTGGCACTATGCTGGTATCATCACCAACACTGGAAACAAACAAAAATTACAGTAACAATAGCTTGGGTTCTGAACCCTCTCCTGGAACATAATTTATACTTCTTACAGAAATCTTTTAAACATCAGTTTCCTACATCCCATATTTACTTGCATAGAGATTTTGCTTTGAATTATTTCATCATCTGTTAGTGACCTTTTATTGGAAAGTCAAGATGGTGACTAAGGAGTGGGGTAGGGTACAGTGGGAGGAATAGGCACTATGAAGACCCCAGTGTCAGTGAATTTGTCTGTTTCCTTCCTGTTCTGTTCCACTCTTTTGGCTGCTTTCCAGATGTCCATGACTGGGGATGCATCCTTCAGAAAGCCAGCATCTGGAGGAGATGCTCCTGTAATTTTCCAAGATCAAATTAGGCCTCTCATTCCCCCTCTTTCTCCTTCTCTCTCTCCTCCCCCTGTCTTTTCTCACAAAGTCTACTTGATCTCTTTCAGTTTAGTGTCAGGTGTTGATGAACAGTTTGGCTTCTGAAATTGTCCTTGCTGGGTTCCCGTCTGGCACTTAGTTTCCTCTGTATGACCTTGAGTGATTACTTGACCTCTCTTTACCACACACACACAGAGTTCTTTACTATCTGTAGTATATGCACAATGATCTGGCACATATTAAGGATAAGATTTCTGATCTTATGGAGTTTGCCTTTAGTTGGAACACATAGAAGCTAATCAGATATGAAAGTGGAACGTCAGAGTGGTGGAAGTTGTGCAACCAGAACTCAGATGCAACCTGTGAAACCAAGGGGATCCCATTCAAGCAAGGACTGGAAGAATGAGTAGGACCTTTAAAAATAATCAAACTTGCATCTTTTCAATAGAATACTCTCTTTCCATTCCATGACTTAGGTTAGTATAATACTTTATTTCCATAGGTAAAGCATGTACCTGTACACAGATACAGCATGTCACCTGTCTTGTTAAATGCCTATTTGTCATTTTCCTAGGGTTACAAATAACTTGAAGATGTAGACCTTAGTCATCTTTGTCTGATCACAGATTCCTGAATCATATTATTCAAATCGGCTCTCAGTGTTTTTAGAGCTAAGCTACATGTGAACTGAGGAGAGTAAATCCTACAAAGGAATTCTCTGAGTAATGACTCAGTTTTGTTATAAACAAATTGGAGGGACTGACTAGATGCCTTCTGTTTGGGGTTTCTGGAAATCTCTTCAGTCTTGAGGGAGATTATGTATTCATTCATGCTGCCATACACACAACCCAAATCTCCCAGGGAAGTTCATTCTGAAAGTTCTGGGTGGCTATATACACATTTTCTTTCTTTCTTTCTTTCTTTCTTTCTTTCTTTCTTTCTTTCTTTCTTTCTTTCTTTCTTTCTTTCTTTCTTTCTTTCTTTCTTTCTTTCTTTCTTTCTTTCTTTTTGTGAGTTATGGGACCTGAACTCAGCATGGGCACTGTCCCTGAGCTCCTCAGCTCAAGGCTACCACCCTACCCCTAGGCCTGGGCATTGTCCCTGAGCTTTTCAGCCCAAGGTTATCACCTTACCCTTGAGCCAAGCCCCACTTTCTGTTTTCTAGGGGTTAATTGGAGATAAGAGTCTCAGGTCCTTTTGTGCTTGAGCTGGCTTTGAACCTTGATCCTCAGATCTCAGTCTCCTGAGTAGCTAGTATTACAAGCATGAGCCACCATGCTCGGCTTATATACACATTTTCTAGAGATTGCAAAGGCTAGCAAAAATTGTTGACTTTAAAGAAGAGTTTGGAGAATTGTTGACTTTAGAGAAGAATTTGGAATCTCAACCCTTTTCAGATCCTATTCCTGTTTGTCCATGGTGAAAAGGTAATGCAAGGTGGTTCTGTTGGATAAAGAATGCCATTTTTTTCTTTGTTACACCTCATTTATTTTAATCTAATCAATTTATTACAAAATAGTTGATTGGGTTGGTTGGAACAGTTGATTGGAGTTAAAACTGGAGTTCGGTTTGGCTCTAAGTCTGCTGCTCTCAAAGGACTCTATTCTTTACCATCTATTTTGCACCATCTTTCTCCATTTCCAGTATGCTTCAGAATATGGGCTTTTCCAAAGATGGATACATTAGCTTGTGAGTGTTTTGGGTCTTCCTGAGCTGTTCTTTGAAACTTTATCTCCTTCATCGACTAACCCAAGTACATATTTTCCATTTTGTTTTCTGAATGAGGTATTTGGTGGCACAGCTATGATGATGAGAGTCTCATTCCTTGAATCATTTGTCTGATAGAATGGGGGGTTTGAGGAGCAGCACCATGTGTCATGTAGCTTAGCAGAGCCAGTAATGAGGGATATATGTGCTTTATTCATTCATCATTTTGCTTTAGACCTGAAATAGAAGCTTTGGAGTTAAGAGCTTTGGCAACAGAATCAGACTGAAGTCTTGGTTGTAACCTTGAGCAAATGACTTTTTCTTTTCAACCTAAAGGCTTGTAAATCTAAAGGCAATAGTAAATGAACACATTTCACAATGTTGTTAAGACATGAATACAATGCGTAAAGGACTTAATATGAAGGTCAGTATGAGGCTAGCACTTTATAACTACTAAACTAGTATTATATGTGGCCTATTTGTAAACAAATAAAATGGATATAACACCTATATTTGTAGAAAATAACTATTGTGGACTCCCTCACACAATGTTGGTGATGTCGTATACATTGTACAAGAGATATCTTGCATTTAATGAATTCATCAACTGGCAGATATTTGTTGTCCTTGTAGTAGGAATTTTATGCCATTTTAACGACTGGATGTATAGTTTTTAGCCAATACTCAACTCTCTGGAAGACATATATACATTGCAGATAAGCAGCTAGATCAGCAAGTCTGCTAATACTGTATTTTATGAGGAATAAAAGCATGGAAAAGGGATTAGACATAGACAGGGCAAGATCTATGCAGAGGCCTAACTAGATGAACTACTCCAGAAAGACCTCCCTAGGGAGATGGTCTTTGAGTAAAAATGGAATAAAGTGATGGAGGATCCATTTTGCATTTAGGGGAAGAGCATTATAAGCAGAGGAAAGGCAAATACTTCAAGACAACAGTGTGCCTGATAAACTGGAGCAGGCTGATAAGTGAGGTGAGAGCCTTGGAAATGAGGTCTTGTCAGAGGTATCTAGAGCTGAGGTGAATTTAATTTTTACCTTTCTTTGGTTCTGTTAGATATTGTTTTTGTAGTTCATGTGGATTTTTCACTTTGCCCATGGTGTGTCACTTTCCAGTGTGACCAAGGGCAGAAGACAGGTGTCTTGGTTTGAAGCAGCCTGATTTGGGGACATGCAGGAAGACTCATTAGTATTTTGAATTAGATTGTGGTCTATTGACTCTTGAGAGCACATTTGTTATTTCTTTCTACTAGGGTCAAGTGAGTCATGGGGATAAAGTGGTGTTTTTGTGTGTGTGGGGAAGTGTCCTGATAACTTTAAGGCTAGTTTCTGTCCTTACTACCACAGAGCTACTTCCTTAGTCATCCTTTAATTCTGTTTGCTTTGTGAACTCTTTCTTCAGCATTAAAATAGCCCAGTGTGCTGCTTCTGGTACAGTTCTTGTTTAGGGAAGGAACTGGGCTGAGTGACTCAACACACATAGGGGCACACACATAGCTGTGCCTGGAATGTATTGCTTCTGAGAAAAGGAAGCCTGTCAAGAGTACCAGAGCAGATGGTGTTCATGGAAACAGGAGGAAATGGTCATTTCCCTGAGCAGAATCTGGTGGGAGTATCACAGTAGAGGTAACACAGAGGAATCCATAACCCAAAACTTCTCCCCTACCCCTACACAATTTGTTTTAACTTCTTATAACAAAACACGTTGGAATTCTTACTGACAAAGGTACTGGCTGCCTTTAGATATCCCTTTAAGCTGATAGACAACAACCACTAGACATTTATTACATATCTTCTTTATTGAGAGCATTGTTTATATGTCGTGTCAATTTTCTATTGCAAATTTCTATTGTAGTAAGTCATCCCCATATTTGGTGGCTTCAAACAGTCACTGTTTTATTCATTGATGAGTCTAGTGGTCATAGTTTTAGCTGGGCTTCACTGCACCAAGCCTAATTGATATTCCTACTGTGTGGCTTAAGATCTTCCATGAGGTTGCAGTCATCTGATGATTTGATTAATACCGTTAGACTTGTGATTTTGGCCATATGGTTGGATACTGGTGTTGGCTTTTGGCTGGGCCTCTTTCTTCCAGGTCTCTCTGGTTCAAGAGTGTAGCTTGGGATTCTTCATATCTTGGTGCTGTGTTCCAAAACAGCAAAGTATGAGCTTCAGGTAATTTTCCCTTTCTTCTTTTGGATGGTCATTTTCCTGGTTTCTTTACATGTACACAATGCATTTTTGCTGACTAGTCAATGGAAATCCTCTGCAGCAATCTACTCTGAACTCTACCTAACCTCATCTTTCCAGACTTCCAGCCTCACTTCTGGAATCAGGGGTTGCTTTTGTTGCAACCTGGGTGCTGTCACCAGGGAACAGGCTAGGACAATGATAACTTCTCTTCTCTATGGGATCCCATCAGCAGTAACTGTCTTGAAACCATCATTTTATATACATTGTGCAGGCTAGTTTTATAGTTATTTCAGGAAGGGAAGTTATTTCATCTCTAACTGTTGAGATAGAAGAAGTCTTAATAGTATGAAAGTAAAAGTGGAACACAGTCTCTAGAGGTCAAGGCTTGAAGCTACAAACATCACCTTTGAATTTTAGTAATCAAAGCTAGCCTAAGGTAAGCCCAGACTCAAGAGGTGGAAAATAGACCTCTTAATGATACTTTTGGCAAAATCGGATTGCCAAGGGCTATGTGAGTAGGCATGGCAGGGATAATGCGTACTGCTCTCTTTGCAAACAACACAGTCCATCTTCTGGGTTTAGAATTTACCTAACTGCTATTGTTAAAACAATATTGTTGCCCCTAACAAATGACAGTTTTTCTCATCTATAAAATGAGCTAACAATTATACTTCACATTGTTGGTAAGATAAGAAGAGCTATGTACCAAATGCCTTGATCAGGTCCTAGTTCATAGAACCTGTATGGTAAATAATCATGGTGATGCTATAAGTATCCCTACCTGCCCATAGAAAATCAGTAACTGGCCTATGTTTTTTTTTTCTGGCACTACTAGAGAAGGTAGTGCTTTCTCTGGCTTTGAAATGGAGGTAGTGTTGATATCAGAATATGTCTTCTCTTTGTACATTGTTTGGAAGAGATAGGGTGAAGGAGTGGTATTAATTCTGTGTGTGTGTGTGTGTGTGTGTGTGTGTGTGTGTGTGTGTGTGTGTGTGTGTACATATGACATGCATGTGTTCCAGTCCTGGTGCTTGACCTTAGGGCCTAGGAACTGTCCCTGAGTTTTTGCTTAAAGCTAGTGCTCTAACATTGAGCAACAACTCTACTCCTGGCTTTTTGTTGATTAAATGAAGTCTCATGGCTTCTTTGCATAAGCTGGCTTCAACTATGATCTTCAGATCTCAGCCGCCTTAAGTAGTATTAAAAGTATGAGCTACTTGCTTAATTCTGTTTTAAATGTTTAATAAAAGTCAAAAGCCATCAGATTATAAACGCTTCCATAATGGGAGTTTTTTTTATAACTCATCCAATTTTCATTCTAATTTCCTGTTTCTTTGAGATACAGTCTCAGTAAGTTGTATATTTACAGGAATTTATCATTTCCTTGTACATTATTGTTTTTGTTATATTGTGCTTAATTGTTCATAATGTTCTTTAATGAAGATGCTTTTGGAGGTTCTCACTATGTACTTAACCTGGCGTTGAACTCATGTTTCTTCTGACTTTTCAGGATTACAAATATGTACCAGCATGCCTGCCTCTCAAAATTAAAAAAAATTGTTTTGTAGTATCAGCTGTAATGTGTCTTTCATTTCTGGTTTTATTTAAATTTTTTGTTTCTCGTTCTTAATCTAGTAGTCTTATGATTTTATATTTTCAAAATATGAATCACTAGTGTCATTTATTTATTTATTTCCTTCCTTTCCTTTGCTCTCTTTGGACTTAGCTTGTTCTTTTTCTGAGGTATGAAGTTGGGCTACTTATTTGAGTTTCTTCTTTTTTGCCTGTCTTGGGGACTGAACTTTATGTATGTGGTATCGTGGAATTGAACCTGGGTCTTCGTGCATGCTATGTAAGAACTCTATCATTAGGCCAAACTCCTGGCCTCTCTTCTTTTTCTTAAAAACCAGTTTTAGGGCTTAAAATCAGGGCCTGTATCTGTTCCTTAGCTTTTTTGCACAATGCTGGAACTCTGCTGCTTGAGTCATACTTCCAGGTCCAGATATCTTTCCTTTTGGGGAATAGTGGTTTTTTTTTTTTTTTTTTTTGTCGCTTGTGGGACTTGAACTCTGGGCCTGGACACTATCCCTGAGCTCCTCAGCTCAAGGCTACCATGTTGAGCCACAGTATCATTTCAGGTTTTCTGGTCATTGATTTGGGATGAGAGTTTCATGGACTTCTGTGCGCAGGCTGGCTTTGAACCACAATCCTCAGATCTCAGCCTCCTGAGTTGATAGGATTACAGGTGAGAAACACCATCGCCCAGCTTGTCAATAGCTTTTATTGTGCCTATCACTGTAAACTTCCCTGATATTGCCAGTCTTGTTGAACCCCATAGTGTATACACGTTGTGTTTTCACTTTGGATTTGTTTCTTTACCTCCTGTTGATTTTTCAGGAATGCTTTGAAATCATTTTCCTTTTTTATTTTATGTATTTTATTTTTTCATATATTTTTATTGTAATTAATAGAAGGGTTACATGATATTTGCCAGATAGAAGGCGCATTAATTCACATACATTGATACCCTTTCTCATGTCTTGGTCCCCATTTCCCTCCCCCCACCTCCACCCCTCATATTGTTTTCCCCTCTTCCCTATCCAATTTCAAATAACCAAATATAAATATATCTGATATATCAGGTAACAAAGTGAGATAACCAAGGGACAGCAAAAGAGAGATAACATAGTATATTAAGGACAATAATCATTCATTATATGGCTTTTGTTTCTATATCCTAGAGGTCCTTTTTTTTAGCGTCATACTATATGGCCTTATGTATCAAGGTTTTGCTCTATTGCAAATCTCATTTTCCTTTTTTAAAAGTAACTTTATATAGTTGTACAAAGGTGTTGCCACGAGGCAGTTTATGAATACAATGCATCTTGATCAATGTAAACTTTTTCAAAATTCTCACCTATTTCTCAACCTACTCCTACCCTTACTTTTTGTTAATTTTGTAGGATATACCTTGAATTTTGGATTGCATTTTCCCTGCTTTCTCTTCTTCCTATTAGAGAAAACATGCAATTTTTGCTTCTCTGTGTCTGACTTCACTTAACATAATTTTTTCCAAGTCCTTCCATTTCTTTACAAATATCACATTTTCCCGATCCACTGGTTGATTGAAGTGCATCTGGCCTGATACCATACCTTTGCTTTGGTGACTAGTGTTACAGTGAATATGGTTATGTTGATGGCTGTACTATATCCTGCTTTGTAATGCATGGGATAAATATCCAGGAGTGGAATTGCTGGATCTGTGTTTAATTTTTTGAAGACCTTCTATACTCCTTTCCGATATTTTTGAACAAATATATATTCTCACCAACATTGTATTGGAGCTTCTTTTTGACCAAATCCATGCCAGCATCTGCTGCTGTTTTTATTCATGACAATGGCCATTCTACATTGATTGAGGTACCATTTCAGTGTTGCTTTAGTTTGCATTTCTTTTATAACTAGAGATGTTGAGTATTTCTTTTTTTATAGTTATTATAAAGCTGATGTATAGTGCAGTTAAAGTTATGTAAGTTAGGTAAAGAATACAGAATAGGAAACGCAGAGATGAACCCACAGACCTAGAGCCACCTAATATTTGATAAGGGAGCCCAAAATATAGATTGGAAGAAATATAACCTCTTCAATAAATGATGCTGGCAAAATGGGCTATCACATGCAGAAAACTGAAGCTAGATCCTTATATATCACCCAACAACAGAATCAATTCCACATGGATCAAAGGCCTCAATGATTTTATACCCTGCAACGTTACCAAGGTTTTAAATCAGTCCTAGTAGCTTGGAGGAGGAAGCTATAGTAGGTCCTTTAGATATAGGGTCATGGGGCTGGGAGATTGCCTTGAGGTAGAGTGTTTGCCTAGGATGCCCGAAGACATGGGTTTGATTCCTTGGTACCACATACATAGAAAAGCTGGTAGTGGTGTTGTGGCTCTAATGGTGGAGTGCTAGCCTTGAGGAAAAAGCCCAAAGAATAGTGCTCAGGCCCGGAGTTCAAGCCCAAGGATTGGCAAAAAAAAAATAGGGTCATGTCATTTGCAAATAGGGATAGTTTTACTTCTTCCTTTCCTATTTGGATGCCCTATGTGTTTCTCTTGCCTTATTGCTTTTGTTAGGGATTTTAGTACAATATTGAAGAGTGGAGAAAGTGGACATTCTTGCCTGATTCCTCATGGTTTTAGCTTTTCACCATTAAGAATAATGTTGGCTGCAAGTTTGTCACAAACATATTTATGTTGAGAAAATTTCCATATACCCCTATTTTCTCCAGAGCTTTTAGCATAAAAGGATGTTGGATCTTATCAAAACCTTTTTCTATATTTATTAAGGTTATTGTATGATTCTTATCTTCATGTCCATTGATGTGTTGTATTACACTTAGCAATTTATGTGTGTTAAACCAGCTTTGCCATTCCTGGGGTGAATCCTGTTTGATCATAGTATATGATTTTTTGTTAGTTTTTGCATTAATTTGGCCAGTCTTTTATTGAGAAGTTTTGTATCTATCTTCATCAAAGAGATAGGTCTATAGTTACCTTTTAAAAAAAATGAATTCCTATCTGATTTTAGATAAGTGTAATGTTGCTCAGTTTGATTTCTCTGAGTATTCCCAGATCTTAGTCACTAAAAGGTGAACCCTAAATGCACAAGAAAGCAAACCCATGGTAACTGCTCTTTTTTGAGAAAGGATAGTCTTTTGTCTTGGCTGAAAGTTCCAGGATATTCCTTCTCAGTGTTAGTATCCACCATTTCACAGTTATCATTTTTTTTCAAATTTTATTTTATTGTCAGGGTGATATATAGAGGAGTGACAGTTACATTTGTAAACTAGAGAGTACATTACTTTTCAAACATTGTTACCCCTTCCCATGTTTTTATCCTACTTTTCCTCTTCCCACCCCCTCCCAAGTTGTAGAGTTCATTTCCAACATATTGTCTTGTGAGTATCGCTATTTTTTTTTTGTAGCTTTTCCTTCTGCTTTACTTCCTAGGCTATGAACACAGATCATTTCTTTTCTCTGTCCTTTTCTGTCTGTTAAGTAGCCAAAGATTTCTCTTACTTTCTTGCAAACTAACCTGTGCAACATGTTATTTTCATTTGTCTACCTTTTCCAGTTGCTGGTAGTAATATGTTCTGCCATATTATGAGATACTTAAGTATGGCTATGTTCAAGAACCTGACCTTTTTTCTCTTACATTGTTCTGGTACCTTCCTCAGTGGTTTCTTGCCTGTCATTTGTCATCCTTTTAGACTGACTACCTATTCTAAAACAGTGACCTCCATTATATATCTGTTTTGCAACATGCAATAATTATTCCATTTTTCTCACTTCCTGCTTCATAAAATTTGTGTCACTTCTTTGGCCCTTTGAGTTTTTTTGTGGATGAACATTGCTAAAATACAGCTACACACTTCACTCTTGAGGTATCTTTCTGGCCATTATATTGCAGGCTCTTTATTCACCCAACATACTATTTTTTTTCTTATATCTAAGCCTTTTTTTCATACTATTCATCTTATCCTGAAATCTCTGTCCCTTTGCCTCTGAAAGTTAATATTTTCTGTGAAGTCTTCCTTTTTGCTTGAATCAGATTGAAACCTTTCTCTTCTGTGCCGTCTTGTGTGTCATTTTGCTCACATTCTGTTCTGTTGTGACTGTTGGTCTTATCAGTTGTCACTTGTTTGTGACTAATAGTGTCTCAAGGCTAAGGGCAGTGTCTTTTGTTTTCTTTGTTACGTCTCTAGTGGTGCACCACAGTGCCTAGAACACTGAATAAATACTCAGTGAAAGTGGGCCTAGTAACTGTCACCTATGAACAATGTGACAGAAATAAATAGCCAGGTTTTGGGCTTTAACTCTGAGTGGACTTAAACAATGGTAGAATTTTTTGTAGCATCATTACCGTTCCATAGGAGGTACGATAGGAAATTGTGCCACACCTTGAAAAATAGTTTTCAGGCTGGGTGTGGTTGGTTCACTCCAATAATCCTAGCTACCCCAGGAAGCTGAGATCTGAGGACTGTGGTTCAAAGCCATCCCCAGGCAACAAAGTCCAGAAAATGCTTATCTCTAACCAGCTTTTTAAAAACCCAGAAGTGTAGCTGTGGCTATAGTGGCAGAGTACTAGGTTTGGGCAAAAGAAGCTTAGGGCCAGTGCCTAGACATTGATTTCAAGCCTCATTATGGGCATACACGCACAAATTTCTCAGGAAAAAAAAAGCCTTTCCTGCTATAATCCAAATGTTTAGGAGGCTGAGGTGATATGATCACTGCAGTTCAGGAGGCTGAGATCAGCCCTGGCAACAAAATAGTGAGAGCTAGTATCAAAAAAGAAAGTAAGAAAATAACAAAAAACTTGCTGAGCAGAGTTTATTATGTAAGTTTGTAAATAATCTGTACAAGTGCTTTCTTCCATTAATACTAATAATAACAGTAAGACAGGTCTCTTACTGTGTTGACATCTGTACTAAGCCTAAGCCGTATGTGTTCCAGTTGTGTCATGCCCATTCTCTGGTGGGAGAAAATGAGATCTGAGTTAAATATAGAATTGGATTCTACCAAGGAATCAGGTCTTTACCTAGAATTTTAGTAGTTCCTTTAGTAGCTGTGTTCTCTACCCTTTTATAAGGTGATTTAAAAGCTTATTAAACAAATAAATGGGGAGCATCTTTGCAGATGCTGTAATCTTACCTTCTATTTGGTTTTTCCTCCTTTTTAAAATCATACTGTTAGTCCAGTGCTGGTGGCTCATGCCTAGAATCCTAGCTACTCAGGTAGCTGAGATCTGAGCATCACAGTTTGAAACCAGCCTGGGTAGGAAGGTCACTGAGACTTTTTATCTCCAGTTAACCACTGATAGTGGAGCTGTGATTCAAGTGAGAGAGCACCATCTTTGAACAACACTAACAAAATAAAGCTTAGGGACAGCACCTAGGCCTAGTTCCAAGTCCAGTCTTGGCACACATGAAACTCCTCCCATAATGTCTGTAACTATTTCCTACTAGATTTTTATTTTTGCCAGTCCTGGGGCTTGAACTCAGGGCATGGGCACTGTCCTTGGGCTTTCTCAAGACTAGCAGTCTATCCACTTGATCCACAGTACCACTTCTGACTTTCTGTGTTTGTGGTATCAAGAAATTGAACCCAAGGCTTTGTGCATGCTAGGCAAGCATTTTACCACGAGGCCACCCTCCTGGCCCTAGATTTTTTAATGAAGGAATAAAATGTGCAAAGATTTAATAAAATTTCCCATCTTCCTGCAGGCCTTTATCTCCATGGGTTTTGTACTTCTTGCTTCACTAAGTGTATAGCAGAGGACCTGAATGGTGATGAGAGGCACAGTCATACCTTTTAAATAGGGTACAGATGTGTGGATTCAAGAGGGCCTTTGACCTCCCTGTAACTTGGGGAGGGCCCTGGAATATTGAAATTTATGTATGCAAGGACTAATAGTTCATCTTATTGGGAAGAAAGCCAGGAAGACCTGGAGTAAGGGTTACTTTGGTTTAAATCCTTCTTCCATTGAATAATACTTTTGTTCCGGTACCAGCAGTGTCTGCCCTGTTAGATACTTGCTTTATATCCCTGTTGGATTTGCCAGGTGAGCTCTGTTCCAGACATGAACTTGAAAGCTCTTTTCCCCCCTTTCTTACTTTAAAAGTCTCAAATGAATTGTAAAACAAAATAAATAGCCAGAGATGAAAAGAGGCACTTTTCAAGTCTTTGTTTAAAAATACTTTTTTACTGTATGTTGGAGAAAATTCTGCTCTCTTGCACTGGTTTATAGATTTGAAAAAGAATCTGAAAGCATATGAAACCTATCTATAGGCTTATGAATGCATACATGGTTTGGGAGTCTTTGTTGTTAACAATAAGTACAGAATTATTCAGATTAAAAATAGCCTCAACCTAATATTATTCACATTTGGCCTCAAAGGATCTTTCTCCTCAGTGGTATATTTCTTTCGTGGTGTTATCTGTGAAAGAGCTATTCCATTTTTTCTCCCCCCCATCATTTCCCCCTTTGGCTTACTCATGACAACATAATCTACTGTAACTTATCGATATCTTTTCCATGTTCCAAAGTGGCCACTTCATTCTTGACATTTATCCCAAGTGTGTGTGTGTATGTGTGTGTGTGTGTGTGTGTGTGTGTGTGTGTGTGTGTGTGTGTGTATGTGTATACTTCATTTTTGAAAAATTCCTCTAAACCCTTTGTAAACTCTTCACATTCCCAGGTGGGAGAACATTAAATCTGAAAAACTTCCTTAAGGATGTTCTTTGGGAAGTCATGTTGGAGAGAATGGTTACTTCATCCTGGTTAGAGCGAATCATATGTTCCAATTCCCTGAGCCTTGGAGTCATGGGGGTACAGAGTAGGGGTGCATGGATGGTTATGGGAGCTAATGACATGTGGAGGGGATGCAGCTGGGCCCAAGATGTTTGACTGTAGTGTGGAAAAGTGGCCAGTGGCAGCTGTTGACATGTCCTGATGCTAATTATACAGTAATAGTATCCTTCTGTTCTCCAGTAAGCAAACAAGACTGGTACACACAACTAGGAAGAAAAGGGTGAGAAACTGAGTTTAGGGCTTCAGATTTATAAGTAGCAGTTCTGCCATTTCTGCTGGGTATGATAGGCCTGTTTGGGCTTAATCTTCTGAGATTATTTGAGATTATTCACCTACAACCACAGTTAGTCACTGATTCGATTTGGTTGTTACTGTCTCTTACTGAAAACTACATGTATAAGTTTATAGTAAAATCTAGTGTTATTGTTTCAGGCTAACAAAGCATTGCTTTATTTGGTTCAAGTTTACACTCAAAATTGTCAAACTAAAAGCTTCTCTGGTTCCTTTACTTTTCCTATGATATAGATAAACATTATTTCACATTTTTTCCAACATCTAGTTTCATGGTATTGTGGGAAAGGTTTGTATGTTAATAAAAATTGCAGATTTTAAAATGATGGCTTTCTGTTGGCTGGGATACTTATTAAGCACTGGACATGTGTGTTATCCATTTAACCTTCTCAAGGTTCTGCAAGTTGTTTGTATTTATTAGCAATTTTTGAAAGAGGTGGAAATGAAGGTCTAGAGAAGGAGATTACCAGAGTTCCTCAAGGCTCACTTCATGACTACTGGAACTTATCTAAGGCCATCTGAATCAAAATCAGACATCCTGATTTGGGATATGATTTCTTACCATGTTAAAATCTTCACTCTGAAATTAATTCTTCATGCCTTCCTGAAAGCCTGAAGAATAAGCTAGCATTGGTATATGTTTGGCTTGTAGTTCACAGAGGTCTTATAATTTTTGCCCTTCAAGAATTTCCTCACTCCAAAAACACAATCATTGCACTATTGTTTTTGGATCATAGATTGTAACAGTAATTGTATGTCTATTCCTCTTGGAGTATCCACTCACATTTCAACAAATCTTCATTGAGTAGCTTCTGATGGTGGCTATCAGCTGTCACAACTAAGTGGTGGACTCCTGGCATAAATATTTCCAATTCTATTCTCTCTTGAGTGTTTTTAATTTGGAGCAGGCAGTTGTGGAAACCAAGTCAAATGCTTCTTCTCTGGGCTTCTCACAGAGATTCTGCTATGTCCGATTCCTGCTTCTTTTCTCTCTTGTTTCACAATGCTTTGATTAAGGAAGAAGAGCTGGTATCTTTCCCAGCCATTTCCTTGTTTGGCTATTTAGACATGTAAACTTGGTTTCTGTTGCTTGCTACTCAAAGAATGCTCACTATCTTAGCTGTGATAACTGTGTAGTAATTGTTTGAAAATTATTCTTGGGAAATAGGAAGGCATTACTAGTGCTCCCACATCCCATCACAGTCAAGAGCTTTAGTCAGATACAGTTCGTGTGCCATAGAATCACCTTTTTAAGTTGTAGAATTCAGTAATATTTAGTATGTCCATAGACTTATGAAATAATCATAACTCTTTAATTTTAAAATATTTGTTCATTTCCCTCCTAAAGTCCTCCATGCCCTTTAGTAGTATTCTCTGTCCCTTTTATCCTTATCACTAATCATTTAGTGGTAAAAATCTTCTGTGGAAGAAAATCTTTGGATTTTTCTTCTTGTTTTCTTTTTTGTTGTTGTTGTGCGGCTTGAACTCTGGGCCTAGGTGCTGTCCCTGAGCTCTTCAGCCCAACACTACTGCGCTACCACTTTGAGGTGTAGATTTTCTCAAAATCTAGATACATAAGGCCATATATCATGAGGCTAAATGAAAGGACCTCCAGGATATGGAAACAAGAGCTATATGATGAGTGAATGTTGTTCTTAATGTACTATGTTATTATTCATCTTTTTTGTTGTCCCTTGGTTATTCTCATATTGCCCCTTTACAGTATCTTACCTTGTAATCTGGTATATTGTATATGTGTTTATTTGTTTATTTGAAATAGGAAAGGGAAGGGGAAACAAGATTGAGGGGAGGGGTGAGGGGAGGGAAATGGGGACAAAAGCATGAGAAGCATTATCAATGTGTAAAGTAATGTTACTTCTATCTGGCAAATATAACTGTAATGCCTCTATTAACTACAATAAAAATATATGAAAAAAGAGTTTCATGGACTTTCGTGCTGGGGCTTGCTTTGAACCATGATCCTCAGATCTCAGCCTCCTGAGTAGCTAGGATTATAGGCATGAGCCACTGGCTCATGAATAAGAAGCCCAGCTTCTTGTTTTCTTCATATTATTTCTTATGGTATGTCGAGCTAATTTTTGTTTGCTGGGCATAGGGTATTCACAGATTCCATTGTATTCTGTCTTTCTGTGCATATATACATGTATATACTCATTAAGTGTTTGAACATTAATATCTAGACATTTTGTGAATACAATAGTAGATGGGGATTCAGCGTTCACATCACAGAAGAACAGAAAGGCATAAGCCTTCAATTCTACTACATTAATTAAGTAGAAAAGCTTAGAAATTTTGAACAATTAAGTTTCTTAGGAACTAGGATATTTTTACTTTTCCTGTACATCATTTACATTATAATTTGAAAAAAAAGTTTCATCATACTCTTCATGCTTTTTCCATTCACTTAAAATTCCACTGAGAGCACTGACATGAATATGGAAATGCTGTTTCAAAGAAGAAATGAATAGAACAGTGATGAGGGAGCCTAGTATTGACATTGCAGATAGGGTTTTTTTTTTTTTTTCCAAGGCTAGCACTCTACCATTTGAGCCATAGCTCCACTTCTAGAATTTTGGTTGACAATTAGAGAAAAAAAAAAATCTCATAGGCTTTTCTACTCAGGCTGGCTTCGAACTGTGATCTTAGCCTCCTAAGCAATTAGGATTTATATATATGAGCTGTTGGTGCCTAGACTGCAGATGAGTTCTTAAAGATTCCCTATGATTGCTTTTTTTTTTTTTTTTTCAAGATGGTGATTTTTTTTTTTTTGCCACTCCTGGGCTTGAGCTCAGGGCCTGAGCACTGTCCTTGGACTTTCTCAAGGCTAGAGCTCTACCACTTGAGCCTCAGCACCACTTCCAGCTTTTTTCTATGTATGTGGTACCGAGGAATCGAACCCGGGTCTTCATGCATGCTAGGCAAGCACTTTAACCACTAGGCCAAACTCCCAGGCCCTATGATTGCTTTTTAAATTAATGATAGCAATATAGAATTAAATTTTAGCTGCATGTATGTTTCTTTTCTCCCTTTATTGTCAGGATAATGTAAAGAGGGGTTACAGTTACATTCATCAGGAAGTAGGTACATTATGTTTCTTAAATTAGTGAACAACATATGCATTGTGTATCTTAAATGATACTATAATTTTAAGCTATGTACATGTATGTACATATATAATTTAACCTGTGGGATTTCTTTTTTGATTGGGAAAGGGATCTTGCTTATTACATATATGTCTGACAGATAGTCTATAGCTTAATAATAGTTGAATGAATGTACTTTATGTTTAGGGAACTATTCAGTTTTATTTAGTCTCGATGAATTGCTTAATTAATTGATTAAACTGGCTTTCAGTTATCTCTTCAGGACTATATTACTGTACTATGTTCTCAGTGCTTTCCTTCTCTACCTTTTTCTAATTACCCAATGATCTTTTCTTCAGTACTAGCAACTGAAATTTTGTTTCTGAAGCTTCCCTGTGTATCTGGATTTACCTGTAGGGGAGTGGTAGTAACAGTGCAGATTCTGATCCATCCGATCTGTGGGACCTAAAAATTTACCAGATGCTGCTACTGTTGCTACTCCAAGGATACTCATTAACATGGTGGCCTGTTGTTTCCTTCCTAGGGGTGAAATGACCTTGGGAGCATAGAGAAGCAGCAGGCACTCAGCAAAATCTCTCCTTCAGATCTCTGAGTAGTAAGGAATAGAATTCAGCTGAGAATGTTCCATGTCTTCTCCTCTGCTATATGAAATTCTGTTCATTCCTATTTGTTCTAGTAATACTTAGAAGGTTGACAAATTTTGTGAAATCAATGTGTTGGGGAGGAGTTGGGGGAAAACTGAGGTAACAGGGAAGGAAATTACAATAAAGATTTTAAAATGTCCCTGAAAAACTTTACTAAGCAATTAAATGGAAGAGCACTCCTGTAGTAATTGTGTGATAGAAATGGTAATAATAATTTCAGCTCTAGTTTCGAAACTATGTATTTTGGGTTACTTTTCAAACACATTAAAATAGTGAACTTTTAAAACTTTATCCTTTTTTATAAACTTATATCAGCTTGGCAAGTGTTGACAGCAGGGGATGCTGTTGTCCTTTAGTTGCTTATGTATTGCTGGCTAATCATAGGAAAGAAAACCGAGCCTACTGACCTTCAAAACAGAAATGACTGGCATTTCTAAACATCCCTGTTCAGCCACTCAATGGGAAATCAATTATATTCATCTTTGAGTTGGTCCTAAAACAACTGTTTCCTGTTTTCCCTTATTTAAAAAATGCCAATATGCTTAGTATGTTGTTTCTCACTGTTGCGTGTATTTGATGATCAAAAATATATGTTCTATATACCCATCTTTATTCCTGTTCAAATAGCAGTAGTAGGAGGAGAGAAACTTAATTTCCAGGCCTCTGGCCACCACCGCCACTATCTCAAAAACAGTGATATGTATTATGTGCCAGGCCCAAGTGTTTCAGGCTTTAAGGGAACTACTATGCTCAATGACTTAATGAGCAGCTTTTGTGGTTTTTGTTTGAACTTTGTAAATCAGTTGCAATTTACTCCTAGTTTCTGTTTCTGGGTGAATACACATACACAAAATTTGAGGTGCTGGGGATTGAACTGACTTCCTAGTGCTGGCTAAGTAAGTACACTACCACTTGAGCCACATACTCCATGCCATTTGTTTATGTATTTACTAGAATCTTAGGCTTATGCCTGGGCTAGCCTGCATCTGAAAGGCTAGGATTAAAGGTGTGTTTCATTACAACTTGTCCTGGATAAGTAATTTGATTCACAGAGTACGTAAGTAATTTTGTTAAAGGCACCATAGACAGACATAGATAGGTTTAGGAGTCAAAATTCAATTCTTTTCCACTATTCTCAGGAGGCCAGGTAAGTTTAGTGTTTTTTTTCCCTCCCCAGATCATGTAACAAGTTAGTTACAAAGTTAGAATTAGAAGGCAAGCCCTTAAATCTAAGCTCAATGTAATATTACAGTACTGTGCCACCTTGGAGTATTGGCCTGTAATGAAAACCAGAATTCTTCATTGCTTACAAAAGCAACTGCCAAGAGAGTTTTCCTATGTATACTGTTGTTAGTATTATGAGGCTTGGCAAAATGTCACATATTATCAACCTAAAGTGAGTTTTGTAGTTCTCAATGACAATGTGTCTCTGAGAACCCAGGGTCCCAGGCTTATAAGAACTACCAGTCAGTATTCTGTCCAGCCCTATTTGTTTTACCTTAGTGTATTCTACTTTAAGGAAAATAGCCCAGGAGCACATGTCTAAGTGATTCTTTTAATTAATTGATTTGTTTATTGCCAGTCCCTGGGGTTGAACTCAGGGTTTGGGCACTATCCTTGAGCTTCTTTTTGCTCAAGGCTAGCACTCTACCACTTGAACCACAGTGCCACTTCCGTCTTCTGTGCGTGTGTGGGTACTGGGGAATTGAACTCAGGGCTTTTTGCATGTAAGGCAAGCACTCTACCATTAGGCTACACTCCTGGCCCTGATTTAAAAAATATATATCTTTTTCAGCAGATCAACCCTTCTACTGGCACATAAAAGCCACATGTTTGCAGCCGGTCTGCTGTTTGTCTTTTCATACACATTTCAGAGTCCAAGGAAAATTTGGAGCCACAAAGGGTGTTTTACATCTTGTACATGGGATTACAAAGAAAGGGATCAGAGAACCTGCCCTTAAAACTTGGTTAGAGACAAACTGGAAAATTATTAATAAGAAAAAGTCACAGGAGAAGTAGAGCAGGCCAAGTTGTCTGCAAAGGTTCTGTTTTCTTTGAAAGAACCACGTTAAGCCCTTGCTTGAGAAGAAGTATAGATTTATTTTACACACACACACACACACACACACACACACACACACTCACACACACTTCAAGACTTTTGGGTATCAGCCAATTCATATTTTTATATATCTTGGAGACAGTTTTCATAGCAATGAAACTCTAAACTGCTTTATAGTACAGAACTTTATCATTTTTGTTTTTTCCCCATAGTGTGGAAAAGAGCTTAAGGTCACAAATTTTTAGAAATCTGCCAAGAACTCATATTTTCCATGTTTGAGGATAAGACACAGTAGATTCTAAACATCTGGCTAGTCCCTGTTTAAATAATTATGTGTTCTATGCACACCATACATATATAATTATGCTTTGATTCTATTTACCTTTTTGTGTTTTAGACATTTTGAAATCTGGATTCGATTCTGACTCCAGTAGCAATTGAAAGTTGGTCTTCTAAATGTTGGCCAAGGGAAGGGATATTTTTCCCTCTTTTTTTTTCCATATTAAACTCAAGTATGGCTTAGTTTCTTATATTTTCATTGTTCTTTTTTTAAAAAAATGAAGTGAATATGGGACCTTATAGAGGTTGTGCAAGATGAAGTTGTATAATATTTTTAAAGCTAGGAGACTTTAGAATTGGCTGGAGGAAACCTCAACATTAGATACTAGCCTGTATCTGCTAATGATGTGATTGCAGTGAAATCCCTGAACCACCCCAATCTATCCTTTTGTGAAGTGGACATAGTAGTGGCAGCTTTGAAGTAGTCTAGTCAGACTGATGCACATGAAGCATTTGAATCCTGGGGGAGAGACCAGGACAGAGGTATGTGAGGCCAAGGACATCCCCACTTCCCAGTCCAACTGTCACTGCTCAAAGAGGACTGGAAACCTACTTTTCCTTAGACTGTTTCCTGTGCCAATCATCTGGTGACACAGTTTCCCTTCTGGTCCTCTTATCTTTCTCAATCGCATTCACTATTTATTAAATACCCATATTCATTATATTTTGGATATAATGAAAATTAGGAGCTATCCTACAAATCAGACATTTTGTGTATGTATTGTACACATAAGTGTGTATAGATGACTATAATTCTCACTGTTCTCCTAGCAGAACACACCAACATCTTGCAGAGAGTGATCCTACTTTGAGAAACAGGATTGAAAAGCAACCTTCTCCCTCTCCTCTTCTCTGCTTTCTTCCCCTCCCCTTTCTTTTCCCTCTCTTCCTTCTCTCCTCTTCCTTCCCCTTCTTTCCCTGTCTCCTTTCCCTTCTTTCTCCCCTTTCTTCCCCTCCCTACCTTTCTGTCTCTTTTGCTGCCTCTGCCTGTTTGTCTTTCTTTCTCTCTCTCCCTAATTACAGTGCTGGAGATTACAGTGCTGGAGATTGGATCCTAAGCCTTATACATGTTTGGGAAGTACTCTACCAGTGAGCTTTACCTTCAGGACATTGGTTGACAGGCTTATTCTGTAAAGCTTAAATTAGAACATATTTGAGATTTTTGGAGATTATATAGTACCTGCTACTATATTCTGTAGTTACAGTTAAAAGTAAACATGGATATCACACAAGTGATGGGAATAACTGTGATCCAATACAATTTTATTTGGAAAATAGGCAGCAGCTAGATGTGGTACATAGGGCAGAGTTTATCAAAATTTCTGGATGAGTGTATGCATGGTAAGTTCTTTCTAGATTTTTTTTTCCCAAGTGGTTACCCGAGTTTATCCATGGAGCAATCATATTAATTCTTTTTTTTTTACTTTTTTAATAAAGAGTTTATTAACACTGATTTTTACATCATATTTCAAATGACATGTTTAACAAATAAGTGTTCAAGAAGGGAATCTCTATATACAATCATTGGCACTTAGTTTTTAGAACATAATCAAAATTAGGCTAAGGGTTTGTATATCATAGATACATATTAATTTATGATATAAAACATTATGTATATAGAGTCATAGGTTTTTATGTCTATGTAGTTATGTTTATTCTTGATCATTTTCTATTTTCAGATTTAATGTTGTTGTTACTATTATTATTATTACAATTAGTATTATAAACCTGGTGTGTTTATCTAAGTGAGCAAAGTATCTTTTTTCATTCTTTTTCATGGTTTTCTTACATATTTTTTATGATTACTATAAAATTGAGCCTCTTTTCATATGCTTATTGTCTGGTTATATTTCATCTAGTACAAAATGCTTATTGCTTCTTTTGTGCATTTTTCTATTGGTAACTTCCTTTAAAAAATTGACTTTTAGGGACTCTATGTTATGCATAATAATCTTTTGTCATTGTGAAAACATTCCTTCTTTTCTGGCTCATTTTTTTCACTTTGGTGTCTTTTGTTGAATAACCCCCCCCAAATTTAATGTTGTCAAATTTACCTGTTTTTTTTCTTTTTCTCTTTCTTTTTCTTTGTAATAGGATCTGGTTATAAAACTTTGATAGTCCTTGATCTTTTTCTTCTTTCTTAAAGTTATTGTAGAGTTATTGTGTAGAGAGGGATTATAGTTATGTAAGTCAGGTGATGAGTACGTTTCTTTTTGGACTATGGCTCCCCTTCTCTCTTACTCTTAGGCCTTGATCTTTTTCTTTTCTTTTTTTTTTCTTTTTTTTGCCAGTCCTGGGTTTGAACTCAGGGCCTGAGCACTGTCCTTGTACTTCTGGACTTTTTCAATGCTAGAGCTTTACCACTTGAGCCTCAGCACCACTTCCAGCTTTTTTTCTATGTATGTGGTACCGAGGTGAATCTGGGTCTTCATGCATGCTAGGCAAGCACTCTACCACTAGGCCAAACTCCTGGGCCAAGGCCTTGATCTTTATGTGCAGCTCAGGCTGGTCTCAAATTCCTCTGTCTCAGTCATTAGATTGCTTGGATTATAACTATGCCATCTTCCTGTCTTCTTTTTATGGTTACATCTCTGTGCCCTGTTAATCAGAAAATGCTGCTCTTATTTTTTAGTAAGTTATTGTTTTGGCTTTCTCCATAAATAACCATGTAAAATCATTGATAAACTAAAATATTGTTCTCATTCATCCCCATCCCCCTTTGCCTCTCCTCCCCCTCCCCTCCTTTTTCCTCCCCTCCTCTCCTCCCTCTTTTCTTTGCCTTTCTTTTCTTCCTTATTAGAGTTTGTCCTTATTTCTTTGTGCTTGTTCTTCTGATTTAGGCCTCCAGAAGAGTGTCGCCTAGATATAGTGGTGGGAGTAGACATGTTATACCTAATTTAAAGGAAGATGTTTCTTTCACTTACAATAAAAAGGATTTTTGCTACTTATTTGCGTTGGACTTTGTATATTAAGAAAGTTCCTCTTTTTTTAACCTGAATGAGTTTATATCTTGAGCTAATCATATGATTTCTAAAATTAATGTGTACTTTTCATGAAGTTTGTCAAAGACATCTAACTTGGTTGTGATACGTTGTCTTTTCTATATACTTCTGATCTCTTTTTTGCTAGTGATACTCCTTATCTAGGTGTGAAGGCAGCCTGTAAGTTTCCTTCTTCCTGTACTTTATGTCTGGCAAATTGTTAAGTCTCAGAGGATGAGCTGGGGGAAAGTTTCTTCTTTTCTTCAACAACTTTGTGCAAATTAGAATCCTCTGGGCTTTCATTGTGGAAAGAACTTTTGTTGATTCAATTTGTTTAATAGCTATGGAATTTTTTGGGTTTTTTATTTCTTATACTATTAGATTGCATAAAATAATTTCCTAGAAGTTCATTCATTTCACTAGTTTCAATTTTTTTGGCATAAAATTAAAAGCACTTGCAAATCATACTTGAAATATCTCACACATTTTGGGGTTTCCGAGAGGTTTTTTATTTAATTTTTTGGGGGGTCATGGGGCTTGAACTCTGGCCTGGGTGATATCCCTGAGCTCTTCAGCTCTAGGCTACTGCCTTACCCCTGGGCCTGGGTGCTGAAGGAAGTAAGTAATGAAAGGAGGAGGGCATTTCTTATTTTTGACTCTTCAAAAAGGTACTGTGGGTCTTCCAGAAATTCATTTGCATCAGAACCTAGTCTTATACAGTTTTTTTTAACTGAACATATCTTTAGTTATTTACTCAGTACAATTTCAAGGACTTAGAAAGGAGATCTTAAGTCATTTGTCCTTCTGAACATCCTGTGCTATTTACTACTGGGACTTGGTGATCTGAAAGTGAGAGATTTAGGTTGTCTTTCTCCTTGTAGGACATACCATGGCTAGTTCCTAGATTGTCAAAATGTAGGACCTTGCACTTTCTGTCTGTTCCTACAAGGCTAAAGTCTAGGAGCATAGAGAGCAAGACTTGTAAAATAAGGCTGACAAGCTATTTATTAAGTCTCTTTAATCTCTCAGCATTCTTATTCCATGTCAACACAACAGATTATGTCTTTTAGATCATGGTTAGATTGTTTTTAATTTTTTGGTGTTGGTGTCTCTGCAGCAATTGTTGCCTATTCTGACTGATGGATACATACTTTCTAGAGCTTTATGCTTATGAACCCATTGCCACACTAGTGAATTAGTTTCACTAAGTTTGATAATTCTTGGTAGTATGAGTTATTACTCTATCCCTCTTTAAAAAAACAGAGGCAAAGAGGCCATTGTTTTGGGTACTGTTATTTTAGTTTAAAATTGGAACAATCGGTTAAACATGTAACTAGACATGGAAAATCTGCTAAATTATTTTTGAAACTGGATTGACTAAATCTCTCCCTCTCTCTCTTTCTTAAAAAAATTTTTTTTAATCTCATATTGGTATAGTATCTCACTTTGTTATCTGATATATTGAATTTATTTGTATTTGGATATTTGAAATTTGATAGGGAAGGGGGGAAAACCAAGACGGGTGGTGGGTGTGGGGGGGGAGGGAAATGGGTACCAAGACATGTGAAAGGGTATCAATGTATGTGAATTAATGCACCTTCTATCTGGCAAATATCATGTAACCCTTTTACTAATTACAATAAAAAATGCTTAATAAAAAATTTTTTTTTGGTCAGATGTGGGGCTTGGACTCTGGACCTTGGCGCTGTCCCTGAGCTCTTCAACTCAAGGCTATCATCCTACCTCTTGAGCCACAGTGCCACTTCCAGTTTTCTAGTGGTTAATTGGAGATAAGAGTCTCACAGTCCTTAGTGCCTGGGCTGGCTTTGAACTGAAATCCTCAGATCTCAGTCTCCTGAATAGCTAGGATTACAGGTGTGGGCCACTGCGCCCAGCCTGAATCTCTTAAAAATAGAATAGCAGTAATGCACCTAATATCTGGTGAACGTAACTGTAACATTACCTCGATAATAATAATAAAGGCAATTGGAGGGGGAAAAAAGTAGAATAGCTTGGAGATAAAGAGGAAGAGAAAAGAGAAGGAAAAGAGAGAGGGGACAGAAGGGAGAGAATTAGAAAGAAGTAGAAAGAGTAAGTGTGAGGATAAATGAAATTATTTTACATTTCTTCCTCATCCTTAAGAATATGAAGTAAAAAATGATCTTCCTTTAGTTTCTTAATTGTGAGAATTGCTCCACCTACATGTCTGTTTGCTCTTACAACCCCATCTCTATCCTTTCCAAGCATCCTAAAGTATTTGTGACTTTTTAGAGGTTATTTGGTTGAGTGATCCAGCAGCACATTGGGACCATACTGCCTAGATAAAGATCTGATTATACACACTTACCTAGCTGGGCGACCTGGAGCTAGTTACTTTATTTGTGTTTCTGTATTCTTTCCCACTAAACAAAGGTCATAACAGTTGCTGCCTTCCTGTGCTATTGTAAGACAGAGCTTAGAACCATGGGGGTGGCAGAACTTAGCTGCTACACAGACTTTTCTTTCTTCAATGGACTGATTGCCATTTGTCCCTTAAGACATCACTCAGTGGTCTCTATTGGCTTAGGATGTTTAGGTAAGCATGGCCTTGTCTGGTTTACATCTCGTTTGTTTTTCCAGCCACCTGGTTATGACTTCTATCATGATCTCCATAATATATTGTTTCTATTAGTTTAGTTGTCCATGAGGACTTGGATCATAGACCTCTTCCTTTTGATATTTTGTGAGGAAAGAATTTCTGGGTAAATATATAATGGATGGGCAAATAGACTGATTTCTTCTTTATTCTTTTCTACCTCCCTCTTTCTTCTTTCCTTTATTTCTCACTTTCTGCTTGCTTCCATCCCTCTCAAACTTCATCCTTTCTTTCATTCTCAGATCTGGCACTGGATCCATTATCTTTATTATTATCAACAAGACAGACATTACAGAGAGGATAGGAACCAGGTGTGGTGGCTCATGCCAGTAATCCTAGCTACTCAGGTGGCTGAGATCTGAGGATCACAGTTCAAAGCCAGCCCAGGCACTAAAGAACATGAGATTATTATCTCCAATTATCCATTTGAAAACGGCAAGTGGAGCTGTGGCTCCAGAGATAGGGAGGTAGCCTTGAACTGAAGAGCTCAGAGACAGTGCCCACGCCCAGAGTTCAAGCCCAATGATCCACAAAAACAAACAAACAACAAGAAACAGAGGATAGGCAACTTAACCATCCAAATGAAAGTTCCTTTAGAGTTGTCCCTCCATTGTTGCTGTCTCTGTTTAGAATAGTTGGCATTTTTTCCTTGAAATTCCTTTCTGGACCAGTGTATGAATAACATTAGGAAATAAATCCTACATTTGGTAATTTTCAGGAAAGACAATTTCTATTTACTAAGTCATTGCCAAAGGACAATGATTTGCTGTCAACCAGAGGACTTAGCTGGCCATGGTGGTACATATCTATAATCTCAATACTAGAAGGCAAGAGAATAATGAATATTCAGCCCAGGATAGCCTAAGGCCATATACTAAAATTATCTTTAAAAAGCTGAAACAAAACAGAATGTTTATTACAAATGAGGGAAACTATGGAGCCTATGTTTCTTTGGGTCTGGCTTATTTCACTTAATATGATTTTTTTGCCCCGTCTTTCTATTTCCTTACAAATATGACAATGCCATTCTTAGAATTCTTTCATAGAATTCCTTAGTGTATGTCTAGGATAGCTCTAGCAGAGGATTGCAATTACTCAAGGCTATGTACATATGACTTTATGAAATGATGCTAATTAAAATGAACTACAAGGGGGGGTGTGGGGTGGGGGAGAGGGTAACGGGTACCAAGACATGTGAAAGGGTATCAATGTATGTGAATTAATGCACTTTCTATCTGGCAAATATCATGTAACCCTTTTATTAATTACAATAAAAAATGAACTACAAGATATGGAAACAAGAGATTTTTTTAAAGTGCACTGTATGCAGGTATTTCTTTTTTCTTAGTCATCCAGTTCTTGTTGTAGGTGAGTGAAAAGCCCTGCACACTCTGTCCTCAGTGCCTCTGTCCTGGCTCTGTCTTGCCCCCCCGCAGCCATGGCCATTGGTGTGTGCTCAAATCTTTCTTCTTTAACAGGCCGCCTGAACTTTTCCTTTCTGGGCAAAATCTCTGTACTATTATGGCTCATGTGGTGTGATTCTCTAGCCATGGACTTTTGTGCTGGAACACAAAAACTAATTTCTTGGAGAAAGCTCAATTAGACACCAGCTGTACCTCTGCCAATTTCAGCTGATTAATAGTTGACTTCTTTTACATTGGCATAATGTTTTCATGCTTCATCCTTTTGATATATCAGTACTCCATTCCTCTTATGGCTGAAATACTCCATTGAATGCATATACCACATGTTATTTACCAACTCTTTAGTTGTTTGATCTATGGGTTATTTCCATTTTGGGCCAATTTGAATAATGCTGCTATGAATAGTTGTGCATGTATCAACACAAACAATATGTGCCACATTCCTACAATAGAATTTTATTATTCAGTTACAAAAAAAATACAAACCTTGAAAACATGGCAATTGAATGAAACTACTTATTTCATGTACCCATTGATGAAATGTCCAGAATAGGCAAATATATAGAAAGAGAAAGCATTTTAGTGCTTACCAGGGGGGGATGTCTCCTGAAGAGTAGAGGGTGGTTTCTTTCTAAAGTGATAGGGATGTTCAAAAACTTAAAATCTTCACAAACTTTGTTAATTTTTTATAACAGTATAGATTTTGTAAAAGCCACTGAATTGTACATTGCACAAGGATATGTTGTTTTACAAAAACAATTTGTGTCATCAAGTACTAATTGTTTCCTCTACTCAGTACTCTGTGAGACACTATGTACAAAGATAAGAATGAGAGCACTTGTCACCCAAGTTCTGGGAATTTCGTCATGGATATTCCTGAATAGGATGGTGGAGTGTATACTCATACCAACTATAATCCAAAGGGGTGTTCCACAGTTCTTGTTTCAGTGTATTTGCCTTACTCATAAATATCACAAAATCTTTTACCTGTCAACCATAAGATTTTAGAAACAATTCAAATGTTAATTGCTCTAATGCTTGTATAAGTTAGACGTAGTATTATCCATGCCTTTAACAATCCTGTGAGCTGCAGCTGTTCTGTATATCTGTCTTGATTGCTTATTGTTGTGTCTAGTCTACAAGAGAGAATTAAGTGTGTGAGTGAATTTATGAAGTCTCCTAGTTTCTCCCTGGACTACCCCTTTAAGTTGTGGGAGCTTCTTCTGGTCAGTATAGTGATTGCTCTGAAGGGAATATGTGGCTGAATTCACTAGCCAGCAGAGTCCCTTTCTTCCCTCACTGTTAAGTCTTTGGTGCTTTCATTCATTTTGGTTGCAGTGGTGACTTGAAACAACATGTAGATGATTCTGGAGTTTTGTGGTTTCCTCTCTGGTAAGACATCCAAACTTTGGGTTTTTCGGTTACTGAGATTTAGGAAAACAAAAGGGGCAATAAGTAAATAAAGTGCAAAATTTATGATTTTCATATTTTCACAAAGTTGTGCAAATTTGTACAGAGTTGTACTTTCAAGATACTTTCTCATGTTTACCAAGCATCAATGCTGTAGACTCTGTGTAGTGTACGGGTCTAAGAAATGGATTTTTTTGTTTTCTCTTTTTTAATTTTCTGTGAAAGTACTCTATGTGGATTAATTTCTTTTTCTGTTAAATATCCTTTGCTTGCCCTGGACTTTTCTTTGTGTTGATTTTTTGCTTCTTTTTTTTTTTTTTCATTTCCCATGCTGTTCAGTTACTGGATGCCAGAAGAACGAAGGTTTGTCCACTCTTTGCAGCTTGTTTGTTTTGCTCTGTGTAACCTTCACCATTGTGTGTTTGGTGTGTTTTGTCTGTGTCTGCATTTGTTCCCTTCTGCTTGCAGAGGCAGTAATCCTGTTTACTAAACCTGCTCACAGCTTTATTTGTTAAAAAATAAGTCCTTGTTTGTGTCTACTGTAGTGGATACTATTATTTTCATTTTTAGATGGCTGTGTATTTATCATATAAAACAATGAGTAGTAGAATAAAGAACTTCTTAGGAAACAAGGAATACTGAGTCTGGAGCATTGTGGCATAACGAAGATGTGTTTTGTGAAATTTTCCCTTAACCCTTTCCCTTCCTAATTTACAACTCAGTAGACATCTATCTCCCTTTGTGATTGACACTAATATATTGTATATGTGTATGTGTACATTTCTCTTCTCCTAAGACATTCAGATAGCATCACTGAATTAATATCCCCCTTATCATGTGATGTCCCATGCTTCTGAAGTCACCCTGGAGGACTTCATGGCTGACTCCCCATTCCCTGGACCTCATGATTAACATTCCATCTTCATGGTGTGGTAGTAGTAGACTGCGCTTGGCACTTTCATTGATGTTTTCCCCTTCTTTTCCCTTTCCTGTTCCCTCTTTCTCATTGTAGCACCTGCAACTGACAATCCAGGCCCTTCAAGATGAGCTGCGAACGCAGAGAGATCTCAACCACCTCCTGCAGCAGGAGAGTGGTAACCGTGGGGCTGAGCACTTCACCATTGAGCTGACTGAGGAGAACTTCCGGAGGCTCCAAGCCGAACATGACAGACAGGCCAAGGAGTTGTTCCTTCTTCGGAAGACACTGGAGGAAATGGAGTTGAGAATTGAAACACAGAAACAGACCCTCAATGCCCGAGATGAGTCCATTAAAAAGCTCCTTGAAATGTTACAGAGTAAAGGTTTGCCATCCAAAAGCCTTGAGGATGACAATGAACGTACCCGACGCATGGCAGAGGCAGAGTCTCAAGTCAGTCACTTGGAAGTGATCTTAGACCAGAAAGAGAAGGAAAATATCCATCTCCGAGAGGTAAGAGCAGCCAGTGAATTTCCCATAAGCCTTTTTCGAGGAGTTAAAGTGTTATTGAGCTGTTTTCACAGGTGGGAAGATTTTTATAGCTTTGGTCATCTGCTTGAGAGCACCCCATGCACCATTGTTACTGAACATGTATTGCACATGGCAACTCCAAGGTGGTCTACAGTTGCTTTCCATGGGTGGCTAAGGTGCGGGGGCTTTCGAGTAAAGTTCTATTTAAGTTTAGTTGTTTGTCAAGTGTTTTCTGGGGAGGAAAACAAATAGGTGTATAGCAACATGGTGAGTTTATACAAAGTAAAACATACAGCTGGTGGCTTTGGGAGAAGAGTAAAATGTAGAGAGCTGGTTTGAACATTTAGGCATAAGAGAATCTTTGTCTGCATTTACATTTTTCTAGAATAGACTGTTCCAGGTTTTCTGAGTATGTGTTTTGCCTGTAGTGAGTTACATTATTTGGAGTCTTCCAGAGGCTATCTCTCTGGCTTGGCACCACCTCTGTATATTGGAATGCTCAGGTGTCTGAGAAAATGTGGTTTGTTGAATCATAGGAGAAGTGTGAGTGACATCCAGGGTTTGGAATTGTTACAACAGTTGTTTACCATTGTAGTAGATATGGATCTTGAAAGTATGGTAGTCAGAAGTGTGGTACATATCTGTAATCCCAGACTTAGAAGGCTGAGGGCAACGGGGATCATAGGTTTGAGGTCACCTGGGTTATACAGTGAGTCCTAGGCAAGTCTTAGCTACATAAAGAGACACAGCCTCAGAAAAAAATCAGATAAGAAAGCTTTTTAAGGGGTGACTGCATTATACCCAGACTATTTACAGCACTAAATAAGAATTATAGAGTAGGCTAAATTTCTTAGAATCAAATATCTATTCAGATGGGCAGTCCTTCTTTCAAGTTACTTGCTTGGTTGTTCAAAAGGCTGGGCTTCAATGCTGAGATTTCCTGAAATGCAGATGCTTCCAGGATATGTGTATCTTATTTGCTTAGGATATTTGATTATTTTTGGGTCTTCACACCTAATACTCTTTAAAAAATTTAATATTTAAATTTGATAGTAAAGGTGATTGCAGAGGGGTTACAGTTACATCAAAAAGGTAATCAGTACATTTCTTTTTGAATTAAGTTACCCTCTCTCTCATTTCCTACCACTCTTCCTCCCTCCTCCCCTCTCCCAAATTGTGAAGTTCATTTTCAGCATAGTGTCTCATGAATATAACTATAGAATCGGTTCACCATTTATCCCACCATTTCTGTGACTCTTGTTCCCCTCCTCAAATTAGATAAACTTGTATACAAGGTAGAGGGTGTAGAAATAAAAGACAGTGAAGCCAGGGAATAAACCAAAAAAGAAAAAAAGAAATAGCTGCAAACAGTACAGAAAAACAAAACTTTTGTTTCCATCTTGGAGTTCATTTAAGCATCATTTTATATGATGATATGCATATAACTGCCCACACCCTAATGCTCTCTACTCTTATTCTCCCTTTCTTGGTTTTATTGTGACCATAGCTATACATTAGGGAAACCCATATGGCTTAGTTTCATATTGAGATGCTTAAAGAGGTGTTTGGTAGCCTCTTCCCATCTGTATCCTAGCATGTGGTAGGCAGACTTCTAAGACAGTCTCCCAAGATTCCTACCACTTGGAATTCATACCCTTGGCTGATTTCCATTCCTTGAATGCAGGCTAATATTAGATGCTTGTATTAACTGTTTGAATATGGCAGAGATAGTGAGATATTGAAGTTATTGATACTAGGCCTTCTTTCTTTCTCTGTTGTATTTGTAGTGAGCAGAGCCTAGTCATGTTGTAGCCCTTCTGGCTCCATAGCAGGCAACAATCGCTAGTGTTGCAGCCCTGCATCAGGCAACACTTGGTAGTGTGGCAGCTGGGTAGCAGGCAATGCTAATGTTACCATAGTGTAGCAGATAACACCTACTAGTGTTGCAGCCTCACTGCTGGCTGCTGCCATAGTCACCTTCTCAGGTTCTTGTCTCTTATGCTTGAAGAATGAAATCCATGGACAAAGAAAGGCCAGTGTGAAGAACTATATTAAGGCAAGAAGGGTCCTTGTCTAAAGTGATTGCTCCTCAGCCCCCAACTGGCTGAGTCTAGGAGTTTCTATACCTGAGTTATGCTCTGACTGGTCACACCCTATGTAAATGAGGCACAAGACAACCAACCAAATCAGAGGAGACATGCTTAGTGACTGTGGACTGGAAACTGTCTTTAACTGTTAGGTCTGTCTTGAGCTTTCCCACCCCTGGTATTATTTGGAACTAGAAGGGGCTGAGGTACTAGAGGGGCTGTTTTCTGTGGCTGGGACTTTGGCACACTTTTGCAATTTCTCTGCTTACCAGGCTAGCAGTTCCTTCTATTACAAGATGTTTTCCAGAGGCCCTGGGCCCTAACTAATCTGCTGACCATGTATAAGTTAACTAATTTTACTCATCATTGCTTCTATGATTACGCTTCATGAGATTGTTTTCATCTTACAAGCAGATTGATTCCTTCTTAGTTTGCATGTTTTAATGAAGCAAGCTGCTATTTGGAGAAGCCCATGTAGTAAAGAGGTAAGCCACCAGGAAATGGCCAATGAAGAATGGAGATACTCAGGCTAAAAGCCACAAAACACTGAAAACTCCCATCTGCCCCACCTAGTGTGCTTGGAGGTGGATCCTTCCATACAGAAGCCTTCAGATGGAATGGCAGGCTCTGGGCTGACATATCTTGATTGCAGCCTTGTGGAAGACTATGGAGAAGAGGACTCTGTTAGTCTCTGTCTGGACTTCTGACCCACAGAAGCTGTGAGCTAATTGGAGTGTGTGTGTTTTAAGCAGCTTTAATTGTGAAATAATTTGTTATAGAACAAGATAATAGAGCAGAAACCTCCTGCCTCACTGCAAAGACCTCCCCTCTAATTTATAGATTTTTATGTAGATTGTGAATTTCAAAATTCACATATGTTATCTTGAAATTGTGGTCAGTACAAATCACTGTAGCTGCAAAAAGGACCTACTTTATTTTGGATACCCAGGGAGGGTGCCAAATGTCCAAGAAGGCTGTGAAGCCTGAGAAATTTCCCCCACTTTTTTTTTTTGCTTTAGATTTGTCCCTTGATTCTCTAGTATGGCTGCTTCCATTCAAATGAATCTGGATATAAGTCACCATATAGAAAATGAAGTCCAATACTTGCAGCTTCCTTGAAGCATCAAAAAAAAATGCCAGTGGATACCCCCTTCCTTGGCTAATCAAGAAGGGAGATGGTGGGAAATAGATGGCTCTACCAAAATTTAAGTTTAAATTTGAGTTCCACAAATGAAACATAGAGGCTTGAACAGATCCTTCCCAAGAGAACATTGTGAGAAGACAATTTCTGAGAGTTCTTTGTTGACATTTTTAGGACTTTTGGAGCCTATTATTACATCATCCATAGCCTAAAGTTAATCATATTTGAAATATTTAACCCTGTGGTTATTGGCAAATACTACTTTTTTTTTTGTCAGTTCTGGGCTTGAAATCAGGGCCTGCACACAGTCCTTGGGCTTTCTCAAGGTTAAAACTCTACCACTTGAGTCACAGCACCACTTCCAGCTTTTTCTATGTATGTGGTACTGAGGAATCGAGCCCAGGTCTTTGTGCATGTTAGGCAAGTATTCTACCACTAATCCACACTCCCGGCCCAGCAAATACTACCTTGACCCTCAGGTTTCCCATCCTGATCTGCATGAAATGTTTTACTAGTACTATTAGCAAAAAGAGGCACTGTAGAATTGAAAGTTAAAGATTTTATAGTTACAAACATGTAACTTCTCAGTTATCAAAAATTTTTAGAAGCATCTATATAGGTTTAGAAGGCCGAGATCTGAGGATCACAGTTCAAAGCCAGCCCAGGCACTAAAGTCTATGAGACTCTTATGTCCAAATAACCACCAGAAAACTGGAAGTGGCACTGTGGCTCAAGAGGTAGGGTGGTAGCCTTGAGCTGAAGAGCTCAGGGACAGCGCCTAGGCCTAGAGTTCCAGCTCCAAGACTGACCAAAAAAAATGTCTCAGGTACCATGAAGAGTGTTTTATATTGATTCCCATTGAATTATCAAAGCCGTTAGTTAATCTGTTTATTTCTTAGTTAATCTATTTATTTCTTCATTCATTTGGTGAATTCTTATTGAAGCTCTTTTTATAGGTACAGCAAAGATAAATGCTAGTTTGGCTTCAGGTTATTCTACTAGGATGAAACCAATGATAATTCTGTGGTTAAGCAGAGAAGTATCGTGAAGAACAGAAGAGAGAAATGGTTGTAATCTGGTTGAGGCTAATATATTGTGTAGTAAGGGAAGGTTGTTTATTTGGTGCAGGGGCATTAACCAAGTGCTGAAGAGTCCACTGGGTAAGTTTGTCAGAGCTCTGTGCTACTCAAATGGAAAACCCATGCCTATGAGGTATGTGCTGTTATGTGGCCATCTTATTTGGCAGGGGGTGGGAGAGACTGAGGAACAAATGAAGCCAATCATTTTTCTCAGCTGGGTGCTGGTGGTGTGTACTTGTAATCCTAGCTACTCAGAGGCTGAGATCTGAGGATCATAGCTCCTGGCCACTGAGGGCAGGAAAGATCATGAGACTCTTCTTCAATAAACTACTCAAAAATCCAGAAATGGAGCTATAGCTCAAGTTAATTAGTGCACACCCAGAGTTCAAACCCCAGGCAGGTCATACAAAGAAAACAAAAACAAAGCAACCTAACATAGGTAGCACAGACTTGGAATCTTAGTTACTGAGGAAGCTGAGACTTGGAAGATCTTAGTTTGAATCCAGCAGAAAAGTCTGCAAAACTCGATCTCCAATTCACTAGAAAAATGCTGGTAGAGAGTAGAGTGCCAGCCGTGAGCAAGAATGCTGAGGGAACATGACGACTTTGAGTTTCAGCCCCACTAATGACAATATAAACAAATGACTAAATGAACCTTGTAACATAATAAATGGTATTTGAGTCAGTCTCATTCCAAGGTCTCAGTTTTAATCCATTTAAATATGATTACTCAGCTTTCTTGCTCATGGTTTACAGTCTACCACTTGAGCCATGCATCCAGTCCTGCATTTTGTCTGTTAATTTCATCCCCTTTCTAGAAGAATCTTTCTCAGAATGTGCTGGGTAGAGTAGCCATTCTGTGGGTACATTGATATGTGTTGAGAGAAAAAAGGACTGTTAAGGTTAAATGAACTTGGAAAGTACTAGATTCCAGGAGTTTATTCCTCACTGTTTAGCATCCAGATGGACAGCTGTTAGATACAGCTTTGAGGAAGGCAGGGCTTCTCAAATGTGTTCGACTTACATTCTCTTGTGCTAGTGTTCCTTATAATACAATTTTCAAACCAGCTATGCTAAAAAATGAAAAATTGTGCTTTTTATTTGTGACCTACAAAATATGAAATAATATACAACTACTTATTTCCCATTGCTAAAAGCCCGAATAGTTCCCTTTACTTTAAGGCAATGTTTATTGTGCTATTTCCATATTTCCACTGGCTTTTATAATATACTGAATAATTAAATATTTTGAGTAGAAAAATGTGTCTGATTGTTGCTACTAAACTAGTAATAATAACTCAGCTTGGATATAGAAGCTGCCTGACCTCTGTTAACTTACAAATGAATCTAAAGCAGCATTTAAAATCCTCTTGATTTTTCATTGTTCACTGTTTGACCAGGCTGGGGCTGGATGGTGTAAGGCTGGGAAATGGAGTGCTAGTGGTTTTATGATTCATTCTCAGGCAGGGGTGTTGGATCTTACATAAACCCCATCTCCTGGCTTACTTTCTGCAGTGCATTCTTTTAAGGGACCTGGAGCTGGCAAGAACTGCAAATGAATGAAGTGGGTTTCTTCAGTGTATTTTTAACTATCTGTGGTCTGGAGAAGGCTGAAGGTAAAACTACATTTTTATCTGGCAGGGAACAACAGTAACAAAAAGTGGTCATCTCAACTTGTTTGAAAGGCCAGAATCATTGGCCATTGAGCGAACTTGAACCTAAGGATTGGCTGAGTCTCAGATTCCTTACTAGTGTAGTCATCAGAATTGTGATATAAGTTGATTTGATAAGATAATGCTTGATGTAGTGTTTACTTTGGTCTTTAGCCTTTTCCTGTAAAGAACATATTGTTCCATGTATAGTATTCAAAACACTGCTGATCTTATTAAAGAGATCTTATATCTATTCTGCTTACTATATTCTTTTTTTTTTGCTTACTATATTCTTGATTGGTGCTTAGAAGACTGTCAAGGATCTTCGAATTTGTAAGATACTCAAAATCAAGGCGATTCATTTTCTAATAATATGCCTATTGATCTCCTGTGCAAATTCATTTGGAAAATTTGCCTATATTAGTAGCATTGCTATGAGAATACTCAGGTCATTGGGGGCTGCAGTTGTGAACAACTCTTCACAAGCAAAACCCCTAGAAGTTAGCTTTTGTCTGTGTAGTAAGTGAATAGAAATAGGTCATGTGAATTCTAGATTTCTTAGTGTATTTATCCACGATATCCTTAAACCTTGCCCATGTAGTATCTCTCTATATTTCTAAATTATGTTCCAGTAATTGTCTCTCAAACATGTCCCCCTTTTAAAAATTTATTGTGAAGTTGATGAACAGGTGGTTATAGTTACATAAGTAAGGTAATGTATACATTTCTTTTTAAACAGTGTTACCACCTCCCTCATTTTCTTCCACTTTTCCCTCTCTATTCTCCTCCCTCCAAGTTGTAAAATTCATTTCCAACAGAGAGTCTAGTGAGTATCATGGTTACTTTTAGTTCATCCTTGGTCCTGCCGTTTCTGTGATTCCCTTTTCCTTCCACAGATCAGATGAACTTATATACAAGACAAATATTTTAAAGAATGATAAAATAGTTTAACAATACCTAAAGAGTTGTACTGTGGCTTATTTAGTTAGTATTGGAAAAGTTCCTACACATTGTACAAGCTCCATTAAAAAATGTTTTTCTTATCTGCTTCATGTATAGATTGGAGCTGGAAATTGGAAGATGAGTTAGTCATTGTTGAGCACATGTTAAATGCCGTAGTTTGGAAATATCCATGCCTACCTTATGTTCTCATTCTGAAATTCACCCAGGGCACCTGCCTGTAATTCTAGCTACTTAGGTGGCTGAGATCTGAGGATTATAGTTCCAGTCTAGCATAGGTAGGAAAGTCTATGAGATTGTTATGTTCAGTTAACCAGCAAAAAGCTGTGAAGAAAATCTCAGGAACAGCATGTAGGTCTAGACTTTAAGCCAGAAGACTGGAATGCATGTGCATGCTAGTATTTCTCTCTCCTCTCTCCTTCCCTCCCTCTCTCTCTCTTTTGTAACACACATACACACACACACACACACTCACTCACGATTACCAAAGTTTATTCTTTTCCAGGTACCATACTAAGTAAATACTTTGTTTTATTCTCATTATATAGATAAGGAAACAAATAGAAAGTGCTAAGTTGTTCCCTATCACATACAGCATGATGTGTAGCTGAGACTGGAACCCATGCCACCTGGCTCTGTAGAGTTTGTACTTGTCAGTGTTACATGGTAGTTAACATAGCAGACATTAAGTGAACTTAAGTATTAGGCAGCACAAGGCAGGAAGCTAAGAATGGACTTCATCCGTATCATGGCTGGAAGACAGGAAGAATTTCAGTATATAAAGGAAGTGATAAAGCATGAGAGAAGAAATATATGCCACAAACAACAGAGATATACTGTGGTGGGTTCTTGAACTTCAAGATTAGAATCATTGAAACTGTCTTTCAGAAAGGGAAATAAATAAAGCTGAACAGATATCTTGGGGTTAGTTTAATGAGAGCTCATGAATGCCACATATGAGACAGGCTTTTATTCTCTCAGCTCTGTAGAGTTTTGAATATACTGGCCTTGGAGAGTGGCTTGATTGGATGGGAAGATATAAAGTAATGCAGAGGAGTTAGAAGGATCCTGAGGAGGTTCAGGTTAGACTAAGGGTCTAAAGCTGGGTGGTGGCTTGGTACTTGGAGACACAAGTCCTTTCCACCAGCATCCAGGACCTTAACAATATGGTACTGGGAGTTTGCAGAGGAACAGGTAACCACTGTGAGTATGTGGGCAGTGACAGGGAAGTAGACAAATAAGAGTTATCAGCTGGAGGACCTGGAACTGAGAAAAGACTGCATGTGTTGAGTTTGTTGATATCCTGAAGCCAATACTGTTAATGGAGATGAAGAAATGATAGTCAGCTCTTGTACTGTGGATATATTGGTGTGTTTTACAAGCTGTAAGACTAGAAGAGGAGATGGGTTTGGCTGTATCAAGTTTGGCTATATCCTAGTTTAACATAATATTGTAAATGTGGAAGTTTATAGAATGTGGTTGTTCATAGAAACATTTCATCAATGTAATTGGTAACCCTTGAAGAAACTAAGGCTTAGAAATATTAAGGCTTTGGTGACATGTCATTTATTGAACACATGCAAAGATTGCCTGTGCTGATCACATTTCAGGGAATGCCATCTGCCTTTCTAGTGGTAGTCTGAAGTGTTGTTCTTTTACCTCTAACAGGAATGGGTTGGGGCCTAGAGGAGTGATGTGACTGGCCTAGGTTCTCAAACCAAGTGTAATGGATTTGGGGTTCAAATCTGGGCCTGTTTAGTTTTGGGTACCTTTTCCTAACCACCTCTTGAGACTGTCAGAGATTTCAGTCTGATCCAGAGTGGAATACATACAAGACTTTGGTTCTTCTGAATTCTTGTTTAGGGTCATTTCCTTTGTTTAATGAAAGAAGTGGAAAGGTAAAAGGCTCTCCTTTTTTCCCCCCTTACCATATCTTATCAGCTCCTGTTGAATCAGAGACTGTACTGTAGTCATTGAGTAGTAGAAACGGTAAACAGTGCTTGTGGAAAGCAGTCACAGGACCAAGTTTCCCTAAGTCCATGGTCAGGTCCTGAGAATGAAAGTACCTGGCCCTGAATACATTCTTTGGTAATAGATGAGGGTTTTTTTTAAAACCCCTAAACAAAGAATAAGGACAAATAGGTTGTCCCGATTGGATCTATCACATTTGATCTGTTCCAAATGACCCTTCCTTTGAAGTTGTATATTTACTTTATGATTACCATACTGCCAAAAAGAAATGCTTTGCTTGCTTTCCAAGCCAGTTTTCCTATTTATGTCATTTTCATTGTATATTTCAGATTTCTTTCTGTGTCAGTCAGCTAAAATTTGTTAAAGAAAAATTAACTTTCCTACCGACTCTGGTTTGGATGTGAAAAAGAGCTACTTTATTTGTGTTTTTAACCATATATATATATATATACATATATATATATACACAGAGAGAGAGAGAGTTAACTATATATAGTTAAACACACACACATATGGGAAAGGCCTCTTTAGTGTTTTGGATGCCTGTAAGCCAATGGAATTGCTACTGGGTGATTGCTAGGAGTCTTTAGGTTATTGCAACTGTGACTTTTATAAGAATGACAAACTCCTCACTAAAGAGAAAATGTAAGCAAACGTGTAGTTTATAGAAAAAGGAGAAGGAAAGGTAAATTGAGATGTTAAAGCAAAAAATTATGAAGACTTAATTTCTTATTTAGATCAAGCTGGCAAACTCTAGCTTATGGCTAGTGTGTAAATGTGGCTTGCTGCCTGTTTTATTCCACCCCTGGCTTAGAAGTTAAGAATGGTTTTTACTTTTTAAAATGGTTTGAAATGATATGTATTATACTCTTTATTTTACCTCTTGGCTCACAAAGCTTAAAATATTTATAACCCAACCCTTAAAGAAAAGTGTGGGTCTGAGATAATAAATAGTTTTTTGCATCAAGACATTTGGTCTTGATTTGAGTTTGTCCTCAGTTAATTGCATGCAGTATACTAGATCTTAGTACTTTCTTGTATAACTATTAGTACCTTCCCCCAAAGGAGACACACTTTTTTTCTGTGCATTTTACTGTTTTAACTACTAGATCTGTGGCCTCAGTACATTAGATACTGCCAAGTGTCACAAAGTTTGCAGTTTAGGAGTAGTGGATGCTGGAAATAAAAGGGACTATATGGGCCAGGAGTGTGGCTTAGTGGTAGAGTGCTTGCCTAGCAGGCATGAAGCCCTGAGTTTCATTCCTCGGTACTGTATACACAGAAAAAAATCAGAAGTGGTGTTGTTGTTCAAGAGGTAGAGAACTAGCCTTGATCGAAAGAATCTCAGTTACAGGATCCAGGCTCTAAGTTCAAGCCCCACAACTGATAAAAAGTGGGGGCGGGGAGTGTATGTGAGGTACCCACCAATATACAAAGTAAGTAAGAAGTAGGGAATGGCACTAGCATTCCTTTCATTCAGTCCTGGGATCCAAGTACATTACTAATTATGCCATGTACTGAGTCCTTTTGGCTTGTATTTTCCAGATAGGATCTTGTGTTTTTGGAAGTGATCCTCCTGCCTTCCTCTCCTGAGATTACAGTTTAGTACTACTCGTACCTGCCTGAACTAGGGGTTCTTTAAGAAAACAAGCTTCTCCTCTTTTTTTTATTAAAGAATTTATTAACATTGATTTTTATATCATATTTCAAACGACATGTTTAACAAACAAGTATTCAAGAAGGGAATCTCTATATACAATCACTGGCACTTAGTTTTTAGGACATAATCAAAATTAGGCTAAGGATTTATATATCATAGATACATATTAATCAATGAAATAAAACATTATGTGTGTTTAGGAAGTGGTGCTGTGGCTCAAGGGATAGGATGTTTACTTTTTAGGGTCACACAATTAGTTTTGTAGCTGCTTTGAAGGAACTGAGTTAAAAAAAATGATTGGGAGAGGGTGCAGGGAGGGAAATGGGGACAAAAACACAACAGGGATTATCAATGTGTGAGAAGTAATGCACCTACTACCTGATGAATGTAACTGTCACCCCTCTATACATTATCCTGACAATAAAATAAAGTTATATTGTAGAACACACAGTGGTTGTTAATGTCCTGCAGTGTTAGTGTGCTAGGTTTTCCTGTGGAAAGTGCTCATCATATAGGGCTGGGTGCTAGGCCCTCAGCACCTCTGCCCTGTGTCTGCCTCTGTGCTATTTGGATTGGGTGCCGTATTTGAACATTCAGGGGAATACCCTGCTTTTGGCTAGGAATTTGCTTCCTTGATGGAGCCCAGAGATGTTTAATTTCAGTCCTATTGACCTTTGGGGCAAAATAATTATTTTGAGGGCTGTTCTTAGCGCTGCAATGCTGTTTTTTTTTTTTTTAGCAGCATTCCAGGCTTCTGTTTTATTAATTCAAGTAATACCTGGACCCTTCCTCAAATTGTGATATGACAGTAGCAAAAATGGCTCCAGACACTGCAGAATACCTCGAGGGGCAAAGCCAGTTTGTGGACAGCTGGTGCAGAGTGAGTGCCACATCCTTTTGGTGGTTAGCCTGGGGCCCTGGCAAGTGTAGATATTTTCAGCTTCACTTGCTTAGAGCTTCCTTTCCTGAGGAAGAGCAACTGTTCACCACACAGGAACAGCAGAGAATCCAACTAGGAAAAGGTTGTGTTGAGCAGATATGGTAAGGTTAGGGTTTGGGCTTGAAAAGATAAGTGGTATATGAGAGAGAGAGAGAGAGAGAGGGAGAGAGAGAGAGAGAGAGAGAGAGAGAGAGAGAGAGAGAGAGAGAGAGAGAGAGAGAGAGAGAGAGAGAGAGAGAGAGAGAGAGAGATATTAGTTGATTGAGAGACACTAACACACACCTTCCTCACCCTTCCACTCTGAGAATGAGGCTAGTCCTGGAAAAGAAATCTGAAGGAAGGGGTGGGGATGGTGTTTTGATCTGAGATACTATGGGGGAAGGTTGAGACTTCGTGAAAACAAACCTGATTCTCAAGAGTATTTATGGAGGCAATAATTATGGAAAAACACATAAAAATCACTTTCTGACTACTGGACTCAGTATTAATTGGCACTTTTATTTTTGTTTGTTTGTTGTCCCTGCTTTCCCCTAAATGGATTTTGAGTCTCCCATTCTGCTTTTTAAATAAACACTTCTCTACATAAACTGCTCCCCATCCCCAACCCACCCCCCACACCACAACTTCAGAATAATTTTGGAGTGCAGTGGTTTTATCGTGTGGAAATGTAGTACAGATGTTCAGAATTACCTTTTCTTTTCCTTCTTGAAAGCACTATGACCACACATGCTTGCTCTAAGTACTATTAAGTGTTTTTATTATTGCTATTAAAACTCTTGCTTCAGACAGAGGCCCACTACATCTCAAGTATGAGAAAATTCTAAAAGCAGCAAGTACTTAGGCATATTACACTAATGTATGAACTCAGCTGGCTATTTATGCAAATGAAACCTTTACTTTTTGACCCACTTGAACAAGTCCTCTAGTGTTAGCCTCCTTTCCTCACTCTAAGTGATGCAGGGTGTTAGTCACACCCCTCCCCTCCATTTTTTTTTCTATGTTAGGTTTTCCTCTTTCCCTGTATGAACTCAGCCTGATCAGCTAGGTGGGAGAATCTGGACTGCCAGGTGAAGTAGTTAGTGTATGATTTCAGTAGTTATTAATGGAGCTGAGCTGTCTTTTTGCAGAGAAATCTCACAGATTGGTGGCAGAGTTTCTGTGTTCTCTGAGTATCTCTCACTTTGGCTGGTGGTTATTTGTGAAGGAAATGCTTTATCAATATGTGACACATCTCCTGCTCAAAAACTTCCTCGAGGGAGTAGTTGCCACTCTAGCTTAACTTCTTTTCATTTTGTTAGTGTTGCTTTCCTCTTATGCCTCTTGGTAAGCCTTCTTTAAGCATGTTTCTCTAAAAAGTTGCAGTATCTATCCTCTACTGAACTCTTGGTTTAATTGCTTGAACCTGACATCAAGAAGTCCCTCACCACCTGTGTTCACTTTCAAGACAAATGATCTTTAAATCATCCATGCTGTTTTCATCTGCATCCCAACAAGAATCCAAAAGGAAGGCCTTTGTTAGGGTCCTTAAAGAAGCTGCAGAATCTGTGTTTATTATAGACAGCAGCAGTGACTGTAGGTATATGCTTCATGCCAGTGGTCTGTGTTGCAGTATTTTTATGATGTGTGCCAAAGCTTAGTGGATTTTAAAAACTGAAGCTTTAGTTGTTTTAAAAGTCACAGTGCTGCAGAAGGCCTGGTTTCTTGCCAGTTGTGCATTGGAAACCTGAGACACTGTAAAAATCTTGCCCACCCAAACCTCAGGAGCTTAGTATGCCTTTTAAGCAACACTTACAGGTAGAGTGACAAGGGGAGTTTAATGGGAATTAGAAGGTGATGTGCAGAGTGGTGACGTCTGGCACATGATGACGGAGAACTTGAAACATTTTTGAAAGCTCATTATCTTTGCGCAGTTTTCTATGCTGTGCTTATCTTGACATGCTGGCTCCTTGCTTCCCACCACTTCCTCTTATATAGAGGAGTTAAGAAAAATGGTCTATGGAGACTCGATTTCCTAAGCTCCAGCAGCCTTCAGAGGACTATTGTGGCACTGTGCATGTGAGAATCACTGGACCCATGGTGGAGAGACAGGAAGACTAATGGAATCTTATCTTGAATGTCCTGGTAGATGATGTTCAAAACGATCATCATGTTCTCTACCATTACTGTCTGGGTATAGGTATGTGGCTCAGTGCTGTACCTGGTACTCTTCAGAACAACTATGTGAAGTATGGATATGGACTTCATTCATTTCTCAATCATGGTAGTTAAATAACAGGCCCAAGACTTCACAGGGAACTTGACCTCAGGAGTGAGGACTGGTGCACTATGTACTCTTCTGTAGAAAGTCAGAATAACTTCTACTCATTTCTTCCAACTCATTTCTTCTCTTTTTCTCATTTGTTTTCTTTGAAACTCTTTTTCTATTTAAACTTCTCATCTGGTTTCTATTATGACTTCATTTAAAATCTCACTTTCTTAGCTAAGGATTTCTCTTAACCAATGCTGATGTTTTCATCTGCATTGTTGTTTGATGAGGTTAATTGCCCTAGTGGCTGCTCTACACTTTTGTAAGAGATCTGAGAATGTTAGGGAAATTGGCAGGACACTTTCAACCTACTAGCATTCTATTCAGCAGTGTTAATCCACCTCCTACAAAACCTTTGCACTCAGTTTGTGAGTTTTCCCTTTGGTCTAGAAGTTTTCTGTTTGGTCTTATGCAAGGCCCTTTGTATAGGCTCAACAAATATCATTTGTGTTTCCTTGAGAACAGTGAGGAATAAGCCAGAGTTGCCTTCACATCACTTAGTCTCCTTATAAAGCAATACTCTTTTCTTTCAAATCACTCCTCAGGACTAAACATTGCTGGTGACATTTTATTGGTTGTTTATTGGGGTCTAGGTATTCTGAGCTGTGAAAACAAGGGATATCTTTCTGATATCCTGTTACAATTGAGTGCTTAAGAGATAATTATATTGTGTAATAAATATCTGTATCTGTAATAAATATCTATCTATAATAAATATCTGTATCTGTAATAAATACTTATTCATAAATTAATTGAAATAAAACACATGTTAAATACATACAGAGTTTGCTAAAGAAATGTTGGTTTACTATTATTTTACCACACACACACACACACCCCTATACCTGTCTCCTCTAGAGACTGTATATCTCTTGAAAGTAATCATGTCTTATTCATTTGTAATCTCAGTAGCACTTTGGACATTATTCTTTATTCATTATTATTATTATTATTCATCCCTATCTGCCTCCCACCAAGAATGCAAATTATGAACAGAGATACAAATTTACTAGCATATAGTAAGCATCATAGCATTTGCTATGTATAGCAAAGTGGATGAAGAGAACATGAAATAATTAAACATCAATAAAACTCCTTGGATGTCAAATTCTTATGATTTAGCAATGTATCTTTACTAGAGTAATGTTTCATTTGTTCTATATAAACAGTGCTTATAATAGCTACACTTTATTGAATACTTAGTTTGTGCCAGGCAGTCACTGTAAATTTAATCATAGTTAGGATATTCTCCTTTTAACAAATGAGGATATGGAGGCAAGGAAGAGTTATAATTTGGTTGGGCTGACAGAGCTACCATGCTGTTATGATTTGAAAATAGACTTTTTTAAACAATCCCATTGCTGATAGTATATATCATAACTACAATAATATTAACAGTATTATAATCATAACAATATTAGCAATAATACTCTTAGATCTAACCCTTTTCTTTGAGTTGTTTTGCAGTCTGAACTCAGGACCTTGTGCTTACAAAGTAAAAATTCTCCCACTTGAGGCATGTCTGTGTTTGTGTGGTTTCTTTACTGACCCAGGTTTGCTTTCTCCTCTATCTTTGCCTGACCAATCCTTATTTCTCCTAAAATAGTCTTTGCAAGCTTACCCTCACATTTATTGTTTTTATTGTATTTTTAATTCAAATTATTTAGTGTTCTTATTTTATTTTATTGGTTCTTGACTGCATATATTTTTCATAGCAGTTACTAAATTAGCCTTTATCACTACACTGTGGAATAGCTGAAGGGCTAGCATAGCCCTAGGAATGTGGTGAGAACCCTACAGATAATTGTGGAATGATTCTGAAGTGATGCTCTTGGTGTTCTTTAGTAGATTTTAAACTGTTTATTTTTGTCAGTCATGTGACTTGAACTCAGGACCTGGGTACTATCCATGAGCATTTTTGCTCTAGGCTAACACTCTACCACTTTGAGCCACAATATCACTTCCAGTTTTTGAGTGGTTTATTGGATATAATAGTCACATGGACTTTCTTGCCTGGGCTGGCTTTGAACCATGCTCCTCAGATCTCAGCCTCCTGTGTAGCTAGGATTACAGATGTGAACCACTGTTGCCCAGCTTAAAACTGCATTTTAAGGGGGTGTAGTGCTGGAGTTTAGATTGAGTGCCTTGTTATTACATAGCTTTCTGCTTTATTGGTGCTCTATCACTTGCATCATTCCTCTGTTTCTCCTTTTTGTTGGTTATAGAACCTAATGGTCTTTTCTGCTTTTGTTGTTTTTGAACCCCTATTAGCCAGGTCTTATCTGAGCCTTCTGAGTACTTAGGGTTATATGCAGGAGGCTGGCACTTGTTCTCAAACTACTTTTAGACCAAGAAAAGAATAAAACTTCAAGAGTAATGCAGAGAATTTGTATATACCCTTTTTTCATATATTTTTCATTGTAATTAATAGAAGGGTTACATTATATTCAGCAGATAGAAGGTGCATTACTTCACAAACATTGATACCCTTTCTCATGACATGGTCCCCATTTCCCTCCCTCCACCCCACCCCTCATCTTGTTTTCCCCTCTTCCCTGGAAGTCCTTTCATTTAGCATCATTCTATATGGCTTTATGTATCTAGGTTTTGTTCTATTGTAAATCTCTGCTAGGAGAGCCCAAGGTTTTTACTGATTATGACAGATGAGGGAAACTATTGAGCCTATGTTCCTTTGAGTCTGGCTTACTTCACTTAATATGATTTTTTTCTAAGTCTTTCCATTTCCTTACAAATGGGGCGATGTCGTTCTTTCTGACAGCAGCATAGAATTCCATTGTGTATAAATACCACATCTTGTTGATCCACTCATCAACTGAGGGGCATCTGGGTTGGTTCCATATCTTTGCTATGGTAAATAGTGCTGCAATGAACATCATTGTGCCAGTGGATTTAGTATGTCCTTGTTTCTGGGTGGTTGGGTAAATGCCAAGTAGTGGAATTGCTGGGTCCTAGGGGAGTTCTATGTTTAGTCTATTGAGGAACTGCCATACTGCTTTTGATAGTGGGTATATACCCCTTTCTAAGTATCTCCTCCCTAATATTAACATTGTAACAAGTATAACTATTAAATCCCAAAATTCCCATTTTTGCTTGATAGAATAAAATATTAACCACAATGAATACCAGTCTCTTGTGGTTTGCAGCTGTCTCTTACCTGTCCCTTATCTTTCATAATCTTGTCACTCTTAAAGAAGCAGATGAATTACTTGACTCTTCCAGTATTTTATCCCATTTAGAATAAAGCCCTTCATTATTTTTATGAACTAGGAAGAAATGGTTCTATGTATTTCTTAGTAAATTGGGTCAAGGAGTTCATGATGATTCTGTTTTTGATTACTAGCAATCACACTAGTATGAGCTTTCCCTTGGAAATTTGGCCTGCTAAATGGCTTGTTGTCATCCACATGGCTAACATGGATCCATCATGGTGTTCTGGCATGGTTTTCAACACTCTATATTTAGTAACTCATCAGTTTAATCCTCAGAGATGCTCAAATAAAATGTACCTGTTCATCTCCTCTTGTTACAGTTGAGGAAACTGAGTCATAGTGCCCAGAACCTCATTGGGAGTCACTAGTACCAGGACAGTCACAAAGTCTGTATTCTTAGCTGTTAGGCTTCACTGACTCAACTGTGTATATGAGTGAGTGAGAGTGTGTGTGTGTGTGTGTGTGTGTGTGTGTGTGCGAGAGAGAGAGAGAGAGAGAGAGAGAGAGAGAGAGAGAGAGAGAGAGAGAGAGAGAGAGAGAGAGAGGGGGGGGGGAGGGAGGGAGATATAGGGAAAGAGAGACAGAGAGAGAGGGAGAGGGAGATAGAGAGAGACAGAGAGAGGCAGAGACAGAGAGAGACAGAGACAGAGAAAGAGACAGAGAGATAGAGACAGAGAGAGAGACAGAGACAGACAGAGTGAGAATGGATGTAGGCTTGGGTTGGGTGTGGTTAGTTGCAGCTGTTTTGGTCCAGGGCTTCTCAGAGGACTATATCAATCCATACTTTTTCCACAGCTGGATTCCATGCTGGTCCTTTTAATCCTGTTCCCACCAATTAGGAATTGGTTTTAAAAGTTAGATGATTGTTTGTAAGGTTGAATTAAGGTGATGACAGCAGGAACAGAGAAGGGAATTGAAGAGGATTCCTTGAAATAGGAACCACAGCTAAAAATGTCAAGAATGAGTAGGGTAGACATATCAGTGAAAAACTGTGTTTAGGAAAGCAGTGAAAAAAACTGAGATGGAAATATTCATAGAGGAAGGAGAACCAGAAAGCTGAATTTGTGAAGATGAGAATTTATTCATTTACATGCCTTTGTAAATTGGAATCCATTTACATGAGTTTAGAAACTGGGTGAACGCGGGCCTTGAAGTATGGCAATATCCCAGCATAATATTGATAGCAATAGCTAATGCTGAATAATAAAATATGGTTTCATATGTTTCTTGCCACCCGGGAAAGTCTGAGATGTCTGGACAGGAAATTAGAAAATTGTATCTAAAAATAATATTATCTTTTCCCTTTCAATATGACCTCCATTGCTAAGAAACAAAGACCTTAGAGAAAACTCTGACAGTTTCTGAAACTATGGTTTGTTATCAGCTGATCTGATTTTCTTCACTACAATGAAGTATACTTGTGAGGAAATTAAAATTCATCATATTCTAGCCATGGATTGTGTGGTGTCAACCTTTCTGCCTGGCTTTATTTAATTTTTGAAATATAGGAGTTACCTTAGACCTCAATACAACTTTACAAAACTGTTTAGAAAAGTTTCATTGAACTTGGGCCCTTCAGAGCAGGATTTTTCATGAAAGCACTATTTGCATTCTGGGATGGATGCTCCTTTGTTGGAGTGGGTGTTATCCTGCACATTGTAAGATGCCTAGCAATAGCCTTCATTTCTGCTACTGAGAGACACTGATAGCAGTACTTCTCCAAGTTGTGTTGATCAAAAGTATCTCCAGATATTGTCACAAAAAATCCTCCCTTACTGAGAACCAGCCAACAAATAATGAACATCTCTTGGGAGCTTGCTGGAAATGAGGTAGCTCAGCTTCAGGGCTCTAGGTCAGATTGTGAATTGTTGCAGCATCTGCAACAATGAACCCAGGAAGGTTTGAGAGATGTTGACCTGAAGATCTGCTCAAGGTTCACTTAGGTAGCAGAAGGGCAAGAGCTTTAGAGCTTGGCAGGACTTGCTATTAAGAGTGGTGTGACATTTGGGCAGGTTGGTAACGCCTTCTGAGATACTGGTTCCTCCTCTACAAAATAGGACTTGAGAAAATCTCTGTCATGGAATTGAATGAGCAAATTGACCTGAAACAATGAGAGGGACACCGTGTTTTCATTAGAATTTTAGCTCGGCTGGTTTCCTTTCCCTGTCTTTATGAACTTATTTTCCTTGGCTGCTGCTTTCCCTGTTATTTGTAGTGATGGTAAAAGAGGGTGAGCAAAAGCCGTATGTCTGAGTTAGTGCTCCACCAGTAGAGTAGGCCATAAAGAATCTGCTTGTTTACAGATTTTTATTTTTGAATGATCTACTTTCTTGAAGCTGTGGCTCTTGTGGTCTGGCTCTCTCATTGCTTAGGAAACTGATTTCTGGAAAGCTCATTACTCTGAACTTTGTGAACTCTTAATGGTCTCCTTTCAAGGACAGAATTTAAAGGTGGGAAAGGTGGAGTGGATGGCAACTAAATGTAAGGCTACTTAAGGAAGACTTAGCTCATAGGATAAACTTGATTTTTATGCTGTAGCAACTGGATTTTGAAGGGGGTATTATTTTTGTGACCATTAATATAATTGTTGACTATCCAAGGCAAGAATAGATTGACTGCTTTGGAACTTCAGGATTTTCCCTTTCCCCCTTTTTTTCTACCATGTCATTGGCTTAATCTAGCATGTGTTTTAAAATCTTCTTTCTGATTCATTAAGAGTAGCCATTCTCATAAGTTTTGATCAGTTTAATTTGACATAGCTATATCAGGCAACATTTATTTTAAAACAATAAATATATAATATAGGTGTATACATAAAATCATATACTCAGAGAAACTATTGAATCTGATTTTTCATGTAGATTATAAGTACAATCTTGTGATGTTTTGTCCAGTGACTACATATAGGGTGGTGATCCAGTAAGACCATAATAAAGGTGGAACATTTCTGTTGCCTAGTGATGTCATATTGTCATCTGCTTAGATACACAAACACCATTGGGTCTCAGTTGGTTATAGTTTTCACTACAGTAATGTGCTGTGCAAGTTAGTAACTGAGAGGCAATAGTCTCTTCCATATAACCTAGCTGTGTCATTAACTGTATCCCCAAGGTCTTTGCCAATATGTTCTTTGCTGTTTACTTAGTAATGAAATACTTTGCCTAATAATGTATTTCTGAGAAGATATTCTTCCTTTTAAGTTCTGCATCACTGTAATTAGCTTATGTAAAGTCCCATACCACAGAAATGTGAAGGGCCATTATGAAGAGAACTGTTGTATATGGTTGGACACTGTACAAGTATAGGGGCTATTTATACTGAGTACTTGCATTAAAACAGGAAATTTCCTACATAATCTAGATGGAGTTGGTCACTCTATGCTTGCATGTCCTGGTAGAGACTAGGTAAGGATAAGGTAAGAGGCTCTAGCTTGCTTTATACCCCTTCATCTTGTTCCTCATATTCTGGATAGTTTGAATGGCAGTGCAGATTTTCTATTATTTTTTTTAGAAGGCAAAATAATGGTGAGAAGGAAGTACAGCTCCCTCTTAGGCCCTAAGTTCAGCCATGGCCTTCCTGAATAGTCTTTCTAGAAGTGAAAGGAAATTATAAATAAATACATAGACGAATAGCCTGCTATTCTGGTGGGAAATACATATGGTAGCTCAGTGTGGTCCACTGTAGTCACATTTCAGTCACGATATGTCTTGGCTTTGCTAACTTGAAGGGTTTTAATTACGCGGAGATAGTTATCCCTCATATGATCTTACCCTGCATGAGAGCTTTCTCCCTCTGTAACAGGACTTTAGGAAGTAGAATTTAATGTTTAATAGTTTGTTTTCCTAAACTACAAAGCATAGTAATAAATATGGTTGTTTTGAAATGGAAAGTTACTTGTTTTGAAGTGTCTGCTCCTGTGGGGAGAGTCCTTCAGGTTTGATCATCTCATATGGGTGATCTGACTGAAGGCTTTGGCAATTGATTCCTTTTTTGTAAAAGTTAGAATATTTTATCTTTTCAAAGGCCTTATCTCTAAAATATATCTATAGCTAAAAAATTGAATCTCTCCAAAATAAATCTTCAAAGAAACAACCATCCCGTTAAAAGACAGGCTAAAGACTTAGAGACTTCTCTGAAGAGGAAATAAGATTGGCCTATAGACACATGAAGAAATGCTGCGCAACTCTGGCCATACAAGAAATGCAAATCAAAACAACTTTGAGATTCCACCTCACTCCAGTTAGAATGGCCATGATCAAGAAATCTAATAACAACAGATGCTGGCGGGGATGTGGCCTGGAGGGATGGCTACTATACTTTTGGTGGGAGTGTAAATTTTTTCAACCACTCTGGAAAGCAATATGGCGGTTCCTCAAAAGACTAAACATAGAACTCCCCTATGACCCAGCAATTCCACTCCTTGGCATTTACACAAATGTCCAGAAACAAGGACATATTAAAGCCACTAGCACAATGATGTCCATTGTAGCACTATTTACTGTAGCTAAGATATGGAACCAACCCAGATGCCCCTTAGTAGATGAATGGATCAAGAAGATGTGGTCCTCATACACAATGGAATTCTATGCAGCCATCAGAAAGAATGACATTGCTCCATTTGTAAGGAAATTGAAAGACTTGGAAAAAAATCACATTAAACAAAATAAGCCAGACCCAAAGGAGAGTAAGCTCAATGGTTTGTAATAATTAGTACTCATCTAGGACCCTCCTAGCAGAGGATTACAATAGCTCAAAACCTAGTTACATAAGGCCATGTAGGATGAGACTAAATGAAAGGATCTCTAGATATGGAAATAAGAGCTTTCTCTTGTGTGACTGTTGTCCTTTTTGAATTTTTTTATTTATTAAAGAATTTATTAACTTTGATTTTTACATCATATTTCAAATGATATACATAGATACATATTAATCTATGTAATAACACATGTCTATAGAATCATAAATTTTTATGTCTATGTAGTTGTGTTTATATTTCCAATACCATGTCTATAGAATTGGGTATGCAAATATTGAGTCATCACTCTTATATTGTTTGGATGTAGTAGCCACATATTAAGGATACCATGCGCCTTTTGTTCCCTTGGTCTTGACTTGTCTCATTCAACATGAGTGATTATTGTTCTTAATGTACTATATTATTTCTCTTCTCTTTTTTTTTGCCTTTTGGTTCATCTCATATTGTTATGGTATCTGACTTCATTACCTGGTATATTGTACATATGTTTATTTGTTTATTTGAAATAGGAAAGGGAAGGGGGGAAATAAGATGTTGGGAGGGGGTGGGGGGAAGGAAATGGGGACAAAAACATTAGAATGGGTATCAGTGTGTGAGAAGTAATGCACCTACTACCCGACAAATGTAACTGTAACCCCTCTATATATTACCCTGATAATAAAAAATAAAATAAAAAATAAATATTGTGCTTTAAAAAAATATTTTGTCTTTTTCAAAAAAATGCTCGTAGGTTCTCATTGGATGCTTAAAAATTTGTCTTCTTAACTGTCATTTAGTATTTTTGCCTACCTGATTTCTTCCCCCCTGCCCCCATTTAGATAGTTTGGGTGTGGAGGGAGACAGCTCTTTGTCCTCAGGACATCTGCTGTTTGTTGTTGTAGCTGACCTTGGAATGCAGTCACAGGAATGGCTTTCACTATAGAGTATCCATATGTACTGCCTCACTAACTGATAGGGTGAGAGACAGGAGCTTTCCTCCTAAGATTATTCCCCAAGTGACCAGACACTTGCTTTTAATGTGTTAGCATTTCCCCAAATGATGAAGCACTTCTAGGGAGTATCTTTAAATATGAAAACTATTTTAACTCCTTCTTAGATTACTTATGTACAGAATGGTTCTAGCAGATTGGAACCTTTCTTTGTATCTCAGTGTCAATATTAGCATTATCTGTTATTTTTCTTCTCCGCAGAGGGGTAGGGGTGGGAAACTTTACAGAGTCTTGGGGATGTGGAGTTATTTGCCTCTTTCTTAAGTGTTCCCAGATGACTGCCTTTTAATGTCTACTCCATTGTTATGATTTTTTTCCATCCTGGTTCCTCCTATATGGCTAGAGATCACTCCTCATGGTTGACAGTATTTGTGTCATTTCAACTTTTGGCTGATGATTTGCTATGGACAGGGGATTATTAAAGAGGGATAGAATAACTTGAATCTGAGATCTAGAGTACTTAGAGTTATAGATTCACCTGTGAGTAAACCATATGTCTTAGCATTTAGATTAGCTCATCTAAGATGGACTTCTAAGAATTGTGGGGCCATAGGACTTCTAAGTAATTGTGGGTTTTGATCCTGGTGACACATTGAACTGGAGGAAAACATCATTCTTCAGAATATTGACCTGGGAAGCAGAGATAGGAAATGAGAGGTTTGAAGATAGCCCAAGCAAAAAAGTGAGAACCTGTCACAGTAATAAGCTAGGTTGGTGGTACCAACACATCTGTATTCTCTCTCTTTTTCCTTCCTTCTTCCATTCCGCTCTCTTCTTCCCTTTCTCTCTCTCCCCTCCCACTCTTTCAATCTCTTGGCAGTACTGCATTTGAATTCAGGGATGTGAACTGTTGGTCTGTTACTTAAATTAGCCCTTTTTGCTCTGGTTATTTTTGAGATAAGGTCTTGGACTGTTGTGATTTTGTCCTGGGCTGGCCTGGACTGCAATCTCCCTATTCTACAATTCTTGATATAGCTAGAATGACAGCATATGCTGTATGCTACTGCATCCAGCTGTTGGTTTAGGTGGGAGAGGGTCTTCCAAACTTTTTACTTGAGCTGGCTCAATTCTTTATCATCCGCCATGTGGCCAAGATGGTGCTGGTTAGATTCAACTTGTACTTCACTAGGATACATAAAAGAATTATCCAAAACGGAGGATTTCCCTTCTTTTGTTGTATCCCCTGCCACTCAAAAGAGAAAACTTTGCATTTGTCTTCCCTTTTCTCCCCATACTGTCAGTTACTTACATATGAAAGAAGAAGGGCAAATCTCATGTATGAGAACAGGCTTTTTGAAGAGAAGAGAATTATTGAATACAATTTCAGTGACTATACATTTTCCATGAATTAATATTTAGCATGTGCAGAAGATTGTATTTTAGATAAACACGGTTTATTTATATGATTAAACAGTTTGTTTCTAAACATTCACTTGGTGAATGAATAAGATCCGATTTTCATAATTTTAACTCCTTTAGTAAATATAATGGGCAAATAAAAAAAATCAAAATTCAAGTTGTACAAGTGGAATTCTGGGGCACTTTCTGTGATTTTTTTTCTGTTTCTACATCTTGAATGTCAGGTAGAAGAAATTATGATTATTGTTATTATTTTGTCAGTGGTAGGACTTGAACTCAGGGCCTACGTGCTATCCTTGAGCTCTTTATATTCAAGGCTAGTGATTTACCATTTCGAGCCACAGTACCACTTCTGGTTTATTGGACATAAGAGTCTCATGGGACTTTTTTACCCCAGCTGTCTGTGAACTGTGAATCTCAGAACTCAGTCTCCTGAGTAACCAAGATAACTGGATTGAGCCACTAGCACCCAGAATAATTTATTTTTCATTTAATTTTTAAATTGTTATTTTATAGGTAATGTACAGAGCAGTTACAGTTTCATAGGTCAGGTAATGTGTACCTTTCTGGACAGTGACACCTCTTCCTTGCTCTTGCCCAGTTTTCCTTTCCATCTCCATTCAAAAATTGTATAGTTCATTTTTAAGTGTCTAGTGAGTACCACTGCTGCATTTGTTCACCCTTTGTCCCTCCATTTCTTTCTTTCTTTTTTTTTAAAATGGTTGTTGTTGGGGCTTGAATTCTGGGCCTCAGTGCTGTCCCTGTGCTCTTCAGCTCAAAGCTACTGCCCTATCCCTTTAGCCACAGTACCACTTCTGGTTTTCTAGTGGTTAATTGGAGATAAGTGTGATGGACTCTAGCACCTGGGCTGGCTTTGAACCGTGGTCCTCAGATCTCAGCCTTCTGAGTAGCTAGGATTACAGGCATGAGTGTCCCTCAGTTTCTGTGAGAAGAAATTATTTTTCAAAAGTTTGTCACTTAAAAAATAACATGGAAGAAAGACAGCCTCTTTAACAAATGGTACTGGCAGAATTGGTTAAGCACCTGTAGAAAACTAAATCTGGTTCCTTATATGCCCTCTACCAGAATTAATTCCAATTAGATCAAAGACCTTGAGGTAAAAGCAGATACTCTGAAAACTTTGCAGGAAGGAATAGGAGATACACTATGACTCCATTGGCACAGGACAAAACTTTCTTAATAAAGGTCCAGAAACACGCAAATTAAAGTTCAGACAGATGGGATTTCATTAAACTGCAGAGTTTCTGTATGGCAAAGGACATAGCTAGCAAGTTAAACAGAAACTCCATAGAGTGGGAGAAGATCTTCATTAGGGCCTCATATCTAAAATATACCTACAAGTCAAAAAACTTGAATCTATCAGAAAAATCCTCAAAGACACAACTATTAAAAGTTGGGCTAAACACCGATATCCCAATGTCATTCTTTAAAGAAATAGAACAGGCAGGGGAGGGTGATGGGTACCAAGACATGTGAAAGGGTATCAATGTATGTGAATTAATGCACCTTCTACCTGGCAAATATCATGTAACCCTTTTATCAATTACAATAAAAAATTATAAAAAAATAAAATAAAAATAAATAAATAAATAAAATGGCAGAAAAGCATAAAAAAAAGAAATAGAACAGGCAATCCAAAATTTCATATGGAATAATAAAAGACCCCCGCATAGCAAAAACACTTCTTAGCAGAAAGAACAGCGCAGGAGGAATTTCAATACCAATCTTTAGACTCTATTACAAAGCTATAATAATCAAAACAGCCTGGTACTGGCACAAGAACAGGCCTGAAGACCAATGGAATAGAACTGAGGACCCAGATATTAAACCACAGACATATGGCCACCTAATCTTTGATAAGGGAGCCAAAAAAATAGAATGGAAGAAAGACAGCCTCTTCAACAAATGGTGCTGCCAGAACTGGTTAAGCATCTGCAGAAAACTAAAATTGGATCATTCTTTGTCACCCTTCTCTAGAATTAACTCCAAATGGATCAAAGACCTGGAGGTAAAAGCTGACACACTGAAAACTTTACAAGAAGGAATAGGAGATACAGTAGGTCTCCTTGGCACAGGTTGAAACTTTCTTAATAAGGACCAAGAAACACAACAAATCAGAGAAAGGCTGGATAAGTGGGACTGCATTAAACTGCAGAGCTTCTGTATGGCAAAGGACATAGCTAGTAAATTAATTAGGAAGCCTATAGAATGGGAGAAGATCTTCACCAACCATACAAAGGGCAAAGGCCTCATATCTAAAATATATCAACAGCTCAAAAAATTGAATCATTCCAAAACTAATCTCCAAAGAAACAACCATCCCATTAAAAGATGGGCCAAAGACTTAAAGAGAATCTTTTCTGAAGAACAAACAAAAATGGCCTATAGACACATGAAGAAATGCTCAACATCTCTGGTCATAAAAGAAATGCAAATCAAAACAACTCTAAGATTCCACCTCACTCCAGTGAGAATGGGCATGATCAAGAAATCTAATAAAAACAGATGCTGGAGGGGATGTGGCCAGGAGGGATCACTACTACACTGTTGGTGGGAGTGTAAACTTGTTCAACCACTATAGAAAGCAGTATGATGGTTCCTCAAGATACTAAACATAGAACTCCCCTATGATCCAGCAATTCCACTACTTGGCATTTACCCAATCATCCTGAAACAAGGACATACTAAATCCACTAGCACAAGGATGTTCATTGCAGCACTATTCACCATAGTAAAGATATGGAACTAACGCAGATGCCCCTCAGTTGATGAGTGGATCAACAAGATGTGGTATTTATACACTGTAATGTCTGCCAGAAAGGAAACTCCATGCAATTCAGGAGAAGAGGGTTTATTGTGTGAGGAAAGAGCAGACTCCTGCCACACAAGATGGAGTCCGGGCAAGCAAGAGAGCTTAGGGTGGGAAGTGAGAGAGGGGTATAGACACAGGGGAAATGGATGTGATCTCAGAGGATGGGGAAATACCTCAGTGGGGACCTCCCACTGCCCCTAGGCATGCCAGTTACCAGGGTTACAGGTGCTGGGCGGGGATTTCCAGGGTGCAGTGGGAGCGAGCCAAGGGAAGAAGTCATTTCTTCCAGTCAGACCTAACATACACAATGGAATTCTTTGCTGCCATCAGAAAGAACAACATCACCCCATTTGTAAGGAAATGGAAAGACTTAGAAAAAATCATATTAAGTGAAATAAGCCAGATTCAAAGGAACATAGGCTCAATGGTTTCCCTCATTTGTCATAATCATTAGAAATCTTGGTCTCTCTTAGCAGAGATTTACAATAGAGCAAAACCTAGATACATAAAGCCATATACAATGATGCTAAAGGAAAGGACCTCCAGGATATAGAAATAAAAGCCATATAATGAGTGATTGTTGTTCTTAATGTACTATGTTTTCTTTCATCTCTTTTGCTATCCCTTGGTTATCTCATATTGTTACAGTATTTCACCTTGTTATCTGATATATTGTATATATGCTTATTTGGTTATTTGAAATAGGATAGGGAAGGGGGGAAAACAAGATGTGGGGCAGGGGTGTGGGAAGGGAAATGAGGACCAAGACACAAGAAAGGGTATCAATGTGTGTGAAGCAATGCACCTTCTATCTGGTGAATATAATGTAATCCTTCTATTAATTATAATAAAAATATATGGAAAAATTATATATTTCATTTTCAACAGTGTCTAGGAAGTAGAATTGTCACATTTGAAAAATGACATCAGAATTGGTTATTTGAAATTGGATAGGGAATGGAGGAAAACAAGATGAGGGGTGGGAGTGGGGGGGAGGGAAATGGGGACCAAGACATGTGAAAGGGTATCAATGTATGGGAATTAATGCACCATCTATCTGGCAAATATCATGTAACCCTTCTATTAATTACAATAAAAAAACATGAAAAAATGACATTAGAGCAAAGTATCTGAAAGAACAGAGAATTCCAAAGACAGGCTGTGCTGAATTAGTTTCATTTTAATTGTAAATTTTTATTTGTTTTCACTTTAGTATGAGGTGGTTGGTACTTTAACATGAAGTCACCAAATTCCATGAGAATATAGGCCACCTTGGTGTTGTCCTATAATTTCTGACATGGTAGAAGTTCCCTTTAAGTCTCTTACACTATTTTGCCCTATTTTTTTTTAAGTGAGTTTGGTAAACTTCTTGTGCTACATACATATTAAACAAAGTATTATTAAACCTGATGTATGGGTAAGAGCCATACTCACAAGATGTCTTAGTGTGTTTTCTGTTGCAATGACAAAAATATCAGATGATACATAGAGTTTGTTTGCCTGGTAATTCTGGTGGCTGGGATCTCATTGCCATCTGGCAAAGGCTTCTCACTGATTCCTAGCACAGAAGAAGGCCCTGCTTGTCCTTCCTAGATTGGTCTCTCATGGTTTTTTTCCACATTTTTTATTGTTGGGATATTGTATCCTCGTTTTCTTTTTTATAAAAGTAAAAATATCATCGGGGTTCTCACTCTCATGACTTCATCAAATCTTAATTACTTCCTACCTACATCCTTAAGTATTTATTACCAAATACTCTTAATAAATATGAATTTAGGAATTGAATTTTTATCTGGTTTCCAGTAAGGATATGATTTCAGGATCATGGTTTGAATCCAGCACAGGCAGAAAAGTTTGTGAGACTCTTATTTCAAATTAACCAGAAAAAAAGCTGGTAGTAGAGATGTGGCTCAAGTGATAGACTTGAGCAAAAAAGCCAATATAGAGCCCAAGGCCCAGAGTGCCATATTGGTGTGAACACGTACACACACACACACACACACACACAAATTGAGTCTTTAATGTACAAACTTTTGAACTTTAAACTAGGCAGTGGCTATAAAATTACTAAATTCTTCTATTTTTGTTCTAATTCTTGAAATATCAATATTAATTTATCTTTGAGGCAGATGCCATGAGAATGGCCCCCCCTTTTTTTTCGCCAGTCCTGGGCTTGAGCTCAGGGCCTGAGCACTGTCCTTGGACTTTCTCAAGGCTAGAGCTCTACCACTTGAGTCTCGGCACCACTTCCGGTTTTTCTCTATGTATGTGGTACCAAGGAATCGAACCCGGGTCTTTATGCATGCTAGGCAAGCACTTTAACCACTAGGCCAAACTCCAGGCCCAGAGAATGGCCCTTTATCAGGGTAATTTCCTCAAATATTTCTGGGTGTGTAACTTAAATGAGCTCTAAAAGTGATCTTTAAGAATTATTCAGAGTAGACATGGAGCATTGGGGCTGGGAAAGAAAAGAATGAGGCCGTTAGGTTTAGTTTGGGTTAAGTCACCTAAACTACCAGTGGTTCTCAGTTTTATCATACCTGAAAACTTTAAACTGTGATGGAGTAAAAAAAAATATATTATACAAAGTGAGCAAAGTTCCAGTTTATGTATGCAGAAATATGATATCTAGTTTGGAAATGAATTTTCAGTGTTTCAGAGCAGTTTATCCAATGGGTCATCTGAAAGGTGGATAGGATCTGCTTCATTCCAGAAGTTGTACATACTATTATCTCATTTTATCCTCAGAAACTCTAAGATGGATGTTATCAGACCAATTTTACAGACCGTAACCTAGTAACTTAAGCATTTCTTAGGGCCACATGTACACACTTAATTGAGTACACCACTGAACTCTTTTCTCTACCCCAGGTTGCCTCCCATTAATAAAGGATTAGTTAAAAAATTACTGCCTGTAGCAATAGAAGATACTTACGATATATTTTTCTGGAAATCAGTTTTCTGGAAATCTACATGTTAATGAGAGGAAATATGTTTTCATCACATAAATTTTGAGTAAATTCTCATTTGAAGCTATTAACCCTAAAGCCACAATCAGCTTATGTTAATTAAGTTTTGTGTCTAGTGCTGGTATTGAGTACTAAATTTATTTCAAATTGATTTTAATTACCTGTTGGGAATAAGGATTTAGTTGGATGTTTTTTTTTTATTTGGCAACATTATCCAGTGGGACTTTCATTTGTGGTGGGTGCTAGTTCCTTCTAGCTCCCGTGTACCTCTCTCTTGGTTGTTTGAAGGTATTGTTTTCTCCGTGGAAGGGATCACTTTTGAGCTTCCAGAATGAGGTGAAAGAATCCCAGTAATCTGTACATCAAACTATATATGGCAAAGAGGGAGGATTTTTCTTGTTCATACAGGTAGAAATCCAATTTGGAGTCTGTTTTTAAGCCACCATGTCTCAACTTGTTACAAGGTTCCCACTTCTCCAGGATCTTGTCACATGCAGTTTCATTATTAGGTCTGAGGTAGAGACTGAGATCCTGCATTTCTAACAAGCACGAGTTTCCAGAGTCTACTTGGAGCCACAAGGACATAAACCATGGAGAATGCTGATGGCAGGAGAGGAGCTTTTTCTCCCAATGGCAAGCAAGTTCAACTTACTGGTAGAAAGAGGCAGATCACAGTGGATGAGGTTGGACCTCGAGAGAAGGTCATGCCCGAGAAGAGATTGCCTGTACTTATTCATGTGAAGAAGGTAGGAAATAGATGCCTCCTCACAACTGCAAATTTCCCATGAGGATACCTTTCTCCAAAGGAAAGTGTGTGTATGTGTGTGTGTGTGTTTGTGTGTAGTTCCAAGGGTACCTTGGGGAGACTAGTTGATGTACACACAGTAGGCCTCGAGTGGATATTGGTAGTCACTGAGGACAACTTAACAGGGACATACCTGTAGTGTAAACAACCAAGAGGTCTGTAGCCTTGGAGGGGAGCTGTGACAGGTGCTGAGAGGCTTGGGATGGTCAAAAGAAGGACTTAGAGTTCCTGGGCCTTGTTGGAGTCTACTGAGTAGACTAAATCACCAGCAGTTGATACCATAGGCTAAACCAGAGCTATTAGCTAATCTGATATTATCTGTAGAAGACAAACATATTCCAGAAACAGCTTTCCCAATGTTGACAATGCAGACGTGAAGATGAAGAAAGGAGAGAATATTATCATCCGATTATTCACCAAGAGATAATTGAGTTGTTGTTGTTGTTGTTTTTTGCAGAGGGAGGGGCATGCTTGCTAAGCAAGTGTTTTCCCATGCTCCAAGACCTTTTCGGTTTAATTTCTCAGATAGAGTTTTGGACTATAATCTTCTTACCACCGCCTTCTGAGCAGCTGAGACCATAGACATGAAACTTACATATCTAGCCATGACCAGATAATCACCAAGATTAAATTAATTGCATCTTTAGCCTTCTACTAGTAGGTATCATTAATAATTTATTAGTTGCATTGAAATTTGGAGAAAAACTGAATTGTATTTTTGCAAATAAAACACATCCACGTTTTACACATTATTTAACTGTTACTATAATTCTTAATCAGAATCAGCTAAATGAACTTTCTTTTTTCATGTAAGAGACTAAACTATACTTGTAACATATTTGTTGGGTATTAGTATACGTCCTTGTTGTGTATTATTTTAGTTACTTTAGGAGGTAATTACAGTTACTATTTCAAGACAGCTGTCATTCCCACTTCACATTTTCCTCTTGAGGAAATTGAGGCTGGGAGAAGCTAACTCACTTGTCTCAGCTTAGTCAGCTGATGATGGTAAGGAATAAATGAATGAGGCTTAGACTTAGTGATTTAGCATCCTTCTTAACACTGGGCTTGACACATTACAGATCACAGTCCGTGTCTGAGTGAATAAGTGAATGATGGTCTAAATGTGTGGTGGTGTCATCTGACTAGTTGGTAGGTGAGGAAATTCCGTTCTGGGCATGAGAAGGGAAGATTCCTCAATGACTTTGTTGTCCCCAGTGGACTGTCCTAGCTCAGAGCTGAGCCTTTGGGCAATATTTCTGGTTCCTGTCAGAAAGTATACACACAGGGTGCAAGACTGTAGACTCTATAAGCTGATGTTCTGGGAATGAGAAAGAAAAGGAAAAAAAAATAAGCTTTGTGGTTTAAGGACTCTTAAAAATGTTGTTTACTCTTGAACTGAATATAGTTTGGGGGAGACATAGGAATAGGGGCAAAGAAAATATCTCAGGTGACTTCATGCCTTTTAGAGTCACTTTACAACTTCCCATCATGCTGTTGTAATCCATGGGCAGGATAAAATGGGATTGCCTTCCAGGGAATACGTAAAGAAATCACAGCCAGCACTAAGTTGTGCCAATTTCATACTTGGGCTCCAGCCCTCTCCCAACCAGTCCAGCCTAACTGACAATGCTTTTGTCTGGTTTCCACATTGCATTTGGATCCCCGTTAATCCGATTAAAACGCCAATCCCATACATAGTATTAAATCTCCTGCTAAGACTTTGAGGTTGAGTTCCTAATTAACAGCTTTTCTTCACCTACCAGAAGCACAAGACCCATTGAAGACCTATGCTTTTAGAGTTTAGGGAAACTTTAGAATTTGTATCTCACATACCAGTGCTTTAAAGCCTGGCATGTATGCAAACAAGTGCGTATTTCCAGAGCCTTCCAGTTGCAGAGCATGTTTGACAAAGAATGGTCTGTGAGTGTTCAGCTCACTTATAGTTACCTGTGAAGCCTCCCACTTATAACTGAGGGCCAAGAAGTTCACAGGTTCAGTATCCATTAGAATAATCCTTTGGGAAAAGAAAAAAAAAGCTGGTAAGCAGAAATGAATCTTGCTGATTTAAGTGACTGTCACCCTTTTGTATGTCATCTCCACAATAAAAACTAAAAAAATGAATCTTGCCTTTGGATTCTATAATTCCATTCTGGAACGTATTTGGAGATAATGTTTTTGTGCAGGAAAAAGTTTGTTTTTTTGTTAAGAAAAGAAAACTTTTTTTTTTTTTTGCAGTGCTTGGGTTTGAATTCAGGCATTTGAGTCACTCCTTGATCCTTTTTTGCTTTTGTTGTATTCAAATAGTGTGTCTCTTTGCACAGGCCACCCCTGGGCCCTACTATTCCCATCGTCTCATGTAGTTTGGATAACATTGCCATGTCCAGTTCCTTATTGGTTTTGGTTGAGGTCTCACAGTTTCCTGGCTAGGGTTGCCCTCTAACCATGATTCTTAGCATTTTACGTAGCTAGGATCATGGATGTGTGCCACTATGCCTGCTGAAAAGCTTTATTAATCAAGAGAAAATTTAAATTTTTCCAAATGGAAATCTGGCATTAGTAGAACATCATATATACTATGATCTAAAAATACCAAGTAAAGTACTTTATTCCTTATATTTACTTTTAAATCTCCAAGTTACTATACGCCCTTTTCTTTTTAAAATTAATATTCTCTTGTACTGCAATTAATAGAGGGGTTACATTATATTCGCCAGATAGAAGGTGCGTTACTTCACATACATTGATACCCTTTCTCAAGACATGGTCCCCATTGCCCTCCTCCACCCCTCCCCTCATCTTGTTTTCCCTCCTTCCCTATCCTATTTTAAATAACCAAATAAACACATATACAATATACCAGATAATAAGGTAAGATACTGTAACAGTATGAGAATAACCAAGGGACAACAAAAGAGATGAGAAATAACATAGTACATTAGGGACAACAATCACACATTATATGGATCTTCTTATAAGCTCTTTTCTATCCTAACAGAGTGGGTTGTGGAGTCAGCTTGTAAACACTTAATTCCTTTAATATAACCACCTGTGAGGTGCGATGAAAATCACTGATGCAGGTGTCAAATTTGGAAATTTGGCTGTAGCTAATGCTGTTCCTGACAGAAGTGGGTCAGGGTCTCCTCAACAGCCCTACCTGAATATAGTAGTTGGCCATTATCTGCATAGTTGATGGCTTTAGAGGCCCCTGTGTACTTACATTTCAGGATATTTTGTAACAATAGGGCCTTGGATACAATGGCCCTTGTGATTCCAGTGTTATCATCCCACATAATATTTTCCTTGGGTAAACATAAGGCATAACCCTCTTTGCACATATTATTTTAGATTCTATGTCTTTGATTTCCACAATTACTGTTAGTTATTATGCATTTCCTGCAGCCTTACAGGCTCCCAACTGAGGGAGACAAATACACATCTCATCCATGCTCATATGGGCAGCATCCAAACTAATGTTCACACATTCTTAGATTGTGCAGCTGCAAATATGTAACAAGCATAACAAAAGAACAAAGAAATGTGTGCTGACAGGTAGCTTTAAGACTTCTCTGTAGTGAAAGATACAGTAAAGATTATAACTTGGAGAGTATTTGGAAGGTAAAATCAATGTGGTCTAGATGCAATAGACCTTGTAGCTTAACAGTTACATGACCCAGGCCTTCTACAACAGAATTCCAGTGCTAGAGAGGAGAAGCAGGGGTGTCATATGCAGCCTCCTCAGTTTCCACTCACCTGTTGAACCTCTGATTGGCTACCAGACAGTCCTGGGAATTTGGGCAAGTTGCTTATATTTGCTGGAGCCCTCATGGATAAAATGTGGGAGGCAGGAGCTAGGTTAGATAAGCATTTCCTCAATATTGTTTTAAGGAAATCCAATACTCTTTGAGGAATTTAAAAGCATCCACAAATACAATTTTCCCGATCAATTTAAGTGAAAAGTACCACTTTTGCTGAGATTCCTAGTGTGTTAGTATATACAAGACTGGCAAGCATCCTGTAATAGAGATGTCTTTTCTATACTTCTTTATTTAGCAGGTCTCAAATACATTTGATGACAGAATCGTGTTATCAGGGAACATATTTTGGGAAACACAGAACTAAATTTCTTCCAAGATTCTGGGGTTTTAAACACATCAAGCAAGATGTTGCTTAGCGATAATAGAGCTTCCTCATTTTCCCACTAGATGGCACCCTTGAATGACATTTATTTTTCTTTTTAGCTGGTATTTGGATACCAGTATAGCAGGAAAGCGCAGATCACTTATAAAACTGATCCTGAGGCTATTCTGGTAACATTTTATAAATCATTTAAAGTGATATAGTTGTATCAGCTATAGGAATAGATACTACCTGAGACTGACATGGTAGATGCGTTGTCTTACTCCTGTTAAAAAACAAAATGGTTCAAGCAATACCAGGATAATTTAAAATTATACTCCATTTGGATTTTTGTACTGGCATTTGGATTGTTCTATTTATCAGCTTGGAATGTTGACCCCTAAAACTATTGAACTCTGATAATGGTTGGGAAACTAGTTACTCCTGTGAATAAGAATTGTCTTTAGCCAATCCATGTGTGCAACTTGGTTCAGGACCATCGAAATAGTATTGCATTGTGATGGCAGCACCCCTTTAGAAGGCCTCTCTCCAGGAAGCCTGTGTTAAGTGGTCTCTTACAAATCTCCTTCAAGTTCTAGTAAATTTTCTATTGGCTCTTTATTAAAAATAATTTGTGATTAAGCATTAAGGCTTTGCTGGTCTGTGGGTTAGTCTGTCAGTCAGTCTTTTTACTGAATCTCCTGTTGTAAGCGTAAGCATACTAGCAACTCATCAGCCCCCTCCTTGGAGTTCATGGAATTTCACACATCACTTTAAATGTGCCCAGGAGTTTTAGAAAATGAAGGCAACTTGACTTTGGAATAGTCCTGTTCAGATTTATTCAACTGAAGGATGTTTACCTATTAGAAATGTGTTCCTTTTTAATGATGGAAAGGGAGCTTTAAAAAATATAATGAGGCTTCCTGAACTGCTCCCTGAATTACTTGAAATATGTGTCTGTGTGGGGATGGTGAGAAGTCCCACTCTGTGACAGGAACCTCATCAGGCTTTTTCTCTGCTGTCCTTTGAAGGTAAAATCTTTGTCAGCCTTCTTAGGCCTTATCTTAGTAAAAGAATCTTTCTGAAGATCAGTAGCACCCCAAGAACATTAGATTTCCCATACGTCCTAAGGCAAACGGTCTGAATTGCCATTTTCTCAGCATCAGTGTCAGATGTGTCTATCTCTTGATTCATGTTATGTGTTTTCTCAAGTTTTTCCTTCATTGTGTTCAACATGGAACAGCCTATGACAGCCTTTACTTTGTCTTTGAGTATTAGGTGGTGTGATGCAAAATCACTTGCAAATTGTACTGTTATTTTGTAAGAATATCCATGTTAGGAACTAGACACAGTTTTGGTCTCTGTGGAATAAATGTCAGATAAATGGACAGTGATCTTAGCTATATGTTGAGCACTTATTGGCCCCAGCATCTGCCAAATATGTACGTATATTAGCTGACTTAATTTATAGCAACCTGTAGAAAGTAAATGCTTTTGCAACAGAAATTTCCAAGGGAAGAATAAGGATCAGAAAGGGTAAGTCACAGTTTGTAAGGGACTCAGCAAAAACTACATCTCATGTCTTTCACGATTTGTGTTTTACCATCACATATATGATATGGCATCTTTGCATCCTGCATGTTTTTGCAACATGTCATATGAATCTTTGCTAGGTTGAAGCAGGCTGGAGGTTGCAGCTGTGAGGAAGTATGGAATCTCCTGATAATGAGGAACTTGCTGCCAACTTTGCCCTCAGCCCTAGACACCAAGATTTTTTTGGTCTGATGGCTTCATATTCAAATATGTTTGGCTATATTTCTCAAAACACTGAGTTACTATACTTTGTATTAACAGTGCTTGGCTTTGTCTTTTATGTAGAAAGCCCCTCCAGGCCTCTGTAATGTGCTAAAAAAATCTCGTCTAAAACTCATGAAAATAAATAACATAAAACTGCTCTGAATACATTTGAGTTAAGTGAACAGAACCCTTTTCTGTGTACGTGTATTTCATATATACAGTTGTGTGCACCTATGAACACGTGTTTTGTCGCCAGGCCTAGGACCAATATCCTCTGTAGCTAAGAACATCTCAGAATTTCCATTATAAATTATTTTAGGGGTTTATAACTAATACTGTAAAAAGTTCAGCACTGCCTGGAACTACTTTATTGTATTTATAGGATCAGTTACTGGATTATAAGGAAGCAAGTAGACTCTAACATATCTTTGCCTTTGCCATTTGAGGTAGTGTAAATCTTGTATAATTTTGGATAATTATGCATAATAATGTTTGCATAATTATTGGCAAGAATTGGAAGGGCCTTCAGAAGTACATTGTGGACCTCAGAGATTCAGGTGACAAAAAGTAGCACGTCAGTTGGACTTGTATATTGGATTGAGTGGCATATCCTTGAGTCCTGTACTTTTTTGCGGGGCCCTGGCCATGGCTTGAACTCAGGGCCTTGCATTTGGCTGCTCGGTTCTGGTGGTACTCTTCTCTGAGCTACTCCTTCAACCTGGGTTTTTTTGGTCCTTCCTTAGAGATGGAGCCTTTCAGACATTTGGCATTATATGGTGACTTTCCACATCCCAGCCACTGGTGAGACACATGAGCATGAGGTCTCTGAGCCACTGATGCCTAGTTGAATCTGATTTTTAAAAGAGATTAGTAGGCAGGAATAGAAAATTATTATACTTACTAGAGAGATGAACATATTTACCATCACAACCAAGACCCAATTTAAAAGTCACTCCATCTGGAAAAGCTGCAGTAGTAACATATTATGGATATGATGTTGCAGGTAGATGCTAAGCTCATTACATGCATTTTCTCATTTGTTCCGTGGGAGACTTCCTTCAGTTTGAAGAATTTGGTGAAGAATTTAAAGATGAGAGGCAGAGCTGCTGAATGTTACCTTTTAGAGGTGGTGGAAGAGTTGATTCAGGCAGAGGACAAAACCCTGTAGACCATGCTGGTGTGTGTCCAGTCACAACTAATTGCTTATTATGTGTACATTCCTTTAACCTGTTTTCAGGCCTGGAGCTCATCAGGACTACTTACAAAGTTTACTATCTGTCCTTTTCCTCTTTGTTTCCATGCAGCCTCAAGAGTGAAATTAATACTTCCTTTTTTGGGGGGAAGGCCCAATCATGGGGCTTGAATTCTGGGCCTGGTCACTCTCCCTAAGCTCTTCAGTTCAAGGCTAATGCTCTACAACTTTCAGCCATAGCACCACTTCCAGTTTTCTGGTGGTTAACTGGAGATAAGAGTCTCACAGACTTTCCTGCCTGGGCTGGCTTTGAATCTCGATCCTCAGATCTCAGCCTCCTAAGTAGCTAGGATTTTAGGTGTGAGCCACCAGCAGCCAGCTGAAAAGAATACTTTCTGTGGTGAAAACTTTTTATTCACCCATTTTAAATTTGCACCAGTTTGTAGGGACTACACAAAAGTTTGTCTTTGCAATGACTTTACCAAGCAAATTAATAGAATGTATTGGCATGCAAGAGAAATATTCATCTTATTGAAGAGGTCAATTCTCTTTCAAACATAATAGAAAGTTTATTACAAACAAATTGGTCTTTTTGTATATCTTCTAAATGAACATAAATACTGTTAGTCTATATTATTAGCTTGGTTACTTGTTTTGAAAAGTTGTATCTAAAGAAATGTTCTGCAGACTAGTGCTCAAATGATAAAGCCAGCTACCTAGCAAGTCCAAGAAAGCTTGTATAATCCTGACATTGGATGCAGTCAGCTTAGGTTCTCTCTGTCTGGTTGAAATTAATGTTTTCTCTGTTACAGACTTGAAGTGCTCTTGTCATTTTTGTAGCTGGATGCTTTATCCACGAAGTTTCAAATTTCTTCTGAGTGTGGATCTTAGCTTTTATGTTTTCAAGTCTCTTGTCTAGTTTATTGTATTACTGTTAAGTTCTTTGTGAGGGCAGCACCTGCTTGGTAAACATTAAATCTCAGCTAAGGAACATGTGGAGTTCCATTCAGCCCGTAGGCACCAGATAGTTGGTTCTGTTCATATAACCATTCATCTATCCATGTCCATGAGACCTTCCATGCAGAACCATACCAATTGTTAAATATTAGGGTATTCCCTTTGGGAAGATGCAAGAGTTTCTCCTGGGCTAATGATGTAGCTTTAAATGAGTACTGAGTCTCCTGAGTGACTCTTGGGCACAAAATAAGAAAGATATGGAGAGCTTATACCTAGTCTATTATTTGCTGTCAATTTTATGCATTTCTAGGAAAGCAAAAAATCTAAATGCCTGACTCTAGAAGACTCAAGCACAATCATTTTCTCTACCACTTAGTAACAGTGTGGCTGTAGACAAGAAACTTACTTTCTCTTCAGTGTTTCTTCATCTTTGAAATGAAGAATTATGTGGACTAAATGAGTTACCCATATACACATTAGTGGATGACTGTTGTCAACAGAAAAAGATTCTGCCATTAGCATATACTTGGCCGGAGGTACTTTTGATTATTTCGAGGTAAGTATGTGCATGTTGGGGCAGGTGTACATTCAGTATCTTGGCAGAAATGTTGCCAGTCATTCTGTAATGCCCAGGACAGTCACTCACACTGGAACTGCATGGCTTTTACATGAATGGTGACCAAGTTGAGACACCTTATTTAGAGCCTAATTAACAAGTTCAAGTACAGTGTTAACTTCTTGGGATGGGGATGTGTCTTGCTGTATTTGGCAGCATCTTATTTAGAGTAGCACAGAAACATGTCCATTGAATGTGTGGGAAATGATGCTCCCATACTGTGACTTGGTTAATGCTTCTGTGTTTATAGTGTGTGAAGAAATCAGTGGTTCTCAAAGTGTCCATTGAAGTCCATCCGAGTGATGGATATAGACTTACTCTATATTAGTTATGCAGGTTAATCTTAACTTGTAACTTAAAGAGTAGAGTGGAGGGTAAAGAACTCATGGAAATGAGAATCAGCCTGACTACAACAGTGTGAAAAGATACACTCATCAGAACACGTTTCAGCTCCAGAGGCTTGCTGTTCTTAGATGATTCAAAATCTTATTAACAATCCCATATTAACTGTTCTTTCTTTGGTGGGAAGTGCTACTGTGGGAGTAAGATCAGTTCATGGCCTCTTTCCTCTATGGTGTCATGCTTTAGTGCCTAGCATGTCAAACCTTTTGTTAAAGGGACAGGTACTAAATACTTGAGGCTTCGTGGGCTATTCAGTTTTGTGTGTTTGTCTCATTGGAGGCAGGAGTCATATACATTGCCTAAGTGAATTAGTATCATTGTATTAAGTAAAGCTTTATTTAGAAACCTGGTAGTTGGGGTTCAGTTAGTATGTCATTGCTAATGCTGGTTTCAGGTGTGGATGCATGTGTATGTATGTAGATATGCCCGTGCCTATAAAACTCATGTTGGAATGCGTGCTCTTTTTCCTGCCAACATTTGTAGGAACTGAGCTGGGGAGATATCTGGGCCACCGTGGTAGTGGAGTGGTTTGAGGAAGGTAGGCGGTCTTTTTGTTTGGGTGATCATGTATATAAATATTTTCCTTAGTCTAGTTTTCTATTAAGAGATCTGTTTGTGAAGTCACTATTTCGCCACTTATTCTGTAAGCACTTTCTAAGTGGTCAGTGTACACAATATCCATTCTAACTTTTTCATACTTAATACTTGGATGTTTTCCATATTGCAATGACTCATTTTATGTACTTTCCATATCTGAAGTTGGAGTGCATCTCTTGGTTGCTGATAATACTGCAAGATTTTCTTCTCCCTTTGGTTATAAATTAAGGTGTGCCTTACACATTCAGCAGAAATGTGGTAGGTCTTTTAGGACTCTGTTAAATATTTTCTAGAGTAGGGTCATTTACTTTGGATAGTTCAGTGTTTATGTACACATATACTTTATGTTTATAAGTTACCAGACATAATAATTCTGAGAATATTTTAAGTGAAGATTGGCAATACTTTATAATTTTTATTTCTGACAGAGATTAGTGACTTTACATGTTTCAGATTCTGTTCTATTTAATGAGCTCCTGATGTCAAGCATTTCTTTTCATGGACTCTGGATGATTTTGGCTTGTTTCACGGGTTTTCTTCAGAAAGGTAAAATATGTACTGAAATTTCAGATACAGTACATGGCCCTGGGAAGAACCAGTTCCTTGTGTCTACTACCTATAACTTTGCCTTTGTTCCAATCCCAGGATTTGAGAGCAGGTGTTGGAATATGGCGTGCGTCCCCCCAATTGATCTCAGTTTCATTTCATTGCTCTCAGGTTTTCTAAAACTATGAAGTTCTTTATGCAGGCCTGGCCTAATTAGGTGAGCCTGGGAAGGTCTGTAAAAGGTTTAATATTCTCCCTCTTTCCTGTCTGTATAAATCAATTAAAGTGGACTATGAAGAAACTCACGCTCTAGTAGTGTGTAACTAGATCTCATGGTCATGCTTTTGTTTTCTATACTCAAGGAGGAGGTTCTGCTGAACTGTATTTATGATTTACAGTAGTCACAGACACATTTCACCCAGTTCTGTGATATATAGGAATAGGACATAGCATGGAAACATTATTTATGTTTCCCATCAGAAAGAGAAAGCTGTTTCTTATACTGTACTTATGGTTAAAGCAGCATGTATAGTAAGCACATCTGCCCTTGCAATTAGTATGGAAAAAAAGAGAAAAATTAAAGCTTAGATTAATATTTCACCAATGACATCTTTAAATAGTAAATTAATGTCAATATACATCTTAGTCTTTGGTTGCTTTTAGAGTGCTTTCATTTGTTTATTTCCATTAAAGTTATTATTTAGATGTTCCCTTTTGAAATGATCTCTCTGTAATTTTCTCCAATGTAAATGTTAGAAAAGGTCTTCAGTACCAGAAGGTGGTTAAATATTAATTGCCAATTGATCATTAGAGAGCAATAAACTGTGATTCTTGTACCACATGGAGATTTTTATACTGTAGCATTTATGATATTTTATGTGTATGGATCCTTAAGCATTTCAAACCATAGTTTTATTTAATGACATTCTTTTTATAGGGCATGCAACCTGAGATGTAGGAAGGCGCAAGCCAGAAGCTTCAATTCATTCAAAGGTTTGTTTTTTCCTGGAAATAACTCTGGAAAAATAATTTTTTCCCCTGACATCTTGAATTGCAATTGTTATATTGCTTTATCTTAAGGTACTTATGTGAAAATGTAGTGACTTTTTAGAGCAGGTTCAAATTTTGGTGCAATGTGATTGAGTCTTCTTATTTTTAGACAGGGAGCTAGAAGTATGCTGCCTCTTACCAGGTTAGGGCCCAGGCAAGCACTATGGAGATCCACAGCGCAAATATTTAAGCACACAGTCAAATCAAGCTACATTTACCTTTTCTTCTGGCTGAGAGCTCTCAGCCTCTCCAAGACCAGTCTGTGGCTTATGAACGTTGGTGGCATCATAGATCTGCTAGAACAGGCTGTATAGGAGCTGGAACTAGGCCCAAGACTGGTGGGCTCACTATAGTCAGAATGGGAATAATCCACTAATGTGCCTCAAGGGAGGCAGACTAGGCAGATTCCTCAATTTCAGTCCTGCTTGCTTGCCCTTGGCTTTCTGGGAGGTTCTGAGTACTCTAAAACTCTTTCTTTGAGCAAGGGGATTGGGGTAGAGTAGGTACAGAGTTAGTAGGAATCCTGCCTAACAGAAGGTGGCAAATTTGGTCTTTGATTCATAAGGACAGAGGCTGTGCTTTATCCTTTCATGAGCTCTCAACTCAACATTCTCAGATCAAAGGCCTGAGTTCACTTAGCACCCTTTGCCTTGGCTTAGGTTGTTCCCAATTAGGAGCATAAGACTTTAAAAAATATATTAGATTGAAAAGGGAAAAAATACATCTTGGGATTTGTCGCAGGTATGACACTGCTAATGTATATTGCCCAAGTTCCTTGTGTTTGTCCTTCTGGCTCAAGTCTAGAGGCATGGATGCTATCAGAACACTCAGCAGTGGTGCAGGAATGATAATATTTTCTTTGGAAACTATGAATTTATTCCACATATGTTGTCATTTACAAATGCTTTTGCTTCTGATAAAGTACAAAAAAGAAGAAAGATGGCAAGACAGAAATAATTTAAATAGGATTATTCATATTGTCATTTTCCCACCTCACCTTTTCTTTTCCTGCTGGATTGGGAACTGTTAAAACTCATATGTATGTCATGACTCCCAAAGAAATAAAGCCTTTCAAAATGCCCTCTGAAAATTTCCATTTCTTAGGAAATTCAGGTGTGTGAATCACTTCCTTCTGTTCTAAGAGAGAGAGGGAGAGAGAGAGAGAAAGAGAGAGAGAGAGAGGAAGAGAGGAAGAGAGAGAGACAGAGACAGAGAGAGACAGACAGAGACAGAGACATGAGACAGACAGGGACACGAGACAGACAGAGACATGAGACAGACAGAGACAGAGACACGAGAGAGACAGAGATACAAGAGAGAGAGACAGAGAGAGACAGAGACAGAGAAAAAGAGAAAGAAAGGGAGAGAGAGGAAGGCAACATGACTTTATAGTTCAGCAGAGAAGGCCTGGTTGGTGTTTTCCAAGTAAGATTGCTTATCATGGAGAAAAGCTATGGTCTTAAATGGATTTCTGCCTAGACCTTACAGGAACAGTTTGCAGATGTGGACAGCATTCCCAAACCAAGATTTTTACAGTGACTGACATCCTTAAAACCTTCACAGAAAAAGGAAAGCATGTCCTTTCTCAATTTCATGTATGCTTTCCCCCTGATCAAAAGGTGCACTTATCTCTAGTGGCACCTGAAAAATAATTTTTTAACAGTGTTGTTTCACAAGAAAGATGAAAGTGCAAGCAAGTCTTTGATTGGCCAACTGGAAGGGCTTGAACAGGACTTTATGTTTCTTCTTGCAGTAAACATATGTGGAGGCCAGGGAGTATTGATGCTGTCATCTGGTGGTGTGATGGAGATTCCCACTGATGCTGTAAAATACTGGATTAATGAAGTAGAAAATGCAGCCTTAGATACAAGCAGATATTTTGGGCATTAGGGAATCTGTTGATGGGAATACATTCTTAAATCTTGTTGCTTTCAATGATCTGAAAGAGGAAAATGTACAAGCTGGGAAATTATATTTTTTTCTCATTTTGCTTTGGTTCATTTTGTCTCAAATATACCTTGATGTCCAGGCAGATCTCTGCAGAAGACTCCATGAGAGATGGCCCCCTGTGGACTTCATATATTGACTGGCCATGGTACCAATATGTATTAACAATGATAAGTATTATTCATTTTATACTTGTTACTTATATTTTTTCAAATTAATTGGATGGGCTATGGTAGTTTATGTTAGCTTACCTCTTGGCTGTGAAAATTTTAAGTTCCTAATGTAATTAGTGAAGCTCTGGAGAGACTTATCACTTGGTAGGAATTGGTTAGACAGAACCAGAGAAGCAAGGGATCCCTCAGTGGAAAGATCAGGCCTGCTTCCATATGGTTAACAAGGGGCCACAAAAATACAGGCACGGGTGGTTCATGCCTGTAACCTTAGATACTTGGGAGGCTGAGATTTGAGGATTGCTGTTTAAAACCAGTACAGGCAGGAAAGTTCCTGAGACTATTACCTTCAATTAACCGCCAAAAAACTGAAGCTGGAGCTGTGGCTTAAGAAGTAAGAGTATCTGTGCTGCCATCAGAAAGAATGACTTTGCCCCATTCATAAGGAAATGGAAAGACTTGGAAAAAAAATCATACTAAGTGAAGTAAGCCAGACCCAAAGGAACATAGGCTCAATTGTTTCCCTCATTTGTAATAATTAGTATACATCTAGGACTCTCCTAGTAGAGAATCATAATAGCTCATATGTACAATGGCCATATATGATGGAGACTAAAGAAAATGATCTCTAGGATACGGAAACAAGAGGTTTATCTTTGTGATTGTTGTTCTTAATGTGCTATGTTATTTCTTTTCTCTTTTTTCCACTTATGGTTAATCTCCTGTGGCTACTGTATCTGACATTGTTACCTGGTATATTATATATGTTTATTTGTTTATTTGAAATAGGGAAGGGAAGGGAGGGAAACAAGATGATTGGGTGGGGGGAGTAGCGGTAGGGAAGCATGCACAGAAGCATGAGAAGGGGTATCAATGTGCAAAAAGTAATGCACCCACTACCTGACGAATACAAGTGTAACCCCTTTGTACATTACCCTGACAATAAAAAAGTAAAGAGTACTAGCCTTGAGTTAAAAAGCTCATGGACAGTGCCCAGTCTCTGTGAGCTCATGCCCCAGTACCAGCATACACACATGTACGCATGTACAGACAAATACAGTTTCCCCCAAAACATACAGAAACCCCCGAACAATCAAACCCAACATTTGAGAACTGTTATCCCAGCGGTGTTCAACTACTTAGGATCTGAAACACCTTCCAAGAATGCCCTTGTCACTGAAAATGCCAATTCTCAAAAAAGAAAGAAAGACCCCCAAGGTTACTCTCTCCCACAGAGAATCCATTGTCTTTCAGAAAGGAAAATATTATGGTGAAATCTACTGAACTAGAACATTTGCTGTTTGCAGAAGAAAGGTCTGCTCAGCAGATTTACTTGACATTAAGGGCCTTGATAGATTTAGGAAACTTGTTCTGAAAGAGAGATGAAGAAAAGTTGACTTTCTGGATATGTGTTCTTCCTGTGGAGATAGTTTCTCAAGTGACATGAGAAAACCATTATAGTAATATTATTTGATACTCCAAATTTATATGTAGCCCTTGCCTGATTAGATGTGCATTAGTCAAGGATGTATCTATCTATTCACAAAATGAGCCAAAATAACTAGAAAAGAGTTCTGAAAACACAATTCTTATTCACAGTTCTCTAATCAATTGGTCTTGTTTGTTTTCTGGATCACTTTTTCTTCAACTAAGTAACGTTAATCTATGAGAAGAGGAAGGAGGATGTATAGCAAAGCATTCTGGAAGGTGTAGGCTGTGTCAAACTAGGTATTGTGCTTAAACGCTGAGAGGAGATTAGGAAGAATGTGCTACAAGACTGGGAGAAAATGCTGTTGCTGTTATTTGTCATGGTGTCTGTATTCCAACTAAAGCCATTCTGTCTTAATACAACAACCCGTCTATATGTCCTAGAAATTCCAGGGGTTGTGGTCAAAAACATGTCAAGGCATATGAGTCAAGACCTTGGAATTTAGTAATAATCTGTCTTCTGGGATTCTATTTGGGAGATGTTGATATAAAAACCATGAGTCTGCTTGACTTAAAGTTTCTGCTTTCCAGTTATTCCAGCCCTTTGAACTATTGAAAAGTCTCACTCAAAAAGAAAAGGCATCCTCTTTGGCTCCTAAGACACTTGGCTTTGAATTGAGCAAGTCATCTGAAAGGAGGAGAACATAGGCAATTACTTCAAGGAAAGAGTGAATTACAGATAATTTGCTGCTGTTCTGTGTCTTTCCATTGGCTAAGTTTTTTAAATTACTATTTAGTACTTGTGTAAAGAAGTCGTGGTTCCATAAGTGAAGTTAAGAGTATAGTGCTTCTTGATAAAATTTACCCTTTCCATTGTTTCCCCCCACTTACCTCCTTCCATCCTTTCAAGTAATGTAGTTCGTTATTTATATAATATACACTGAACATAATGACTGCTTTTGTTCACTCTTCTCCCTCCATTCATGTGCCTCCCTTGTCATTCCCCCTAAAACATGTTTTCACTTCCCTGTATTCATTTTGATAATACATTAGTTGTTCAGAGGAGTTAAAGTTTCAGATTCCTCCACTAAGTACTCCATTCTTTAGTATGTTTGCATGGATATGCATAGACTATATATATATATGCATAGAGCCCTGTATATGTTATCATACGTATTTGTATTTTAGATCTAGCATCCACATATGAGAGAAAATGTACTACTTTTCTCTCTGAGCCTGACTTATTTCACTTCAGATTGCTTTTTTTCTAGGTCTATCCATTTTTCTTTAAATGACATAATTATCTTCCAAATGGATAAATAAAATTCTATTGTGTATGTGTGTATGTATGTATATATATATATATTACATTTTCTCGATCCATTGATTTATTATAGGGCATCTGGGCTGTTGCCATAGCTTGACTATTGTAAATAATACAGCAATGAATATGGATGTATAAGTGTCTTTCTTGTAGATGTCTAAGAGTGGTATTGATGGAACATAGGATAGTTGTATGTTTAGGGTTTTTGTTTTTTTTTGCCAGTTCTGGGCTTGAGCTCATTGCCTGAGCACTGTCCTTGGACTATCTCAAGGCTAGAGCTCTACTACTTGAGCCACAGCACCACTTCTGGCTTTTTTTTTCTATGTATGTGATACCAAGGAATCAAACCCGGGTCTTAGTGCATGCTAGGCAAGCACTCTACCACTGGGCCAAACTCCCGGCCCCGTATGTTTAGTTTTTTGAGGAATCTCTAAACCACATTTGGTACATTTTCTCCTTCCTTCCTTCCTTCCTTCCTTCCTTCCTTCCTTCCTTCCTTCCTTCCTCCCTCCCTCCCTCCCTCCCTCCCTCTCTCTCTCCCTCCCTCCCTTCCTTCCTTCTGTCCTTCCTTTGTTCCTTTTGATTTGCCATTTATTGGACATGAACTCAGGGTCTGGGTTCTATCTCTGAGTCTGTCTGTGCTCAAGGATAGCACTCTATCTTTGAGCCAACGCACCACTTCCAGCTTTTTCTGTTTATGTGGCACTGAGGAATTGAACCCAGGGCTTCATGCCTGCTAGGCAAGCACTCTACAAATAAGCCACATTTCCAGCCCTTCATAGAAATTTTCTGATCTTCAGAAGTATAATAGATTACAATTACTATGATGATTTTACTGTATATAGCCAATGAACCTTGCAAATATAATAGAATTAGGGTTTTGAGAAGAGCAGACTGTCCTAGCTTAGCAAGATTAGCTTAGTGCAATTTTAAGGATCTTCAGAGATGGAAGAGGGTTAGAGTCAGAGAGGAGAGAAATGAAGATCATAGTTCAGAGTTCAATAATGTGACTCTAGACTTTGAAGGAGAAATGTGTCCACAAGACAAAGAATGCAACCCAGCTGAAACCTAAGTGAAACACATTAACTTTGGAATTCTTGCTTCTAGAGATTAAGAAAGTAATTATTTTAAGCTATTATGTTTGTGCTGCAACACTAGAAGACTCATACATCAATGAACAAAACGAAAAGCTGCTTATAAATGGTGATTTATTACCACACCAAAAGTTGTGAGGTGTATTTTAATAAAAGAAATTCACTCATCAAATAATATTATTTGAGCATGGAAAAGTTCTTCAGTTCCTTGGAGAATTGTATTACATAAAGACAGGCATAAAATAGCAAGATAAACATTTAACTATGCACAGTGTTATAATACAATAGGAAGTCATATATATATTTTCCGCTTACAAGGAGTTAATCTCTGTTGAATTGAAGGCTTGTTCAGCTGTGATTTGGGAAAAGGATTAAAATGGAGAGAGAATAAGTGGAATGTAAGGTGATGAGACTGCATACAAACTAGGACAGAATGGCAGGATGCTGTTAATAATGACAGTGGGGACAGTAGTAAGACTGTCCTTAAAATGCTGGACTAGTCGCCAGTTGGGCAGGGCAGTAGAAAGCTAAGTCTGTGCGGTGCCTGTGAGAGTGACTCTGAGAATTGTATTAGTTTATGACTCTCTCTGTTCATTTTGACCCTAGCACAACAGTTGCGGATAAATGATTTCTAACAAGTCTAGCTATTTTGAACATTGGCCTCTTATGAATAGGTGTTTGTTGTCGGGTGTCTTCATTGTCCTGCTGCCACAGAACCTACTTTTCTTACCTCTGAAGATATACTCTGCACCCGCAGCTTAACAGTATGGCAACACAGGCTCATGCCATCAAGCTCAGAACCCACGTTTGCCTGGGTTTAAGCTGTGATTGCATCAGTTCCTTCTTAAGTTTTCATTGCTGTTCTCACCAACACTGGTAAGCCACAGCCTATATTCTGGTTTTGATTTCAAACAGAGGGCATAGTATCAACATGACCTGGAAGGCAGCCCAGAGAGCTCCATTGGACTTCTTCCCTATTCCTGCCCAGTGCCTGAGAATTGGGAAAGAGTAAAAATATTTGCAATCAAACATGCCATCTCCATCTTGTTCTATCATTTTGTGTGAACCTCAAAAAACATTTTATACTTGACATCTGGTATCATTATTACAATATTTATATCTAAATTCTGCATTAAGCCTGAAATGTTTCATGGTCTGTGTATATGGTAAGCTGTGTGTGTTTATTTTTAATTTTAAAAATGAACCTTATTGTATATATTTAAGGTTTACAACATGATATCATGGGCTATTCATAGATTATAAAGTGGTTACTATGGTGAAACAAATTAACATGTCTATCATCTCACATAGTAACATTTTTTGGTGTGTAAAGAGCATAGAAATTCCATACACAGTACAGTTCTATTAACTTTAATCTTCATGTTGTACACTAGACCTGTTTATTCTACATACTTACCCTGTATCTTTGACTTCTATATCCGCTGCCTGCCTTCTGCTTGATAACCACTGTTTCATTTTCTATGTCTGTGTATTTGCATCTTTGTTTTACTTATTTCATGCAGAAGCCAAAGAATGCTCTGAGTTGCATGGGGCAAGGAATGGCTTTTATGATCATGCCTCCTCCACTTACACAGCCTTGGCCTACTCTGCTCTCCCAAACCTGTCTTCTACACCTGCACATTCCACAACCTATCCCACATATCCTGAGATGTTTCTTTCTCTAATGTCTGCTTGTGTACTGGGCTTGCTTCTGGGCTGCCCCTCTGTTCTGACATCTCATCTCAGGTTTGGTTTCTGTATTTTTTGGTGCTGCATTTCTGTCTGTGTCCAGTGCTGTTTCTCTATCATGATACTCATCCACTTATACCTACAGTATGTGGTTGAGCCCATCACTGTATACTCATGGTCATCCCTGAGGTGACAGGGAAGAGGGAAAACAACAGTGCCTTTGCCAGGGTATATTTTTAATCATTACTGACTTAATTGAATTGTGAATGTATATGTTATCAAGTAGGTTGCATAATACTGAATTTTAATTCATACATTATAACAGATTGATTTTAAGAGCAATTCCATTTTTCTTATTAGTCCTGAGTTGTAATATAGTTATAAAAGGAAGTAGTAACAATCTGGTCATGGTGGTACATGCCAGCTACTTACAAAGTGACCATGTGAGGAGTGTGGTTTGGGGCCAATCTGGGCAAAATGGTAGAGAGACCCTCCCATTTCAACAAACAAATCAGATACGGTGGTGTATATTGGCAATCCCACCTTTACAAGAAGTATAGGTAGAGACAGGTTTCAGTCTAAGACCAGCCCCAGCAACAAGCATGGGGCCCTATCTGGAAAATAACAGGCAAAAAAGGCTAGAGTCATGCTTCAAGTGGCAGAGTTTTCCTTGCCATATGAGGCCCTGTGTTCAAACCCCAGTATACCACAAGCCAACAAAGAAGTACTTACATTTATATCTTAAAAAGAGGTTCCACAGTTTCTCTGGGCCATCTAACTTTTTCTTGAATTCTTTAGGTCTTACCACATAGTCAATTTCCAATATATTTCATGTAGAGTTTTGTCAAAGTTTAGTAGTGTTACTATGAAGTAATTTTTAAATTTATCTTTGAGTGCCTTTCCTTTTCTGGATCCCACCTAAGCTTCTCTTTTAGAGAAAGCTTTCAGAAGTGTTTGGTTTGGTCTTAATGAATTCCTGGAATTTATGGGAAGTTTGTAAGGTGATTCATCCAGAAAACATCTAAGGCTGGATTTGCAAATCTGAAGTAAACTCTTGCAGACATCATTGGCACTCAGTCATTATATTGTATGAAGGAAGAGAGATAGGTGTTCAGGCAGCTCTTTCCAGCTTGTCTTTGATGTATAGGTATTCTTCAGAGCTATGGTTATCAGTATGGTCTGTGGAAATCCGCATTAGCATCATTTTCGAATTAGGTAGAAACACAAAGTCTCAGAGACTACCTGGACCTTTTGAATCAGAAACCCAGAGTTAACCAAGCAGTGTATATTTCTTCAGGTCCTCAGAATCATGTTACATTTGACTGTCACTGCTTAGGTAGATGGAATACAAAAAGATATCTGAATAGCCATTACTTCACACAAGTGTTTGTTATAAAAGACTTATGATAGCCTTTCTTTCTCAGCTTGATCTAAGAGAGTCAGTATCTTGGATTTTATTTACATTTAAATTGTTTATTTCTTGGATTTTTGGAGTGTTTTTTAAATAGAATTTTGAGCTTCAAACCTGAAATGTGGTGTCCCAAGCCTGTTATCATAACTAATCAAAAGGCTGAGTTCTGCAAGTTCACAATTCAAAGCCAGCTAGTCAGAAAAGACCATGAGGCTTTTTTCTCTAATTACCAAAAGGCTGAAAGTGAGCCTATAGCATCAATGATACAGTTCTAGCTTTGAGCACATAAAGCTCAGGCACAGTGTTGAAGTCCTTAGTTCAAGCCTGAAGACTGGCACCAGAAAAAAAAGTAATCCTAGATCCTATATCTGGAGGAAGTATTTTATTTTTTATTAGGAAGGTAGATATTGGCATTTGAATAAATTGCAAATAGTTGCTTATGACTATCTAGTCATTTCATAGTCATACCTCCTTCTTTAATTGGAAGAAATTTGTCTGCCAAAAAGATTTATTTTTCAGTCTTGGATTATATTACACCAAAATTTCCAGCTAGCCATAAATGTTGAGCTTGCTTTTGTGCTTTAAGAACACAGAAGAGCCTATTTTCCTGAGAAACAAGCAGAATTGCAGCAGGGAGGAAGACACTCACTTAAGGTCCTGGAAAAGACCCTGAATAGCAAAAACAATCCTTAGCAGGAAAAACAGTGCAGGAGGAATATCAATACCAAACTTTAAACTATTACAAAGCTATAGTAGTAAAGAAAAAAATAGCTTGGTATTAGCAAAAGAACAGGCCCGAGGACCAAAGACCCAGAAATAACCCTGCAGACCCAGAAATGTACACCTAATCTTTAATAAGAGAGCCAAAATAACAGCATGGAAAAAAGGCATCCTCATCCTCTGGCTGAGTTGACTGTACACGTGTAGAAAAATCAATTAGATCCTTATATATCCCCCTGTGCCAGAATCAGTTCCAAATGAATCAAAGACATCAAGGTAAAAGCAGATACCCTGAAAATGTTATAGGAAAGAAATAGAAGAAACACTAGGGCTCCTTGACACAGGTCAAAATTTAATAAAGACTTAGAAACACAGCAAATCAAAGTAAAGTTAGACAAGTGGGATTGCATTAAACTGCAAAGCTTCTGCATGGCAAAGGACATAGCTAGGAAGATAAACAGAAAGTCTGTAGACTGGGAGAAGATCTTCACTAAGAAAAAAACAGGCAAGGGCCTCATATCTAAAATATACTTAGAGCTCAAAAACTTAAATCCTCCCCCCCCAAAAAAAAGCAATTCATCAACCACCCCATTAACAAGTAGGCTAAAGACTGAAGAGGAAATAAGAATGGTCAATAGACACATGAAGAAGTGTTCAACATCTCTGCCATAAAACCACATTGAGTCATTGAAAATGTGGTATATATACATAATGGAATTCTATGCTGCTTTCAGAAAGAATGAGATCACAACATTCGTAAGGAAATGGAAAGACTTGAAAAAATCATATCAAGAGTAGTAAGCCAGAACCAAAAAAACATAGACTCGATGGTTTTCCTCATTTGTAATAATTAGTATATGTGTGGGATTTTCCTAGCAGATGATCACAATAGCTCGATAGCTATGTACTTATGACCATATAAGATGATGCTATGCAAAATGAACTCCAAGTTAGGGAAACAAGTGGTTTTTCTTTGTGGTGGTTATTAAAGTACTATGTGAAGTTCTTTCTTTTTTCTTTCATTAATTTCCTTATGGTTTTTCTCTTGTCACTGTGTCTGATTTTGGTATCTGGTATATTGCATATATGTTTATTTGAATTACGGAAGGAAAGGGGAACAACAAAATGGGGAGACAAAGGACAAAGAGTGAAACAATACGATAGCAATACTCACAACAATATATTTGGAAACGAACTTTACAACTTGGCATGGGGGAAGGAGGAGGAAAAGTAGGAGAAAAATGTGGGAGGGGATAACAATGTTTGATAAGAAATGCACCCACTACTAGGCACTGGTGGCTCATGCCTATAATCCTAGCTACTCAGGAGGCTGAGATCTGAGGATCCCAGTTCAAAGCCAGCCCAGGCATGAAGGTCTGTGAGACTCTTATTTCCAATTAACCACCAGAAACCCAGAAGTGGTGCTGTGGCTTAAGTGGTAGAGTGCTAGCCTTGAGTTGAAGAGCTTAGGGACAGCACCCCAGCCCAGAGGTCAAGCCCCATGACCTACTAAAAAAAAAAAAAGAAAAGAAAAATCAAAAGAAAAGAAAGGGATGTACCCACTACCTTATGTATGTAACACCTCTGTACATCCCCCTGACAACAAAATTAAATATAAAACAAAACCCACATTGAGGTTATAGCTTACCCCAGTTAGAATGGGATTTATCAACAAATCTGATAACAAGAGATGCTGGTGAGGATGTGGCCAAAAGGGAACTCTATTATACTGTTGGTCGGAGTGTAGCTTATTCGGCCACTCTGGAAAGCAGTGTGGAGGTTCCTCAAAAGACTAGACATAGAGCTCCACTATGATCCAGCATTTCCACTCCTGGCCATTTACCAAAATGTCTATAAACAAGGCCATACTAAAGCTACCAGCACAACCATATTCATCAAAGCATTATTTACCATAGTCAATGATATAGTACCAACCCAGATGCCCCTAGTAAACAAATGGATCAAGAAGATGTAGCATATAAGCAAAATGGAATTCTATGCTTCCATCAGTAAGAATGGCATTTCCCCATTCATGGAAAATGAAAAGACCTGGAAAAAAATCACATTAAGCAAAGCAAGCCAGGCCCAAGGAATCGTAGATTGCATGCTTTTCCTCATTTAAAATACTAGAATAGGTCTGTGATATTCTTAGCTGGGATCACAATAGCCCAATCGTTAAATGCATAGGACCATATGTAATGAAACGTATCAAAATAAACTCTGAGAACTGGAAACAAGTGGTTCTTATTATGTCCTATATGTAGTTATTTGTATTTTTTTCTTTGTTTTAGTTTTCTGTACCCTTTGTCTGTATATAAGCTTATGTGATGCATGGAGGGGAAGGGGAACCACAGAAACAGCAGGACAAAAGATGTGCTAATATAATAATAATACCCACTAGGTACTATGCTGGAAATGAACTTTTCAACTTGGGGGGGAGGGCAGTACATCAGTAGTAAAAATGAGGGAGGGACAACATTGTTTAAAAAGAAGTGTTCTCTTGTCTAGCATGCACAAAGCTCTGGGTTTGATTTCTCGATAACACATCAACAAAGAAAGAAGTGGTGCTATGGCTCATGTTGTAGAGCACTAGCTTTGAAAGAGCCCAAGGACAGTGCCCTGAGCTCAAGCCCCAGGACTGGCCAAAGAAAAAGAAAGAAAGAAACTCATTACCTTACTTGTGTAACAGTAATCTCTCTGTTCATCACAACAAATAGAAAAAGAAAAACTCCCTAGTAGATGGCTGAGCTGGATCACACATCTATATCTCTTTCCAGACCCTCTGCTCCTGCCTCTTACATTTCTTCCCTAAAGGAGTCATTCTGATGACATGGGGATACCAAGTGCCTATAATATGATGAAATGACAAGGGTATTTTACCTCTGTCATTTCTCCCCCATATCCCTGGTTAAACATAAGGACAACATCAGAGAAACACAAAGTGAGGAATGGTCTGCAGAATATCTGTGTAGTACCTTTCGAAATGAAGGAAAAACCAAGAAACTGGAGGAGACCAAAAAAATGTGACTGAATACAGTGTGGTATTCTGGAACACTGGGTCCTGGAACAGGAAAGGACAGTATTGGAGAGTGCCATACATAATCCGAGGAGAGCCTGGAGATTACCTTATAATACTGTATTGATGTTATTAGTTTGGTAAATGTATCAGTAATGTAAGGTATTATACATTGAGGGAAAGTGGGTGCTGAATATACTTTTTGAGCTATTGCTGTGCTTGCTCTACAAATATAAAATTATTCTAATATTAAAACTAGGCTTTGCATTCTAGTACATACTCTACCTTTATTTCCTACCAGTAACTTGCATCACCCACACTAAATTTGCTTGCTCATACAAAGTTTGGTTTTGGTTTTAGGCCCCTTTGCTTACTGTTAGGTTTAATGCTTTCGAGTGTCCTTCCGCTAATGCATGGGTAGCTCACTAACCTCTTTCAAGTATTTGCTTAAATGCTGCACTACAGGTGTTCCTTACCCTTTCAGCTTCCCCTACCTTACTCTCTATCAATTTATCATTTAAATTGGTTTCTGCATAGCTATGTGTATACACATGTATGTGTGTGGGCCTATGTTTGCTTGTCATTCTTCCTCTACTAGATGCAATCTTCATGAAGCCAGTGTTTGTTTGATCTACTCTGTATTTCCAGGGCAATGATTTGGGCTTATGAAAGATAAGATACCTAATCAAATGAATAACTAAATTTCATAAAACCTGATGACTGTTCATTCACAAAAGTAGCAATTGGTCTTTTAAATGGAACACATTCAAATTTATGAACAATTCATAAAATTATAATTCTGTTGGTTTTGTTGTGGACTAGTGAAAACTTGAAAGCTCCACTGGCCTGTTAGCTGGGTTTTAGACCCTCAGGTTAATCCTCTCTTCAAGGAAGGTGGTATTCTGCTTATTCTATACCCATGGTATGTCCTATGGTAGCCTCTAACCACATCTGTTCATCAACATTGAAATTAAGATGAACATACATTTAAATATTCAGTTCCTCTATTGAACTAGGCACATCTCAATATTCAATTTTTATAGTGGCTAAGTGAATACTGCAAGGCAGCACATAAATTGAATATTACCATTATTGTGAAATGTTCTTTTCTCCTATATTTTTATAGTAATTAATAGAAGAGTTACATTATAACTTCACAAACATTAATACCCTTTCTCATGTCTTGATCCCCATTCCCTCCCCACCCTAATGTCTAGACATATTAGGCCAATTAGTATGACACTAAATGTAAGGACCTCCAGGATAAGGAAACAAAAGCCATATAATGAATGAATGTTCTTAATGTACTATGTTATCGCTCATCTCTTTTGCCATCCCTTGGTTATCTTAGATTGTTACAATATTTCACCTTGTTATCTGATATATTTTATATGTGCTTAATTGGTTATTTGAAATTGGATAGAGAAGGGGGAAAATCAAGATAAGCAGGGGCAGGGTGGGAGGGAAATGGGGACCATGTCAAAAGAAAGGGTATCAATGTTTGTGAAGTTATGCACCTTCTCGCTGGTGAATATAATGTAACCCTTCTATTAATCACAATAAAAAATATTTTTAAAAAAAAGCGGTGGAGCCACCAGTGGCTTTGTTTACTAGGAGCATGGCCTTGCCCAGAAGGAGGAACTAATGCTAGCACAGGGGCGGACCACCGGCTAAGCTGCCTCTGAGAATACCTTTGCCCTTTTGAATGATGGCACTGCCAGCACCACTTCTCAGGCTCCAGTTGGTTTGGCAGGGCCTTTGCCAGCAGTCAAGATGGCGTTGCTATTGACTGGTGAAGGAGGGGATTCCTTCCTATTGCTGTGGAAACTTCTCCATGGAGTTACTCACAAATTGCTGGGTTTTCTGGTTCTGTGAAGCTGGCAGGACCACGCCATGAACATGTGATGGACAGCTCTGTTTGGCTCTGTCTGGAGCCAGCAGGTCCGCTATGCTGAGAAGCGCTGTCTGCGCAGGTTCCGGAAGGAGGCTTTGTTTCTGTGGAGGCTCCCAGCAGCTGGCACCACTCCATGCTGTCTTCTTGCGCTGGTTTCCTGCCTTTCTTCTTTCTGACTGAGATCTCTGTGGTGCTAAATCTTACTTAGGATCTATCTTTAGGTATAAACTTTCCGCTACAATGCTGGAACTGGTATCTTGGCGAGAGCTCAGAAAGACTCACACTGAACAGCCGCCATCTTCCGCCACTCTCCTATGTTAAGTTTTTCTGTTGTGAAATTTTCTATTGGTTCTCAGATTCATTGATAGATTTATTTTACTGGTACTGAGTGTCAACTCATGGTCTTGTGTTCCTGCTTGGCTTTTTCCCTCAAGGCTTATGCTCCACCACTTGAGCCATACCTTAACTTCTCTTTTTTTACTGGTTATTAGGAGTCTTCGTTTTGTTTAGCTGGGCTAGGTTTGAATCCAGATCCTCAGCTTGCTGAGAAATTAGGATTATAATTGTAATACAGTGGTATTTGCTAGGTCTAAGATTATTTTTTTATTTGCCAGTCCTGGAGTTTGAGCTCAGGGTCTGGGCACTGTCCTTGGACTTTCACAAGGTTAGCGCTTTACCACTCAAGCCACAGCACCACTTCCAGCTTTTTCTGTGTATGTGGTACCCAGGAATTGAACAGAGGGCATCATGCATGCTAGGCAAGCACTCTACCACTAGGCCACGCTCTAGGTCCCGGTCTAAGATTTTAAGGCAATCTGTCTTAATGCCTTCAGGTCATTAATGACAATAGCAACAATAATACTTAATTAACTCTGTGGCAGACACTGTGTTGTCTGCTTATTAATATTTCCCTTAATTCCCAGATCCTTGAGAGAGAGACTGTTTTTATTTTTCAGATGAGGAAATTGAAGATCAAAAAGGTAAATTAACTTTCTCAAGGCCGTATAGCTGTTAAGCCAGGGTCTTAAGTAAACTGTAGCTTTATCATTCAGAATAAATTTTATCCTTGAATGCCTCTTTGCTCTTCTGTTTTGGCAAGTATTTGTCCAAAGTGCTTTTTAAATTTCCCAATGAAAATGTAAAGTTAAGTGGGAAGTCTCTCTGCTCACTATTGAACAAAGGAATTTTCACTATTTTATAGGGGCTTTTCTTCTGACGTGCCATAAAAGATAGTAGAACTACATCATGGCCTTGGCATCTGATTTTGAGTCATTTTGGGGTTGCTGGATGAACATATTATCTCATTATAATTTACTATTAAGATCATGACTCATCATACAAGGATGACACCCCAGGTTTTGATAGAATCAGATTATTACAGATAATGGCTCTCCTGGATTAGATGCCATTGAAGCAGAGGAAGAGAGTTTAGAGGAGAAAAATTCTATATTGTTAAAAAAATCTGAGCTGGGCGCCTGTCGGGGTTTTTAGTCCTTCATCCCTCCTGACCTGCAAGAGGGATAGAGAGAACACGTCCCAATCAGGACGAGCTGAGAGAGGAAAAGGTCAGCTGACGGTCCCCAGCCCTCCCTTGTCAGAGGACAATCAGACTGGGTCAGGGAGACCCGTCAAGGCAGGAACTCATTTATTGAGGAAGTACATTTAGCTAATATAGGATGCAGGAGCCAATCAGCACAAAGGTGGGAAGGGCAGGGGGAGGTAGGTAAAGAAGGGGAATCAGGTGCTGTCAGAGAGGTTGGAAGTGTTTGGGGCCAATCCCAGAGGTTGCCTTACTTTACATCATAAACCACAGCCAAGCCTTCCAACCAGGTGACAGGTAGGTTGGGTCCCAAACCAGGAAATGAGCACTGGGCCACTAGGTAGGCCTCTTTTTCCTCCATTTCCCTGATGTGACATGCCCCACAGATGCCAGTGGCTTATGCTTGTAATCCTAGCTACTTAGAAGGCTGAGATTTGAGGATCATGGTTCAAAGCCAGCCCCAGCACTAGAGTCCCTGAAACTTTTATCTCCAATTAACCTCTAGAAAACTGGAAGTGGCCCTGTGGTTCAAGTGGTAGTGGTAGAGGGGTAGCCTTGAGTTGAAGAGCTCAGGGACAGTGCCTAGGCCCAGAGTTCAAGCCCCATGACTGACCAAAAGAAAATAAATAAAAGTTCTGAAACACTTCCTGCTTGATTTGGGAGACTGTTAAAAATCTAGTCTTAAATGTATCTCACTTATCAGGGTCTGAGAGAGTTTCTACTTCTTGTTTATGGTTACAATTAAGAACTATAGCCAAAAAATTAAAAAAGAATTATGCCTAGACCTTAGTTCTATATTGAAATGAACTCCAAGAAATGAAAACATGAGGTGTTTTTTTTTGGTGCTATTTGTAGTTTTTTTTCCTTCTTTTTTTCTTCTATTTTCTCTTCTTGCTGTTTTTTATTTCTATACCCTTTGCCTGTATATAAGTTTATCTGATTTGGGGAGGGGAAGGGAAAGCATAGAAATGGTGGAGTCAAGGATGAACCTATTCAATGGTGGAATCCATTAGACACTGTGTTGGGAATAAACTATAAAGCTTGAGGGGGAGGGAAGTGGGGAGGGGAAAATTGGAGAGAATGAGGGAGAGGTGACACTGTTCAAAAGGAAATGTACTCATTACCTAACTTACGTAATTGTAACCCCTCAGTACATCATCTTTTAAAAATGTAAATTTTAAAATCAAATTTAAAAAAATGTAAAAAAATATGTTTTTTTCTTATGGTGCTAATGTTTACCAATTTTGTGTAATTAGGCAGTTTTTAAGTTGGATAATTTACTTGAAATGGTTTTCCTTTTTTATTGTTGGGATCTTTGTGAGGTGAGGCCTGAGGCCTACTGGGCTCAGAAAGGTGTTTGTTAACTGATTCACTGTTGAGTATTTTGATAATACTATTCTTGAGAACATCTAATGGTGGTGGTTGGTTGCTACATTTCAGTGTGTCAAGCTATGTTTGCAAAGAGTGGTTATGAATCTAGGAATGGCTGGTGAGGAGTAATCAGGAAGGGGGGGTGCTGAAAAGGAAGTGGTAGAATTCATGGGCTGGAATTATGAGGTACAGTTTTGAGAAAGAAGACTGGAGTATAAAGTGAGACTGAGATTGATGGGCAGGATTTTTCATGAAAGTATTAAACATAGGACAGTTGTGGGCACTGACAAAGTGTGTCAATAATAATGGGAATATTACATAGAGAATATGAATAGACAGCCAGGAGTTTGGGCTAGTGATAAAGTGCTTGCCTAGAATGCACAAAGCCCTGGGTTCTATTCCTTGGTTACCACATACCCAGAAAAAGCTGGAAGTGATGCTGTGGTTCAAGTGGTAGAGGCATCAGCCTTGAGAAAGCTGATTTCAAGCCCCAGGACTGGCAAAAAAAAGAGACAATATGGATAGGTTCTTGGGGACCAGGATGTTTTAAAAGGTCTGGACATTTGTCTGAATAAGTCACAAAAAGGTGGAGGTGGCCAAAAAAGATGTTTTGATTTGGGATGGAGAAGAAAGTCTGTGAGCCTGGACTTCCAGAGGAGACTATGTGTACTTTTATTACCACCAGAAGCAAAGAGTATGTTTGAGAGTAAAGTGGAGACCCTATCCTCATTCCTATCATGCTATTTCCTTCATTATTTTTGCAAACTGTCATCTTTTCACATCTGCTACTTTTCATATATCCATATATCTGCATGTATATATACACACTTTAAACTTACATTTTTTTTTGCCAGTCCTGGAGCTTGAATCCAGGGTCTGGGCACTGTCTCTGAACTTCTTTTGCTCAAGGCTAATACTCTACCACTTGAGCCAGAGTGCCACTTTCGGCTTTTTCTGTTTATGTGGTTCTGAGGAGAACCCAGGACTTCCTGCATGCTAGACAAGCACTTTATCACTGAACCACATTCCCAGCCCTAAACTTACAGTTCTGTACAACTTCAAATTTTAGGAAAGATTTTGATCCTGTTATTTCCTTGCCCTATGAGGCATAGTGCCTAAGTGCTGGAGCTATGATGACAAATATAATTAGCTACCTGATACAAGGTGTTTGCAGAGGATCACTATAAAACAACCCAGCTCAAAGACTGATTGTTTTTCATGTGGGCTGGAATTATTTTCTCTACAGAGGTAAAAGTTAATTGCTCATAAGAACAGTAATAAGTGAGACATAGGTCAAGAGATGTTTTATGGATAATAATTGATATGAAGAATTGCACATAATGCTATTATAATACTTAAACTGTGGCCCAGGAGTGTAGCCTGGCATGCACAAGGCCCTGGGTTTGATTCCTTGGTACCATATACACAAAAAGCTAGAAGTGGCCCTGTGGGTCAAATGGTGGAGGGCTAGCCTTAAGTAAAAGTGTCCAAGGACAGTGCCCAGACCATGAGTTCAAGCTCCAGGACTGGAAGAAAAAAAGAATAGTTAAATACTATTATAGGGCTGGGAGTTTGGCCTAGTGGTAGAGTGCTTGCCTAGCATGCACAAAGACCCGGGCTCAATTCATCAGTACCATGTTCTTAGAAAAAAAGCCGGAAATGGTGCTGTGGCTCAAGTGGTAGAGTGCTATCTTTGAGAAAACCCAAGGACTGTGCCCAGGCTCTCAGTTCAAGCCCAGAACTGGCAAAAAATACTGTTATAGTGGAAGCATTTCCTATTTACAGTACAGTAGTTCAAAGCAGAAGAGAAGTCATCTTAGTTGGGATATTAATTCAGTAAATGAGATGTTGTTGCCACTGCAAGGCACAGTTTTGGTAAACACTAGTTTTGAGGCAGGCAGCTCACTGTAACTAAGTGGTGTAATTCCAAGAAGAGTTCTCTGAGTTGGGAATGAGCAGTTGTCAGTGGAGTCAGTGACTGGGAGTTCAACAGGGGGATGTCTTGATTTCCTTCAGAACACAGAACTTCCTTCCCCTTGACTACCATTAAGTGTCATTCAGCCAGTGACCACTAATATATATATGTATCCTTGAGAATGCTGAATCCTTGCCATGAGGAAGAACATGAACTATGAGGACTCCTAGGATCTCTCAGCAAGAGCATATTAGGAAAAATTCTGTTTTAGGACTTGTGCTGGGTTGAGTGGGTCACACAAAGGTCTAAGGTAGCAGGACTTTGCTTTATTATTATTATTATTATTATTATTATTATTACTACTACTACTACTACTACTTTTTTTCAGAGAGCAGGTATAATGTTATAATCCATTGTCAGTAAATCTTAGGTTTATGAAAGAAAGACTGCTACAAAGTTGAAATGGCCATGGATAGACAAATGATGATCACTCTTGTAACCAAGTGAAGGTGGTGTTTGGTATTTTGTCAGTCGCACAGTGACATTACTATTGTCCATGCTTAAGAGAAAATTCTGGCGTGAACTTGTCTTGCTTTGTCATGGAGGCCATATAGCTTTGTCTGAAGTTGGTGTTCTGTGAGATCATTCATGTCTAACTGAAGATTAACATGGCCTGGTATGAGTCCCAAGCCAGCTTCTAGATGTCAAAACATGCTCATTTTTCTTTCCTTTAGTAATATGCTGACAGCTTCAGGGCCCCGTAAAGAAGTTCAAAAAGGTGGGGTAGTGGTAGAATGGAGGAAAATGTAGAAAACAGAGAGAAAGAAAGTAAACCAAATCTTAAGAGAGAACCTGAGTACATTATAGAAGGTTGAAGTGAGGGCAGGAGATGGAAGATATATAATATATGTATCTATTATATACATTATATATTGCATAGAAATGGTCATTCAAGGTATATGTTGTAGTAATAGGACATAGTTATTTACTGAAGATAGATGTAAATATAGCCTTAGTAGTTAAGATACAGGTGCCAAGATAGCAATGTATAGAACAAAAAACCTTAACTAAATTTCAGGGCTAATGTAATGGCAGAAATAGTATTTCTCACTAGGGCAACTATTGCTTATTTTTCTTTCCCCTTTTTTGCCAATCCTGGTGCTTGAACTCAGGGCCTGATCACTGTCTTTGGGCTTTCTCAAGGCTAGCATTCTACCACTTGAATCACAGCACCACTTCCAGCTTTTCTGTGTATGTGGCACTGAGGAATTGAACCCAGGGCTGTGTGTGTGCTAGGTAAGCACCCTACCACTAGGCCATGCTCCTGGTCCCTGCTTGTTTTTCTTTCATAGTCCCTAAGTTTCTTACCTTTTATAAAATCTTTCTCCTTTTCATTTGACATACTTGGCCCTCCCTTCTTAGCATATGTTGTACCATCATGGTTGTGTGGAAAATGTTTTTCCACCTTAAAGGCTTCACTTGGTATGTTGTGAAATAGAAACAAGAGTTTCTGCCACAATACCATCAGTCATGACCATTCTAGCCAAAGAATTTCCTAACAGGGATCATTCATCTTGACCTTGTTGGATAGTAGGCCTTTCAAAATGTTTGTGGTAAACAAAAAGTTCCTTGGAAAAATTAAAGGTAATAAATGAGGACACTCTGGATTCCATAGAGTCATATTTGTCAAGAGTCTAAATTGACTGCCTTGTGTATGGGAGAAGATGGATTCTTCTTGAGCTCAGTCTGCAGTAGTACAGAATTGATCTATTTTTTGTCATTGTTGTTTTTAATATTATTTTCTTTCTTTTTTTCCCCTTTAGTTTATCCCCTGTTGCCACTATATTTGATTTTGGCACCTTGTGTTTTTTTATTGTAATGTATAGAGTGGTTACAGTTACATTTGCCAGATAATAGGTGCATTGCTTCTTATACATTGATACCCTTTCTCATGTTTTTGTCCCCATTTGCCTCCCCCAACCCTTCCCAATCATCTTGTTTTCCCGTTCCTATTTAAAATAAACAAACGTATATACAATATGCCAGGTAGCAAAGTCAGATACAGTAACAATATGAGATTAACCAAAGGGCAAAAAAAGAGAAGAGAAATAATACATTAAGAACAACAATCACGCAAAGCTGGTTCAACATACGCAAATCAATTAATATAATTCAACACATCAACAGGAGCAAGGACAAAAATCACATGATTGTCTCAATAGACGTGGAAAAGGCATTTGACAAGATCCAACACCCCTTTATGTTAAAAGTTCTGGAGAAACTAGGAATCCATGGAACATTCCTCAATGTAATAAAGGCTGTGTATGAGAAACCTACTGCTAGTATTACACTTAATGGTGAAAATCTAAAGCCATTCCCTCTAAAATCAGGAACGAGACAAGGATGCCCACTCTCTCCACTACTCTTTAACATAGTACTAGAATTCCTAGCCAGTGCAATAAGGCAAGAAGCAAGCATAAAGGGGATCCAAGTAGGGAAAGAGGAAATAAAACTATCCCTCTTTGCAGATGACATGAGTCTGTATTTAAAGAATCCTATAGACTCTACTCCCAAGCTCCTTGAGCTGATTCAAAGCTTTGGAAGAGTAGCAGGCTATAAAATCAACCCTCAAAAATCAACTGCCTTCCTTTATGCCAACAGTGAGAGGAACGAGGCAATAATCAGGAAAGAAACTCCTTTCACAATAGCCTCAAAGAAAATAAAGTACCTAGGAATTAGCTTAACTAAGAATGTAAAGGACCTTTTTGATGAAAACTTTAAAACCCTAAAAAAGGAAATTAAAGCAGAACTAAGGAAATGGAAAAACCTCCCATGCTCCTGGATTGGAAGAATCAACATTGTGAAAATGACAATCTTGCCAAGAGCTATCTACAAATTCAGTGCAATACCCACCAACATCCCAATGTCATTCTTTAAAGAAATAGAAGAGGCAATCCAAAATTTCATATGGAATAATAAAAGACCCCATATAGCAAAAACACTTCTTAGCAGAAAGAACAGCGCTGGAGGAATTTCAATTCCAAACTTTAGACTCTATTACAGAGCTATAATTCTCAAAACAGCTTGGTACTGGCACAGGAACAGGCCTGAAGACCAATGGAATAGAACTGAGGACCCAGATATTAAACCACAGACCTATGGCCACCTAATCTTTGATAAGGGAGCCAAAAAAATAGAATGGAAGAAAGACAGCCTCTTCAACAAGTGGTGCTGGCAGAACTGGTTAAGCACCTGCAGAAAACTAAAGCTGGATCCTTCTTTGTCACCTTGCACTAGAATTAACTCCAAATGGATCAAAGACCTGGAGGTAAAAGCTGACACACTGAAAACTCTACAGGAAGGAATAGGAGATACACTAGGCCTCCTTGGCACAGGTCGAAACTTTCTTAATAAAGACCAAGAATCACAACAAATCAGAGAAAGGCTGGATAAGTGGGACTGCATTAAACTGCAGAGCTTTTGTATGGCAAAGGACATAGCTAGTAAACTAATCAGGAAGCCTACAGAGTGGGAGAAGATCTTCACCAACCAAACAACGGACAAAGGCCTCATATCTAAAATATATCAACAACTCAAAAAATTGAATCACTCCAAAACTAACCTCCAAAGTAACAACCATCCCATTAAAAAATGGGCCAAAGACTTAAAGAGAGTCTTCTCTGAAGAAGAAACAAAAATGGCCTATAGACACATGAAGAAATGCTCAACATCTCTGGTCATAAAAGAAATGCAAATCAAAACAACTCTAAGATTTCACCTCACTCCAGCTAGAATGGCCAAGATCAGGAAAATGAATGACAACAGATGCTGGAGGGGATGTGGCCAGGAGGGATCACTACTACACTGTTGGTGGGAGTGCAAACTCGTTCAACCACTATGGAAAGCAGTGTGGCAGTGCCTCAAAAGGCTAAACATAGAACTCCCCTATGACCCAGCAATTCCACTACTTGGCATTTACCCAACCACCCAGAAACAAGGACATACTAAACCCACTAGCACAACAATGTTCATTGCAGCACTATTCACCATAGCAAAGATATGGAACCAACCTAGATGTCCCTCAGTTGATGAGTGGATCAACAAGTTGTGGTATTTGTACACAATGGAATTCTATGCTGCTGTCAGAAAGAATGACATTGCCCCATTTGTTAGGAAATGGAAAGACTTAGAAAAAATCGTATTAAGTGAAGTAAGCCAGACTCAAAGGAACTTAGGCTCAGTGGTTTCCCTCATTCGTCATAATCAGTAGAAACCTTGGGCTCTACTAGCAGAGATTTGCAATAGAGCAAAATCTTGATACATAAGGACATATAATGTGAAGCTAATTGAAAGGACCTCCAGGATAGTGAAACAAAAGCCATATAAGGAATGATTGTTGTCCTTAATGTACTATGTTGTCTCTCATCTCCTTTGCTGTCCCTTGGTTATCTCATATTGGTATAGTATCTCACTTTGTTATCTGATATATTGAACTTATTTGTATTTGGATATTTGAAATTTGATAGGGAAGGGGGGAAAACCAAGACGGATGGGGGGGGTGTGAGGGGAGGGAAACGGGTACCAAGACATGTGAAAGGGTATCAATGTATGTGAATTAATGCACCTTCTATCTGGCAAATATCATGTAACCCTTTTACTAATTACAATAAAAAAAATTAAAAAAAAAACAACAATCACGCTTCTTTTGGAAAATATAAGGTTCAGAAGTATGGTGGCCTTATTGAGAAGCCAACTTGTTCTGTGAACTGATTGTTCTTAGGATGCAGGACAGATACAGATTCTATCTTCACTAGGCATGAGGGAGTTTGTCTAGACAACTCTTCTTTCCCATTTGATATGTCATAGCCAGTGGCTTTTGTATGGTTAGAAACAACAAGACTGTGATATATTTTGCATCTAGCTATATAGTAACTGTACTCATTCCTTTGTTCAGTGTTGGACAGTTACCCTGGGAGAGTGTAGAGAATTTTTGCTGATAAAAACAACATGATTATTTGTCTTGACCTAACATTTTTAGGAGGAGCCAAAAACTAGAGAAATAAGAAGCATAATGAGACTTTTATATAAGCGTGCTCTTATGGTTTTGACAAGCTTCCACTAACGAGTCTGCTGGAATGGTGGAATTGGAGATATTATAGACTTTTAAGAGGTAAGGCCTACTGGATTCATCTTAGGTCACTGAGTCTGTCCTCCAAAGGGATTATGGGATCTTCCCTTTCATTCTCTTCACCTTGACTTGAGATATGAACATTGTGCTAGTAAGTGCTGCTAACTTGGCTAAAGGCCAAAACCGATGGTGCTATACCCGATCTTGAACTTGAACTTCTACAACTATGAAACAGAACCCATAAGCCTCTATTTACTTTAGAAGTTGCTCTGATGTCAGTTATTTCATTATGAGGATGCAAAACCCACTAATAAAGTATCTTAGCTTATCTTAAATGATTAAGCAAAGCTCACCAAACCCTGTGATTTACAGGGTTTGCACTCTGGAAAGAGTGGCAGTTAGTCAACTGACAAATGGATGATGAGTGGGTAGGAGCTGATCTGTGTGTGTGTGTGTGTGTGTGTGTGTGTGTGTGTGTGTGTGTGTGTGTTCAGTGAAGTGGGATATCATCTGTGAAAAGACAGTGAAAGGCAGAAATTACTTGCAAGGAAAAGTAATAGGAATATAGTATTGTTGGAGCAAGGAAAACTTAAGATGTTTAAGTTTAAACTATTCACTGTGCACATTTTTCTCTAATGTGCAAATAAAAGGATATGATTTGTGACTATGCCTGCTCTGTTCATTAAACTAGTACATCTTTTATACTATGTGCCATCCTAAGAGATGAGAATTTTCATTTGGATTAAGCACCCTCAGTAATTTTTGACATTTTGGTTCTGTGAAGGTGGGCTGTTAGTAGTATCACCTTTGATTACTGAAAGAATTTCAATATATTACAGTAAATGACAGAAGAGCATCTCTCGTATCAGTGAATGAATTATGTGTTTTTCAGCTTCTTGTGTCTAGGTTTTTTTTCTAATTACAGAGTGGCAGAGCTTCTTTTTTATTTTTATTTTATTTTTTATTGTTGGGGTAATGTATAGAGGGGTTATAGTTACATTCAGCAGATAATAGGTACATTACTTCTCACACATTGATACCCCTTCTAATGTTTTTGTCCCCCTTTCCCACTCTCCAATCCCTTTCAATGGCAGAACTTCTTATTGGACTATTGGTTGTGTAGACTATTTCAAGAGGTTTCGTATGCTTTCTAGATTTGGTGCAGAAGCAACAGGGCATTTACATAAGGTAGATAGAATGCTTTGGGATCAAACGTGGCTTTGGGCGGGTCTGTGGGTATAATGGCCCTTGATGTTCTTAATAGGAGAAGACACATGCTGTGTAGGACTTCAGTACACATGGTTTTGTGTATATTATATAGGGCATGCTTCATAAATGAATATATCAAATTAGAGTAACTGTTTTTCCCCCCCAATGAACTGATTATTTCTGTCGGTTCTGAAGTAGCATCCTGTGGCTTTTTAAAAAGGAGTCAAAACATTTTGGATGGGTATGTGGTTCCATGGTGTATCTGAGGCGCTGGGTTTAATCCCAGTACTGTAAGAAAGAATATCAAATGGACATCCAATGAAAGTGTCAGAAATTTATGATCTCTTGACAGTCTGTGAGGAAAGAGGCTTTTTGCTCCCAAGTTTGAAAGATATCATTGCTTCATAGAGCAAAGAATATGAACTACAGGTTCAAATCACAGCTTTACTCTTGGTAGTCTTGGGTGATTTATTCCTTATAGTAGCCATATGTAGAATGTATAGAATAACATGTATGGACAATGTTATTCTTGTTTTTGTGGTTGCTGCAAATGAAGCTTAGCAAGATGAGATAAATGAATAACCAGAATTAAGAGACAACCCACAGAATAAATCTTACCTTTTGCTAGTGAGTGGATAAAGAATTAATGCTGAGAATATGCAAAAAGATAAAAATTAAGCAGCAAAAGAATAATCCAATTAATAAAGAATCAAATGAATTGATTGGTCATCCACAGCATAAATACTAATGGGCAACAAATGCACAAAGAAATACTTAGTTTCCTTAGCTATAAAAACAAATGCAGGGCGCAGGCGCGGCGCCGGCAGGTGGGGGCACTCGGAGGTTAGGTAGGCCGGCTTCCGCCCTGCGCCTCCCAGGGGAGGCAGTGGAGTCTACCGACGCCACCCAAAGCTCCAAGAAACTTCTTTACCAAGAACGGAGTAACGAGGAAGAAACGTCTTCACCTTTCACACAGAGGAACGAAAAAGTTACCAAGTGGAGAGTCGTAAAATTCCCATATAACCCGTAATTTTGTGACAGGCCTCCTTCCCTCCCAGTTCCCTACCGTCAACTCTTTCTACCCTTTCATTCTGTTATACTGAGACAGTTCTGGAGGTTGGCTTGAAAGGAGCACTTTCAACCCAGGCATGGATCTCATAACTTAAGGATGTTCGTGTTCGGTTTTGTCCATGAGATCACTTGTCATGTTTTGCTATGTAGTTGCAAAAGAGAGAAACTAAGAAGCTTCTGATTGGTCAAGCCAGATGGTCATGGATGCTAATTTTGATCTCCATCTCAGTACCTAGAAGGAATTGATACTAAGTTATAAATGGCCCTAAAATCGTAGAAATCAGAATTCTGAGATAAAAGAAATAGACAAGACAGTTTCTGTTAGAAAAAGATTCAAAGACAAGGAGATGACTACTGGTTTCTGCTTTGAATTGGGCGTGGAGGGATAAATAGCATGACAATTTCATTAAATTTTTGTTGTTGTTGTTGGGTCATGGGGCTTGAACTCGCCCTGGGTGCTGTCCCTTGAGCTCTTCAGCTCAAGGCTACTGCCCTACCCTTAAGCCAAGCCTCACTAGCCGTTTTTTTCTAGCGCTTAATTGGAGATAAGAGTCTCAGGTCCTTTAGTGTCCAGCCAGACTTTGAACCTTGATCCTGAGATCTCAGCCTTTAGTAGCTAGACATGTAATCCTAGCTGGCTAGTATGATAATTTGAGAATGTAGAGGAATCATAAATACTGACAAACAGCTGAAGTGAAGTGAGTGGAATAGTTTTGTAATAGTTTAATATAGAACTTCCCTATGAGTTCTGTGTCTATTCTGGGACAAGGTTGTAAGTAGGCATAGGCAAGTTTCAGAATAACTCAATGTTTTTAAGTATGGTAGAAAAAATTGGAGATATTTGACCCAGGAAAATGTATACCAGAAGTGAGCAAAAAAAATTATAATACTGTTATGTATAACATTAAAACTTGGAAACAACTTTCTGCTCTTCATAAAACAAATGATAAATCTCATTAACAACATGTTGAATAAAGTAGAATTCCATTTATGTTGAATAAAGTAGAATTCCATTTATGTAAAGAACAGTTGAAAGTAAGCCATACCTTACAGGTAAAAATATAAGTCTAAAAAGTAGATTCATAATTTAGCAACAGAACAATAACCACAGAATTTATGATAATTATTTTTCTCTACCTAAAGAGAAAAGGAGATAGAATAAGAAAGCAAATACAAAAGCATAAGATTGGTTGGTTAACTGGACAGTCCAGGTTTATCTGTCATGGTCCTGCTTCCTGGTGTAACTAATTTCATTCTTGCTCTCAAATTTATCTGTTTGTGTAACAAATTATATGTTTATTTTATTTTATTTTTTTGTGGTTGGTCATGGGGCTTGAACTCTGCCTGGTTGCTGTCAGTGAGCTCTTCAGCTCCTGGCATCTTCACCCTACCCTTGAGCCAAGCCCCACTTCCCATTTTCTAGAGGTTAATTGGAGATAAGAGTCTCAGGTCCTTTTGTGCTGGGCTGGCTTTGAATCTTGATCCTCAGCTCTCAGCCTTCTGAGTAGCTAGGATTACAGGCATGAGCCACGGCACCTGGCGTATGTTTATTCTTTCTAAAGAAATGTTTTCCACAAACATTGACACCCTTTCTCAATGTTTGTGAAGCAATGCACCTTCTATCTAATGAATATAATCTAGCCCTTCTATTAATTACAATAAAAATATATGGAAAGAAAAAAAAACAAAAACAAAAAAAAACAAATGCAAATAGAAGTGACACTAAGCTTTCTCAACCAATTTTCCATTAGTAGTGATATAACCTTATATTTAGAATACATGGGTAAAACTTTTAGTTGCTAAATGTTTCCAGTTCTGTACAGTACACATGTAAATTATAAGGTTGCTCTAGAGATTGGATTATCAAGCAGTTGTATTGTTATCTTATGATATAGCGCAAACATAAAGACAGGCTACCCACTCAGAAATGTTAATTAAATATCAAGTATGAACATAGTTTCTTTAAATATTTTTCATATGGATGTTATAGTTTCCATGACATGCAAATCGGAACAATAAGACACAAAATAACATTTACTGAGAAAAGCCCATACCTACTTGTGGGTGCATTATTTTCTTAGACTATACAATATTTTCTCTAAAGCACACCTATATGGATTCCCTGAAGAACATGCCATCACAGTTCCTCAAAAGACATAGAGCTCCCCTATGACCCAGCAATTCCACTACTTGGCATTTACCCAATCATCCAGAAACAAGGACAGACTAAATCCACTAGCACAACGATGTTCATTGCAACACTATTTACCATAGCAAAGATATAGAACCAACCCAGATGCCCTTCAGTTGATGAGTGGATCAACAAGATGTGGTATTTATACACAATGGAAGTCTATGCTGTCATCAGAAAGAACAACATCGCCCAATGACATAGCCCCATTTGTAAGGAAATGAAAAGACTTAGGAAAAATCATATTAAGTGAAGTAAGCCAGACTCAAAGGAACATAGGCTCAATGGTTTCCCTCATTTGTCATAATCAATAGAAACCTTGAGCACTCCTAGCAGAGGTTTACAATAGAGCAAAACCTAGATATATAAGGCCATACAGGATGAGGCTAAATGAAAGGACCTCCAGGATATAGAAACAAAAGCCATATAATGTGTGATTGTTGTCCTTAATATACTATGTTATTTCTCATCTCTTTTTGCTGTCCCTTGGCTATCTCATATTGTTACAGTATCTTACCTTGTTATCTGATATATTTTATATATGCTTATTTGGTTATTTGAAATCGGATAGGGAAGGAGGAGAACAAGATGAGGGGCAGGGGTGGGGGGAGGGAAATGGGGACCATGTCGTGAGAAAGGGTATCAATGTCTGTAAAGTAATGCACTTTCTATCTGCTGAATATAATGTAACCCTTCTATTAATTACAATAAAAATATATGAAAAAAGAACTTGCCATCAGTCAGCAATTACTGTATGTGAAAGATGGTTTATCCCTGTTATATATGTACTCTGAAGGCTACAAAATACATTTCAAGCCCTGAATACTAAAATGTGCCACTCTTGGCATGTTCTTTTCTTTTCAATTAGGCTCGACAAATTATTTTTTCTGGGTTAATAACTTTTATTAAAGGAAACAACACAAATGCACATCTCCATAGCAACTGACTAGAATTTCTTGCCAAGTTCACTTCTCATGTGTCTGATTTATCTGCCCCCAGGTAGTTCACTCTCCTACAAAGGGGAGCTATTGTTAGCTGGGAGAAAGAAAAAAGATCAAGAATTTTGCTTGCGATTTAATTTAGTACAATATGTGTTTATATATGCTCCACTGATGATATTGGGAAGATGTCTGTTGATGGCACAAGCATACTTAAAGTTTATGTTTGGATTTGTGTCTAAAGTATTTAAATATTTATACCACAGTGTTACCTGGGGTGACGTAATAAAGGAGATTTTGGTTGTATTTTTCATAATCAAGTTGCTTGAGAATATTCTGAAACTCAGAATTGGTGCTTGTTTATAGATTAACAATGAGGAGAACTTATACTTATGGTTCTTGCTTTCTGAGGAATTAGCAGCCTAGAGGCTGGTCATCAGGAAGGCCCTTGTTTTACTTTTGAGATGACTTTAAGACCCAATGGTCTCTCCTCTAACAGAGGAAAAAGACAGGGCCGGAAGTTTGGCCTAATGATAGAATGTTTGCCCAGCATGCATGAAACTGAGTTCTATTCCTCGGTACCATATACCTAGAAAAGTCGAAAGTGGTGCTGTGACTCAGGTGATAGAGTGCCAGTCTTGAAGAAAGCCCAAGGACAGTGTTCAGGCCCTGATTTTAAGTTCCAGGACTGGCAAAAAGAGGAAAAAGACAGTTTATTTGTATTTTTATTTAGTATTTACTGAGTACTAGCTGTTACACACTGTGCTGGGACCTGGAAATACAGACCTGGTTAGAACCTATGGAACTCCAATCTAAAAGATAAGGTGGAAAATCACAGAGGAAATATTCAGAGTAAGAAATATGATCAAAGAGTTTAGTGAATCCTAGACTAATGGTAGGTCAAATCAAGAGTCTTGGAGAGCTGGATAGCAACTGGAAGTAGGCCAGGATGGGAAGAGGAAAATAGATGGGAGGCAGAGTGTCAGGGGTAGATGGAAGGTGATTTTGGAGACCTAGGAGAGTATAAATGAGTCTCTTCAGGAACTGAAACCAATGAAGTTGGAATCTTGGGAAAAAAGTAGAGGGAATTGTATGAAAATAGGAGTAAGCACATGGTCACAAGGTTTGAATGTGGCTTTGTGATGCTTGAACTTGATCCATTGCATAGTGGCAGCCTTTGAGGGGTTTTAAGCAGAGGCAGGGTATGATCACATTTAAATTTCTGCTACACCATGAGCACTGAATAGAGGGGAACAACTAGAAGCTGACGCTCACCTTCTACCCCAGGATCCTGTTTTCTTGACCTTGAGTTTCTGCAGGTTTAAACAATCCACAATTTCTTAGCTTGGCTATTCTACACCTGTCCTCAGATCTGATGGTAATACAAGGTTGCATGAAAATGTCTCAGTATACTTTTCAAATCTATAATTTTTTTTGTTTGATGAGATAGACCTGTGGAGTTGAACAGCTCCTTGCCGCCTGCCATTGATAGCTCCCTCTCAGAGGACCACGGAGACACTGAGTCACGTACAGGAAAATTTGTCATCAAGCTGACTAGGGTGTGGGCTGGGTGCAATGCTTGTCTTCACACAAAGAGGGTATCTTTATCCTAGGGATAGGGATTACTCTGCAGTTGCTGCTGGGGCCAAAGATAGTATGTAGCCAGGGTGGGGTTTACTGATTGAAACGGTTTAAGGATAGGTCTTGGCAGAAGGCATGCCACTGCTGTGGATGGAGGCTTTTGGGCTTGGTCTGGCCATCTCATTTTGGGGAAAGAGCTGAGGACCTAAGATAGAGGTTGTTAAGTCAAAATGGAGGCAGATTTACAAATAGTCCACTCTTAGTTGTTTAATAGATATGGGTAGTGGGCTCAGACCATGGATGATAGTCATTTCTTCTGAAGCTACTTCCTGTCTGTGTATACCATCAGGAAATGGCCTGCAGCTCAGTGAAATACCTATGTTAGAGCGACTAGCTCAGCCAGATGACTAGTGGTTTGGAGAGGCAAGGGGTCAGGTTCAATACCAGAGATCAATACTACAGCATTCCTTCCCAGAGGAACCTTCCTAGAGGAAAGAACTGCCATCAGTAAACCAGGTGAAATGATAATTCTTCAGTTGTCCTTCACTAGCATGGCTAGATGAGGCAGCAAATCCTCCAGAGTCTCCACACCTGTGTTTGTAATGAGGATCCCATATCTGGAATATTCAATAGTTTGGATGGGTTTAGCCAAGGGCAGGGCTGGAAAATAAAGGTAGGGTCCTCTACCAGCGACACCTGAAAGGAGAGAATGCAAGAGGGAGGCATCATATGTAGCTCCTTGTAGGTCAGTAGCTTAGAAAGGTGGTGGTGAGAAAGAATGGCAAGGGCTGTGCCAAAGACCAGCTTCTTTGACTCAAATATTAAAACAGAACAAGCAGCCAGGGCACAAAGACAGGGAGCCCATCCCTTAATGGTGTGGTCTAAGTAGCCAGTATATTGAAGGTCCGACCCAATTGCATCAAAAAAAAATGGGGGTAAAAGGTCTGGCAGTCTAAGGGCAGGAGCCTGTTAATGGGCCTACCTAAGTCTCTGAAAGGGGAAAATAAGGGAGGAAGGGGATAAAAGGGGTTCCTCTGGTGGCTTCTTGGCTGCCTCACATAGGGATTGGGCAGTTGGGGATCTGGGACTTAAGATAACTGGCCAGGCCCCCTAAGGGATGAAGCTCATAGATATTATGTACGTACTGTAAAATACTGGGGTCGGAAGTGCCATTGAGAGGTCATGTGGACTCATTGTTTCTTGAATATTGTGGCCAGGCCTGGTCTGGCCACCTGCTTTTAGGGAAAGGACTGAGGACCTACGATGGAGATTGCTAACTCAAAATGGAGAAGGGCAGGGGCCGGGAGTTTGGCCTAGTGGTAGAGTGCTTACCTAGCATGCACTAAGACTTGGGTTCGATTCCTCGGTACCACATACATAGAAAAAAAAGATGGAGAAGGCACACTAACAGCCATTAGCTAGACACCTTTCCTACTGGAGCAGTTGGAATCCACCCTTTGCCCGTTTCTAGCATGTTCTTTGCCATTAATTCAGCTTTTGCAGTTTTGGTACCTTGGATGCACCCTACGGACAAGAATGATTTTTTTTGTGTGTAGAGAGCAGCCTGTCTGTCCCCTTTCTTGGTGTAATTATTGTTAAATACTGTTACATCTGTAAATGGTAAAATTTCAGGCCTTTAAAACAAGTATAGAAGAAACAAATCCCAAATTATTGACTGAAATAGAATTAAGAACAAAGCTAAAACAAAGGTAGGATTAACATTGTCTAAACTGAGATGTTAAAAGCTTTGTTTTGAAGTATTTGTTCATAATATCTATGAATTTGCTTTTTTTAACTCAGAAAAAAACATGAACTTAATATTCCTGGCAACAATTAATGGGCCATTTGTGGCAGTCCTGTGACATCTTTATGATTTGATAGTGTGAGTCATAGAAATTCTACCCTGCCTAAGCTTAAGTTCCAGAAGAGGCTGATTGGAAAATCTACTTGGAGATGCGTCAGTTGAAGCCCACATTGTCTGGATCTGATAAACCCTTCATGCATTTTGGGGATCAAATTACCACAGTTCATTTTGTTGTGTTGCCAGCTAGTTTGCATGTTGCAAAAATGGAAGCAGTTAATGCTTAGTAAAAATGCCATCTATTTTTTTTAATGCCATCTATGACACAGTAAAGGATAATTTGGTGTTTGCACTCTTTCCTTCTTGACTTCCATTCAACCCAGCAACATTTAACAGTGATTGCATACTTTTTTTTAGGTTCTTGAAGTATTCAGAAATATAACTCAGACTCAATGCCAACTTAATTAATTTTTATCTCAAGACATTTTTAGGTAGACAAAAGAAATATGTGCTACCTATGTATTGTGTAGGGGTCAGAATAATGACTTTAATTTATCTTTACCAAGTAATTTAACTCCATAAAAGTTTTTTTTTCCTTAGCCAGGTGTGGGTGGCTCACGCCTATAATCCTAGCTATTCAGGAGCTAAAATATGAGGATCACAGCCAGCCTGGGCATGAAAATCTGTGAGACTCTTATCTCCAGTTAACCACCAGAAAATGGGAATGTCAAAGCTGTTAGCTTTGAGCTGAAGAGCTCAGAGACAGTACCCAGGCCCAAAGTTGATTTTGATGTGGGTTGAATTTAATTTTGTGTATCATTTTTGACAGTATGGCCATTTCACAATATTAATTCTCATATCTATGAACATGGAGTGTTTGTGTGCAGAGATCTATAGTGCTTCTAAGTTTTCTCTACATTGTAATGTAGCTCCTTCTTTGATTTTGAAGCATTTAAAATCAATTCCTTGCTATTTAAGTTTAATTATTTTACTATGATGTATCTAGAAGTGTTTCTTCTTAGATCCTGTTACTATGGGTTCTATATTATTCTGTTAGAAGGTTGAGATTTTCTCTTAAGAATAGGGAAGTTCTTGACTATTATTTTACTGAATCATTTTTGAAAGCCATCACTATTAAATTCTTGCCCCTCATTGATCCCAGTTATGGATAGATTTGATTTCTTAGCTGAGTCTGCTAATTCTTGGATTTCCCTTTTGAATGTTCCTTCTTTCCTTCCTTCCTTCCTTCCTTCCTTCCTTCCTTCCTTCCTTCCTTCCTTCCTTTCTTTCTTTTTTTCCTTCTTTCTTTTGTGCCAGTCCTGGGACTTTCTTTTGTTCCAGTCCTGGGACTTGAACTCAGGACCTTAGCACTGTCCTTGGGCTTTCTCAAGGTTAGTGCTCTACCACTTGAGCCACAGCACCACTTCCGGCTTTTCTGTGTATGTGGTACTGAGGAATCGAACCTGGGTCTTTGTGCATGTTAGGCAAGCACTCTACCACGAGGCCAAACTTCTGGCCCCCTTGAGTGTTTTTCTATACCTTTGATTTTTTTGTTCTAGCTCCTCTATTTTATTGTTGACTCCTGATATTCTCTTTTTTTACTTCATTTTATTCACTTACCTATGGCTTCCACTGTGGTTCGCATTGTGGAAATTGAACATTTTATGCATTTGAGATCAGTTCTCAGGATATTAATTTCATCTTTCAATGAGGTGTATTGATTGTCCATTTTGTCCATTTTTATGTGAGTCTTGGATCTTCTTTGTTATTTCTTCTTTGTACTCTTGAAATTGTTTTTGCATCTTCCCTTTTATTTAATTGGTCATTTCTATCATAATTTCATTAATGTTTCTCTTTTCCTCCATCTTTTCTTCATTGTCATTGGAGTTCTTTCCTGGGTTATTGTTGGCTTTTGGATTGGGTTTGTTGTCTTGAATGTTCATGACTCTTGTAATCTTCCATTGTGATTTAAAGCATTTGGATTAAGAGATTGTCAGGGCTGTGGCCTGAGCTGATATTGTTTGTACCTGATGGTTGGTGGCCCTGGCTAGCTTGCTCTGGCCCACCCTTGGTCCCCAGGACAGCAAAGACTCATGTGTGATCTTGGCCCTAGACTAGCTTGGAGGAGCATGGTCTGCAGCAGTGGTTGGGAAGGTTAGATTCAGGTCTCTGGGATGGGCATGTGCTTTGGAAGGGATGGGTCTCCCATGAGTGTACTCTAATTTGGACACGGGTTAGTTTTCTTCCCTCAGGTGGCTGCTAGCTTGTGTACAGGTATGTACTCTCAACTGAGGATTGATATACCAGCAGCTGCCTCCTCAGATCGGTCTTCTCCAGGGGAGATCAATTTTGGGCCTTTAGGATGGCTGTGGGCTTTGAAAGGGTTGGGAAACCACTGGTCCGTGGGATTTCCCCTCAGGTGGCCAGCACTTGGCCACTGGCTCTTGCACACATGTGCTGCCCATGCTTCCACATTGGGGAACAATCTGCTAGTCCCTGTCCACGGAGACTCCATGTATTCCTTTTATAATCTGGGGAAAATGTTAAAATTGAATTGAAACATATTCACATAATGGTAGATCCAACATAATACCGCGTTTTGTAAATAGAGAAGCAAATAATAATAATCCTTGTATTCTCTATGTCTTATATTCTACTTGCTTTCCTTTTATTACATATATTTTTTATTATAATTAATAGAAGGGTTACATTATATTCACTAGATAGAAGGTGTATTACTTCACGAACATTGATACCCTTTCTCATATTTTGGTCCCTATTTCCCTCCCCCCACCCCTGCCCCTCATCTTGTTTTCCCCCCTTCCCTATCCTATTTCAGATAACCAAATACACATATATCCAATATATCAGATAACAAGGTAAGATACTGTAACAATATGAGATAGCCAAGGGACAGCAAAAGAGATGAGAAATAACATAGTATATTAAGGACAACAATTACACATTATATGGCTTTTGTTTCTATATCCTGGAGGTCCTTTCATTTAGCCTCATCCTGTATGGCCTTATATATCTAGGTTTTGCTCTATTGTAAACCTCTGCTAGGAGTGCTCAAGGTTTCTATTGATTATGACAAATGAGGGAAACCATTGAGCCTATGTTCCTTTGAGTCTGGCTTACTTCACTTAATATGATTTTTCCTAAGTCTTTTCATTTCCTTACAAATGGGGCTATGTCATTGGGCGATGTTGTTCTTTCTGATGACAGCATAGACTTCCATTGTGTATAAATACCACATCTTGTTGATCCACTCATCAACTGAAGGGCATCTGGGTTGGTTCTATATTTTTGCTATGGTAAATAGTGCTGCAAGGAACATTGTTGTGCTAGTGAATTTAGTTGTCCTTGTTTCTGGATGATTGGGTAAATGCCAAGTAGTAGAATTGCTGGATCATAGGGGAACTCTATGTTTAGTCTTTTGAGGAACCGCCATACTGCTTTCCATAGTGGTTGAACAAGTTTGTACTTCCACTAACAGTGTGGTAGTGATCCCCTCTGGCCACATCCCCTCCAGCACTGTTGTTATTAGATTTCTTAATCATGACCATTCTAACTGGAGTGAGGTGGAATATCAGAATTTTTTTATTTGCATTTCTTTTATGGCCAGAGATGTCGTTATTTTCCTTTTTAAAGTTAACCTTCCTTATGCTTGTCAACCTGCAGTTATTCCGGTGCCTAAATTGAATTGCTATTGGAATATGGGTGAAATTATTACATTTCATGGCTCTGTTGCATCTTCTTAGAAATTGGGGAAAAACTTAAAAGTATAAAGTAAAATTAGGAAAAGATAGGCATGACATAAACATCTAATTTGGGTTCCTTGATGAGTAGAACACTGTCTTTTAACCAACTGGAGGAAATGAACGAAAATCTATTAGAAGCCAACATTTTTATAAATCTCTAATCCATCAGCTAAGAATTTTCCTATATCCATGGGATTTATTGCTTAGTGTACTCTTTTGGCAACACCAGTGGATTTATTATTATCTTCTTTACGTTTTTTTTTTCATTTGTTGATACTGGAGTTTGAACTCGGTCCTCACATGTGCTAGGCAAGTGCTTCTTCTATTTGAGCTACTACTCCAGCATGCATTTATCTAACTGAGCATTCTGCCTTTTAGTTTTGCTCTGGTGACTGTTATATTTGGCCTTGTGACCTGATTGTAGTTTTGATGGCCATGCCCACATGTCTTTAAATTGTCTTAACAAAACCTCAGCCCTTGGATACCAAGGATCAACATTAGGAAACATAATAGGTCCCAATGATGTGGGTTGTTAGGTGGTTAGCTGTGTTACTGAAGGTCTTATTATGAAGCAAGATTTTGGAAGGACATTAATCAAATGTTGGAGCAATTGGGATCCTACTCAGAATTCAGTGTACTCCAGTGACCCAAATTGTTGAAATCTATTCCTTTTCCTAAGATAGCATGTTAGAATGGTGGACAAAAATTTGCAGACTAGCTTAATGAGGAAAATTTCCATAGCATTTTTAAGTATTGTCACATACAATTATGGAACATAGGCTCTTGCTTATTCGGATCAGGAATTTAGTTATCTGTGGCCTGGAAAAGAAAATCTGAGAACAGATGAAATTTGGTCCTATTTCTTGCTAATTTCTTTAGTGAAGAAATGCTGATGCTTGCATGGCAGATAATAAGAACAGGAGTCTGCATTTTTGTAGAGAGAAGTGAAGATTCTGCACAAGGCAAGTTGTTACATTAGACAAGGGCATAGTTTTATTGAGTATCATTAGAGTTTATGAGAACATAACTTTGAAGGAATAGAATTCAAAGACATCTTGAATACAGCTTTGTGTTACCATTAATAAGCACATGCACATGTGCACGCACACACACACACACACACACACACACACACACACACACACACACCATTCTTTCTTCCTTGCTGAGTCTAAGTGTCTCTGTTGGAGCCAGTGCTTTATCTTTTTGATGTGACTGTGAATGTTTTCATTGTTTTCTAAATATGCACCTAATTAAATATATGTGCCAGATTAAAAACTTTGGAAGACTAAATTACAAGTATTTCTGTGTATCTTAGGAGACCTTACGTAAATAAAGATAGCAGAGCAAAAATAAAATGAAATCATACATCCAGTTCATTCATACTTTAGGAATGAACACTCTGTGTCAAGTACCCTTTAGGGAGATGCCATGATTCTATTCTCATTCTGTGAAGAGACATATGGCTCCTGTCCTGTGACACTTAAAACAACTGGAGTCAAGATTGTACTAGACTTTCTCAAGACAAAGGTAGGCCTTCTTTAAAAGGTTGTTCTTTGTGCTAGTCTGAGGGAGCATTCAGTTAGCACCAATCATATAGCCTCCATCTTTGTTCCTATGGTGTTCCAAAGTCTGTGTTAAGTAAGTATTATAACTCCTGCTTTCAAATGTTAAATTGTCCATGATATTTTCTATTTTTAATTGAGTAGATGTACAAGGGGATTTCTATTCACATATCAATGTAGGAGTACAGTGCATGACAGCAGTGTCACCCTTCCCATTTTTCTCCCCCTCATATCCCAGCCCTGCCCCTCCCCTCGAGTTACCTGGTTGCCTTCTCACATTTGTATATGGGGTATTATGACTGTATTTTCCCACCATTCCTCTCTCCATGGAACATAGTTATAAAATAACTATAAAATAGTTACAAAATAATTGGGATGATTCATGTGGTATTTAGTCCACAATCTGACATAAACATAAATAGGGAATATGCTTTTTCATCATGTCTGAAACATCTCAACTTACAGTTTCTTAAGTCACCAGAGAGTTTTGGTTTGGACCTTAATGAAGTTTCTGTAAACTTTTATAGAATAAGAATATATTATGACTTGATCATTAGATTTTTCTCAATAAGAAATAATCCTTCCTTTTCTTATAATTAGGGTGGAGGTAAAGAGCAACAATGGCAAGAAAATTCAGCCTTTTCAATCTTTCCAAAAATAGCTGTTAAGAGTTGTTTTAAGACTAGGTCACTGTCCATCTTTCAAGTACTTAATGATAGTTTATTCTAAAGAAGGGTTGAGCTATAGGGTGATAGTGATGACAAACTGATTGGGCAGAAATGCTTCCCTAAGAAAAACTGGTTTCTCAAAGACTTCCACACTACCTTTCAGGAAAATTGAGCTTGTCAACAATACTAGCTTGTCTTTGGTCAAAAGCTTTCTTAGGGAAGGCTCAAGATTCTTTGGAGTTGAGACAAGCAATTTCCTTCTCAGTGATTAGGGAATTTAATTCATCTTTCTTAAACAATAGCCTAGATTTGTTGGTCTCTTGAGAGTTTGAACTTAGCATATCCATCACCTTACGTAATTACAGTAGTGTATGGGAAGGGGAGGATGTGAAAAACAAGATCTATTCTCTTGGAAATTTCAGGGGTGCTTTATAAAGAGCTGTACTTACCATAGGGTACATGAAATCTCCAGAAATTTTTATCTTACAATTGGTGGCTCATATTCTTTAACTAAAATCCTCTTCCCACACCCACTGAACCACTGTTATACTGTTTTTTTTTTGTCTGTCTGTGTGTCATATATAGTATAAGTGAAATCATGAAGCATTTTTTTTTGCCAGTCCTGGACTTGAGCTCAGGCCTGAGCACTATCCTTGGACTTTCTCAAGGCTAGAGCTCTACCACTTGAGCCTCAGCATCACTTCCGGCTTTTTTCTATGTATGTGGTACCAAGGAATCAAATTCGTGCATGCTATGCAAGCACTCTACCACTAGGCCAAACTCGGGGCGACTATTGTTCTTTTTGTGTGTGTCTAGCTTATTCAGTATAATGTCTTCTAGGCTCATATATGGTGTTGCAAATAATATCCTTTCCTTGATTATGGTAATTATTTCAAAATGTATGTGTTTACCAAGGCATCATTTTAAATGTGTAAAAATTTTTGTGTATCAATTATACCCAACTAAAGCTGATAAGGAATAAGCAAAGAAAAAAAAAGTTTGGCGAGGGACTTTTAGGAATTTTGCAAGACACTTGCATATGAATTTCTCAGTTCAGATATTTCTGGAAACTTTCTGTAAGAATAAAGTCATCTTAACTGCATTCTGGAATTTTAATTTCTTTTATAGCTCCCATTTGTAAGGGTATAGAGAAACTTTTCATCCTCAATGTAAGTCATTATTATGCCCTGTTAAAATTTCCCAATACTCATGGATATGGTAACTTGAGGCTTTCACTACCCACATGGAGCTTTCATATTAGGACATTATTGGCTGTCATTGGTTACTAGAGACAATGATTGCAGACTTTGAACTCTGTAGTAGGATGAAACATAGTTGTTCACTAAGTTGGATGGTAGTATTCTTGCCTAATGATAAAATACAAAGATGGACAAAACTAAGGGTCTGATGACTGTTTTGATACAGCCATTGGAAGAAGTTATATTGTAATTTCTGAGTTAATGGCAGTTTTGCTTGTCATCAACAAAGCATATCAATGGTGTATCTTTTCTGTAAGAAATCCAGGAAAACAAGCTTCCAGAAGCGAGGAGGCAGTCTCTAGAAAAATAGTAAACCTTGGGCTCCTCGTGTTATGAAAATACATTATTCCATGGGTGCTAATTTAGTATGGACAAGTCATACTTTGTTTTGATGGTAATGGGATTTTCTTTTAAACTCAGGGCTTTGTACTTGCTAGATAAGTACTCAAGCCCCTTTTATTTTCATTATTTTTCTGAACAGAGTCTCATTTGATGCTGTGGCTGACCTTGTCTGAAATCTTATTTTCCCTTTCCCCCTAGCAGGGATGATGGGTGCATACTACCACATCCAGTTTTATTGGTTGAAGTGGAGTTTTGTCAGTGTGATGCCTGCATAATCCTTGACTGCAGTGGTCCTAACCTCTGACTCCCAATTAGCTAAGTAGTTATGAGCCATTATGCCCAACAATAAAAGCATGCTGATAACATCATATTCTTGCTGGTAGCAAAATGTGTGTTTTAGACATTAAGATATGGTCTGTTTTTCACATTGAAGCAAATGCCTTCTAGTCAGCCTTTTGCAGGAACCTAATGCATATGTATAAACAGGATTTTGGAGTTTTACAGTAAGTATTTGCTAGACACATCTTTTAATGAGATTCCTACAATTGCTTTAAGTCATCTTTTGTTAATTTAACTCTTCTACTCCTGGAATAAAATTTCTGTTTTTTAATTTTTTTCCAGAAAAAGCAAAGTTGCAACAGAATGAATATATACTTTATCTTTTTAGGAGGGTGGGGGGGTCCTGGGGCTTGAACTTAAGGCCTGGTTGTTTTTTTCTGAGCTTTTTTGCTCAGGGCTAGCACTTTTTTTGAATTTTTTTTATTGTAATTAATAGAGGGGTTACAGTTATATTCACCAGATAGAAAATGCATTACTTCTCACACATTGATACCCCTTCTCATGTTTTTGTCCCCCTTTCTCTCCCCCACCTCCTCCCATCATGTTGTTTTCAAATAAACATATATACAGTATACCAGATAACAGGGTCAGATACTGTAACAATATGAGATTAACCAAGGGGCAATAAAAGCAATGAGAAATAGTACATTAAGAACAACAATGACACATTATAAAGCTAGGGCTAGCGCTTTTGAGTCATGCTTACATTTCTTTTCTTATTTTTTTTTTTAACACCGGTTAATTGTGAAGAAGAGTTTCCTGCCCACGCTGGCTTTGAACTATAATCTTCAGATCTCAGCCTCTTGAGTAGCTAGGATTATGGGCATGCCACCGGCTCCTGTCTTATCTCATGTTTTATGTTAAAATAAAATTGAATATGGGGCTGTGTAGGACTCAAGTAGTAGAGTGCTTGCTTTGTGTACATGAGGCCCTGCGTTCAAACTCTGATATCACATATATATACATGAAAGAAAATGAACATTTTCATGTAGCTTAACCAAACAAGAAACTTCTGCAAGATAAGTGGGTTTATGGCACAGAAAGGACACAGAAAAGGTAACTTTTTTTTTGGTTTGGTACATGATGGATGGTTTGATTAATTCCTTGGAATAAAGAAGTGTAGTAAAAGTATGGTGAGAAGAGAAGGGAAAACTGGCCATTAAAGATTGACACTTCAGATGAGAGAGTGAGGTGGTGGAATGAGTGGCAGGGCTTTGGCAACTGAGCATTCTGTTTGGGATTGCTGGACAGTGAGGTGAGGTAGAAGGTATTTAGTATAGTGTCTGCTACATAGTAAATATTCATTTTATGTAGTAGCTGGAAAAAACTGCTTCCACTTAAGAGCTGCTAGTCACGCAACTGACGCTTAGCAAGAATAAGAAGGAAAATACCTGCTTTATGGTATTTACATATTTCTGTGGTGTAATTACTTCTGCAATGGAAGATTTCAAACTATCAGTGTAATACATTTGAATACAGAATTGGGAAGATCTGCTCCTGATCTGGTTCCTGATTTCAGAAGCCTCTGACTGCTTCCTTCGTGTGTAATGCTTATTGCTTTGTAGTCTTGCTGTTATATTTGTGGACTAGTTTCCTTAAGAAACCTTGGCTGAAGCAGCAGAAAGTTAACTTGGTTACTAAGAGACAAATGGTGTTAATGTGAGGAATATTATTGGAAATAATTGTCAGGCTCTGAGTTATAAGTTTTGCTTGGGGGAATTTCTACACTCACATCTTTAGCCAAGAGCCACTTGGAATTTTAGATAGGAGGATAGAAACATTTTTTGATTCACAGTTGGATGGGGGTGGCCCTGGTGGGAGGAGCTGACTAATGTGAGGAACTTGGTAGAGCTGAGAGAAAGATATTTTTGTTAATAAAAAAGCACTATATAATTTTTGGTCTTATTCTTTCTTTTTTTCTGAGAGTTTGAGTGGGCAACTTGTGTGGGAATGAAGTTGAGAACACTCCTGGATTTTATGTGATGGAGGGAGGTAGAAATAAGGACAGAACAATATTAATCCTGCTATGCGTGTGGCTTTTGTGGGAGAAAGCCTCTAGCATAGAGTTGCTCATTTATTGTGCTGGTCTCACAGTTTTGTAAACATACTGGGTTATGAACACACATTTTATCTTTTAAAATTATCATAGAGGTATTATACAGAGAAAGTTACAGTTGTGTAAAGCAGGTAAGAAAGATATTTCTTTTTGAACCATTTCACCCCTTCCCTTGCTCTCTCTGTTTTTCCCTCCCATCCCCACCCATGGGATGTACAGTTCGTTTTCCACGAATGCCTAGTGAGTACCATTGCTGTATTTGTTCACCTTTTGTCCCACCTTTTCTGTGCCCCGCCCTGCACAGCCCACATTTGAGTCTTTGTCTCTCACAATGATCTTTAGAGATAGACATTAATCTGCTTGGCCACAGAAACTAAAAACTTGGAAATTATCCTTGATTATTCTTCGCACATACAACTGCTTTGTAACCAGACCCCAACAATTATGTGTCTTTTAGCCAGCGTTTTCCATTGCAGTGTCAAAATGCCCAACATAGACCACGTTAAAGAAGGAAAGCTTTACTTGTGTTGAAACTATGGTTGGAGATGTTTCAGGCCATGATCACTTGGTTTCATAGCTGTGGGCCTGGGTTCAGGTGGGGAGGATGTGGCAGAGCAAAGCTACTCAATTCATGGTGCCAGAAAGCAGAGAAAGAGGGAGGCAGAAATGAAGAATGAGAAAGGAAAAGTGCAAAGCACTGGTGAATAAGATGTGAATCTTCCAATAGCATGCCCTAAATGCCCATTTAACTGATTCCCACCTCCATTGTTTTCATCAGTTTCCAATAGATGATGAATTATGAATCCATCAAACGAATTAGGAACCCATGACCTTATCTGTTGATGAGGGCAGAGTCTTCATGCTGCATTCAGCTCTTCAGAGCCCTATCTCAGGGTTTAGACATTAGTGTTAGTACTAGGCCCTCAACACATGAGCCCCTGGGAGACAGTGAAGATCCAAACCTTCTAAGCTCCAATTATATTTCAAATCTGTTTGATTCTTCTCTGTTTCCTAGCCCTTTTGTCCATACCACTATCATTGTTCATTTTTTATTGAGTTCACAAAGTCTTTGTCTACTGCCAATTCCTACATCATCCATTCTCAGAATGATGGTGGGAATAATGCTTTTACAAGTATATATCATATCATGTTATTGTTCTGCTTCAAACCTTCAGTGGCTTTGCTGTCACCTTTGCAGTTAAATTCAGACCCTACATGATCTAACATTTACTACACACCTTGCCTTTTAAGATGTGATACATATCTGACATGTGTTCAAATATCCAGTCCTTTTACTTTGCTTTGCTTCTTTCTCTGAAATCCAGTTTCTTCTACCTCTACCCAATTGTGTTCTTTCTCATCACCACAGTCTTCATTTAAGTACTTACCTATTAAGAGAGGATTTCTTTGATCTTGTAATCCAGACAGAACCTTCTTTTTTATTTTTTTATTGTAATGTATGGATGGGTTACAGTCAGAACCTTCTTTTTTTCCCCCTGGTATTCTCTCCCTTGGCGTCTGTTTTCTCTATAGCATTTCTTAGTTACTCAATTAAAAAATGCTTCCTTGTCTCCAGTTTCCTTACCCAATAGACCATGGGGTAAGTGCCATATCTTTTTGCTCATCCTGGTTTCTGTAGTTCTTGGCAATGATACCTTCTAGTAGATGCTAAAAAATACTTACTGAATGAATAAATAAGCTATGTCTTAGTCCAAGATCACTTAGGCATTATATTTTTACCTCTAATAGCTAGTGAACATATAAGACCATCCCCATTCTCCCCTATTATTTTCTCTTTTATACAGGGTCAGGTGGCAATAAGATAAGAATGTGTAGTAGTACCACTTACTATCTTTCTAGTTTGCATCTGCCATTTATTTATTGCTAATCCCACAATCTGGGTTTCCACACCATTCTCCTCTCCTCTCCAGTCTATATTTCCAAAATCAATGGACATTTTTTAACTCTCATTAGGTGCCTCAAACACAAGTAATGCAAAAATTGAATTCAGATCCCCTTTTTATTCTTTCTGTTTCTTATCCTAATATAGCAATTTCTTGTACTCAGCTGTCTAAATAAGAAATGTGCACCTTCTTCATGGGCAAGGATCTTCTCCACATTAGCTATCCAAACCTATTAGTTTGCTCTTTATGCCCTTTGAATGAGTGCCCTTCTTTTTCCATGAAGCATCTCTGTTTTAGCTCAGACCACAGATTTCTCTGAACGGCTGCTGTAGGACCTCCTCCTTGGAATCCCTGCTTCAGGTTAGGTCACCTCCAGTATCCATAGAAACCCATCTTGAAACCATGCACATGTGATTCAATTCAACCTAATGCCGTTCTGTGACTATTCTGGGAAAGGTTGAATCCTTTAGCACACTGAGACAAGCAGAGAAGGCAATTTCACTAATTTATGCACTGTTTTGTGTGTGTATGGAGGGGGTGAAGTTTAGGGCAAGAGTATGAATAATAACATGTGATGCATCTCTTTTCACGTACTTGACTGCAGTTGTGAGTGTGTGCTGATGTTGAATATCTAGAGTGGACAAATTTTTAACCCATTCTCTTCTTATAGCGCTTCTTTGTATCTTTTCTATTCTCTTTTAGGAATCATTGTCTATGCTTACGTGTCCATGTGTGCATGTGAATATTTATTCTTGTTGGTCTTTTTATTACAGTTTGTTATAGTCCCATAGCCAGCCTGATTTGTGAGAATTGATCACTTTCTAGATTTACGTTGCTGATCTCCAATACCTGAAATAATGGATGCATGTCAGGCTGAGTTTGGCTTAGTGGTAGAGTGCTTTCCTAGCATGCATGAAGACCCAGGTTTGAGTCCTCGGTACCATATACATACAAAAAAGCTGGAAATGGTGCTGTGGCTCAAGTGGTAGTCTAGCCTTTAGAAAGCCCAAGGACAATGCTGAGGCCCTGAGTTCAAGGCCCAGGACTGGCAAAAAATTTTTTTTTAAAAAATGGATGCATGTCATCACTGTTAAACCTTACAGTCTGATATGAACTTTTTTTTTTTTTTGCCAGTCCTGAGCTTGAGCTCAGGGCATGAACCCTGTCCTTGGACTTTCTCAAGGCTAGCATTCTACCACTTGAGCCTCAGCACCACTTCCAGCTTTTTGCTATGTATGTGGGGTACTGAGGAATTGAATGGTAGGCAAGCACTCTACCACTAGGCCAAACTCCCGGCCCTGATATGAACTTTTTTGAAAACTTTGAAGTGAAACTAGTTTATGCATTGCCATGTGTCCCCACCATTGACAGTAGCAGCAACTATCAATTGTTGTGCAAATACTGAATTGCAAAATGTCAATGTAATATGAAATCAGCAAGAAAGTAATAACTATTTTAAATGAAACACACTGGAATGGAGTTAGAGTGGTATAGAAACATTAGAGTTTCTAATATGTAGTCATTGAAGAATTTGCAACTGTTACTTTTTTTTTAATACAAGTGCATATACATCTGTTCGTACTAGTTTTTTATTCTTGGAAATGCATTTCTCAGGTGTCTTTGCACGTGTAGCCATGTGACCATATTCTGCCTAGTGGAATATGAGCAAGAGTGAAGATTTCATTTCTAAGTTTGTTCTATAGAAAATTTGATTTAAGTTGTCAGTGATATAATTGGTTTTGTTAGTAACTGGATAATAACCTATTATAAAATATATTTTAGATAATTGCAATAAATCAGTTTAGAAGACTTTGTATTATCTTGTTGAATTCTCATGATCTTGTGAAGAAAATACTGTCACTATCCCAATTTCCTAGATATTAAAGCTGAGCCATGGAAAGTTTAGGTTACTTACAGAAGACTGCAGACTAGAAATTAGTAGAGGCATGATTTGAATCCAGTCATTGGAGCTGTAGAGTTTGGGCTTTCCGTGTTGATGTTTTTGCTATATTATGTCTCAGGTATGTTTACAGCTTTTTTTATATCTGTAACGACTAAAGATTAGTTTCCAGATGTCTTTAGAATTTGTTTTTATAAATATGGTCTGTACAGACACTGAAAAACTGCTGTGAAATATGAGTCTGAAGGCTTTAAAGTGTCATATTAAGGATTAGTGGTGTTGCTGTGAGTGATTCTAATGTGAGTCTGGTTGCCAAAAGTCTTTTTACTATTTTGGAAAGAACAGAGGGGAATATAGTGCCATTTATAGGGGTGTGAGGGTAATTTCTAACATATGGCTCATGATTTACTATCTTGAAGAAACATTTATCTGTGCCTCAGTAGCTAGACCTCATCAAGCCAGAGATGATGAAAGTGTTTATGAGGAGGGGACTTGCCAGTTCAATTATTATTTCAAAGGCATGGCCAATAGGAAAATTATGCCATTGGGTTGTTAGAACTTAAGCTCTAATAGTGTCTTTTTGGACAGCTTGATTGTTTTTAGAGCAGTTTATTTAGTTTGCTTTGTATCTTCTCAATAACTCATCTTAAGATGTTTTAGTTTCTGAATTTTTTTTTTGCGAAGGAGGAGGAGGGGAAGGGGGATGGGAAGGGGAAAAGAGGGAGAGGAAGGGAAGGAGAAGGAGGGGAGGAGGAGGAGAGAATATTGGTCTTGTTCATCAGGAGTGAGTTGAAAGGGATCAGCCAGGCTATGGATATGGTTCTCCGGACCTGATAGCAGAAGGTCTGTATTTATATGTACTTTAAATTCACCTGCTTGTCTCAGGATTACTAAGGACCTAAGAGGACTGTCTTTTAAGAGTACTGTCATAAGATCTCTGAAGGAAGTAGGGTTGGCTATATTTTTATTGTCGAGGAGATCCTGGTGTGTGCCTTCTGCCATGTGAGCCATTCCTTTTCTTGAGAACCCCCCCTTCTTCCCCTGCCCCAACCCAGGTTACCCTGATACAATGGCTCCCTAAGAGGGTGAGTAAATTTATTCCTCTTGAGACATAATTCACAAACAACAGTGTGGTTTGTATATATGAAATTAAGAAACAGAAATAAATGGACTGAAACTTGATGTGCTTGTATTGTAACATTGCTCTTAAGGTTTCTAAACCATGCTAGTGATAAAAGTATTCCTTCCCATGCCAGAGCGACCCACTCTTGATCCTCCAGCAACCTGGTCCACCACTGCCCTTTAGCCAGGTTTATACATAGGACTAGGCTGTTTAATGTTAAGAACTTAACATTACAAGTGAATATATGAGAACTTGTCTCATACATGGAACATACATGTGTACACATATCTGTGTATCTATACACACTTTTATGGAAAAAGACCTAGAAAACATGAGCGTTGACAGCATGTATCCCTGACATTGCAGTTATAGGTAAGTTTTATTTCTTTCCAAATATTATTTGAAAAAATACCCCATACAGCACTCCACCACTTTTGGTCATGAGCATGTGTGGGTCTTACAATCAGCAATTTCTTTTTCTGTTTTTTAATATCCAGGGAAATTTTAATTGTGTGGGTTTTTTGTTTTTGCTTTTTTAGATTTTTTTATTGTAATTTAATAGAAATGTTACATCATATTCACAAGATAGAAAGTGCATTACTTCACAAACATTGATACCCTTTCTCATGACACGGTCCCCATTTCCCTCCCTTCCTCTCCCTACTCATCTTGATTTCCCCCTTCCCTATCCAATTTCAAATAACCAATTAAGCACATATAAAATATATCAGATAACAAGGTGAAATATTGTAACAATATGAGATAACCAAGGAATAGCAAAAGACATGAGAGATAAGAGTATATTAAGGACAACAATCACTCATTATATGGCTTTTGTTTCCTTATCCTGGAGGTCCTTACATTTAGTGTCATACTATTTAGCCTAATGTCTCTAGATTGTGTTCTATTGTAAATCTCTGCTAGCAGAGCCCAAGGTTTCTACTGATTATGACAAATGAGGGAGACTATTGGGCCTATGCTCCTTTGAGTCTGGCTTACTTCACTTAATACGATTTTTTCTAAGTCTTCCCATTTCCTTACAAATGGGGGGATATCATTCTTTCTGACAGCAGCATAGAACTCCATTGTGTATAAATACCACATCTTGTTGATCCACTAATCAACTGAGGGACATCTGAGTTGGTTCCATATCTTTGCTATGGTAAATAGTGCTGCAAGGAACATTGTTGTGCTAGTGGATTTAATTGTCCTTGTTTCTGGACAATTGGGTAAATGCCAAGTAGTGGAATTGCTGGGTTATAGGAGAGTTCTATGTTTAGTCTTTTGAGAAACTGCCATACTGCTTTCCATAGTGGTTGAACAAGTTTGCACTCCCACCAACAGTGTAGTAGTGATCCCTCTTGGCCACATCCCCTCCAGCATCGGTTGTTATTAGTTTTCTTGATCTTGGCCATTCTCAATGGAGTAAGATGGAATCTTAGAGTTGTTTTGATTTGCATTTCTTTTATGACCAGAGATGTCAAGCATTTCTTAATGTGTCTATAGGCCATTTTTATTTCTTCTTCAAAGAAGACTCTCTTTAAGTCTTTGGCCCATCTTTTAATGGGATGGTTGTTTCTTTGGAGATTAGTTTTGGAGTGATTCAATTTTTTGAGCTGTTGATATATTTTAGATATGAGGCCTTTGTCTGTTGTATTGTTAGTGAAGATCGATCCAAATAGGAAAAGAGGAAATGAAACTTTCCTTCTTTGTAGATGACATGATTCTGTACTTAAAGAATCTTATAGACTCCACTCCCAAGCTCCTTGAGCTGATTCAAAACTTTGGCAAGGTAGCAGGGTATAAAATTAACCCTCAAAAGTCAACCGCCTTCCTCTATGCTAACAGTGAGAGGAATGAGGCAACAATTAGGAAAGCAACTCCTTTTGCAATAGCTAATAATGTGAAGGACCTTTTTGATGAAAACTTTAAAACCCTGAGAAAGGAAATTAAAGCAGAACTGAGGAAATGGAAAAACCTCCCATGCTCCTGGATTGGAAACTCAACATAGTGAAAATGACAATCTTGCCAAGGGCTATCTACAAATTCAACGCAATACCCATCAATATCCCAATGTCATTCTTCAAAGAAATAGAAGAGGCAATCCAAAATTTCATATGGAATAATAAAAGACCCTGTGTAGCAAAAACACTTCTTAGCAGAAAGAACAGCGCAGGAGGAATTTCAATTCCAAACTTTAGCCTCTATTACAGAGCTATAATTCTCAAAACAGCTTGGTACTGGCACAAGAACAGGTCTGAAGACCAATGGAATAGAACTGAGGACCCAGATATTAAACCACAGACCTGTGGCCACCTAATCTTTGATAAGGGAGCCAAAAAAATAGAATGGAAGAAAGACAGCCTCTTCAACCAGTTCTGCTGGCAGAACTGGTTAAGCACCTGCAGAAAACTAAAGTTGGATCCTTCTTTGTCACCCTGCACTAGAATTAACTCCAAATGGATCAAAGACCTCGAGGTAAAAGCCAACACACTGAAAACTACAATAAGGAATAGGAGATACACTAGGTCTCCTTGGCACAGGTTGATACTTTCTCAATAAGGACCCAGAAACACAATAAATCAGAGAAAGGCTGGATAAGTGGGACTGCATTAAACTGCAGAGCTTCTGTATGGCAAAGGACATAGCTAGTAGATTAATTAGGAAGCCTACAGGATTTTGGTTGTTTTTTTTGTTTTGTTTTGCCAGTCGTGGGACTTGAACTCAGCACTGACCCTGTGTTTCTTTTGCTCAAGGCTAGTGCTTCTGGATTTTTCTGAGTTTATTTCTGGCCTATTAGTGATAAAAAGTCATGATCTTTCTTGTCTGGACGCCTTTGTTCCATAACCCTCATATCTTAGCCTCTTAAATAGCTAGGATTAGCTCAGCATTGTTTTCATCTGCTGGCACCTCCACTCACTGCAGTATATAGACATTTTCTTCATAGCCACACCTTGTCCTGGGACAAGTAAGTGCCCCAATCAGATGCTCATTCCTACCTGGCTCCTCTGCTCTAATCTGGGTGACCTCAGGCAAGGTCATTTATCTCCACAGTCACATCTGCACAGTGAATAATGCTGGTTACCTTGTGAGACATAGAGACAGAAAGCCAGGGAAGGGGTGATATTGTCCCAAAGGACATGGACTCCTTGTTTCACTTATATAACTGTAAACCCTCTGCTTTTAGAATTTCCAAATAAAAAAAAAGAAACAGAGTAATGCCTGCCAGGACTTTTGGCAGAACCCTAGCTTAGAGTATGTAGCAGTAAATAGCAGCTGTTGCTATTTTCTGTGTGGCATAGTGTGGGTTACTTGTCCCTCATTATGTCCCTTTGCTTCCATGCTTACAACCTCTCTGTTATCAAACAGACCCAATGATTCTCCATCCTTATGTTCCCCAAGCCACAGGTTGCATTATATTCCCCAAGCCATAGGTTGATTTTTACCAAACTACTACAAACTTGATGACTTAAACCCACAGAGAGATTTACTCACTTAAAATAAATACATTTCACCGAGTGGCTCTCTAAAATTAAGATGTTTCTGGAATATGTTCGGTCCTGAAGCAGTAGGAATGAATTCACTACTGATAGCTTTGACATTCCTTGGTCTTCTTGGCCTGTGGATACTCTCCCTACTCTACTCACCTATGTTTGCACAAAGCTCTCCCCTCCATTTCCTGCATGTGGTACTATTATTCCAGTCTCTACCTCTGTCTTACTTGGCCTTGTCCTCTGTATCTATGTCTTCTCTCCCACCCATCACACCTCTCCCCTGGCCTTTTTCTTGGACACTGGACACTACTGAAATTGTGCCTGGCTGAATAATTAAGTAATTTTTCATTTTGAGATATTCTAGGCTGGGTGCTGGGCGCTCATACCTGTAATCCTAGCTACTCAGGAGGCCGAGATGTGAGGATCATGGTTTAAAGACAACTCCTGAGATTTTTTTTTTAAAAATGTGTACAAAGACTCTATTTAGAGTCATAGTCATAAGTTCGGGATAGATATATCTTTGAGATAGGTTGTTGTCTGGAGAGAGTGATGCTGTTCAGCCTAGTTGTATATTTTTTTCTCTTCTGAATTGCATTTTTTAACTTTTTCAAAGGCTGTGCAAGCACCTACTTTTGTGACCCTTAAGAATGGGGAATGCCAGCTGTACATATGATGGTGAATATGTAGAGATCCAAGAGTCTGCCTGCTGTTTTTAGGGCACCTGTGGACATGAGTAGATGCACACATAAAAATCCTGGGAAGATCTGGTAATAAGGGCCAAGAAAACAGCCTGGAGATTGAATGTGGAGTGTGTTATTTTAGACTGGTTACTTGGTTTCCTTACCTATAGAATGGAGGGAATTGTGAAGATTGAAGGACATAGAACAGCAATTGTCTATCATAGTACTTGAACTGACTATAGCAATCAGCATTTTCATAGAAAGAATTCATACTACGTGTATGTATGCATGTGTACAGTATAGTGCTATAGATGGGGTTAGAACTGGGCCTTTGAGAGACTACAGTGAATGAAGAATATGTAACACATAAGTATTCGGTGAAGAAGGAACCTGGTGACCATTGGATGAGTGTAGATAGATGAGAGTGATTGCAGTGGAGTGCAATTAGATGTGCAGTATCTTTCCAGGAAATGGTTCTGCCTTGCGTTTGAGATGGCAACATTGCTACCTTATTCTCTCTGTCCACTTTTCTGCCCATTTGTAAATCTATCTATCCTTTATGTGTGCTTGTAGGTAAGTGTCTTTTACCTCACTAAGCTTCAGTTCTCTTATCTATAAATTAGGATAGTGAGAGCACCTCACAAGAACTGTGGGTGAGGATTGTGGGATGGATGGCACAATAAGGATACAATGTGGTTCAGTTTTAGAGAGGAATCTTGACAATGAACTTTAGGTGCTATTACTTTAGTCAGTTAGTTCAGAGAATGCTGCATGCTAAAACCAGTAGTCCAGTGAGTCTGCACTCACATAGTCCTAAGAAGAGAGAGGTAGTATAGGAGAAGATTTTGACTTCATGTATGTTAAGAGAAAAACTTTTCAATGATCAGAGTTGCTTCCTGTGGTAGGACTGCTGAGATCTGAAATCTTTCAAGCCTCAGCTTGGTGACTCACATCAGGTATGTGTAGGAACTGGACGTGATGAAGAATTTGGATCAGTTTGTTTTGGTGGTGCTTTCTAGTTTGTCACTCCTCAGTTTTATACTGTAAGATTTTTTTTCTTAAACCGACATGTATTGAATTGTACCTAGGGATTTCATCATGACATTTCCATATAATCATATAATGTACTTTGCTTGTATTTACCTCCTTTGTTATTTCTGTAAGATTTTGTTACAGATGAACATTTCAAATGACAATCTCAGAAAGATTGGGACCTTTTCTGGGTGAATGTTACCACCATTACCACCACCATCACCACCAGTATGCTCCCTCATAGTCTGAAGTGTGATATGTGTCTCCAGCCAGGGACATCTTCTGTGTGGGAGCCACCCCTGATCTTGTGATTTGCAGCCATCTGGATCATGGGGGTGTACAGAGAACATGCTGTTGATTCATATGCCATCCTTTGCTGGCATCTCTAAAGTGGGCCCTCTGGCTGGAGTTGTGAAGCATCCAGGTCCTCCTTCCCTCTCACACCTTCTCCAACTACTCATTAGAAAGGGGCATGAGGGAAAATGTGTAAAGATCCAGGAAATGGAACAATAGTTGGGTTGCCCTTAGGACAACTGGACAGAGAGCTAATGGTTTTCTTCAGTTTAGTTGCAGAATTCATACTCAAGGTGCTATGCCCTGGAGGATGTTCTCAAATATGATTCCATGAGTCTGGGAGTTCTAAAGAGCTACTTTTCAGGGTTCATGCAATGGATGGGTGGGTTGCCTCCATTAATTGCAGCAGAACCACTGTGGTTTTTTTTTTTTTGTTGTTGTTGTTCCTTCTACCTGGGCCATGGTGCCCACAGGAGGTGCTGCCTCCTTCAAGTTAGCATCAAGATGTTAGCTCATGGCCATATCTTCTCTGACTGCCAGATTAATGTCAGAGAGAGATGATAACAGGAAAAAGTAAAACATGTTAGAAATATTCTATTTGATGCTATACTGCAAAACTAATTTTCAACTGGTATTAGACTCCAAGTTCCTGCGTCCTTGTTGGGTATAGGCCATGTGTTACCCTCAACCTGCAGAGGCCTCTCATGATCCCTACATTTCAGAATCAACAATGTCACATCAAACCCTTCTCAAACCTAGAGCCTGTCCGACTCCTCATCTGCTTTATCTTTCCCTGCCTCGAGTTAGAGACTAATCCCCAGTGTTTAAAGTGTTTATGTAGCCAGGCACTGGTAGCTTACACTTAGAGTCCTACTTACTTAGGAGGATGAGCTCTGAGGATTATGGCTCGAAGCCAGCCTTGGCAGGGAAGTTTATGAGACTTTTCTCTCCAGTGAACAACCAGAAAACTGGAAGTGGAGCTGTGGCTCAAAGTGGCAGACAGGGCCCAGACCCAGAGTTCAAGCCCCATGACTGACAAGAAGAAAAAAAGGTGACAAAGAAAAAGGAAAGCGTATATGTGATTAAATTATCCACTATAATCTCTTGACTTTTAATGTCTATTAACTTAATTACATACAATGTAACACATTCCATCTTTGAAAATAGGACATTGGCATCATTGATGAGGGGTTTATTCTGACAATACACCTTCTAGCTCCAAGAGATTCACATTGCTCTTAAATGAAAAATTATGTTCATTTCCATCCCAAGACTTCTCAAGGCCATCCCTTTACAGTATCAACTCAAAGTACAAAGAAATCTCATCTAACTTACCAATTCAAAATCCATTATCTAAATGATTTATGTATGGAAGAGGTCTGAGAATACTCTGTAACTAAATTCCTAGGGGTACAATTCTTTTCATCAGTGGGGCTGTACAACTAATATAAATTATCCATTCCCAACAGATAGTTGTGTGACAGACATTTAAATTCTGTGGTTCTTGGTTCCCTACTAGAACCCTGAAGTACCCAGTTCTGAGATAAGATGATACCAGGGTCAGGGGCCAAGAGCACTGACAATGTGCAGTGAGGAATATTGTTGAGAATAATGTGGTATTGACAATAATGGCTTGCTAATAAGACTTTGGTTGGTTAGCACTCATGGGTGGAGAGATCTGATGTTTTTTTAATGTCCCCAAGTGAGGAGAACAAGTCCAATGTACTTAATATGGGTCAGGAAGGTGGATTTCAGCTCAGAAAGTTAGGATCCCAGCAGAGGCATCTGGTAGAGAGGTAAGGTGATTGAAGATTAACCACTCCCTATTTGTATTCTTTGCAAAACTGTCCATAACCTTCCTTAGTCATAAAGTCTAGTGGACTTTCAGTAAATACTTTGAAGATTGCGTTAGGCTCATTCTTTCCCATGGCATATTGATGTTCAAAACTTGAGTCTTACAAGAGAACAAAGAAACAACCCAGATGCCATATATGGTTACCTGTTAAAATTCTTGGTATTTTCATAGCATGAAGAGACTACAAATAACAATATAAACCAAGTGTTAGGTTAGTACTTAAAAGTGTGAACTTAGGTGTCAGACAGGCCTTGAACTCAGTCTCAAGTGTTACTAGCTCTGGGATTTTGGGCCTGTTGTTCAGCTCTCTGAATCGGATTGTCTGCATCTTTCCCTCAGGAGTGGTTATTCCACCCTGTAAGGATGCATTTATATTCTCCCTCCCCCACCTTTCTCTTTGTCTGTTCTGGGGCTTGAACTCAGGGCCTGAGCACTGTCCTTGGGCTTTTTTCCTTTAAGCTGGCGTGGTACTGAGGAATCAAACCCAGGTTTTCGTACCTGCTAGGCAAGCACTCTACCACTAGGCCAAACTATGGGCCTACTCTTTTTATATTAGACAATTCCTTGAGGACTGAAATGACGTTACATTATTTTTTCTAGCTTTACAGCATCTAGCAGATGTTAGGTTTCAATAATTATTGAATTAAGTCATTAAATTATTTTTTCTATGATCTTATAGTACATGTTAATTGCTTGAAATTACAGTACCATTTTGTTAGCTGTTATACTTTCCAGCATCACAGTATATAAAGAATGAGACAAATCTGTGATAAAAGTTGTTAATGCAAATTTAGGAGAAAAATAGTGTTAAGTAGTAAACAAGTGAAGAGGAAATATGTGTGTACTCAGATTCAGGTTGTGACTCAGATTGAATAGTCTTGGGTTCCCAAATGTTCATTGTGTGTGTATGTGTGTGTGTGTGTGTGTGTGTGTGTATGTGTGTGTGTATGAAATGAAAACTAACAAATAATTCTATTAGCAAGGTCATATCATATTCATTATTTGTGTGAAATTATTTTTCTTTGCTCTGTCTATCCTATCAGCACTAAACAACTTGCTGCTTACTGAATCCTCTAAGTATTTGTCACAAGCTCCATTGTGTATAGATACACAACATCCTATGTTTGCAAAGGGAGGGATTATCTGTGTAGATTACCTGGCAGCTAGTATACCTTCAGTAAACACATCTTTGGATTATTCAGTCAAATATAGTATCAATGTATTAGTGATCACCAGTATCAGAAGGCAGAATAGATATGTGGGGAAGTCAGCCATTCAAGAGCAACAACAGTCATAATTATAGGCTTTAGTTTGTGGCATAAATGTCAATGTCACAAACTTAAGTCATCCTTACTACCCCATGAGATATCTGAACAAACAGGATCAGAGAAAATTTACCAACTTAAGTGATAAGGACAAAGTTACTAATTTCTTGCTTTATTAAAATTTTTTCTTGCTTTATTATGTGTGGAAAATAAGGAAGCCTATATTACTTCTGCCTTTTGGGATACATTTGTGATTTTTCTTGGTGAGCTGCATATGATCAATCTTTAAATATTCCTTAGAGTCTTGAAATAGATCTGTATATCAGATAAATATAATTGTTGAGCCAGCCTTAACTACATTCATTTGAAAACATAAGCTATTTTTTATGCTTGATTGAGAATATTGAAGGATTGTAATGTAATTGATTCAATATCTGTGGGAAATTACTTCTAGACACCCCCCTGAAAATAGCAGATTCAATGCATAGTTTTATAATGGTACAGTATTCACATATGATCTGTACTCACCCTATAGTATACTCTAAACTGTCTCTTGGTTACCTTATAAATGTGAATGCTACATAAACAGCTATTAAACTCTGAGTTTTACTATGTGTTGATTGAATTTAGGGATGAGAACCAATATATAAGGGTATTGGCAATGTTTGAGAATAATTCTTTTCTGTACTTTATGGCTAATCATATTTGCCCTGAAGTTTTACTGTGGATGTTAGTGCCATTCAACTGTTACTGAGAGGCATTTCTTTAAATTTTCAAATACTGAAGAAAAAGGTAAGAAACGAAAGACGGAACCAAATAAGATACAGGGAGATGAGTCCAATGAAAGAAATTGAGATAATAGCTTTAAATGTCAGGTCCAAGCCACATGAAACAGAGCTGTACAGTGATTAGTAGTAGAGCCTCTGTAGTGACTGCCTAAGATAAATCTGTATAGTGTAATTCACTAGTCTTTCTAGGGCAAGTTACTAACTTTTCTTTTCTTGTTTCACATGACAAATAATTTCAAGAATTAAACATATTTTTGTTGTTGTTGTTTGGTCATGGGGCTTGAACTTAGGGTCTGGGCCCTGTCCTTGAGCTCTTCAGTTCAAGGCTAGCGCTCTACCTCTTGAGCCACTGCACCACTTCCTTACACATACTAATGTTAGCAAAATGCTTAGATGATTCCTTAACATACAGTGATGTGTAAGTAACTCTTGGCTATTGTTCTTTACATCAGAGCCCTTTTGGTCAAAAGTACTGTAGAACTTTGAGATTTGTAAGGACAATGTCGTGTATACTGTGTTATTTAAGTGGTCATTCAGGGTTTATGGAATACTTACTCTTGCAGGCACTATATTAGTTTCTGGGTATATAATAGACATAGAAAGTTCTTGGGTTCATGGAATTTACTTTTTAATGGTGAAGATATACACAAATTATTTATATGCAATTTTCTAGAATTGGTATAAAATTGCATTTATATTCAGTGATGTGAACAAGATATGTACTATGGTGAATATGAAGCTATAGTATGTAGACTAGTGTGAAGGGTCAGCTAATATACTTTGTGATCTAGTTATGCGGTATGTCTTTTTCTTCTTTTTCTCCAATCCCCAGGTAACATTGCAGGAAGCTAAGCCAGCCTCACATTCATATGCAAACTCAACTCATTACTGTTTTTATTCTGTTTCTCCTTTCTCTTATCAGGATTACTCCAGGTTATTCCAATTATGTGAAACTAGTTCCTTTGCTCTGTTTTATTACCACCCTTACAATAACACACCACAGAACTACAGCTGGAATAACATGCCTCATTACATTGTTTGCCTTCCTTACATGTTTCAGGAGCATCTGTTTCACTTCTCTCAAGAAAACTGTCTACCAAATGGAATCCAAATATGAATATGGGCCTATCCTTCCATCTGTCCTCACCTCTGCACTTACTTGATATTTTCTTTTTCCCATCTTCTATGGAGCTCCAGTCACACATTTGGCATTTGCAGTTCACATCCACACATTTAGCATTTGCATAAAATAGCTGTACAACTTGTTTTTCATTCCTCCTAGATCTTAACTCACGTGCCACCTTTCCGCGAAACGTTCTGTGACTCCCCTATTTAAACTTGCAGTTTTGATCAGCCTCTACCTACTATGTTATATTTCATCTTCTTGGATTATTTTCTTTTTAAAAGTATTTTGATGGGTGCTTGGCATCAGTGGCTTATACTTGTAATCCTAGGTACATAAGAAGCTGAGATCTAAGAATTGTGATTGGAAGTCAGCTCTGGCAAGGAAATCTGTGAGACAGTTATTTCCAATGAACCATCAAAAAGCTAAAAGTGGAGCTGTGGCTCAACTCGTAGAGCACTGGCCTTGAGCAGAAATAGTCAGACAGCACCCAGGGTCTGAGTTCCAGCCCTAGGAGTGGCATAAAATAAAGCTCATGGACAGTACTTAGTTTCTGAGGTTGGGAGAGATGATCAGGAATGATGGAAAGGATAACACTGAAGATGCATTGTACTCATAAACTGACATGTTGAATTGAAACCCCTTTGTACAACTACTTAAAAATTATAGAGAATAGAAAAAATTATGCTTCTCTGTTGTTACCTTGACTAAAAAAAAGGGACTGTGATTTTCGTCTGTTATATAAACTATATTTCTCTTATCCCCTGCATAAATCATTGTTTGATTATATGAGTCTTACATATTTTCACAGATGTGAATTGCTGTTTGAGATTAGAGTGTTGTTGCTCTATTGGTTTCTCCTTTTGGTTTCAATTTGTAAAAACGGCATTTTTCTCTTTTGTCATATTGGCATTGAACCCAGAGCATCATACGTGCTCCTCATACCAGTTAAAATGGAGTTTTATCCCAAACCCCAGGAGTGACAGTTTTAGAACATGACTTCAAAATCTTTGCTCCTCTTTCCTTGAGTGTGAATAGGCTTGTGACTGCTTCCTTACACAGAACATGGCAGAAATGCTTCTTCAGGACTTAGAAAGTTAGATCAGATAAGATCATGCAGTATCTTGCTTATATGTTGGAATATTTGTTCTTGGAGTCATCACATCTAAATGTACAAAGTTATATTAACACTGTGAAATACTCAGCCTATTTCATGGAGAAGCCCTGAGTTGATATTGTTCAGCTTGACAATTCTGTCTAAACCCAGCCTCCATGTCCGTCATTTTTCCAGTTAAAGCAATATGCATAGAGTGAAAAAAAATCTTGAATTGGATCTTCAATCCCTGTCCTAGCCCTCAGATATCAGGCCATAGAGATGAGCCATTCCTCATTTATACTTTATAAATTTCACACTTGTAATGTATGAGCTTACAAATGATTTAAATGGTGGTGATTTAAAACATCCAAGTTATGATGGTATTTTTTGTTTTGTTTTGTTTTGTTCAAGCCCTAGGGCTTAAACTCAGGGCTTGAGCACTCTCCTTGGGCTTTCTCAAGGCTAGAGCTCTATTACCACTAGAACCATAGCACTACTTCTGGCTTTTCTTTGTTTTTGTTAGACCTGGGCTTGAGCTCTATCCTTAGGCTTTCTCAAGGCTAGAGCTCTACCACTTGAGCCATAGCACCACATCTGGCTTTTTCTGTATAGGTGGTACTGAGGAACCGAACCTGGTCTTGTACATGTTAGGCAAACATTCTACCTGGCCTGCGATGGTGTGTTTTATAGGCATGAATTTCTAGAATAGTGGAGAATTTTAGAGAGAATGGTAATTACCTTTCTGGGGGGAGAAGTATGAAGTATATATAAAATATTATTTTTCAGGCTTCTCTTGGAATCTGATGTCCATGCAGATTAATACAGTAGAATAAGGATTCTAATACCAAGAAATGTAATTCCATAAGCCACTGGAAATTTAATGCTCAGAATTCTAGGTTCTTGGTACAGCTCTATGTTGATTGCCTGAATGAACTGGCTGTTTTTAGACCAGTGTTGCCAATTTCTTTCTTTCATTCTTTCTTCTGCTTTTAAAATTGAGAATGGGTGTGACTAGAAATGCTCACTAGAGAAAAGCATTTTTGGAATGAGCTGCTTAATGAAAATATGAATATTCTAGGCTAAAGGACATTAGAAGCCCCACATAGAGCTTCTTTTTCAGAGAAAAAGTGTACTCTCAAGATCCTAGGCTGCAGCTGTGAACTCTTGACTTCCAGTCTAATATTCTTTTCTACCAATAAATGATTTATAGCGTAAAGTCAACTTTAAAGAACGCTGAGCCAACACCTAGGAAACAACAAAAATGGCGTATGGTATTTATTGTATGTGTACTTAATGTTCCCATTTTTGAAGAGAATCCACACTTTGCATTTGACTCTCAAAGAGATCTGCTCTTAAGAACTACTTAAATGATGTTTTAAGTTCAATTTTGTATTCTTCCATAACTGTAAGAGAGAACAGGAAATATTCCTGAGCAAATTCATTAATTGTTTAACATTAGTGTACAATGGGCATATCTACTGGATGGTTAGAAACCGAGCATTTACTGACAATCTCATCTAGAAAATGCACACATTCTAAAATCTCTTTACCATCACAAAAGCTACAAGCATTATAGAGCTAGCAAGGTATTTTTTTCTCTTGAAGCCATTGATTATTGTATGAAAACAGGGATCTGGGGTGACATTGTCCAAAGATACTTACTCTTCATCTGACTTATGTGACTATAACCCCTCTGTTCATTACCTTTATGATAACAATAAATAATTTTAAAAAATCAGAAAACAGAGATTGGGGATTTCTATAGGTAAAAACTGGATTTGGATGCAGAAGTTAATATAAGAACTTTATTTTTCATTCACATTTTTCCAATATAGCTGTTCAGCAGTCTTTTAGATGCTGTTTCAGCCTTCTTGGCTCTTGGTCTCTTCTGTTTGATCAGCAAATAGTAAAAGAAGGGGCTCAAATGCTAGTTTTCAGGTCTTCAATTCTGTGTTCCACTGGCCAAAAATAAGTCCCTTCTAGATAGGTCGGGGCGGGGGGGGGGGTCTGGAATGGGAACTTCTTCTATGATATGGAAGATCTTTATGAGGTATGTATCAGAGGCAGAGTGAACATTTTTAGAATCTCATATGTAGGTGAAATGCTTGATCTGAGACTTTAAAACCATTTGTATAGTCCTTTCTCACTTAGTACCTTAAAAATTAAATGACCCTCAAAGACTATAAAATTAGGAATAGTAGTTTAGTTAAGAAAAAATAGTAACTTTTGAGTTATAGATTTTATTTTTAAAGAAGTGTCACAGGGTATAGGGCCCAATCTGAGTTTGAACTTGTATTATAATAGAACTCGTATAAAAGAAAATCCTGTTTCTTGTTTTTGGAAAATTATTGTCACAAGTTCAGCTATATTTATTGCATATCTGTCCTTAGCAACGTTTTGGTTTTGGCAGAAATTACAATTATGATACTTAGTTGTCTCTGGATTATTTTTACTTGTTTTAAGCAATCTTTAACCTCTTTCCTGAAATTCTAATAATTTTTATTCTGGAATAGGATTGGCTATAACATAAATTGTTAATTAATTTTTCTTTCTAGGATTTTTTTTCTTTTGAAAATAGGGCTTTTCTGTGTAGCTCAGGCTGGCCTCAATTTCTGCCTCTGCCTTTTGAGTGCTGAGATTACAGTAATGTACTACATATCTTGCTATCTTAGTCTTTTATTCAAAGATGATTTTGATGCCACTTGATACCAGAAGTGGTGATCTATAAAATGTATTTCTTCTTTTAACAACTCTGTAGAATGAGCTACTTTCCATTTTCTAATATGGGAGACTGCTTTTTTTTTTTGAGACTGCTTTTTGTCAAATGACTTCTATAATGTTGGAAGTAGTGTTGAATGTGAAATAACTTAAAAAATTTTTTTTGCCAGCCCTGGGGCTTGAACTCAGGGCCTGAGCGCTGTCCTTGGGCTTTCTCTAGACTAGAGCTCTAGTACTAGAGCCACTATACCATTTCTGGCTTTTTCTATGTATGTGATACCAAGGAATCTAACCTGGGTCTTCATGCATGCTAAGCAAGCACTCTGTCACTAGTCCAAACTCCTGGCCCATGTGAAGTAGCTTTGGTTGGATGTTGAAAACATCATGGTTTACTAGAATTGGATTGCTGTGTCCCATATTGGCTGAATCTTAGAAATGTATTCTGCTAACTAATGTTATACATTAAGTATGTAACTCACAGTTAAACTATATTAAAACTGATGTTGAATTTATTACATTTGTGGTGTGTGTCATGGAAAATAACTACACAGTGAGTACATTGACATGCTATTATGTTTTATTTTCTGTGTTAGTAAGTTGTCCATTGCCATAACGTGTTATGTGCATATGATAATATAAAATGATTATTATTGAAATGAACTCCAAGAAATATAAGCAAGAGATTTTTTGTTGTACTGTTTGAGGTTCTTCTTTGCCTTTTTGACAGTTTTTGATTTCTGTAACCTGTGTGTAATATATGTTTATCTGATTTGGTAAGGGGAAGGGAAAGCACAGAAACAGTGGGACAAGGAAAAAGATGGGAAATGAAAGGAAACAGATATAACTTCATACAGTTCACTAAAAACAAAAACATGGAAAACAAAAAAATTGCTTGTTTCTATATCTTGTAGTTCATTTTTTTTTTTTGCCTGTAGTGGGCTTGCTCAGGGCCTGAGCACTGTCTTTGGACTTTCTCAAGGCTAGAGCTCTACCACTTGAGCCTCAGCACCACTTCTGGCTTTGTTCTATGTATATGGTACCGAGGAATTGATCCCGTGTCTTCATGCATGCTAGGCAAGCACTTTAACCACTAGGCCAAACTCCCGGCCCTGTAGTTCATTTTGATTAGATCATTTTATAGGGTAATATGTACATAGCTGTTAAGCTATTGTGATCCTCTACTAAAACTATCCTAGACATATAATAATTACTACAAATGAGGGAAACTAGACATCCTATGTTTCTCTGGCCTGGCTTGCTTCATTTATTTTTTCCAAGTCCTTCCATTTCCTTATGAACAGGGCAATGTCATTCTCTCTTTTTTTTTTTTTTCCTTGACAGTCCTGGGCTTGAGCTCATGCCTGAGCCCTGTCCTTGGACTTTCTCGAGGCTAGAGCTCTGCCACTTGAGCCTGAGCACCACTTTCGGCTTTTTTTTTTTCCCTATGTATGTGGTACTGAGGAACTGAACCCAGGTCTTCGTGCATGCTAGGCAAGCACTCTACCACTAGGCCAGACTCCCAGCCAGCAATCTCATTCTTTCTGATGGAAACATAGAATACTACACCTTCTTGATCCAGTCATCTACTGAGGGGCATCTGGATTGGTTCCATATCTTAGCTATGGTAAATAATGCTGCAATGATCATAGATATTCTGGAAGCTTTAATGTGGCCTTGTTCATGGTCATTTGGGCAAATAGTCAAAAGTGGAATTGCTAGGTTGAAGGCAGCTCTATAGTTAGCCATTTGAGGACCCTCCACAGTTTTCTATGTAGTTGAACAAGTTTATGTTCCCACCAGCAGTGTAGTACTTGGGTTTGTTTTTTTTTTTGGCCATATCCTCACCAGCATGTTATTATTATTTTTCTAGATAATGGCCATTCTAACTGGGGTGAGAGGGAATCTCAATATTTTGATTTTCATTTCTTTTATGGCCAGAGATGTTGAACATTTCTTCATGTGTCTATTTGCTAATCTTATTGCCCCTCAGACAAATCTGTCTATAAGACTTTAGCTCACTTATTGGTTGGGTGGTTGTTTCTTTGAGGATTTGTTTTTGGGGGTAATTTTTGATCTCGAAGTATATTTTAGACATGTGGACTTTGTTATAGCTAATGAAGATTTTCTCTGAATCTATGGGCTTTATTTATATCCTTTGCCATGCAGAAGCTTTGCAGTTTAAAGTGATGCAAGTTATCCGTCCTTTCTTTGATTTGTTGTGTTTCTGCATTTCTTAAAGTTTCAACATGTGCAAAGGAGCCCTCGTATTTCCCCTCGTCCTTCTTGTAATATTTTTACTTTGTCTATTTTCCCTCTATATCTTTGATCCACTTAGAATTGATTCTGTTGCAGGGTGATATACAAGGTTCTAACTCCATTTATGTGTACATGTATAATCAGTTCTGCCAGCCCTATTTGTTGAAGAGACTGTCTTTCTTCCATGCTATTTTTATTTTTTATTTTTGTTTATTTATTTTTTTTCTTGCCAGTCCTGGGGCTTGAACTCAGGGCTTTAGTACTGTCCTTGAGTTTTCTCAAGGCTAGCGCTCTACCACTTGAGTACAGTATCACTTCTGGTTTTTTCTGAGTATTTTGTACTGAGGAATCAAACCCAGGACTTCATGCATGCTAGGCAAGCACACTACTACTAGGCAATACTCCCTTTCTTTCTTCTCTTTCTTTCCTTCCTTCTCTTTTTCCTTCTTTCTCTCTTTCTTTTTTTTGCTCCCTTTTCAAAGATTTCATAGTCTGTGGATTCATATCTGGGTTTTCAGTTCTATTACATTGATCTTCAGGCCTGTTCATGTGTGAGTACCATGCTGTTTGTATAACTATGGCTTTATAATGGATTTTGAATTTGGTATTGATATTCCTCCAGCACTGTTCTTCCTGCTAAGGATAGTTTTTGCTATTTGAGGGTTGCTTCTTCAATTTAATTTAAGAATGTTGGGATATTGAGGGGTGTTGCATTGAATTTGTAGATAGCTTTTGGCAGTATTGCCCAATCCAGGAGCATGGGAGGGTTTTCCACTTCCTTAGTTCTGCTTTTTCAGGTTTTAAAAGTTTTCATCATAGAGGTCCTTTACCACTTTCGTGGTAAACCCCTAGATGGTTTTATTTGGGGGGGGGTATTACAAAAGCAATTGCTTTCCTGATTTCAGCATTACTCTTCTCATTGTCGGCATACAGAAAACCTGCTGGTTTTTGATGTTTAATTTTATACCCTGCTACGTTGCCAAAGTTTCAGATGAGCTCACATAACTTTGGAGAGGAGTATATGGGGTTCTTAAAATACAGGATCATGTTATCTGCAAAGAGGAAGAGTTTTTCTTCTTTCCATATTTGGATCTCCTTTATGTTTGTCTCTTGCTTTATTTCTCTGGCTAGGTATGTCAATACTATATTAAAGAGGAGTGAAGAGAGCAGACATCCTTGTCTCATTCCGGATTTTAGAGGAAATGCATTTTACATTTAACCATTAAGTATAATGCTGGCTGTGGGTTTGTCATATACAGTCTTTTATTATATTAATGAATGTTCCATGGATACCTAGTTTCTCTAAAACTTTTATCAAAAAGGGGTGTTGGATCTTGTCAAGAGCCTTTTCTGTATCTAGGGAGATGATGTTCTTCTCCTTGCTCCTATTGATATGTTGAATTACACTAATTGATTTGCATATATTGATGTAGCTTTGCATCGCTGGAATGAATCCTGTTTAATCATACTATATGATTTTTTTTGTGATTAATTGTAGAAATAAATTGGCCAGAATTTTTTTGAGAAGGTTTGCATCGATGTTCATTAAAGAAATAAGTCTATAGTTCTCTTTCTTTGATGTTACTATCTGGTTTGGCGATGAGGGTTATTACTGACATCATAGAATGAGTTTGATCTTTCCTTTTCAATTTCATTGAAGAGTTTTGAATATTGCAGTAAGTTCTCCTTGGAAAGCCTTATAGAATTAGGCTGTTAATCCATCTGGTCCTGGGCTTTTCTTAGGTGGGAGGTCTTTTATTGACATTTCTATTTCAATACATGATATGAGTTTATTTAGTTGGTTTAGCTTTTACCTTCATTTTGGGTTTATCAGTATTTTCTATAAGTTCTTCAATTTCTTCCAGATCCTCACATTTGTTAGCATTAAGATTTACATAGTATTCTTTGATAATTTTCTCAGTCTTATTCATTTCTGTCATGTTTTTCTCATTCTCATCTCTGATTTGATTTGTTTGTGTGTGTTGGCTTTTTTGGTCAGATTTTATATTGTTCTGTCAATTTTGTTCATTTTTTTTCAAAAAACCAACTCTATTTTGTTGGTCTGGGCTTTTTTTGGACTGTACTTCTTTTAATTTCATTGAATTTTAGTTATTTGTTTCCATCTGTTGGAATGGGGTCTGGCTTGTTGTTCTTTACTAAAGTGCTTAAGGTGTATCATTAAATTGTTGGTTCTCTAGCTTTTTAATGTAGGCACTCAGAGCTATACATTTTTCTCTGAGTACTGCATTTGCTGTGCCCCAGAGGAGCTTTGTGTGTTCATTTTTGTTAAATATCATAAATGTTTGAATTTCTTTACTGATCTCTTTAATGACCCACTGGTGATTCAACAATGTGTTGTTAAGTTTCCATGAGTTACGTAATTTTTCTTTTTTTCATATATTTTTTATTGTAATTAATAGAAGGGTTACATTATATTCGCCACATAGAAGGTGCATTACTTCACATAAATTGATACCCTTTCTCATGTCTTGGTCCCCATTTCCCTCCCCCCCTCACCCCTCATCTTGTTTTCCCCCCTTCCCTATCCAATTTCAAATAACCAAATACACATATATCCAATATATCAGATAACAAAGTGAGATACTGTAACAATATGAGATAACCAAGGGACAGCAAAGGAGATGAGAGATAACATAGTACATTAAGGACAACAATCACTCATTATATGGCTTTTGTTTCTATATCCTAGAGGTCCTTTCATTTAGCGTCATACTGTATGGCCTTATATATGTAGGTTTTGCTCTATTGCAAATCTCTGCTAGGAGAGCCCAAGGTTTCTACTGATTATGACAAATGAGGGAAACCATTGAGCCTATGTTCCTTTGAGTCTGGCTTACTTCACTTAATATGATTGTTTCTAAGTCTTTCCATTTCCTTACAAATTGGGCTATGTGAGTTATGGAATTTTTCTATGGTGGCTTTTGTTGTTGAGCTCCAACTTTTTTCAGTTTGGGCTGAGAGAATGCAGGGAATAATTTCAGTATTTCTGAATTTGTACAGATTTGCTCTGTGACCTAAAATGTGATCTATTTGGAGAGTGTTCCATGTACTGCTGAGAAGAACACATATTCTGATACTGCTGGATAAAATGTTCTGTAAATTTCTGCTCAGCCTAGTTGTTCTATGCAGTTGCTGAATACTGAGATTTCTTTGAGCTTTTGCCTGGTTGATCTACTCAGAGGTGACAGTAGTGTGTTATTCACCAACAATCAATGTGTTGGATCTGTGTGTGATTTTACGGTAAGTATTATTAGATGGATTTGGGTGCTTCAGCATTTTGTGTATAGCTCTTCAGAATTATTACATCCTGGGGCTGGCAGTTTGGCCTAGTGGTAGAGTGCTTGCTTAGCATGCATGAAGACCCAGGTTCAATTTCTATGTGCCACATGCATAGAAAAAGCCAGAATTGGTGCTATGGGTCAAGTGGTAGAGTGCTAGCCTTGAGAAAGCCCAAGGACAGTGCTCAGGGTGTGAGTTTTGGCCAGGAATGGCAAAAAAAAAAAAGAATTATCACATCCTGTGGTAGGAAAGATCCTTTTGTTAATATGTAATGTTCTTTGCCTCTCCTCACTACTTTTAATTTGAAGTCTATTTTCCTGATAATAGGATTTTCAACTCTGGCCTGATTATGGGGCTGTTTTCTTGATAGATTTTGTTCTACCCTTTGACTTTCAGAATATTTTTGCTTCTGTGGACAAGGTGTAGCTATTGAAAACAGAAGATAGATGGATCTTGATTTTGTTCCAACTAGTCAGCCTATTCCATTTGTTTGGAGAGTTAAATCCATTCATATTGAGTTTGGATTGACAGGTGTTTGGTAGTTCATGCCATATTTTCCACCTTCTTAGGGGCTGTGCCTCATCAATTCTTACTAGAATTATCTGATTCTCGGTTTAAGGGCCACTTCTTTGCCAATACCATGCTCTTGTGGGTGTCCTATGTGTGTGTCTTTGAATATTTTCTGTGATCTTGGTTTGATGGAGATACATTCTTTCATTTTTTTCTTTGCTGTGGAAGATTTTAATTTGTGCCTGAGGATGAAGGAAAGCTTAGCTAGGTAGGTAAGTTTTTGTTGGTAGGTGTTTGTCTTTAAGACATGGCATACCTCATTCCAGGCTCTCAGTTGCTTTTGTGGTTTCTGCTGAGAAACCTTTCCCTATTCTGACTGGCTTTCCTTTGTAGGTAATTGATTTTTTTTCCCCCTGTTGGCTTTAAGGTTCTTTTTCTTTGTCTCTATTGTTCCTATATACATTACAATGTGGCTGTGGAATATCCTGTTCTGATGGTCTGTTGTGGTTCTGAAGGCTTCTTGTATCTGCATGGGCCTATACTTTTGCACGTTTGGGAAGTTCTCTGCTAGCATTCTGTTGAGTATATTCCCTATCCCTTTACTTTCCTTCTCTAGATCCTCCTCTAGTTTTAATTTAGGCTTTTTCAGTTAGTCTTAAATTAGGCCTTCAATTGTTTTTAGTGACTTGTTCTGGGATATATCTTGTTTCTTCAATTTTTTTTGAATAATAGTTCCTTCTCTATAATGTCTAGACTGCCTTCAATTCCAGAGATTTTGTCTTCTGTGTCCTTCAATCTGCTTTCAAAACTTTCTACATTGTTTCTTACTTCTCTGCCTTCAATTTTTGTTGAAGCTTTGTTTTAGATCTTGTATGGAATTCAAGATCTTGGAATTCATTCAACATTCTCTTTGTGGATTCTGTGAATTCCTCTTTGGTTAGTCTCATCAGGCTCACTCATAGCCAAGCACACTTTCAACATTTTCATTCAGCACACTTACTAGTAATGTTTGTAGACCATTTTGTGGATTATGCTTTAGTCTTTTAAAGTCTTTTCATTGACAACTCTGTTGTCTGTTTATTTTGAGTGGGAGTTGAGATTCCTTAACTTGCATTTTTCTATGGTTTGTTCTGCCCATTTGCAAATGAAAGCCACTCTAATCCCACTGCAGGAAACAATTTTAAGACAAGAACCAACCCAGAGCTTTGTAGTTGCATAGACTTTAGATGTTCAAAGTAATAGATAGGTAGGTATTCCCATATGCACCTATACTTTTCTTTGTTCAGTGGAGGAGTATTATGGCTCATTTGTGGGGATTATATGTAGTTGTGATCTGTGAACTAATTTGTTAGAGTAATCTGTACTGAAGTGATAACACAGTAAGCTACTTAGACACTGTCAAAATGGATAGAAATACATTGTAGTTCATAGACAGACAACTAGGGATCAACAGAATAATGAAAACAAAGAAGGAGTGAAGGACCAGAAGTAAAGGAAAAGGGGTAGGATGAATTTAAAAGAAAAATTAAGAGCTATAATGGAAAATAGAGAGGGGTGCAAACAAATGTAGTGGAGTATAGAAAAGCAAAGGAACAGGAGAAAGAAAACTAGAACCTAAATTCAGAAAATGAATTAAGAAAAAAATTTAAAATGTATTTACAAAATAATTATTCTAAAAGTGAAAATACTAAGATTGATTGTGAAATAGAAAATGGAATAATGGAAATTTTATCCTCAATCAAGTGTGCACACAAGAAGTAGCCTAGCAATCACTGGAGACTATTTAGCATTAAACAGAAGAGCAAAGAAGGTGAGAGAGAGATAAAAGAAAAATTGCAGTTTGTTTTGGTGTACTCTGATGTGCACTATCCAGACTTGATGGAGCCTGTGATTTTCTTGTGGTAGTCAGTTTTCTTTGCAGTCTAGTACCCTGGTTGGATTCTCAAATCTGTTTAATTGAGTGGGAGAAAACACTTCTGCCTTACAACCTTAGGGTCTTTGTCTTTACTGTACTGGGTGGGGACTGCTTCTCACTGTGCTTGTCCTGGGAAATGGTGCCCCTCCTTCGGGAGCAGCTTCCTTTTCCTGGCCAGGCTACCTTGGAGGAAATGATTCTTGATGGTCAGATTCCTTTGCTCTGTTGAAAAATGGCACCACAGTCACTGCTTCTCAGGTATGAATTATTTGCTAGCTGCTTTTGCAGGCTCGATGGCATTATGGATGATGGCATTCTTCTTGGACAGGGGAGAGGGCCACTTTCTTGAATGCTTCTGTGAGAAGCAGTGAGGATGTATTTTGGGGGGTATTCTTTCTCTTGGTATTTTGAGACCATGATGTGTATCCATCTGTGGCCAGCAACACATGGATTCTATGTCCTAGTCATCCAGTTAGCACTGGAGGTAAGGGAAAAGCTGTGTGTATTCTATCTCCGGTGCCTTTGTTCCTGCTTTTTGACAGTAGCTGCAGCTAACACGGCCAGTGACAGTGTGCTCAAATCTGCCTACTGAAAGCAAGCGGCCTCTCTGGCCAAATCTCTGTACAATTATTGTTCACTTGGTGCTATTCTCTAGATGTGGAGTTTTTGCAGGGACACTAAAACTCTGGTTTCTTGCAAAGAGCTCAGTTCATTCCCAGCAGTACGTCTGCCATCTTTCCTTTCTTCTCCCATTACCTTTTTTATAAGATCATTCAGTACTCTTGACTCCAACAAGAAAATATTCTAAATGGGTAATTATTCAGAGGTTTGCTGACTTGTGTCACTAATGACTTTCAAGAGAAAATAGGTTTTCCAGACTCCTGAGCTTAGATGTATATAGCAGTAATCTCCTAGAGCTGGTACCTGGACACATGAACCATGGTGTGTGACCACATGTCTTCAGCCTTAGTGTAAAGGACTATGGACAAACCTGCTTGCCTATCTTATCCTGAATAGGCTGCCTTTGATTGTGCAGCTTTGCTTTTCTGAAAACTGTTACCTCAGTATACCCTGTTTCTATGAAGTAGAACTGATAGTAGAAGGTAGTGATGGAGAAAGTAAAATTTTCATGCCCTTAGGATGCCATTTCTTACATTTCTAATTTCTTTTTAATTTTAAGTCCTTCTGATCCAATGTTTCTTACACTGTAGAGATACTCTGTGTTGACTCTAAGTTAATTTTTACAGAGGCAGCACTAGTTTAGGAGATTCCTCTATAAACTCTGTATCTCACATATGATATGAGCCCTGTGTTTACTCTTTCTGTGCCCATCCTCATAAAACTTGTAGTTGTGAAGAAAATGAGAACCTTACCTTTATGTCTTCTCTCTGCCGAGACAACTTTTCAAAGTCTTTGAAGTAGTTTGAAGAGAGGTATGCAAAAAGTTAATTTTCAAGCTTAAAATAATCATATTACTATTTTTTTGGTGAGATCTTATGATGTAGCCAAGGCTGGAACTGGAACAGCTCACTGAGTATCCCAGGTTGGCTTTGAGCTCATGATTCTCTATTCTGGCCTTGAAACCATAGGATTTTCTTGCCTCAGCCTCCTCTCAGTGTTGATATTGCAAGTCTGTGCCACCATGCTCAGTGCATGTCTTTCTCCTTGTCTAAAAAATATTGATGATGGGCCAGGAGTTTGGCCTAGTGGTTAAAGTGCTTGCCTAGCATGCATGAAGACCTGGGTTCGATTCCTCGGTACCACATACATAGAAAAAAGCCGGAAGTGGTGCTGAGGCTCAAGTGGTAGGGCTCTAGCCTTGAGAAAGTCCAAGGACAGTGCTCAGGCCCTGAGCTTAAGCCCAGGACTGGCAAAAAAAAAAAGAAACCTGGTATTTTGGGTCGGGAGTTTGGCCTAATGGTTAAAGTGCTTGCCTAGCATGCATGAAGTCCCAGGTTCGATTCCTTGGTACCACATACATAGAAAAAAGCCGGAAGTGGTGCTGAGACTCAAGTGGTTGGTAGAGCTCTAGCCTTGAGAAAGTCCAAGGACAGTGCTCAGGCCCTGAGCTCAAGCCCAGGACTGGCAAAAAAAAAAATATTGATGCCATATATGCTATATACACCTGCAATTGCAACTACTTAGGAAGTGGAGGTAGGAAGATTGAGCCCAAGACTAGACTACTGAAAAAGTGCAAAATTTCATGAAAAACCAACAAAAGGGCTCAGAATGAGGCTCAAGTGGTAGAATCAAGCTCAATGTCCTGTGTTTGGACCCCAATACAGACCTCAGAGTCCCCCAAAACCAGAGAAAGAGAAAGGAAAGACTGGAGAAAGAGGAGAGGGAGAGAGTTAGAGATGGAGAAAGAAGAAATATTTATTGTTATAGGGTATTCTTGGATCCACATCTGATTTTGACCCTTTTTGTCTCTCCTCTAGTACTGTTACTAATGCCAATTTTAATTTCTTGTCATTATGCTGAACATCACCTACAGATGTGATTTTGACAACGACCCAAATTGTAAATTCAGAAGCAAGAGATTCACGGGATTTCATCTGATCACTCCAAAATGTGTCACAGTTATACTGAAATGGTTTTAAATTGCTCATTTGAAACCTAGCTCTGTAGCAAAGTGCCATGCATGCAGCGGATTTGCAACCACATTAGTCATTTTCTTTCCTCTGTTTCCTTGCTGTGTTTGTGTTGGTAGCACAGAGTAATGTAATTTAGTAAATTATGATTTGATGGCTGGGCATCAGCCCCAGTGTTGAATAGTATTTGGACTATGATTACTTGCTGGCTTTGTCACAGTTGACATTAATTATTGATAGAAGTTTCAGAAATAGCGCATGTGCCAGGAGTGTTTCACTGGAACGCAGGCTGCAGGCAGGAGGGATGCTAAAGACTGTGGGGGAAGAGGCACCTGTGGCTTGTTTATGTCTGTGCACAGGGAACCTGGGCTGTCTGGTAGCTGTGTAAAGGTCATGGTGTAAATGGAAGCATGAACCGTCAGGCTTATTTCTATCGTGTTCCTCCCCAGGAACTGCATCGAAGAAGCCAACTCCAGCCTGAGCCAGCCAAGACGAAAGCTCTCCAGACTGTCATTGAAATGAAGGTAGGGGCTGGGAACATTTGTTACAAAGAGCTGTGCTTGCTACTTTATTCTAACTTGATGGTACCTAACAAACAGGTGATATGAACCTTGTGCTTCTCTGTAAGAAACTTGATGAGTCTTTTGCTTCTTGATCTCTTTGCTTTCCTGGGTATATTTAATTTATTTGCCTTTTTAATAGGAAGCTTTATCTAGGCAAAAGAATAAAATGCTCCAATATCCCTTGTTTGCAAGCAGCTGGGAACATTCCTATAGTATGTCCAATTCCTTTAACCCTAAGATAGATGCTTTGTTTGTGCTGTATAAGTATTTACTTTTGAAAGTAGAATTTCACATTGTACTGAAAAGGCACCTTTGAGAAACTAGAATTTGTCAAAAGGAAATTATTTTAGATACATAGGATTCACCAAATAATGACTATTAACAATTTACTTTTCAAAAATAATATTTTATTTTTAACTCCAGTATTTTCTCCTGGGCAAGTAGAAGTAATAATTTATTAAATATGAAGTATTAAGATAACATAGAAAGGCATAGAGATAAACTACAAAAAGGAATAAAAACATCTTTCTGAGTGGACTTATGGCATATAAACAAAAATTAAATCAGCGTTAATGGACAATCCTTGATTATGATTAATAGCAGATCTAAATGAAACATGGTTGCTTTGCTAGTATTTACAAATTTGAAGCCTTTTTATGTTCAGAATTTTATTAGTTTTTGGCAGAAGGAAACAAATAGTAAAATATTTACTTTAAGAATAAATAATGTCTATTTAAATTGTTCTATTAAGAAACATGTTTTCCTAATTGAAATGATTGCAGTCTGAAAATTGTACACTTGCCTTCAGCACTCACAGATACCTGGATACAGTTAGCGTAGGAGAGAGTTTCCAGGCTCACTGATGAGATAATGATTTTTCTTTCTTGCTACACATGATTCTGAATTGTCTGCCAAAAAAAAAAAACCCACGTTCTAGAAAAAAGAAACTAATAAGAACTATTGGATTCTTGGCACGTACATTTCTGAGCAGGGATTTTTTTTTCTTAGTCAATGACAGTATCTTTATCCTAGTGGACTTTTGGAGGAGGAGGTGTGGGAGGAGAAAATTGAGAGCATTGACTTTAAAAGTATATTCCCAACTGAGATTTCAAGTGTCAAAGACTCTCATAAGGTATTTGTAGTAAATTGGTTAGAGAAATACCATTTGAAGAGACCAAATACTGATAGTCTTAAAATGATTGGTTAATTCTGGCTTGCTATTTATTTGGAGTTTATATAATTTTACCTTCTTTAAAAAAAAAAACCACCTTACTCTACCTTTGGGAAGCAGTAATCTATTACTGAGATTTTTATCTTCATTTCATATTGTGACTAAACCTGTTTTAGGCTTGAAACAAGAAAAAGTAAAGAAAAAAGTATTAAAAGGAAGAAAGATAAAATTATTTTATTTTATTTTTGCAAAGGATAGCTCAGTTCCCTTTCCACTAACTTTCCCAGGTCCTAACACAAGGAGTAATAAAGAATAGGAAGTATGCAAAATGAATTTCCAAGCCATCACTTTTTTTAAAAAAATAAAGGAAAACAGATTCTAGAAAGTCTTTGAGGAATTCAGAAGCATCTCCCCTAGTGGGATTTGTATTTTCTTGTTAACTGTATATTTAAAAAAAAACAGTGACTTATTTTTTTGTGATCTTTTGCAGTAGAAAGTATATTTGATTCTAGTTTCCTATTTCTGGCATCATGTCTTATTCTTAAATAATAAATGCAAGAACTCAAATAAGCATAAATACATAACTACTAAAGCAAACTCACATATATACATTCTCAGTAAATTGAGCTGAGAATTTCTTTTGTGGATGTGAAGATACTGATTTGTAGGCATAGGAAGGTATGGGGGAAACAGGAGAGATCAATACTTTTATTGTTTTTTTGCCAGTCTTGGGCCTTGAACTCAGGGCCTAAACACTGTCCTTGGGCTTTCTCAAGGCTAGAGCTCTATCACTTGAGCCACAGCACCGCTTCCATCTTTTTTCTATGTATATGTCACTGAGGAATCGAACCTGTGCCTTTATGCATGCTAGGCAAGCACTGTACCACTAGGCCAAACTCCCAGCACCAAGATCAACAATTTTGTCAGGCATTTGAGTCTGAGTTTTTAAAAATTAGGATACCTACCAATTTGCTAAAGCACTGCTTATATTTTGCTCATGGAACATTATGAGTCTTATTCTGTACCTAACACGCCTAATTTGAGTTATCAAGGCAGCTGGTGGAAGGTCGTCTTCTTGGCCAGGTGTGAACGTGTGATAGAGTTTTCATTGTCATCCAGTCTCTCTACTTGTTGCTTGCTTCTTAGAAAAACTGAGAGTGAACTTCTGGATCTACATCAGCTTCACACCCATTCTTTGCCTCAATTCAAGGAATGTGTTTGCTGTGAAAGTCAATGAAGTAACACCTAAACCCATGCACATTTAGAAGGACAGACTAGGTGCTCTGTTAGAGCCCTATGCACCTTGTATACTTCTAGAGTTGAGAATATGTCTGTCGTGGTAAACACTGGAGTTACTGTTACTGCCTGTGTCAGGCACATATCCAACTCCTGCTATCCAGATGAGTCCGAGGACCGATATTACCTGTATGAATAAGAAAGGAAGTAAGTGAATAAAGCTATTTATAATATATCTTCTTGCAGGACTCTCCAAGTTTTAAATTTGATCCCGATTTGATATGGCAGGTATGTTGCAACTTTGCATGTAGAACATAGTATGTGCTTTTCAGAAGAATTAATTTCTTTGAGAAAGAATTATTCTTCCCCTTTTCTTGATTTTTGTGGCTGAAGATTCTTTACTAAGTAAGCTCCTTGCTTCTGCTCCTGGAGAACTGCTAATAAGACTGGCATTCAAAAGCTTGAAATAAAAAATATTTAAAAAATATTTTCCTTCAGGCTAATTCCTTTAGAAGAGTGTATTTTCAAAATTATTTTTGTTAGAAATTCGACATGACATGAATATGATGTCTAAAAGTTTAACTTTCTTTAGTTCATTTTTAAAAAAGAAAATAAATTATACTAATGGCAATATTTTTTTTGTTAGAACTTCTAAGTGAATGAAAATCTAATTCAAAATGGCTAAAGCCAAGACTAAATTTATTGGCCTTCTTAACTGGAAAAAAATAGGGTATTGCTTCAGGCATAGCTTGATGTGAGACTCAAACATTTTAGCATGTCTCATTTTTCTCCCATTCAACTTTTATCTTGACTTCTTTCATGTGAGCTCTATTTCCAGACAGCCTCCACCTTTCTGCCTGGGGAAGATGGTTATAAAGCAAACAGAAGGAAGGGCAAGGAAAATGTTTCTATTTAAGAAATAAAAAACACCAACCAGTACTAAAGCAATTGATAATTATTGGGCCTAAAACATCACACCAAACTTAACATTCTACATGTAAAGAAAATGTGTGGAGTTCTTACTTCATTATCATATTGATTGAATCTCATTGATCAAAAACCACTTTCCTCTAACATAGCAGAAATTACCCAGTTTTTAACAGAATTTATCAAAAGTGCTATACACTAATTCCACAGAGTCTTAATAAAAGTTGCAGAAAACATACTTTTACCTGGTGAACTTCCTACCTAAAATGAATTAAGAAGCATCAGGTATGACATCAATAAGAGTATTTTGGTTAAAACTGACATGAGGAGAATTATGGGTATTTGGCTTTGTGATTACATGGTCAGCTCAGGCACCTGTGTGCTCTGAGGTATTCCTCTTAAATAATATTTGTTCCTATCATGCTTTAAAAATAGGAATTGAATTAGGAGCTTTCCTTTTGCTGGGATGACTGTCACATACCATTGCACACAGCCATTGTACTTCTCCCATAGAGTAAATGACAAGTATACCATCATGCCCAGGCCTTAGTTGAGACAGTTTGTTGAACTTTTGTGTCCAGCTGACTTTGAACTAAAATCCTCTGATCTCTGCCTCCTAAACAAGTAGGTTTACAGGAATGGCTACTCTTTCCCATATGTTAAGTCTGAATTTGAATTAAGTTCCCCTAAGAGGAACTTGGTTAATTTCAGGCTTCCATTCAGTAGGTATTGCAAGTATTGGAGTGGAACATTGTAAAGTCATGAGCTACTTGGCCACCTTCCCAAGATCATACAGCAAGAGAAGGAGGGAGCTGAAATCCTAGATTGGCTATGGAACCTGAATCAGTAACTCCCATGAACTTATTGTAATCCTGAGGTTTAGTCAGACATGATATGTAGTAGCTTCCATGTTTCATGGGCTTTAGGTTCTACTTTGGTTTATTCATTCATCTTTGGAACAGTTTTATATCTTGTTGCTTTGTCCAAAATGGCATATTCATAGAAAATATGCATTGAACTCAGTCTTTTTTTTTTTTTTTTGCCAGTCCTGGGCTTGAGCTCAGGGCCTGAGCGCTGTCCTTGGACTTTCTCAAGGCTAGAGCTCTACCACTTGAGCCTCAGCACCACTTCCGGCTTTTTCTTTTTGTATGTATGTGGTACCGAGGAATCGAGCCCGGGTCTTCGCGCATGCCAGGCAAGCACTTTAACCACTAGGCCAAACTCCCGGCCCTGAACTCAGTCTTTTAGTGAAGTCGTAATTATGGCTTTTGGGCCTTAAATATATGATCCTCTGGAGATTGAACAATAGTTCAATGACAGGACATTGTTTAGCATGCATGGGGTCCTGCTTAGATCCTCACCATACAAACACATAGCAAAACAGTATGTCCCTATTCCTTTTTGTCAATCACAGACAATAACAACAGTATTGAAAGCAAAAATTCTACCCACATCACCAGCAATACACATGGAGCTAGTCCTGTGAATTCAGCTGAGTTTTCTTTGAGTACTTACTTTGGAAATTGTGCACCAGGGAGTCAACTCAGAATGCAAGATACTTCTTAGGTAAATTAGGAAAGGTACAGGGCTACTACTTGTGATCACACCCACAGTAATGTAAGAGTGATCTGTTTCACATGTATGTATCATTGGGTCTATAAACAGGGCCCCAAATATGCACCATCTGGAGAACAGAGGTCCTTTGTCCTGTGTTTTACATCTTACCCTGATAATTTGTTCAAACTTGCAAAGCTTATAGATTTGTTGTAGATTATCTACTTCTGATACCAGAAGTATTTCTTTTTTTCTTATTTTTCTACTTTTGAGATATTCATCTTATCCTCTTTAAACTTGAAAAAGAATGGTGACATTTAACTGTATTACTTAAAGGAAAATGGGGGTCTGGAGGCTATGACCAAAATAAACAAAATGCCAAGTTAAATGTTAATGCTAGATGGATACAGTTGTCTTTTAGACACAAGAAGTTTTTTTAAAGGTGAGCCTCCTTTTTTTGTAGGGGGGTCTGAATTCTTACTCTGTCTCTAATATTTGCCTCAGCTAGTAATTTGTAATTACTGTTATTAACTGACATCATTTCTGTGAATATCACTCTCAATAACAGCATTTCCTTGGAAGTTATTGTGGGCACATTACCATGGTGGCCCTTTCAGAAAAACTGAACTTTGCATTTTAAGGTGTTAATGGAAGGATGTGTATAAGCCAAGTTGTAAAAGTGATTGAAGAATAGGAAGCTAGGCCCCTAAATATCAAATATATAAATACAACATTCATTCATACTTCCATACCAAAAAGAAATTCAGAACCATGCCTACTTATTCATGCTAAAATCAGGAAGATTAGAGTTTTAGGCCAGCCCTATGCCTTCTTAATTAATTAAACTATATTAAATTTAAGACCTGGCATAGTTAATGTGTACCTACCATTCCACCTATGGCAAAAAGGATGAATAGGAGCATGGTCCAAGTCAGACCTGAGCAAAAAGTGACATCTTATCTTCAAAATAACCATAATAGGGGCCAGGAGTTTGGCCTAGTGGTGGAGTGCTTGCCTAGCATGCACAAAGATCTGGGTTTGATTCCTCAGTAACACATACATAGAATAAGCCAGACGTGGTGTTTGTGGCTCAAGTGGTAGAGCTCTAACCTTGAGAAAACCCTACAGACAGTGCTCAGGCCCTGAGTTCAAGCCCCAGGACTAGAAAAAAAAAACCATAGTAGAAAGGGCTAGATTCATGGCTCATGTGGTAAAGCCTAGCAAACACAAAGACTTGAGTGAAAAACAAAAACAAAAACAAAAATGAAAAAAAAAACAAGAAAGAGAAAAGAATAAAACAAAATTAAAATTAGAAGTGGAGGACTTATTAACTTAATAAAAGGTTGCTACCAGAAAGTTATAGCAAATATCATTATGGTAAAATAATATAAGCTTGCCTCATAACATATGAAACAAGACCAGAATGCTTGATGATAGTACTTCTATTCAGCCAAACTCTGGACATTGCATAAAATCTATGAGAGAATTAGAAAGGAAGCCCATGTGTAGAATATTATCTACTTGGAAGGCAGAGAATGAAAGCAGAGCAAGGATTGTTATTCTAGGGCATCCTAGGAAAAAAAGTTTCCAAGACTTGCATCTCAACAAGTAATTACTTATCTTGGGCACAGAGGAATGCTTGGACAGCATTCAGGCCCTGAATTCAAGCCTCAAGACCAGCACACAAAAGAATAACAAAAGCACAAAAGTCTCAGGTCAGGGCTCATGTAGTAGAGTACCTGCCCTGAGTGCAACTCCTATGTTGAACCAAAAATTTGGGTAGTTGGTTTGAATAAAGCTTTCTCCAGAGAAGATATATAAATGATCAATAAGGTCATAAAAGGATGCTCAGTGGCTTGTTATTGAGGAAATGCAAATCAGAATCATAATTAGATAGAGCTTTGCCCTTACAAGGATTGCAAGACAAATGATAATGAGGCTTAAGGAAGATGTGGAAGGAAATCCTTAAATGTTCATTTGAGGATGTAAACTTGTGCAGTTCAGTTTGGAAAATAGTTTAGCAACTATATTCGAACACAGAACAGCCTGACCCCAAATTCCCATTCCTAGGTATATATATATACCCTACAGATATGAAAACACATACGCTCACACATAAATGGTCTTGTAATGATTATTTGTAATAGCTGGAAATGTAAACCAGATGTCCACCAACTGATGAATGAAATTAAGGTGGACATATTGAGATGCTATTTGGCAGTGAAAAGCAATGAAATACTGATGCATACTATAACACACGTGAACCATGCATTCATTATTCTAAATGGAAGAAAGAGACCAAGAGGTTGATATTTATTTAGCCAGTCATGGGGCTTGAACTCCTTTTGCTCAAGGCTAGCACTCTATCACTTAAATCACAGTGCCAGTTATGGCTTGTTTCTGTTTCTGTGATACAGAGGAATCGAACCTAGGGTTTCATGAATGATAGGCAAGCACTCTACCACTAAGCTACATACTTTTTAATATATTTTTTTACCCATCACCTTTTAAAATATATTTTTATATTTCATATATCTTACAATTTTTATTTATATGAAATACCCAGCAAAGAAAAATTATTAACAGAAGGTAGAAAAGTTGATAAGTGATTGTAAAGTGCTATGGGAAAAGAATGTGGAATAGATGCTGCAAATTGCTGTTAAGGCTTTTGGGGTGATGAACATATTTTAGAATTAGTATTGGTGATTACATAAATCACTGATTTATACACTTGAAATAGGTAGATTTATGAAATGTGTATTTTTCTATATTTTTAAATATAAAGAAATATTACAAAGGAAATGATCAATGTAAATAATAGGTAAATATCAAATAACTATAAACCTACTAGAAATTTTATTAGCTAATGTATTTCTTATACATTAATAGTAAAGACAATACTATGGTTTTTTTTTTGATACAAGGTCTCACTATGTTTCCTAGTTAGTACCAAATTTATGGTCTCATGTGAACCTCTTGACTCAGCCTTCTGAATAGCTGGCATGGCAGGTATACCACCACACCTAGCTTATTCTTAATGTATTAAAGAGATTATATTCAATAAATGTAGAATAAACATTTGAGCAGTGTACCAAAGTGTTTGTATGCATTCTTAGTGGGGAAATAATAAATGATTTTTTTTGTCTTTTTTCCCATCTGATTTTTCACATTTCCAATTGTATGCTTTTATTATATGGGGGAATGATCAGAAATTGTAACAAAGGATAAAACAATAATTTATTGGAGAAACTTACAGTGTAACAAAATGAATTCAAGAGGTGGGGGTACGGGGGTGGGAGGGGGAAGGGAATGGGGACCAAGACATGAGAAAGGGTATCAATGTTTGAAGTAATGTATCTTCTGTCTGGTGAATATAATGTAACCCTTCTATTAATTACAATACCAAATATATGAACAAAATGAATTCTAGAAACTGGCACTTTATAGATATGGGGGAGGGGTATGCCACAAGGAGGAGGGTAGACAAATGAAGAGAGGAAGGTGGTATGTGTGTGTGAGGGGGGGTAAGAATGCAGTCAGAATGTCCAGTGCATATCCTGTGAAACTAAGCAACTTGGCTGGATGAATTGCATGGGAAGGGATAGGAAGTATGATTAAAAAAGGGTGACAATGAAAGGAGTGACACTGATCAAGACACATTGTATTAAAATGTGGTTGAATGGTAAGTCCTTTGTGCAACTACTTAAAGGTAATAAAATATAATTTCGAAAAGTGTCTTTACAAGAAGAAACCAGCGGAGAGAAAAAATAGTAGTGAGTTCTAGCAAAATGGTGTATTGGTCTGTATCATAAGAAATGACCCAGGAACTTAGAGCTCCGTAGCTCTTGGGCATTTGGCAAGTCACTTGTCTCTACTGGCTGTCACTATTCTCATGTGGCAAGGAAGGGATTGGATTAAGTATGCTGCTTTAAAAATGATAGCAACTTCAGAGATTTGGTAACTGGTAATTTCGATTCCCAGAGAACCTCCTGGGGAATCTGAGATGACATTTTTGCAGTGTTTAAATCTTAGCCTTGTTTGCTGTGTATTGACCAGCCCTGTCCAGGCCAACAGCCACTGCCCTGTGCCTTGCTGTTGCCATTTCCCAACGAATTGTTTATTTAGGAATTGCAATTTCCTTCCTGGCAGGCACCCCTGCCAGCAGGGTTGAGAAGTCAACCACAGGCCTCATGTGAACTTTCCCTTTCAAGTTGCAGTAATGACAGTGTGCAGACTGTCACATGCCTCATCTCTTAGGCACGATTCAGTTTCCACATCCATCAGGCCACACTGGTGACTTGGGGTGGCCTGAATTCCATTGCTGCCTGTTGCTTTTTCCATGAGACAAACTGGTTGAACATTGAGGGATTTGTGGTATGTTTTAGAGGTCCATAGGAAGCTCTAACCTCAGCCCAGTGATGGCTTTAAAGGAATGAGAAAAGTAAGTTCTGATTGCTAGATGACCAAGCAACTTCTTTCTCCAATCTTTCTCTTCAATTTTACTGGAAGAGAAACAGAAGCGTCAAAATACCATGTATTCTACAAAGTGTCCTTGTGTTCGTGGAGTTCCTACTTCTCAGAAGATGAGCAGCTGGAATTGAAACCTTTTTTGTACTTGGATGTATTCGATGATATCCAGGTCATATTCAGGGAGGATGGGGCTGTGCCTGTGGAGGAACTGCTCATCTGGAAGCAGTTTTCAAATGTTTTTCCTTCCTTTCCTCTCCCCACAACCCCTCCACTTTTTTCTCACTGAGCCTTGCTCAGTGATTTTTAGAGGAAAGGAGTGTATGGAAGAAATAGGCAGAATAGGTCAATTTCTAGGTAGAATACCTTCTCAAAAGCCAGTGTCTCCTGAAATTGGCCTGAGGACAGAAGAGTCCCAATATGTGGTCCACTGTCTGCTAGGCTTTCTGTCAGTAGAATCATTCTACTAGACTAAAGGAATCCTTGAGTAGGTTGTTTACTTCTTGTAGCTCTCCTGACCACATAAATGAGTGAACTGAGTTCTTAATTCATAAGATTAGTATGGAAAAATGGAACTTTGTAGCTTGTAACTTGAGAGGGGGGAGGGGAAAATGGGGAATAATGATGGGAGGGTGACATTGACCTGGATGCTTTGGACTCATAACCTGACTTAGGGAATTGTACCTGTTTGTACAATTACTTAAAGATAAAATTTAAAACAAATAAAGTAAAATATATTACTATGAAAAGAAATCAAGCCAGGCTCTGGCAGTTTGACTGCAGTTCTAGCTACTCAGGAAGCTGAGATCTGAGAATGGAGGTTAGAAGCAAACCCAGGCTGAAACTCCATTTAACCTTCAGAAAGCCAGAAGAGGAGGCCCTGCCTCAAGGAGTAGTACACCAGCCTAGAACGAAAAGCTAACCAAAAGTTTGAGGCCCTGAGTTTAATCCCTAGTATTGGCAGAAAAAGGAACTAAAAGAAATGAACTGAAAAAATTCATAGGATTATTGGGAGAGGCTTAATAAGATTTCATTAGCATTGTAATTCTGAAACAATCTCTCTGTCTCTCTGTTTCTCTGTCTGTCACTTTTTTCTCCTGGTCTTGGGGCCTGAATTGAGGATCCTATTCTCGTGCTTGGCTTTTTTGCTCGAGTTTGGTGCTCTACTAATTGAACCAAACCTCCACTTCTAGCTTTTTGCTGGTTAATTTTAGATAAGAGCCACACAGACTTTTCTGCCTAGGCTGGCTTTGAATCGCAATTCTCAGATTTCATCAGGATTCAGATATGTAGGAAGACTATAAATGGGGAAGATAAATAGACATAAACAATATTTTTTTTTCTTTGTCACTCATGGGGCTTAAACTCTGAGCCTGGGTGTTGTCCCTAGACTCTTCAGCTCAAGGTTACTGCCCTACCCCCAGAGCCATAGCCACTTCTGGCTTTCTGGTAGTGAATTGGAGATAATAGTCTCACAGACTTCAGTGCCTGGGATGGCTTTAAACCCTGATCCTCAGATCTCAGCCTCCTGAGTAGCTAGGATTACAAGCGTGAGCCACCATGCCCAGCAACAATAAATCTTTTGATATAATTTTTATATACAAATTACAATAAATGCAAGCTGTTTTGTCTCCCTCTTTGAATGAGAAAGAAGAGAAGAAAAGCAATGCCATCTGTATATTTTCTTTCTCTGGATGATTCTGATGCAGGTGTTTCGCACACTGGAACTGGAGAACCTTTATGTTAGTGTGAGTCACAGGCACATTAAAGTGATTTGTAATGACCCAGTTTTCCTTTCCAAGTAGAAACCACTCTAAACTAAAGTGGATTTCTATGCAAGGCTGATATTTAGCCCCAGTGTAGACTGCTGCACTGGTTGTTGATATATTGAAGTGCTTTCTCAGCTACCCTCAATCCTGACTGTGCTCCCAACTCAGACTGTTGCCTTGGATCTCCACCTGCTCAATTCCAGAAGGGGTCTCCAGGCCTGAGTTCAGTGCTCCCAGAGATGTCTGCTTAGTTGACTTTTGTTCTGTTCCATACTGGTTGTTGAGTAACTTGGCAACCACCCCTGGCCCTATGGGATTTAATACTCTAGGGTACAGTTTTCAGTTTTGATACTATAACTTTATTAAAGCTATTGTTTATGTCGTCAACCTTTCTTTGATTTCTGTTCTTCTTTTCAAACTACTCACTTATTTTCTGAGACTTTCCTGTATCTTTCCTCCTCCTCCTCCTCCTCCTCCTCCTCCTCCTCCTCCTCCTCCTCCTCCTCCTCCTCCTCCTCTTCCTAATCTTTTTTTATTTGCATAATTCTTCCACTAGTTTTCTCTGCTCTGGATTGTGAGCAATGCCATGGCTGAAAGAGAATTTCTTCACCATGCGGCTGGTGATTCCATCATTTTCACTGTTTCAGTTCCATTTTGGCTTCTGTGTTGATCATAAACTGCCAAGAGCCCATCTTATTTATACCTTGTTTATGAGATTATATAACGTGCCTAGTTATAAGGGAAAAACTAAATCCTAGATTGGTTGTAAAGATATTTCGTTCCACCTTACCTGCCTTTTAATTCAACTGCCCTGAATTGAAATGTGATTCTATACTTTTACCTGTCTCTCTTTACCCATCTCTGTCAGATACTTCCTATGATCTTATATGATGGATATTGTATATAATACTTCTGATTCTGTCCATGTTATTTCTAGCAAACAATGTCATCTTTGCTATGATAATGTTATCTTTATTCAAATCTCATATTGAATTCCTATGCCTTTGAATATTTTTGGACTGTGCTGCTTCTTCCTTTGTATACTTATAGAATGTTATATTTACCTACATTTTGGTGTTAGTTTCACACTTCCAGTTAGGAAATTAACTCTATGATTATAGATGACAGAAACCTTGCTCTTAAATTTTGATGCTTCAGAGTGGATGGTTCAGATGTCTCTCTATCTAAACAATATTTTAAGGGTTCCATTATTCAGACTGGTTCCTAATACCTAGTGTCACAGCCACAAGCTACATTTTTTCACTCTCACAAGAGGAGAGAGAGCGAGACATATTCTTCCTCTGTTTTAAAGCCATCTTCTTAAAAAAATCTGATTGGCCTTACTGGAGTTATTAATTTTTCCTAAACACTCACTGTGTCCATAAGTTCCAAGGTACTTGCCCCTGGTCATAGCCATATAATTAAAATCTCACCATAAGCAGAGGGAACTTGTGAGATTCATTTCAGGAAAGTCAAAGAAGCTGAGCAGATAAAACAACAGTAGCAACAACTTTATATGCTACAGTACAGAATCAGAGAGACAGTACTGCTTATCGAACAAGTACCGTGTGTTCCTGATTATTCTGGAAGAGTTACATTATTAATCTAATTCTCATGAAAACCTTAGAAGATCACAAGGTAAGGAACATGCTCACAAATAAACAGGGATGAATAAAAATGGCAACAACTGTATCATGTACTTTCCAGAACTAGAGAATTGACAGAGATCGCTATAATAATTGGTCTTGGATAGATTCTTCGATGCATTACACATCATTTGTAATTTTCTTCATGTTACACAAGCTTGACCTCATTTCAGAGAAACTAAATACCCTGTGTCAAAATGTAAAAGCCTGAGCCAAGATCTGTGTTCAGAATGTCACTCGCTGAACTAGTTACCGTAGTGGAACCCACCCAGATGTCCCTCAGTAGATGATTGGATCAACAAGATGTAAATGGAATTCTATGCTGCCATCAGAAGGAATGGCATTGGCCCATTTGTAAGAAAATGGAAAGACTTGGAAAAAATCATATTAAGTGAAGTAAGCCAGACCCAAAGGAACATAGGCTCAATGGTTTTTGTCATTTGTAATAATTAGTACTCATCAAGGACTCTCTTGGCAGAGGATTATAATAGCACAAAACCTAGATACATAAGGCCATATAGGATGAGGCTAAATGAAAGAATCTCCAGGATATGGAAACAAGAGCTTTATATCATGTGCTTATTGTTCTTAATGTACTATGTTATTTCTCTTTTGTTACCCTATGGTCAATCTCATATTGTTACAGTATCTGACTTTGTTACCTGACATATTATATGTATGTTTATTTATTTGAAATAGGAAAGGGAAGAGGGGAAAACAAGATGATTGGGAGTGGGTGTGGGGACGAAAACATGAGAAGGGGTATTAATGTGTGAGAAGTAATGAACCTACTACCTGGGCAATATAACTAAAACCCCTCAATATATTACAAAAAAAACATGAATGTTACTCACTGAGGGTCAGATTTTCTTCCTTCTTATCATGTCCATCTGTATTTTGTCATGGGCTTCTTTTTTTAGTTTGAAGTCTATTATGAATCATAATAGAGTCATACAAGGAGAGCAAAACTTCATAGTTCACAATATCTAACAAGAACCTCTAGATTATCAGTAATGGGCACAGTGAGTATGACAAGAAGATAGGAAGTATGGATTCCTAGGGCATAGGTTTTATGAAGGAGTCAGTTGGGGAGTTTGGCTTAGTGGTAAAGTGCTCATCTAGCCTCATCTAGCATGCATAAAGCCCTGGGTTTGATTTCTCAGTACCACAGACACAGAAAAACAAAAACAAAAACAAAAAACCGCTAGAAATGGTGCTGTGGCTCAAGAGGTAGAGCACTAGCTTGAGCAAACCCAAGGACACTGTCCTTTGCACTGAGTTCAGGCCCCAGGACTGGCAAAAAAACATCACAAGTAAGTAAATGAGGCCATGAGAAGTGTCCTACTTGCTTTTAATTTCATCTACTTTGACTTGATTCTGTATATTTGGCCAGAAAGAACTACATCTTTACAGAGCAAAATTGAAATTTCAACAAAAATCTTCAGCATAGCCTTTGTCATCTTCTAATCCAAGTCATTATCTTGTTATAGTTTGATAAGGATCAAGTTCCTCAAAATAGATGTTCAGTCTAAGTTGACTTTTTTTCCTCTCTAGGTTGCTTGTCTGGGACTCCTAGGACCATGGTTCTTTTACACAGAAAGTGCTAATGGCAGGACATTAATCAGATAGCTGAAGGCTAAGGGCTGCTCATTTACATTGGTTGTTACAAATACATGAGTTCTGAAAGTTAAGCTTTCATGAACCTCTGCGGTATGCAGTAATACTAGTTTAGGATTTTATTCTAAATAAAGTGTAATATAATTATATGGGGACATTTCCTGAACATTAGATCACGTCTTCTTCTTTAACCATATTGGCTCTAAATTTGTTGATCAATGCCTGTAGTCTGATATGTGATCATGGTAAATTCTGTCCTCTGCACAAAAACTGCTTATATGTTCTTTCTTGGCCTGATATTAAAATGAAACCAGTAATTCTTGCTGTATTTGAAAAGAAAGCACATTGTGACACTGAGCAATAACATAATTGTTACTTTTTTGTGACTAAATGATTTTTGCTTTTTTTTTAATGTTCCACCCACTCACCATTTCAGTGCTCTGCAGTTCCTAGAGAGGAATTGAAATCTGTTTCTTGCTGCTTAAGAGGAACATAATGTTTGATAAATACAAAAAAGAGTAATAAAGCATCCTGATTGGCAAGTTGCACCAGAAAGTTTATTACCAGGGTTACTACACACTTGGGCTATGTTGGGTAGTTCTTTCTTATTTAAATGATATGTTTTTATTGTTATTGTAAAAGTGATATACAAAGGGGTTATGGTTATATAAGTGATGTGCGGAGGGTTTACAGTTACAAAAGTTAGGTAATGACTACATTTCTTTTTGCGCAGTATCACCTTTCCCTCATTTCCCCCCAGTTTGTTCTCTCCCGACTTCTCCACATGTTGTGTGTTCATTTTCAACATAGTATCTAGAGAGTTTGGATAGCTCTTGAAAAAATATTTATGGTTTTCTAAACATATTTAGCCAATAGAGTTTCCCTGGTGGTTTTTTTATTTTGGTAGTCTATTTTGTGGGCACTCAAAGTCATTTAGAATACCCAAATCACCCAACAATCTTAGGAAAATGCATATTCAGGTTTGAGTTGGGACTGGAGAGTTTGTATGTCTAAAAAAATCCCCCTCATGGGGATGCTCATGCTACTAGTGAGTAGACCACATTTCAAGTAGCAAGCATGGACTATGCCTCATTTTAGAGTGAAGAAATTGTAAATCATATTGAGATCTACCTAGTATCTCTTGGCTATTCAGAGCCTGAGATCTGAGGACCCCCATCAAAGCCAGCATAGTAGAAAAGGCCAGGAGACTTCATCCCCAATTAGCCAGCACTAGACTGGAGGTCTGAATTAAACGGTGAAGCACCAGAATGAGCAAGAATGCTGAGTAGCAGTGAGCCCCTGGGTTTAAGCACTGATTAATACACACACACACACACACACACACACACACACACACACACACACCTCTAAAAGAGTATCTTCCCACTCTACTTGCTTTCGTATTATTATACATGCTGCACTAAAGGCCTTATGCTAAATTTTATGCTCTAAAACATACCAATAGTAAAATGGCCCAGAGAAGAATAACTGCTAGCAGTTTACTTCTGCTAGTTCATTATTGTGCATCAGATACTTATTTTGCATCTTTTGGATTCGATTTTATAATGTCACTTTCATGGACCATTTGAGTTCTTTATACTTTGGAAAACATTATTCCATATTGTATTTTAATTTCTAATCTTAAGGAAGCCCCCAGATTATCTGCTTTTAGAATTTGTCTAATTATGAATCAATGAAGATGAGTGAAAAATCACAATGTAAATGTAAATAAAAATTCAGTCATTAGTAAACGGGTAATTGAGCAGTAAAATGTTCCTTTACCTTCCAAATCTATGTTTACAAATATTAATTCACTGAGTTATTGAGTCAGTGCATATAGTCTCTTTTCTGAAAGATAATAGTGATACTAATTTTGCTGCATCCAAGTTAGTATTGTGACTCTCTTATACATGTTTTTAGTCCTGTATATTAGTATTAGGCCTAGTGGTAGAGTGCTTGCCTAGTATGCACAAAGACCTGGGTTTGATTCCTTAGTACCACATACATAGAAAAAAGCTGGAAGTGGTGCTGTGGCCCAAGGACAGTGCTCAGGCCCCAAGTTTAAGTCCCAGGACTGGCCAAAAAAATAACCAGTGTGCAGCCAGATGCTGGTGGCTCATTCCTGTCATCCTAGCTACTCAGGAAGCTGATATCTGAAGAATGTGGTTCAAAACCAGCTGGGAAAAGAAAGTCCTTGAGACTCATCTCCAATTAACCACAGGAAAACCTTGTAAAGGAATCACATCTCTCTCCCCTTTCCTGTACAATTAAGACCTAAAATTCTACCAAGTGGTTGGTAGCTAAGTTGTGAGTGTACAGCTGGATACACACACACACACACACACACACACACACACACACACACACACACACACGCATTTGGACACTTACAGACACACAAATCTGATCATTTTGGACATGAGTCTGAAATCCCAGGAAATAGCAGGGATATTGGCCCTTTTGCATACTTTCACTTACAGTTTAATTTTTTTACTGGGGACTGAAGTCAGGATTTCCCTTTTTCTAGCCAAGAACTACTTGAGTCTCCCCCTGGCCCATGTCTATAGTTAAACTCATAAAAATTATTCTTACATATTAGATATCTGTATCTCAATAGAAAGGAATTTGTACATATTGATTATAATTTTGATTTTTCTGACTATATTTTAGAATGAAACTATAATCTTTATTTTGCCACAGGAATAACTAAGATGTGAATGGTGGGTTTATTTGGGTCATCAGATCACAGACAGTCATAATTATATGACTCTTTAAGATGTTTTTAATAATCTTGAACTTGTCTCAGTTTTACAGTCAGTAAGAAGTTTGGGTTGAAAATAATTGTCACTTGTATGGGAGGATTCTTATGAACTTTTAGAAGTTTATTTTTTCTCCTACCCTTTTTATTATGGCTGCTGCTTTTTTAGTTGGTGGGGATTTCATAACTCAGATCTTCAATGTGTCAACACAAGTGATTGCCTTTGTCTGTTTGAGTTGCCTTAGTGTGCTGCAGACTGGGTGGCATAATCGATGGAAATTTGTTTTTTTTTCCCCTCCTAATTCTGAAGGCTGAATCTGAGATAAAGATATAAGCATAGTATTTACCATAGCTAACATATGACACCAACCCAGATGCCCCTCAGTTGATGAGTGAATCAAAAAGATGTGGTATTTATACACAATGGAATTCTATGCTGCCATCAGAAAGAACAACATCGCCAAATGACATCGCCCCATTTGTAAGGAAATGGAAAGACAGAAAAAAAATCATATAAAGTGAAGTAAGCCAGACTCAAAGGAACATAGGCTCAATGGTTTCCCTCATTTGTCATAATTAGTACAAACCTTGGGCTCTCCTAGCAGAGATTTACACTAGCTCAAAACCTAGATACATAAGGCCATATAGGGATGACACTAAATGAAAGGACCTCCAGGATATAGAAACAAAAGCCATATGATGAGTGATTGTTGTGCGTCATGTATTATCTCTCATCTCTTTTGCTGTCCCTTGGTTATATCATGTTGTTACAATATTTTACCTTGCTATCTGATATATTGTATATATGCACATTTGGTTATTTGAAATAGGATAGGGAAGGGAGGAAAAGAAGATGAGGAGTGGGGGTGGCAGGAGGGAAATGGGGACCAAGACAAGAGAAAGGGTATCAATGTTTGTGAAGTAATACACCTTCTATCTCGTGAATATAATGTAACACTTCTATTAATTATAATCAAAATATATGAAAAAAGATAAGGAAAAACTAAAAGATGTCAGCGTAGATTGGTTCTGGTGTGGGCTATTTCTGACTTGCAGATAGCCACCTCTTGGCTGTGACCCTATATAGCAGAAAAAGAAATGGAGATAACTCTAGTGTGTTTCATAGGCGCACTAATGTCATTATGAGGGCCTTAATCTTATGACCTCATCTACTTTAAACTACTTCCCAGGCCCCATCTCCTTATACTGCCATATAAATTTTGGAAAATAGAATTGTTTTCAGTGAGTAACAGTGTTCCTACTTAAACTAATAGTATAAAAAGATTTCTAGAAATTACATTTCCAGAAATTGCGTCTATAATTGAAAACCACTGGGAAATTATGAACACTAACATGAATGGTGGTAAACTCTGGACAGTAATATTAAAGACATTTTATCTATTTTCTGTAAATATATTGCTCTTATAACTGGAAAAAAACCACAATAGGTATTTTTATCTTATTTGTTTTGTTCTATCCTGAGGCTTGAACTCAAGGTTCACCTGGAATTCCCTGAGGGCCTGGGTACTATCTCTGAGCTTTTTTGCTCAAGGTTAGTGCTGTATATTTTGAGCTACAGATCTATTTTTTTTGTGCTGGTGGTTAATTAGATATGATTCTTATTGACTTTCTTGATCATGCTGGCTTTGAACCACTATTCTCAGCTTTCAGCTTTCTGACTAGGCAAGTATTTATTATTTTTTTTAAAGAATTTATTAACATTGATTTTTACATCATATTTCAAATGGCATGTTTAACAAACAAGAATTCAAGAAGGGAAGCTCTATATACAGTAACTGGCACTTAGTTTTTAGAACATAATGTATGTATTAAAATATTATGTCTATAGAGTCATAAGTTTTTATGTCTATGTAGTTGTGTTTGTATTTCCAGTGCCATGTCCATAGCATTGGGTATACAACTTGTGAGTCCTCGCTCTTGTACTGTTTGGATCTAATAGCTACATATTAAGGATACCATGTACTTTTTGTTCCTTTGGTCTTGACTTGTCTCACTCAATATGATTCGCTCTAGATTCATCCACTTCCCTGTAAATGCCATTATTTTATCTTGTCTGTTGGCTATGTAGAATTCCATTGTATATATATATATATATATATATATATCACATTTTTTGAATCCATTCATCTGTAGTAGGACATCTGGATTGTTTCCATCGCCTGGCTATTGTTAATATTGCAGAGATGAACATAGCTGAGCAGGTGTCCTTATCATATCTTGAGTTATTATATTTATTATTGTTTAAAGGAAGAAGAAACTGCCAAATGTAGCATTTCATAATCTTGGACATTTTTCAATCCTTTAATTTCACACCCTGTTCTTTTTTCCTGACAATTAATGAAATTGTCTTTTATATACAGATGTCTAATAAGCAAAATATAAATAATAGAGCACAGCAAATAGTTGTCACACTTTTTCCTTTTCCTCTTTTAAATATGGTATGATGTTAATAATAGTAACTGTCACAGGACATATGCCTATACTAGTAATATAGAATAACAAAACAACAATAAATTAAGAACAGACATGATAGTTGATTTTTTTGTGTTAATTATAAATAGAGAAGCTTATTCATTGTATTTAATTTAGGAATTATTAGTCTTTTAGATTCTCAAAAATCCTAAATTCCATAAGAGTTAGCTTATTTTCCTTAATATTCAATAATAAATATAATGCAGGTTTCTTTAATCTTTGCAATAAAATCACAGGTACATGCCAGCAGAAAAAACTTAGTGAAACTTTTGATAGATTTCATTACAAAGATTGATTTGAACCTAATTCCTGAAACTGGGAAATTGGGAAATGCTGTGTGCGTGCGTGTGTGTGTGTGTGTGTGTGTGTGTGTATGTGTGTGTATGTGTGTGTGCTTGTGCACGTGTGTGTTTTGGTTCTCCTGTAAAAGCTTTCTCTTCTACACTTTCTGAAGCATTGTTTCTTATTATATACTCTCTTGTGTATAGAGTCTGTCATTGAATGTTTTTTCTCAATTAATCCTACATCTGAATGTAATATTTCTAGTTTTTTAGGTCTATAAATCAATAGGTTAGAAATGCCCTGCAAAGTAATCATGTTTTTTTGTCACGTAGGGACCTGACTGCTTGCAAAATAAATCATGATGTTGTGATATATTATTTCCAGTTGCAATACATTTTCAATATTTAGTGTATCGGTCATAGTAAGTCAAGATTCAGTGATTTAATTTCATGTATGTCTGTGTTTTAGATGAGAATCCTTTTCTATGTTCGTACATTTGAATTTCTCTCTTTGAGTCAAATTCCAAGCATGCCTTATAAAACCAACCACAGAATGTATACATGAACAAACCATTTTGTATGTATAAGTGAACTCAAAAATATACCTTGGTTAGCTATAACCTAAGGTTCACTAAATGATCACTAAAGTGATGTTTTTTAATTTTGTTTTTTTAACACTTTAGATTACTATTTTCCACTTATTTGTTAGTTTCGTTATGGATATTAGTGAAACACATATCAGTAACTGTGTTGTATGGATACATAACTGATTGAGATTTCCAACAATTATCATTCTGATAGTCTCCAGAAGAAAAAATATAAGACATTCTTAGTTGAGGACTAGTCAGCAGCTAGTTAATATATCCCTTCTAAAGTTGCTTTCCTAAACATGGTCTTGACAAAGCTAAAAGAAGTTTTCTTTTTTTTTTTCACCAACAGGACACAAAAATTGCTTCATTGGAGCGAAACATAAGGGACCTTGAAGATGAGATCCAGATGTTAAAAGCTAATGGTGTGTTGAATACTGAGGACCGTGAGGAAGAGATCAAGCAAATAGAGGTTTACAAAAGTCACTCCAAGTTCATGAAGACAAAGGTATGCTCCAGAGGTGCAGACTTTTATGTCTTTGGAATGACTAAAAAGTTATTGTTTGCACACATACTTGTTCCCAATGACCCCATTTTTTTGCTTTATGAATATTATGAAATGCATGTAGAAATAAAGGAGAATATACATGATTAATTCAGAAATAAGTATTTCAGAAATGGATCAGAGAAAACCTTTAGCGGAATTTCTGTTCATCTTGAGCTTCAGGCTCATCCAGTGAGTTTCTTTGGTTTTCTGTCTTGGGAATTAACATATTTTCCTTTTTTTTAAAGTTGTTGTATTGCCAGATTTATTGCCCATCCCTAGAGTTTGTCTCAAAATGAACTGCTCTTATAAGTCAATGTAACTCATTTTAGTGGTATCAAGACATTTTAGTTTTGGCATAAGACATAAGTGCTTTTAAGTCTCCATGTTCCCATTTACTTACATTATTCAAACTTTGTAAGTCTTACTTTGTTCATCCATGAAAGAGGTAACGTAGAGATAATTTAGAGATTAGAGATTAGAGATAATATTTAATGATTTTCTTCATATAAAGCAGTTAAGTCCTTTATATAAGTTCTAGAATGCCCTCAAGAAATATCAAGGGTTCTTTATATTATTGTCAGTTGCTATGGAATAATTATAAAATATTGTTTGAATAATTTGACCTACTGATTTATATTACAGTTGTTTTATTAGTGTCTATTTTCAAATTTAAATTAGGTTCTTCAAAATGATCCATCTGCTATTCTTACAGTGCATAATTATTCACTTGCTTATTTAATATTAATGATTAATCTAATTAATATCAATGATTAGTAGACTGGTGAGAAATCTCTATGGAGGCTTTGAGATACTTTTGTCTATTTATGTCTTAACTATTTTTCTTCTGAAAATGTTCACAATATCAAGTTAATTTTTGTCTTTTCTAACACATTTTTTTAAAAAATTGAAAATGCCAAAACAGAGAAGTCACAGTTATATAAGTCAGGCAAAGAGCACATTTCCTTTTAGATTATGTCACCCTTTCCTGGCTCCTTATCAGTTTCTCTACCACTTATTCTTAAATACCTTTTTTCTCCTGCATTTGGTGATGTGTTTGTCATATTATACGATAAAACAGAGTTGGAGAAAATAGTAGGAGAAAAGAGTTGAAGTGGTTTATCTCAGGAAATATATGTATGCTCTATGCAGAAGTATTAAATTCTAGACCAGAAATAAGATGTATTTACCACATAGGTATGTGAGCATATGCATGTGTGCTCATTCAAAGAATAACCAAGTGCTGGGTTTACTTCTGCCAAGTTTCTGTATTTAAGTAGACAATGAGATTATATCAGAAAGATATCAAAAATTGGAGATACTAGAAGTAGACTGTGGGATAGAGTTGGTTGTGACCATTTCCTTCCATGGATTGCCACAAAATGTCAAATCCATCTCTTGTACAATCATCCTCCCTTCTGGTTTCCTTTTGGTAGTTATTCTAAGGGAGTTGAACTGAGGCACAGCAAGTGCAGTCTTAGGGTGCCCTGATCACTTTGCGAATGCAGACCGGAGGGACAACAGTGAACGAACTCAGAAGTTTAGGGGGAAATTACTGTTCTGGCATCAGCTTGTCTCTCATTTTGTCCTTTAACAACAAGAGGTCTGATTCAAGTCATTCTCCGGTGAAAGTGCCAGAAAAATTAGGAAACTCTGCCCCTTATCATAGAGGTTGTCCAGATGAATAAAACACCATCAGCAAGCAAATCATAATCTTGATTGAGCACGTTTATCTGAGAGGTCATCAATTTTTGAGTTAGATTTATCTCATGCAATGGCTAGTTATTTTTCAAAAGTTCCAAAAGAGGTCAGGTCTGAAGAATATTTAAGGAACTCATGGTTGAATAAAGGAGAACAGTGTAGGAAGAAGACTCAAGTAGATTCTGGCCCCTTTCTGATCTCTGCCTTTTCTAACTTCATGGCCTTGGGAACTGACATATATCCTTCAGTCACACTTTCCTTCTGACATACATAAAGGGTTGGTCTGGGTGATTAAAGGATGGTTAAATAAAATAATGCAATTAAAGTATAACCAAGCCAAGCTCCGTGTCTCACGCCTATAATCCTAGCTACTCAGCAGGCTGAGATCTGAGGATCGTGGTTCAAAGCCAGCCCGGGCACTAAAGGCGGTGAGATTCTTATTTCTAATTAACCACTAGAAAATGGGAAATGGTGCTGTAGCTCATGGTGGTAGCCATGAGCTGAAGAGTTCAGGGACTGCACCCAGGCCCAGAGTTCAAGTCCCATGACCAGAAAAAAAAAGGTATTACCAAAAATAGAAATAATGAAGAAATAGTGCCATATTTGTTGAAATGATTGGTATATTTAAACGGACTTACAGGAAAACAGATTTTTTTTAAAAGAAATACAACTAAAAATGATTTCTAATTCATAGATATCCCTTATCAGAAAATACATATTAGCAAAAAGTGTTAGCAAGAGTCTGTTTTTAAGTTTTCTCCTTTAAAAGAACATTCTTACTGGTTGAACCCTGACATTTAGTGCTCATTTCTTTAATGAATTTTAAAAATTCTCCTGCTTTGAGAGGTAAGCAGGATTCTTTATTTAAGCCTAGAAATGCCAATTATTACAAGGAATGAAGTATGTAGGTTGGAGTGAAGAAAATACGTTAAGTAGCTGTGGAGAGGGTACTACATTCACATTTGTCTCTTGGACAGCTGAAGAGTAGAGCCTCCTGAAAGTTGTATAATTAAATTAAGTAGAAGGGAAGATCTAAATTACTTTTATAAATAGAACATCATTGCAAAACCAGGACATTACAATTTTGGGGAATGTGAAAAATGGGTTGCAAAAACAAAACAGCAGAGACTTAGAATCTCAGCTGCTGTTAAAGCAGAACAGTAGACATATTTGCAGGCAGGTTTTTTAGCATTTAGGATATCTGTGTCCTGTGGATATGTTCCCTGAGATATGTGAAGACTTTGTGATTTGTGCGACTCTTCCTTGTTGGAAACTCCATTTTCTATCTCAACTAAAAGGTCTTAGAGGAATCAGACTGTGTAGAGCCGAGTCTAGCAAGGCTGTGGAAAGCATTTACTTTCAGGAACATTATTGAGCCTTTGAGAATGGAATGTACCATATAAATAATTGTTTTTCCAAGAAATGATGGCATCCCTTTTCTATACAAGGCTTTGTTCCTAGCCTAACACATTTTTTCATCTACTGATCCCAGTATTTCTATCATAGCTGCTCCCTCTGCTTTTCATGTTTGCCAAAGATGCCACTCTGTTGTCTTAGATCTCTCTTTCTCTTTATTCTGAATTTGTAACACATTTTCTTATAAACCCTGACAGCTTACAAACCTCATAACCCAAACTGCATAATAATAGGCATATCACTTTCTAGACATGAAAGTTGTATCTGCAATGAAAAAGAAGCTGTTTTCCTTGGCAAAGTGGTTTTGTCAGGGTGTTGGTTGTGTCCCAGACATTGGTGGGGAAGAATTTTCAGACAGGATGAGGTGTTCCTGAAGTCCACATGGACTTCATACGAAGTATGTGATGTAATTCCTTGGGCTTTTCTTTGGGCCATTAAAGGCACAGCCTCTTTCCAGGCCTCAGCTTTTCATGGATGTTCAGTTGCATCACTTTTCATTTTTATTGAATTTATGGCCATAAAAAACAAAAATGCATATTTTATGGAAGAATATAGCTTTATCCTCTGTAACTGTATTCTCCTTAGAGAAGTCTTTTCTGTGATATGAATAAATATTTGTTTAAAAATTTACCTCGGATTGGGAGGAAGATGGTTGAAAGAAAACAGGGAACAACCAGACCTCTCCGCAAAGAAACAGACTTTTAGGGTACTGTCAGACACTCCACCTCGAGAACCACATCAAGTAACCTAAAGTGATACAGAGATTACACACCAAAGTAAGATTATAAACTGATTTCATAAGAAGACAGAAACCAGTACAGCACTTGGCAGTGACAGTGGCAAGCAGTGGCCAACCCCAGGATTTGTACATTGCTTCTCTGTGGAATTTAAAGAGCCTGAACAGGAAAAAGCAGGAATGGGAGCCCACAGCCAAGCTGGCCACAGTCAGACACAAAAACAATCTGCCCTTGCTCCGGGAGATGGTCTGAAGCCTCACTAGAAGAACTGTGAGTATTCCGCAAAAGACACGCCATACCCCGCATCCCCAACTCCTGGACTGGAACCCCTTCCCCTACGTAAGAAAAACACTGTTTTTGAAAGTGGCTGTCGGAATACCTGGACAGAAACACTTGCTGGAGGAGAAATGGCCCCATATTGGAAAATGGCAAAGAAATCTGACACTTTTGTACCACTCTTCTCTGATGTCAAACAAAAGGCTCATCCACTGGGAAACAAGCCAGCTCTGCACAGGGAGCAAGGACGAGGTCCATGGCACTCTAGCCAGGCCACCAGCCAGCTAGCACCTTGGAATTACAAAATGGAAAGCCTATAAAATAACACTGAAACACACGCACACACACACACACACACACACACACACACACACACACACACACAAACACACACACACACACACACAGAGACAGGTCTTAAAAGCTGAGTATGTTTCCAGGTCATACTGAGATTGGAATCTAGGGACTAGCCACCCTTCGATTTCTGCAAATGCTAGAGATTCCAGATACACCACAGCCCTGCCCACGCTCAAGCACTTGAAGAAGCCAGGCTGTAGTTAACAACCTACCTGGGAAGAAAAGAGCCACATCTCTCCAGTTTTGTAATGCCAGAGTTCTTCTGACCCCTTAAACTAATTTTTAGAATTCATCTTTTCTTTTCATTGATTCATATATAACCTACAGATAGGATTCCAAAATCTATTTCTCGGTTGTGTTGTAGACAGCCACACCCACAAGTCAAGATGACTTTGAATCCAGTTACCACCCAAGCCTTTAACACTCCAGCAAGTGGGGATCTCAAACTATACACACCTCCTACCTGTGAAAAAGGTACTCCAGATCTTGGCTACAAAGACAGTAGCATATCTCAGCAACTAAAACCCAGACTCCATTAAGATACTGCATACTGCATGTTGGGAGACAAAAGATCCCCCAAATTGCAGAACTCTTTTTTTTTCTGTTTTGTTTTGGTTTGTTTATCAGATATACAATCTGTGATGACTGCTAAGCCTGCTTCATAATTGGGTGCTTAATTAATTCTGTCTATATTTTTATTCGATTTAAGTTTCTTTTTGTTTTAAATTTTTCTTTATTTTCTTCCTGGGCTTGAGCTCAGGGCCTGAGTACTGTCCTTGGACACTTTTGCTCAAGGCTAGCACTCTGCCACTTGAGCCACAGCAGCACTTGTGGCTTTTTCCATGCATGAGGTACTGAGAAATTGAACCCAGGTCTTCATGCATGCTAGACAAGCACTCTTCCACTTGGCCAAACTCCTGGCCCTGTTTTCTTTCTTTTCTTTATTGTTTGCAATAGTGTCCACTTTGGTTCCTGTTATCTTTTTGGTTAGTTTGGTTTACCTGCCTCATAACAGATTTGCTCCCTGGTTCCAACTATATAATCATCTTTTCTGCACAATACCCCTCCCAAAACAAAAGTAAAGGAGTAGATAAGGGAATATTATCTATGACTTAAAACCTCTGATTTGAAGTCTATGCAATTATAGGCTTTGTGTTGGTTTTTTGACTCTGTATTGTGTTCTGTTGTGGTTACTAATTTGAGTGCTTTTGTTTCCAAATGGCCAGAACAAACCATAGAAGCACTAGAAAAACCATAAAAACACAAGGGTATGTATGAGTGTGATGAGACTGACTGAAGGTTATTAGAGGAATGCATAGAGTCCACAAACCAAAAGATAAGTGAATTCCAAGAGAAGGAAAGGAAGTCCAGTGAAAAAAATAGTCACTCATCTAACATATGAGAGAAGACACAGATCAAAGTAAAGAAGTTCATAGAAGACCTAACAGAAATTATCAGCCAGACACTGGTGGCTGATGCCACAGTTCGGAGGCTTAGATCTGAGGATCACAGTTCAAAGCCAGCCTAGGCAAAAAGTCTGGGAGACTATTATCTCCAGTTAACCACTAAAATACTGGTAGTCGTACTGTGTCTCAAAGTGATAGAGCGCTAGCCTTGAAAAGCTCATGCCCAGAGTTCATGTCCAAAAAAAAAAGCTTCACTAAGGAGATAGAAACCATCAAAATGAAAATAATAAATTAGAAGGCAGGAAAATAAATAACAAACATAGATTAGATATTATAGCGAAAGAGGAGATAATTATCCAGATTGAATACTTCTTAGTCCTAACTTTCAATATGAATGGACTTAACTCTCCAACTAAATGACATAAATTGATTGGTTGGATAAAAAAGCAAAACCATCAATCTGCTGCCTCCAAGCAACACATCTTGCCCACAAAAACAAACATATTCTGGGGCTGGGAGTGTGGCCTAGTGGTAGAGTACTTACTTAACATGCACAAAGCCCTGGGTTTGATTCCTTGGTACCACATACACTAGAAAAAGCCAGAAGCGGTACTGTGGCTCAAGTGATAGAGTACTAGCCTTGAAGCAGCTTAAGGATAGTACCCAGGCCCCGAGTTCAGACTCCAGGATTGGAAAAAAAAATTCTGAAAGTGAAAGGCTGGAATAAAATCTTTCCAGCAATTGTTGCCCATAAATAGACTGGAGTAGCAGATAAAATAGACTTCAAATTAAAATTAGAGAAAAAGGTTATTACATGTTGATGAAGGGATCTCTACTCAACTTCATCAAATAAGTACTACTAAAAACACATAGATAAAAACATATTGACTGTTGGTTACTTCAATTTATCATTTTTTAGCAGGAAGAACAGTGCTGCAGTAATATCAATACAAAACTTCAAACTATATTACATAGCCCACCGAGCTGGCTCATACCTGTAATCTTAGCTACTCAGGAGGCCGAGATCTGAGGATCAAGGTTCAAAGCTAGCCCGGGCATAAAAAGACCTGAGACTCTTATCTTCAGTTAACCTTTAGAAAATGAGAAGTGGGGTTTGGCTCAATGATAGGGCAGTAGCCTTGAACTGAAGAGCTCAGGGATAATGCCCAGGCGTAAGACTAGGGTAGTAGCCTTGAGCTGAACTACTCAGGGACAGTGTCCAAGCCGAGTTCAAGCCCCATGACCCACCAAAAAAAAAAAAGGCAAGAGTAATGAAACAAATGCAAATAAAATGCAAATCAATAATCAGAAATGCAAATAAAAAAAGAATACAAGTCAAAACAACACTGAGATTCCATCTCATCCCAGTTAGAATGGCCATTATAAAAAAGCTAATAATAGCCAGGTGCCAGTGGCTCATACCTATAAACCTGGCTATTCAGGAGGCTGAGATCTGAGGATCATGGTTCAAAATCTGGGAAACTCTTATCTCCAATTAACCACTAGAAAACCAGAAATGGCATTGTAGCTCAAGTGGTAGAGCAAGAAATGGAAAGGTTCATTTTAGTTTAGTGTTTTTTTAAATTGTTTTCTTTCCCCCCATTTTCTTGCTGGTTTTGATTTCTGTATTTCTTTCCTTGAAATTTATCATATTTGAGGAGAGTAAGGTGAGGCACAGAAATGTGGGACAAAGGTTGAGCTAATTCAGCAGTGAAACTAACTAGACACTATGTTGTAAAGAAAACACCCAAATTGTGGATGAGTGGTAAAGCTATGAAAACCTGAGAGAAAATGAAGCAAGAGGTGATACTGTTTAAACAAATTGTATTCATTATGTGTCTTATGTAACTTCAGCCACTGTGGACATCATCTTTATAATAAAAAATTCTGAAAAATTACTTGCTGAAAGTGATACTCAGAGAGCTATTAGATGCTACTGCCCACTTCATTATTTGTAAGTTGAAATAGCACCATTACTATTGGTCTATTTTTGGCGAAAGTAGATATTCTTAGACCCTTCCTGCTCTTTCATTCTATTAACACTATTCTTTAGACCAAATTGATTTCATTCAAATGTGTACTGCCTTATTCACACACCAGTAAACACTGATCTATTTTTATTTTTTTACTACTCATGTAATCTTTATTTTGGCACTCAGAGCTAAAAGTTTTCTGAGCTTTTGTTTCAGCGGAATCATCTCATATGGGGAATCAACTATATATTTGCTGTCAGCTACAACTGACTATGGTTTTGAGGACCATATCCCTGAGAACAGTGATGCTCACACCTCAGTTTGACTTATCATTTCAAGTAGCCCTAATTCTGTTTACTTTATATTTTATTTATAGTTTTTATATTGTCGTATATGAGAGAGAGGGAACTTACTTTTGTTCCAGGCATTGATGCCTACGGAATCATGCTTCATGTGGTCATAAGGAAGTGATTGTGCACCATAAATTGTGTTTCCAGGAGCAGTGCTCTGTTATTTCAAAATGCACATGGAAAGCAACCATAATTATTTTCCAGAGAACTTTGAAGCAAATTCATAATCCTTTTAAAGCCATTTTGTATTCGCCTCCATCAATGCTTTGGAACTTGAAAGCTGGATGAAATTTGTTTGTTCCCTGATACAGTGTAACTAAGGGCGAACCAATATAACAGCAATATTCACAAGACAATATGATGGAAGTGAACTTTCCAACCTGGTAAGGGGGAGGGGAAAGGAAAATGGGAGAAAAACATATGAAGGGTATGTTTGAGAAGTAATATACTCACTACCTTACGAATGTAACTGTAACCCCTCTAACAATAAATTAAAAAAAAATAATGTGCTCCTAAACCTGCTTTCTCATAAAATGTACAACATGTATCCTTATGAAGACAGGAATCTCATTCTTTGTTAATCATACCATTCTATTCTTACTTAGCTGTTAATGCCAGTAGCTTGTTTATTGTTATGGCAGCTTTTCTTTTTTTTTCTTTTTTGGGGGGAATGGGGTCACAGGGTTTGAAGTCGGCCTGGGCAGCATCCTAGAGCTCTTAAGCTCAAGGCTACTGCCCTATCCCTGGGCCTGGGTGCTGTCCCTGAGTTCTTTATACTGCCTACCTTTGAGCCAAGCTCCACTTCCCATTTTCTAGAGGTTAATTGGAGATAAGAGTCTCAGGTCCTTTTGTACTCAGTCTGGCTTCGAACCTTGATCCTCAGATCTCAGCCTCCTGAATAGCTAAAATTACAGGCATGAGCCATCTGGCTCAGCCTAGCTGTCAGCTTTTCTTGTAGAAAACAATGAAAAGTCTTAAATGAGCTATATTTTGAAAACATATGTATGTGAGTTGCCAAGTTAGAATCTAACCCACGAGAAGAAGCTTTTGTTCTAAGTAGAGTGCAAGTTATTTATAAATGCTGGCATTTGTTAGATGGATAGTCTTGAGCTTTAGCTTCATCATGATAAGGACATTATGGAAAAGACACAGAGAACCAACAGTTTTGCCACCCGAAGACCTGGAATTCCTGATAGATGTCTGCTTTCTCCTAGGGCAAATGAATAATAACTTCCTTACATCACTCCTCTTCCACATAGACTAAGGGATTCGGGGAGGTGGAGAAGGAGGGTGGGGGCATGTATTTTAAAAGCTGGAGTCAAGTGAAAATGACAACACTGGTTTTGAGCTTCCATAACCACAGTTGGCTCTCACATGGATAGGCTTATGTGATGATTCAGAAATTTCAAATAAGGAATATTGTGTGGAGGAGTTTTTGTTCAATTGTGCTCCCAGGAACACAGTGTTCTAAAAGACTACACATTCAATGTCAGCTTCAACATTTCTCCTGAAAAGAGTCAAAAAATTTCAAGGCACAATAAACACAAGTCACAAAACATGAAAAACAAACCACCACAAGCAGTAATTAGCAATAGAACCAGTAAAAGAAGTTAGAATTGTAAACAAAAACTAAGTATAAGTGATTAGAGACAGCATTGAAAATATGAGTGAAGATCAAGACACTGTAAAATATCAAGCAATGCTAAGATACTAGCAAATGTAAAGAAAACCAAATAGAAGAGCTAGAGATTGGGAAACAGAAATTAGTTTAAAAGCTTATTTTTAACAGTGGAGTGGGCATAACAGCAGAAGAGGAATTTCATAGGTTAACAATCAGAGCAGAAAAAAATAAATTAAAGATATAGCAGGTGGAATAAGATCTTACATGAATATAATCTGGGTTTCATAGTGGAAGAGATATGAAGTAAGAGCAGAGTCACTATTCATAAATCTTTGAGGAGGTGAAGTCTGAAATTTTTCCAAAACCCATGATATGTTAAAATTTGTATATTCAGGAAGTCTTATTTACCACAACTGGATAAATGTAAAATAAATATATATATTTTTTATCAAAGAGATTTTGAAAAACTATAAACATCTCAGGAGCAAAGAAAAAGGTTATTGTAACTTTAAAGTTTACTGGAACATTGATCCAGGAACGATATATGAATGGCTAAGAAGGACATGAAAAGATGTTTACAGTAGCCACAATAAGGTCTCACTTGACTCACACATTAGAATGATTATAATGAAATCTAACAAGTGTTGGTGAGTGTGTGAAGACACTAGATTTCTTTTTTTTGTCTTTGCAGTTGTTCTTTTTTTTGCATTTTTTTATTGTAATTAGTAAAAGGGTTACATAATATTTGCCAGATACACATACATTGATACCCTTTCACATGTCTTGGTACCCATTTTCCTCCCTCCCCCACCCCCCACCCGTCTTGGTTTTCCCCCCTTCCCTATCAAATTTCAAATAACCAAATACAAATAAATTCAATATATCAGATAACAAAGTGAGATACTATAACAATATGAGATAACCAAGGGACAGCAAAGGAGATGAGAAACAACATAGTACATTAAGGACAACAATCATTCGTTATATGGCTTTTGTTTCAATATCCTGGAGGTCCTTTCAATTAGCTTCATACTATATGGCCTTATGTATCAAGATTTTGCTCTATTGCAGATCTCTGCTAGTAGAGCCCAAGGTTTCTACTGATAGGACAAATGAGGGAAACCATTGAGCCTAATTTCCTTTGAGTCTGGCTTACTTCACTTAATATGATTTTTTCTAAGTCTTTCATTTCCTAACAAATGGGGCGATGTCATTTTTTTCTGGCAGCAGCATAGAATTCCATTGTGTACAAATACCACAACTTATTGATCCACTCATCAACTGAGGGACATCTAGGTTGGTTCCATATCTTTGCTATGGTGAATAGTGCTGCAATGAACATTGTTGTGCTAGTGGATTTAGTATGTCCTTGTTTCTGGATGGTTGGGTAAATGCCAAGTAGTGGAATTGCTGGGTCATAGGGGAGTTCTATGTTTAGCCTTTTGAGGCACTGCCACACTGCTTTCCATAGTGGTTGAATGAGTTTGTACTCCCACCAACAGTGTAGTAGTGATCCCTCCTGGCCACATCCCCTCCAGCATCTGTTATTATTCGTTTTCCTGATCCTGGCCATTCTAACTGGAGTGAGATGGAATCTTAGAGTTGTTTTGATTTGCATTTCTTTTATGACCAGATATGTTGAGCATTTCTTCATGTGTCTATAGGCCATTTTTGTTTCTTCTTCAGAGAAGACTCTCTTTAAGTCTTTGGCCCATTTTTTAATGGGATGGTTGTTACTTTGGAGATTAATTTTGGAGTGATTCAATTTTTTGAGTTGTTGATATATTTTAGATATGAGGCCTTTGTCCATTGTTTGGTTGGTGAAGATCTTCTCCCACTCTGTAGGCTTCCTAATTAATTTACTAGCTATGTCCTTTGCCATACAAAAGCTCTGCAGTTTAATGCAGTCCCACTTATCCAGCCTTTCTCTGATTTGTTGTGATTCTTGGTCCTTATTAAGAAAGTTTCGACCTGTGCCAAGGAGGCCTAGTGTATCTCCTATTCCTTCCTGTAAAGTTTTCGACACTAGACTTCTTATACATTGCTAGTGGGAATAAAACCTGGCACAGTGACTTTTGAAAACACTTCTTCTAAATACTAAATGGAGAGTTGCTTTGAATACAAGATTGCAGCTGACACACTGATTTCATTTAATGTGGATATATCCCAATAGTGTGCTTGCTGGGCCATATTTAAATTTTTTCCACTTAAATTTTTAAAAATATATACTGTTTTCTATAATGTCTGTACTAATTTAGTTTTCCATATGCAGTGTGATTCCCTTTTTTCACGTGCTTGCTAGCAGTGGTTGTCTTTATTGTTTGGATAATAGGTATTGTCATTGGAGTTAGTTGATCCATAATAGTCTTGATTTCTATTTCTTTATTTTGATTAGTGTTGCTAAGAACAACAACAATATTATATGTTGTTTTATTGAGAAATATCTATTTAGGTTTAGGTCCTTTTAAAAATTGGTTTAATATTTTTGTTAAAGAGTTATTAGAATTCTTAATGTATTTTAGATATCAACCCCTTAACAGAGTATTGTTTCTGTATCTACTGAAGAGTGTTAATGATATTTGAGATACAAACAAAGAAAAGTTATTGATAAAATGTGTGAATAAATCTAAACAACTGCAGACGGTAAAGAAGTAACCATGAAAAAACTGCATGCTTGTGGCTCACACTTGTAATCTTAGCTATTCTGGAGGTTGATATGTGAGGCTAGCTGTTTAAAGTCAACCCAGGCAAGAAAGTCTGTGAGACTCTTATCTCTAGGTAACTACCAAAACAACCAGCAGTGGAGCTATGGCTCAAATGGTAGAGTACTAGTTTTAAGCACAAAAGCTAAAGGACAATGCTCAGGCTCTAAATTGAAGCTCTAGGACCAGTACCCCCCTCAAAAAAAAGAAGTAATAAATACATTAAACAACAAAAAAAATAACTGAATTAGCACAGGTGACAAACATAATTTGTGTAATGGAACCAACTGGTAACTGGGGTTAAGGTACCTTAAGAGCCTTATATCATTCTCAAATAAGATAAACATAAGAATTTGACTTTAGACCTCAGTAAGTTAAAAACGTAAATGTTATAATTTCTAGAACAGCCTAAAATTAGAAAGAAGTAGAAATTTAATATAAATAAAAAACACAACTTTTAAATGTGTTAATATTGCATGTATGAGGTCGTGAGTCAATGGTAGAGTGTGTGCCTGGACTGTGCAAAGCCTTGAGTTCTTACCTCAGTACTACTCTCCCTCCCCTCACATATATTTGTACTGAATGCTTGATTTTGTCAGACACAATAAGAATATGTATACTTGCTATTATAAGAGACTTGTATAAAATAGGGTTAAAAATACCTCGAAAATGGGAAAAGATATTTAGTTTAATTCTAACTATAAGAAAGTTGTTGTGGGCTTTAAGATAGAGAGGCCATTTCTCATGCTATAATAATTGGCAGAACTTTAAGGCACATAGTAGATGATTTTAAGCTCTAAGTCATCAGATGAGATTTGGAAATATGGAAAAGTTAACCTACACCATTAGTACTGCCCAATACTGTACACATTGTAACAGTTATTGGGTGCATTTTACTTTTAGGTGTACTATGCACAAAGTTAATTTATGATAACAGATCATATGTTGTCATAAAATAAGGTCCACCAAGCCTTCGAATGTCCAGTCTCAATAAGCAAAACTTAAAATGCTCAAGGGGCACTAGTGGCTCACACTTTTCATCCTAGCTACTTAGGACTCTGAGCTCTGAGGGTTTCAGTTCAAAGCTAGCCTGCACAGGAAATTCCTTGAGACTCTTATTTTTAATTAACCATCATGCTGGAAGTCGAGCTGTGGCTCTAGTGGAAGCCTTGAACATAAAAGCTTATGGAAAACACTGAGACTCTGAATTCAAGCTCCAGAACTGACATCCTTAACTCCCCCCTCACCCTCCAAAAAAGAAAGAAAGAAAATATTTGAAAATAGGGAAATTATGTGTTTGGAAATAGAGAAATATACTTATAAGTGATTCATGAATAAATGGCAAATAATAGTAGTTGGATAATAGGCCAAAAAATGTCAGTGTTACAAATTAAGTTAGTGGGAACAAGTTGCTGTCAGGGAAATTCATTCTTTTAAGTATAACATAAGAGTGAAATATAGGTTGAAATTAATTAGGTTAAGCATGCAGTATAAAAAGTTTGAAAAATAAATAAATAAATAAATAATAAAAGGTAATCCCAAAGAAGGGAAATAATATGGAAAGAACTTTAAAATAAGAACAGAAAGAAGTCTTTCATAGTAATGTAAGTAAATATTCCTTATTACAATAACATAGTTAAGGTGAAAAATGTTCAAGGTTTGCTTGTCATCTCAGCTATGGAGGAAACATAAATAAGACGATAACGTCCAAGATGGCCAGAGCAAATGTGAGTACCTGTTCTCCAGATACACAAATCAAAAACAGCTGTGTGTGTGTGTGTGTGTGTGTGTGTGCATGTGCGTGTGTGCTCACGCCTCGAGGGGTAGAGTGCCTGCCTAGCAAGCATAAAGTTCTCAGTTCAAGAGAAGGTACCACTTCACCCACAACAACAAAAAATGAATGTGATGAATCATGAGACACAAAAAATGTTGTAGTATATATCCACTAGTAGTTTAGATCCCCTAGTAGTATAGTATATATGTTGTAATATATAATACACCTGTAATCCAATTTCTTAGGAGCCTATCATTTGAGGATCATGGTTCAAGTCAGTGTGGATAGGAAAGTCTGTGAAATTATTGTGTTTTTTTTTAGCATTTTTTATTGTGGTGATAATGTATAGAGGGTTTAGCGTTACATTCATCAGATAATAGATGCATTACTTCTTGCACATTGATACCCCATGAAGACTGTGAAATTCTTATCTATGATTAACCACTAAAAATCCAGAAGTGGAAGTCAAAGTGGTAGAGTGAAAAAGTATGGAACAGCAACCAGTCCCTGAATTCGAGCCCCTGTGCCAACATATTCTCTAATGATTTAAAAAGCTGTGGCACAGTTATAATAAAAGAGAAATTTCTGAAACTGAAAGAGGTATTTATAAATATCTATTATCTCTGTCAATGAAGAAATTAAACCTTTTGTATGCAAAGAGAAAAACAATCAAATTTCAAGTTGAATGTTAGAACACTGAAATTCTTTCATTTAAATCCCACACATGACAGAGATGCCACTGGTATAACCCATCCTTCTAGTTTCTCTTCCAGAGTAGGGACAGAACAGGCATACAAGCATTTTGTTGCATTTAGTTGCTGAAAACAAGACACATTCCATTGCTCTTTCACAAGAGGATAGACAGATTCCATCTCTAGTTGTGAGGTGTGACGTTGAGGAATTGTTGGAATAGTTTCTGAAGATCTAATACCACAATTCATATCAGATTGGCAAAAATGTATAAGGCTAGTGACATAAGATGTTGGTAAGGATATGGAGTGATTAACATACTTACAAGCTATTTGTGGTCATGCAAATTAATATAACTGTTTGGAAAACTTTTTGGTTTTATCTAGTGAAGTTAGATTAAGGTGTACATGCAATGTGATCCAGAGATTTAACTCTTTGATGGACATTCAAAAACTGATTGCCACATGTACTACCTGATGTGTATAAGAATGTGTACACTGGCCAGGAGTTTGGCCTAGTGGTTAAAGTGCTTGCCTAGCATACATGAAGACCCAGGTTCGATTCCTCGGTACCACATACATAGAAAAAAGCCGGAAGTGGTGCTGTGGCTCAAGTGGTAGAGCTCTAGCCTTGAGAAAGTCCAAGGACAGTGCTCAGGCCCTGAGCTCAAGCCCATGACTGGCAAAAAAAAAAAGAATGTGTACACTGGCACTGCAATAAGAACAAATCCTGGGAAAAAACTAAAATGTCTGATGGTAGAAGAATACACAAAAATTATACTGAATATAATGAATCATAATGGAATACTCCACTGCAAATGAATGAATTCTGTGAACATGGATTCAAATGGACATGATTTAATTTTGGGGAAAGAAGTATTATAAAAGTATTTACAATATGAGTGAAGTATAAGAATATGTAAAACCAAATATCATATTACTTACAAATGCTGAAATATTTGGTAGCCCTAATAGACAAACCCCAAATTCGGAGTATTGTTTCTTAAAGGGGATAAGGAAATAGAAATAGGACAGGATATAGGTACACCTAGTTAAATTTGCTTCATATGGATATTTCTTGCATTGCTGTTTCTACACCATTCAAATATTTTATGTTTCATGTCTTCTCAATATTGAATATAAGCAAAAACAAAATCGCTCTTTTTTTCGAGCGTTTTCTTTCTTTTTCATTTCTTTCCAGTGCTGGTTTGGGGTCTTGAACTCAGGGCTTGGGCATTGTCCCATGGCATTTTCACTCAAGGCTAGTGTTCTATCAGTTGAGCCATAGCCCAACTTCCAGCAGTATTGGTACTTAGAGCTGAAAGTCTCACGGATTTTCAAATCTGCCTGGGCTGCCTTCAAACCTTGATCCTCTGATCTAGCTACTGAGTCTCCTGAGTAACTAGGATTATAGTGTGAGCCACCAGCATCCTGCTTTTTTTTTTTTTTGCCAGTCCTGGGCTTGAGCTCAGGGCCTGAGCACTGTCCTTGGACTTTCTCAAGGCTAGAGCTCTACCACTTGAGCCTCAGCACCACTTCCGGCTCTTTTTTCTATGTATGTGGTACCCAGGAATCGCACCCGGGTCTTCGTGCATGCTAGGCAAGCACTTTAACCACTAGGCCAAACTCCTGGCCCGCATCCTGCTTTTTGATGATTCTCTTTAGTCATGTAAGTTTTTGAAGCATTATCTCCATTCTGAAATTATATGTTGGGTTAACTAATTGTGTCATCATCTTTTTTTATATTCCTGGGGATGATAGTGATAGAATTTTCCTGGATGAGTAGATTTGGCTGGGAAGCCTTCATTCCATTATGCACCTCTGGCTTAGTGAGACAAAGGGCACTTATTGACTTTACTCTTCCTATGTGGCTTCCTCTGGATTCTTTAGACTGTAATTTCTAGGAAAATCTCTTTTAGCATATTTAATGACTTGCACTATTGGATTAATAATCAGTAGCTATTGAACACTAAACAAAGTTAGCTGTTATCAAATATGAAGTATAAGAATCATGTTTTCTCATTTTGTACAATTTTACTTTTCAGATTGATCAGCTGAAGCAGGAGCTTTCAAAGAAAGAGTCAGAACTTCTTGCCTTACAAACAAAGCTTGAAACCCTCAGCAATCAAAACTCAGATTGCAAGCAACACATTGAAGTGCTTAAAGAGTCACTTACTGCCAAAGAACAGAGAGCTGCTATTCTTCAGACGGAGGTAAGGCATGGTGAGAGGATTCAAGAGACGAGATGTTGAGGTTTGAGAAAGTGTCCTTTCTTTTTTTATTTATTTTTTTTGCCAGTCATAGGGTTTGAACTCAGGACCTGAGCACTGTCCTTGGACTTTTCTCAACCCTAGAACTCTACCACTTGTGCCACAGTACCACTTCCAGCCTTTTTCTATGTATGTGGTACCTGGGACTTTGTGCATGCTAGGCAAGCACTCTGCCAGTAGGCCAAACTCCTGGCTTATTTTTCAAGTCTTTTCAGATGATGGAATCAAAGATAATAAGCTAGATCTAGAATGATTTCATTTTTAAATGAAAATCCTAAAATAGTTGATATGACCAGTATTTTCCTTTACTCTCTGTGTAGGTCTGCCTCCTGGTACTCATACATAGCTCCATATTTCAATTTTCAAAATTCTTCTTTCTATTTAAGATAGTATTTTTGTTTCTGAAAGAGGATGATGGTTTTTAAAATTTCATAGTTAGATGTCCATTGCAACATTACCATAGTTAAGATATAGAACCAATTCAGATGCCCCTCAGTAGATGAATGGATCAAAAACAGTGGAATTCTATGCTTTGGTCAGAAGAATGGCATTCCCCTATTTGTAAGGAAATGGAAAGACTTGGAAAAAAATCATATTAAGTGAAGTAAGCCAGACCCAAAGAAACATAGACTCCATGATTTCCCTCCTTTGCAATAAATAGTTTATGTCGAGGATAGTCCTAGCAGCAGATCATAATAGCTCAATAGCTATGTATGTGTGATCTTTTTTGTTGTCGGTCATTGGCCTTGAACTCTGGGCCTAGGCACTGTCCCTGAGCTCTTCAGCTCAAAGCTAGTGTTCTATCTCTTTGAGCCACAGTGCCACTTCCAGTTTTCTAGTGGTTAATTGGAAATAAGAGTCTCAGGGACTTTTGTGCCTGGGCAGGTTTTGTAATGCAATCAGTAGATCTCAGATTCCTGAGTAGCTAAGATTACAGGTGTGAGCCACTGGTGTCTGACTATATGATCCTTTAAGATGATGCTAAGTGAAATGAACTCCAAGATATAGAAACAAAAGGGTCTTTTTTTATTGCTGTTGTTTTTAATGTACTATGTGAAGTTATTTCTTTTTTCTTTCATTTTTTGTCCTTTGATTTATCTCCTGTTGTCATTTTTTTATTTTGGTACCCTATGTTTTAAATATATGATATGATATCATATATCATATATATATATAATAATCTGATTTGTGGAAGGTAAAGGGAAAAACAAAATGGTGAAGCAAAGTACAAAGGGTAAACCAGCCATGTTGGAAATAAACTTTACAACTGGGTAGTATTGTGGGGGTAGCGGGGAATATGAAGGAGAGGGTAACAATGTTTGACAAAAAATGTATTCATTACCTTACTTACGTAGCTGTACCCCCTCTGTGCATCTCCTATATAATAAAATTAAATTAAATTTTAAAAATTCATAGGAGAACAAAAACTACATGGCTCTGTCTGGTTACCTTGCTTCTCATTTCCATTTCAATCCATGTACATAAAATTCATTCATTTTCAGTGGAATATTCCATTATGATTCACTATATTTACTATAATTTATCTATTCTACTACTAACAGACATTTTAGTTTCTTCTTAGGATTTGTTGCTATTGCAGTGCTTACTGTACATATTCTTTTACATATCAAGTGGTACGTGCAGCAATCAATTTTTGAATGTCCATCCAAGAATTAAATCTCTGTATCACATAGCATATGCATCTTAATTTAACTTCTCAAACCTCAGCCTCCTGAGCAGCTGGGATTGCAGATATGAGCCACTAGCACCTGGCCTTTCCCTCCTCTCCCCTTCCCCCCTCCTCCCATCCCTTAATCCTTTCTGATACTGACAATCCTACCCTTATCTGTTTCCCTTTTCTCATTCTCTTCCTTACTTTACTTCTTTCAAATTAATGAAGTCCAAGTTAGACTGATAAGTATTTCATGGAAAAGATGGTGGTGACATCATGTAGATAGCATCTGTCCCACATTCAAGAGTTAAAATGACCTAATGAAGAGATGGTGCTTTGAAGTTGAAAAAGAATATTCTCCATGTGCAAAGAAAATGAAATGACATTTCTGAGTCTTCTGCTTTGATGTTGGGAGTGTACAATTAATGAATTTATCAGCTGGAATCATCTGAGGAAATTTCAATGCCTTTTTTTTTTCTCCTGGTAAGGTTTGTATACAGAAACATGAGAGAAAGTTACCTACTGTCGCCCATCTCTCAGAGAAAGCAATTTAGGTTGAAATTAGCTCTAATTGTAGGATCATAGGCAATGGATTGTGGGCAGCAGGGTAGAATATTTTAAAGTGATTTCTCTTCTTGGAATAGCAGAAGGAAATGAGAGTCACCCTAATATAAAAGGCTGATGTCACCGGCTACTCTCTTAGATATGCTATAAACAACAGATGAGCTGATGGAATAGTTATCTCTATAAGGAAGGCTCTGCTACCAAGACATTTGTGTTTGGGAGGGGGTGGGCTAAAGGGCAGGGTGAAGGGGGTGGGACATTGTCTGGGTTTGTGGCTATGTGGCTTGGCTTCGTGGTTTATTTTAACTTGTACAAATGCCCAGAACTTTTTTGACGTGTGTGCAATAAATCAATAGAATAATAATTACACATCTACAGAGATATACCACATAGCTTTTAACCTAACATTTTACTTTCTAAAATAGCTTCAAACAGCCCCAAAGCTAGGCTTCTTATTTTGTTACTTCCCTTGATGTTTCTGACATACCAAAACTTACCTCATTTGTCTACTCACACATTCTATGGTGGTAGGTATAAGAATGATTTGGGTTTCTTTTGCAAGTTGATTTTTCTAGATTTTAGCATAGTCCAATATTATGAGGGACAAATGTTAAGCTATGAACACCACATTAGAAATGGAGTTGTGTGTGGTTGGGCCCCAGTCTCTCTGCCCAGCAATTGTAATGTGAATCATACCTGAGCTTCTGTGAACCTTCAGGTTTCCATCTGTAAGTTGTCAGCCATTGTGTCATCATGGCACTTTTGTGTATAAAGTTCTTTGTGTATAGAAAAAGTTCCTTGTGTATAGAAAAGGGTTCTAAATAGAAATTGTGCTTCTATTGCTGCTGTTATTATTGCTGTTTGGGGTGTTTATCAGGGATGTTTTGACAAGTTGCATATAATTACTTGCTGTCTTATTCATTCTGTGTTTTAATTTTGAGAGTCCCTTTTGAATCTTTAATGTGTCTCTAAAGATGCCAGGATTTCAGATTTCAATTGAGTCAATTTTTACAATATATTAGAAACATGAAGAGAAGTAAAGATGTTCTTAAAGTAACCATCTGTTTTTTCTATCTCTAAATTAAGATATTTGTTTTTATTTTTCCTGACCCAGCATGATTTCCAAACTGTCTGTCATGGCAACTCTTAGATGCATACTGTTTTGGAAAATGTACCATCTAACAGAGATACACAGTGCTCACTTGTATAATATTTTTATTCAAGATAGGTAAGGAAGGGTCCCATGTATCTAAGAATAAATACTTGAGAATTACACAATGAATTTGGTACTCTCTCCAGAAAAATTTTCACTGTATAGTATATATAGTTTTTTTAAGGATTTATTAATATTGATTTTTACATCATATTTCAAATGACATCTTTAACAAACAAGTATTCAAGAAGGGAATCTCTGTTAGTATATATAATTTTAACTGGCTTATAGATTCTTTGAAGTACTTCCAAGAACTTAATACCAATGATCTTTGCCTTTTGCACTTTATAATTTTTTTCATCTGCTTCATAATTTTTAAATGACTGCTATGTGCCTACCCTCATCAAGTAGAGCCTTGTGTGTATATGTGTGGATAAATATTAGAGAACTGATTTGTAATGCTATGAGCTCTCAGTCACTTCATTACCACTGATTGCTAATAATTCTATATACTCTTAGGTGGATTTCATCTACTTTTTGTTGCATAAAAGCTGATGAGCCAGGCGCAGTGGCTCATGCTTGTAATCCTAGCTATGATCTGAGGATCAAGGTTCAAAGCCAGCCCAGGCACAAAAGAACCTAAGACTCTTATCTCCAATTAACCCCCCCCACCCAAAAAAAAGCTGATGAGTAGAGGAAGAAAGGACATATGGAAAAATAATTAACTGTTTAGCTTATTTGAAGACTAAGGTTTACAAACTATTCAGTATGGCTATCTGTATCATTTAATTGAAAGCTAGATTTGTTAAGGCGATTATTGTGATAAACCAGATTCTCTCTAAGTACTTTCAATTCACTCATTTCCCCTCTTCTAGAAATGGAATGCTTTCTATGGAATGATGGGCTCTCTATTGACTTAATTATCTCATTAGTATTTGATTATCTTGGAAATACATTAGTTGGCTGTCTTTCAAATTATCTAGGTCAGAGAAGTGTCATTTGAGGTATTGTATTGAGCATCTGTGATGTATGTGGTTTGGAAAAGGATGGTGAACCATAACTTTGGGAACTGATGGTTTTAGTCTTTTAAATTTATTGCCCAAGTGTCTTGACTAGTGTCTTATGTCTGCTACAATGGGTATTAAAAACACAGTAGCTAATCAGGAGTCCTGAGATCTGAGGATCACAGTTTGAACCAACTGTGCACGAAAAACTGTGAGACTCCTTTCTCAAAGTAAATACCAAAAAGCTGGAAGTAGAGGTGTGGTTTAAGTGGATGAGCACTATCTTTGAGCATGAAAGTTCAGGGACAGAGCCTAGGTCCTGAGTTCAAGACTTAGTACCAGCATGTGCATGCATGTGTGCATACACACACACACACACACACACACACACACACACACACACACACACACACACACACCACACACACACCACGCCCAAACCCACAGAACAATGAAACCACTGGTTAAGTGTTTTTCATGCGATACTTAATGTTATTTACCACACATAAAACTGATAATACTGATCTTAGTGCTTGTAAGGAAGGAAATGGAGACTCCAGGAAGATGGTGAATGACAATGATTCGTTTCTAGATGTTGAACTCTTTGAATGAGGAATCTCAGCCTTTCCATGAGACTTTTCCTGGCTTGAGGACTACTTTTCTGACAGGAAATAGATCCTCATTATTTCATTCAATCTTAAACATGAAGTTTGTTCAACTTTTATAATTGTGTTTTAACAGGTGAGTTCATGGGGCTTTAAGCATACTTACTAGGTACAATACTATAGCGTCTAAGAAAGAGGGGTAAATAATTAACTCTGAGGCATAAATAGAAATATTATGGCTATCATGTTCATTATAGCTAAAGTTATAAAGGTTGGTGCTCACACAGGGAGGTTATTTCTGAGACAGGTTGTAATCTTAATACATCAAGTGTCGGGGTCCTTCGTCCCCAGTCCCTCTTGAGGAGGGATGGGAAAAACACACCCCAACCAGTCCAAGCCGCGAGAGGAGAGGGCCCACTGTCCTCCCGCACTCAGCCTTGCTTCTCCGGAGCACGAACAGAAACGCCACGCAGCTTCATCAAGGCAGGAATCTCTCTCTCTAAAACTCCCCTCCTTATATTGGGTGCGGGAACCTATCAGCACAACAGGTGGGCAGGATAAAGAGGTCCACTTGTTTACCCCTACTACAGGTCTCAGCAGAAAGTTATTAGAATGGCATTACTTGGCCTCCAACAATCAAGAATAATTCATTGTCTATTTTTTCCTTTTCCTTTCTTCTCCTTTTTTTTTTTTTAGTGGGTCATGGGGCTTGAACTCAGCCTGGACACTGTCCCTGAGTTCTTCAGCTCAAGGCTACTGCCTTCCTACTGAGCCTGGGTGCTGTCCCTGAGCTCCTCAGCTCAGGGCTACTCTCCTATCCTTGAGTCAAGCCCCACTTCCTGTTTTCTAGAGGTTAACTGGAGATAAGAGTCTCAGGTCCTTTTGTGCCTGGGCTGGCTTTGAACCTTGATCCTCAGATCTCAACCACCTGAGTAGCTAAGATTACAGGTTTAGTTTTTATTTTTTAAATATATTTGTTATTATATATTCATGCATAAATACATATTCACTAACAAACTATGTATAGAAATCTAAGAGCATGAGCAGTCGTTTATTATTGAACTGTTTTTTGAGTGGCGGCAACTCACATGCAATTTTGATTTATCATAATCCACATTTTGAATATGAAAAATGGATTTTTACAGAAATGATCATGATTTCAAGAAGCATGTGTGAGGTAATGGTAGAGGAGGAGGTTTTGTTTTTTGGAGGCTTTATTAATTTCAGGGTCACAAATGATTCAGTATGATATCCAGAGAGCAAACTGGGACTGTCAGTTTGCAAGAGGAATCATAAAAACTATGCTTTTGGCAATGCAAATGTTATTACATGGAGTAAGAACACATTTCATGTGTTCCTCTGTCTATTGCATTGAGATGGCCTCTTTGTCAAAATTCCTTTTTTACTTTTTAATTTGATTTATTTTGGAATTTATAAATCCTTTTACATATCCTGTCTTTCTTTGCTTTTCTTTGCCAGTCTTGGGGCTTTGCCAGTCTGGGCAGTTTTGCTCAAGGCTAGAGTTCCACCACTTGAGCCACAGTGCCACTTCTAGCTTTTTCTATATATGTACTACTAAGGAATCGAATCCGGGTTTCATGAATGTTAGGCAAGCACTCTACCACCAGGCCAAACTCCTGGTCCTTACATACCCTTTTTAACACATCCTATATTTGTGTAGTGTATCTTGGTCATTCATCCCTCCCAACATTCCCCTTCTCCTATATATTTTTTTCTCCAACAGACACAGCAAATTTCCCACTTCCTTTTTTACACATATATACATTACATACTATAACTGATTTTATCCACTGTTACCTTTTCCATTCATCTGCTTCTCTTCTGTAATTTCTCATTCAGAAAATGTTTCAGCTTCTTGATATTCATTTTTTTCAACTTGGTTGTGTATATAAGCAAATGCTCCTGTGTATGTCTACATGGCATATTGTATTTGGGGTCTAAAATTCACATACAAGAGAAAACATGTACTCCTTGTCTTTCTGAACTTGGTTTACTTCACTCAGTTTGATTTTTCCCCCCAGATTCTTGTGTAAATGACATAATTTTCTTGTGTAAATGACATAATTTCTTTCTTCCTTGTAGGAAAAATAATTCCATTGTGTATGTGTGTGTATCCATTTGTTCAATGTAGGACCTATGGTCTCTTTCCATAGCTTGAATACTGTGAACTGTGCTGCAATTCACAGGGGTACCTATGGGCCTTTACTGTATTCTTTCATGCAGTATTTTGGATAAATGCTCAAGAATGGTATCTCTAGACTATGACTAGTTCTGTTTAGTTTTGTGAGGAAATTTCCATAGTGGTTGCTCTAATTTACATTTTTATAAACAGTATCTTAGGGTCTCTTCTTCTGGGAATCCTTGTTAGAATTTTTTGTTGTTCATATCCTGAGATGTAATCCCAGTGTTGTTTTGATTTGTTTTTACCATATGGCCAAGGATGCCAAACAGTTCTTTATTTTAAATTATTTCACTTTTTCTGAGAAGTATCTGTTTACTCCTTTGCCTGTTCACTCTTTGGGCTACTGATTCTTTCAGGTCAACGTTTTATTTTCTGTTCTGGTTCTAAGACACTGTCTTTGAGCACTTTTTTATTCAAGGCTGATGCTCTGCCATTTGAATCACAGCTTCACTTCTAGCTTTTTGGTGATTAATTGTAAATAACAATCTCACAAATGCTTTTGCCCAGCCTCGCTTTACTTCTCAGATCATAGTCTCATGAGTAGCTAAGATTACAGGTATGAGCCATGAAGACCTGGCTGGGGTTATAGATTTTTGAGCTCTTTATTAGACTGTTATTAGACTTGGCTCTTAGACTGCTGTCAGATGTGTTGCTGACAAAGATCTCCCATTCTGTTAGCTGTCTGTGCAGGTTAGTGAATGTTCTTTGCTGTACTGAAGCTTTTTAGTTAATCCCATTCCATTTGTCAACTCTCTTCCCTTTGGTGAGAACCTGGAATTATATTCAGAAATTTCCTGCCTATGCCAATAAAGGATAGTGGTTTCCCTCCTCTTTCTTGTAATATATATAAGGTTTCAGATTTCATCTTATGGTCTCTGATTCACTGTTTGATACTGGTACAGAGTGAGATACATGGGCTCAATTTCACTCTTTGCATGTGGAGATCCAGTATTCCCATCACCATTTATTGAACATGCTACCCTTTCTCCAACCTATAGTTTTGGTTCCTTTGTCAAAGATCCATTGTTTACAGGCATGTGGATTTATTTCTGAGTCTTCTAGTCTGTTTCATTGCTCTTATGGTCTATTTTTGTACTAATACCAAACTGTTTTTGTTACTAAGGTTTTCTTGCACAATTTGAAGGATGATATTCTGATACCACCAGCATTTCTGTTGAAGCTACAGTTTATACACATGAAAGTCACATGACAGAGAGTTGGAGATACTCTGTGGCTTCTGGGAACTTCTTACGTAGAGCCTTGTGAACAACTGCATATACTTATTTGGGGATATATATATATATGTATATATATATATATCCTTTTAAACCTATACATTTGAAGTAAAAGGGGTTTTGTTATTTTATTTTACAAGATGGAATCATATTTGATATAGAATATAATGTATGATCTTCAAGGAGTGATCTTTTACTATTAAACAATGATTTCAGTTTTTCTTTCTTTCCATAGTTGATTGACAAACATCTTTAATCACTGGGTCAGCCTTCAAAGGATAATCTTTGAATGTCTTTTTTGAGATCTACTTTTGTTTACTGATTTTTCATAATCAAGGGGAGCTTTTTTTCTTTTAAGCTAAGTGGTAGCATACAATTAAAACAACTTTTAAGATTTACATCTCATGTATATTTCCTTGCTTCAAAATCATGCAAAGGATTTTCTGTTTTCCTTTTTCTTTTTTGCTCGTTGTGGAGCTTGAACTCAGGGCTTGGGCACTGTCCCTGGGCTTTCTTAAGGCTAACACTCTACCATTTGAGCCATAGCACTACTTCCAGCTTTTTCTGTATATGTGGTACTGAGGAATCGAACCCAGGCCTTCATGCATGCTAGGCAAGCTTTTTTCTACCACTAGGCCACATTCCCGGCATAGGAATTCCTTTAAATTGAAAAAAAAAATTAAGGGACACCATAAAAAAAGCATGCAAGAGAAAGTCTTTGTATCATTTGTATTTTTCCATTCTAAACTCTTTATTGGCTTCACATTTTAAAATGTTTTTATTTGACAGGGAAAGGCATCATTTGAAATTTTTATTGATAACACTTTTAACTTCATGAAAAAGACATAAACCTGCAAAGCAGTAACTATCATGGTGGCCGCAATTGGGAGGTCTGCAAAAATGGTTTATTACCAGCGAGGAAAAAATAGGAAAGAAAAAGGAGAGAGAAGTTGGGAACCACAGTCGCTACAGGGGTCACTGCCTCAGCTCTGTGCATTTATTTTCCCTCTGTCCCCCTTTATATTATGGATGGTGGCGATGCCAAATGACACACTTTCCCTCTAGCATCGGTGGCCTATTGGAGCCTCTGGTGGCCAAAAATGCCCCTCCATTTAGCCAGTGAAGGAACTGGCAAAGGGGCCACATTTAACTTTCTAAGCAGATGGTAACTATCCCTGAGGCCGCCTTCATACTTCTGTTTTCCTAAGCACTCACATAAAAGACCTGCGATGAAGGAATTCAGATGTGATGCCCGCAAGCTCCGAATGTTTGTAAGAAAAGCTTTTTGGGTTCTTCCATGGCCATTTCTGCATGATGAAAAGATAGTGGCAGGTAGCTACCAACATCACTTTGCTCTTCAGGTCAATAGTCTGTTGCCCTTGTGATTGTTGTTGTTTAGTCTCTTGGAGAATACCTTTAACACCTTGTTAGGTTAAAATTGCTTGTGACTTTATAAACACAGGTGTTCAGCTTGAATCCTAATGAACTGTGAAATAGGTAGATGTCTAAAAGGAAATTCTATAAATTGTGAGCACAGTTCTGTCAGCACACTAAATGGATTAGGAAAAATCATTGTCTGCCTTGTAACTGAACACTAGTGTGATGCATGCACATGAATTAGTCCTGAAAAGCCAATAAAACAGGAAAGAAAGTAGAGCCCCAGTAAAGTTGATGGTGAGAGTTCTACTACCACAAATCAATCTGGTACAGAAGGGTTGGGGAATGAGAATGGCTATTCAGAGGAAGCCCAGGAAGGAATCCGTATGAGCAGACAACACAGAATTTATAGAGTAAAACCACAAACACCTTATTTTCCATTGTACTAAAATAATGATATTTTACAGTACTCTTTTTGTATGTAATTCTGCTTTCAATTTTATATTGTTACTGCAACTCAAATATCATTATAAGTGTTCCAACGAAAATCCTTTTTTAATCAAAAACTTTCCAGGCTTTAGCCATTGTCGACATATTTTGAGCAACTTATTTTTCTACTGGAATAAAAGAATTTGGCCTTTCTTTCTAAGCTGGCAATGTCATTCGACCCATGTGGCCAAACATGTAATTAAGATAACTGAATCATTTTAATTTCTACAGTAAGTCCCTTTGTCATCTGGACCAATTGTTTTGGGAAAAAGAGAAATAAAAACCAGAGACTTTTACTTTCATGAAAGAAAAGAAAGGGATCATTAGTACTTTTGTTTGGCTATAGGTCTGTTTGCAAAAGGCCTTTCGTATTATAAGCTGTGACTGGAAGTGACAATATCCACTTAACCAATTGTCTAAGAAAAAAAATACATGTTCACTGGAAAGTTTTGCTTGCTGGTAAATGGTTTGCCGTGAGAGGAGTTGAGGAGGCGAGTATATGTTTCTGTCATGTCTGGGAAACTGAGTTGTGAGTTTAAAAAAGAGATGACAGAATTTAGGAGGAGGGAAATACAGCAAAACTCTGACCTGCAAGTTCACATTCTTTCTTTTTAAAATGAATTTTATGGAAAACCAAATCTATTAAGCACTTCCATGTATTTAGTATTTCTTTTGGTACTATTTGGAAATAACATGTTTAAAATTGTGATCAAGTTTTCCTAACACATTTGCAGTATTTGCCTGTGTCATTCTGGAGACAGACGAACTTTTCTCTACTTAGATTTCTTTGTGTTTTTTTTATTGTAATTAACATGATATTTGCCAGATAGAAGGTGCATTAATTCACATACATTGATACCCTTTCACATGTCTTGGTACCCATTACCCTCCCCCCCACCCACCACCCACCCCCGTCTTGGTTTTCCCCCCTTCCCTATCAAATTTCAAATAACCAAATACAAACAAATTCAATATATCAGATAACAAAGTGAGATACTGTAACAATATGAGATACCCAAGGGACAGCAAAGGAGATGAGAGATAACATAGTACATTAAGGACAACAATCATTTGTTATATGGCTTTTGTTCTTTGTGTTTTTATATAGCAAACCAACCTGTGAAGAGTGATATTAAGTAGAGTTTCTACAGGAATAGCTAATCCCTTTTTACATGAACTTTCTTCATCTTGAAAATAAGTATATTTATTCTATACAGAGATCCATACCTTTCTTCCCTGTTTATTTTTTTCAGAATATATAATTTGACAAAGTAAGTTATGTAGAGGAGGTACACTTTAACCACAGAGGTTTTGTTGTATTCTAAGTTGTATTTGATTGTATTTTTCTATTTGTAAATGTAGTTAATTTCTTAAATACTTATGACAATAGCAGAACAATGATTGACAAATGTGACGTTCCTTGGCATTTGTTAATTTGAAACTTGTATTTTTAAGATCTAGTCAAAAGTGCAGGAATGGGAGGCCCCAGCGCCTCAATGTCCCCAAGTGATTCCTTAACTCATTACCAACAATAATGACTATCAGAAGGGAGAGTTCTCAACACAGAGATGAGCATTTTTTGACAGCCCTTCTGAGGGGGTAGTACAGGAAGAAAAGAGGTGACCAAGACAGGACACACAGCTACTTGGAGTTGCTGGCGAGTCCCACCTGTCTTTGAGAGCATCCTCAAAGACTTCAATTTCACTCCCATCTGGTGTAAAAAGTTCATTAGATACCTTGGTACCTTCCCTAAGTCCATTCCTTTTAGGGAATTAATTTAGAAGACCCATTTGTACTTTATGTTTATATATATATATGTATGTATGTATGTTAGTGTGCATGAGAGATACAGAGGATCTATGGAAAGTGCTTCAATAATAGCATTTTGGTACCTTGTTTGTTTGCTTACCAGTAACTGATGAGTAAGTATTTGCTGGCGCTGGTGATACAGAAGTAATCAAGAAATAAATAATATCAACATCAATTTTCATTTATAACCTAATTAAAGATAGAGTCTGAGAATTACTTTTGTTCTTGAATATTCACCAGGATTGATTCACAATAGATGGAATGTAGAGGACTTTTGGTTGTTTAACTGTAAATTCCACCAAGACCGTAGGTATATAAAAGAGCCCCTGAGCTACTCTGAAAGTTTCAGCTGAATGGTTTTTGGTACTTAAGGGACTTTTTCTTATAGACATTCTTGAATTTTTAAGGATAATGTCTTGGATAAGTCTCCAGTGAAGACAGTACAGGACACATAACTTATTCCTCATGGCATGTAGTCTGTCTGGGGATTTCTTTATTGTGCTATATGAGTATTTATTTTTACCTTTTTATTGACCTACATTTACATAGAACCTTATGTATTGTAAGTCTCAAGAAGGAATGGTATGGGCTGAACATGCAGCTCATGTGGGAGAGTGCCTGCATAGTAAGCAGAGATTATGAGTTCAAATCCTAGTATTTCCCAAAGTAATAAAGAAAGAAAGATGTTCTTTTTTTTCCCACTGATGTGTGTTTACCTTGAGTTCAATACTTTCCTTGATAAAGGGACTTTAAAAATATTTGATATATCTACTAATGTTCATGGAGATATACAATGTTAGGCAATGCTTTAATATCAATATTAGAAGATAAAATGGATTAATTTCTCTATAAATTAAATGTGGGGAAAACTTCAACTATGAATCACAATATGGTAGGAATATAGTATAAAATGGATAAATTTGAAGACATAAAGAACTTTTATATAACAAAAGTAACCATAGAGTAAGAAACAATTAGCAATTTAGAAAAGAGATTTCTCAGTTTTGTAATGAATAAAGGATTCATTGAAGGTTTAAAAAATAGAGGAACAAAGAACCCCAAATCCCATGGAATAATGGTCTAGACATAGAGTCAGTACACAGAAAAACAAGTATAAATAGTGAGAGAAATGCATATTGCAACACCTGATGATATAAGAAGTGAATCTACACTGAAAAAATTTATTTTTCACTTGATTGGCAAAAATCTATGTTTAAGATATTACCTATTAGCAAGACTATAGGGGATTGTGGCCTCTAATAGTGATCATAGTAATGCAAGCTATTTTATTCCCTCTTGGCAAAACATTTGATAACATCATCATGTTTACCTTTGAACTGCAATCTCAAAAATAGATCATGAAGATCCCTGGCAAAAACCCCTATAAAAACATAAATACTTTCTGCTACATTTATAATAGCAAAAGACTGAAAATAGCCAAGATATATACCAAGATTGGACTAACTGAATAAATCATCATGGTATAAAAAATAGAGTACTATGTAGCTGTATAATAGCTGAACCCCATCTCAATATGCTGCTATGAAAAAGATCTTTATGATATTGCATCAAATGGACAAAGATCTGATTAAAAGCGTTTGGAATATTATTTTATCTGGGGAATTGTCAATATTTATGTACTAATACATATATAGTTATTTACATTTTTAAAATAATAGAAAAATGATAAAAAGTAATAAACAAATACTGAGTCTATACAACGGAGTTGACAGGGAGAAATTTTTTTGAAGCTTCCTTATTTTGTAAAATTTCCTGTGGAATATAATGACAAAACAAAATTAGATCCATAAAAAACTAAAATGAGACAAGCTTATCTTTGTTGGTTGAATGACTGTATAGCCAGAGTATCTCATCAAAATGATTTTAAAGAAGATTGTCAAGTGTACATCTCCCATGAGACATAATCCAGGACAAAAAGAAATGTGACTCATCTTAAACATTTTTTTCAGCAAGCATAACATGGTTTCTAGGGTGAGAATTGTTATTTTGAGGAGATGTGTGTAAAGAGTAGAATAAAACAGTTCTGTGTTTCTGTTGGTACCAGTATATACATGTATACACACACGCACACACACACACACACACACACACACGCACGCACGCACACATACACATATAAGTGAGTGAAGTTAAGCAAAATCTGGAGTATCAATAAATGCTTAAACATAAATATTTGCATGGTTTTTGTATGTCAGATGGGATGTATACTCTAGATAGTGCAAATGCTACTATGTATTGTAGCTATATCTGAAATGTCCTAGAATTAAGAACCAATCTGGCAACAGTGAGTATTCCTACTGTGAAGCTGTACTTTTTCCCCACTTGAGGTGTTTATAAAAGTGCTTGAGTCTGTGACTAGATTAGGAATTGATGCCTACAGAACCTTGCTTAGTGGGATTGGACTTTACTGGGGAGATGTAGGAAACTATCAAACATTGGTAGTACATGTCAAAAGGACTATGGGGCAAATACAAAGATGCGCCCATTTGAGATAGGTGTGATGCTTACAATCATAGCACTTGTGTGGTTAAAGGGTAGAGGATCAAGGCCAGTTGGCCTAGACAGTGAATCAGAGGCTAGGTTTCACTATACAGACTTGAGTCTGGGAACCTCCCACCCTCTGAAGGAGGCATGACTGAGGGGTCTAGAGAAAGGGGTGGTAACTGACCAACATGTAACAGTCACCTAGGTAACACAGGTGCTGGGCAGAGACTTCCTGCTGGAAAACAGGGCAGAGGGAGAAATCTATGTGCAGATTTGCACACAGACTCCAGGGGACCTAATACAACCAGAGTTCCTCACTAACGTGTACAAAGAATAGGATGTAACTAAAACACAACCAACCCAGGCCAAACCACATAGCCAAAGCAGAATTTTTTTTTAGAAGAACAGTTACCAGAAGTGGCACACTTTGCTAGCAAAGATGGGTTTTCTCACAGCAGTAAGGACACTTGGCTTACATGATCGCTGGCAATCAGGTTAACATTTCAGAATATTTGTTTTCTCAACTATGAAATGATGATATTAGGAATAGCAGCTTCATGGACTCAGCAGAAACATCTGTGTGAGGATGTGTGTAAAATAATTAGCTCAGTGCCTAGCGTATAATGAACACTCAAACTCTTTACAAGTAGTAACTGTTACCTAGAGATAACTTCTAAAAGAAGTGTCAGAGAGAAGGGAGAGAAGCCATTCTTTCACATTTGGTGGCTTAACAATAATTCAATCCTGTTAGGTGAAAATAGCTAAAAGAGGGAATGGTGTTCCAGGATGGAACATAGTAAGTAATGCTAGGGAGACAAAAGTACGCCCTGTGTTTAGGGAATTTCCATATGGTTGTTTGTGGCTGGAAAGGGAAGAGCAGTGGGAAGAAATATGGTGTCTGACTTTATGAATATTGAATAAGATTTTTGGAACACAATGCAGCAAAGATGTGAAGTTGTTCCAGTGAATGTGCAACTGTTTCTTCTGTGGATGCCTGCCATCCTGGCAGCTGCGAAGTGATCTCCTTCTTCTGTAGAAAGGCACACAGTCTTGCAATTCTGCTCTCAAAGGCATTCATGCTGGACAAATTTGCCTCTCGTGGGTTCCATACATCTGCACATACAACTTGAAATTCTATGGAAGAACACAGGCCCCTGATTTACACGTATTCAGAAGCCAGACTTATGGACTGCACTGATGAGTCTAGGGTGAAATGGAGAGTTTGCCTGCCTTTCTTAATGCCTTAGAAACTTTATTTTACAGGTTGTTGACACCAACAAAAAGAACACTGCCATTGGAAAGAAAATTTGTCATCATTCTCTAAAGGAGGGTGCATGTTTTGTTATGTGAGAGCCACATAGGGAAGCACTTAGGCTCAGTCAAGAGGTGAATGAAGCTGGCAGAAAACATGGGAGCATCTGTGTGGTGGTTTCTCAGGGAAGGAGTGGGTAAGGCAGGACAAGCAGACTTAGCATTATCTTGTTTGAATTATTTCAAGCAGATGAACTGTCCCTAAAGGTTTGGCACCCAATTTTAGAAAAGGGAAATAGTGGCCTTGATATGAATACCTAATCAGCAAGATATGTCTGGTAACTTAAGAAATTTATGCCTTTCAGAGATTCAGAGACTGATACACTTTTATTTTATTTATTTATTTATTTATTTTGCCAGTCCTGGGCTTGAGCTCAGGGCCTGAGCACTGTCCTTGGACTTTCTCAAGGCTAGAGCTCTACCCCTTGAGCCTCAGCACCACTTCTGGCTTTTTTCTATATATGTGGTACCAAGGAATCGAACCCGGGTCTTCATGCATGCTAGGCAAGCACTTTAACCACTAGGCCAAACTCCCGGCCCACTGATACACTTTTATAAGAACTATATATTTGGTTTTTTTTCTGTCCTTGCCACAAAGCTCCTAACATTCATGAGATATCTGAGCTATCTGGGTAAGAGGAGCATCTTATAATACTCATAATAATCTCATCTAGACCATATCTGAGTTTATGCTAATGAGGTGATTTTGGAAGAGAACTAGTTCCAGGGACAAACCATTGGGTTAGTGGGTGGATGGAACTTTAGCCTATGCTAAAGTTTGCCTTTAGGAAAGAGAGAGGAGCGATAGCTTAGCAACCAATGGCCAGTGATTGGATCTACTATGCTTCCCTAAAGGTAACTCTACAAAACCCTTAACAATGGAGTTCATAAAGCTTTAGGATGTCTGAGTATCAGGTGATGGAAGCTCCCTTCTGCTTTCCTCATATCTTACATTTCTGTCTTCCACCTGGCTTTTTCTGAGTTATATCCTGTATAATAAACCATTAACAGAATACAAACTATTTTCCTAGGTTCTGTGATCAGTTCAAACAAATCACTGAACCAGGAGAGGAGTTGTGGGAATGCCAAGTTGTGTGGAAGAAAGTGGGTATACTTGATCAGCTTTTTTTCTTCCAGGCTGATGCTCTATTATATGAGGCACACCTCCAGTTTTAGGTTTTCGCTAGTTAACTGGAGATAAGGATTGTAAAAATTTGTCTGCGTGGGGTGGCTTTGAACCTCAACCCTCTGATTTCAGCCTTCTGAGTAGCTGGGTTATAGGCATGAATCAAACATTGTGAGGAATCTTTACAGAGGAGACTGACTTATCTTTTCAACCTCTCAACTAATTTCATAAAATCTTTTCAGAGTGAGATTTCCAACTTCATTCCTTTACTTTATTGGCTTTTCCTTAATGCACTTCTTCCTATATTTAAAACTTCATTAAAGCAAAGCCATGTTCAAGTAGGGTTGTAGTACCACATCTGATGTCTTCTTACATTAGCACTGATATACTGTCACTTACGATTTTTTAAATACTTAAGATAGATAGTAACATTCTCATTTAATAGATAGACGTGTATGTGGAGTTTCTTACTAAGTTGTCCAGGGCTCTGTATTGCAAGAAGAAGTTGTGCTTGATACCCTGATTTTTCATGTTGCAGGGACCACTTGTGATGTAAAAGACCAAATGATTTTGATCTATATTTTTTCCTGCATAGTTATTATCTCTGATGAAGGACCTATTTAGGCACTGGTTTGTTTGTCAGGTCATGTTTACAGGCATAGGAGTAGCCCAGCATTGCTCTGCTGAGGGGAATGAAAATCTGAGATTCTTTGTTCTCCTTCCCAGCACCTAAACACAGAGAATCCTTACCATGGTAAAATACTCTGGAACAGCCCCTCCTCACTTTCTCATAATGTAAAAAGCTGGCTAAATGTATCAACTCTGCTTTCTAGTTTATCCTTAAATGTACATATTTTACATAGTGATTTTAAAAGTCTAGGATCATCTATTAATAATGACAACCAGCCAGAACTAAACTGTTTAACATGATACTCTCCTTAGAGACTGAAGAGGATTTGATAGCCTCTCTACAGCAATTTTGTACCTTTCATAAGTGTGTATTTGTGTGTGTGTGTGTGTGTGTGTGTGTTTCTCTCACTGAAGATTTGTTACTGTCTATGAATGTGCTGTAGCCTACGATTACTTAATTAAACATGACTTAAAAGTTTGCATTGTGCTTTAAAGTAGTGACAGAGATTGCTTAATATGATTTCTTGGTTATATGCTGCCTTTGGAATGGCAAGAAAGCAGAGTCAAGAAAATACAGTCACTCTGTTAAATCTTTATTTATTTTCTAAAGAGTGAGAGAGAATTTTTATCCAAGCGACGAGAACCTCCTGGAGTTGATTGACTTAAATTAGCTTGATTGCTTTTTATCAATCACAGCTGCACTGTTTAGCATAAAAATGCAAAACATCTAAAAAGCATTTGCCTTGCAGCATACTAGAAAGATGTTTTTAGTTAGTTTTAAGATGTTTCAAATTTTTATTCTGCACAGATTCTCTGAGAATGTATCCAGAACATATCTAGTTACAGAGAATTAGTACAGATATTGTAAACTTTGAGAAAATGAATTAAAGAAAATATGCTGTTTTATGAATTACATATTTAGAATTTGGGCTTTTTTGCTTTTAAATGTCTCTCATAAGCTAAACAGTTCAGCAATATTTGTTGCAGCGGCTGAGCCAAGCAAGTCCTGCTAAGCATTATAAAACAGTCATTGGAACTTTTCACGTAATGAGCCATTTGGCCTTTCTTGTGGAGCTGTGACATGGTTCAGTGGAAACTGGTTGTTGTAAAGTTAGATAAAACCAGCTTTGTCTTAAAATCCTGTGAATGAAGTTCAGACTGTCATCTTGGTTTTCTCCTCTGCTTAGCTGGTCTAATGATGAATATGACCAATAAACATGTTCTGACTGCTGCTGCTGTGAGTAGTCTGCTGTGTCAGAAGCCTTCTGCTTTTTACCCTCTTACCCTTATCTGTCAGATTTTGCTCTTTAGTACCTTTAGTACTAGCATTATCTAAAGTCAAAAGAAGGTGCCTACTCAGAGCTAGTGAGTTGCCAGAATTACACTTTGTACTTGGTGGATGGAAACTGAACCTCTAAAGAGCAGACTTAGACACTGAAGTGTCCTGTTTGAATTCATAGACTTGATCCTCAGGGATTCACTGGAGGCCCCAGGGTTACAATACATGTATGAAAAATCAGTGTTGCACATAAACATTCTGTTCAAAGGGATCTCACCATGGCATCAGAGATGTGATTGTGGATACCTTCACTCTGCTCATTCCTTTCTCTTACATTACAGGGTGTGAAAGGCTATGTTCTTGGGTTTCCAGTGGGCATGTGGAGGCCATGGGTCTCAATTAGAGATACACTTGGAATCCCTAAGTCTCCTAACCCTACCAGAGCATTCATGGGACAATGATTAGGTGAGCCATCAAAAGACACAGGAAGAGGTAGGGACCATAACAAGAGCATATGTTTCTCCTAGACTTCAGCGATTGAGATTCATGAGTTCAAAGGCCTTTTTTTTCCATTAGTTTCTGTTCTGGATAGGGCTGTGATGAATAGTTGTGTGTCTCTTTTTACTTTGTAGAATGAAGCCAGTTCTAATGCAAAATTGTTCAAAAATAGGTGTTTCAGTACTTCCTATAGGTCACTTCCCCAAAGACTCCTTTTTTCCACTTTTAATGTAATATTAATCTGTTCTGATATTATTAATGCTTGAATCAATTAATGTTTGAATAATTCAAACATTTTGACAGAATTTAGGAAGTGTTTCCATTTTCTCTATCTCCACTCTGCTGTGTCTCAATTACTTTTGAAGTATTTTCTTTTATAATACAAGTGAAATTGAGGAATTTGAGTTTGGGAATTTACCTTAATTGTATTCAACGTATTCCCATGGAGTTAAACATTTCCTGATTTTTATTTTTAATCACATTGTATGATAAGATTTTCCTTGCTACATGTTTACTTTTTTAGAAAAAAATTTCACTCTTGTCTATTAAGCAATATTGTAGTACGAATGTCTTTGTAACTTTTGTAACTTTTGACATTGCTATTTTTTTTGTCAGTTGTGGGGCTTGAATTCTGGGCCTGAGCATTGTCCCTGAGATCTTCAGCTCAAGGCTACCTCCCTAAGCCACAGTACCACTTCCAGTTTTCTAGTGGTTAATTGGAGATAAGTGTCTCACAGACTTTAGTGCCTGGGATGGTTTTAAACAGACATCTTCAGATCTCAGCCTCCTGAGTAGCTAGGATTACAGGTATGAGCCACTGTGCCCAGCTTTGACATTGCCATTATACTTGATGAGCACTTGTAAATAGCTTTTAAGTTGCTTCTTTTGGTATGCTGTACATACTCATGAAGTACAATGTGAAGTTCTTCTCATGGGTACATTGGAAGGTACTCATGCAGTTAGTATAGCACTTTAGTCAAAGACTGGGACTAATTCCCTATAATCTTTCGATTGCTGTGTATTCTGAGTTGAAATGTTCAGAATAGCATTACTTTTTGGTTATTTTAGTTTTCTTGTTAGACATTAGGGGGGAAAAATAATGTTTTTAACCCTTTGTTGTCTGGATTTACCTTTGAGATCTTTCGTTATATGTCTTTATACTATGTGATGTTTTTTGTTTAGCAATATGTGCAGGAGCTCAGATTATGAGATAGCTGAGTTTTCTCTGCTGCATTGTATTCCATTATGTTTCTAGAGTATAATTTTTTATTAAAGAATTTATTAACATTGATTTTTACATCATATTTCAAATGGCATGTTTAACAAACAGGTGTTCAAGAAGGGAATCTCTATATACAATCACTGGTACTTAGTCTAGAATATAGTTTATGTGACCCGTTTAATTTTATTTGGTAAAGGGAAAATTTGCTCTTTAGAACCAAACTATCCAGTATCCATTTTAGCATGTGTACAAGGTATAAATGTAAGTCCATTTCTTTCCATTTTATGAATTCTGATTATATAGGTTAGTTAGTGGTCTTCCTTCATTGTTCCCACTTTTCCAGTCCAACTGGCCTCCTGGCTATTATCTCACCATGTCCACCTTTAGTTTGTTGTCCTGGCTCTCCTCTCTACCTGGCAAGCTTTCCCTCCAACCTGTCACACTACAACCCCCTTTTCTCAAATGGCAGCAATTCTTTGTGTGTAATATCATCATTCTGTTGACCTTGTAGCTGTTCCCAAATTCAGGATTTCCTTTGCCTTCTATAGCCTCACGGTGGTGATAGTTTAGGGTTGGGGACTGAAAGCTATTTTGGTTCACTGATAATTGTGACATCTAGAGCAGTACTCTGAATAGGTATATTTTTGTTGTTGTTGTTCTTGTTAGTGATGTTAGTGGTTGGGGATGGTGTGTGTGTGTGTGTGTGTGTGTGTGTGTGTGTGTGTGTGTGTGTGCATGTGCTCATGTATGCGTGTGCATGTATACCACTTCTAGAGCTTGAACTCATGGCCTGAACATTGTCCTTGAGCTTTTGTGCCCAAGGCTAGCACTGTAAGTGAGAATACTTTAAGACATGACACAACTGGATACATCAGCCCTGCATGGAAATCCTGGGCAATTCTTAAAATATAACAAAAAATTTCTAGGATGCCATGTGACCTAGTCTTGTCACATTCAAAGTAATTGGAAACTTAATTCCATTTAGTTAAGGCCCCAAAATATCACAAGCTAAGTTTATTGCAATTTATTCTAGTAAACTTGACAGAGTCAAGTTGAAAGAGTCTTGGTCATGTCTCAGAAGGTGCCCTCAGGCGTGGGATAGTCATAGGACTTTGAAGCTTGGTCTCTAGTGGTTAAGTGATCTTTAAGACAGACCCAGTGGAAATTGATCAAAGTTTGTGAAACAGTAATTTAGAGCTAGTAGGCAGAGCAAAGAAAGGATCTTGAAAAAAAATTACTAAATAAACTGCCATTGAGAAAAAAAAAGTTTTTCTAAGGTTAACAGATTGCCATCTCCTACAGATTTTTTTGTGAGACAAATACTTTGTCTTTTCTGGACAGATTTCTAGGAACAAACAACTATGATGTTGGCACAGCACTCAAAAATCATATTGAAGGAATAGTTACAAAAGTGGCTTTAATTCTTAGTTCTTTGATTTGATTTATTGAACGAGATCCAAAACATTGGCTCTGTTTGTCTATTCATCTGACTTATACTTCCTGTTTCCCACTTGTCCTCAGAGTGCAGCTGAGCTTTACATCAACCATATCTTCTGTCATCTCAGGTTCTTTTGCACATCACTTCTGAATCTTCTCATCTCATCTAAATCCATGAAAATTCCTCTACACTAAGATAATATTGATTTTTGGAATGTCTCTCTTATTTTTCTTCCTATAACTTTAGAATATACAAAAGTCTAATTATATTGATTTGTAGTTGTTCTTTTTCTATTTTTCCAGGGTATCTCATATATAAAGACTTGAAATTTTAGCCTAGATAATTATTTGTTCTGGAAATTCCCTGTGTTTTGGAATTTTTTCTCAGGCTGGTCCTCTACTACTTGAAACACCTTTCTATGTCCTGTTTTTTGTTTTTTGCTTTTTTCTGGTTATTTTGAGATAAGAGTCTCTGAGATTGTTTGGGCTGGTTTTGAACCATGTTCCTAAGATCTCAGCTTTCTTAGTGTTAGGATTGCGGATGTGATATAGAGCTCTCCTATGACCCAGCAATTCCACTACTTGGTGTTTACCCAATCATCCAGAAACAAGGACATACTAAATCCACTAGCACAATGATGTTCATTGCAGCACTATTTACCACAGCAAAGATATGGAACCAACCCAGATGCCCCTCAGTTGATGAGTGGATAAACAATGGAATTTTGTGCTGCTCTCAGAAAGAATGATATTACCCCATTTGTAAGGAAATGGAGAGACTTAGAAAAAATCATGTTAAGTGAAGTAAGCCAGACTCAAAGGAATATAGGCTCAATGGTTTCCCTCATTTGTCATAACTAGTAGAAACCTTGGGCTCTCCTAGCAGAGATTTACAATAGAACAAAACCTAGATACATAAGGCCATATAGTATAACACTAAATGAAAGGACCTCCAGGATATAAAACAAAAGCCATATAATAAGTGATTGTTGTCATTAATGTACTATGTTATCTCTCATCTCTTTTGCTGTCCTTGGTTATCTTATATTGTTACAGTATTTCATCTTGTTATCTGATATATTGTATATATATGCATTTTTGGTTATTTGAAACAAGTTTAGGAGTGGGGGTGGAGGGAGGGAGGGAAATGGGGGGAGGGGAGAAAGGGTATCGATGTTTGTGAAGTAATGCACCTTCTATCTGGTGAATATAATGTAACCCTTCTATTAATTACAATTACAACAAAAATATATGAAAAAAGAAAAACGTAAATATATCTTTAGGAGAAAAAAAAGATTATGGATGTGAGCCACTGGCACCTGGCTAAAATTTGTGTGTGTGTGTGTGTGTGTGTGTGTGTGTGTGTGTGTGTGTGTGTGTGTGACTGTGAAAGACACTGAGTGAGTGACTGTATGAATGAGTATTGGGACTCATACTTAGGGCCTCATTTTGCTGTTTCACTGGAGGCTAACATTCTTTGACTTGATCCTCACCTCCATTTCCTCTTTTGCTTTCTGAGCTGTCCTTAGAAATAATTATAAGGCATTTTTTTCTGAATTTCACTATTTTAGTAGTTCTTAATGTCCTATTAGTGAACATTGATGTTTTCTTTTCCCAGTTTCTTTAGCAGGAACCTACTCTAATGCTGTCAATGTTGATTTCTATATTGAAAGCATATCTAACAAGAAGAAAAATTAATAAAAAAATTGAAGAGGAAAGTGATGGCATATAATCATAAATCTAATGAGGATCTGTAAGAAGCTTCTGCTGGCTGCTCATGCTAGTTTTGTTTTTTTCTCAAACCAAAGGAAAACAGCAGAAATGAAAAAAAATCATGATATTTCCCCTAATGATATAGATTTCTACTTTATCTTGGGCAACATGCAGTACTACAGAAATTCTGAGTTTCTTCTTAGAAACAGTAAGTGGGGGCCGGAAGGAGATTGGGCTCGGGTGAGAGCTGTCTTTCCAGATCCCCAAATCCCCTCCAATCCCAGTCTCTGCTTAGTCCCATTCACTTGACTTTCTTAGCCATTGCATTTGTAACTGCAATGTTTGGTCTATGTGGAGAGGTAAAGGGAGGGGAGGGTTGGCCAGTGCATGTGTGAATAAAATATGTAAGTATAAGAACATCCAGGAGACAAGGATCTGGTAACAACTGTTACTGAAAATGTTCTATTTTTGTAGATTCAGAGTTTAATTCTGAAAGGAAGCCCTATCAAAATTCATGTTATTTACAAACAGCTTTATTAAATGGCAAGTCCTTTCTACAACTATTCAAAAATATAACAAAAAAGAAAAACAAGTATGTGAACATAAAGTAAAAAAATCCTTCGTATCTTTCCTACCCCACCACTGGTTGCAAAGGACCCCCACATTTTGCCCTATTTGCTCCAAAGGTCTGAACACAGACACCCTCGATGCAGTCCTCTGAGGCTCAGAGCAGCCTAATATCCTCTTGCAGAAGAGAAGAAACCTAGTTTCCTCAATAAGTTTGGCTGTTCCAACTTGATACAATTTCTTCTCTAGTGAATGACCTTTTTCCCTGTATTCCTGGGGCATGAAAGTAATGGCTTCTCAGACCCTTATTTGAGAAGCCAGAAGCAGAGTTATTTGTCTGTCACTATTGCTTTCCAGGTCTCTAGGTTTGAGATTGCTCTGATGCACAGTCGAGACTGGCTTCTGTCTTTAGTGGATCATGTTTACTACTTCACCTTGATTTACTTTCCTCCTATGAAAACTGAAAGGGATTTTGCTTTCACTCAGAATGCACTCAGCATAGCATAATATAATGTATTCAAGGCATTCAAAAAATAGTAGTCGATTATGGCGTTCTGTAATTTGCCATAGAAAAATAATAGTTTTAAAAATGCTTATTTTTCTGTTTTTTAGAAGGTAGACCAGAATTACTCCTCTAATAAACTCATGTAGGATTAGAGGAAGCCAACAAGAGCAGGGAAATCAACTTGTGGATACTTTGGGGAACCCTGCCCCCTTCCTTTCACCAGATCTCTTATTGCATATTGTTATTGAACAGCTTATGAATGCTCATATCACCTGTGGCAGAAATAGCTCGGTGATGCCTGTCTTTCAGGTGTGGTGGTTGTGGAGATCAGTCTGAAGGCCTCATGCACATAGCAGAGACTGATATAGCAGGTACTGCACACTCAGCTGTGTTATCACATTCAGTTATTTCTGTTTCTCAGAAAAGCATCCTCCGGTCTCATAAAACAGCATAAGCTTTACAGTGATTAAAAAGCAAACTTTCATCTTTGCCTGGAAAATTAACTTGACATCCAGGACTATAGCAAGAAGAGAAAAGCAAAGGAGATCTTTTTCCCTCTTCTACTTAATTTGATTATCTCTCAGGTTTCTGTGTTGATTACATTTGAATAGGGTTTTAGGTACCTTTCCTTGTAACTCCATCTTCTGGATAACTTTTGTAGCATATGTAGTCCTGAAATAACTAAGGCATGACCTTTTTACCTGCTGCACCACAGAACAAGTTTAAGTATATTGTCACTTAATAATGTCAATGGGGACTGGAATGTGTAGGAAGGATTAGCATGGAAAGATATTAAGCCTTGAGTTTTGAGGGAACATATTTCAGAAAATTCACTTTCATGCATTTTTATTGTTATTATAAAGGTAATGTACAGAGCGGTTACAGTTACATATGTCAGATAAAGAGTACATTTCTTTTTGAACAATGTTACCCTTTCTTTTGCAGTATACAATTTTTCCCTCTTGTCCCAAGCCACAAGTTTTTTTCATATATTTTTATTGTAATTAATAGAAGGGTTACATTATATTCACCAGATAGAAGGTTCATTATTTCACATACATTCCCACCATGCCCCTCATATTATTTTCCTCCCTTCCCTATCTGACTTCATATAACCAAATATACATATATACAATATATCAGATAACCAGGTGAAATACAGTAACAATATGAGATAACCAAGGACAGCAAAAGAGATGAGAGATAACATAGTACATTAATGACAACAATCACTCATTATATGGTTTTTATTTCTATATCCTGGAGGTCCTTTCATTTAGCATCATTTTATATGGCCTTAAGTATCTAGGTTTTGTTCTATTGTAAATCTCTGCTAGGAGAGCCCAAGGTTTCTACTGATTATGACAAATGAGTAAAACCACTGAGCCTATGTTCCTTTGAGTCTGGCTTACTTCACTTAATAGGATTTTTTTCTAAGTCTTTCCATTTCCTTACAAATGGGGCGAAGTTGTTCTTTCTGTCAGCAGCATAGAATTCCATTGTGTATAAATACCACATCTTGTTGATCCACTCATCAACTGAGGGGCATCTGGGTTGGTTCCATATCTTTGCTATGGTAAATAGTGCTGCAATGAACATCATTGTGCTAGTGGATTTAGTATGTCCTTGTTTCTGGACGATTGGGTAAATGCCAAGTAGTAGAATTGTTGGGTCATAGGGAAGGTATGTATTTAGTCTTTCGAGGAACTGACATACTGCTTTCCATAGTGGTTGAACAAGTTTGCACTCCCACCAACAGTGTAGTAGTGATCCCTCTTGACCACATCCCCTCCAGCATCTGTTGTTATTAGTTTTCTTGATCCTGGCCATTCTAACTGGAGTGAGGTGGAATCTTAGAGTTGTTTTGATTTGCATTTCTTTTATGGCCAGAGATGTCAAGCATTTCTTCATGTGTCTATAGGCCATTCTTTTTTTTTTTCTTTTCTAATCTTTTTTTAATTGTAATTAGTAAAAGGGTTACATGATATTTGCCAGATAGAAGGTGCATTAATTCACATACATTGATACCCTTTCACATGTCTTGGTACCCATTACCCTCCCCCCCACACCTCCACCCTTCTTGGTTTTCCCCCCTTCCCTATCAAATTTCAAATAACCAAATACAAATAAATTCAATGTATCAGATAACAAAGTGAGATACTGTAACAATATGAGATAACCAAGGGACAGCAAAGGAGATGAGAGACAACATAGTACATTAAGGACAACAATCATTCGTTATATGGCTTTTGTTTCAATATCCTGGAGGTCCTTTCAATTAGCTTCATACTATATGGCCTTATGTATCAAGATTTTGCTCTATTGCAGATCTCTGCTAGTAGAGCCCAAGGTTTCTACTGATTAGGACAAATGAGGGAAACCATTGAGCCTAAGTTCCTTTGAATCTGGCTTACTTCACTTAATATGATTTTTTCTAATACTTTCCATTTCCTAACAAATGGGGCAATGTTGTTTTTTCTGACAGCAGCATAGAATTCCATTGTGTACAAATACCACAACTTGTTGATCCACTCATCAACTGAGGGACATCTAGGTTGGTTCCATATCTTTGCTATGGTGAATAGTGCTGCAATGAACATTGTTGTGCTAGTGGATTTAGTATGCCCTATAGGCCATTCTTATTTCTTCTTCAGAGAAGACTCTCTTTAAGTCTTTGGCTCATCTTCTAATGGGATGGTTGTTTCTTTGGAGATTAGTTTTGGAGTGATTCAATTTTTTGAGCTGTTGATATATTTTAGATATGAGGCCTTTATTCATTGTATGGTTTGTGAAGATTTTCTCCCATTCTGTAGGCTTTCTAGTTAATTTGCTAGCTATGTCCTTTGCCATCCAGAAGCTCTGCAGTTTAATGCAGTCCCACTTATCTTGACCTTCTCTGACCAAGCCCCAACTTTTATAGTTAATTTTCAATGTAGTGTCTAGTGAGTTACTATTGCTGCATTTGTTTAGTTTTTGTCTCTCCATTTCTGTGCCCCCTTACCCTCCCAAGGACAGATAAACAAACAAGTAAGAAGAGAACAAAGGAAACAAAAACAATGGCAAAGGGAAATTCTTCTTGCTTCCATTTCCTGGAGTTCATTTCAATCAATATTATTTTATATGATGAGATCCACATAGGCATTTTGCTTTTTTTTTCTTCTCCTAAGAATATCTTCCTTTGGTCTCATTCTATGTGAATGCCTAGAGACCTATATAATTTATTATGTACCAGTGTATTTTTTTCAGTCTGTGTTTACTTATAGATTTATAGCGATTTCTAGTTACCACAAATGAGGGAAACTGTGCAACCTATGTTTCTCTGGGGCTGACTTACTTTTCTTAATATAATTTTTGTGAGTTCATTTCCTTGTGAATGTTACCATGTAAGAAATAAGAATTACCAACAAATACATGAAGAAATGTCCAATATCTTTGTCCATAAAGGAAAAGCAAACCAAAACAGCATTAATAGTCCACCTACCGTAGTTAGAATGGCCATTATCAAGAAAGCTAATAATAACAGATGCCAGCAGGGATGTGACCAAAAGGGAATGCTAGCTACTATACTGTTAGTAGGAATGTAAACTTGTTCAACCACTCTGGAAACTTCTATGGAGGTTCCTCAAGAAACTAACATAGAGCCTCCTTTCCTGTGATCCAGCAGTCCTACTCCCGGGTATTTACCCAATGGAACACAAACAAGACCATACTAAAACTACTCGCACTACTATGTTTTCTGCAGCATTGTTTACTATAGCCAAATATGAAACTGCCACTCAGTGGATGAATAGCTCAAGAAAATGTGGTATATATGCATAATAGAATTCTACTCATCCATCCAAAAGAAAATTCATTTCTTTCAAGTTCATGGTGATTTTTTATATATAACAAAATTGATAGAAAGTGAATTATTAAAGGGTATTTTACTTCTTTTTGTAAATAATCCATAAAATTGCTAGCAGTCCAAATGAAATATTCTCTTCAGTGTGCCTCCTCCTCCTTCTCCTCCTCCTCCTTCTTCTCCTCTTCTTAGTCCTCTTCCTGCTTCGTCTTTGTCAGTTGTGGGGCTTGAACTCAGGGTCTAGTTGCTTTCCTGAGCTCCTCTGCTGAAGACTGTCATTCTACCACTTGAGCCACAGCTCCATTTGTAGCTTGTACAGATAAGTTTCTCATGGAATTTCCTGCCCAGGTTGACTTTGAACCATGATCCTCAGGTCTCAGCCTCAATTGGCTAGGATTTTAGGTCTGAGCCACCAGAGCACTGTCGTGTGATTATTATTAACACACTTACAGTACGGTTATCCTAACACACTTTTGGTACAGTGAAAATATAATAGAGTGTAGAACTAACTCATTTTATGTAATGTGTCAACTTCTGAGGACCAGTATTTTTTGGGGGGGGGTGTTTGTCAGTCATGGGGCTTGAACTCTGGGCCTGAGTCCTGTTCCTGAGGTCTTCAGCTCAAGGCTACCACCCTACCCCTTGAGATATAGTGCCACTTCCAGTTTTCTTGTGGTTAACTGGACATAAGAATCTCATGGACTTTAGTGCCCGGATTGGCTTTCAACTGAGATCCTCAGATCTCAGCCTCCTGAGTAGCTAGGATTATAGGCATGAGCCATCAGGCCTGGCCAGTATATTGTATTCTTAATGGTGTATTCCTGGGGCCTGCCACTGTGTTATGGGCTTGGATCCCTCCCATACTTGCGGAATGGTCCCCAGAGGACATTTGATAAGTTCTGTGCTTTTTGATAAAGATGTTAGGTTTAGAACAGGAAATGGGAAAACATTCAGATAATGCACTTATCTAGGAACCACCTTGAGAGCTTACTGAATATAGAACACAGTGTGCTGATTTACATTTGAAAAGTAATATCCTAGTACAACATTTTCTATAGGACATTCACTAGAATGTTAATGTGATGTTACAAAATCAAGATTATTAAAGTTAAAACTTGGGAAATGCAGACTGTCTAAACATAAAATTTACTTCTTAGTTTGTCTTACAAATTCCTAGAGCAGGGTTTTCTTTTTAAATTACACTTTAATTTAAGTGGTTGTATGAAGTATTTACCATTCAACAAATCAGTTTATAAATACAATGCATTTTCACCAATGCATTGGAAGAGGATTTTCTACATTTATTTTGTTATGTGTATTTTAATAATCCCCTTCTCTTACTTTTACTTTTGGGAATGTTAAAATTACATGTGGCAAAGAAGGAAATAAGTGGAAGCATGGCTTGTAAGGTGAATGGCAATTTATAACTTGAGGTTTTTTTTTTTCCTTGTGTTACTCAGGTTGGAACTCAGGACCTCATAGTTGCTAAGCAATCACTTTACCATGGCATTTTTTCTTTTAAGATATTTTTGGGGATGGGATTTTTTTTTCTTTTCTAGGTTCTCCTTGGAGTGTGATCATTTTCCGTAAGCTTCCCACATCGTTGGTATGATAGCATAGATTACTACTTCCAGTATTTTCATGAGATAGTATCTTTCTAACCATATCTCCCAACCTCAGCTTCCTGAAGAGCTGGGAATCCAGACACAAACTGAGTTTCTGAGTGTGGCTGAGGTAGTAAAAGAGTCTAGCATGTCTTATTTCTCCAGGAATTAATATTCTATAGATTCCTTGTCTCACAGGAAAAAGAATGCCAACCAATCTTATTAAAGTATCCTGTATAGTTTTAGGTCCTGGCATCTCACTTTTTGACCCCGTTTTTGGTGAATTCCTGTGTGTCCTCTTTGCTTACCTCGTAGGCATTTTACCCTTACTACACTGATAACTTCCTCTGTTAGTTCTGGTAAGAGGCTATATCCTTCATCACTTTTTCAGTAGAGGTCTACACTTCACATTTTTTCTCTACAACAAGACATTCTGGAGGGCAAGGGTGATAGCTATCTTTGGGTCCCTGTAAAAATAATAAAAATGAGTTGTTGGTAGTAAAATAATTGGATAGAAGAGCATAATGTTTTACCCTTTCTGAATTGCCATTACAGATTACCACAAACTCAATATTTTTAAACAACAGAATGAGACTAAATGAAAGGGTCTCTAGGATATGGAAATGAGCTTTATTTTGTGTGATTGTTGTTCTTAATGTACTATGTTATTTCTCTTCTCTTCTTTTGCCCTTTGGTTAATCTCATATGGTTACTGTATCTGGCTTTTGTTACCTGGTATATTGTATATACATTTATTTGTTTATTTGAAATAGAAAAAGGAAGGGGAAAACAAGATGATTGGGAAGGATGGGGGGAGGGAAATGAAGACAAAAACATGAGAAGGGGTATCGACGTATGAGAAGTAAGGTACCTACTACCTGGAGGAGTAACTGTAACTCCTCTATGCATTACCTTGACAATAAAAGAACCCATAAATTTAGTATCTAACAATTCTACAAACCACAAATGAGAAATCATAGTGCTGAGAAGGCCACATTGCTTCCAGAGGCTTCTAAAGGGGATTTCTCCCTCTCTCTTCCATATTCTGATGTCTCCAAGTGTTCTTGAACTTGAGCTGCATAACTCCATTCTCTTCTATCTTCCCTTGACCTTCTTTCTTCTTTATGTGTCCATGCTATTTTTTAAAGACATTTAGCATTTTTTTGAACTCAAAGGTAATCCACAATGATCTCATCCTGAGATCTTTAACTTGATTATATCTTCAATGATACTTTTTTTTTCTCCCAAACAAGGTCTAGAACATGGGTATGTCCTTTGTAGGAGTACCTTTTAGGTTACGAAAGATACTAAGTAGAACTTTCAAGATGAGAGAATGCTTAAGAAAATCCTAATGTAAGAGAACCAGCTTGTCAGTGGGAAAATTCAGAGTTGAGTGTTTTCAATCTTTGGTGCAGGCCCACCATTGTCACCACTTGTGAATCTGGAGGGTATCACTGATTCATTTTGTTACATCAAATTTGGGTTTGGCCTCAGGATCCTTATTCACATCAGGCTTTGTAAGGGAAACAGTCTCTGAGATGTGAAACAGAGCAACTTTTCAGAGAGGTAGCAACGGTCTCTCTGAAATATTTCTGTAAAAGACAAGGCATTCGGGGAGAGGGTGGAGTGAGGGAAATGGGGACAAAAACATGAAAAGGGGTACCAATGTGTGAGTAGTAAGGCACCTTCTATCTGGCGAATATAACTGTAACCCTTCTATTAATTACAATAAAAAAAAAACAAAGAAAGCAACAGTTAAAAAAAAAAGACATGGCATTCAACTTTAAGGGAACCTTAACTGTTACACAAATATATTCCATGTGGCAAAATGTATCTCTTGCAAGGACTATTTGGGAGATAAAAATGGAGGCTACTGTCCCCAGGTTAGGTTTTCATGTGCTTCCCATTTGCATCCAAAATATCTGGTAAGAAATATCTCTAGAGCAAAGTAAAGTCCTCCTTCTACTTGGAAAACTACAGTTGACAGTCAGACCACTCTAGTTTATGTGACTGCTTCTTAAAAGGCTCAGATTCAACTTCTTAGATGGAGATAAAGGCATATGGCAGTTATTGTTTACCTTCTCGTCTGTGTAAATGTGCTGCATTCACCAAGCAAATGAGTGGTAAGGTCAGCTGGGTGCATTTGCTTTATCCATCATCAGAAGGTTATAGTTTCTAGACATACTTTCCCTCTTGGGCTCAGACAGTACTTCCTTTAGATTACAGTCCTCATTTCTACGTATTTCTTGTGTTTCGCCTAGATAGGATGCTGTCAGCACATTTCCCCAGTCTCTGTAAAATTGGTAATTGTTAAAGGTAGAGCCATGAATTTTAGTGGTTTTATATCCAAGACAGTGTTTAGTTTCTAAATGTGATGCAATAGGCTGCCTGTATCTGCCCTTAAGATTGCACTGAAAACACACCCTGTTTAAATGGATAAATGCCTAATGCTGATAGGATATCAAGCCACTCAGAACAATGGTCCTTTAGTTTGTTGGTGGTTTAATGGGTCCTGGCATTGTAGAACATGAACTCATACAATGGAATAATAACATTACAGAATGTCAGAAGTTGAAACTGGATCAGTGAATTCCACCTCCACATTACCAGTTGTTACTCTTTGAGCAGCTCAGTTGTGATTTCTTTCATAAAGTTGTGGGACCATAAACAAAGAAACTACTTCTGCTAAAAGTAATATGATATTGTTGAGTCAGTTCTTCCACAGTAAATTGGATTAAATACATGCATACATGCAAGGAGAGAGAGAGAGAGAGAGAGAGAGAGAGAGAGAGAGAGAGAGAGAGAGAGAGAGAGAGAGAGAGAGAGAGAATGAGAATGAATTTTCAGGATGACAAAGATTTTCCATACTAATGTGTTCACTGCCATAATTAAATGGATATGCTAACTATTTTTATATTTAGGGGCAATGATGATAAACCCAGATAGGAATGTTGTTGACTTCTCTTTAACAACAAAAAATGACCAAAGAATTTGACTTTAAGTTGTTAGATTGAAAGTTGCTTGACTTTTTTTTAAAGATGGTCATTTGCTTTATTTTAATTTTTTTAAGATTGTAAGTTGTTTCACTTTAATTTTTTTCATGTCATTGAACTTCTTGCCTGATTTAGTGTCTATTTTATATTCATGGTGCTTTTTTACCCCAGTTCCTGAACACTTAGTAATAAAATGATTTCAAGTTAAAAGAGACTTTAACTATTCCCAACAGAGAAACAATCCCTTGGTATGGCCAAATGAATTTGTACAGGATTTGATATTAGCACCCATTTCAGAACCTTTATCTTCTTCCTAGAAGCCAGTGATGTGAAGCTATTACTTGACTTAAATTCAAAAGCATATTCCTAAATCCAACATTCACTTCTGTGAGGAAGTTGCAAATGAATATTAAATGTGAACCTTCATTTCTTTTTTTATTTTTTTTATTGTAATTAGTAAAAAGGGTTACATGATATTTGCCAGATAGAAGGTGCATTAATTCACATACATTGATACCCTTCATTTCTTTAAAAATATTTGGATGACCTTGAATCATTACTAGCAGAATATATACAAGATAGGTGTCCATCGCGAAGTACTATTTTACAGGATATTCTAGTTGATGACACGGTTTGAGGCATTTTAGACTGGACAAAATATAGAGCTACTATTTATTGTTCTGTGTATCACAGAAAATACTAGCACACTTTCATATACAGTATATATCCTGTGGCCCTTGTGCAGGACTACAATCTAACTACTTTTTTTCTTTTTGCCAGATCTGGGGCTTGAAATCAAGGCCTGGGCAATATCCTTGAGCTTTCTCAAGGCTAGCACTTTACCACTTGAGCCACAGTACCACTTCCAGATTTTTCTGTGTATGTGGTACCAAGGAATCCAGGGCTTTGTGCATGCTAGGAATCCACTCTACCACTAGGCCACACTTCTAACCCACAAGTCATAATTTAAGATCATTTGGCTTCACATGACATTCCTCTTCACTCCTGTACTTACTATTCACACTGTTCAGCTGTGTATTGCCTTCCTCAAGTGTGATGTTAGGATGGTTCCCTTTCCATCCAATCACATGAGGGCAATACAATATTACAGTGTACAGTTGTAATAATAAATTATGTCAGTATTCATTATTCAACAGAAGCTGATGCTCCTTGACGGCATTACAGTGGGTTCCAATGAATACGGTGTTATCGGTATTACTATACTTACTTTGCAGATGAGGAAATGAGAGTTTTAAGAGGCTGTAGTTCTACTTCCTGGTACATTAAGTGATGTTGAGATTTGAACTTGAGTCTAGGCCAGATGCATCTATTCATGGTCATCATTCTTTCTTGCTTTTGAGCAATGGATGGACATATTAGAAGAGCCGAATGGCAGCTGTATGTAAATTATGCTGCTGGAGCGGACTATTCTTGCCTTTTCCTCCATCTATAGCATTTCTGACTGAAGGAGAGTAAGCAGGAAATGCAGATGGTCAATTGATTTTCTGGGATCTGGGTCTGGTTGGATTTTTGGTATTTGGAGTTCCCACAAAGCAATTGGTGGGTGGCATTCTTTAGTTTACAAGGAAAATTGACTAATGTGTTAATTAAATCCTCATTTTTATCACTTGTGTGACTGAACATGAAGTAGGCATTTTATAAACTTTCCTTTATTTGCTTATGTGTCTGTCTGTATACATATAAGCAAATGTCCTCTCTTATTCCCAATTGGAAACATGTTCTATGGACCAGAACAGAAATTGAATTTTGCATTTGGCATTTGTGAAATGTTTCTGCAATTTGCTAGTTGTCTTTTTTTCCGTGAAAATATTTAATTTTATGTTTGTTCATTTTATGTTTAATCTTACTAATCTTTTCCTTTATGGCATCTAGACCTTTTCTCTTACTTAAAAAGGACTCCTATTCCCTTTCTTTTCTCTTTCATTTTTAAATGAGCATATATTATTGTACAAAGGAGTTTCATTGTGATATTTCCACATATGCATTGAATGTACTTTGATCGAATTTGCCCCCTCTATTCCTCTTTCCTATTCCTAATTTCATTTTGGAACCAATATGGTTTAATATTTTACTTCAAAGTACTTTCTCCATTAGGAATTTGTTATAAAGGGTTTGGGAAGGTTTCACTTTCATTCTCATATTTCTAAATGAACAGCCAGTTTTCAACCATTATTAGCAATGTAAGCCTCTAAGAAGTAAGTAAGAAGCCTACTAAGTCTTCATGCTACCTTTATGATATACTGTGCATGAATCAATTTTGGAATTCATCATGTTTGTTTATAGCATGATCTGTTATTCTTCCCACACCATTATCAAACCTTTAGTTACCAAATGTTTAAAGTATGATTTGATATCTGCATCACTTACCTCCTAGACTCATGGGAGTTTAGGTAGGTAGAACATCAATGAGCAAAATTTTGTTGGTTACTTGAGGCTACAGCTAAATCCTTGGGAAACAAGCAACTTCCTTCAAGATCCAGCAGAGCTAGATATAAACCTGGAATGGCTACTGGTGGGAGTAGATTCATATGAGAAGATGGTATGTTAACCCACTAACTTTCAAGTTCCTCATAGGCTAAATTTTACCTATACACAGTGCTTATTACCCTCCTATGGCTTGAGAAATGCATGAGACATCCCAGTACAATATCAACAGTGCTGGCCACAGAGAATATCTGGAGGCCTTTTTAATTTTAGTCCAGTAATACATTCACATTTCCATACCAAAATATTTTCCTATTCATGACATATCTTAAAACCTTTGTTAACTTTTAATAAACTGCCATTTTTAGAAAGAATATCCAGCAAAATATTAGTGTGTATTAGTATTTTTAGAAAAAGCAGTTTCAGCTGAAAAAATAAATAGATGTTAGATAGGAGAACTAACTAACACAGATCCTTACTATGGGACCAATGAGAACCTTTAGTATGCTAATATCTACTATAAATCACTAGAGCTCACAACATTTCCCAGGTCTGTTCCATCCTGAAATACACCTCCACTCCCATACCCTAACTTAACACCTATCCTGCACTCTGGAGAATGTTAAAGAACAAATACTTTGTACTTTAGTGAGTACAGTGAAAGCCAACCCTTTTCACAGCCTTATTATACACTGTTTGACCAAGTGCAGTAAATAAATAGATAGGTATATCAAAATTTCAAGAAGAAAAATTGTAATTCTTATGTATGCTTTAAGGGGTTTAGTTGATGTAGAAAAGCTCTCAATTCTACATTATTATTGGTTCTGTTTGAATCTTTGTGTGTTTTGCTCTTTTTCTGCCCTTAATTTGATGAAAATATTCCTCTTAGAAAGCAAATGGTGTTCCATCCAAACAAAGAAAAGTTAACATCCTCTTAAGTCAAAGAGGGCATGTAGTATTTAATTTAAATGATAAAGTGAAAGTGTTGATTCTTTGCAAAGCAGCATATCTTTAGTGGAAGTTAGATGATGTTACAGGCAAAAATCAAGCCTCTGTAATATTCAAAAAAAAAGCAGAGACAATATAAGAGCTAGTTTTTTGACACTATTAATTTGTATAACAGTAATTTTGTGACATAGTATAGCCTACTACTATGGTTTCAATTTTGTGGGTGCTCAGACCTAGTGTAAATATGGTAGAGATAAATTAGAGTAATTTGAACTATGAATCTTTAGCATTCATGGCCTTTTCCTCAATTGTCCATATGCTCATGCAAACCAAGAATCTATTACTTTTCTTGTATTTGGGAATAAATTCCTTTTAAGAGAAACACCCTCACCATCCTTGTGGACAACCTAGACTTGCATTTTGTAATAATTATTTCAGTTAACTTAGAGATAAAGAGATAAGATTAAAGTAGGTTTAAAATTATTGACCAATGAGCCAAGTAAAATGAAAATCCAATGTGAAATTTAATAAAGTTTAAATTAATGATATTAATTTAACATGAAGAACAAGACTTTCTGGATGTGAATATATGCTTGATATGAATAGATATGAATATACTAGAGTCCTGTAGATGAGTGTATGTGTGGTGACTCAGTTTCCTCTGACCATAGTACTGAGTGGTACCTACTTTGTTTGCATAGTCATAATTCTGTGTCAAGCATTTGGAGGAAATATATCCAAGCAATCTTAAATGTAAATACAATGGCATGTACATATGCTCCTTGGCTTATGATGAGTTACATTCCTATGGATCCATTACTAAGTAGAACATTTTTTCCCTTAAAACATGAAAAAAATAGAATAACCACATGATGCAACTTCTGAGTATATATCTCAACAACCACAGTCAACTTACTCAGAGTTGCCTGCATGCTCATGTTTATTCCTGTTCTATTCATAGTACCCGTGGTACGGAATCAGCCTAGGTGCATAATGGAGAATGAATGAATTTAACCATTGTATATATGTACATAGGTAAAGTTTTATTTAGTCTTTAGAAGGAATGGAATTATGTCATTTGCTGGAAAATGGATGAAACATGTTAAAGATGAAAGAAAAACTAGCCAGTCTCACAATCACCAATATCATGTGTTTTCTCTAAGATGTGAAATCTAGGAAGAGGGGGAAAAAAGGATGAAAGTAAAGGGAATTATCAGGCATGTGGAAAGGAAATAGAAGTTAAGGGCAAAGGGAATGAGAATATGATCAGAGTGTATTATAGTATGGATGGAAATGTCATAATGATACATGCTAATAAAATATTATAGGTGGTATATTTATTTAATATACTTAAATCTACCATTGCCAGAGCCTAGCAACTATGCATTGTACAGTATTGGCTCATTTTCCTTTGTGATTGGCAGGCTGACTGGGAACTGTGTTTGCTGCTCCTGACCAGCCTTCTGAGAACATTGCTAGTATTGCTTCCATCCCCAAGATAAAGCATAAAAGATGATGATGATGATGATGATGATGATGAGAAAGAGGAGGCGAAGGAGGAGGATTATTAGGTATAGAGTAGCTTAAAGTTTCAGGTTCAGGAAGGTATTTACTTGACCCAGAATAAGTACTTTTTAACTTTTGAGGTAATCATAAAAAAGAAAAGACAACTTAAGAAAGGAGAAGATTAAAAAATTCTTTTTTCATATATTTTATATTAAAAAATTCTTACCAAATGTGTAGATGCTTGAACTCATATCCATCTCTTAGTACTACTTGAGAAATACATTTGTAAAATAAAAAAAATAAACATTGGCTGTGTCTAATTTGTAGTCATTTAGAAATGTTTCAAGCATAACTGGATGAAGGTTATTTCATTGAGTTTATTGAAAAATAGTGATCTTGTGACCACAAGATTATTATTTACTTATAGAACTAAACTATCAATGACAAGTTATTTGGATGTTAATGATAGTTTCTAATTTACATGACTTTTCTAAGAGTAGTCAATTAAAATTTTTACATTATATCACAATTGTGTGCTTGAACTGAATATGCTTACTTGGAGGGAAAATATGTTATTTTCTTAAACTTATTTTTCTGGTACTAGTAAATGTTTTGAAGATAAACTCTTCAAATATTAGGAAGTACTAAGATTGATAGCTTTGTAAATTGGTTTTAAGTATTTAAAATTTATAACTATCGTCATGTTGCAAAATAACATTGACTTTGGAATGGCTTACTTCCTTTTATAGTAATTCAAAAATATTATGACAGCTATAGTTTTATAGTGAGCATAAAAACCAGTGAGGTAAGTTCAATGAGGTAAGGTTAGTGTTGGAAGTTTTATTAACAACAACTTTAAGTATTAACACGTGAGTTACATGAGTTCCCATGGGTTTTCAGAAATTTGCTGGAACTGAACCAAACATTAAATTTTGAACTTTGGACTAGTCATTTAAAACCACCTAATTTTAGTGTAAGAAGTAGCCAAAAAGTTAAGTATGAAAACAGGCTGTATCAAGTTGATTGGATTATTAACCTACCTACATATGATATGAATTCTCTCATGTAGGTGATGCAAAGCCCTCTTAACCTTGAATTGTTGTCTTCAAGTACATGGCATGTGGGACTAAAGTATAATTATTTTTTGAGAAGCAGGTAGGAAAAATGTGTCTTTACAACCTGAAAATCTTACCCGTGTTATTAACAAGCTGGTGAGTGTAACTCAACTTTTATTATCATAGGATGTGGTTATAAAATACCAAATACTCTGCATTCTGTTTTTTGAATTGAAATTACATACAAGAGCAGATATAATATGAGTGAAAACTACACTGTGAGTTATGAGGCACTCCACAGCCATTGTTAGTCTTGGTGCTATCTAAATATTTTAAAATATAATGTAGCTCTCCTGTTCCTTGTCTTGTAGGTAAGCCTTTGATTGCTAGCTGGAAACTATTCATGTGGAATTATTTTCTCCCACCCAGTGCTCTAATCTCTCTACTGCCTGCAGAGATCAGAAGAAGGTTATCTAGGATCCTTGAAAGCCTTGAAGGGCTTGAAGGGCCTAACAGACAATTCCATCTTTTGTTACTCATTACTGGAAGAAACCTTCTAAAAGAAGTCTGAAAACCTGAGGCTCTTTAACAAGGAGAGTTCTTTTGGTTTTTAATTGTAGAGATGCCCTCTCCTTAGAAGTTTTTGTGCATTTGAGCTCAAAACCTACAATTATGTAAGTAGGAGCCATTATGTAAATGTGAGAACTACATTCTAAAGAGTCTTCTGGAGGGATGCAGATTTCATTCCAAGGATCCTTATCCTTGTATAGATTAGATTCCAGTCTCCCCTCTGTAATGTCAGAGGCTTGCAAGTCATATAAGGCCTTTGCTATTAGGATGTTTCCCAGCCATCTCAAACTGCAGGTGTTGAATCCTGAAGTCTTGACTTCCTGTCCTGATTTACCCCAGTCTTTTCTGAGCACAGCATAGGCCAAAATTCTACTATTTTCTTTGTTGTTCTAGCCAGAAACTGAGAAATTATTTTTCATTTCTTCTTTTCCCCTACCTGCTCAACCTCTTGGTTTTGTCAGCTGATTACACCTCCAAATGTTTTTTAGTTATAGCCACTTTCTTCCTCCAGTCCCCCAACTACCATCTGACTTGGGCATCTCTTCTGGTCAGGATCACAATTTCCTGCTTATCCCTAAAGTTCAGTCCCAACTCTACTGTCTTATTTTCTACAGTGAGACTGGGAAGAATATGTAAATGAAAAATACATCAGATTGTCCTTTTTTACTTTTTCAAAGAAATATTCTGTAATTGTCCTGAGCCGTTCCTATTTCAGACTAAAATTGAATCTATTCAACAATGAAAATGAATTTCTCTTGTGAACAATTGTTTTTAGAGATTATGATTTTGAATATTCGGGGTATAAGAGCTCATTACAGATGAGGCCAAACTTTTCTAAGCCTTCTGAGGAGAAAAAGTTAGAGAACAATTTTTGAAAAGAGAACATACATGTTTGTACTGATGCTTCCAATTTAAACTTAATGAGGTTCTTAGGTTTCTTATCTGTATTGCTCTTCCTTATCTGGAAGCATGTTTTATTAATGGTATGGACATAAAACTTAATTGCATTACCCATATACCCAGCTTCACAAATACCTGGTTCAGTGAGTCATAGATATGTCTAGGCATTGATTAAAATTTTATTGTTTTCACAGCTCAAAACCTTGATACATAAGGTCATATAGGATGAGGCTAAACGAAAGGACCTCCAGGTTATGGAAACAAGAGCTATATAATGAGTGAATGTTGTTGTCAATGTACTATGTTATTTCTCATCTCTTTTGTGTCCCTTGGTTATTCTCATATTGTTACAGTATCTTACCTTGTAATCTGGTTATTGTATATACATTTATTTGTTTATTTGAACTAGGAAAGGGAAGGGTAGAAAACAAGATGGGGACAAAAACATGAGAAGGGGTATCAGTGTGTGTGAAGTAATGCTCCTTCTATCTGGTGAATATAACTGTAACCCCTCTATTAATTACCATAAGAAAAATATATGAAAAAAAGGAAAAAATATTTCATTGTTTTCATATATTACTTTGTTGAATGGCAACTACTTTGTACAACTACTTAAAGAAAAAAAATAAAAAAGCTGTATCTCTAACACATTGAATAACGTCCCTTATCAAATCATTTCTCTAAATTTGTTGAATAAATAAGTGATCCTAGTTACTAGATATAAAAAAAGCACCTACAGAGGAACAACCTATAAATTCAGTTAATTGCAGAAAGCAAAGTAGAAGGGTATCAGTGAGTGAGAAATGGGAAGGGACAGACACACTTGTCAGCAAGCCAGTTTTTGATGATGCAGTCATGGAGGGATAGTTCTCTCTTGAAAATAACTTGTCTGGAATCGTTTTCACAGCAATGATTATTTAAAACCACCTAACTTCTTTCAAGAAGACTCCAGAAAGATTCATTCTAATCAGATCATCAGCTCAATTAGGTCAGTGGCAGTTGTTAGTTTTCTTTAGTAGAGATTAGTAGCTTTAGGTCTCCTACCTCACTTCACTTTCAGGTGGTACATGTCAGTCTCCAGCCTCTCCAAATATCTAGTAAAGTTTGCATTCTCTGTCCTGAAGTGATGAAGGTTTTACCAACACCATGATGGTAGTTAATGGTTAAGGAGATGCAGCCTTGTATTTCCTGAATGCCTATGTATTTCCTGAAGCAAGGAGATCCAAACCAAGCATAGCTGGGCACTGGTGGCTCCCACCTGTAACCCTTACTACTCAAGGAGGCTGACACTTGAGGATCATGGTTCAAAGCCAGCTTTGGCAAACCCCAGTGAGACTCTTATCTCCAGTTAACCACTCAAAAACTGGAAGTGGAGCTGTGGCTGAAAGTAGTAGAACACTAGCCTTGAATAAAAGAGCTCAGGGTCAGTACCAGGCTCTAAGTTCAAGCCCCACAACTTTCAAACAAACAAAGACAACAACCTAACACCTGAGCATAGTTCTCAGTTCCATGGCCTAAAACTTGAAATGTTAGAGCTTACTAAAAGCAAAGACCTTAACTGACAATATCTGTCATGTGTCCAAGATGTGGTTTGTCCTAATTCAGATGAATGCCAAATTTTGAAGGCAATCTAAAAGAATAAAGAAAGTGAAATATCCCATTAATATTTTCATGTTGCTTGAGTAATAATATTCTATATACAGCAAGTTAGATTATTATTAAAGCTACTCTCACCTGCTTCTCTTCATTTTACTAATGTGGTTATTAGAAATTTGGAAATTCCAGAGTGGCTTGCATTGTATTTATTTTGGATACCTGGTAATAGATCTTGTCCCTGTGGGACTAGCCATGCCTGTTCTATATTTCAAACACCAGTCACATCACCAAAGAAAATTCCTTACATCAATTATATGAATGGTGCAACAAATACAAAGGATATCAAATATGTGTGATGGGTTATGGAAAGTTAGCTTTTAATCAAACTCTGTCATAAGCTAAAATAACTACCCTGGAGAATTTATTCCCAGGTTGATATATTTATCCACTCATCACCCACCCTGACACATCTCTGATATATAACACCTCTGTATATAACACACAGTGTGTGCTAAAATATTTTTTTTTGCCAGTCCTGGGCTTGAGCTCAGGGCCTGAGCACTGTCCTTGGACTTTCTCAAGGCTAGAGCTCTCCCACTTGAGCCTCAGCACCACTTCCAGCTTTTTTCTATGTATGTGGTACCGAGGAATCGAACCCGGGTCTTCATGCATGCTAGGCAAGCACTTTAACCCCTAGGCCAAACTCCCGGTCCCAGTACTAAAATATTTTAAAGTCAATGTCAGACAATGTGACACCATGGTAAGTGTTAGAGCACCAAACTTTACTTGCTGGTTCTTACTCTTCCTCATGGCTGCAGATCAGCAGCCTTTATTGTATTCCTTGAGCATATAGATAATTGGATTAGAGGCTGTGGAAAGAATAATAAAACACTATAACAGTAGCCAAAAATTTTGGGGTGTTTCTTGATGTCAGGTAGTGTACTAACTGCTTATATATGTCATTGAACTTAATCCTGGAGATGAGTGAAGAGGCTCTGTTGTTGGGGCCATTTTGTGTATAGCACTTTAGTCACTCTCCTGATGTCATCAGTTGGTGACTTTATGACTATTGTCATCAGTTAGTCGAATGGATTTGCAATCCAGAGGTTGTTGATCACTTAAGTCACATTTCTGTCCACTGCACTTAGTTGGATGAGCTGAAAGGGCTGCTTCTTTTTCAGTATCTGTTTTTATCTCTCCTCCCCAAGGTCTTGATATTTAACACCTATATCCATTCCCCAAGACTGTGTTTCATCTTTCTTTTAGCTCTGACACTAGCTTTTGTCTGCTTTTCTTTTCTTTGAATTTGGAATGAAAGGAGGAAGGAAATGGGATTTGAGGTCTTATAGGTAGGAACCTATTTTTTTTCAGAGTTCACAATAAGCTGTAAGATGAATGCTATTTTAATTTTAGCAGATACCCTTTCTGTTTTTTTCGTAAAGTCATTGGGGAAAATTATTATGTTAATTTTTGAATACTTTTACATGCTATACTCAAAAGCAAACTATGTTGGTTATTAGAGATTTGTGAAGGAAGATCCTATTTCTTATGGTCACGCAGAGATCCAGACTTAAAAAATCTAACATCTGTATCTCCACCATTTGTTAAGCTTAGCCTCCAAAATGTCAGAGGAAGGAAGAGGATGGAGGAAGCACCAACAGGAAGTAATGTGTCTCACTTCCACTTATATTTTACAAATGAAATTTGAGGCCTTATCTTCACCCTATGTTCTCGCAATCATACTCTTCCCAAGTTCAGAAAGGAGAAAGAGGTGGATATGAAAGTGATCCTGTGGTTACCATCACAACCACTTTTGGGTTCTGGCTTTTTTATGGTCTTTGTCTTTGGCAGTTGTCGGTATATTGTGTATATTTACAATTTACAGATTTGAAGCTGTCTATTTGAATGATTGCATCTTGAATGAACTTCAGATATACTCATGACGAAGGCTACTACTGAGTAAAACAAATGAAACTTTGTGAAGTAAAACTGTTGGCAGCTTTATGAGTGTTCCTTTTTCATTTTCTATTGAAGTTGTATGTTTATTCAATTTTTGAATTGTTAAATAAGTAACATAGAATCTGTGAAGATTTTCAAGTGCTCCTTTTTCTCCCTCAAGTGTTTTATTCTCAAGTGTTGTAATCTCTTTAAGACTGAATTGTACCATTTGATTAAAAATTATTTTAAAAATTATTTATGGTACATCAAGTAGCACTTACTGTTTTGTCACAACGCTGGAACTGTTTCTGAAGGCCTACAGAAAATATGGAAGAGGAAAGTCAAGAGCCTTTTCATGTAACTTTTAGAAACATTCATTGCTTTTGGAACTGGTTATAATTCCTGGGTGCTGACATGAAGATTAATAATGCTAACTCTGATTTTGGCAATTTTTGAAAATTTCACTGCTGCAATCCTTTTCTATTACCTGGAACTGAAGTGATAACAAATACTTTATACATCCAGATAGAAAGTTACATGTTCATACATTTTACACACACACACACACACACACACACACACACTCACAAATTAGATCAAAAGAAAGTGAGCAAGTCTCCCCAAATAGACAGTTGTTTCTAGTTTTATCATTAGCTCTCAAGTGATTAAGTCAGGTGTAGAAATTTGGGAATTCATCCTTGTGGATCTTATATTGTGAATTTTTTCCTTTTTATTTTTTTCTGGGAAGTGATAGTACTCTTTGCTTTGCCAAGTATTGTTATTGAACCAGCTATCAAACTTTAAGAGTATCAGGGTCCTTTAAAATTGATTCATGTTGAGTGAAGAAGCAGAGAAAGGTATTCCACATATCCATGCATTTTAGCTTTTCTGGCCTTACCTGATGCTGGACTAGCCATTATACTTGAGGCTTTTCTGATTATTTTTAAAATGTTAGACACTGTTGTGCATTGAGTCTGAACATTATTAAGATGCACTTCAGTTCCGTTCACTGGTACTGAGTTTGGAACTACATATTCAAGTTTTTAATTGAGTGTCTTCTTTCTTGCCTAATACTCCCTGTCTTTAAACTTCTATGCATCATAAAGCCCATGTGCCTGTTTGTGGTTTTGTGCCATCTGGAAGTTCAAACTTGACTTTAGAAATGATGTTATTCTTGCTTCCTTCAAATTCGGCTAATGTTGCTTGAGAATTGGATACTGTTCAGGTCAAAGTTTTGTAGTAAAAATAAAAAAGAAACTCTCAAACATTGTTTCTTGATTCTGAGAGACTGAGTAAAGCTCTCATGATAGAGTGAAGGTGAATGAAAGGCAGGATCCAAATTCCTTTGATGTTAAATATCTGATTTTTGGCTCATGGAAAATAAACTCCCAAGCAGAAGACCACAGCTGGCAAAGAGTCCCTACTGCCATGTTGAGTTTGCGGGTTGTAAGCAGTGTGTTGATCACAACCATCCTTACTCTTATTTTATTCCAGGAGAAATGTTCTCATGGCTAGGGTTGCTTTTCATCTCTTCTGAACTCAGGAAGATGCTATGGGCACTGACAGATCACACTTGGTGAGAAGGTGCTACAAATGTTAAGTATATTTAATTCATCATACGGAGTCTCTTTTTCTCAGTGCTTTCCAGCACCATTTCTCCCTTCCATACTGTGATTTATTTACATCGCAATTTGGATATGGTTATTCCCTTCTGGATCACACATAAGTCACCCAACTTTGATAACTAGATTGTGGGACTAACAGAGCCATAGATTTCTTCTGAGTCCCACTCAGTAAGCCCATGTATAAATATCTGTAATTCACTGTAACTGCTTCAAACCACTGGTATAATTTGGAGCACTCAGTATGTTCTGCCAGTTTCTCAGGAACTCACCCAATAGCCCATGTTTTATGCATAAACTGAAAATTATATTTTGTCACATCTGGAAACCCAAAATGGTGTTCTGGTACTGTTCCAGCGAGATAGATGAAGAAAGATATCTTCAGTTATTGATAAGCTACTTCAGAATCTGGCATGCTTAAGCTATACTCTAAAATGCAATGCACTTGTCATAGATTTCACTTAGGAAGATTCCCAGCACCATAATGTAGCCCCCACCTTCTCAGCCCTGTATGTCTATATGGCTATTGTATGAGAAGAAACACAGCTATCAGACAGTTGAAGAATCTAGAGTTCTCGATCGCTGACCACAGCTATCTGCCCTCTCTCATCATTCAGTCAGGGCCACTCTGCCTTGTAGGCTCCCACCACCCGTCATCAATGACTTCCTCAGTGGGCTCTCCCAACTCCATCCCCTTTCCTGGTCTGGAAACTGACAAAACTGTCTCCTTACCCATTTTCTCACCATTATCTACCTTAAAAACAGGAGGAATATCTCCGTCCTTCCCTTCCTCTTTCCCTCTCTCCCTCCCTACCTCCCTCTTTTTCTCCCCCCCCCATAGGGAAAAAAGGAGATTTTCTTTCAATTTTTTCCTTATCTTTGATATCATCATACTTCCCTCGCATAGTCTATCAAAGACTGGCTGCTGCCTATAACATCATAAAATACTGGAGACGTAGAGACTATTTTTTTCAGCCTCTATTTCACAGATGCAGAAGCAATCGCTGAAGGTTGAATGGGAGACACTATCTACCCCAATCTTCACAGATAGAAAGAAGCAGACCTGAGCATAAAACCTCTTCCCATTCTTCCAGGTTGCTTTTTGATCTGTTTACAAATGTCTTTATTTTGGTTTATTAGAATAAATTTGGTACTTCTAAATGTTATCTGATATATTGTATATATGCGTATTTGATTATTTTCATTTCTTTTATGGCCAGAGATGTCGAGCATTTCTTCATGTGTCTATAGGCCATTCTTATTTCTTTTTCAGAGAAGACTGTAATGAGTACATGTCTTTTTAAACGTTACCCCCTCCCGCATTTTTTCCCATTTAACATTCTCCATGCCCTTTCGCCCAACCCAGATTGTAAAGTTCATGTCAAACGTAGCATGCAGTGAGTATCTTTGTTGCGTTAGTTCATCCATTGTCCTGCTGTTTCTATGATTCCCTTTCCCTTCCATGGATCAGATAAGTTGTATATAAGACAAGGGGTACAGAAAACTAAAACAGAAAGAAAAAGTAGAAATAACTGCATACAGAACATAATAAGAACTTTTATTTCCAATTCTTGGAGTTCATTTTGATATGCTTCATCATGTCTTGTCCTGTGCACTTAGAGACTGGGCTATTGTAATGTTCTGCTAAGAATATCATAGAAATATTCTAGTTCTTACAAATGAAGGAAACCATGCAATCTATACTTCCTTTGGCCTTGCTTGCTTTGCTTTGCTTAATATAATTTTCTTTCTAGGTCTTTGCATTTCCCTGTGAATGGGGCAATGTCATTCTTGCTGATGGAAGCATGGAACTCCATTGTGTATATATACCACATCTTGATCCATTCAGCTGCCAAGGGGCAGAGGGGTATCTAGGTTGATTCCATGTCTTAGCTATGTTAAATAATGTTGCAACGAATATTGTTGTGCTGGTAGCTTTAGTATGGTCTTGTTTGTTGGGTAGATGCCCAGAAGTAGGTTTGCTGGATTATTGGGGAACTCTATGTTTAGATTTTTGAAAAACCTCCACACTGCTTTCCAGAATAGTTGAACAAGTTTACATACCCACCAACAGTGTAGTAGTATTCCCTTTTGGCCACATTCCCTCCAGCATCTGTTATTAGAGTTCTTGATAATGGCCATACATGGGTCTTCGTGTATGCTAGGCAAACACTCTACCACTAGGCCAAACTCCTGGCCCTATAACAATGTTTTGACCTGTGCCAGCAAGCCCTAGTGTTTCCCTAATTTTTTCCTATAGTTTTTTCAGGATATCTACTTTTATCTCGGGGTTTTTGATCCATTTGGAACTGATTCTGGTGCAGGGTGGCAGGGTGCTATATAAGGATTCAACTTCATTTTCTATATGTATATAGCCAATTCTGCCAGCACCATTTGTTGAAGAGGCTGTCATTTTCCCAGGCTGTTTTTTTTCTCCCTTATCAAAGATTAGGTAGCCATAGATCTTCTTCAAGTTTATTTCTTGGACTTCAGTTCTATTCCAATGGTTCTGCCAGTACCAAGCTATTTTTATTACTACAGCTTTGTAATAAAGGGTTAGAATTTTGGTATTGATATTCCTCCAGCACTGTTCTTCCGACTAAGGATTTTTTTGCTATTCTGGATCTTTTACTACTCCATGTAAATTTTTTTATTGAGGAGCAACATTTTCATGAAATGAAAATGCCTTCACTTCCTACAATCCCATTTCTTCCCAAGACACTATCTTTCCATTCATTTATGTTCAAATATTTTGATAGCTCTGCTTCTTGGCTTTTGGTATGGTTTCTGGTGTATAAAGTCTATTATTACCTTAGTATTACTATTATTAGTAGTAACATTATTACTTAAACCCTACTATAACCTTGGCACCTATCACCCATATGAACTCTGTTGTCTTCTACCTCTTTATTCTCCCAAGAACATATGTGATAACATAGTTGCTAGGCTTGGTTTTGTGGTTTCATTTTTTTTTTTGGTCTCATTCATGAAAGTTATTGTCACAAGATACTTCTTAGCTTTAGTTATATTTTCAACTTTATTATATTGTAAGTTATAACCTAAGCCCTTTAAATTTCACAGTTTAATGAACTTAGGTATATTGGTACACTATGTTATCCAGTGCTCTAATCAATTTAGAAAATGAAAGATTTAGCTTGTCTTTCCTGCTTCAGGTAGTATAGCTCCTTTTTGTACCACTATAGAGTGTTTTTACCTACTTTAGAATTATTTTAGAAATTGACACAGAATAAAGCAATAAATCCTCCCAATTTTTTTCATTAAACTTGTTTTTTAAGATTCAGTATTGTGCTGTACATATCTGAAGTTTATCACTTTTAGTGGTTTTATATTTTCTGTACAAATACACCACACTTTTACTTTTTCACTCTCCTGATAGTGTGCATATGGGCTGAGGCCAATCTTTTTCATATATTTTTATTGTAATTAATAGAAGGATTACATTATATTCAGCAGCTAGAAGGTGCATTACTTCACATACATTGATACCCTTTCTCATGTCATGATACCCCCTTCCCTCCCCCCTCCACCGCTCATCGTGTTTTCCCCCTTCCCTATCCAAATTCAAATAACCAATCAAGCATATATACAATATATCAGATAACAAAGTGAAATACTGCAAAAATATGAGATAACCAAGGGACAGCAAAAGAGATGAGAGATAACATAGTACATTAAGGACAACATCACTCCTATGGCTTTTGTTTCTATATCCTAGAGGTCCTTTCATTTAACGTCATACTATATGGCCTTATGTATCTAGGTTCTGTTCTATTTTAAATTTCTGTCTAATAATTAGGACAAATGAGGGAAACTATTGAGCCTATGTTCCTTTGAGTCTGGCTTACTTCACTTAATATGGTTTTTTCTAAGTCTTTCCATTTCCTTACAAATGGGTGGATGTCATTCTGACAGCAGCATAGAATTCCATTGTGTATAAATACCACATCTTGTTGATCCAGTCATCAACTGAGGGACATCTGGGTTGGTTCCATATCTTTGCTATGGTAAATAGTGCTGCAATGAATATCGTTGTTCTAGTGAATTTAGTATATCCTTGTTTCTGGACGATTGGGTAAATGGCTGAGGCCAATCTTATTTGCTGTAAATGATACTACTACAATTTCTGGAAGCATCCTTTTTTATTGTAATTAATAAAAGGGTTACATGATATTTGCCAGATAAAAGGTGCATTAATTCACATATATTGATACCCTTTCACGTGTCTTGGTCCCCATTACCCTCCCCTCCACCCCCCCGTCTTGGTTTTCCCCCCTTCCGTATCCAATTTCAAATAACCAAATACAAATAAATCCAATATATCAGATAACAAAGTGAGATACTGTAACAATATGAGATAACCTAGGGACAGCAAAAGAGATGAAAGATAACATAGTACATTAAGGACAACAATCATTCATTATATGGCTTTTGTTTCAATAAAACTAATCTCCAAAGTAACAACTATCCCATTAAAAAATGGGCCAAAGACTTAAAGAGAGTCTTCTCTGAAGAAGAAACAAAAATGGCCTATAGACACATGAAGAAATGCTCAACATCTCTGGTCATAAAAGAAATGCAAATCAAAACAACTCTTAAGATTCCACCTCATTCCAGTTAGAATGGCCAGGATCAGGAAAATGAATAACAACAGATGCTGGAGGGGATGTGGCCAGGAGGGATCACTACTACACTGTTGGTGGGAGTGCAAACTGGTTCAACCACTATGGAAAGCAGTATGGCAGTGCCTCAAAAAGCTAAACATAGAGCTCCCCTATGACCCAGCAATTCCACTACTTGGCATTTACCCAACCATCCATAAACTAGGGCATACTAAATCCACTAGCACAACAATGTTCATTGCAGCATTATTCACCATAGCAAAAATATGGAACCAACCTAGATATCCCTCAGTTGATGAGTGGATCAACAAGTTGTGGTATTTGTACACAATGGAATTCTATGCTGCTGTCAGAAAAAACAACATCGCCCCATTTGTTAGGAAATGGAAAGTATTAGAAAAAATCATATTAAGTGAAGTAAGCCAGACTCAAAAGGAACTTAGGCTCATTGGTTTCCCTCATTTGTCCTAATCAGTAGAAACCTTGGGCTCTACTAGCAGAGATCTGCAATAGAGCAAACCTTGATACATAAGGCCATTTAGTATGAAGCTAATTGTAAGCATCCTTTTGCAGGTGCATATTATATAGTCACTTAGGATTTTCCTTAATTTTCATTTGTTGTAGTACACCCAGTGCATTATTTCTCACATCATGGAATCTAAGCACAAAATAGTTCATCTTAGTGGGGGTGACTCTTATAACCCATAAATGGTTCTTAGACCTTCATGCCTTTACATACAGCATACATCAAGGTATTACTAAGGTTCCAGGGGTTTAATTCTTTTTTTTTTTTTTTGGCCAGTTCTGAGGCTTGAACTCAGGGACTGGGCACTATCCTTGGGCTTTCTAAAGGTTAGCACTCTACCAATTGAGCCACAGCACCTCTTCTGGCTTTTTCTGTGTATGTGGTACTGAAGAATTAAATCCAGGGCTTCATGCATGCTAGGCAAGCACTCTACCACTACACCACATTCCCAGCCCTCAGCACAAGAATTTTACTGCATATAGATGATGGCAGTGTTGTCTGATGAAATGTCAGCATTGTCATTTTGGCAAAGGATTCTAGTCTTAAATGTATGTATATGTGTTGGTGGATTATGGCCTGTGATCTTAGCTACTCAGAAGGTTGAGATCTGAGGATCACGGTTCAGAGCCAGCTCCGTCAGGAAAGTCTGTGAGACTCTTGTCTCCAATTAACCACCTACAAACTGAAGTGGAGCTCTATGGCCCAAAGTAGAAGAGTGAGTGCTTTGAGCAGATAGCTCAGTGGGTCTATATTCCTAGCTACTCAGGAGGCTGAGATCTGAGGACTGGGGTTCAAAGCCAGCCCAGGCACTAAAGTCCATGAGACTTTTATCTCTAATTAATCACCAAAAAACAAGAAGTGACGCTGTGGTTCAAGGGGGGTGGGGTGAGCCTTGAGCTGAAGAGCTCAGGGACAACACAATGCCCAAGAGTTCAAGCCCTACAACTGACAAATTTTTAATAGAAAAAGCTCAGTGGCTGAACTGAAGTCCCACAACTGAAAAAAAAAAACGATATTCAATTAACAAATACATGTTTTGGGAATAATATATCAAGTATCAAGTATCATTACATATTAAATAATATTTTTATGTTCATCCAGCAGCTTGAACTGAGGACCTGGGCAGCAACCCTGCAGTTTTGGTTTTTTTTTTTTTTTTGTAGTTTTTTGATCAAGATTAGTGGTCTAACATTTGAGTCCCAGCTCCAGTCCTGGCTTTTTAGCCATTAATTAGAGAAAAGAGTTCCACAGACTTTCTTACCCGGGCCTGGCTAGGATTTTAGTCTTGGACACCAGCACTTGAAAGGATTATTTACTTAGAAGTCTCCTAGCCTGTTGTTAATAACAATTGATTTTCACATAGATGTCACTTTCTTTTTGTAGGATTGTAGATTTAAGACAGAATCTTGTATGTACTAGGTCAGACATTTACTACTTAAGTCACAGTCTTGGGGCTTGAACTCAAGGCCTGAGCATTGAGCACTGTCCTTGGACTCTCAAGGCTAGAGCCCTGCCACTTGAGCCATAGCACTACTTCCAGTTTTTTCTAGTTATGTGGTACCGAGGAATCAAACCTGAGTCTTTGTGTATGCTTTCATGCTAGATAAACAGTCTACCACTAAGCCAAACTCCCAGCCCCATCTCTATAGGTTTGGGTTTTTTTTTTTTTGCAAGTCCTGGGCCTTGAACTCAGGGCCTGGGCACTGTCCTTGGCTTTCTCAAGACTAGAGCTCTACCTCTTGAGCAACAGCACCATTTCTGGCTTTTTTGTTTTTGCTATGTATGTGGTACTGAGGAATTTAACCCGGGTCTATATTGATCCATATTGAGTAGTTTTAATAGAAGATACTCTTTTACATAGAATTTAAGTGTTAAATTAAAATTAAAGCTTAGCTGGTATGGATGGCTCCTTCCTATAATGCTAGCTACTTAGGAGGCCGGGATATAAGGGTTATGGGTGGAAGACAGCACACAAGACTCCTATCTACAATTAACTAGCAAATAGCAGGAAGTGAAAATATGACTCAAGTTGTAGATGACTCCCTTTGAGTAAAAGGCAGGTGAGAGTATGCAGACCTTATTGGGTTTAAGCCCCAGTACGGGCACCAAAACAAACCAACAAAATAAGCAAACAAAAATAAAGATTATATTTTCTTCTTTTATTTATGACATTTAAGAAGCAGAAACTATAATTTTCTTTTTTTTTTTTTGCCAGTCCTGGGCTTGAGCTCAGGGCCTGAGCACTGTCCTTGGACTTTCTCAAGGCTAGAGCTCTACCACTTGAGCCTCAGCACCACTTCCAGCTTTTTTCTATATATGTGGTACCAAGGAATCGAACCCGGGTCTTTGTGCTTGCTAGGCAAGCACTTTAACCACTAGGCCAAACTCCTGGCCGAAACTATAATTTTCTAATTAGAAAACATATCTATGTCTCAGGTAGAAATAGGATGCTTTTTCTACCAAACACATGTTGACAACACTTATTGTGCTAATTTAGGATTTTCTGCTCATACCAATCTCTTCTTCCAGATGCTCATCTGAAAAAGCTCATCTATAAATGCTCATCTGTAAATCTTTGCCATTGTTTTACCCTCTGTGGGCTCAGTGCAAGGATTATTAATGTGCTTTGTTTCCACCCAAATAAGCAAGTAAATAAACATGACGGTGTATTATAATTTGACAATACTTTATTTCAAGAATCTTTACACACTTGAAATATTATTGTTGACAGATGGTCACAAGACTTTCCACTAGAGTACAGACTGGAAATTTGTGGCCTTCAGGTATTGCATTCAGGTATCTCTGAGTAGTTGTTTGATCATATTGTGCTCTGTAGACACAGGCTCCAAGCCCCCATAAAACCACTCTCAATTAGTAATAACTTCTTTGTTAAATCAGAGGCTTTTTCTCCCCTGATTTCAGGTAGATGCACTGAGATTACGATTGGAAGAGAAAGAATCTTTCCTGAACAAAAAAACAAAGCAACTACAGGACCTCACAGAAGAGAAAGGGACCCTGGCTGGAGAGATTCGTGACATGAAAGATATGCTAGAAGTGAAGGAAAGAAAAATCAACGTTCTTCAGAAAAAGGTGAGTGATTGACATACCCTTTTAGAACTGGTGTCACCCAACAAAATATATCATCATTAAAAAAAATTTGCACACATGGAAAATAATTTCTTAAGTGTTTAAATTAGGAAATATATGCATTTATCTACTACTCTTTAGTGTGTTAATATTTGTATTATATAATGTTTGCATTAGCTCGTGGATTTATTTGATTACCAAAAATCTAAGTATAGGTGATTTTTTAAAAATTGACAGATTTTTTTACACTCAGATGTAATTCTAATATGATAGAGATGAACATGAGCTGAGTGTTCTTAGCTTATACTAGGCCCTTTGTTCAGTTCATAGCACTAGAAAATTAAAGAATTTTTTAAAAGCCTAAAAGGTTATTTTAATTTTTCTTTTTTCCTTATTGTGAATTGAATAATATATTTTACTGGTCTTTAGGTATATTTTAGAAACTTCAAAAACTTCTGGCTTCTCTGGTTATACAGGGGAGATTTTATTACACTTTTATTCGTCTGGATTCTGTATTCCAATGAATTTTATATCCATCACTCTAGACATGTTCTATAATTGCATAAACTTAGGTAGGCCTGGTACATTCCCACTACAGTAACAAAGTCTTCAAGACTGAATAATATATGAAAAACAAAATTTACTTTCTCATGATTCTTGGGGTTGGGAATTCCCATGTCAAGGTGCAGGCAAGGTTGTTGTCTGACCAGAGCCTTCTTCCTGCTTTCAAGATGGAGCCTTGACTCTACTCTGCATTCTCTCAGGGCGACAATGTTGATGGATGCCTAGTTTCTGTAACCCTTTTATAAGGCTGCTAATTCTGTGCAGTTGGACTTGGATTTTATGACTTAAGAGATCTAATCTTAATTCTATCACATTGGCTGCTAAGTTTCAACATATGAATTTTGAGATTAACATTCAGGCCATACCAATGACCAAACCCCATGTAGACTTTTTTTATGTGGTGGGGAATAATGTTTTATCCACATTATTCAACTGCAATCAGCGGAGGGAATGCATAAGATGCTCTAGTGATCCAACAAGATGTTAAACCACATAAAGTCTTCCCCCTTTTATCATCTTTAAGTGACTCATTTATCTATTATAATCTTGAATTTGTAATAGCACCATCATGTGAAAAATTCCCCTTGTCTGTGGTGCTCAGTTTTGGGGAGACTCTAGACTGTCCTGCCTTTTCTTAGGAAAAAGAAATGATGAGCAAGAAAAGAAATAAGTTCAATGGTATCTTATGAAAAGAAAAATATGTTAGAAAGACAGAGCTCTTAGATTGACATTCATTCCCGAATCAGAATGGACACTAGCAGGGGGTGGCAGGACTGGGTCTCCAGAACACTACTGTGGACAGGATGTGGCCTGGCACTGAGTTATTGCTGCCACAAATGGGACTGTCTTCTTTCCTCACCTTCATCATTCGCTTCACTTTTACCACCAACCTCCTAGCTGTCGTCCTACATTTATCTATATGTTTCTTGTAGTCTGGTCTCAACAGAGAAACTGGATAATCCTTTTAAATCAGAACATAATGTATGTCACTTTCTTACCAAAAACTCTCGAGTTATAACCAGCTATATAATCTGTGGGAGACACAGTAAAAATGGAAATGTGAAACGTCTTGTTTAGAATTTGAGAAATTCAGAATAATTTAGCAGAGTATTAAAAGACGCTTGAGGCCAGTGCAGCTGCATGAATCACATGCTATGAGGCTGCTCCATCTCCTTGGTTTCCATTTCACTACACTGATGATAGAAGACCCATATTATCCTGCATGATCATCTCTTGATGTCTGTCTCTTGTCCCTTTACTCATTTCACACTGGCCAGTATAGCCTGTGAGTTCTTGCAGAAACATCAGGTGTGTCCTCTTGGCATGTGACTTTGCTCATCTCTGTAGGAACACTCATCCTGGACTTCCACTGCCTAGTTTGCTAGCCAGGGGCCTTAAATTCTTCATTTGTACTCAATGTGAGGTTCATACCAAATTCTGAAGATACCATGAAAAGTAGAATGTGAATGATGCCAGTAAGTTTTCTGTTAAAAATAAATGAAAAATTTTGGAACATATCAGGTAAATATATTTGGAGATTATGTTTTCAAATATATTTTGCATTATATGTGTGTGAATATACCTCCTTTTACTTTTTAAATGTTATTAGTAGAGTGATAAATTACCTATGTTACCTATGTACCATTATGTTCTGGTTATGCTTCCAAATTTATGCTTTAAATATCCATATGGCTAATATTTTTCTACCTTTTGGATATCTGCTCAAATTACCTGCACAGACATATATAAAATAGCATTGCCACATTCATACTTTGTGTTTTCCCATACCACTTTATTTTCCCAAATAGACATGTCACTTTGTGGCAAATATATGTATATTTAAATTTCTTCATATTACTGGCATGTTACTAAAATAGTAAGCTTTATTACTGTTTTCTATTTCTTAGACCTTTGGTGCCTAGAAAGTATACTTGGCTCAGTAAATATTTAGTGAACGAATGGCTGAATGAACTTTCTCTAGGGTTAAAGTCTTGAGTAGGTGCATTAGATTGGTCAAAATTGGGTCACACACTGCCTTCTATTCTGAGAAAAGCATTCCTGCTCTTTCAAGGACAGAGATACTTGTTGGCTATGGATAATTTCTATGAAGTTATCAATAAATTCCCAATATGTAGACCACTCCCTCTCATCTATGTACCTATATTTTCATAAATAAGTTCTCATGTCTTTTCTAACTCAGAGAGACAACAAATAACGTGATAGGACATTTGTTATTAATTATTAATCCCAGAAATCAAGGAATATTTAGGCTAATGTTTTTCTTGCCCAAATTCATAAGACCTAGAGACAATTTTTTTGTCTTTGAGCAAAGAGAAAAAATTCTTTAATGTAAATTATATGAAAATATTTATTTTCTCTCAGTTTTTTGGTGACAGGGAAAATAAGAATGAAGTGTAAAAGTGAATTGGGAATTGGGAAATAATATTCCAGTGACTTATTTGCTAAGAGTTGGTATTAAATGCTCTTAATTCTGTGTGTGTGTGTGTGTGTGTGTGTGTGTGTGTGTGTGTGTGTTTGTGTGTGTGTGTGTTGTTCCTGGGGTTTGAACTCAGGGCCTGAGCACTCTCTCTGAATGTAGAAATAATGCAGAAGACATTGTTTTTGGAGCTGGAGATGCCTTGAAATTTTGACTGTGTTCAGCAGACTTGACTGTTGTAAGCCACGATTGAATTGGAATAGCAATAGCTTTGGGTTAGAATGTGTAGTCCTGAAGGAATAATAAACATATGTCAGTGTTAGTGTTGTAATATTACTTCCATGGAAACTCACACTGTGTTTCAATGCCAGTAAAGCTGGATATGCTCCTTTGCTGGTCTCATTCAACTTGGTAAAGTTGGTCTTGCACATCAGATCTGTCAAGTTTGCCTTTGGAATCGTGGCTTTCAGAAGTCCTGTGTGCTATGTGGGCCATGAAGACCTGCCTAAACACAGTGCTTAGATGTTTTGTCACTTGAGGACAATAGAGAACTCCAGGTGACAGAAAAACTCTGATAAACCTTTTGTAGGAAGAAAAATCACCCAAATGCACTTCTGTCCCTGATATCATATTCTTGGGTCCACTCCATAATGCCAAGTTATGGAATATTTTAGGTAAGGGTCAAAATTGTAAATGTATAGTAAGTATTTAGTGGAATTTCCTTTTCCAAATGCAATACAAAATTCAGGTGAATAGTAGTTTTCATGTTGTGGTTGTAGCATTCTTTTCTCAAACTCGAATAAAACTTCAGCTGATGAAGTGCTACTTGACTATTGAGTTTCTGTAGGAAATATCATAAAACCTTGATGACATTGTACATTTGGAAAGTGTATAATGCCCAAGATTTTAGGACATGGTAACATTGTTTAAAGCAGATCAAATTCAGACTTATATGCAGCTCATATATTCTTGAAGTATAAGCTTGCCACCCAAGAATTTTTTAAAAGCCATTAAAATTGAGCAAAAATTCCATGTCCATTTCAATTCTAAGTTTCAGTTCCTTGTGCAATGCAAATTTGTAGAGCAAAAGTACTTTATTTTGGGGGGGGGTAGAAAAACAGATGGAAATTTCTCTGTAAACTAAGTTCACTGGCTATTTACTTTGTGAATTGCCCTTTAAGATAGAAAAGGTAGGGAGTTGGCTTCTGGGATGTATATGTAGAATATATATAGGCAGAATAAAGATATTAATATATATAGTATATGTACTATATACTATAGTATTATAGCATATAACACATGTTATATATAGTATATATAATAAATATATTAATATACTAATATATATTAGTATCTTTATTCTACCCATCTGGAGTTATAGCGGTGAAATTCTGTATCATGATTAAGTTAGCAAGGATGTTTTTGAGGCATAGTTATTAGCATACTGACTTTTTCTTAAGACTTATTTTAAAAAGTAATACATTATAAGATGGCCTGCAGAACATTTGCGATTTCCACAGTAGTGTACAGTAGAAGTAAATTATGGAAGACGTCTTATTCATGTTCTGTCTCTACGTTTAAATATCTAGTTTAGCTCTTATACTTGTTATTGGCAAACCTCTTAATTCTCTAATCATATTCACTTTGCATTTATTGAGTGCTTCCTATGAATTTGTCAGTCACTTCTCCAGGTTCTCAAATTTCTTTTATTATTATTATCTTTTCCTTTTTTATAAAAATTTCATGGAGAAATAAGATATTCTCCAGTCCCCATGAGGTAAGCAATCTTCTTATAGAAAAAGAGACACATAATCCCATATATAAATACAGTCGAGAACAACTTATGGCATGTGTGTGGGGTGGGTTCATGCAGCAGGAGTTCCTTTAGACTACCTGAAACAAAAGGGAATTTATTGTAAAAAAAATTATTCAGAGCTCCAATAGCTGCTCTTTAGAACAAGATTGAGAATTTGGATAGCTTGAAGAGGCTAGGAAAAAGCAGATGCCATTGGGACTGTCTGGTCAGATACCTCTGCTGTTGTTGGCTGCCCTCTCAACATCTCTCTCTCCTTAATAAGAATTCAAGGGGCCCGGAGTGTGGCCTAGTGGTAGAGTGCTTGCCTAGCATGAACAAAGCCCTAAATTTGATTCCTTGGTACATACACAAGAAAAGACAGAAGTATTGCTATGGCTGAAGTGCCACTGTGCTAGACCTGAGCAAAAGTGCTCAAGGACAGTGCCCAGGACCTGAGTTCAAGCCCCAGGACTGGCAAAAAAAAAAAAAGAAAGAAAGACGGGCTGGAAGTTTGGCCTAGTGGTTAAAGTGCTTGCCTAGCATGCATGAAGACCCGGGTTCAATCCCTCGGTGCCACATACATAGAAAAAAGCCAGAAGTGGTGCTGAGCCTCAAGTGGTAGAGCTCTAGCCTTGAGAAAGTCCAAGGACAGTGCTCAGGCCCTGAGCTCAAGCCCAGGACTGGCAAAAAAAAAAAGAAAAGAAAAGAAAAAGAAAGAAAGAAAGAAAGAAAGAAAGAAAGAAAGAAAGAAAGAAAGAAAGACAAACTGAATTTAAGGCCTTGGGATTGAGCTTCTTGTTTCTTGTAGGATCCTTCCCCCAAAGGACTGTGGGAATTGTGCCTTCAAACTTTACACTTGGCTTTTGTCTTCAGTTTTTGTGTCACTGGGGAAAGTTTTTGCGATTGCTGCAGCCTAACAAGGGTTTTTATTTCTTGGCTCAGTTCAGAATTATGTATTCTTTTGTGAATAATGTCTTCCCTCACAGTTCTCATACCTGTAATTGTCCCAACCACGATCATCAAAGTACCTTCAGCTCCTTCCAAATCTTGGCATGTACTGGTGCTTAATCAAAATGAACTCAGCCAACTTTCAATGGATGAGAACTCTGGAGAAGAGAAATTGCTTTGAGATCTACTTCTAACCCCCAAATATAGTTAGTTACGTGAAGAGTCATTTGTCCCAGTGGAATGTCAGTTTCACTCACTGTTTCCAGTACTGTGTGTTCTGTGTAGGCTATTAAGATGGAACTAGCCCTTGAGTAATAAAAGAAGGAGGAGGAAATGACTATTGCTCTACTCACCCAACACTTCTAGTCTTTGTTCCATTAGTCTGGAAGAGTGAAAAGGCTGAAGGCTTGAGTTAGGTAGTTAACCTCTCCTTTCCTTTCTCTTTTTAATAATTATTTCAAAAAGAAGCAATAAGAAATGTGGTAGATACAGAATACGTGGGACTGCAGCCAGCATGGCATAGAATACCATTTTACAGTAAACTTGTTTTAAAGGAATACTCTAACAATAAAAGGTAAAGATGTAACTGGTATCCTAAATGTTTATTGTTTTCTAGGCTCATTTATACTGTTGTCATTCCATATGGATTAGTGATTCTTTAACTCTACATTAATATTGTGGGTAGAGATTCAGTGTGCAAGCAGTACTTTTTCAGTTGTTATTATTGTATGTGATCTGCCACTGACCAATCAATTCATATGGCGTAGATGACTACATTTTTATTACAAAGCCTGGTTTCTTGAAACATGCATGTTGGAGCCTCATTAATAATCTTGAGGAGGAAGTTGATTCAGGAAGAAAACTCAAAAGCATATGTGGCATATAACAGACAGGTTGAAATCGTTAACTCCTGTATCATTGTGTTTCTAAATATAAAAGAAGGAACACATATTATCTTTAGGAGTAACCCTAATACTTCCAAAGATCATTCAATGAACCTTCTTTGAAATAAGCAATAAAACTCTCCTGAATATGTGAAAAAAAAGAATATTGCCTTGTTACCCAAAGAGAGTGCTTCCCTTTCTCCAGTCCTTATTATGTGTGATATTTCATGCATGATGAAACAAAATTGCTTATTATACATGGTCATTTCTAATAATGGCAATGTATAGGATAATTATCATCCTAAAATTATTCTCCACTGTTGATAGAGCCCTTAGCAGACACTACATTAGAGTTTTCACATTCTTTAGAGTTGGAGTTCTTATAAACTCAGTAGTCTTTAGATGCTATTGTATTCTTCATTTTAAAAATGAGAGTCTAGAGACTGTGTGGATGTAAGTCAGCAGTAGAGTTTTTGCTTAGCATGCATCATGAGCTGCATTTTGTCCTCACATTTGGAAAACAAAATAAACCCCCAGAGTGATATGGTAGAGAAACATTGGTGCTATTCTTGGCCATCATACTATTCTGATGATTTCTCAGCCGAAGCAGTTGGAGAAGCTTCTCCTCTTTGCTCTTGGCTATTCAGCTAAGATCTGACCTGCTTGGTGTAGGCAAGCTTAATCTCAATGTGAAGTCAGGAAGTGGGTGATAGCTCTGGTTTTCCATTCACAGTCAAGGTGGCACTAGGCCTTAGACAGCGTTTTGCAGCTGATGTCATTTTATAACTCTTCTTATCCTTTGGGAAATTTTAGCTTTGGATTCGAATAGTTGCAAGTTTAGCTACAAACATCTAGAGAATATCATGCAGTCCAGGCATGCTGCTAAAACCATACTTTGCCAACAAGTAATCATGCAGAATGTCCAGTTCACAGGAGATCTTTCCTTTCATGTATAGACTATGCTAGTTATCTTTGTTCTGTATGACATTTATTTCTTAAAGTGGATATTATTTATTTAAATAGACACAATACTCCCCTTTGACTGTTATCTCACTTGCTAGGCTTAGCATATTTTTCTATCTTCTCTGGCTTCTGTTTAGGCAGTTGACAGTGAAGACTGTGTTGTGTGGATTGGGGGTTTGTATGTTATGGTAAATAAACATTCTCAAAATACTGCCATTATTAGAATGATTAAAAGTGATCTGACCACATTGCACATTGATCTTTTTTTGGCTAGTCCTGGGCTTGAGCTCAGGGCCTGAGCACTGTCCTTAGACTTTCTCAAGGCTAGAGCTCTACCACTTGAGCCTCAGCACCACTTCTGGCTTTTTTTTTTCTATGTATGTGGTACCGAGGAATTGAACTCGGGTCTTCGTGCATGCTAGGCAAGCACTCTACCACTAGGCCAAACACCCAGCCCCACACTGATCTTTATATCACCTAATTCATATGAGGAGGAATAGTAGAGGAAGCATAAAATAGGCACAAATTATCTAATTTAGACAAAGCAGATATGGGGCACCCAGAAGGCACCTCCCACTGTAAATTTTTATGGCTAATCCCCAGCATTCCAGTGACTTTTTAACACTAACCTTTATTATCAGATAAAATTTGAACTTTATTCTACCTATCTCTGGGTTCAAAATAATTTTGACATTCACATTAAATCTGAATTCATATGTATCTTTCAGTTATTGGTAGTGGTGTTGGTACTGGAGTTTGAACTCATCTTGCTAGGCATTCTAGTGTTAAGCCACAGCTCCAGCCTTTTTTGTGCTGTTAATTTTGAGATAGGGTCTAACTTCTTTTGTAGTTGCTGGCCTAGAATGTGATCTACCTATTTGACGCTTGCCCTCATAGATGGAATGAAGGGGAGCTGAGGGAACCAATATGTACCACTTCTTTTGTTGAAGAGGCATGCAGACTTTGCTGCTATATCTAGGAAGAATGCCCCTCTATGTAGGCACACACCACTGATTGGTTGAGAGGAGGACTCTCAAACTTTTCTGCTTGGGTTTGCCTTGAGCTATGATTTTCCCAATAACCAGCTTTCTATCTAGGAGTACTGGTATGAGCCACCACTCCCTGTGATTTTTTTCATAAAATTATTTTTACATTAGGGGCTGAATATAGACTTAGCTAATACGCACTGCTTTGATCTGGCAAGTTTAAGAAGTTTGTGTAGGTCACTGTGATGTGCCAGGTTTTTTTTTTGAATAATTTCATTCTTGGTCTAGGGAAATAAATGTGTTCTGTTCTAGTTTGGATTTGTAATGTCTCCCACAAGGCTTATTTATTGTCATCTGATTGTGCATAGTTGTAGAAAATGGGCCAATCGAGATGTTCCTTCAGAGCATCTATTTTTCCCTGTCCTTTTCTGATCTCTTTTTTTCCCTGGCTTCCATGGAGTGAGCAGCTCTGCTCCATTGCAATTTTCCTGCCTTCCATCTCAGAAACAGTGGTCCAATTGCCCATTAGATGAAATCTCTCCAACCATAAGCCAGTAAAGTATGATTCCTTTAAATCATTTCTTTCACATGTTTTGTCACAGTGACATAGCATCAGAGACCTTGGACACTATTGACTTATATTGGCCAGATTGCATCCCTCCCTCTCCCCTTCTTCCCTCTCTTCCTACTTCCCTTCTTTTCTCTTTCCCTCCTTCTTTTTTATCCAGCCATCAAATACTTAGCATCTGTAATAAGATGGGTGTTCTGCAGATGTAGATACTATGGCTCTGTATGCTATTAAGGTGGAATGTCTGCCCCCTAGATGCTCAGATTTATGGGAGAAGCTACTAAACAGGTTTTCAGTGTGGTGTATAATGTGCACACTACTCTCCAGGTACACAAGTACACTCAGAGTGCATGAAGGGCATCTCACTTTGCAATGGGGAGAGGATGGACAAGCAGGACTTCCTAAAGAAGGTGATGACCAGCTATTATCCAGTTAATGACATCAAGAATACCATCTGCCAGAGTTTGACAGGAAAGGGAAGTACAGTGTGCTTGGTGGAAAATAGAAGTAGTTTAATAAAGCTAGACCACATTTCTTGCCCAGTTAAGGAAACAGATTACACAGAGAGAACCTTTTTCTGTGTGTGTGTGTGTGTGTGTGTGTGTGTGTGTGTGTGTGTGTGTTCTAGCAACCAAGCATATTATATAATTAGAGTTTGAAAGACAGTTTGACTTCCTTATTGCAAATGTCTCCCTCAGTCTCTTGTGATTTGCAAGTGGCAATAACAATTATTTGTGTTATTTCAAAATGTAGTTCAGGGCCAAATCGTGCTGAGAACAGATTCTCATTCAATGAGAGAGCTGATTTCAAGCCAGAGGAGGCAAATTCTCCTTTAAGTAAATATTTGGTGCTTGGTTAAGACCTTGTATTCTTATACTCAATTTACTAGCATGGATTTCCTTTAAAGGTTTGTTTATAATCACCTGTTAAAATCTTTGTAGATTTAAAATGAAAATACCTAGCATGCCTTGGCTGTAGCAGCTACCCAAATGGTCACAGGCATCTTGACACACCTGTCCATCTCAGCTGCCAGCTGTTGCATATAGTTTTGTGATATGGGATTAGACATAGCTGAGTCTTTACATATTTCCGTCTGGAGATGATTCCATGTCTTCCCACATGTTCCCCAGGCCATTTGATTTAAATCAGTTTTATTTATGTGGGAACAATTTTTTGTCTGCCTTTTTCATTTATCTGTGTTTGACAATAGATTCTATTGTGTTGTACAGAGTTTAGACATAGCTATATTAGCTATATTAGTATTTATCATGTTATTTTGAAAGCAAAGTCCACAATTGAAAACTTTTTAAGTACGTATTTTAGTTTCTCTGAAAGTAAATGTGAAGTTGGAATAATGTGTTCTTGGGGCATATAACTCCACAATGATTGTGGCTAATGTGTAGCTTTCTGCTGTTCTGATACTGGAATCTCATTCTCAGTATTTTTTGCTTCATACTTACTTGATTATACAACTGTGGCAAACCAAATGATAAGACTACCTTAAGCAGATAATTTTCACAGAACATTAATTCCAAAGTAATGACAGAATATATGTCATTTTGGGATTTCATAATGTTTTATTGCATCTCTTTTTGAGATTGCTGATTTTTAAGCAAAACAGCAATAGTGCCAAAATGCAATCAGTCCTTGCCTAATATAATTATAACTGATAAAAATAATTTCTACTTCTAAGAAAAGCCATGTGGTAGGTAATTCTGAATTGGGCTTTAAGATATCATATTTCTGTGGTATACAGATCTTAAATAATATCAGAGACTATAAATACAATGCATTCTTTTGCACTGGTGTTAATTTTATATGGCACAGATGATTTTAAAGAAAGGAGATTGAGTGGGCTTGATGTAATCACAGGAGCTCTTTGATATTCTCCCAAGGTCAGACACTGGGAAGTCAGATTGCAAAAGATATGTAGCACTGATGTGAAAATGGAGGGGTCATAGGACAAGGACTATGGAGAATCCCTTAGGCTATGAAAGGTTTGGGATGACTACTAACAAGCAGCAAGCATCTCCGCCCTAAAACCACACTCAAAGAATGCCAATGAGAAGAAGCCTGGTAGTAAATTTTCCTAGGGCTTACAGACAAAGATGCTTACCTTAGCAGTGGTATCAACCTTGTAATATCTTTAGTAGAGGCCCTCGTAACTTCTGAACTATGACTTGACAAATGGATGTTTTTTAAGTCACTAAAACTGGTTGTATTTTGTTACATTATGTAGAAAACTGATATAAATATATGCTGAAATCTCTAGCTAATAGCTATCAGGCCTTTCAGAAATTCAGGGGCAAGTTAATAGGAAAACACAGATTACTGATATAAAAAAACATTGTTTTATTGAAGTAGCACTGACTATAAATGTGACAAAAGTCATTTTCAGATATCTTCCTGACTGCTCAAGTTGGAAATTATGGAAGTGTTGAGGTTTTATAATTTTAGAGAGATTCATATTATTGTAAAATATGTAGTTATGAATATGCTTTCTTACACTTGTTTTTGCCATTCCTGGGGCTTGAACTCAGGGCCTGAGCACTGTCCTTGGGATTTCTCAAGGCCAGAGCTCTACTACTTGAGCCACCACTTCCAGCTTTTCTTTTTTCTACGCCAACTCTCGGCCCAACTCCCAATTCCCTCTTATACTTTTAAGATTATACTATTGCGTATCAAACAACTAAAATTTCCTAAAATGTGCTATTATAAGTTTATATCTGTTTTCCTGGTAAACCTTGAGTAAGGTCAAGGCAGTTACAAGGTCTTATTCATCTTTTTATTCCTAGTGACCAGCATGGAGTGTGGCATGTTTTAGGTGCCTAATAAAATGTTGGTTGGAAAACTGAAATGGATTGGAATGAATAAACAAACCAGTGCAAAGTTCTGGTTACAAGTGGAGTGAGTAAACAAATAGGAATGGCTGTGTTCCAATAAAACTTTATTTACAAAGCAGCCAGATTGGCCCATGGGCTGTAATTTGCTGAATTCTGGTATAGAACACAAGTTATTCTAGCCTGTAGGCAATTTTCACATATAGCCACCTTCATGGCAAGTAAGAAAGTTTTATTTTTAATGTGTTCTAAATATTGAGTGGAGGTGAACAAGATGTGCTTCTTTTTTAACCATATTTACTGTTTACCTCAGACATTCCTTCTGGTGCAATGGGAAGTAAGTCATTCATTCCCAAGGGTGAGGTCTTCCCTCATTTCTGTTGCATTCTGTACCTTTTTGTGAGTAAAGCCTGAATGAAGCAAAGCTAAGCAAACAGGATGTACTCGAATGAATAGTACCCATTGACTTGGAGTGGAGATAGTTCTTTCTTTAGTGTTAAAATATGAAAGTAAATTCTTTAGGCCACATATGATACCCTGACTTATAAAAGCTTATAAAGGGTGGCATACACACACTGGGGCTCTCTCTAAGTTATGAATGTTTATGGACTTATGAACAGCTGGAGGCATAGTCAGGGGCAGCCAGGTGGAAAGGTAGGAAAATAGTGAAGCAAAGATTCACATTGGTAGCATTTTCTTAGAGCTCACAAGGGAGCAGTCTGTGGGACCTGTTTGCTGTACAGACACAACATCTTTGGTAGCTGAGGAGAAACAACTGTGAAGTGCTTTACCAATGTTCCCTAAGCTATTCATTCTAACTACAAGAAGAAATATGTGGGCATTGATTTAACCACAGACATATTTATACACAACTTTTTTTTTTTTTACAAAAATCTATTTGTTTTTCTGATCAATAAAAACATACCAGAGGAACATAAACTCAGTGATGGTATATTCATCCATTGAAAGTCAATCAATAGAAATGATATTATGGAATGACATAGAGGATATTCAGATTGTTTTGTTAGGTTATATAAACTGTTTACCATATATGTACAGAAATGTATAAAAGAATGTTTTCATACTTTTACCACTTTAAATTTTATTCTGTTGTAAAGTTGATATACAGAAAGGTTACAGTTATATATGGAAGGCAGTGAGTACATTTCTTGGTAGACACTGCTACATCCTCTCTTATTTTCTTCTACTTTCCCTCCTCTCCCATCCATCCCCACTCAAGCTGTAAAGTTCATTTCCAACATAGTATGTTGTAAATATCCTTGCTGCAATGGTTCCTCCTTTGTCTTTTGTTTCACCATTTTGTTACTTCCCTTCCTTTCCCCAAATCAGATAAATGCAAATACAAGACATAGGTCACCCGAATTAAAAACAATGTCAGAGGATAAATCAAAGGAAAAAAGAAAGAAAGAATTAAGAAATAACTTCACACAATACATTAAAAAACCTCTTGTTTCTGTATCTTGGGGGTTCATTTTATATATTTACAGGGTAATTAGTTTATTAAGAGCGTAGACAGTGATTGAATGGCGTAGCTCTACATTGCAGTGCTCTCTCAGGCCTTTTAATCTTTTCTTATATATTAGTCACCTTTCAGTTGCTGTGACAAAATACCTGAGAAAATAAAAAGAAGGTTTATTTTTGTGCACAGTTTCTGAGGTTTCAGTTCAGGTTTTGTTCCTGTGTTGTGGTAGGACATCAGGGTAACAGGATTGTGGGGTGGAGGAGTCTGTTCACTTCCTAGCAGCTAGGAATTGGTGGGTAGAGGATAGAAGGCTGGAGACAAAATATACCCTTCCAGGGCCTATGCCCAGTGACCTGTTTCTTCCAGCTAGGCTCCACTTCATTAGGTTGTACTTCCTCCCAGTAGCACTCAAGTTGGTAACCAATTCTTTAACAGATGGCCTTTTAAGTGATATTTCAGGAGTGAACCTTAACTGGCCAGTTAATGGCATATCCTATATTTCAGTTTCCCTGTCTTTAAGATGGGGAGAGGCTCATATTTAACACTCAATTTCAGCTTTTCTCAATATAGAAGGTATTTGAGAAATTCTTGTAGAGTGAAATACTCATTGCTAGTTCCAAATTATTATTTTATACTCAAAGTGAGAATTTAAATTCTAAATTCATCAGCTCTTTCAAAGATCTTGGAAAAAATTGGAATTACTTTCTAAAAGTCATTTACAAATAATAAAATTTACTGCATGCGGTATACAGTTTTAATAAAATCACTGGACTATGTGAGGCCCTGCACATATCATATGGCACAGCTCTGTCACCTCAGAAACCTTCCTGTGCTTTCCTGACAATGATCAGCCTCCTTTTTTTCTCCCCAGCCCCCAGTCTCTAGAAACCACTGGTTTATTCCCCATCCTATGTTTTTGCCCTTTTCAACATTTCATAGAAACAGGAGTCCTCCAGTATATATTGTTTTGTGTACGGCTTCTTTTGTTAAGCATCAGATATTTGAAATTCATCCGTGTTCAGCCTTTATCAATAATTGATTCTGGAAACTAGGCTTCTAAAGGTAACCCTGAGAATAACCTGGTTATCTATGCAAATGTCCATTACCACACCAGTCTTTCATCCCTGAAGTTGTCACACAGCCAGAGTTGTGAACTTGTAGAATGATAGCACCAAAACAGACTTTAGCTCCAGCCTCTTCTGAGAGCCAGATGTCAAAATGTCAAATGTATGAGCTCCAGTCTGAGCTCAAAACCCAGAACCTTTGATGCTAACATTGCAGTTATTTTAGAAGTCAGTTTAGGGTAAACAATGCAGGCCTTGAAGGAAAGAAAGAGACATGCAAGACTTGGTGTGTGTGTGTGTGTGTGTGTGTGTGTGTGTGTGTGTGTGTGTGTGTGTAAATACATGTAATAAACTACATTGTTTTGAAATGGTAGGACAAAACTGAAAAGGAAAAGAAACTAGAACCTTTTATAGTTAGAACAAAAAGAAGGGATGCCTTGTCATTATTATAATTTACGATAGGGATGAGTTTTCCCAGTAAATAGTGGATAGTGTGTATTGAAGCCAGTTGCTACATAGATAACAGCTCTCATTCCTGGAGCAATGAAGGAAAATTGGCATAAGTCTTTAAATGTGTAGTTTGGCCTGATGAGTATCAGACAATGCAAAAGTTGTAGAGGTGTAGGCAGATTTGCCTTGAACCTTAAACAACGACGAATACTTCTACTATTTGTTATTTATCTTTTTCATCTTTTTGTCCTAAAGGAATAGTGCTTTAAAAATCATTGTTTTGCTAAATACTGTTTTATATGTTTAAATGCATGTAATATTTGGACATGGAAACCAGAGTATTTTTCTTTGTTGCTGTTTATGTTTTCTTTTCTTTTTATCTTGTTTGATCATTTATTTGTCTTTGGGAGGCTAAGGATGGCACAGAAATGGTGAAAGAAATGGTGAATAAATGTGGCATGGTTCTCATTAGACACTAAGTTGAAAATGAACTATAGAAATTGTGGTTGAGGATAGGAGAGAAAACCTTGGACAACAAGGGTAAGTGTGACATTATTCAAAAAGAAATGTACTCTTTATCTCACTTATGTAACTGTAACCCCTCTGTACATCATCTTTTACATTAGCAATAAATAATAATAATAAATCACTATGGAAGAAGGAACGCCAAATCAATATCCAACAATTAATACTTTTCATACTGATAGATTACTTGTAGTTTTTGTATAAGGGAAGACAGCATTTAAACCTTAGTTTTTGCATAAATAAATTATAGACACTTTAACTGTATAAAATTCAAATAAAAATAAGTGTATAACTGAAGTTACTTGTTTAGATTACTTCAAAACAGCATGGCATCTATTAAGGAGTAAGCTTTCTCTCATCTATTTGCTTAAATAACATGGATTCTAATTTCATTATATTTTTGTTAAATAAGTATACTAATGTTCTAAGGGTAAATAAAACCTTTAAAAAACAGTTTACCTGCAGGTACATTTCCTACTTTTAAAAAAGTAACATTAGGGCCGGTAGTTTGGCTTAGTGGTAGAGTGCTTGCCTAGTATGCATGAAGATCCGGGTTCAATTCCTTGGTACCACATACATAGAAAAAAAAAGCTGGAAGTGGTGCTGTGGCTCAGGTGGTAGAGCTCTAGCATTGAGAAATGTCCAAGACAGGGCTCAGGCCCTGAGTTCAAGCCCCAAGACTGGCCAAAAAAAAAAGTAACATTATTGCTTTTTATTTACAAAAATCAAATTAGGGCCAGGTACCAGTAGCTCACACTTGTAATCCTAGTTACTAAGGAGGCTGAGATCTAAGGATTATTGTTTAAAGCCAGTTTGGGCAGTAAAATCTGTGAGACTCATGTCTCCAATTAATCACAAAAAAGCTGGAAGTGGAACTGTGACTTGAGTGATAGAGAACTTGCTTTGAGCAAATAAGCTCAGGAATGGTGACCAACTCCTGCGTTTATGCCCAGGATACACACACACACACACACACACACACACACACACACGAGTTTGGGGGAAATCTCTTTAATTCATATGAAATATTTACCATTTTATTATGTAAGGTAATGGAAATATTTAACTTTAACAAGGGAAATTCAGATTTATGTTTTATAGTATGAAATATAGAAGACAGCCTTTACTTAACAGGAAACACTTATTTTATTCTAATTTAAGTTGGTTATAGTAATGCTTGCTGATTTTCTTCTGCATTACTTTAAACCTGTCCTTTAAAATAGTTTTATAGAAGTTGACTGAATGTCACAGCTACAAAACTTAGTCAAACACCCAACATAATTTATGTATTTGTTCTGTTTACAGTAACTTAACTTAAGCCTCTGGTAAACATGGAAGTTGTCATAAGGAAATGTGTGTTATGTGCCATGTTCAAATCTAAACTTTTGGCAAGTGTTTTTGAAGTGCTGTAATTGTGTCTTTGGTTTGGTATTTCATTTCCATCCATAATTCAAACATTTGTTGTATATTTCTGTATGGTTTGGATATTTTTTTCACTTCACACCACAAGGCTTTATTTAGAATTCTAAGGTAAACATTTTTTTTTCTTCAAATAGTCTCTTTTATTCATCGTGCCCTCATTTCATGAACTTCCTACAGTCAGAAGATGGGACCTAAGCAGACTCGGCTCCGGGTTATGGCAGTTGACAAACTAGTTTGGTTAGATAAATTTCTCTGTTTCAGTGTCATAGCACATCAGCCCATGGAGAGAAGAAGGTAGAAAATCATGTCCACAGTGCTTATAGAATCAGTGATGTGTGATAGGGAAAGAGCGGAAGACACCTCCCCAGGGTTGCACTGAAGCAAGGCCATGAGCATCAATTTTAGCAATTGAAATTGTCTTATAGCTTGTGGGAGGTACTAATTTGCTCCAACATCTTTTGGCAAATGTGTGCAGAGTGTCTGCTTGTTCCTATTGCTATTTATGTGTAGTAGTGTTTGCAGCTAGAGAGCTATCTTTCCGTGCTTGCCTTTTTCAAATGGAGAATAAAGGCTTGAGAATTATAAAAGATGTCAGTAGCAACAAGGAACTTGAATTCCTCAAGATAAAGACTATGGCTTAGGAGATCTGGGCAGGCAAGTTAAGGTTATTGCCCATGCATTATGAATAAATTTATGACACTGCAGAACAAATCATGCCAGGCCATCTTTATCATTTTTTTCCTAGGTGGACGTGCAAGATTAAAGAAAAGAATCCAATAGCAGTAATATCTGGAATTGAGTAAATCATCTAAGTCAGTGTCTCCCCAAATGTTTGGGGGCAGTGAGGACAAGGGTGTGTGGAGGGGGAGGGCCTTAATAAGAACTGGCTCTGAGCACTGTCATGTGGATTCAATTTGGCTGTTGTAATAAATTACAATGGAACAAGGTCCATTGAGACTATGTCGGGATCAATAGAAGGTCAAGATGTAACATCTCCTGCAGTGGTTTGAAAGAATGGATAACACACTTTATTAAGCTTGTCAGACCAGGAGGTTTTAGAACTGTTGTGGTCACCTCCACTGTCATTAACCTGTATGAAGCATCTGTTGGTTATGTGGCACTCTGGCAGTTGATAGTCAGGAGATCAAAATGTATACAGTGGTCCAAATTCTCAACCTGCTTTCAAGTGATAATCACAGGCATAAATACTAGTCACAGGGCCACCATGTACAGCACTGAGCAATTTTCTTGGATGATTTCTTCTAACCTCTTACAAGAACTTTTACTTTCCATTTCACAGATGGAAAACTGATGAACAGAAAATTATTCCAGATATTGCAAGTGGTCAGGAGCAACAATAGTTTGTGCACAGAGGTTAAGGGTTTTGCTCTGAGTGTGTGTGTGTGTGTGTGTGTGTGTCCATATGCATGTGCACGCATATGTATGTTTGCACACATGCACCCACATGCTAATGGAGAAAAATCTATGTTAATTTATAGTTAGATCATTCCTTCAGTGTTTATTCATTTGTTAGATATGTGAAATGAACTTAATAGGCCTCCATATGATGGAGGAGCCAAAAACTCATTCAAACATAGCTTTTTAAAAAGTGACAAGTCATGACTACAGACCAATTAGAAATAAACATGTTAAGGATTTTCTTTAACTCATTAATCAGTGAGGGAATTGGGTAGATTTTATAAGTGGACAGAGAATCTGGAGAATATTTCTAGATCAGAAAACCTGAAATGGATGCCCTTGTACAAATGATTTCTTCTTATTCCAAAGGGAAGCGAAAGTAACTTCTGCTGATTAAGTCAGATTCTCCATATTTGTAAGAAAATAATTATTTCTGGTTACATACATTTGGCTCATGCCTCTAATCCTAGCTACTTAAGATATTGAGATCTGTGAATTACAGTTCAAACCCAGTTATCTCCAATTAATTGTCAAAAAGCCAGAAGTATATGTGTAGCTCAAATGGTAGAGTGGTATGAAAAAGCTAAGGGACAGATCCCAGGTCCTTAATTCAAACTCCCATACTATCAGACACACACAAAAGAATTTATTCCATTGCTATGAAGTATTTATTAAAGTATACAATAGCTCAAAGGTAATGAAAGCCTAGAATCAGATAACCTGAAAAGATATGATCCTAGCAATAATTTTTATTGAAGCACGGCTTTTTCCTACAATTCTATAACGAATCATAATAAGAATAGGGTATAATGTGGAATAAAATGCTTTTATCCTGAGAGTATCTAATGCTTCTAAATTGTTTCCAGAGGCCTTTGGGCAGCTATGGAAATTCAGATGGGAATATTTGCACCTAAATTCACCTCCCTTTTCATCTAGGGAAAGTTAGCCCCAAAGAGCTGAAGAAAGTTTCCCAAAGCCACTTATATCCTTTTCTCAAGAAACTTGTAACTTCGAGGCATTCAAAAATATTTTGTGACAAGAAAGTAGAGATGCTCTGAACCAAAAAGTATGTGGTGGCAAAGGAAAGACCAGATATATTAGGGTTTCCAGAAAAACATGCTCAATAGATGTGAATATATGAAAAAGGCTGTTTTTTTCATATATTTTTATTGTAATTAATAGAAGGGTTACATTATATTCACCAGATAGAAGGTTCATTATTTCACATACATTGATACCCTTTCTCATGTCTTGGTCCCCATTTCCCTCCCCCTACCCTCACCCTTCATCTTGTTTTTCCCCCCTGTTTTATCCAATTTCAAATAACCAAATATGTATATATCCAATATATCAGATAACAAGGTGAAATACTGTAACAATATGAGATAACTAAGGGACAGCAAAAAAGATGAGAGATAACATAGTACATTAAGGACAACAATCACTCATTATGTGGCTTTTGTTTCCATATCCTGGAAGTCCTTTCATTTGTCATACTATATGACCTTATGTATCTACGTTTTGTTCTATTGTAAATCTCTGCTAGGAGAGCCCAAGGTTTCTACTGATTATGACAAATGAGGGACACCAATGAGCCTATGTTCCTTTGAGTCTGGCTTACTTCACTTAATATGATTTTTTCTAAGTCTTTCCATTTCCTAACAAATGGGTTGATGTTTTTTTCTGAAGCAGCATAGAATTCCATTGTGTACAAATACCACATCTTGTTGATCCACTCATCAACTGAGGGACATCTGGGTTGGTTCCATATCTTTGCTATGGTAAATAGTGCTGCAATGAACATCGTTGTGCTAGTGGATTTAGTATGTCCTTGTTTCTGGATGGTTGGGTAAATGCCAAGTAGTGGAATTGCTGAGTCATAGGGGAGCTCTATGTTTAGTCTTTTGAGGAACTGCCATACTGCTTTCCATAGAGGTTGAATGAGTTTGCACTCCCACCAACAGTGTAGTAGTGATCCCTCCTGGCCGCATCCCCTCCAGCATCTGTTGTTATTAGATTTCTTGATCCTGGCCATTCTAACTGGAGTGAGGTGGAATCTTAAAGTTGTTTTGATTTGCATTTCTTTTATGGCCAGAGATGTAGAGCATTTCTTCTTGTGTCTATAGGCCATTCTTATTTCTTCTTCAGAGAAGACTCTCTTTAAGTCTTTGGCCCATCTTTTAATGGGATGGTTGTTTCTTTGGAGATTAGTTTTGGAGTGATTCAATTTTTTGAGCTGTTGATATATTTTAGATATGAGGCCTTTATTCGTTGTATGGTTAGTGAAGATTTTCTCCCACTCTGTAGGCTCTCTAGTTAATTTGCTAGGTATGTCCTTTGCCATACAGAACCTCTGAAGTTTAATGCAGTTCACTTACCCAGACTTTCTCTGATTTGTTGTGTTTCTTGGTCCTTATTAAGAAAGTTTCAACCTGTGCCAAGGAGACCTAGTTTATCTCCTATTCTTTCTTGTAAAGTTTTCAGTGTATCTGCTTTTACCTTGAGGTCTTTGATCCATTTGGAGTTAACCTGGTACACGGTGACAAAGAAGAATCCAACTTTAGCTTTCTGCAGGTGCTTAACCAGCTCTGCAAGTACCACTTGTTGAAGAGGCTGTCTTTCTTCCATTCTATTTTTTTTGGCTCCCTTATCAAAGATTAGTAGCCATAGGTCTTTGGGTTAATATCTGGGTCCTCAGTTCTATTCCATTGGTCTTCAGTCCTGTTCTTATGCCAGTACCAAGCTGTTTTGGTCACTATAGGTCTGTAATAGAGTCTAAAGTTTGGTATTGAAATTCTTCCTGCGCTGTTCTTTCTGCCAAGAAGTGTTTTTGCTATAACAGGGTCTTTTATTATTCCATATGAAATTTTGGATTGCCTCTTCTATTTCTTTAAAGAATGACATTGGGATATTGATGGGTATTGTGTTGAATTTGTAGATAGCCCTTGGCAAGATTGCCATTTTCACGATGTTAATTCTTCCAATCCAGGAGCATGGGAGGTTTTTCCATTTCCTCAGTTCTGCTTTAATTTCCTTTTTCAGGGTTTTAAAGTTTTCCTCAAAAAGGTCCTTTACATTCTTAGTTAATTAATTCCTAGGTACTTTATTTTCTTTGAGGCTATTGCAAAAGGAGTTGCTTTCCTGTTTGCTGCCTCGTTCCTCTCATTGTTGGCATTTAGAAAGGCAGTTGATTTTTGAGGGTTAGTTTCATACCCTGCTACCTTGCCAAAGTTTTGAATCAGTTCAAGTAGCTTGGGAGTGGAGTCTATAGGGTTCTCTAAATACAGAATCATGTCATCTGCAGAGAGGGAATGTTTCACTTCCTCTTTCCCTATTTGGATCCCCTTTATGCTTGCTTCTTGCCTTATTCTAGTACTGTGTTAAAGAGGAGTGGAGAGAGTGGGCATCCTTGTCTCATTCCTGATTTTAGAGGAAATGGCTTTAACTTTTCACCATTAAGTATAATGCTAGCTGTGGGTTTGTCATACACAGCCTGTAAAAAGCTGTTTTAATATATTGTGATTGTAGAGGCAAAAATCAGATGGAGGAAGTGAAGCAGTCTGAAGACTAAGGAAAAGGGTGCTCTTTGAGTTCAGGCAATCAGCTGCAGAACAAGGTTCGGCTGGTGTTATGGATTAGCTCTGAAAGTTGTGTCTATTGGAGAATTGTTTTTGGCTTGGGTAAGTCAGCCACTTCTTCCTGTTCAGATCTTCAGCTGACTTGGTAAAACTCACTCACATGTAGAGTAATCCTTTTAACTCCACTCCTCTTAACAAAAATTATATCACATTCAAAATACTATCACAGAATCATCTTGAACCACTGTTTGATGAATTATTTTGATGTTGTGGTCCAGACTATTTGACACACAAAATGTCCCACCATATCATGTCAGGGGACTGAAGTATTTTGCCTACTCAGAGATGTGATTAGGTGTAGTAGCGTAGATGGTAGAGGAGACATCCTATGTTACCCTGAATGTGGTCTTGTGAATAGGAATGTTGCTAATCTGATGATAAAACCACTTCAACTTTACAACTACCCCTAAGTCTAGCTGCCATTAGAGTAAGTTAATGGTATGTAGCCCAAGTTGATGCAGCCTAAGGTGGTTTCCAACTCATTCATGATCCTTTTGCTTTTGCCTCTATTTTCAAGGTCTTGACATTAAAGGTATATGCTACCATCCTCAGCTCTCTTACTATGAGATGGTCATCTATGGCACATGTCAGTGTCTCAGTGTGTTTACGAATATCTCTTAATGTCACATGTCTCTAGAATCTCTATTGGCAAAGCAGACTGTTTTAGTGTTTTGCCAACAGACAGCGCTTAGTCACCCTAGGCATATCATTAGATACTTTTGAACATGTCATTTCATGTTAATATCTATTGCTATATTAAATATCTTAAGGGGGTGAGATCAGACAGAAATGTATGATTATGATCATCATTGTAATTATTATTACATATCCTAGTGGCAGCTAATAGTTATTGAAAGGTTCCTCTGTAGCAAGTGATAAGTTCATCAATTTATTGTCTATGAGTAGTACTTTCCTTTCAACAAGACTTTGTTCCACTATTATCTTGTTCTACCTCTACCCCTTAAACAACTGTTTGTTTACTTTCAGTCCAACAATCCTCATTATTCTTACCTTATTCTACTTTTCCCCCCATAATATTTTCCCTTTTAATACAACCTGTTATTGAGGTCCACAAAGAAACTTATGTGTGTCTGTTTTGTGTGCTGATACATCCCAGATGTCCAGATCAGCATACAACATGTGGCAAGAGCTCTATCAACCTATGAAGAACATGGTGAGTGAATATTTCAATCTTCCATTGCCCTTAGAGCAGTGAGGCAGATACTTTCTTTATCCTGTTATGGCAGAAGAGAGCACAGTTGGGGAAAGTCCTTTGGTGCTGTATTTTGGTGCATCTTAGAGATGCTGAAGAATTGTGCAGCTATATCAGAACCCTATTCATACATCTGCGATCCTGTCAAGGCTATGTGAAATGGAGATGAACTCAAGAGTTCAGAAGATCCACAGACCCAAAGAAACTCTGAAATGCTTATGCAGTGTTATGCTGGCAAAAATAAAGTAGTAAAAATGTGCTAAGATGAGGGATTATTCTATAATAGGTATAGGATTTTAGTTGTGTGAGTTGAAGCGTTCTGCCTGTAGATATGTGGTGGTGATTTATTTTTCAGTGTATACACACTTAATGCAACTTTATTGAACACTTTAAATGGTTTGGATGGTAAATTTTAGCTTATATGTATTTGTCAAAATGAAAACTTATAGGAATTAAAATTTAAAAATACATTAAGATTTAATTGCTATTACTTAGGTGTGGGAATGAAGCATAATACATGGTGTTTTATTAGGACAATGAGATTTTGCCTTCACTCTTTAGACCTTTGTGGCTTAGACCAGTTCCTTTGCACATATCAGCCTGTTGCTTTATATTTGAAGAATGTGATCTTGCCTTTGAGAGAACTTATGAGTGTAAAGGGAATTCTAGGGAAATTCCTAATCAGATGATAGAGAAAATACTTCTGTGCTTGCCAAGTTTTTATTTCATTTCATGGGGCACTGAGGGCAGAATTGAAAGCTCTGTAAGACCAGAACAGGAACTCGATATGTCCTCTCTAGTCGTTTCTTTCTCCTAAGACATGTTAAGTAATGATTGATAATTACAAATACTTTGTTTTAATAGTGCTGGGAGAACCAACTCTCTTACAAGGCCCAAACTGTCAAGCCCATGACCTGACCAGTGTTTTTGATTTTTATTTATTTTCTATCTGAGGTGAATGATAGTGATGCTGCCAGGTTGTGACTCTTTCTTTCATATTTGGAACATTGAAAAAATACAGTTCAGTTTCCCAAGAGAAGCATCACACAGTTCTAGCAGGTATGCAGTCATCTTATGACCTTAAAGAAACTATGAAGACCGAAAGTCTGACATCTCTACCATTATGGGAACCTACCTCAATTTCCTTTTAAAAACAATTGTTTTTATTATAAAGGTGATGAACAGGGAAGGGAGGTAAAGGTTTGCAGTTATGTAAATAAGGTAATGAGTACATTTCTTTTTTTCTCTACAATAATGTATATATTGTTCACTAGCACAAACACTGTATTTCATACTACATTTTCTTATAAATATTTCTCTACTCCTTTTTTATTTTTTTATTTATTTTAATTTTTCCATATGTTTTTATTTTAATTAATAGAAGGGTTATGTTATATTCACCAGATAGAAGGTGTATTACTTCACATACATTCATACCCTTTCTCATTTCTTGGTCCCCATTTCCCTCCCCCTACCCTTGCCCCTTATCTTGTTTTCCCCCCTTCCCTATCTAATTTCAAATAACCAAATATACATATATCCAATATATCAGATAATAAGGTGAAATACTGTAACAATATGAGATAACCAAGGGACAGATAAAGAAGTACATTTCTTTTTAAGCACTGTTACCTCCTCCCTCATTTTCTCCCACTTTTCCCTTCCCATTTTCTTCCACCCAAGTTGTAAAGTTCACTTCCAGTATAGTGGAAATGAGTTGCATTAGTTCATCCTTTGTCTTGCTGTTTCTGTGATTCTCTTTCCCTTTCATGGATCAGATAAGCTTATATACAAGACAAAGGGTACAGAAAACTAAAACGATTAAAAAAAGTAGAAATAACTGCATATAGGACATAAGAAGAACCTCAGTTATCTCTTAAGAAAGGGATAGATGTTGGGCCATCTGGGAACTGGCATTCAATATTTAGATTTTTTTTTTTGTCTTTTGTGGTACGAGGAATTGCACTCACGATGTTGCAACTTGTTAGGCAAGCACTTTGCCACCGAGCTGTACCCAGTTCCAGGGAATGGGCATTCAAAAGCTTTTGTTTCCAGATGCAGGAAGGATTATCACAGGATAGAGGTTAAGAAGGCAGGAAAGTGTTAAGGGTCTTGTGGACATTTTAATAAATGTTCATTATTACATATCAGAGATGAATAACCTGGGAAGCAAATGATGCCCAGTTCTTGCTCTACTTCCATTTGCACAATTCTCTTTCAAAATCAAGAATGGTCTGACTTCATGTCTATGTATTTCTGTACATTTTGTACAAGAAAGATATTTCTATACTTCCTTAAAGAGGCATTGCCACTTCACCCCAATTTTGCCATCTGACACCTGAATTTACCTTTGATATTATTGATACTAAATTGTAGACTACCAAAACCAACTACAGCATGGTAATCCTCAACACAAGGGGTAAAAGCAGAGGTAGAGAGGAGACTCATACAGAATAGGCCAATAAGTGGATATGAATTCTCTGCAAATGAGAAGTCTCCCTGCAGCTGGGCTGTACTAATGGGGGGGCTGATAGGTCTCCAGAGTGTGTCAGGTTTAGAAGCCAGCCTTCTTTACCCCTGCAGTTTGTCCATCTCACCTGTCATATAGGACATTCTAGTAGAAAAAGTACTGCTTTGCTTCTTTGTGACAGACTTGATGACTGTTTTTTAAGTCAAATGTCCTTTGAACAACAGCAATTGAGGTTGTATATCAGAACCAGCCATAAATATATTTGGCTGTGGATGCCAATAAAATTGACTAGTGCTAAAGATAATTGAACCAGCTCATTTTCCATGCATTTTATGGTATGGAAAAAAAAGAACTGGTATCACTTTTTGGAAGGAAAGAAATGACTTACTTTACTTGTTGTTAGGTTGAGAGAAAAATTTCTGAAACTTAAGGCAACAGACAACTGTCTCTTTTTTCTCCCCCCTGCCTGGGGACCCTGCCGTCAACAGCTTAGGCTATTCCTGGACCCACCTAACTAAATTCATAGCGTGAACGCCATATTATGTCCCCTCTGCAGGCTGATGGAAAAAGATGCAAAGTTGAGCAGATGTTGATTCATGGGGTCCTGGTTGCTGTGTTCGGCATTTAAGTGTAAGTTTAGTAGGGTTCTACAAGTTTCTACACACAGTACCTGTGACTCCCCTAAGGGATGGACCCTGGAACCTAATACTTGTATTGTCTTTCAGAGCCTCTGTGCTGTGATATTTATTGAATTACATCACACTGTCATCAGGGTTGTGAGCTTCTGAAGACTCAATATTTGGCTCACATCAGATCTTAATTGCTTTTTGATATAAAAGCACATGCACGTAACATGAAGGCAATTTTCAGTGAATAAAATTTGCAGCATCTTGTAAACAAGCTTAGGTTGTTTACTAAAGCAGTTTTCCACCTTTGCTTGCTTTGGGTATTGCCCCCCCCCAAAAAAAAAGAAAAAAAGAATACTTGCTTTTTAACACTGTTAAAGAGATGGCCCTCAGTGTGACAGACAATATCTTAGTCCATGTCTTACTGGTTGGTCGTGTGAATTAGGTCAAGTCAGCCCATTTCATTACAAAATGAGACTGTAATATCTTTCCACAGGATTGTTAAGAAAGTGGAATGATATAATGTTAAAATATGCAGGAGGAGGAAAAACAGCTCACAGAGAACATGAGCTATAATAAATACTTAATGCATAATAACCAATAAATTACACATATATTCTAATTTATTCATTTATTTACAAAGAAAAGTAATTGTGAATCTACCATGCTTCACATCTGGATTTAACTCTGTCCATTGTCTCCATATAGCATTCAGATTAGTAATTTGAAATAGACTGGCACTCGAAATTTTATTTTTAAACCCACAAACTATATTTTCTCTGTTAAGCAATGCTTGCTTTTTTTTTTTTTAAATTCTACCTCAAAGCAGATTTGTAACTCTGGGCCATGAGTGGCCATAGACTTGCTATTTCTCTCTAAGCCATAATAATATGCCTAGGATGCAGTTGCTATGTACAGTTATTTTAAAAAGATGTCTTTATTGTATTCTCATTAGTTTTTCCAAAGAGTACAACTTTAATCTTAAAAATCCGATAAATGTGATGATCGCCATATAAATAATAGCTGTTAGCACAGTTGGCAGAAACTTGAAGGAAGTGTGTGTAGTTGATTCAAAGGGAACTATCAGCGTCACCTAACACACCTGCTTCTCTGTACCTCCTGCTGCGGTTTTGAGGAGGTTACCAGTTTTATTGCATGGAATGAAATGGGGGAGAAATGTAAACCCCTTCAAGGTCTTTGAAGTGTTGGTTTTAAGGGGTTAGGCTGGTTAATATTTGATTAAAAAAATGCCAAGTATTTCTTTTTCATATTTTTATTAGGCTCTATTAATTGTGCAAAAGGGTTTCCTGGTAATCTTTTTGATAAATGTGTATAATGTACTTTGTTCATATTCATCCCCCCATTAATCTTTCTTGTTCTTTCCCCTTTTTTCTTTTTCATGATGACACTACAGTAGGATAAGCCTGTCTAATTTTCACAGGGTGACTATTCTTCTGTTTGATTCCTTCTATAATCCTATGGGCATATAGGGCAGCTGTTAACATGTCTCCATCCTCTTTTGCCACTATTAGGGTTTTAACTCGGTTGCTTTCTCTTTCTCCACCTACTTGCTCAGCTGACACTCTACCTCTTGAGCCATGAGGCCAGCTCACCTTCTTGCTATTTATTTTGAAAATGGAATTTCAAAGATCTCCTGGTCTGGCTTTGTGAACTTCCATCCTCTGGATCTGAGTCTTTCAAGTATCTAGGATTACAGGCATGAGGCACTGGTTCTTGGAACCAAACCAAAGTTTATACATGAAGAAACAGTTATGTGACTTAACTGAGGTTTCTGGAAAGAAAAGCAATGGGAGTCTGTAAGCAATAAAACAGTCGTCATGATAGCAAAGAGACAAGATGAAAGATTGGGTAAGTGTTTTGCCAGTTCTGACTAGCAGTCTTCAGAGCATTGCATGAAGAACACCCACGCAGTGAGCAATATCTTGTATTTAACCATTTTAATATTAAGTAAAAACCTTATATCACCATGAGGAATGGGTTAACAGACAGACATGGTTAAACCCAAGGCATCTTCTCCAATCTCTACTTTCCTAAATTCAGATTAGCCCAGGGATAGCTTAAGGAAACTGCAGGAAGATAAACAGAACGGCATGTCCCAAGAGGTAGATAACAAGAAATCAGAAAATTACTGAGGCAGGCTGTTCAAATATCATACCTGGGATGTCAGAAATCATACAGATATAGGGGTTCCTCCTGTCTTTACAGGATGATAGTAGACACCCCCCCCCACACACACAACTAGGATTTACCATGAATATCCTTCTATTACCAGTTAAATCTCCTATACATAGTCACAGACCCCGCAAAGCTTTTCTCACAGGTGTTTTCTGCACTGGCTCTTGTTCTTAGATGTTGATCTGTTGTGGGGCTCAAGTGGTGGCTGCAGCCATCTTTTACTAAGAAATTTAAATGCAGCTTCCATGTCCTGGCCCTTATGGAATAGGAAGCCCAGATCTACCACCTTTCCCTGTCCTATCTTCCCTTCCCAGAATGCCCTTCAAATTTCATCCCTGATATTCTGTTGCTGCTCCCTTTTATCATATGTCTCTTCATTCTGATGCCACTCTTTATACCAGATATGTGACCAGGGGCATTCTTTCTCAAACCCTGGATGGGGAGGGCAGGGATTATATAGGAGTCTGTCACAACAGGGCAAATGTGAAAAAATGAAGCCTGAGGTTCCTCTGTTTGCTCAGAGTTGTGAGCCATGAACTTCTTTGTATGTTAGACCTCTGAGTAATCACCTTTGTATGCCATGTTAGAAGCATGCCAGAGTGCTCAAGCTATCATCTCAGGCCCATATGCCTACTTCCCTCTATACTGTCAGCCCCAAACCTGCAAACACAGAAGTGTCCCCTTGTGCTTCTCTGCTCCCTATAGACTGCAACTGCAGTCTGTTATCTTTCCCACGTAAATGAGGCTGTGTAATTAATACTTCCTGTGTCTCTTAGCAAGGCCAGTAGTTCTCATAGCATAATATTGAGGTGCTAAGCTCTTAGAATTTTAGTAAGACAGCTTTCTTTTTCTACTTCTTTTGTTATCATTAAGCAATCATGCAAAGGTGTGGCCATTTCACAAGGCAGTTTATGAATGTCTTAATCCATGACACTCCTTTTGTCATTTTTACCCATCCCTCCCCTACTCACCCTTCCCTCACTAGGGTATGCATTGGACTTAAACTCTTGCTTTGGGTTTTTTTTTTAACTTGTAGCTGCCATAACTTCCCTATGGGGAGCGTATTACTACTACCCCATTTGTAGCTAATGAACTTAAGGCTTAAATGCTCTAATTACCCTCTTTAGGGTCACACAGAGCTCTTGGCCTCTTAAATTCACTGTCTACTCACCAGAGACCTTTGTAAAGGGCCATATGGCCTCTATTTCAAACACTCATTCCTTCTATACGTAGCAGCAAAACAGGTATAGACATTACACACATAAATGGATGTGGCTGAGTTTCAATAATAATTTTGTTTATAAAAACAGGTGGTGAGCTGGAAACTGGCACATGGGCCAGAGTTTGCTGACTTGAACTTCACCGTACTTCTGTTTTTCCCATGATTTTGCCTCTCTATCTAATGTCTTTCATGGCAATGCCGAAGCGGATCAGAAACAGTCCATGTGCCCACATCATCCAAGTTCACTTTCTTTTTCTGGCAGACAACAGTCTGTAGCTTTGCTCCACACAGACAAGCCTGTGATGATTCATAAACCAGTCACAGGACATTCACGGTGGCACTACTCTGAACTTGGATGGAGACAAGTCAGGCAGAAGAGGCATTGATATGATTGTATGGCTGCTATTTGTACTTTCTCTGTAGCAAAAGAGACAGTATGTATATTGACCACATTTCTCAAAGTCTGGTTTTTCTCTCTGGAGCCATATGAGGCCTTGAGCGAGGATAATTTATGATCAATTTATTACCACTAAAGAACAGCAGGAGTTGCTCTTTCCTACATCTTGGGACACTAACTCTGAAAAGTAAATGAGACCAGGTTACCTTGGTGCATTTTTTAATGGCTGTGCAGTGTTATGTGTGAATAGATGCAAATGTCTTAGTTTGCCTCCGTCTCCTTTCCCATGGTCTGCTATTTGTGGAAATGTGATCTCTACTTTTCCAAATTCGTGTTAAAAAAAAAGTCTCTCTATAAGGGTGGTTTAAAGAACAACTGAAAACCATTTTTCAGCATTTCTTCCTTGGTAACTCAGAAACTGACAAATGCCTTTGTCTCTCTCTTGTCTCTTTCCATCTCTGTCTTTTCCTTCTTTCCTCCCTCATTCTCCCTCTCTTGTTCTCAACAATACCTGTAGAGACACTCCATCATTATTTGCTAAGATCTAGTTTAGAATTAAATTTCACTGCTGGCTTAACACATTGGTGTGTGAAAATAAAAGTTTATAACAAAAAAGTTGAAGCTTTGTTGGTAAATGCTTTCATTCTACACCTCATCTAAGTTCCAAAAGGGAAAAATTATTCCTGAGCCTCTTATCAATCTGTGAATCACCAGTTACATACCTCCTGGCACAAGAAGAGGAGTGCTTTCCTATTAAGCCTCTAGCTCCAAGAAATACCTCATTCTGAGCTATGGTTGAGTACCACTAGCCAGTCTTTTCTCTGAGTCAGGAAACACTATTCAGTGTTCAGCTGCCTATGTCAGAGAGTGGTTGGAGTCTTTCTGAGTATAAAAGCCTTACAAGAGCTTCCCACCTGCTTTATTTACTACACTAGCAAACTCAAGATGCTTCATGTTATCTCCTACAGACTCCATGAGTCTATCAAGTATTTTACGGAAATTCATTTGGCACATTTGTTTTATAGACCTACTATGTACTAGGTGCCAGGAGGACATCTGAGTGCCAGAAAGATGGAATCCCCGGATCTCATAGAGTTTTGGCTCCGTCTAAAATAACCCCTAAGAAATATGAGTAAAGTTAAGCTTATGGAGAAGATGGCATGACTCCTGTTGTATAAGGTAGTGTCTTGTAGCAGTGCAGGTGCTAAGAACAAATGGGGAGAGAATGTTCCTCTCCTAGGTCTTTTTTTGGGGGGGAAGGGAGATCATGAGGCTTGAACTCTGGGCCTGGGCGCTGTCCTGAGCTCTTCAACTCAAGGCTTACCGTCCTGCCCCTTGAGCCACAGCTCCATTTCCTGTTTTCTAGTGGTTAAAAGGAGATAAGAGTCTCATTGACTTCAGTGTCTGGGCTGGCTTTGAACTGCGATCCTCAGATCTCAACTTCCTGAATAGCTAGGATTACAGGTGTGAGCCACCATGCTTGGCTCCCAGGACATTTTAAAGAAAAGAGTTCATGTACTTCAGTGTGACTGATGAGAGTCTAAGGGAGCCGGGCTGAGTGAAGGCAGGACTGGGGGAGGGGACTGTGGAGACCGCACAGGTTTCACATTTGACCTTTATACCTGCTCACTATGTTTTCATATGACCTTGAGACAGGTGGTCTCAGCATCCTACCAGCTGCCCTCTCCCCTATATTCTCGCAGATCCTGAATCCACATGGGAAATGTCTTGCAGAAGTGGTTCCTGGAGATTGCCTTAATTTAAAAAAAAAAGAAATTAAAGATTTCTTCATCGTCCCCCAATTGAAATATACTAACACTCACCCTTTGAATTTAATTCATGCATTAATAATGTGTACCATCATGTGGCAACCACTGCAACTGAGAGATGCAATTTCATACTGTACAATTCCCTCATGTCACTCTGCTATACCAAAGTTTTCATGATGACTCCTGATACTTTAAAGTTTTATGGAATGCCCTGTAAATGGAAGTGTACACATGTGGTAATTTGGTTCTAGATGTTTTCATTTGGCATAACACATGTTATGTTCATTTGAGTATTAGTGATCTCTCTCTCTCTCTCTCTCTCTCTCTCTCTCTCTCTCTCTTTCTTTCTTTCTTTTTTTCATATATTTTTATTGTAATTAATTAAAGGGTTACATGATATTTGTTATGAAATTTAACAAAAAGGAGCACACAAAATACCAGCTTCTTTGGTACGGCAAAGGCAGTACTCAGAGGAAAATTTTTAGCTCTGAGTGCCTACAATAACAAATTGGAAAAATCGCAAACCAACAATTTAACATTGCTCCTGGAAAAAGAGCAACAAACCAACCCTAATCCCACAAGAAGGAAGCAAATTATTAAAATCAAAGCAGAATTAAATGAATTGGAATCCAAAAAAACTATAGAAAGAATCAATAAAACAAGGAGTTGGTTCTTTGAAAGAATTAACAAAATTGACAAACCCTTAGCAAATCTTGCCAAAAAAAAGAATGGAGCATACCGTAATAAACAAAATCACAGACGAAAATGGTAATATCACAACAGAAATTACCAAGATCCAGAGTATCATGAGGGAATACTTCTCAAACCTTTATGCCAACAAATTTGAGAATCTAGAAGAAATGGACAAATTCCTAGCCAATATTAACATACCCACACTGAACCAAGAAGAACTAACCCAACTAAACAGGCCTATTTCAAGCACTGAAATAGAAATGGCAATTAGAGAACTTCCACCTAAGAAAAGCCTAGGGCCAGATGGATTCACAGCTGAATTCTATAAGGTCTTCAAAGCAGAGCTCACACCAATACTCCTCAAGCTCTTCAACAAAATTGAAAATGAAGGTTCTTTACCAAACTCATTCTATGAAGCCAGTATAACCCTCATCCCCAAACCAGACAGAGATTCATCAAAGAAAGAGAACTATAGACCTATATCTTTGATGAACATCGATGCAAAACTTCTCAACAAAATACTGGCCAACCATCTACAACTCATCCAAAAAATTATACACTATGATCAAATAGGTTTCATCACAGGGAGGCAAAGCTGGTTCAACATACGCAAATCAATTAACATAATTCAACACATCAACAGGAGCAAGGACAAAAATCACATGATTGTCTCAATAGATGCAGAAAAGGCATTTGACAAGATCTAACACCCCTTTATGTTAAAAGCTCTGGAGAAACTAGGAATCCAGGAACATTCCTCAATATAACAAAGGCTGTGTATGACAAACCCACAGATACTATTATACTTAATGGCGAAAAGCTAAAGCCAATCCCTCTAAAATCAGGAACGAGACAAGGATGCCCACTCTCTCCACTCCTCTTTAACACAGTATTAGAATTCCTAGGCAGTGCAATAAGGCAAGAAGCAAGCATAAAGTGGATCCAAATAGGGAAAGAGGAAGTAAAACTTTCCCTCTTGCAGATGACATGATCCTGTATTTAAAGAATCCTATAGACTCTACTCCCAGGCTCCTTGAGCTGATTCAAAACTTTGGAAGGGTAGCAGGGTATAAAATTAACTCTCAAAAATCAACTGCCTTCCTCTACACCAACAGTGAGAGGAATGAGGCAACAATCAGGAAAGCAACTCCTTTTGCAATAGCTTCAAAGACAATAAAGTACCTAGGAATTAGCTTAACTAAGAATGTAAAGGACCGTTTTGAGGAAAACTTTAAAACCCTGAAAAAGGAAATTAAAGCAGAACTGAGGAAATGGAAAAACCTCCCATGCTCCTGGATTGGAAAAATCAATATTGTGAAAATGACAATCTTGCCAAGGGCTATCTACAAATTCAACGCAGTACCCATCAATATCCCAATGTCATTCTTTAAAGAAATAGAAGAGGCAAACCAAAATTTCATATGGAATAATAAAAGACCCTGTTATAGCAAAAACACTTCTTGACAGAAAGAACAGTGCAGGAAGAATTTCAATACCAAACTTTAGACTCTATTACAGACCTATAGTGACCAAAACAGCTTGGTACTGGCATAAGAATAGGCCTGAAGACCAATGGAATAGAACTGAAGACCCAGATATTAAACCACAGACCTATGGCCACCTAATCTTTGACAAGGGAGCCAGAAAAATAGAATGGAAGAAAGATAGCCTCTTCAACAAGTTGTGCTGGCAGAACTGGTTAAGCACATGCAGAAAACTAAAGTTGGATCCTTCTTTGTCACCCTGCACTAGAATTTACTCCAAATGGATCTAAGACCTGGAGGTAAAGCTGAGACTCTGAAAACTTTACAAGAAGGAATAGGAGATACACTAGACCTCCTTGGCATAGGTTGAAAGTATCTTTCTTTCTTTCTCTTCCTTCCTTCCTTCCTTCCTTCCTTCCTTCCTTCCTTCCTTCCTTCCTTTCTTTCTTTCTTTCTTTCTTTCTTTCTTTCTTTCGCCCATCCTGGGCTTCAGCTCAGGGCCTGAGCACTGTCCTTGGACTTTCTCAAGGCTAGAGCACTACCATTTGTGCCACAGTGCCACTTCCAGCTTTTCTCTATGTATGTGGTACCACCAGAGGAATTGAACCTGGGTCTTCGTGCATACTCAGCCAGTACTCTACCACTATATGAAACTCCAGGCCTGATTCGTTCATTTTTATATCAGAGTAATATTCAGTTGTTTGTCCACTCACTCATTTGTCCAGTCAAAGCCAGTTGTTGTCACATGAAGTGCCTGCACAGCTGTGGGGGCTTTCTTATCAATGAATATTTTTATTCTGTCCCCCCCTCTGTCATTCAATCCTAGCAGCCATCCACATTCTAGCACACACAGTAAATTATGTTACTCTCATGCTCAGGATCCCACTCTTCTGAATAACAATTTGATTTTAGCATTTTTCACACTCAGTGTAATCTGGACTGTATTTACCAGTTAAGTTCTTGACCTCATCTGTACCACTCTCCTCTTGTCATTCTAGTCCCAGAGTAAAGGTGTTGCCTTTTCTTTCCTATAAATTTCCTCCTTTGGAACATCCTCCCTTCGTACTACTTATTGTCCCACTGAACCAATTCTTACATGTTCGTCAGATTATGGCCGCATTGCTCCTTTCTACAGGACAACCTTGCTAACTGCACAAGAACTTAATAGGCACTCCTTACTAGATGCCATCATCTTGCTCTTTCTGGGTATTCTTTTGTTTGACATGCAGTTTCTCCAACTCAGAAGCTATGTTCAACTCCTACATCATGGTACCTTGTGGATGCCCAGAACTCAGCTTGTATCTGGCAAATGAATTAGGATAGTCCAGGAGGCACTATTATCCTGATTTTACTTTTTAGGGCACTGGGACTTGGAAGGTTTAAATAAGTAGCTTCATATTCTTTACTCTATGGAGGAATTCTTGGTTCTCCTGGGTCAGCATACATTGTTTTGTGTTTACTTATTTGTCTTAGTCAATTGTGAGACTTGAACTCGGTCAGGCCACTGAGCTCTTTAGCTCAAAGCTAGTTCTCTACCACTTTGAACTACAGCTCTCCTTCCAGTTTTTGAGTAGTTAATTGGAGATAAGGTCTCATGGAACATTCTGCCCAGCCTAGCTTTGAACCACAGTCCTCAGATCTCACCATCCTGAGTAGCTGGAGTAGCTAGGATTATAGACATGAGGCACCTGGCATAAAATATGTTTTGCTTTGTTTTGTATCAGTCCTGGGGCTTGAACTTAGGACCTGAGCATTGTTCTCGAACTTTTGTGCTAAGGCTAGTAGTGCTCTACCACTTGAGCCACAGCTCTACATCTCATACATTGTTTTACAAGGCAACTTCTAAGGCAGATAGGGAGGGAGCCTCCTCACTTTAAGCAACACAAAATGTTTTGCTGCTATGGGCAATTCCTGTCTTGTTCTCTCATCCTGGACTGAGACCCTGGAGCTTTAGAAAGAGACGGACCTTCTCTGAAGTTCAAAAATGTGTTTGTTCACCCATCCTGCCCAGAGTATGTGAGTTTCACTAGCTATACTTTGGTTGTTGGGGTCTCTAGTTGTATGTTTTGTTTCTCTTCTGTGTCTGTGATGTGATATGATGGTGGTGAACCAATCCTTGGGTTAAGAGTCACGTGGTAGGGAACATATTTCTCTTAGTACTTTCACTAAACAGTGCTCATTCAGCAGACCTTCTTCTGTTCAGGGAACAAGTAAATCCATCAGTATGGAATGGGTAAATGCCCCAGCTTTCACAGAGATTTCAGTCACACTCTTTTGGAGACTAAAAGCTTTGTGTTCAGGAGATTAAAAGCTTTGTGACCTGTGCTTGTGAAGCCTTTTGGCTATTCCTGAACTCCACCGTGACCTTTTTAACCTCAAGGACTTTTGCCTTGCAAATCTCCCAGCTGGTCTTCATGCCATCCATCTCTTTGTTCAGATATCCCCTCCTCTCAAAAGTGTCCTGAGCACTCATTTTACATAAGGCAACCCTAGGCCCATCACTCTCAAGTTTGGTTTTTGGTTTTTATAGTGTTTTTCACTTATCACTGACTCAAATCATTATGTTTTGTATGCAGTTGTTAACTTGTTGATTGGCTGTCTCTCAATTGTGCAAGAGCTCCCCAGGGACAAATACTTTGCCTATTTTTCTTTACTCAGTCTTCAAAGGTATCTTGTATATAGAATAGGACTTAAGAATTCAGTTCTGAGTAGATGTTATATGATATTTAATTATGCATAATATTTGGAGATTAAAAACCTAAAGTTGCCTGTGACTGTTTTTGTGTTTTTTAAAGAAGTGTTTAGATTGACAGATGTGGGTTCAATTTCTACTTTTCCATCTGGTAACATGCAACTATGGTTAGTAAAACAGATTATTGTCACCAAATCACAGGTTTACCATGAAGCTTCTATCTTCTAGCACAGTGTTCAGCATTGGAAAGCTTCCCTCTTGAATTACCTTCTCCACTTTTTTCCTGTTCTCCTAAGGAAAAGGAATATTAAGGTAGACTTAATTAAAACACTGAAAGAATTTAGAGCACAAGATAAGTATAGAGCAATAAACACTGTAATCCTAGCTACAGGTGGCTGAGCTCTGAGGATTGTGGCTCAAAGCCAGCCTGTACGAAAGGTCCATGGGACTCTTATCTCCAATTAACCACCAAAATAACCAGAGGTGGAACTGTGACTCAAGTGATAGAGCACTAGCCTTGAGCAAAAATCTCAGGGACAGTGCCCAGGACCTGAATTAAAGGCCAGGAAAAAGAAGAAGGAGGAGGAGGAGGAGGAGGAGGAGGAGCAGGAGGAGGAGGAGGAAAAGTATGGAGAAAAGCTTTGACTTTCTCATTAAATATCCTTAAGTTCAGTTTTTTTCTTCTTACTCTGGTCTTATCTCCCTATCCCTTCCTTCCTTCTGCCCGGCTCTCTCTGTCCTCCCTGTCTCCTTCTTGCTCACACTCATTTTGTTTATTTTTTTTTTTAAGAAAATTACCAAGGCAGCCCATTTAGGCACTAACTAGGCACGTACACCATGAATTGTAGCACTATTGTAATTGCTCTCAGAATTCGCTATATTAAGACCCTGTGGTGTAAAAGCAACTTCTTTTTTTGGTGGGTACAATTCTACATCTGCAACTGATTGAGTCTGCAGATGGACTCCTACAGAAATAATTAGCCACTTGCCCTTTATTTTGAGGGTGCAAGTGGCCCCTCTTGCCAACAATTACTGAGCCATGGGGAAAAAAGAAGCCTACGGGAGAGCCTGTGGAAACATAAGCACAGACCAAGTTTCTTTATTTTTTCAGTTACAGCTGTCTTTTTCTTTTTAAAGGACTGAGCTTGAAAGTATAGAAGCTGCCTTGGAACAAACCTGCCAGCAACTCCATACACCTTTCCCATTTTTTCCTCTTAATTTTATTCCAAGCATTCATTTAAATATGCTGTGAGCTATAAATGTTGCATTTGGTTTCCCATTTGGCTCATGGTACACATTAACCAATTATTGGCAAGGAATCTGGCATATAAATTCTGATCTATTTTCCTCTTGAAGGATACTTTTCCGCCTTCTAGCAGCTACTTGAATTAAAATCTACTTTTGCAGGGAATTTTGTAGTGACTTGCAGTATGGCACCTTTGGGTACTTGTGGGTTGGGCTTACTTTCCCAATGTGTCTTTTGATAAAGTACAACATTCCAGTGGTATTAGGGAAGCAGAGAAATTTGTTAATAAACCTAAGTTGCCAGTGGTCAAGGTGAACCATCTATCCATGAGATTCAAAAATGACACATGGGGAAATTTCATGGACAATGAAAGAACAAAACACATTCTGGACCTTAATAGGAAACAAAAGGGTATAAACAAAAGCAGACTTCTTTACATACCCAATTTCAGAGCCAAGCTCGTCTCCCAGGAAAGTTTAAGGAACCCTGAAATTAAGTGGGAAAAGAAGTTGGGTTTATGTTTGTCTCTGTCAGGCTAGCAGATGAGATTGCATTTTTGACACTTTGAAGAAGACAGACTCCTTTCCATTAGCCAAATGAGTGTAAGGCCTGTGCCATTCCTTGACGTTGTAACTTCTTTCTCTGCTGTAGTCAGAGCCCTTAAATACAGATAGTTTCTGCTGATAGAAATGAATGACATCAATCTTTGAAGAGAAGAAAACAAAAGGATTTCTAAACCATTACAGCCTGTTTATTCAGCTCCAGCTTTCAAATATGGGACCGTTGGATAAAGTTTTCATGATCTTCCTATGTTTCTTGTCTTCTGACGTATTTAAAATTCATGAAGCTCTTTACCTGGACCTTTAGAGGCAGATGATATACAGAATCGACTTCATTTATGCTAAAGTCCTGTTCCCTAGACCTTACCAGGTCTGTTATTTTACTGGTATTTGTTCTCTTTTCAGTCTTTGCTTTCAGCCTCCAGTGGGTTCAAAGAGGCTTTGGACAGGATTGTTATAAGTAACTGGTGACTTTCCATTGAATGAGTCTTTGAGGAAAGTAAAGACTTTTAGGCCCTGTGTTTCTCAAAGAAGATGCTCCTGTCAAATGCAAACACCACTGATGTATGTGTTATTCTTGGGTAGGAAAAACATAAGGGATGGGAACTCACAAAATCTGCCTGGGTTCATGTCTCTGATGCATCTCTGTAATGTCAAGGAATGATACCTGACTTCCCAAATCTTGAAAAGTCAGAGAGTGAAGGAGAATATCACTTCTTCAGTAATCTGACTGTGGTGATGATTGTGGAATAAATTAGTAGTTGCTATTATTTTCTTTCTAATTTTATGTAAAATGAAAATGGCTTGGTTTCTCTAACGCTGGTCCATGTATGTCTATAGTTCTGGTTATGGTTATAGTATATTTATAGTACTGGTTAAATGTGTATATAATACCTATACGCACACGTACCTCCCTGAGCTTACAGAATCTGTATCTTTTACCCAGAAATCTCATTAAGGATTCAAGTGATCTTTGTGTGTCACAACATGGATGCCATACTCTTTTGGATAATGTTTATTTTGCCAGTCCTGGGGCTTGAACTCAGGACCTAGGCATTGTCCTTTAGCTTTCCCAAGGCCAGCGCTCTACCACTTGAGGCACAGCACCACTTTCCAGTTTTTTCTGTATATGTGGTACTGAGGAATCAAACCTAGGGTTCTGTATATGCTAGGTAAGCACTCTACCACTAGGCTATGTTCCCGGCCCCTGAATAATTTTCATCTTGTAGCAAGTGAGTATATTTTTGTTTGCAGATTTGTCATTGATCCCAACACAATGATATGTTTCAACGACCCTTGTGAAATCTCCAGCCATTCTTAATTTTTAAAAAATCTTTGGGACACTGCTACATCCTAGAGTCTGGTGGATTATTGTTAGAGGGTTTCTTTTTCCATTGTCCCTTCCTTCCAATAATTCAATGAAGAACTTGGCTCATTGTGTTGCAAAAATTTTTTGACAAGGAATTTGACTATATCTCCATGAACAATTTTTACTGTTAGTAATTCTTTCACATTTATTTTCTATAATATTTGAGATAAGTGTGAAAGATGCTCAGAGTTACTGTAAACCACTGCAAAACACTAACACCATATTGTGGTTTTAGTAAGCATGACAGATGAGAAATTGTGCCTGGGTAGGATGCATCTTGGGGTCCTGCCAGGGTTATTTAGAACTGCAATCTGAAGTGCAGGGCTGGGGTGAGTCTTGTCAAGCATAGATAAGGCACATCATGTAAAGAAGAGAATGCCCAAATCAGACAGAAGTACTAAGAGAATGGTCTCTGACAGGTGGTATGCATATACCTGAGTAAAGAAACGTGACTTGATTCTAAGATGAAAATTAAAAGTGAGTTTGCAAATGTAGTCTTGAATTTTTTCATACTAACAGAGCCTTCTTTTGCAGATGACATGATGGTGAAATGCACTGTCTATTTTTAAAATTTTATATTCCAACTAACAGATTTCTAGTACACTATTAGATGATTTCGCAGATTGTACTGATAGTAAAGTTCTTGAATTCTTTTTTTAATTTAATTTTATTGTCAAGGTGATGTACAGAGAGAGGTTACAGTTACATGTATAAGCTAGTGAGTCCAATGTGCATTTTTATACTCTACCACAGAATATATTCTTATAGCCACAGGAGCTATTGCTTTGGTGGTGTCTATTTCTAGCATATGTTGGTATGTTTCTGCAATGGAACATTTGCTGTAGAGGACTGAACATTAAGCATGGAAGGTATTAACCAATAAATAAATAATTGTCGGCAAATAAGGATGTAGGGCGACTGGACATAATGTTTCTGTTTTTCAGTCTCGTAGTTCATCTTCCTGCCCTTCCTCTGGGCTTGGATTTGATTTCGGGAGACAGACAGGATTTGTTTATTTAGGAAATACACATAGGAGCCCCAAAATGAATGTGTCCTAATCCTTCCCTTGGTGACTCTATAACAACACAGTGAAGGGACATTTTGAAATGCTATTTTTTTCTGAGAAAACTTACTGCCACAAGAATATTTTATCCTATTAAGTACTTCTTAAATTAAAGTTGGAAAATAATTTCTTTAGTACTAAAGTACTCTTTTTCCCAATCCACCCTATGTACTTTCAATCTCATATTCCATTTCTTATGCTTTATTTTTAAACTCAAAAGAAATAAATCTTTTCTTTCATCACTTCATGGATTTTAAATGTTTTGTTCATAAAATTATGTAATCTCTTAGAAAGCAAAAGTCTACAGTTAAATTTGGAATTTTAAACAAGGGCTATAAATGAAATAGTTCTTAAACCAAAAAGTCCGAATTCTTAAACCCAGGAGAATACAGTCAAAATTGTGAAAAGACACCAATGTGAAGTAATTTAAATGACATAGTTTTATTGCTGTCTTAGCATGAACTTGAAGAAAACATTTCCTAAAAAGAATTCTCCCTTAAACAATTCTTCTGGACAATCTCGAAGAATAAACTCTCTTGAAGTGAGTGAATTGTTTCCTTTGATGCTGCCATTTTCCTTGCAAATTCCAGAAGACAGAATATTTGTTTTGAACTTAGAGAATGAAAGTAATTTTCTTTTGAGAAATAGATTTTTTTCCCTGAATTGTAAAGCCTGTCTGCAGGTGAGATTTAATTTAATCCTTTGAGTACTTAAGAAGCATTCCTGAGACAGTGGCCAAGAAAGTGACGAGACTAGCACTTTGTTTATTGATTCTGTAGACAAGAAAAGACTTTCATCCAGAAGAGTTTAATGATTTTTTTAGAAAGTGACCTCAGTGGCAATTTTATTTCCTAAAATATATGTTGCTCAAATAGCCAAAGATTAGAGCTAAAGTTAGGTGTAATTGAATTTTAGTCTAGGAATTAAAAAGCAATAAAAGGTAACATGAAAAGCAGGTAGTCTCTTGCCAAGTAAAATTCAAGATTAGAAGATCTGGAGAGTAGAAATGCAGAGAACCAGTTGTTCTGACCAGGTAGAGCTTGCATTGTCTATGTATGGTCTTCCTGAGATAATAAGGAGTTTTCCTTTCATTTCTTCTAAGACTCTTGATTATTCTAATTACCAATACTTTTTTGATGTCAGATAGTATTTGCATAAAGAACGGTAGAAAATAAAAGATATATGCATGGTTGAAACTTGATTTCATGACTACATAATAACAGTGACTTTCAGGTAGTATTAGTGTCAATAAATCCTTAAATCATTTCCTACTAAATATGTATGCAAATGTACTTTTGCTGTATGTGATGAGTCCTTTTATATATTTTGCTTTTACTTTCCTAGTGGGGCACATAAAATGTGAAAAAATCCAAATATTTGACATATTAAATTGGATGGATTTTCTAGGTTTTGTATAGAAAAGGAAAATAACTGTTTCTAACTCTCTGGACCTCCAGCAGAAATGAGGAGGAATTAGTAGCTGTGCCTTTTCCAGAGGCTCTTAGCCTCTTATCCAATCTTGCCCTCCTCCCAATAATGTTAGCCATGGTTGGCAAACCATGAAGCCCTTGTCTACAGCAATTACTTCTTCATGCTTTTGCACTGTAAATATATCTAGAAACCACTTTGGACTTCGTCATTTTGTCGTATTTTTTCAGGATGTTCTGTTTCAGAACAATTTGGGGATGTTTTAAATTTGCTGCCTATTCATTTTATGTCCAAAGGAAAAATTACACAAAATTCCATACTATTTGGGAACATGCTGACTTGGTTAAAGCTTTGGATCACATTTTTAAAATTAGTTTTAAGAGAAAGGAAATCATATAAATGCTTTAGAATTCAGATAAGCACCAAGCGTGGGAATCAGTGGCTTTTATTGTAAAGGATCTTATCTATTGGGGGGGAGGCGGGTCAGGCTGTTGATGGTAAAAGAGCATCAGAGTTCTTTAAATACTGATTATGCACTTTGAGGAACTGTTTTCTTGCCTTGAGTGAATGGGGATTTTTGGTAGAGCTTGAATCATGCAGTATCTCAAATATTCCACATGGTGTCATGATGTGGTTGGTTGTTCTTAAGAAAAATGTATAGTAGGAAGTAATTTGAGCCCAGATTATTCACTAAGTGTTTTAAAAGCCTGGCTTATTTGGACTTTAGTCAAAGAGGTTTTTATTGAGGACCTACTATGTGGCAACCCCATGACAGAAACGATATATTTGAAAATATGATATAGTTCGCTCAGTGGATGACATTTTGGCCAGAAGATTATTTACAAAGAAGCTTTCCTGGAGTTTGTTTGATTTGTTTCCCATGGAGCTTTGTGCTATTTAGGAGTGAATCTCAGAGAGAAGGTGAAATTTTGCAAACTATTCAGTCTGGTAGAAATGCTGATGAGGGAGGGCACTGAGAATTTTTAGTGTTGGCTGCTTAGGGGAGTCTTTGTCCCATGAGTCAGTATGAGTGTGATTCCTCACTTTGCTCCTTAGGGAAATTACTTCCTTAATTTTTCATTTTAATAAAGAAAACACCTGAACATATAACATTTAGTCAGTTTCAGTTCTGGGGCAAGATGATATAAATTCACTTTTACTTGCTTCTTCAATTAAATTTAGAGATTATAAAAGGACCCCTGAAGAGAAGAACAGATACGTCACAGAGACTTAAAGCCGCTCACTTGGCTCTTACCTCCTAAAGATTCTAATGCCATTATATAACAGTAATTACATTGTTTCAAGATTGTTCCTTTATCATAGAGGCTTTGGGGAAAATATCTAAGAATCAAATTATGGTGGGCACTGATGGCTCAAGCCTGTAATGTTAGCTACTGAGGAGGCTGAGGTCGAGGGGTTGCAGTTCAAAGCCAACTAGAGCAGAAAAATCTCCGTGAGACTCCTATCTCTAATTAACCACTCAAAAACTGGAAGTAGCACTGTGGCTCCAAGTGATATAGCCTTGAGCAAAAGAGCTCAAGGTCAGTGCCCAGGCCCTGAGTTTAAGCCCTACATCTGACATAATAAATAAATGAAAAAATTAAAAATACAAATTATAACAGCCAAATATAAATTGTAATTAAATAAACTGTCCTTTTTGGATCAAATTCAAAGGTTGAAATGAAAATGATGACAGCGTTTATTAAGATGCCAACGTTTTCTCTGTAAAAGCTTTTTGATTTGATGCTGTCCTGTTTGTCTACTTTTGCTTCTTCTGTCAAAGCTTTTGGGATTCAAAAATCATTTTCCAGATCAAAGTCAGAAAAGTTTTTCCTATGTTTTCTTTGAGTAGTTTTCCAGTTTCAGATTTTACATTTAAGTCTGTAATTCATCTATGTTGATTTTGGTTTGTAGTGTGAGATAAATCTTGAGTTTCATTCTGCAAGTGAATGGCTCAATATTGTTTACTGGAGAGATCCTCTATCTCCTTATCTTGTATGCACCTGGAAATTCTGCAAAAGATCAGTTGGCCAAATTGATGGATTTATTTCAGAGATTCTGTTCTATCGGTCTCTTTGTTTTTATGTCAGTACCATACTTTTGATTATTATAGCTTTGCAATATGGTTTGAAATCAGGTAATATGATACCTTTAATTTGGTTCAAGATTGTTCTGTACCTTAAGAAATCATACCAATTTTATTTTAAATTATATCAATACATTATATGATATTTACAAATTTGCATACATTGAACATCCTTGCATTCCATGAGTAAGTCCTTAGATAGTGGGATTTAAACCTCTTTATGTGCTATTGAATTCTGCTTCCTAATATTTTGTTGAAGGTTTTGGCATCTAACTTCAACAGAGATATTGGCCTGTAATTTCTTGTTCTTGAAATATCCTTGTTGGCTTTGGTATTGGATAATTATAGCTTTGTAAGAAAAAGATTTTTAATTGTTCAGTCTTAGTCTATTTGTATTGCTATAACAACATGTCTGAGACTTTATAATTTATAAAAAAAATTCTTTGTTAAGATCCTGATTGCTGGAGAATCCAAGAAATACTGTGGGTGTTCTATGGTGCTTGGATGGCTGCATCACCTCAAGCACTGAATCCTCCTATGGCAGAAAGAGGACAAAAAAAAGACCAAATTCCTCCACCAACTATTTTCTAAAAGTTTTAATCTTTTCCTGAGGACAATGTCTTTAAGACCCAAATACCTAACAACAGATCCCATCTCTCAACATTCCTGCATCGGGGCTTAAATTTCCAATGTATAAATCTGTACTCTTTCTCTCTTCTTCAGTTATGTGAGAGATTATGAGAGGATTGACATTTTGTTCATTGCTAGAAATTGCCAGTGAAACAATTAGGTTCTAAGCTTTTCTATGTATCTTCTTGATTACTGGTGTCTCCTTACACGTTGTTGGTCTTTCTGTGTTTCACTGTTAGTAGATTGTATTTTTCTAGGAATTCATCCATTTCTTTTACATTACACAATATTGGAACTGTACTATTGCTACTAGCAATCTTTTGTGAGTCTTTGAATATTTTTCCAGTTGTGGGACTTGAATGCAGGGCCTGGGCACTGTCCCAGAGCTTTTATTTTGCTCAAGGCTAGCACTCTACCACTTGAGCCACAGCACTACTTCCAGCTTTTTCTGTGTATGTTATACCAAGGAAATCAAACCCAAGGATTCTAGGCAAGCAATCTACCACTAGGCCACACTCCCAGCCCCAAATTTTTGTTTTATGTATTCTTTTCCTTATTCTTTGATGTATTTAATGCTTGTTTAACTTTTTCTTGATCTTACTAATCATGAGTCAGTTCGTTCAAATATCAGCTCTGTTTCATTGGTCTTTTTGTCACTAATCTTTACATTATTTGTCTCTGCTTTACTCAGTAACCCTTGCTTTTATCTAGGGGCTTAGTTTATTATTTCCTGGACACATGGACTTTAAATTTGCTTATTTGATTTTTTTGTTGAGATAGATGTTTTTTACTACCAATTTTTCTTTTGAAGTGCTTTGCTTTGTTCAAAAGTTTTGATATTTTAAAACAAGATGATTAGGAGGGGGTGGCAGGAGGGAAGTGGGGACAAAAACATGAGAAGGGGTATCAATGTGTGAGAAGTAATGCACCTACTATCTGGCCAATATAACTGTAACCCCTCTGTACATTACAATAAAAAAGAAGTTTTGATATTTTCTTAGTATGCATTAGTTGTACAAAGAATGTTTCATCATGACATTCTGCACGTTATAATATACCCCATCAATCTCACCCCTGAATTAATTCTTTATCTCTCCTTGAAATCTTCCTTTTCTCCCTCCCTCCCTCCCTTCCTCCCCAACTTCCTCCCTTCTTCTTTCTCTCTCTTTAATTCAGTTTGTTTTTCTCTCTCACTCCTTCTCTTTCTTCTTTTATTTCATTGATTTCCTAGGCATGTGTTTGTTTGTTTATTTACTTATTTGTGGGCCATGGGGCTTGAACTTGGTGTGGGTGCTGTCCCTGCGTTCTTCAGCTCAAGGCTATGACCCTAACCTTGGGCCTGGGTATTGTCTCTGAGCTCTTCAGCTCAAAGCTACCAACTTACCCTGAGCTAAGCCCCACTTCCCATTTTCTAGGGGTTAATTAGAGATGAGAATCTCAGGTTCTTTGGTGCCCAGGCTGTCTTTGAACCTTGATCCTCAGATCTCAGCCTCCTGAGTAGCTAGGATTACAGGCGTGAGCCACTGTGATTGGCTTTCACATATTTAGAAATTTATCCTTTATTTTTCACTTCTAGTTTTATACCATTGTGTCTAGGAGAGACACTTGATAGGATTCTAGTTTTATTAAATTTTCAAAAAGAAAACTGTATCTTGTGTTTTGTTGCACAAGATCTTTTTTATCCTGGAATATCTTCTAGTACGTATAAACTACATTTTTGGATGGAATGTTCTATACATGTCTCTTAAGTCTGTATTATTATCATTATTATTCACATCTGCTGTTTCTTTTTTATTTTGTTTGATTGATAATAGGACCGTAAATTAGAAATCATCAGAAAACAATAAGTCAAAATGACAATATCAGTTTGTTACCTATAAATAATTACTTATATTTATATAAATGTTGACAGTGCAGTGTTGAAGAAGTGTTGCTATAACTCAGCTAAGCAGAGTGCTACCTTAGAGCTGAGGAGCTAAGGAACAGCACACAGGCCCAGAATTCAAGTCCCACGATGAAAAAAATAACACAATGTTGAAATCCCTACTGTTCTTTTGCTATTATAGTTTTGTTTGTATTTGTTTAATGCAATATTTAAATGGCATATTGTTGAATACTTAACTCTATATGTTGACTATCCTTATATTTTCAATGTATTGACCACATTTATCAATTTATAACTTTGTTTATCTTAGTATAGCTTTTAACATAACTTCTACTATTTCCTGATATAAGTTTAGCAGTTGACATCTGCTCTCTTGCTTACCATTAAATGGTCTCATTGTGTGAATATTTAGAATCCTACTTAATTGATCATGTGCAATTTTACTGGGTTTATTTGTAGACTTATGTCTAAATTTTAATTATTTCAATTGAGAGAAACAATTCAATCTATGTTTATTTGGGTCTTGCTTACTTCGTTTAATATAATTTTTTCCAAGTCTTTCCATTTCCTTATGAATGGGGAAATTTCATTCCTTCTGATGAAAGCATACAATTTCATTGTGTGTGCATACCACATTTTCTTGAGTCAGTTGTCTATTGAGGGGCATCTGGATTGGTTCTATAACTAGGCTATGATCAACAATGCTGCAGTGAGCCTTGTTGTGCTGGTGGTTTTCATGTGGCCTGGTTTGTGGGCATTTGGATACATGCTGGGTCACACAGAAGCACTGTGTTTAGTCTTTTGAGGAAACTCCATACTACTTTCCAGAGTGGTTCAATAAGTTTATATTACTACCAACAGTGTAGTAGCATTCTCTTTTGGTCACATTCCTGCCAACTTCTACGTGGATTGTAGTAGAATCTCCATGTTGTTTTGATTTCCATTTCTTTTGTGGCCAGAGATATTGGACATTGCATCATGTGTTGAATTGCATTGCTTGACTTGAGTATATTGAACCAGCTTTCCAACCCTGGAATGAATCACATTTGACCATAGTGTACGCTTTCTTTTAATTGTTGAATTTTTATGGCCAGAATTTTGTCGAAAAGTTTTGTATTGATGTTCATCAAAGAAATGGGTCTATTGTTTTATTTCTGAAATAAGTTCCTATCTGGTTTTGGAATGAGGGTTATGTTGGCTTCCTAGAATGTGTTTTGTAGTGATCTTTCCCTTTCAATTTCAATTTGTAGAATATTGGAGAGTGTTCTATGTTGAAGGCCTTATAGAATCCAGCTGTGAATCTATCTGCTCTTGGACATTTCTTGCATTGGAGGTCATTTATTACCATTTCTCCTTCATTACTTTAAAGCAACCATTTAGTTGGCTTAAATCTTCTTGGTTTGTTTTGGCTATTATCAATATTTACTAGGAATTTTTCCATTTCTTTCAGATTCTCCAATTTATTAGCAAAGTATTGCCTTATTATATATGACTAATTTTAGTTAGAACACACCTAAACAACTAAAATTAGTGACAAAATGGGAATATCAAGACAGAAATAAGCAAGATTCACATTATAAGGCAGTTTTGTTTCGGTGTGTTCTAATTTGGGGGCATCAGAATTGCTAAGGGCTTATCCATTTTGTTAATTTTTTTCAAAGAATCAATTGTTTCTTGATTTTTTCTTTTCTTTTTTGGTTGTTAAAGTCTCTCATCTACTTCTGATTTAATTTTGATGATTTGTTTTTATCTCCTGGTTTGGAGTTTGACTGGTTCCTTTTTTTTCCAAATAGCTCAAAGTTCAACATTAAATTGTTGATTTGAGATTCCTCTATTTCCTTGCTGCACACTCAGAGCTACACATTTTCCTCTGAGTACTGCCTTTGCTGTGTTTTAAAGGAGTTGATATTTTCTGTGTTTGTTTATCTTAAATTCCATAAATGTTTAAATTTCCACTCATCTCTTCATTCAACAATATGTTGTTCAATCTCCATGAGTTATAGAATTTTCTGTAATGCATTTTGTATTGAGCTCTAATTTTATTCCATTGTGGTCTAACAGAATGTGGGGAATTATTTCAGTATTTCTAAATTTGCACAGATTTGCTTTATGGCCTAAACTACTATCTATTATTCCATGTGCTGCTGAGAGCAATGATATTCTAAATCTGCTTAATGACATACTCTATAGATATCTGTTAAGTCTAGTTGGTCAGTGCAGTGATTTAGTTGTGATGTTTCCTTGTTGAGTTTTTGCTGGCGTGGGCTATTCAGAAGTGACAATAAAGTGTTAAAATTGGGATCCAAGTTAAGTTATGTTTGCTTGATGAAGTTGGATGCTCCAGGATTTGGTGTATAGATATTTAGAATTCTTATATCTTCTTGTAGGAGAATTCCTTGTGTTGTTACCTACAACCTGAGACAACATGAAAGATACCAGAGGTAAAGAAATGGGAAAAGAGTGAGAGTGGGACATCAGGAATTTCAGTGCTCTTAGGCTTCTGAATCCTGAGATCCTCTAAGCAAGTTTATTTATTATGTTTAGTATAGAGAAGGGTCCCCTAGGTATGTGCAAAACCAAAACCTCCAGAAACAAGACAGAGTTTTTGCAAACAACTGGCTCCCTTATTATTTTGAGTGAAGAATATAACATAGGCAAAATCCAAACATGTTTTCCATTTTATCTAGCTTTCTAGGTTGAGCTTTTAGCAATTCCAGCACTATGAAAGGGGGCAGTGTTACAGCCTCTTAAACATCTCCAGAGCTGTCTGTTTTAATCTTTTATCACCTATTTTCAGTGCTCCAAGTATTGTTGAGATGGAGTTCCCACCTCTCAAACCTTTTTCACTTTTTACAGCTCAGCTTCAAAGTTCCCTATAGTCTTGCATTGTCTCTCCTCAAAAATTTTAATTTTGAATCTATATTAGTACATTTGTAACAACTGTTCATGCTGGCTATTTGCTTGATAGTTTATTCCAGCCTGTCACTTTCAGAATATTTGTTTTTATGAGCAAACTATATATCTAGAAGATAGCAAATCTTGCTTTTTGATCCATCTAATCAATCTATGTCAGTTAATTGGTGAGTAAAATCCATTACTATTGACAATTAGAATTGTTAGAAGTGCTTGATAATATCTACTATTTTAATCCACCTTCTTAGGGGCTATGTCCCATCATTTCTTACTCTATCTAGTTTTCTGGTAAAGATCTGTTTCTCTGCCAGTATCCTATAAGTATCTTCTGTAGTGCTGGTTTGATGGAGATAAATTGTTTCCATTTTTTCTTGTTTTTATTTGTCCTTTGTTCATGAAAGAAAGCTTTACTGGGTACATTTCTCATAGTTTGTAGTTGTTTGCATTTATGGAATGACATTCTTTATTCCAGGTGCTTCTTGCTTTCATGATCTCAGATGAGAAATCTTTAGTTCTTGATTTTTTTCCCTTTGTAAGTAATCTTTTCTCTATGACAGCTTTAAAGATCTTTCCTTATTCTCTACTGATCCTGTGTGGATTACAGTGTGGCAGTGGGATCTTCTTTCGTGTTCTGGTCTGTTTGGAGTTTTGAAGGCTTCTTGTATCTGATTAGGTTAACTGTTTTAAACAATTGGGAAGTTCTCTGCTAGAATTCTATTAAATATGCTTCATATCTCTTTAATTGTCTTCTCTTTTTCTTCCTCAATCTCTATCAGTCTTACCTTAGGTCTTCTGATAAATTCTTGCAGGTCCTACATGAACATTTCTTGTTTCCTGGATTTGTTCTAAACAATTTTCTGTTCTTTCTTTATAATACCATGTCTGTCTTTGGTTCTAGAGACTCTGTTTTACATTATCTAATCTGCATCAAGACTTTCCACTTTGTTTTTATTTTCCTGCATTGTAATTGAACATTTTACATTGCTTCTCTTTATTGTTTCTTTAAGGTTTTGTATAGACTTCTTCCTTGGTTTAATTATCTGTGCCTTCTTCAATGAGTGACTATTTTAAAAATTGGACTTCCTTTCCTTCTCTTGGAATGAATTAGCTTTCTGTTGTTGAGTTCATGAGTTCATCTAATAATCTTTGGTTAGTCTCCTCAGGCTTAAGCTTACCTTGTGTAGTCTTCCTTTCTTTCTATTAAACATACTTATCCATTTTTGGAGCTATCTTCTAGATCCTTCATTGTCTGTTCCCTTGCTGTTTATTGTCTTTGGGAGTTGAGGTTCTTTCACTTGTCATTTTTCTTGTGTATGTATGTTTTGTTCTGCCCATTTGGAAACTAAAGCAAATCCGAAACCACAATTGAACACAATTTAACGTAAAAAAAACAAACCCAGAGTCCTACAATTACATACAGTTTAAATAAAAATTTTAAATCACAGATAACTATTCTGTTATCACTTTTGTTTGGGGAAGTGTATTATAGTACACTAAAGGAGATTATATATAGTTATAGCCAGTAAGAAAATTTGTTGTTTGGCTCAGGATAAATTTATAGGAACTGGAAAGATAACCAGTTGAGAAAGAACTAGGGATCAATTGAATAAAGCAAAGAAAGAAGGCGAGAAGGAATGGAAATAAAGGAATACAAGTTAAAGTGAAATGAAAAGAAATAGATAATGAAAAATAAAGGACCAAATACAAATAGAAGAATAAAGGAAAGGAGAAAAGAACCTGATCTAAAATCTAAAAATAAAACCAAAATTCAAATAAAATTTAAAATAGAAAATTGAGCAGTCATAAATATAGCCAGTATTATATATACACACAACTAAGAACAAGACCTCTCAATTGTCATAGACTATATATCTAAGACTAAATAAACCAGGAAAAAAAGAAAACCCTGCGATGAAGAAAAAAAGTAGGTTCTCCAATTTCTTTGGGGGACCTGTGTCTCTCTGTCTGTTATACTGCTTTAGTTGCTATTATCTGTATCTGTCCTTGTGGGCAAGATCTGGTTGTGAGTTCCTTTTTCCATAGATGATTGGGTTCTCTGGTGTTTGTAGGTTGGGATCTACAGTGAGAATGTGCATGAGGTTTCAGCATAGTTGGATCAGAAACCTTCTTATTGTGGGAGTATGGCTGTTAGTTACATTCCCATTCTCTGGCCTGTCAGGACCTTACTTATAAATCCAGGTGAACAGATTAATTCTTCCATCAGTTTGTTTGAGTGGCTAGAATAAAGTTCCTGCCAGTCTCCTCCTAGTCTAGTTTAGGCAGCAGTGCAAGGGGTGGGGGTGAGTGGGGGGAATGACTCTGTGTACTAAAACCTGCAGGGTGCTTGAGTGTGGGTAAGACTGGATTGTATGAGAAATCAGTAGCCTTCCCCAATATGGGAGTATGGCCTGAAATCACCTTCTGCTTTTAAGACTTGTCCAGTTTTTGATTGTTTGTTTTTAATTTCCAGTGAGATTTTAGAGATGTTTGGTTTTGTAATTCTGAGGTGCTCAGTGGGCCACAGGCCATGCTATAATTTGGTTGGAATGCCAAGCTCATCTTTGTTCATTGCTGTGAGGCAAGGCTGCCTCCCCCTGGGTAGGTTTATTCTCTGCTGCAGAGCAGGTTTGTACAATGGTATCAGTGTCCTCTTCCAAAATGATGACACTTCTTCAGGTGTTTCTGGCTAGGTGCTCTGGCACCCTCTTTGCCACATTCAACAATGGTATTCTCTTGGGTTGGGGATGTGGCTTAGTGGTAAAGTGCTTCCCTAGCATGCACAAAGGCCTGGATTTGATTTCTTGGTACAACATACACAAAAAAAAGCTAGAAGTGGTGCTGTGGCTCAAGTCGTAGAGCTAAGCTAGCCTTGAGAAAGCTCACGACAGTGACCAGGTCCTGAGTTCAAGCCCTAGAACTGGCACAACAAAATGGGTATTCTCAGGTTGGGGGAAGGGTTCCCATCCAGATGCTGTACTCTGGGAGGGAGTGATGCCTTTTAAGGGTTTTTCACATTTCCCCTTGATGCTACTGACTGTCTGTGATGTGGCAAGTTGTACCTGTCTGACTGTGGCCTGCTCAGCTATTGACTTCCCTTCCTGCTTTTCCCTGGAGAGCTTTTGTAATTTCCAAGGTGATGTTATGTACAAATCTCTGGCTTGCTTGCAGCTTCCACTTCAGAGGGTGCTAAATTCTGTGTTCTTATGCAGAAAGTTCATCATCTTCTTTGGCGTGTATCACTATATAATTAGAGCTGACTCTGTGTGACTCCATAGATGTGGAAATCTCTAAAACTCTGCTTCTTCAGAGAGAACTTTGGAGGTTTTCTCTTACCTCATCTTCCCAGCAGCCATTTATATTTACACTATTTTTTAGGAAATTTCTTTATATATGATCAGTCATTTGTTTTGCATTTTTCAAAGTTCTGTCTTTTTTTTTTTAATTTGGTGAGATGGTCTCATTATTTAGGCTAACCTCAGAGTCTCAGTCTTGTGTCAGGTCCCAATGCAGAAATTCCAGGTATTCATTAGGAGTCTGGATTATCTATGCTTATGACTGTTGAGTATTTCATTTTCCTGTATCTCTGGTGCTTGTTTCACTCTTCTTTATTCACACAAAGGTTATCTTTCTCTGTCATACTTCACTAACTGGGACTTCACAAAAATATTTATAAAATTGAACACTGATTCATAATAAAAACTCTTTGAAAATCAGTAATGCAGGGGAAATATCTCAACTTACTAAAGGATATCTACACAAAAACTATAAATTCTTTTTTAACCATTAAGACTGAAAAATTCCCAAAGAATATTTTAATGCTACATTCTTACAACTCATAAATGTGTTCAATAAGAGTTCTGTATCAACAGATGAAGATTAATTATTTCTAACCATATGTTTGTGGGTACTGAGATGAAAAGTACAATATTATTTCAAGGCTCCAAAATTTTACCCAAATATGTACAAGATCTGTATATTTTAACCTATAAAATATTAATGAGAGTGCTTAAAGAAGACCTAAATGAATTGAGATATGTATTATGTTCATGATTGCAAAAACTCAACAAAAATATTACTATGAAAATCTAACCTATGGCTGAGTGTCATGATACAAAACTGTAATTTCAGCTACTTGGGTGAAGAGGCAGGAAGTCTATAAATTTCAGGCCAGCCGAAGACTTTTAGCAAGACCTTGCCCCAAAAAGAATAAAGAAAAGTTGGCTGGATGTTAACTGGGAAAGCACTTGGCTACCATGTGTAAGGGCCTGAGTTTACTACTCACCCCTCCTCTGATAAAGTCAAAATTCCATCAAAGATTTCTGTTAACATAGAAAAGCCTTATTACCAAAGGTGAAAATCTATAAGACATAGAATAGCTAAATGTCTTGAGAAAACATAACTTAGAAAAAATCATTCTACTAATATTAATCCTTACTATGGTAGGTATAGTAACTATTGTTTGGAAAATAGAGTCACAAATCAATGTGATAGAATAGAGAACTCAGTAACATACCCACACAATCTTTCTAGCTGGGCTATAGATTTTGTCATGCAGATTCTGAACTTCCTATTTTATGAATGATATTGTGTGGTAAATGGATGGTGAAAATCTTAACTTTGCTTTCTCAGCCATGTGCCTTACCTTGGCTCTTTTTTACTAGGTGATCTCTCCCCAGAGTTGTTGGGATGATGGGAATAGGAGGGAATCTCTGCTGCAGTGACTATAAGGTCAAGGCTTTTATGCTGTGTAACTGAAGTCTACTGGTATGTGTGGTCATTTACAACTGAATCTGCTTTGTAAGTCTCAGTGCCAACTGTTCAGCAGCTGGGGCAAGATGCATTAGGCATCTGGTGCCAGTGCCACCAGAGCTTTGGGCATTGTTCTCAACTATTTTCCATGATTCTGTTTTGCCAGCCTTTTTGATAGTTTTCTGCCTAAATTTGATGTGGTGATGTCTATCACTTCAGCAAATAAATTTAACTGATACCTTAGTCATGAATAGTACAAATTCCAGAGTTAAGTCATATGCAGAAAAGCAACTTTATTAGTGACTATATTTCAGAACTTTACAAAGAAAAGGAGGCGCTGAGCATAGTAAGTCATATTGGTAATCCAAGCTACTTAGAAAGTGAGACAGGATAATTGTAAATGAAAAGCAACCCTATCTCAAAAATAAAGTATAAAAACAAAGGGCTGGAGGAATTCCTTGGGTCAAATAACACCATGTAAGAGGAATCAACCATTACTACCACAAGCACCCACTAAAAATTACAAGGGGGGGGGGAGAAGAAAGGAAGGAAGGAAGAAGGGAGAGAGGAAGGAAGGAAAGAAAAGAAAGGATAGAGGGATAGAGGGAGGGAGGGAATGGGAGAGACATGGAGACACAAACCAAACACAATGGAGAAAGGTATCTTTGGGAGTTATTTGCTAAAGTGAATGATATTTTAGCATTTTTGTAGAATTATGTAGATACATGTAGATCTTTTCCATTGGCCTTTATTTCTTTTTGGTGTTTCTTTTACTTTTTCTTTTCTTTTCTTTCTTTTTTTCTCTCAGAACTGAAGGTACTGGGTCATCACCTGCTCTGGCCTCTTCCTTTTATCCAACAAACCACTCAGGAAGGGCTTTGTCCTCCTCTTGCTTTGTAGGCCAGGAGTCAAGGGCCCTATTAGCTCTTGGACAAGCTTGCAGGCAAGAGCTTCAGAGACAGTTTACAGCCATTAGGATTAGAGATGTTGAGTCATCCCCAGGCCTGAGCTCTCCTCTGCCTTTCCTCCCCCTGTCTTATGCTCTGTCCAGTGCTCTGCTCTAGAAGGCGGAGCTATTGTTTAAAAGATGCAGTCCAGCCTCTGAACTGGATTCTTCTGAGTCTCCCCAGCTGGGATCAAAAAGCAACTCTGTTCAGTGTTAAGTGCAGGGCCGTCTGCAGATCCCATGTGCTCAGACTCTTAAGAGTCCCAGTCACTATGAATTGTTAGTGTTACTAAGATGGATTGTATTTTTGCAACATGTGGATTTTTCTGAAAAAATTCTCTTCCCATCTCTGAAGCTCACTGTCCTAATTCTATTTTTATTTTTCAGTTTGCCTCATTTTTAATTCCTACTATTTGAATCTTGTATAATTTCACCCTTCTTTAAAAAAAGAAGAAAAGGTCACAAACCTTTTTTTCTCAAAGTGTCATCAAAAGTTGAGAACAGGAGAATACTGCACAGTAATTTTCTAAAAGATACAAAATTTTATATTCTACTAGTCTTGTAAGTTTTAAATGTATTCTTTAAGAGTTTACTTGTCTTTGGAATAACAAAACAGAATTTCCTCCTACAAAGTTCATAAGAAGCAAATCTTTGCTTAAAACTCATTTAAAGAGTTGTTTTGATATTTTGTAGTTGTCTGCAGTTGGTTGGAAAGTGTCTTTTTTTGGAAAGTGTTTATTTCCAAGGAATTCAAGTTGGCAGATGTAGAAAATCATGAGCAAGAAAATAAGTTAACCCATTGTCAAATAAAGATTCTTAATGTGTACCATATATGTGAGTGGACTATATATATATATATGCCAGAATATTAAAAATCACTTTGTGTGTGTGTGTGTGTGTGTGTGTGTGTGTGTGTGTGTTGATCCTGTGGTTTTACCTCAAGATGTGAGTGCTGTCTTTGAGCTTTTTTGCTCAAGGTAGTTCTCTGCCTTTTGAGCCACAGCCCTACTTCCAGCTTTTCATTTTTCTTCTGGTGGTTAACAGAACATAAGAGTCTCATTGCCTTTCCTGCCCAGGCTGGTTTTAAGCTGTGATCCTCAGATCTCAACCTCCTGAGTAGTTAGGATTACAGGTGTGAGACATCAGCACTTAGCTTGATAATATCATTTCATATACTGCTTTCCCACTTCAAATGTTTATACTTTCATTTAGTTAGCCATTGTATGTAAACATTACCTTAAGTATGTGTAAAAAAAGCCCAGGCTGTAAATGTACAAATAATCTAATTGTGATAAATATAAGACTATTTTTGTTGTTGCTGTACCAAATTCCTTAGGCTAGGCTCCTTCTGTAAGAATTTTGTTCTCCGTCAGTTCTGTAGATGCACAAACATGGTTGCCTTATCAGTTTCTGGTGAGGGTCCTCTAGGTGTACCATAGCATGTCAGATGGCATCACATAGTAACAGTACCATTTGCCACTGAAAGGCCACATGCAAGAGAAGAGATGCTGGGGAAGATGAGATGATGCTCTTTGATAAGACACTCTAGGTAGATCTATTCACAGGAGTGTGTTCCTTAAGACCCATCACCTTCCAATCCACTCATCTCTGCAGAGTTCCTTATCTATCAGCATCAGCACAGAGGAACAGGCTTCCAACTCATGAACCAGTCTGAAACCATAACGGTAGGCATGTGTTTTTGAATAGACACATGTATTCAAAACATGTAGTTTTGAATAGACGTGTATTTTTATTGAATTTTTGTTTACATTTTGTTTGCATTTAATGTTTACTATTTTGTATACAAAAGATATATAAAAATATATAAACTGAAAACAACTTATTTCACCAGCTAGATAACCATGGTTCACATATTAAAAATAATAAACCCTACCTGGTTGGGTGTATATTTGTTTTGACAGAATATACAAGAGTGGAAAGCTAGGAGCTTCCTCTTTCTTCTTTGATCACTTAGCTCTTGCGATTTTTTCCCCAGAAGTATTATCTATTTGTGGATTTTATTTATTTATTTTTGTGGGTTTTATTTATATAAGACATTCTTCCTCATAGTGTTCTTTGCATTGTTTTTCTCACCTAATTGTTCTGGATGATTTTTGTGAGAATTTCTTTTTTTTCTTTTTTTTGATGGGTCATGGTGCTTTGTTGCTTCTCTCTGGGGCAGCAACTCAGGAATGGGGAGGGGCACACAGGGCCAGTCTGTAGTCCCCCGGGAGCCGAGCGAAATGGTAAATATCGATGACCCAGCCCTCCCCCAATTACCGAGGAAGAAAAAACCACGCTGAGTCAGAAGCAGTGTTAACCATGAAAGCACATCAGCTCTCTCTGCTGATCTCTGCTGATCTGATGATCTCTCATTTCTTTATTGCATCAGACAATTAGTTATATACTGTTGGGGTAGGAGAAGATGGGAACTGGGAAGCTAGCCAATAGGAAGAGGGCCACCATGCCACCACTAAGGGTCTGGGTGGGGCTTTCAGGTACTGGGTGGGACGCGAGACCTGCACTGCTTCGAGACCCGCGAAGCTGCGGGGGGTGCTCAATCGAGTCATGTACACAGAGATGCCTTAAGAGAGGTATGCAAGGAATGAATGCCTGGCCAAAGTCCTTTAATTGCTTCTGAGCCAGAATCAGGCCTCAGAGATGGAGGTCAGTTCCCCAACAGTGCTTGAACTCAGCCTGGGTGCTGCCTCTGAGCTCTTCAGCTCAAGGCTATCACCCTACCCCTGGGCCTGGATGTTGTCCCTGAGCTCTTCAGCTCAAGGCTACCACCCTTCCTTTGAGCCAAGCCCCACTTCCCATTTTCTAGAGGTTAATTGGAGATAAGAGTCTCAGGTCCCAGGCTGGCTTTGAACCTTGATCCTCAGATCTCAACCTCCTGAGTAGCTAAGATTGCAGGTCAGAGCTACCAGGCTTAGCTTTTGTGAGAATTTCTTAAGGCCTCACACATCTGTGTGTCACAACCCAGATCTAGATCTAATATTATTGGCTTTTCCTGCTAGGTCTTCAATTCGATATTCTATATCCCTAGCTTTTGCCTCCCTGCATTTCTCTAGCTCTTAAACTCTCCATGCATGCCAGAGGATTCCCTGTCTTTAACTTTTTTAGCCTTCCTGGCTATTTGAGGAGCTGCCAGGCAGTCTCATATGAACTCCTTTGGCTTCTATTTGCAACATTCATCATCCCTATTAACTACCTTTTTTTTGAAACTATTTCCCTGTTTACTATCTCCCTTCCCCTGCCCAGGGCATGTTGTCCATAAACCTACTCAGTTTATTGGAATCTTAATGTATTTGCACATGTACTTCTTCATAAGTGTGTCTGGGTGCATGAGTGTACTTAGAGTACCAGTGAACAGTGTCTCTACAAGTTAGTAGTCAGCCATAGATTCTTCCCTGAAACTACTCCCCTGCTGACACATCCATGCCTTTGCTTGCTTTCCTGTGTTATCCTACGACCGCAGCATCCCTCCAGAGGAGAAAGCCTTTGTTTTAACTGAAAATGATGATGTCCTTTGAATACCTGTGTTCTCCATGAAAAGCACTGAATTCTCAGTGTGAGCTGGATGTGAGAAAGTACTACATTTTGATGGAGATAGTTAGTTATTTGACTTATAATCCAACTTTCTAGGTTGTCTGTCTTAATGTAGAAGAGGGAAGGATGTAAAGAAAGATATAAAGGTGTAAGGAAGAAAAAAGAAGGGGGAGAAAGAAAAATGGAGGGAAAGGTCCACCTTTGTTTTCCATGATCCTCATTCACCATTGGAAAAATCAGTATATGTCTTTCCAGTTGGAGGTCAGCTGAACATTCTCTTCGCAATTAGGGATATTTTGATACTGCATCTGCTGCAACTACCACTGCGACCGTCAGTTTCTCTTTGCCTCTATGACTGCACTGTAACTTGCTTTGCTATTCTAGAGTCGTGCAGAAGGAATTAAGTAATAACAAAAGTTGCTTGGGTCATACATTGAGAAACATGCATTTGGAATGATTCCCTGAGAAAGCTGGTGCAGAATACAAATATTTTGAATGGACTTATCTTAGAGTTGTACTGCTTTTTTTCCTTGTCATTTTAAAAACCCCTAATATGAATAAACTATTTGTATAGTGGGGCTTTTTTTAAAAAAAAAAGCTCTTAGATAAGAATTGCATGGTTTGAAAGCAGAGAATAAAACATGAATGATAACGGACTCAATGCCTGAGAGAAGGTCCCTACTGTTGGCATTAGGCAGGCAGGCGTTAAAATCGTCTATTTGCTGTGTTTATTTCAGGCTGCAGACACTGGATAAAGGGGGCTGGTTGGGTGCCAGCACATGACTTAGTTGCCAAATGGAGTGTTTAGAAACTTGTTACATATGACTTATATCACAAGTTCTTCCCATTAACAGTCTGCTAATGATAACCCACTTGGCTTTTTATGTGCTCACTTTCAAACAGCCACTTGACAACATTTGGGATATCGCAGATTCGTACTGAATAAAAGAGTGAGTAGATGACTACATGGGTTCTGTCATATACTGATATGCTACTTGGTACAGTGCAGTCAAAGCCTGCATAGTGAATGAACTCATCCTGGGAAAACACTTCTCTGGGTCAGTGTGCCAAGATCAGGTCTATGAACTTGAGACCTGAATCTGTTAAAATGGATAGAAATCATAGTGCTAGCTGAGTGAGGTGCTGAGAGCTCATACCTGTAATCAAGAGGCTGGCATGTGGAGATTGTGGTTCAAAGCCAGTCCAGGCAAGAATAAGTCTCTAATTCTCAATTAGTCAACAAAAAAACAAGTGGAACTGTGATTCAAATGGTAGAGCATCAATCTTGAGCACAAAAACTAAGAGATAAAACTCAGGCCCTGAGTTCAAGCTCCAGTTTTAAAAAGAAAAAGAAATACTAGTACTTATATCTAAATGGTTTACTTTTATATGGTAGAGGTAAGCCTGCTCAAATGTATTGCATTTGAATATAAAGTAGTTCTCATGAAAGAATAAGGGTAGCATCAACTGTCCTTCAGTCTAAGTGGAAAATGTAAGAGTACTGAAAATGTTTGTAATCTGAGGTCTTTTTTTGTAAGTATACCCCAGGAAATTTGACCCTGGATATGTAGAACAACATGCATTAAATATGGTGTTCTTTGTTTTTAGATTGAAAACTTGCAAGAACAACTGAAGGATAAAGACAAGCAACTGACCAATCTGAAAGATAGAGTAAAGTCTTTGCAGACGGATTCTAGCAACACGGACACTGCACTGGCCACACTCGAGGAGGCCCTGTCAGAGAAGGTGAGCAACTCAAAAGTACCAAATTAAGAGTTAGGGAAACATCATGGGGATGACACAATCCCAACACCTTTAATTGTTCTGCTTCTCCATTCCTGTACTCCCTCTAGACCTACCTGGCCCTTCTTCAGTCCTCTTACTAGATTTGGCATACTGTAGTGTTTTTTTGAAGTGCCTTCTTGGCCCTCCTGAAAAATTGTCACCATCTTATCATTGTGTGTAGGATGTTATCCACATTTTCATTCTGGTTCTCTAAAGTCCATCCCTCCTCTTCTGACTTTTGTGGCCAGTACTTCTTGACCTGCCCACTTCCATTATTTCCAATATTTCCCCCACTTCTATTCCCTGGCTCTCTGTTCCTTAGCTATGTGGACTTCTCCATTTTCAAGTGTACAGTGGTCTTTCCTGCCTCGAATACTTTGAACTTGCTCTTATCCAGGTTTGAATGTACCTTTCTGTCTGCATATTTCATCCTTCCTTTAGCAGTAGATTGTACAGGAATCAAGACTGTGGCCTTTGCAGACAAATTGTGTGAGTTCAGATCCCAGGTCTAGGATTTATTCTTTTTGGAAAACTTTTGTTTGTCAGTGTACTCATCTATAAAAAGGGATAATAGTGAAGAGTGTTGAGGAGAAAATACATTAAAATACAAAATGTATTTAAAGCTGGGCATTATAATCATCCTTGCAATCCTAGCTTCTCAAAATGTGGTTTGAAGCTATCACAGACATTAATGTTTACTAGAATCCATGTTTAATTAACTAGCTTGGCTATAGCACTAGTACTTCCAACACAAACAAATGAGCAAACAAACAAAAAGATGTCAAATAGTAAATTTACCAGGGATGAAGTTATTGCTCAAGTGGTAGAAAACCTGCCTGGTAAACATGAGTCTCTGGATCCTGAGTTCAATCACTATTACAAAACAAAAAAAAATAGCAACCAAAAAACCACAGTAGGTATGTGTTATAGTTGTTAGCAATCATTCCCTTATTGATACTTCCTTGCTATTCTCATTATGTTTTCCTGACCATCATGATAGTCAAGGGATCTTATGATGAGGATTGCACATGTATCTGTTGTGATATGATTAGTTGGTCTTCTCTGCTAGACTCTAAATCAATCCCTATGTGTTTTAGCTTGTTACCTCCCACTCAAAGACAGCACAATGGTAACAAAACTTTTATGGGAGCTGCAGGTGATGGTTGTATATTTCAGATATTGGTTGCATGATCTCCCCTACTCCCCGCCCCCACTTACTCCCCAGCTATGTGACAGATGCTGTAGAGGTCACTGGAATAGAGCAGAGAAGAAAATGGGCAAAAATCTGCTGTCAGAGGGTTTATAGTCTAACAGAGATGAGGGAGAAGCAGACAACAAGTAACTGCATATGTAGAATTTCAGAGTACAATCATTTAAAGGGCTCCAGGGACTTTTGGGGTGTGGTAGCCAGGTGGACACCAGGAGGGTGACATTTAAGGAGAGAGCAAAGGAATTAGGGGATTAACTATGAACCCCTCTGCAGGGATAATGTCCTAGAGAAAGGCAGAGCAAATGGAAGCATCCTAGAGAATCAGCAGCACATGTGCAAGGTCTTGTGTGAGAAGATTCTCACAAAATTGGCTTTTAGTCTTTGGGGGATGGAAAGATATTCTGAGCCCTTCCCTCTAGCTTCCATTTAGAAGGATTTTCTTGAATGAAAGAAAGAAATATCATTTTGACCTTTACTGATGTTTAAAATGGTTTAGAATCCTATTTTATTTTAATCCTATTTTATTTTATTCTGGCTGGATTAGCTAATTCATTATATGGGCACATTTTGTAGATAGTATGCCTGCCAGTTAATTTTCATATGTTGTACCCTCACCCCAGCATTCTCTAAGTGTCCTAAACCAGTGCCAAGGAATTCTGAGTGAAAAGTTACTTTGAGGTTAGACACAGAATGCAATTTTTGCAGTACAGTTTTGTTTTGTTTTTGTTTTTGTTTTTGTTTTTGTTTTTGTTTTTTGCCAGTCTTGGGCTTGGGCTCAGGGCCTGAGCACTGTCCTTGGACTTTCTCAAGGCTAGAGCTCTACCACTTAAGCCTCAGCACCACTTCCAGCTTTTTTTCTATGTATGTGGTACCGAGGAATCGAACCTGGGTCTTCGTGCATGCTAGGCAAGCACTCTACCACTAGGCCAAACTCCCGGCCCCTGCAGTACAGTTTTTAATTCTGTGTTATTGATAATATATTCAAATTCTGAAATAAAACCCATGAATTTACAGAGAGCTTCTTAGGTTCTTTGCCCTTCTCATCATGTCTTTTGTTTTGTTTTTGTTTTTCACTTTGCTCTATTTGTCTACAAATGTAAACAGTTTTCTTTCAGGTCTCCTATAATCATAAATTTGTTCCCATATTCTAGGCCTTACCTAGTCACTAAGTAGATGACCTCATATTTTGAGGGAACTGGATTAAATGTCTCCAAGATTCCCCAAGTCACTTACAGCATCTCTGCTGCTACTTCAGAATTACCAGGAAGTACCTATTGAAAATCGACATTGTAGGCCACATCTATATTTGTTCACTCAAGATCTTGAGGAGGACTTGGCATTTTAGGCAACTTTTCAGATCTTTGTGGTCTAGGAAAATAATACTGAAGTTGTAAAACAGGTCAGGGGTCATGACTGCAGAGCCAGCTAGTCCTCACAATCCTGCTTAAAAAATGATATGATTATGAATTTGGGATTTAACTATAAACAGGGTAAGATTTCATGTGAGTATCTTATACAAATGAATAAGATGATTTTACAGGGAAAGGTATTTTTCAGCTTTTATTTTTTTGTAATACTGGAGATTGAACTCAAGGTGTCATGCTTACTAGACTGTTGAGCCATATTTTCAGCCCATTTTTGCTTCATATTATTACTATTGTTGTTGTTGTTGTTATTGTTTGGATAGGTTCTTTTGGGTTTTGCCTCAGAGGCCTGGTCAGCCTCAGACAATTATCTCCCTACTTCTACCTGCCACACAGCTGTGATTCCAGGTATGAATCACCGCATTCAGTCAGTCATTTAGTTGAAAGAGGGAGTCTCATTAACTTCTGCCATCTTGGCTTTGAACTGCAATCCTCTCATTCTCTGCCTCCAGAATATCAAGCTACTGCAACCAGTCCTTTCAGATTTGCAGAGGTCTCTGTGGTGTTTTTGTGTGTGAAACTGGGATAGGGAGAAGTTGACTTGAAAACAGAATTTTCGGATTCCTTTTGCATTTTAGGGGTGCCATCAGTCAGCCCATTCCTACCTCTTGATTTCTTTCTTAAAGTTCACAGAAACAAACCTCTGCCATATAATATCCTATGTCATGGATTCTTGGTAGGGTTTTTATCTTTTTCCTTCTAATCCTATTAAGATTTTATTTATCCTGGCTTAATCTCACAGCAATCTGTCAATATGAAACTGCTCCTTTTGCTTGAAGTATTTTTTTTCTTTGAGGCTGAAGCTGCATAGGGAATGGGCCACTGAAGTCTGTGGGAGCCTCTCTGCCTCAGTTTACCATCACTGTTTGATGTCTACATCCCCTGGGGCACCGTGTCTAGTCTGGGACTCCTCAAGGTCTCTGAGGATCACACCATCCAAATTCATGTTGTAATGCCTACACACACCTCCAAGATTTACTCTCTTCTGGAACTACCTTCACAGTTGAATTATTCAACTTTTGGATTGGCAGTCTCAGGGATGTGACATCTGAACTGGACCAGGATGAGGTGTTGAAGGACTTAGATGATTAGGAGGGTCAGGTTGGGAACAAGAATGAGGGAAGTGGTTTGGGTGGACTGCAGATGACTGTACAGGTTGAAAAGTGCATGGTTTGTTTCAAATTGTTTGAAAAATGATGATGTTCAAGCCAAAATAGCTCTGTGGGCCCATTTGATCTCTGAGCAGTTCAATTCCAGATCTATTGGCATCTGCGCTTTAGCATTTCACTGTAGTGGGGAATGTCAGCAAATACAAAGCTCTTTAGAGAGATTTCTCAAATGGTGCCCAGATTGTAATGCTGGTGCATATAAAGGATACAGATGAAAGCACTGCATAGGAACTGGTAAAGTTCTCTGTCATAGAGCAGATGCTGCATGATTTTAAGATTTTAAGATTTATTCTAGTGGATGTCAACCATTTGTAATATCCAGATAATCTTAACACTTAAGAAGCCTCTTTTATTTCCCCTGGGTCCTGTTTTTCTGATTCTGTTTATTCTCATTCTGTTCCTTTGCTGTGAATCTCAGGAATCTTTGATATTTAACTATTCCTGAGATGCTGCTGCATTGAAAGATGACACTCAGTTCTGAATTCATGCCTTTTCCCATTTTAACTGTTATGCATTTAAAAGCATAAAAGTGGCTTGCCCAGACATGAACATTTTCAATATGTGCAGCATCACTCTGTATTCTTCAGCCTGAACGAGTTGTGGTATGTGCTAGCTTCTCAAGTGAATACTGAGACGCCTCCACCAGTAGTCTAAGCTACTCTTGATTGAGCCTTTTTTCCTTCCCTTGTCTCACCTATCCACGGGATAGAATATGAGACAAGAGACAGAATAGCATTGTGCCTACAACAATTATATTTAAATGTCTTTGTCCCTCACAAATTCCACTTTGTTTCATATTCAATTGAACATATTGTCTGGAATAAAGCGTAGCATGAAAAATGAAATGATTAGTAAAATTTTGTGAATTCATAAATCATTGTCTGCTGTCCTTTTATATCTAAACACAGTGCTTCCAATCTTGGTGGATACAAAGCCTAAAATAAGCACACCCAAGAAGTAAAAGAGTGAAGAAAATTATATCACCTGCAGCAAGCAGAAAGAGCACTAGAGTTATTTACAGAGTAGTTCCATAGTCCAAAAAAGGAAGAGTGGAGATTTCATTGGGGAGTTTATACATCCTTACATAGGATAGCACTTTAGGGTAGGTACAGAACTGAGCATCTGCAGCTTAAGAGTTACAGTTCAAAAAGTAATAGACGGCATTCACATTTGGAGGCATATTTATATCGCTCAAGATCTTGAAGCCCAAGTGAAAACTACAAACGGAAGCATTTTGGGCCATACCTAACTTTATGATGAAGATGGAGTGGAATGCTTCTGGGCAAATAAAGGAAAAGAAGCTTGACATGGAAGGACATGCCAGTCATCCCATCCTGACAGTCAGAAACTGAAACAGGAGGATCCTAAGTGTGAAGCAGGCTATCCTGGGCTACAGGGGGGAAAAAAAAAACAAAAAAAAAAACAAAGGAAGGAAGGAAGGAAGAAGAAAATATCAAAAGTAGTTGGAGGGACCAAAAGAGTGGTCTAGTGGTAGAGTGCATGCCCAGAATGCACAAACTCCGGGATTAATTCCTTGGTACCACATACACAGAAAAAGCTGGAACTGGTGCTGTGGCTCAAGTGATAGAGCACTAGCCTTGAGAAAGTTCAAGGACAGTGCTCAGGTCCTGAGTTCAAGTCCCAGGTCTGGCAATAAAAAGAAAAAGTAGTTGGATTGTGGTCCTGTACTAGGCTAGAAAGGGAAAATATCTCAACAATAATCAGCACAAAAAAGGACTAGAGGTATAGCCCAACGTATGCCCTTGGTTCAAACCTGAATACTGCAAAAAGAAATAGGAGGAGGAGGAAGGAAGAAAAAAGAGAAATTTTAAAAAAAAGGAAGACAAAAGAGGATAGGACAGTTTGAAGGCACATTAGCATACTCATTTGCCCTTAATGGTGTTGACTAGTGTTTTCTGGGATAGATAAATATATAAGGAACTATACACTGGTACCCTTGGATTATGCATCTTGGGAACTGTTTTTCCTTTTCATTTCTAGGAACTCATGTGACTATTAAGAGTGTATAAAACATGATGCTCCTTGGTGAGTTAAAATTGTGTGTGGGAATCTTTTTAAGGCATTTAATCACTTCAAGTGCATTGTGTGCATCCTTTGGGGGGAAATAATTTTGAGAGATTTAAGAGAATTGTGTTTTCATTAAGTTTTGCATACTTTGTTATGCCATGTATATTCCCTTTTCATATAATTAAAGGAGGTGTATAATGGAATGATTAATTCCTTTATATCCACTTGTAGCAATTACATGAGAATTTGAATTTTGTCATGTTTGGGTTTGTTTATTCCTGTGAATGACAGTACAGTCAGGTGGCATTTTCTGTTATGGTACCGGAACTCACCATGGGTACTCTTTAATCTTTGAGGGTTTCAATAAAAGTTGTTCACTGAAAAAAAAGTGTATGGAAGCCAGGTGATTCAGCTCAGTGGAGGGCTGCTTACATCACATGTAAGAGCCAGTGGTTGGAGCTTCAGCCTAACTTAAAAGTAAGACTGAATATGACTTAGCTCTGGGATTGACACACAGAAGCTCAAAGGAGCCATTACCCAGTGTTTATAAAGCTGTTCTTTCTGGGCTTTGCTGTAGCCACCTTGCAGATAAGCACTTGAGAAAGCCAAATAGTAGAGCCAGAGGCAACTGTAATGTACTTCCCACCCAGTGATAACACACAAATGCAGAGCCAGATGAATGAGCAAGGGACACTTGCCAATGCAAACAAGGCTAAAATAAGAACACGTTGTTGACATTTCTGCAAATTAGTTTTTAGTCATGTAGATCATGGCATATTAGGGACTTTTAACACATGCTTTTGACATCTGACTCTACATGGCTGACAGCTAAATTAGGTTTGTGATTGACAAGGAAATATTTTGTATATTGAATCACCAGTAACTTTAAAAAACATTGAGGGTGATCTTGTCAAATAGACTTCTGGGTGCTAGTGGTTTGTGCCTGTATTCCTAGCTACTTAGAAGGCTGAGATCTGAGGATTACAGTTCAAAGTTATCCTGGTGAGGAAAGTTTGTGAGACTTTTATCTCCAATAAACCACCAGAAACCCAGAAATGACCCAAAGTGATGGAGTTGTAGCTTTGAGCACAAAGAAGCTCAGGGACAGCACCATGGCCTGTAACCAACAACAACAAAAAATGCATTATAGCACTCATTATTTTTTTTGAGGGGGGAGGTTGGGAGGAGTCACTGATGCCAAGTCAGTAGTATCTAAAGCTTACAGCAAATAGATGTACTTTCCTAATGACTGACACCTCCTGGTCAGATAGAGTTTAGAAGGCTTCCAAAGAGTGAGGTGATATGATCATTCTGGGGCTTTGAAAGATCATTCCAACATCTGTGGGGTGCAAGAGACAGAATATAGGGCCTGGTCAGCAGCTGACCAGCTGTACCATAAGTAGAAGGTCACAGACAGGACTTAGTTGCTGAAATAGTTAAAGCCTTAAGAGTTTTCCTATGTACTGTGACTATTCTTTGTAGATCACCTAGCATTCACTCTTGATTGTCACAAACAGGGTAAAATAAGTCTGTATCTGGAATCAAGTAGGAAGAAATACATGCAATGAATAACCCCATTTCTTCTCTAGCCACCCCTTGTTATCAATGATCTACTTCCTTTAGAGTGATTTTAAATAATTGAAAAATAGGACTGTTTTTTTTCCTCCTCAGTAGCATTGGATACATACATTTTTATTATTTGAGTAATATAATTGCTTCTTTGGGGTAAGACTTAAGAAATTACAAGCAAAGTGTTCAAAACACTTCCTTCTGAATTAAACACTGTTTTACAGTTGTCTTATATATGATATTATCTTTAACTGTGTACTTAAAAGGATATAGAAGTTAATAGTAGGACCCATCAAAAAGTTGTTGTTCTGACAATTCTTTTTGTCTCTCTCCTTTTTTGTCTGGGATGAAGTTTGAACCCAGAACCTTAAGTGTGCTAGTCACACACTCGAGTACTGAGCTACACATCTCCAGCTATGTGACCATGCAGAGGATGCTCTCATAAGTGTAGGATCATTTGAAATCAATTTCAGAAACTTAAGTTTCACCAAGATGAAATTTTTCCCTTCCCCTAAAGGCTCATACTTAGATTTCAGTCAGAATCCATGGTTTTAGAAAACATGTCTACCAGAGTAGTATTTTTGCTGAATGTCAAAGACAGCTAGATCCTCATATCTCCTTGAATTGTCCCTGGTATATGTTTGTAACAATATGGTCTTATGAGTATGGCTAAGTGTCAGAGGCTCTGAGTTGGGACTTCTGGCTCACCTTGTGTTGAAACTGGAGTTTTAGACCCAAGACATGTCTGGTCCGGCTACTTGCACCTATTCCAAGGGTGAAAAAAGGAGATGCAGTAACATGAACAGATAACAATGACAGTACTTTAGTTCATCTTCAATCATCTTTTGGATGCTGATATGAGCTATATGTTTAAATAGGCTGGAAACTGAAAGCAGAGACAGATGTGTCTCGGTGGTCAGAGGTAGCCACAGTTTGTCTGAAGTACATTGTCTCAGAATGGGTCATGTGGGAGTCTTATGGCTTATCATCTCAGTTATTGTTGTTTGAAGTTCCAGAGACATCATTGTTGCCCTCAGCACTTGAAGGGAACATTCAGATTCCCTGCTCCTGATGCGGGAGCATCATAATAGGTTATTGCCCTCCCTCACTGGAGAAAGATGATTGTTTTACTCTAAGGCTCTGCTGTTCAGTGTCATAAAGATTTTATCAGCTCTCTTTTCCTGGACTCTGAGGTGGCAATGAAATGCATGTCTTACAACAATGAACATAGATACACAATAGTGGCTGCAATGATAAGTTTTTATCTGTATTATGTTCATTCCTGGGCCTAAGGAAGGAGCTCATGCTTTTCAGCCATAACAACTCTTATGCACCGGTTACAGGGCAATTCAGCTGTCCTCTCTGAGCTCTAGGTAGGGTCACCTCTACACTGTCACCACTTGTGGTGATTGTGCAGTGGAGATTGTGATGAAAACTAATTAAGATCATTATATAATCTAGCACAGATTAAGCCCTCAATTCAGGAAAGCTTTGAATTTTTCTCAAATTAAACCAGAGTTTGGGAATTTCTATGGATGTTTAAGAAGCTATTGAAAAACAGAAAGAAATATCTCCGGACACCCTGAAAAACAACACCAAAAAGAGCACATACATGTACATATACAGTAGACTTATTCTGTATTTTGCCTCAAGTTCTTTTAAGTCCTGCCCTAAGTACTGGAGAGCTGGGTCTTACTTGTAGCCCCTGTATAATCAGTATACTCTTCAGAAACCAAAGAAGGATCTTTGTTGCCAAGTAAGGAAGCAAAACAAAGGAGGGCTCAGCTGAAAATCAGTTCTCCATTTTCTCCTTGCCTATGCAAGGTGCCTAAATCTTCCTCTTCTAGAATAGCTCTAAGAATTTCCCAGTTTCCACCATAAATTAAGTATGGCCGCAGAGCTCCAATTCTGTGATGCTAAAATGTATAAGCAAATCAGAAGCTAGGTTGATTGTCTTTCACAAATGCTTATACACAGATCTTCTTTCTATTCACCTAATTTACACTTTCTTGCATGGATTCCCACGAGCATTTTTTAAAGATATATTGTCTCTTGTTTTGACATGCATGCACTGATGGATTCTCCCTATCTCTTTGATGATTGCCTCATAGGAGAGAATAATTGAGCGCTTGAAAGAACAGCGGGAGAGAGATGATCGGGAAAGACTAGAAGAAATAGAATCCTTCCGAAAAGAAAACAAAGACCTGAAGGAAAAGGTCAATGCTCTACAAGCTGAGCTGACTGAGAAAGAGGTGAGTTGGGGAAAGCAAATGAACTGACTTGATAGTCTCACAACCCAAATATTCACTGTACCTGGGAGAGAACGGAGATTTAATTGGAAAACTTAGGGAATTTAGATCTTTGTGTGAATATTTAAGGAATTGAGTAACCTTTCTCTTGGAAAGTTGTTTTAATTCAAAGCAATTACAATCCTGTAATTTCCTTCATTGATGATGCCTATGGATATCTTTGTTCTGCTTGCTGTGTATACAGTGCTGCTTCTCGAAATGCTTCCTTGTACCATTTGCGGTGCTAAAAAGAGACATTTTTTTCAGAGTCCCATGATTTTTTGCTTGAGGAGGATAACAACTCCACCTGATTGGGAATCTGTCTTATGCTAATGTTTTTGTTGGGTGCTTTCTTATAAACAGATTACTTAATATCCTTAGGCTGGGTATTCTGACACCATGCTCAACACAGAGATATAGGTTAAATGTGTCACCTGTTGTGGAATATTTTTATATGATAGTACATAATTTAAAACACTGTTCTTATACAATAGCAAACACAAATGCAGAAAGTAAATGCTACCTGCATTTTTATAAGACATTATACTTGCAAGACGTTTATTTTTACAGGTTTAGAGGAGGATGCTTTGGCTTATACACCCCTCTCCCAAGCTCCAAGTGATACCTGTAGCTTTTTCATGTGGAAACTGGTAGATGTGTGGTAGATGTATGGCAAGAGTAAGTCATTACCCGATACATATTATCCAGTCTCCACATCTCCACATGAGATATGTTATTGTCTATGACTTACCCCTTATGACTTTGTCTAACAAAAATGTCCCTTTCCCTTAACATGTTCTTGACCCCTTTGTCAGCTGTTGGATTGCCCCAATGCACTGTGGTCTCTGTCTCAGACCTACGGGATTACCTCACCTTTTGGATGTTGATAATAGTATACAAATTATTAAATTAGGAATGCACCAAGGGAACATTTTGAATAAAAATGAGTTATGAAAAAACCTAGAAGCAAAATTCATATCCCTGAAACCTATGTCCACTAGTTTTTTTCCATCACCTTGCATATCCTAGTCTCCACCACTGCCCACCATCCCTAGTTATGCTCACTAGCATTTGGATGGGAAATTATTTAGATAGGAAAACAGAGAATCAAAGTCTCTTTCTTCCATTTCATTGCTACTTTTTATTTGATGGATCCATACTTGTAGTTTGTGAGAAAGAAGCACAGAGAGGTATTAAATTTATTGTTTTCCTCATTAGAAGTGTTATTTGTGGAATTGTGCTCGAAAGTCAATGCTGGAACTTCTCAGGGGACAACTTGATGTCATGGTGGAGAATGAGTTTATTATGGAAGTCATTTAACAAATAAGATAGATATTGCATGAGTTCTAACTTTTCCAGGACCATTTAGTATTCTTAAATAATGTACTTGGCACTGGGCTGGTAAGTGTCCATGAGGATTCTGTCAAACAAACAGACCTAGATTAAGAAACCTAAGTAGATCAATAAATTAATCTCAAGTAACAGCTTTTATAGTGTAATGGAAGTAGGAAAGTCTAAATTGTGTAGGATGAGCTAGGAGGAGAACCTTATCTCTGATGCAGAAACTGATGCTGTAATCCACAGGTAGAATTTCTCCTCCTGTGTGTTCTGCTCATCATAATAAACTCATATCCACCCAGAGCACAGAGCAAATCTTCAGTTAATTTCACCTGATTACACATGTTGATCATGCCAATATCTTTATAGCAGTGTCTTCATCTTTACTAATAACTGGGGTTTATAGCCTAGTCAAAATGGCAATGTAAAATCTATGAAGAACAACCTTCAAGTTGTATTTAACAGGGAACTTATACTTCATTTGGGATGATAGTATGTCTTTACTATGAAAAAAAACTGGATTGGGGCTGGCATGCACAAAACCCCAGCTCGATTCCATGGTACCACATACTTAGAAAAAGCCGAAGTAGTGCTATGGCTCAAGTGGCAAAACACTAGCCTTGAGCAAAAAGTGTCTTAAGGATAGGATAAGCCCAGGCCCTGAGTTTAAGCCCCAGGAGTGGAAAACAAAAACAAAAACAAAAAATAACTTGATTACAAAAACTTCTGTTATTTCCATAGGCAGGATATTCTAAAGAGCACTGAAATTAATTTTAATCTGAATTCAAGAATTATTGACCTTTAACACCTAGGTAACCTTTGACAGGATGCTCAACTAATTCAAGCCCATGTTTTCTGAATTGAGAAAAAATATAGCAAAAGTAGCTATGAAGATACATCTTGTTGGGTCAGGATGACCTTCTCATCAAGGTCATTCCTGTGTCCATGTACTATCCTAGCATAAAGTATTAGATAACATCTTTGTTTACTGAGAGAGCACTATGTTTTCAATTTCCTCCACAGTGCTGCAAATGGATAAAAATGAAGTGTACTGCCACTGACTTCAGAGTAACTAGAACATTTTCATCACAGAGTCAAATGTTGTTAGCTATATTTCATAATTGGGAATGAACATTGTCCATTTAGAGTAATCCAAAGATATGTGAATATTTATTTCTTATTTTTTAGAATTCTGACAGTACAGGAAACCTTTTAGGGAGATTCATTCTATTTGTTGAATTTACATGGAACATAGCCATACTATACTCTCAAGTTTAAAATACTTTTATCTTTCTTTCTCCAGAAAATGTTTGTGAAACTGACAGTAATTTTTTGTTATAAAAGTGGAATTTGTTGAGAATTTAATAAAATATTTCTTTGATATTTGACTTTTTCTTTGTGGGAAGAGCATTCAAGCTTTCATATTTGTCTGCATGAATTAGCAGCAATAAATATACGCAGATGATTTCAAGTGTCTCTTTGGCTATGACCTGTTAAGACTACTTTTGGACATACATCAAAACTTTCAGAAGTGAAAAGTGCTTTTACTACCACACCAGTTGGTCACATTTGATTCTAGGGCAATTAGATCCTCTTCTGTTCTGTAACCTGGCCAACTTAAATTTCATGGCCAGAAATGACTATTGTTACCTTAGTAAGGCTGTACTTACCTTTTCTGTGCAACAGATACCTTATGGGGATGTATGCAAGCAATGTATTCAGATTGAAGACATTGCTAGAGAAATTACAATGGTTCCCTTACCAGCATTATTTCTTCTTTCAGTCTAGTTTAATTGACCTGAAAGAGCACGCATCTTCATTAGCCTCTGCAGGGCTGAAAAGAGACTCCAAATTAAAGTCTTTAGAAATAGCCATCGAACAAAAGAAAGAAGAATGTAGCAAGTTGGAAGCACAGTTAAAAAAGGTAAGTGAAGTCTTAGAAAAAAAAACTACACTCATTTTAAGATGAATTTATAAAATGGGAAAGCAAAAACCTTTATTCAAAGGAAATAAATTCCTTGTGTTTTTTTATCTGCTGATAAAAAAATTTATTGAACACTCAATATTATTCCTGACAATTCTGCACCAAATCTGTGAACCTAAAAAAGTATCTTAGGTTTTCAGTCCAAAGAAAACTTGAAAAATAGAAACTTGTAGCAGAAGTAAAAAATATAAAATCCAGCCATTACTCTCTGGGCAAATCTCAACTATCAAAAGAGATGAATGCAAACATTATAATAATGCAAAGAGTGGCCCCATTATATTTTCATAAACTTTTACTACCTCCAGAAAAAGATCACTTGCTGTATTAGAACCATGCAAAACCTTTTTTGCTGACATTAAATTTCTAGAAACTCACCAACTTAGTCAAATCCCTGTAAAATGACTGTTTATATAGAACCCCCAAACAACCTTACTGTCTAAGAAAATATGATGTAAAAGGAAGCTTTGGAAAAGAAAGAAGACCTTTACATTGTGGCATTCACATGTTTTCTCTGATCAAAACATTTTGTGGAGTGCATTTCCAGTCATGCATTGTTCCTTTGACTTTTTCCCTATGTTGTTTGGTTTGTCTGCACTCATTGTTCACATAAAACTCATAATGTTATGAGTTTAAGCATTTTGTTCCCCTTTGATAACTTACAAAGAGATAAAACTCTAAATATTCAAATTAAGGATATGATACAACTTGACTATATATAATTCATAACAGACTTGAATGGGGATTTTTTTGTTAGAATAATGAAAATAAATGACATAGATGGCCAAAGATAGGAAAAATCAAAAACTATAGAGAAATTATTCTTGATATTTAAATTTTTAATATTTTTTGTATGGTATGCTATGTAACTGAAGGTTACAGGATGTTAGGAATTATGAGAAATTTCACATGAAGAAATTTTAAGATGGAAAAATAAACATGTAGAATAAATCTCTTTATAAAAATGGGTAAAAAAATCTATAAATTATCAAGTTCATTTCACAGTCCTCTTAGTATATTCTCGTATTTCAAAAAGGAATATTGAATAGGATATGAAAGAGTTGCTCATTTGATGATATTGAAATAGAGACTGACTTAGCCAGTTATGCTTTGGGGTATCATTCCATTTTTGACACATATAAATGAGTTCTAAATATGATATACATGCATATGCATAGAAATCAGCTAAATGTATTTTCAAATAAAACACTTTTGTGATCAGAAGTCACAACTAAAGATGACTTTCTAAAAGAGAGTCCATGTTTGCCTGTGCTGAGTATTAGGGAGGCCCTCAAATAGAGCTGGGCCTGAAGGCTATCTGATCCTATCTCTGATGAGTTGTTGTGGAGATCAGACCACTAACCCTTATTATTTCTGCAGACACATGCTCAGAATCCTCTCTTATAGTATAAGCCATCCAGAGAATTTGAAATCCTCTAGTCATTAAAAGGAAGACTATACCTGTATGTATATGACTTGATTAGTTTAATAAATCAATATATATGTAATTCGGTATAGTTTCTTTCAACATAGCTGTGGTTTGCCCAAGAGATCACTTGCAATGTGTATTTTCCTTAGGTTCTTAGGTACACACCATTTGCTGGAATTCACAGACCAATCTTGTAAATATTTTAGTATTATTTCTGACAGCAGCTTAACTTTCTACAATGTCACCAGAATTAAAGCCACAGATATGGTTGTCTTACTATAAAGCAGTTATTTAATTTATGAAAAGATACTTACTAATACATATTTATAATCATTGCTTATACTATCTTCTAAATGTATAGTACAGTGAGTTTAAATAAGGTAATGATAATTTAAGTATTTTTATGCCTAACCTGCAGACGCTATGTTGTTATTTTTGGCTTTCTAGCATTAACTAAACTCAAAAAGTAGAAAATAATTTTAGTAAGTTAATAAATAGTTGCATACAAACCTCAAGTACCCATCACCTTAAAAAGAATTGAGATCTGCAGGAAATATTTGAAAATATAAGCCATTAGTATGTTAAAGTACATATAAACACATTATTTCCTCATGGAAAAATAAGCAACTATAAAAGCTTATGGAGAGTTTGGGCCTCCTTTTAAAGAAAATGGTATGTGACTTGTGAATTAAATATAAAGGTTTAATAAATGAAAGTTGAAGACATGGTAGTTTTATTATGTCATAAATACACCATGAATTCCCAGTGGAATTTTGTTTAAGAGATGAATATCCAGGTACTTTTGCCCACAAAATACACATTATCGATGTGTTTCATTCAACAGAAATTTTGCCTGCCTGTGACAGTGAAATCCGTGACTTGAACATACTTTTGACTAGTGGACAGTAATTGACTTTGGAAAATAGTTTTTACAGAAAAGTTTGTGAAAAACACATAGACACTTTTCACCATTTCCTATTTTGTGTAAATTTAAGATATCTTCAAATGTTTTATGATGAAAAATGATTATTGGCCAAAAAGGACCTCTATGTTTCATCCTACCTCTTAAAAATGATGCACATGTTCTTGTGTAAAAACATTTTTTCCTATTATTAATGAGACTGGTTAAACAATGCCAGCCAAAGAATGCCTCACTGTGATTTATATATTATGCTACATAATTGGATACATTCGACTCGAGTAGACACACAAAGGTGTGAGGAATCTGATGACTGACAAGTGCATCACAAAAACTTTTGAAAGTCTCAAGGTGTAGAAATCACTTAATTTGTACGATTAAAATTCACTGAAGAAGCAACAGCAATCCCAAATGGCTGAGCTTTATACTCTTCAATAATTTTAATAATGAATGTTGTACTTGAGGTGGGTTTTTCAACTCAGAATATTATTTACTTCATTCAACTTAAATAGAAATCACAGCTCATAAAGGGCACATCTCACTTTCAAGCAAAGTAATAATTTCTCCCATATCTCACCTTATATACTTTGACATTGAACCCCAAAGTAATAGCACAGGTATTTGAGAAATGTAACTTGAGTGTCCTATTTAAAGTAATAATCAGTACATTTATATCTCTACATGAAAATGACAGGTGTTAGAGTTTCTAAACAGTCAGAAAGTGTACTTTCCAAAAAGGAATTCTGAACTCACAGAATAAACTGTTCATGGAGACAGTTTTCCTATTGACTACATTTTCATTTTCCTCTTTCAGTTAATATGATTATATCTTGCTAACTAATACTTGGCTCTTGTTAACATTTCATTAGCTAATCTATATTTTTTGAAGTTTGGCTAACTAGAAAAGTCGAGCTTATGTTAATATAAGAGGAGAAATGATAAGAGTTAATTAATCTCTCATTATTACCATCTCTGAAGTTTAGGTAATAATATTGTTGGCTTGACCAAAAGTACTTGTGATTCATGGCTGAGAGCCTCACTTCATGTATCATCAAGAGTGGACAGCTTTCTTTATTTCATGGGTTATTTAACTTGAGAAAGGGAAAGTAACACAAACCTTAAATTTCATATTCCAGCTATTCTTTTTTAAGAGCCAAAGTCAACATTTGTATTTCCCTAGAGCCTCTCACTTTCACTGTGGAATGTTTAGAAACTGAAATTTCTTCTTATTTTAACAACCAGCTCGTTTGTGCAAATGCACTGGATTTATTGAGCTAATGCTGTTTTTCTGGATCTTTCCTTCTTTCCCTGTCTGTGCTTCAATGCCTCCCTACCTTTGCAATGTAGCAAGCTGAGCAGTTGTTCAATCAGATGTACAACCCAGTAAGTCCTTTCTGAAAGTTCCCGCTGTAACATATCAAAGCATGAGGATTCATCAACCACATGTCACACTATGCCATAATGGGGAGGTTTGAAAAATATTTATGAGTCTCTTCCCATTTCCGTTCTGTCAAAAGAAATGACCTATTCAGAGACCACTGCCATTTCTTTTGAAAGTTAAAAGTTAAGAGCCCAAGGAAATCTTGTCAGCTCTCACATTCCCTCCTTCTTAACTTCAACTCTAAGGCTAGAGACAACTAAAAGTTAGATGAAGATTTAGGCTCATAGAATTCTTCCTCAAATCCTTCAAATACAGACCTACCTGAACAAAAAGGAATAACATTTATAAAATAGCCAGCAATTCAATGTATCTTATAGTCACAAGCTAGATGGTAAACTAGGTTTAAGTGAAAAGCTAGGACTTTGCTCTTCGAGATTACGTCTCCCATTATTGTGGGCTGAAGAGAAGTTATGATGTGGTATCCTGGTAACAGAAAATAGGGATTCTGATTACAGCTTGTGTACAAAAGTTAGATAACTAGTGAAACCATTTCTTAAATGGTCCACAAACACTACAATAGAATAGTCCACACTACTACTGTAGAAAACCTTTTTTTGTTTGCTTATGTGAGCTCAAGTGGCTCAAGGTATATTTTATTATCACTTGACAGATATAATCTTAATGTCCTATTTATAAATTCCCATAATAGGAAAGGCTATGGGATAAAGGAAACAATTTAGCCAGTACATTTTTACTTGTTAAGCTTTTGCTCCAAAATACTTTCATTTATTTTAATTCAGCCCTTCATAGCAAATTATATGGTCTCCAACTGGATTCCCAAAGTCCTGACAGATTATCTTTATTAACCTTTCCTCTGGTATGGATTTTAATCGAGCAGCAACACTAATCAAAGTGTCCTGTTTTTGGATATGAGGAATAGATCACTTATTCCTACAAGCACAAAAAGTCACCGAGACCTTAGTAGAAATTTACTATCTCTGTCCGCATAGGTAGGAACAAAGAAATAGCTCTGTTAACTTTTAGACCATTTCCAGACACACTGATGACATGGCTTCATCAACTTTTCCTTCACTTCAGCCCAGTGATAGGTCTCCAGCATGCCTAAAACTTTTCAGACTTTAGGTAACTCATTCAAAAGTCCTTGACTGACTTTCCTCCCCATTTTAATTAAGCTAAGCCATTGATTTGGTATCCTGGGAAAATGGCCAACTCTCATTATTTTAACTCCCTCTGTCTGCAGATATTCTCAGGATCCAGTTTTTTGACTCAGAGGAACATAGCATGATGAATTTTTTTCTGTCCTTAATAGTTTTAAAAAATGACTATGTTTTTTCCTAGTTATAGAAACAATATATAACCAGTTGAAAATTTATGAAAACATAAATGGATATAAGCAAAAACAGGAAAAAACAGGATGGCTTCCTCCATACATCATCTTGAGGAACTGAGCTGCATTCTCCTTTGGCACTTTGTGTAGTTTTTAGTGTGCTCTCCCTTGTCATCTCCTTTACTATTTTCTTTCTTGGTTCTGTCTTTGTAGTCTTCCTTTTCCTTCCTTCCATTTCTTTCTCTCCTTTTTCCTTACCTGATGCTCTATTTCTTTTTACCAAATTGTATCGTGGTATTTATTCGGTTTTATATCACTTTTTTCACATGAATTATTAGACTATTCTCACATAAATATTCTTTCAGGATACTCTGACAGTTAAAACTGTTCTGTTTATTCCACACATTTCATTTGCTATTTTGCCTCTTACTCTAATGGTATAAGCAAAGTTCCAAAAAGCATCTTTCTGTATTAGGTCCTTCTTTCCTCCATCCTTTGCTCCTTCCCTCCTTTTCTTCTTTCTTCATAATGGATTTACTTCTGAGTTAGTGGTTTTAAGATGCTCCCAGCAGGCCCTGGGGCACTGTGTTTCATTATGAATGTGCACGTGTCACACACTCATTAAATGGGTCCTTTAAACCACTCTCTGCTTCACATAAATAACATGTTAGATAACTTTGACAATGCCTAAGGGGGAAATGTTTGTTTTCCTTTTTAAGTTTCTGCTCTATAATTAGTAATGAGGTGTAAGTTTTTAAATACATTTACTAGCTTTTAATATTAATATTTTTCTTTAGTAGATTGTTTACATCTTTGAAGCTCTTGACTGCTATTTACTAATTTGTTCATTGCTTCATGGGATATTCTGTGCTTTATTTAAAACTTTGGGGGCTGGGAGTTTGGCCTAGTGACAGAGTGCTTACCTAGCATGCACGAAGACCCATCCTCAGTACCACATATACAAAAAAAAAAAAAGGCAAGTGGTAGTAGCACTAGCCTTGAGAAAGACCAAGGTCAGTGCTCAGGCCTGGAGCTCAAGCCCAGGACTGGCAAAAAAATAAATAAATAAAACCAACTTTGTTCAGCTTTGTAGAAATTATATTTTTTTTATCTAAAGGGAACTGTTTTAGGATTCATGACCTGTGATTCTCTTTAGGAATTCCTCATTTCCTTTATTCTTTAAAGTCATTCTCTGATTTTACTCACCTATATTTAAATTGTTTTGAATATTATTTTTTACATAAACCCAAACTTTTTATCCATCTACACTACATTTTGATTAATATTAGGAAGTGAGGTTCTAACTACATTTTTCTAATCACCAACAAATAAACCTCTTACTTTTGTGCTTCTTTTACTGTTTACCAAACAATTCCTTCTTTGTTGAATACTAAGCTTTTGTAGGGGATGTATGTCTGTCTCTGAGATACTGTTCACTTTTATCTCTTCCTTTTTGAGCCAAAAATTTAATGATGTGCCTTTATTTACTTATTTTATTTTTAGGACAGTTTATTTGTTTGTTTCTTATTCAGAGGGGTTACAATTCCCTAAGTCAGACTTACTTTTTGTGTGCTGGTAATGGGACTTGAGCATAGGGTCTTGTGTTCTGGTTCAGCTTTTGTGCTAAAAGCTGGTGTTCTACTTGAATCACATATCTACTTTTGGCTTTTTGTGGTTAATTGGAGGTAAGAATCTCTGGGATTTTCCTGGCAGGCTGGCTTTGAACCATAATCCTCAAATATCAGCTGCCTGAATAGGTAGGATTACAGGTGCCATAGATGTCCAGTACATAATATTTTAAAAATTTAAGTCATTATAGAAAGGATATGGTGTTTTTAAATACCATGTAATAGGACAAATTTTTCTGTAATTATTTTGGCTTTTGTTTTTTCATTTCATTAGAAAGTTCTTTATTTTTCTCTCATTTCAATTTCAAAATTATTTTGCCAGTTAAAAACACAATGTTGGTAATTAATTTGAATTGTGTTTATTTTTAATAGCGATTTGCTCATGATTGATATATTTGTGTAATTACTTCATTCCTTTCACAAACTTCATTTCCAAACTTTAAACAAATTCAATGCTTGGTGGTTTTTTTTCAGCAGTAAAATTTTGTCACTTTCCTTCTGTAGACCTTGTAGTATTTCTATTTAAAGTATGTCAATTCTTTTTTATTTGCTATTGTAAATAAGCTATGACTCCTTTTAATTTGTAACCAGTTATTGGTACATAGGAAGTTTCTTTTATTCTGGTATGTTTGTTTTGAATATGGCCACCCTCACATTTTTCGTGAATTATCCTGTAGTTGTTTTTATTACATAGGAAAAATTTACAGGCTGTTCTATGTCAGTGTGTACTCCATCCGAATAAACAAGGATTAAGCTTTAAAGCCTTTCTGCAAGCATTTTTCCTCCTCTGGAGTACAAATAAACGTCTTACTTTTGTGCTTCCTTTACTGTAGACTGTCATTGTACTCAGTGATGTTCTTATGCTATTTCTTAGGAAACTAACCTTTTGCCTTTGAATCCTAATAATTTCTTATAATAACTACCTTTCTGCAGTTTAACTAGCAGTCTAGGGGAGTTAACTATATGGCTCGGGGAGTTCATCTTGTCATTGTAAACCCTTCGCAGGTTATCTTCAGTGGAGTCCTTTTTCTTCCTTTGTTCTTAGTTCTAGACAAATAATATGGTTTTATTATCCATTTTGAATACATTCTTTACTGTGGTCTTAGTGATTATAATGCTCTGAGATAGTATCCAGAAGTCTTTCATAAAGTTTGAATAACTCTTTAGACCTTTTGTTTCTTCAGTCTCGTGCTTTCCATGATCTCTTCATTACTGCAAGCAACCTTGATCCTGGCCATTCATGATACTCCTTCCTACCTAGTGACTATCCATGTGAAATCTCATCCCCTCTGAACACACCTTTTGCAGGGCTCAGACTTTACTTACCACTTGACAAGAACAAGACCAAGCATTTTCCATTCCAGAGAGAGGGGAAAAAAATGTCTTGTTAATGTTCAGTGAGGTCTTCCTGATTTATATGTCATTATAGGACCGTAAAATTCCAGGAACACAGTGGGCTGAATCATAAATGTTTCCACAGTCATTGTTTAGGCTTTGTGGTTTCTTTTTAAGATTTTTTTAATCCCATTTCTGAAAACTATTTGATTCACTCTTAAACTGGTAGCTCCTGACAAAGTTGTACATGACAGCTATTTAAAGAAATAGCATTGGATACACACAAGACACATGCAGACACATGGACATACAAAACACACACCCTACAATTGAAACAGGCTTTCAATGTCTAAATAACACAAATAGTACTTTCAACAGCATGTAAGATTTGAAGTTACATACTTTATTTCAGAACTCCTCGTAGTTATCTCCGTCCTCTACATTGTTAGTTTAGGAAATTGCACAGTTCGAAGGAATTATATTAATAGTTTCATTTTTATTTAAAGAAATCTTAAAATGGACCAATCACATAGTTGAAAACTTCTTGTATAATAGAAATTTTATTTTGAGTATTGTTTATATTTATTTATACAATTCTTATTTATTCCATGTATAAAAATCTACTCTTTTAGTTTTCTTTAAAATGAGAATGCTTAAGATTTCAAGACATAGCAATGTTTAGTCCCAAGTGTGTTATTTGTTTTCAGTTAATGTGTCTGTCGTTTCTTTTATTTAAAGTGCATTTTACATTTTATAATAGGTTGTAGTTTCATAATCACCCTTAGGAACATTATTTGTGCAAGACTTATGTTTCTTATAACTTAAAATAATGTGAAAATTGGTACTTCTTTTAGAAAATTGAAATCAAAGATATTAATATAAACTAGATGATTCCCCTGTTCTGCTGTTCAGTCATGAAACACATGTTAAGGTGCTATCAGGGGACACCCAGCAGGCAAAATGCTGCAACTGAGAACCCTATTTTACAGTGCATAAATGTAGTAAATACCGCTAAAAGTCTAGCAGCAGCAGAAATGAAAAATCCACAGATTCTTGACTTAACTTTCTAGTTCCATTTGATTATGGGTAATCATTTTATTATTGGAAGGAAATTATTTTTAAATTAAAATTGCTAGGGACTATTTCAAAGAAACAGTATTATCTAATGTTGAAAGTAAATGTTCCCCTTTTTGTATCACAGCAGGCTTCTGGACCTAAGGTCATGTTTTTCTTTCTAGACATCTGGAATGAAGAACAAGTATTTGCCGAAAAATAATCTGTGACTGACCTTTACAAGATTAAGCACAAATAAACCTGAGATTCATGATTTTGATAATAGTAAACTCCCAACTTAAAAAAGTTATTTCTTACTGAGTTGTATTCATGTATAATATTCATATGTACATACAACATGCACTGATTAAATTCAACTCCCTTCTTTGCTTCACAGAACCTTCTCCGTCTATTCACCCTCAATTTTATATGCTTTCTCAATTTTCTGTTTTTCTAAAATATGCTTAAGGTTTCTTCAAGAAAGATTTTTAGAGCAAATACTTAGATATTCTTTAAGTTGACCAATTTAATCAGCAAGTTAAATCTGTCCTTTAGCCTCTTTTTATTTCTTTACTTGAATTTAGGCACAGTATTAGTGATATATTTTGTTTGGCTTTCTGAATCAGTTATATTTTCTTCTATTAAGATAACTCTCAAGTATTATATTATTCCTCCTCAGTCATTGCCAATCTTTGATAAATTTCCTTACATATGCAAATATAAGAGAATTACAATGGAAGAACTGTAGCTTCCCCCCCCATTTCATTGATCTAATATGTAATGCAGGCTTTTCTATAATGTTCTTTTCCAATTGTCTGTTTTTCTAGAATATGCTTGAGAATTGCTCTAAAAGTCTTAAAACAGGTAAAACCAGATACCTGATTATTGATATTCCTTTGTTTTTAATGAGCAGTTGAATGTTTGAGAAAGAGATAATCTTGACTATATTCCTGATCAGTAAATTCTGGAAAGAAAAGACCTTTATCAATTTGTATCATAAGGTTAGATTCCTGGCTAATAAAAATAGAGTGATGTAGTTACTTCAGAAGAAATGGAATGGGGAAGAATTTCTCATATGAGGGAAGATAATTTCAAATCAACAGAACAGATACTTAAGAGGAAATAAATAACTACCCCTTTTCTACTTAAATCTTGAATATATCAAAATGGTGTGGTAGGAATTTGTTGTGATAATGATTTATTGAAATATATTTTTATGCATTAGAGAATATGTTGGACTAAATCTATTCTTTGTTTTTCTCCTCACTAGAGGCTGAAAGTTCATATTAAAAATGCTTATAATTTGAGAAGGCAAGGGTATTACATAAATATAAATAAAATGCTTTCATTTCATTATTTGGCATTAGAATTTTGAAGGAAGAATTGGATTATACACTCCGTTTTCTACTGCTTATTTATTCAGTCACTTATTTACTTATTCAATCCATTTATAACATAGTATCACTCCTAGGCTTGTGAATCTCACAGTATAGTACATTTATACTGTGATAGTTTAAGATTTAAGTCCATTGTCTGGAAGGTTGTGATTCATGCTAGGTAGAAGATCTTCTTCATAACTCCTTGAAAGTTTGTGGAAACTATTCCCTCAAAGACATAGGACAGATTGGGAAGGGGCTCAGAATCCTTCCCAACCTTCTGAAAGAATAAATCACTGTTAATCCAGGTGCGATGGCTCACTCCTGTAATCCTAGCTACTCAGGAGGCTGAGATCTAAGGATCCTGGTTCAAAGCTAGCCTGGGCACTAAAAACCAGGAGACTCTTATCTCCAGTTAATCACTAGAAAAGGGGAAGTAGGGCTGTGGCTTAAGGGTTAGGTCTGTAGCCTTGAGCTGAAGAGCCCAGGGACAACACCCAGGCCTCAGGGCTCAAGCCCCATGATCCACAAAACAAACAAACACTGTTCCACTGTTACTGGAATCTTTATATGACTTTTTCAAAGTTTTATAGATATAAGTAATTTAAAAATGCTATCTAGTTGTACTTTTATCTAAAAGCCTTCTATAAATTCTGGCATCAATGTTGAAAATAGTTTGACATAAAAATTTTCCCCTGGAATGAGTAGATAGTATTATAGAGCTAGAGATAAATATATTTTAACTTATAGGTTGTCTATTTGAACTCCCAGCCTATCTTTTTCACGTAAAAAATACTTCGAATATTATCTAACAGGTACAGCCACCTGTAAACTTAATAATGGTCTTTATTTTATTTTGTCAGTCCTGGGCTTGAGCTCATGGCCTGAGCACTGTCCTTGGACTTTCTCAAGGTTACAGCTCTACCGCTTGAGCCTCAGCACCACTTCTGGCTTATTTTTCTATGTATGTGGTACTGAGGAATCGAACCCCGGTCTTTGTGCATGCTAGGCAATCACTCTACCACTAGGCCAAACTCCCGGCACCTGGTCTCTAGTTTAATAACATGACCTCACTTCAATGTCACCTGAAGTCTTCGTTGATGTTGTCTAGATCTGCCATTTTTCCTAGACTCCCTGTACATCCAATAGCCCAGGAATCTTTAAGCATACGCAAACATTCTCCCTTATTAGGTTGAAAAGATTATTAACCACTTAATTTTACCCAGTGTTGAAACCTGGTCTTAGATTTTCATCTTCAAGAACCTAAAACAAGGAATGTGCTCACATACCTATTATTAGCAGACTGTTCTTTCTGTGTAAATTTCCTAGGAGGCATCTTAAAAAAATCATATTGATAGAATATCTTACTGATAAAAAATTAATAAGATCCTTAATTTAGCTGTATAACAAGCTTATTTTTATACATATTGCAAAATAAGGACTCTAATAAGAAGCACACGTTTATAATATCTCCCACTTGTTTACTCACTTTGTAGTTTTCATTGTTTTTGAAAAGGCTACATCATTTTCCTGTGGACATAAAACACAGGTTTTTAGAATGAAGGTTTCACAGCTACTACTATACTTCAATACTCATTTACTGAAAACAATGATCATAACAATCATAATAAAAGCAACCAATATAAAGTTCAGAAGCTAACTGCTCTTGATGAACCTTAAAATCTTGTTCATCTTAAGACAAAACCAGACAATCACAGTGTATATTCATTTGTGTTGAATGTGTCTATAATTACTATAATACTATATGTATATGTATTAGTTCTTTTTTGTTAACTAATGTCATTGATCAGACAGTTTGAGAAATGTCATCAGATGACATTTAGATGCTATAGAATAATGGTAGGAAAATGGAAGATTATTGTTTAGCTATTAAAATCTATATTTTATACCTTTCTGTGACAAAGAATTGAATTGTTAGTTATTATTTCAAATAGAAGCAGATATGTGGAATAGGTACTGTCCTGACTTTTAATAGAGAATATCTGTTCTACATTTTACAATTAAAGACCAATATCATGTAGTATCTAGTGCTTAAAGAATTGTTAGATTAGTAAACTGCTAAAATCATAGTAACAACGTTTTTCTTTCCAATTCTGTGAATTATAATAAAAAGGTCAATAATTTATTAGAATGCTGTCCAGAGTATACACTTAACAAAAAAATAAATGTTTTCTATGTTAGAACAACCTAATACTGGATTAGGTACGAGGGAGTAAACCAGTTTCTGATAATATGTTAAACTAATCTATTTTTTCCAAGTTCTTTTGCATAGTTGCCTTTCCTTCTTAAATGAAGAAATTTTAAAGAACATGAAAGCAAATTACCCCCCTTTCATCCTCATGCTTCAATAATGTTACATGCAAACTATTTTAAAATGATTGTCATAAGAAACTTATTTTATTTTTACTAATTTTTGAATTTTTTTTACTAAATCATTGCAAAGACTCTGAACCTTCTAATAGTAGTATTAGTCTTAACTTTTCTAACCATGCATGATTCATTAGACCCCCACAATACCTGGAGCTTGCTTGCCTCGGTTTTTCCCTGAAATTACAAAGAAAAAGTGTGTAAAAGCACATTGAACATCTGCTCTACATAACAAGACAGCAGAACAACTTTTAAGTCCTTATCAATTGTTTTAATCTTCTTGTTTCACATGTGAATTTTGGAGATATCTACATTTTGACTTCTCAGAACTTTTTCTGTTAAATGTGCACTGTTGGTAAACAATTTGTTTTTTCCCTGCCTGCTCTTTGAAGAAGTCAATTAGGAATAATGGGAAACAAGGGGTAGGCAAAACATTACAGGGCACTTCTTTCCACCTGTCTGGGAATATTTCAGCCAAAGTTAATTTTGAGGTATAAAAGGCCATCACCCATTCACACACAGAGACCACAAATACTTTGGCTGCAAATTATTCTCCAGTGTTCTTGCTTATTGTTGCTTGTGTCTGTTCTTGTGTGTAAAGCTGCCACCCACCCACGCATGTGTTTGCAGATTCTTGTCTATGTGCTTGCTCATGAATTAGCTCATTCTCCTCATGGTTTAAAGAGTTAAACATATGCAAGAAAACAAGAATTTATGGGTATGACTGTTGGCCAGAAAGCCCTTCCTTACTGAGGAGTCTTCCCTTTTTTTAATTCTCTCTGCTGCTGAAAGTTCTAAAAGATTAAGTATTCAACAATCAGTCAGCCAGCTGTTCACATGTTACCTGGCTGCAAATATCCTGGGACAGAACTGGGAAAACAGTTTTCATATTGTGTAGTTTCAGTGCTTTGCACTGCAAATGGAAACATTTGAGGTGTTCCCTACCTTTGTTGTAAGGAGTTGTCTCAATACTGCTTGCCAAATGCACAAGAAGAAAGATATTATGGACAAACCTGCCTCCACACTAGTCACCTTGCTATTGATGGAAAGAAAAGCCAAAAAGGAACATAGTTCACGGACAAATGATAATAAAAGGAGCTCACCTGAACAAAGTATAATGTATACTTTCGAGTCAACATTTTCTAGGGAGTGAAAATGTCTGATTCTTTCTCCCTTCAATTTTGCCTTCTTTCTGACAGACTACCCATAATTTTTTGTTGGTTATTTCTCCCCAAAGTTAATTTCTGGGTCACTGGTGACTACCCACCTATTGTTCTAAATCTTTATCTTAACGACCTTCTTTACAAATGTAATGTTGAAGGCTCATAATATTGAAGATGACTCCAGAATGAATCCTGAGTTTGCAGACCAACTCAAACAGCTTGATAAAGAAGCGTCTTACTACCGGGACGAGTGTGGCAAGGCCCAGGCTGAAGTGGACAGGTTGCTGGAGATCCTCAAGGAGGTGGAGAATGAAAAGAATGACAAGGACAAGAAGATTGCAGAACTTGAGAGGTAGGTTTTTAGTCATGTGAATTGTCATGATAGCTTGGTCGCACATTTCAAGTTCTTTTAGGTTTGGGATGCACAGTTGCGTGTTCATACTACAAGTTGGAAAAATGACCTATGAAAAATATGGCCTGATAAGGAGTGCTGTTGCATTTTTGTGGGACATTAAGAAGGTAATAGCTGGTATGTGGAGGGATTATATAACTTCTTCAGTGCTTAATGACATAGTGGCTGAATTTCTTGAGTGATGTAGCACTTGTGCAAACTGTGCCAAAAAAAAAAGAAAATGGGTCTCTAACTCCTTGAAACCTCAGTGTTTTCCTGTTAGCGATGGACGTTTGTGGCTTATGCTTGTCATGAGCAAAATAATATGGAAGAATATAGTTGGGGATTCTTGGTTGAAGCTAGGGGAAGAGGGAAGAAACATATCTTTTGGAGTCTTTTGGTTCATCCTAATCAATTCAGCCTTGGGATTTATTGTTTATTAGGATCTTATAGTGCTTGGAAAAATAAATGGAAGTAAATACACTTGAATAGGGCCTATAGGATAGCTAATTCTGACCAAAATAAGGAGGGTTGCATTAATGTTCCAGGGTATTTAGATTTTCAAATAAACCTTACCTATTATAGCACAATCTCTAAATATAAGATCATTATCAATGCTTTTTCATATAGTTTATATAAAGGAAAAACTTTCTGAATAATCTTAAATAACACTGTAAACTCTGAGGCTTTCTCATTGGTTCAGCAATGAGGCAGAATTTGTCTGTCCTAGATTCAGTCCATATGGAAAAGATCAGAAAATTCTGAATAAATCAGGGCATGTTTGCCAGCTCTGATTGAGATACTGTGAGGCCCTAAAGGACTTCAAGATAAATGCAGAGTAGTTCTTAGTGGTCTTACAGAAAGATAATATAACTTCTGGAAAGAAAGATCTGGGTTCAGATTTTTTTTCATGTATTTTTTATTGTAATTAATAGAAGGGTTACATTATATTCACCAGATAGAAGGTGCATTAATTCACATACATTGATACCCTTTCTCATGTCTTGGTCCCCATTTTCCTCCCCCCAACCCCCTCCCCTCATCTTGTTTTTCCCCCTTCCCTATCCAATTTCAAATAACCAAATACAAATATATCCAATATATCAGATAACAAAGTGAGATACTATAACAATATAAGATAACCAAGGGACAGCAGAAGAGATGAGAGATAACATAGTACATTAAGGACAACAATTATTCATTATATGGCTTTTGTTTCTATATCCTAGAGGTCCTTTCATTTAGCGTCATACTGTATGACCTTATGTATCTAGGTTTTGCAAATCTCTGCTATGAGAGCCCCAGGTTTCTACAGATTATGACAAATGAGGGAAACCATTGAGCCTATGTTCCTTTGAGTCTGGCTTACTTCACTTAATATGATTTTTTTCTAAGTCTTTCCATTTCCTAACAAATGGAGCTTGAATAAGGCCTTCACTTCTAGCTTTTAACTGGATAGTCAGAGATAAGAAAACCACAGACTTTTCTGCCTGGGTGGGCTTTTAACCATAGTTCTCAGATCTCAGCCTCTTGAGCAGCAAGGGTTACATATATTATCCACAGGTGCTCAGATCATTTTAATTTTAAAATTTGAGAATGTTCATCCTATAGTCACACAGACGTAAAAGAATAATGTAAGTTTGTGGACTCCTACTCTCTTCTGAGAAACACAGAGTCCTATGGCAGATACCCAGTGACATTAATTTTAACCAATTACTTATATTATTAATATACTATAATTGTGACCACAGTAATAAATATTGTGTTCCAGATACTTTAAGCACCTACTCTGCAAAATTGAATACAGTTTAAACTTTTACCCATCATAGAAATGATCAGAGTCTCATTTTATGTATGAATTATACATATTCTGTAGCTTTCTTGAGCTCAGAAGAAACAAAGGTGGACTTTGAACCTAGGACTGATAGATAATCTACTAACAACCCCTTTCACCAACTGACCAGTAGCAAGGAATAGTAATCAAGCAGCCAACTGAGAGTGGTCTCTCAGCAAGCCGGCAGCCTGGCCACATGAGATCTGCTTCTTTTTTATTAGCTTTCATGAGGGAAAGTGATCACTCCATGTTTAGAAGGCATTTTTCTGCCCTGAAAAAGCTCACCAGCACTGTAATTGAAAGTCAGGATCAGCTAACTATAAACATTTACATATGAATAGCTTAATTATCTAGTTGGACAAACAAGTCTTAGCTGGGCGCTGTTGCCATTAAATCATCAAGAATATTCACAGTTTTATTTCTTCAATATGGAATGTATTAAAGCAGCAGTGATTTTACAGGCATTTATCTTTATGTACTTTCTGCACATTTTCTTTATCTCTATGTTTGCCTCTCCTTAAAGCTGATGCCTCCCAGGCACTGTAATTCATAAAACGTGTGCTGGGATTTGACTGTCTCCCCAGTCTCTGCCTGCCTGTTTTCTTGGGTCCAGAGAATGAAGTCTGGGAAATATTGGAGTCCTAGGCCTTGGGAAGTGGGGGTGGAGATTCTGAGGGCTTGGATCTTGGGAAGAAGAGGGCCTTGGCCTGAAACATTTTCTACCTGGCTACATGTTTATTCTGACTAAAGTTGTCAGGCAACTTTTTTCAAACTGGGCATTATCTTCATTTGTTGACTTAACTTCTGAAATTCATACCTCATAATGTTGGGAACTAAAGATTTCTTAGCATTATGACATATATCTCCATTTTGCAGTCACAGAGTGTGCTTGCCATTAAGGTTGTGATTTTTAAAACTGAAATATGGAACTTGAAATGAATTTGTGGTCTCTGGCTTGTAATGTGACCTACCGGAGTGAAAATGCCTCTTTTGAAGCAGCTTATATTTTAAAAAAATATGCCAGAATGTCATGCATATACAACCAACCATTTTTTTTTTCTTTCAGGGTTAGGAATAATTTGGATGCTCAAAACACTGGCTTGCTTTTCTCTCCCAGAAGGCGATTTGTGTTTGCTTTCTATCCTATCAGTCCTAACACTTAAAAAAATAATTCTTTCCTTAATGGATATATTCCAAATTGTATGTGGCTGGCATTCCAAAGAGGATGATTTTTTTTTTTAAATCAGCTATTAGAGAGTATGCTTGTTAAGCTATATACTGCTCTAGAGTAGATCTCATGCACACTCTTGCCCAGGAACTTTTACATTACATTTGATGCTCAAGGCCCTGCTGACAGCATCTGCTTAGAAGTATAGGCCATTGTAGAGGGGTGGTGGACCTTGATTGTGCCCCGGAGATTTGGTCACAATCAGCCTTAAGTCTTCATTCTGTTATTGATAGCACATGTCTCATATGCTGTATAACCAAGGAGCTAACTAAACCTTTGAGGCAGTGCACTGTGTGGCACCCTTCTTTAAAGTTTCAGAATTCACCTTTTGATGTCTAAGGAAAGAGTGGGGTTAGAGTCTCAAGTAAGAGCTACTGCCACTGGAGTTTCGGCCTCACCTGAGAAAAGTCAGGTGACCTTTCCCATAATTATCTTGATTTTGTTGGATGTTCTGCTGATGTTTGTTTAGAGGATGGGGAACACCAGAAATCAAGCCCTCAGTCACATTTTTCTGCTTTGTGGAGGACAGGGTGAATTCCCAGGCTGTTCTATGCATAAGACATAACATCAGAATGGAAGTCAAAGAACTATTTCATTATCTAGACCAAACAGTAATGTCACCAAACATTGGACATTAAAAAATGATTTTAGGTGCCTAAAAGAACCTATTTAAGTTTGAGAAAAACTATTTCTTCCTTTCTGATTTGCTTAATAACATACTGACATAACTTCCTTAGTGCCTTTCAGAATGCTTTTCAGATCCAACAGGCTTTTTAAAATTTCTAAACTATGATATGTTGTACAAGTTTCATGGCACAGAAAAAAGTTGATAGCAATTTTGTGTTGTTTTCATATATACTCCTCATTGAGTAATTTCCACTTATTAAAAATGTATTTGGAAACACCTTTAAAAATGAGTGGTCACTAATGATCACCACTTATAGCTACCTTTTCTGAAAGGTCAGGGAACTTTTTGATGTCTTTGATGAAACCTGAAACCTGTGGAAAGGCAACTACATCTTAAATGTGTGCCTGTTACTTAATTTTAGAATTTCTTAAAGCTTGGCCCCAGAATGCAACTTAAATACCTCTGATTTAGTGGGCTTTGAAACAGCAGCTGGGGTGAGTGTTGCTAAGACCTCTGCAATGATCAGGGCCTGACTTGATTTTCATTTTTGCTTACTTATACATTAATGATCACAAAACCTGCAGGAATTTATCAGTACAGGGATTAGCCAGAAAGCAATGTTGGTTTTTCGCTTTTCTTCTTTTTAAAAACTTATTTTAGTCAATACTGTTTTCATTTGAAATTACCTAACTTGGACTTTATCCTAAGAATTTATTTATTTTGGGTTTTTTTTTTTTGGCTTTCCTTCCTCTATGACATGCTTAAAACTGCTGTGATGCTGAGGTTTTCCAATGATCAAAGAGCTGGTGAGGTATTGGTATGAGCACTAGGTAGTTTAGAACTTCACAAAATGAATGCAAACCTTGGGCCACCTGGAAGATAACCAGGATTTTTTTTCTCTCTTTTTTATTTTTGCTTGTCACTGGGAACTACTGTTTTGACTTATAAAAAGGGCATGCTAGATCTTTTTGTGCAAATAAGTGAATAAGCATCTGGCCATGCTCAATGATGGAGTTGGAGCCTCATGTTCACAAGTGCTTTGGGAGTACTTGGCACATGGTTGGGAAGCTATGAGGCGAGTGGCACCCCACTCACAGAGTCTTTGATCACAGATAGGTAAAGCTCTAGAAACATCTAAAATGGACATTTTTGAACCAAAAGCCGGCTTCCTTTTCATTTGCATGGAAGGATGAAGGACAAATATCTCATAGGATATAACCATCCAACTTACTGTTTCAAATAAAAATCTTTGTGACATCAATGCTTCCTGCCAGGTCTAATACCTCAGTAATTTCCATCTGAGTTTATTAAATAATAAAAACTTTATGTGCACAGAGATAGGGACTTTCTCCATAAATATTACTTTGGAAAAAAGCGATTGCTCCCCTTGGACTACTATCTCTGGTTCCCATCAGTGGTTTCTATGATTGCATATGAGAACAGATACAGGTTTTCTTATGTATGATATTTAATGTAACAGCTTACAGAGGGTACCCAGGACATTTTTTAAGGGGGGGCGGGTAATATCAGATAAAAGTAGTTTTATTGTGCTTCGTTTGGTTATAAAACCTGCTAAAACAACATCTGTTAGCTGTATGTTTAAAACTAATGCATTTCCTTCCTTTTATTCTCTTTTGCTATCCCTTTTCCTTTCTGCTTATCTTCCAAATTGCTGCTTTCACCCTTGCTCCAATCAGCTTGACTCTCAGGTCAGTACTTTCAGTTTTTCTTCTAATGCCTCTTCCTCCTAAGCTCAATTTATTGCCTGCACTTGTTTAACAACACATTTCTGAAATGGTTTTCCTCTGGTCACCATTTTTTTCTCCTCCATTTCATTTCATGCATAGGGAAGTTTTATTTTATGAGAAGCATTGTATAGGTGAGAAAAGGGGAAAAAAAGATGAAGGAAATAAATCACTGTAGGTTATTTGATAAATTCTATTGCTGGGTTATAAAATCAGTGAGAAAAATCATTACAACCAATCCCAGCATTTCTGCTGAGCAGCTAAGAGAATTGACTGCATGTTGATACAATGTGGAGCTGTGGAAAACACACACACACACACACACACACACACACACACACACACACACACACACACACGGTGCTAAATTTAACCTAGCTGAACCAAAAAATCTCCCTGTGACACTGCAACTTAAAAGTTAAATTGAATGGAGTAAACCATTCAGACTTTTCTCTTAATAAATCACTGTACTTTTGAAAGATTTATAATACTTTTTAAAAGTCACTTTTGGAAAATTATCAGTGTTTTAGTAACATATTGTACACACATGTTATTTCCTGTCATTGTTTTAACTTTGTAGTTGCATTTTTTTTATCAGCCGGAACACATACTTTAATTACCTAGGGTATAGCATGTGAGACAAGTGTAAAACTAAATTTCATTGAGTGTGTGCACCCTAATTTTAAGAAGAGAAATGGGCCTTTTGTTTGAAAATCCACCCAGATCTGCTGCTTCTAATGTAGGAGCTCAAAATCATTAATTTCCTTTTGCTTAAGTCCAACAAGACAGCTCTTTCAATAATACATAGAATTAGTAGTGATTTCTTTGTTGTTCAAGTAGGTAGTTTACTGAAAATGTGAAACTCAAAGCTAGTACCAGTTATTGAGCTATGTCATTTGGAAAAGTAAACCAAATTAATTTCTTCTCTTTATGCACAGTCTACACCCTTTATTCAGTCTGGTCCCCTGTGCCACCAGCCCAATGCAACCAATTTCACAACCAGGCCTCCTGTTCACATACCAGTTTTGTGTCACCACTGGCTGCAAGCCAACCAAGAGAGGTCTCATTCTCAAAAGTTCCTCTCTCACCAGAAATCTGCTGACTGCAAATGGACCAAATCAGAATGCAGAAATGTAGATTTCACAATGGGAGGTGGAAAGGATTCCCTGCCAAGGTATTCAAATCTGTCCTCCAAGGTTTGGATCCACTCACTTAATGAAGCATTAAGCTTTTATCCCAGGCTGTCTTTTTGTTTCCTTTCTCCTTTTGCCTTTCTTTTGCTGCCCCTAACCTATACTTCTTGATAGTGATGTGCTTCACACCAGGGAGCCTTTTGGCTCCCAGAGGACTTCAGCCTTCTGCCTATTTCAGTTTTTTACCCTATTCTGGTACATTTTTTTGTGTGCTAGGAACTGTGTCAGTTGTCCGTAGTTTTTACCTCATTGGAGGTGAATGAACCTGAGCTCTTTAGATCCAAAAGGCTGGATGAAATGTTAGGGCCGGCAAAGGTGTGGGGTAGCCAATGGCTCTCTGGATACACATTAAGATATGTTGATGGTTTGTAAAATGTACTTACCAGTTGGACAAACAATGCAGGTTAAATCAAAGTTCCAATCATTCCACAATCATTTAACTTACTGCTTCTGATGAATGTGATGGAGAAAAATGAAGAACCACTGTGAACAATCTCTGGTTGTGTTTTCAGTGCAGGAGGAATTGGGCAGCCTTACTCTCATGGAAACAAAAAAGTCTGTAGAATCTTGGAAGCTGTCTTGAGCTTTGACAGATTTCCAGAGTTAACAATGCTTTTTTTTTTTCTTTTTATCCCCAACTACTTCCAGGTTTACTAGTTGAAATAAAATGAAATGTAACAATTGAATGAGAATCACTAGCAGTCTTTGCATGGTTATGTGTGAGTATGTGTATGAGTAATCACATACACACAAACACACACACACACACACACACACACACACGTATATTTGTATGTTAACTGGGTGTATATACACATACCATGGACTTTAGAAAAATCATGACTAATATTTCTTATCCTAGAAGTTTGTGGTCTGCCTTGCCTATTCCTAACTCCCAGTCTGAAGGTTGACAACTTCACTAAGCCGTTGTTTTCCTATGTGCTCTGCACTGCATGGGAACATCTCTCCTCCAGCTGCCTTTTTAGATGATCTCATTTCCTTTCCAGCCACGAGGTGGATTCTTATGCTTAAATTCAGGTGGACAAGTATTAAAGATTAGCTTTGGTAAAATGTAGATGTCATATTTTTAAACCTGTTCAAATCTTTACTCCAGTAAACTGCTTTTCTATGAAAAAAAAAAATCTCCTTACCCACAAAGCAACAGGAAGCTGGAGAGGTTTAAAGGATATCTGAATTGCACCAAGGGAGAGGATTTGTATGAAATTTGCTCATTTCTAGCATGTGACTTATGACAGATGAGGTTATCTCAATAAACACATGGAGCAGTTGAGTTTAAAAAAAGGAAAAATATGCTTGTGGATTCAGTTCAAAATCCTGCCAAAGAATCAGTCAAGTAAAACCAGAAGGTGAAGTCTCTCACAGCCTCTAGCTGACTTTGAATCCCCTGGGTCTGGCTGCTTCTTTTGGGGGCCTTAGTGTTCTCAGTGGTGAGGAAGGCTCCATCTTTGGAGGGTGTCATCTGGGATTTGGCCTGCAGGTGGGCGTCACATGTCCTGTGATGGACCTTGTGTATCTCCTGCAAACAGCCTGAGCTCATGGCTGGTGCCTTGGCAGCAGGCGTGAGCTCATTGTTACAAGTCACTTCAAACACTAGTACAAAAATAAACTCTTTGTGATGTTTCCCCAAAGCTGCTCTCAACCCCTCATTCTTTTCACAGAAGATGACTTCACTGCTCCCAGACTTCACAGGCCTGTTTCCCAAAGACATAATGAAAAGCAACTTGCCCCTTCAGCCTGACCATCCTGAAGTTGGCTAGGGCCAACTCTTTGCACTATTTCCTCTTTTTTAAAACTTAAAAAATTGTCTTTAGGAGTTTTACAAAGGAGCTGCCATTTAACAAAGTAGTTTTTGAATATAATATATCTTGGTCAGTATCACCCCTTCCAACATTCTTACCCATCCATCCCTCCCAACTTTCCTCTAATTTTCTTAATTTTGTAGGCTATACATCGAATTCTTGATACATTGCCCGCCTTCTCCTCTTCATTTGTCTATCCTTCTCCCCTTAGTCATCCTATCCCCTCCCCTCCCAACTCTCACTCCCCAAGGACAGTTGCTGGTCATTTTTGAAGTGACTATACTGGATTCCATACCTACCCTTAGACTGGAATCCCTAAGAAAAAAATATGTAATTTATTTTCTGTCAAGGTAGATGTTTGAAAGTTAAAAAAAATATCTGACCAGAAGTGGGTGGCTCACTTCTGTATTCCTACCTATGGAAGATGAGATCTGAAATGATGTTTGGAAGCAAGCCTGGACAGAGAAGTTGAGAGATTCTTATCTTCATCCAAACTAAACAATAAAAAGCTAGAAGTAAAAATTGGTTCAGATGGTGGAGGACCAGCGTTAAGTGAAAGCCAAGCAAGAGTTTAAGTCCCAGTATTGAAAAACAAATAAAACAGAACTAGAGGAGGGGAAGGAAGGAGCAAAGAAGGAAAGAGGAAGTGAGTGAAGGAAGGAGAGAAGAAGGAAGAAGGAAGGAAGGAAGGAAGGAACAAAAATAGATACAAATAAAAAGGAGGAAAGATATCCTGATCTCATTTTCTCCTCTCTCTTTCCATGATTCTTGTCTCTCTTTCCCTCCCTGCCTCCACTTATCTTCTGCTCTTCTACATTCTCATTCTCTTCTTGGACTGTTCCTAACAGTCTTTCCTGGTAGATGGATCTGCACTGAGTGCCAGAAGTATGGAGCTGAAACTAACAAAACACCTACCTTCATAAACTAGCACTTCCTACAAGGAAGAATTTGGATACTAAGAAAAATAATTTGTTCGATTTATACTAATAGCTGGAATAACTGTGTTGTGAGAGAGAGGAAGGGAGGGGAGGAGGGCAGGGGGAAGGGAGGGAGGGAGAGAGGGAGGAAGAGAGTGAGAGATTTTCTCCATTTTCCTATTGGGTTGAAGGAGGTTATCTAAAGGTCAGAAAATCATTTCCTTCTTTAAAGCTGCCTTATATTGATGCTGGTATTTCTGGTGAAGTGTCAGAAAATTTTATGCCCAAGCAAAACTGGTAGACAGCCAGAAAATGGCTGCATTTGCTTTTGGTGCATATATTTTTATTGGGAATGGAAAAAAAGTTGTTTTCCTTGATTTACAACTCCTGAAAAAAAATAAAGTGAGTTCTATATTTAGAAATGGCTTTGAACCTTTGAGGTGTCGCCAAGTCTCCTACTCCTCCTGAGGGCTGGGTGCTTGTACTTTCCCAACTCTTCCCTTGGTGAGACTTGTTACAGCTCATGGAAGTAGTGCCAGCTCTGATTTACAGAACTAAGGGCTTGTGTTCCATATTGGTTTTACATGAGCTTCTTATTTTGGTGCTGTATCTTTAAAACAGTGAAAATGGAAGGAATATAATTTGTGTTAGAGTTGAAATGTTTTCTGAGGACTTTTTTTGGAAATGACTAAAGCTGTTCTTAACTTGTAAATCTGCTAGAACAACAGCAACAGTACTCAAAGCTAGTTCTGGTAGGCCTTGCAAGTCTGAGCTTGTGGTAATAGATACCAAATTAGTAGGATTCTCCCTCATCTTTATTGTTTCCTTCCCCACAAAACCTTTTCCCTATTCTTTCTCTCCTCTTAGCTTTTGGTTGGTAATACCATATGGTTGAATATCACCAGATAGTAAATCTCTCAAGATACATTGGACTTTTATGTAAATGTTGAGGAGAGGGAATTTTTAAAAAATAGTTTCTTGGTATTATTATAAATCACTTTATAGAAAAATATTTTATTTCCTTTATATATGTTTTCTTATGAAATGTGAATTCTATCACTTCATTACCCACAATGCTAGCCCAAGTTGCAGAGAAATCTAACTATCCAGTGACTTAGACCTTTATTCGTGTTAGGTAAAGGTGCTTGAAATTTCCACATCACATAATGTCAAGTTATTGTGAAGCTAATCAGTGGGTATTTTGTGGCTGTCTCTGCAGAAAAGGCATTATTACAGCTAAGAAAAACTGAAAAAAAATTGTGTCAGATTCTGATGGTTTTAATATCTACTATATTTTCATTTTTGCTCCAAATTCCCAAATACTATGTAAGTCAAAACAAAGTACAATGTTTAAATTTAGTAACTTTGAAAAACAATATAGAAAGACAGATTTACCTGATAGTGCACTGGTTGTGACTGCTTTATTAGGACAGAAGAAAGGTTGGCTTCTCTACACAAACTGCTCTTGCAAACAGTGGGTTCTGTAAAATTATCTTTGTAGCAAAACTTGAATTCTAGAAAACTATAGAGTAGATTTGGAAATAGAGATAAATCTCCCCTTGAATAGTTTCTGTGGCTATGTTTTTAGTCCTAAACAGTGAGACTCATTTTAATGGTAGCTTCCAGTGTTTTGTAGGTTGGAAACTTTGTTAATATAAGCAATGTTCTTTCTGGTATACACAGAGTTGTGTGCACAGTAATTTATGCTTTACATTAATCTTTAAGTCAATGAAAGGTGAAAAGTGTGCAGTTCTCACAGTGTTTTGAAGAAATGTGCTAGTTCTTGTGAGGCCCTGCCTGTAGATGTGAAGGTACAATGCCAAACACTTTACTGTGTAGTAGGGGGTAGAATTTCATATAGAGAATTGCTTTATGAAATTTTATTTCAGGTCCTGGGAAAATTCCCTTTTAGAGATTTTAGGTAAGCAAATGGGGCATATTTTTCAGGTGGGAACATTTAGTAGCAGCTATCTCTCACTGGCTTTTGGAGTGGATCAAACAGAATATTCCCATGGCCACATAGATCTTGATGTGGCGTGTGAGTTGAAGGGTAAGAGAGAGAGGTTTTAAATTTAACTTCAGAACCCTCTGCTATTTAATCATATGTCAGTTTGATGGTTCCAAGGACAGCTTACAGATAATTACCGTGGAGAGAAGGAGTTAGTTATAATAATGAAGAGCTGGAGAATCTTCTGATAACCTGTCATGAATGTGCCTTGGTGAGAAACACTATCTGAGTAATTGACAGATAGATGTCCTATCACTTTTTTGAGTGTGAGGGCTCTTGCACCACCTAAGCATGCCAAGTAGTGGCTCTTTCGGGATGCCTGAGCAGATAAAGAATGATGACTCTCATTCTTCATGTGTGTTGTTTCTCCTAGACATGTCATTACTTGGTATTAATATTTTAACCTCTGTTCATGTTGTCTGAGCTGTCATCTCATCTGTCGTGTAGAAACATAATTTAGTCACATTAAAAGAAACAACATTGTTATTGTTATAATACTTAGCACCATACACACAATGTCTTTTAGACTGTGTCTTTGTTTGGAAAATGGAAACAACTCTACCGTAACTCATCTACCATGAGCTTGGGAATAGCTCAAGATACACATAGGCATGGTATCCAGTCCTGGCAAGTGACAGGTATTCAGTAGTTATTACATGATTATGCTTGGGATGGAGATTTTCCTGTCCAGTAACAGCTGAGAGCAAGGAGTTGGTACAAGAGAGAAGTGGGAAGGCAGATTTCATTATTTCTCTAGTTGTGAAAAATAGAATGGCTAGAATAAACACTTTATCTTCACAGCCCCCCCAGGAAACATTGAGAGAATTGATTAGATTTAACAACAATATCAAGTGCTAAGTGTTTTAGGTTCTTAGGAACACAAGTAAGAAAACATAAAGGATTCATCATATGCCTATTGAAAAGCCATCTTTACATATACACATGCAAACTAATTTATTCACGACTGATTGGTCTTCATAAGACATATGTTAGACTTTTCTGAAGCTAGGTACACAGGATTCTGCTATTGCTGTTCTGTGTTCATATTACAGAAAAATCAGATATTGAGTTTAGAGGATAGACTACATATTCACGTGTGTTCTTTCTTCTGTTTACTCTATTTTTATTTTTGTATGCCCTCTCATCAAGTTGTAATTGACTATCTACTCTGCGCCAGGCTCTGGGATATAAGTAGGATCATCACCAAAAGCAGCATCCTGAAAAATTGAAGCAAATTGGTAGTATTTATAACAATCCTTATGCAAATGTTGCAGTGTACTACACATTTCTGTGCAGGTGAGCAATTGCTTTTTCTTAATAAATTCTCACATTTGTGCAGAATACCTTCCATCCTTTTTCCCCCCTGAGCACTATTCTCTTGTACTAGACCCTGGAAGTTTTGCTTTCTCTTATATACATTGCTTTCATTAATAACTGAATAGAGTTATTTTTTCTGCACATGAATACCTTTGAAGGGCAAATGCCAGAGGTAGAATACCTAGGCTACTATCCTTCTAATTTTGTTGGGCCTTATAAGCTGCTCTTTATAGGACACAATGTTTATTTACAGTCCCCCTAGCATTATTAAGAGCTGTCTTTCCATTAGACATGCCATGACACTACTTTTCATACATTTTGTCTTTGTCAACATGGAAGGTCAAAATTGGCATTTAACTTCAGTCTTGCCTTACTTTTATTTTTTTTCATGTAAAGACGGACATGTTTAAATATGTTTATATTTTATCATATTCCTTTCTTACATGTGTATAGGAAACGACCCATTTTCTTTGATTTAAATTTTAAATGTTCCTTCCTACAAGTTTGTCACTTCTCTTTTTATTTTGCTAAAGGTGGTTTTATTAGGCAGGACATGAAATAAAACTTATTTTACGCCAACATTTGCAGTCTTTTTGTAACATCTGAAATTTTTTTTTATCTCATAGGAACCCCTCTACCCTTTAAGATGAGAATTGTTCTGTGGTATCTTATATTGTTTTTATGGTTTGTGTCTTAGTCAATTCCAGCTGCTGTAACAAAATATTATAGGCCGGGTACCTGGTAAATAACAGAATTTATTTCATATAGTCTGGAAAGTAGGAGATCCAAGGTCAACAAGGTGGTAGAGTCTGCTTTCTAGCTCATAAAGAGAATCTGCTTTCTGTGTCCTCACAGGGTGAAAGGGGCAAACAAACTTCCTTAGGCCCGTTTTATAATTGCAAGGCACTAATCCCATTCCTCATATCTTCCCACAAAGCCTCACTCATAATACCATCACCTTGAGGGTGATGTATTTTGGGGAGGACACATTCTTTCAGTACTTTTATGGTTTGATTTTCTGCATTTAAGTCTTAGAACCATCTGGAATTTATCTTAGTGTAAGTATGGAGTATGCCTATAACTTCATTTTTTCCCTAGGTCAAGTGAAGTTTAAATGTCACTTCCTTCTTTTGGAGGTAGGCCAGTACAGGTTGAGTTTGGTGTTATAAATTCATGAAGCGTCTTACCAGAACATGGAGTACACCTTTAAACACCTAGTCAATGTTTCTTTTTCATAGGAAGTGCAACTTTTCTCTGGGAAGGAAGGACCTCCCTTATCCAACCAGTGCCTGCAAATAGTAGACTCTTACTAAATATTTATAGAATGAATGAAAAATGTTAAATTGTAAAGAAGTAAAATTGTGAGTCAGTTGAAATTTTGAGTAGCTAGAGGCCTGAAAAACTTCCTACAGAATGGAGTATGAGGCACTTAGGCAGTGGTATAGCGAACCAAACCAACAGACTGTTGGAAGACTGGCTATCTCCTGGAATATGCAATTGTATAACAACCCTATGTCCTCAGTAGCTTTATATCCTCCATGGTTTTCCTTTGCTCTTTTCTCAGTGAGATCCAGAACAGAAATCATACTTTTATTTCTTGGGAAGCCTAGTTTCTCAGGTTTCTCTGGGTTCAGTGAGACACATCTGCATGACATACCTGCATAACTGCTATAAGGATGTAGAATCAGAAGTGGAGATTATTGTGAGCAGGAGCTAAAACTGGAACGTTTTGATCAGGCTGTGTTTTAGATACTTTGGGAGAGCCAAAGAGCCCAGCCACGTAGGCAGATTGGAATGGATGTCTGAAATTTGGCAAAGAGTCATTGCACGTGACAGAGAGGGTGTCAAACACTGAGTGTGGGGCATCCAGAGGAAGGTGGGACTGGTAAAGTTTGCATGGACAGGATGGGATTTTGCTCTGGATCTAAATATGGAAGTGATTTTACCAGCTGGAGAAGTAGGTAAGGAGCCTGAGCGAAGAAGCAGGATGTTATAAGGCAGGTGGAGAAGAAAAGGTAGAGTCTGTTGTTGTGGTCCAAGAGTAGACACAAAAAAGGAACAGGAAGTATTGGCCAACCCAGGAAAGCTGTGTGTGTTTACAAAGAGATTTTGAATTTGAGCCTACAGAGAATATGATTTCAGAGTGCCTTTCAGGTGTACTAACCTGTAGCACCTCTGTGCTTGGAGGGGCAGGGAGCAAAAGATAAAGCTTAAAGGACTAGTGACATTGAAACAAAGTGGTCTGTGAGAAGGGAAGAAATAAGTTTAAGACTTGTGATGATAATGAGTGCACTCTTTTGGGGATGATGGAATGAAGGTTTCAGCTCAGAGTCTTGTGCTTGATAGGTAAGTAACTCTACCACTTGAGCCATGCCCCTACCTATTTTGGACAATGATTTTTCTACCTAGGGTTCTTATGTGGCTATGATTACAGGCATGAATCACCATGCCTGGCACAAATAAATAAACACTAACCTCAGCAGAATTTTAGTTTTTTTATATTATATTTACAATTGATAGATTGGAAATATAGGGAACCATAAAACACTATTATAAACAATCATATTACTAGAATCACCCCCAAACTACCAAGACTGAATTACAAAGACATAAAAATGTAAACAGTAGCAAGTAAGGGTATGGTAGCAAAAACTCTCCTTCCAAAGGAAAGTTCAGAACCAGAGATGTTCCCAAGTGATTTTTTAACAAAAATATCAAAAGCAATCAATATTAAATTCTCAAACTCTTTAATAAATTTGGGAGGAAACTCTCAAATACATTTTATGAGACTAAATGTTACCCTGATACCAAGCTAGAAAAGAATAACTCAAGAAAAAGTATTCTAGGGCAATATTATTTATGCACATCAATGAATTATAGTCTCTCTACAGAATACTAGCAAACTATCTAATATAATATTAAAAGCCTCATGCACCATAATCAAGTGGAATTTATTTCTAAAATATAAAACTGAATCAGAGGATGCTAGTCAGTAAGTCCAATGAAGTACAGAATTAACAGAAAACATCTTGTAGTCATCTCAGTGAAGGAAGTAAAACTTTTGATAAAGTTCAATAACCTTTCATGAAAAAAGGAAGTTTTTATACCTGTTGTGTTGTGTTGTGTTGTATTCTCTTAGTGTTGCAGTTTAGACTTAGGTCCACTCTTTCAAATTTCACTCTGCTACTACCTTCTTAAGACACTTTAGAACTGAACTCCAAATGTGTGACCCCAACATGTTTTTATTCCTAAGCATCACTTTTATGCTATCAAAAAGGGAAACTGATTCATGTCTATTTCATTTAGCCTATTTTTAGTTGAGATGCCACTGATACGATATGTTGATTTTTGTATCCTGTACTTTACTGAGTTTATTACAGTAATTTGGGGTATGATTTTTTTTGAATCCTCATAATAGCCTAAATTATGTCTTTTGTAATGGGAGGTACCTTTATTCTTACTTTGTTGGATGTATTTTTTTTCTTTTTCTTGACAAATTAGACTACAACTTCTAATATTATTTGGAATAGACATAGCAAGAATATGTTTCCTTGTCTCGTTCCTGATGTTAGAGGAAAATTTCCCTCTATTTATTATTTAGTGCAATGTTATCTGTAGGTTTGTCACAGTGCAGCCTTTGTTACATTGAAACTATACCTAGTTTCCTAACACTATTTTTATTGCTGGAACTTGGTGACTCATGAATTTAAAGCTAAATCAGGAAGCTGTGTCTGGAGGACTTCAGTTGAAAATCTGCTTGGACACAAAATTGCATGAGAGTCCATCTCTAATTAGCCTGCAAAAGGCTGGAAGTGTTGCTAAAGTGATAGATTCTAGTTTTATCTTACTTTATTTTCTGGAAGACTAAGATCATGTTTCAATAAGAACCAGCAGGACAGGGAAAAGAAATGAAACAATAAAATCATGGTTACTTCCAGAAATAAAGCAATCATTACAATAACTACTTGTCTCTAAGCTGTTATAGATGTTCTTAGAACCAAGGACAGAATTTTGTTAAGTATTTAGTAGAAAGCAGAGTGCTGTGCATTCTTTTTTTGTCAGTTGTAGGACTTGAACTCGGGACCTGGGCCCTGTCCTGAGCTCTTCAGCTTAAGGCCTGTCTCCATACCCCTTGAGCTACTGCACCACTTCTGGTTTTCTGGTGGTTATTTGGAGATAAAGAGTCTCAGAGACTTTCATGCCTGGGTTCAAAAACTGCAGTACTCAGATCTCAGCCTCCTGAGTAGCTAGGATTATAGGTGTGAGCCACTGGCACCCTGTCTCAAGTGTTGTGCATTCTGTAGGACTTAATTCATTTTTTTGCCAGTCCTGGGGCTGTCCTGGGCACTGTTCTTGAGCTTTCTCAAGGCTAGCATTCTACCACTTGAGCCACAGCACCACTTTTGGCTTTTTCTATGTATATGGTACCAAGGAATGGAACCCAGGGCTCTGTGCATGCTAGGCGAGCGCTCTACCACTAGGCCACACTCCCCGTCCTCTCATGTTTTGTTTAGAGCAACTTCAAGCTAGTACATGTGTTACCAAGCCAGGCATTCATGTCACGTGCCTATAATCCTAGTTACACCCAAGGAACGTGGTTTGAAGCCACCCCAGGCAGTAAAGTCTCTGGGACTCTGATCACCAGTTTACCAGCAAAAACACTGGAAATGGAGCTGTTGCCTAAGTGGTAGAATGCTATCTTTGAGCAAAAAACTCCTCAGAGATAATGCACCAGCCCTGAGTTCAAGCCCCAGAACTGGGGGGAGAGAAGGGGAGAAAGAAAGAGCGAGAGAGAGAGAGAGATGGAAGGAAGAAAAGAAGAAAGAAAATAGATGTTATAAATTCCATTTTCACATGAGCATCAAGGCGTGTGATTGCAAGAAACTTTCTTCTTGTATACAGCTACTGAGTGTAGAGCCATAGTCCAAACTTAGCCATTTCCACGTGTGAGCCAGAATCTTCACTGCTGAATGGTAGTCCTGAGTATAGCTTTCTTATACTCGTATGAATTGGTTTGGCCCAAGCCCTCCTGAATCTATAGGGACCACTCTTTAATGTACTTCTTTTGGGGTGGAAATCTGTTTCTTTAACACAAAGGATTCCAAGCATTGATGAAAGCCTCTTATAATGGAAGCTGAGAAGCTGTTTGTGTTGGCAGTTCCACAGTCTTTTTTTTTTTTTTTTTTGAGCTGCTGGTCCTAGTTCTTGCCTTCTCGTGCAGAAATGTGAAATTTCTCTTACTGAAATGATTTTGAATGGGCCCAGCCAGTGGCCTCCATGGAGGCAGCAGCTTTGTAGACTGTAGACAGTCATCAGCTCTGGATGGACTTCAAGAATCATGGACAGCAGAAATGGGGAAAGACCTGGGGCCATCCATCCTCCTGCTGGCTTAGGATGGTTCCCGGCGGGGAATTCTGGGGAAGCAGCCAAGAGACAAGATGTATTTCTAGGAGGGGTTTTTCTGCATCTTCCAGGAATTGTTTTTTTTCTTTGGGACAGTTCTTTTTTGGCCCCACACAGTGTGATCAGAGAATCCCAGCAGTATAAAAGCCAAGAAAGCAAGGAAGGCCTTTGTTGTGATATATGATGATTTTCTTTGGGGAGAGAAAAAAAATAACAAAACAACCTCGAAGGAGAGCTGAGCCTCTTTGTAGCACAGTATCTGCATCCGCCTTCATCTTAGCTGAGACAAGTGGGAGGGCTGGCAGTAAGTAACAAAGGCTGGACCGTCAAGCCATGTAGTAGTGTGCCCTGATTCAGGCAGTAATCACACTGTGAAATCATTCCTTCCTCATCATGGTGTTAGGTCAAAGGGTAGGTATCATGCCATCAAAATGTATGGTCTTTCTCCTACAGAGCTTGGGGTTTTTGTTTTGTTTCGTTTTTCAACTTTTAAACTTTCAACTTTGAAGCTTTAATGACTTTGTCCGTTGCCTGACGAAAAGAGTCTGTGTTGGCTTTGCTCTCCTAGCTGCTGGGGAAAGTGGGAGGTCTCTGCTCTCTGCTGTTTGTCAGTTTGCTTGGTTTACCTTCTCATCTCCTGGAGACATTTTACTTTTGTCAGTCCTCTCAAATTAAGATGTTTTGGACAGAGGAAGTCACATTACTTTCTTCAGCTTCTCTATATTTTAAAAGCTGTTTATAGACTGTTTTATCAGACGATCAACTAAGTTTTGTAGAGTCTAAAAAGCACCGAGACCTCTCTAAATAATCCTATATATTTTTTTAACCATAAATTTTGTTTAAGGTAATTCTAAGTGCCTTTCTTGGGAAGCTTTGTGACCATTCATTATAAACTTCCTATTGTCCAAAGCTCCATGTGAAATAGTGTTGTGCAAAATGTTTTTCTAATCCCAGCAACAACCTTATGTTAAGTATTAACTTATCAAGGATAAATGAGCAGATATGTGTTGTGAGATTTTTGGTAATATGCTACATGAACTGAATTTTAGCTCAGTTTTGGTCAAGTTCAAGTGGCATGTAGAATCACATGAGTACAGGACATGCTCCCTTAACCTACTCTATGTGCTGGTTACTCTTGAGGGTCAATTGCATTGGACTGAGAGATGCAGCAGACACTGATAAGGATATGTCTGGACATGTTTGTGAGAGGGTGTCTGGAGAGGGTTAATGAAGTGGGGAAGATCCTCACTGGATGTGGGTGGCAGCATCCCATTGATTGGGTGTTTAGATGGAATAAAAATAAGAAAAAGAGGGGCCAGGAGTTTGGCCTAGTGGTTAAAGTGCTTGCCTAGCATGCATGAAGACCCAGGTTCGATTCCTCGGTACCACATACATAGAAAAAAAGCCGGAAATGGTGCTGAGGCTCAAGTGGTAGAGCTCTAGCCTTGAGAAAGTCCAAGGACAGTGCTCAGGCCCTGAGCCCAAGCCCAGGACTGGCAAAAAAAAAAAAATAAGAAAAAGAAGAGAATCACTACAGAGTCATGTCCTTCTCTATTTCCTGGCTACCATGTTGTGGGTTGCAACTCACCCACAATGGACTGATCTCCAAGTTAAATCTGTCTTCAAGCCAGTTATATTTTGTAACAAGGACAAAAATACTGGCCAACATTCCATAATAAAAATAATTCTGTGACAACAGAGAATAGAAGTGTGTTGTTGAAAAATATCTACCTCATAATTCTAATACATTGAATAGGATTTACTACCCCATCCTACCATATACATAGCTAGCATTTAAGTGTAGAACTGGCACACTTTGTCAAGCTAGAAATCTCCAAGTGAGTCTCTCATTATATTTCACCCAGCACATTCCATTCCTCTGATTTCCTCTTTCCATTTTCAGTGTACGTTTCTCGTTGGTCATTTGTAATTTCTCAGTAGCCTTTAGAGAATCAGTCTGCCCCTTTCCTGCAGTCTAGATAAAACTGGTGACATAACAACTTTATCTCTGGAAGCCCCTGTTGGTTCTTCCTCTGAACTGGACTGAACAATTATAAAACTCCACTACCTGGGGGCTGGGAGTTTGGCCTAGTGATAGAGTGCTTGCCTAGCATGCGCGATGACCTGGGGTTCAATTCCTCGATACCATATACTTAGAAAAGCTGGAAGTGGTGCTGTGGCTCCAGTGGTAGAGCTCCAGCTTTGAGGAAAGTGCAAGGACAGTGCTAAAGGCCCTGAGTTCAAGCCCCAGGGCTGTTAAACAAAAACAAAACAAAAACAAACAAACAAAAAACTCCACCACCTGGCTGTGGAAGCCCTTCACACTCTGCCTTTTGTCTCACTTTAAATCCCAGTGTGCACACAGAACCCCGCTCTTTACTGATTTCCCATGCTCTGTTTGTCTTCATAGAGTGTTAGGTGTTCCTATCACTCTGCATAGATAAGAATATTTTTCTCATTCCCTAAATGTTCTTTTTTTACCTATCAAATTCCTGGTTATCTTTGATGTTTAAACATGTTGCCTGATTCCTCTCAGAAGACAGGAATTTTACCTTGCATTCTAACCTAATAGTCTATGAAAAACTTTTTGCTATCATTTTCTAGGTCCATGCTTTTTTTTGCCCACTAACTTCTGAGCTAATAATGACAGTATCATCTTTCCCTTTGTATTTTAATTTATGGTTATGGTTAGTCCTCCATAAATATTTGGTGGATAAATGAATAGAAGGATAGATGGAAGTAAAAGAAAGTTAATTGGCATAAGAAAAGCCAGATGGGAGTTATGTCATTGTCTGGATAATGAAAAAAATAAGGTACAAGGTAACATGGCAGCAAAAAGAATCAAGAGGAGGCAACTGCTTTGATCACATTTTAAATTGAGTAAAAATGGCAACATATAGTGATCCATTTGTATGACTTAGTAGAAAGAAAGAGGATTTACTCCTTCTTACTCCTACTCTTGGATGACTTTGATAGAGACAGAATGCCAATTAAGGAAGACGATTTTGGCTCTGGAGAAAGGATAATTGATATTTTAATTTTAATATATTTATATGCATGTGGGATATCCAGCCAGACATTTGAAAATTCCAGAAATGTTCAGCTATTTCCTCCTCCAGAGGGTGAGTTCAGGTTGCTGTTTGACATCATCTGCTTCATTATCTGTCTCCAGTCTCTTCTCCACACCCCATTCTGCATGGTCCTCACACAGAAAGACTATGCTGTGTAGCATTATAGGTTTTAATTGTAAAGGGACGTGTGCCTTGCATTATACCTACACATTTCTGGAAAGATTGACAAAAACCCTTAATAGTGGCCCTTAATGGCTATGGGAGGGGTTGTAGGGGTTATATAATTTTCTGAAATTATATAATTACGTAGTTATATAATTTTTTTGTAAATGCTTTTGTTTCCTTAATGCTTAATACTTTTGAAAGATACTGTAAAGCTACTATAAAATTCACCCATTTAAATTGTAAACTTCAGTGGTGGTTAATATATATCCAACAAGGTACAACTATTTCCATTATCTAATTGTCGAATTGAAATTTCATTACTTAAAAAAGGAACTTCATGCTCATACTCATTACCAACCATGTTCTACTTGTCTATCCATCTATTCCTTTTTCTAGTCTCTGGAAATTTTCTACTCTTTGTACCTGAGAATTTCAGTATTCGGGACTTTTTATACAATTAGAACCATTTATTATGTGATTGTCCTTTTAACATTTAGTATAATGTGATTCAGTTCCATGTCAATCAAACTATGTATCACTATTCCATTCCTTTTCATTGATGAATATCACTGTATTGTACAAGTATACCGTAGCTTATTTATCCTTTGATTAACTTTTGTATAGTTCCATCTTTTTACCTATCATGAAAAACAGTAGCTGATATGTTATAGTATATGGAGAAGCAGCATGTGTCAATGTCTTAACTTTTTTGAGGAATTTCCAAGCTGTTTTCCAAAGTGGTAATGCAATTTTGTGTTCTCACCAGAAACATATCATTGCTCTAACTCCTCTACATTCTTACCAAAATATATTTTCTATATTTTATTATAACTATCTTAGTAATATGAAGTGGTTTAGATCAACATTTCCTTCATGACTATATTCTTTTTTCTTTCTAATTTTTATTAAAGAATTTATTAATTGATTTTTACATCATATTTCAAATGATGTGTTTAACAAACAAGTATTCAAGAAGGGAATCTCTATATACAATCACGGGCACTTAGTTTTTAGAACATAATCAAAATTAGGCTAAGGGTTTGTATATCATAGATATGTATTAATCAATGTAATAAAACATTATGTCTATAGAGTCATTGTAAGTCACTTTTAAAGCACCTAAGCTACATATACAATTGTTTAGGTAAGAGATCATTGGAATCTCAGCTCTTATAAGTCATATTTAGAGGGAAAATCCTGACATTTGCATAGGATCAGTTTTTCATTATTGGAGGAGGCCATATAATAGCACTGTAGGTTTTTCTTTCTGTTCAGTTTCTTCTCCCTCTGCACTGCTTTTCCTGTTTTTTCTGCTACTACAAATTGTTGACAAGATGTCCTCAGATGGAATCCAAGGAAATTATCCAAAAAGTGTTTAGAGATTAACATTAGTAAAGGTTAGGTTGATGAAGACTTCCTAGATATATATGTAGTGACACCTTGAAAGTTCTGTGAAGGGCCGGGAGTTTGGCCTAGGGGTTAAAGTGCTTGCCTAGCATGCATGAAGACCCGGGTTCGATTCCTCGGTACCACATACATAGAAAAAAGCTAGAAGTGGTGCTGAGGCTCAAGTGGTAGAGCTCTAGCCTTGAGAAAGTCCAAGGACAGTGCTCAGGCCCCAAGCTCAAGCCCAGGACTGGCAAAAAAAAAAAAAGTTCTGTGAAAACTTTCTGTCCATAACAGGAAAAATTGTGTAATTTTTAATAGATTTATGCAAATGAAATATAAAACTACATAGATTAAGATATGAATAGTTGGGCACTGGTAACTCGTTCCTGCAATCTTAGCTGATGATCATGTCTTAAAACCATCCTGGTCAGGAAACTGTGAGATTCTTATCTCCAATCTAGCTCATGTGCATGCACACATGCACACCCATCATGACTATATTCTTAAACATTTTTTACAGGTTCATTGGCCATCTGTATACATTATTTGGAAAGATTTTTTTAAAAAATACTTTTATAAAGTACTCACATTTTGTAGAATTTGTCTTTTTTGATACTAGAAAGAGAATTATTTTTAACAATTTTCTTTATTGTTATTATAAAGTTGCTACAAATAGGGGGTTATGGTTACATAAGTCAGATAACGCATACATTTCTTTTTGGACAATCTCTCTCCCCACCTCCCATCCTAGTTTTCCTGCCCATCCACACATATAAGTTGTATAGTTCATTTTCAACATAGTTTCTAGTGAGTATCATGGCAGCATTTGTTCACCCTCAACCCACCATTTCTATGCCCTCCCTTCCCCTACCAAAGATAACAGATACACAAACAAAAGGAACAGAAAACAAAAGCAGCAGCAAAGCAAAAAAACAAAAACAAAAAAAAAAACCCACACCTCTTGTTTCAATTTTCTGCAGTTATTTTCAATAAATATTATTTTATACAATTATATATATAGCTATTGTGCCTTTGTGATCCTCTCCTAAGAATATCCTTCTTTGGTCTCACTCTGTATTTGTATTTATATTACTGAGTTGTGCTCTTTATATATTCTGTATACTAGACCCTTGTTAAATGTATAACTTTTTTGTGCATGTTAGGAATTTTATCATTGTATTTGATATATTCCATTAAAATATGTAAGTTAATTTTTTTTATTAAGTTGAAGAACAGTGGTTTTAAAGACTGTGCTTTGGGGTTTGGTGATATAGTAAAATGTCTATTAACCCAGCTACATGAGAGGCTATAGGTAGATGTATCACAGTCCAGGATGACCTTGATAGAAACACAAGACACTATCTAAATATTAACCCAAAAAGCTGAACATGAGGCTAAAGTTATATAACACTTGTCTAGCTAGCAAAAGAGCCTGAACTCCAACCCCAGTATGGTCAAATAAAAATGTGCTCTTGGAGAAAGTAAATAGATTTTTTAGACCATTAAAATGAAATAGGTTGCTTATAAATAAATTACTAGCTTTATGTTGGTACTGCTTTCTGAGATGTTGCTTTAGAAACAGTTTGATGAGTATTGAGAACTTTTTCAGAGTGTAATCTTGACCTCTGATACAGTTTGAATCTGGAACAGTTATCTGAATATTTATGTCACAAATGTGTGTCTCCAACTGGTGGTGCATTTGGGGAAGGTCTAGAAACTAGGAAGTGGAGTTTAACTGGAGGAAGTAGGTCATTAGGACATGTCTTCACAGTCACCTGTCCTGTCTCTCTGGTGTCTGTCCACCGTGATGTCACAGATTCTCACTGACATGATATTCTGCCCAAGTGCAGACAAGAAACCATGGACTGAACCCTCTGAACTTATAGAATAAAATGAATCCCCTGCCCTTTGTTCACATCATGTATTTTGGACATAGATATAGAAACGTAAAGCATAAGAAGTGATGCTGTAGCTCAAGGGGTAGAGCAATAGCCTTGAGCTGAAGAGCTCAAGGACAGTGCCCAGGTCCAGAGTTCAAGTCCCACAACTGACCAAAAAAATTGAACAATATACCTTAAAATATATACTACTACACGTGTACACTTAGTCACTTGTATCAAATAGATGCTTGCCATGTTTCTAATGCCTTAGCTAGATTTAAAATGGGTGCTTCCCCCGAATATTCGGTTAGCTTTTATTCCTACGGATGTGACTCAATTTCAAACTTGAAGCTACTTCCAGCCAAATAATTTGCCCATTTAAATGCTCATGGTACGGTCTCATTTTATAATGCCATAAAATGAAATTGAACGAGCCTCTCCAGAGAAATGTGATTGCCATTTTTCTTTAGTTTTTAGCCAAATAATAAATATTTTTAGCAGGTCTGTCATCAAATGCTATATAAACCTAGATCAAATGATCGAGCCTTAGAGGATCCTTCTTAGCATTGGAGTTTTCTGGGAGGCTCCAAGAAGAACTCTACCTGATAATTATTAGACCTGTGGATTTTCAGAAAAAGGACTTAGTCCCCACCCCAAAGGGGCCAATAAGAGGTTCTTAGAAAGCTTGGCTTACTGCTTAGCAGTGAAAGTATTACTTTAAAGCCCTGTGCTATATGTAGTATGTTTTCAGTTCTGAAGAGATACTGGCTGTGACTGGAAATAGTCATACCATTCTCAGCCATAGGAGAGAGACCTATGTATCTCCAATTTCTGACCTGTGGCTTTTCAGTCTCCCACTTTCTCAGGCTCCCACCATGCCATCTTGGGTTCTCTGGCACATGATCTTTCTTTTCCAAGATTTCCATTAAAGCTTGGGACCTTTCTCAAATTGTTGGCAGGCAGTAATTCATAAAGGAAAAATGAATTAACTCCATTTTGCCATGGTTGTAGGGGAAGAGAGTTGTTTGGAAGTGATTGCTGCAGGCTGTTAAGACAGCTCCTTAGCTTTCAGGCCTGGCAAGAGAAGGATGAAAAAGAATGAGTTAACCTGCTAAGAATTTGGTCATTTTAATCATTTGAGTCTGGGTATACTTTGTCTCCATTTATACTGAGTGGGGAAACAATTATCTTGATAAGCACGATTTATCTCACCCTCACCTCTCGGTGGCTGCCTGGATTCAGAGTAGAATAGACTTCTTTATGTAGCAAGGCCGATGGGCATGCATTATATGAGTAAGAAAAGTGGGAGAAACCATTGCTATTTTTTCAGAGTTCTTATCAGCAAAGAGCATTACCGAGAAATCCAATAGGGTAGTGATGACATTCAGTTTTATTTGTAGCGGGAAAGCACAGATGGCTGGAATTAGCAGTTATTCCTTTTTAGCATATATTTCTCATTATTGTCAGTGGGAATTACACCAACTTATCAAAAGAAGAAATCAAGAGAGTCTGTAGTATCAAAAAGGTGCATCATTTTTGTTTCTGTATGCAAAGGTTACATACTTTGAATAATTCCTTTCTGTAATTGTGACTTCTCAAACTTAAGTTTATTCTTCATGAAGAATTTGTATACTGTCAAGGTACTTTTAATGGCCTGCAGAAAAGCATTTCAGCAAATAGTATAGGTCTGAAACTTTGTCATTGTAGCTTGTGGCTCATATGTGAACAGCTCAGTCAAGATGTGTTTTTACATAAAACTTTTCTTTGATTAATTGCCCAGGAAATGCTCCTAGCTCATAGAGATTTGTAACTTTGTGTAATAAAATATTCTACTCCCAACAGTTCAGTCAATGAGAAACCTGATTCTCAGAGTTGTTTTTTTTAATTTTTATTTATTTTAGCTATTAAGCTTTTAGGTGTTGCTAGGACTTTTCTTTAATCAGTATTATCCAAACAACCATGCAGAAAATACCAACTACTGGTATATTATATAATTCATTATCATTTTAGTTTTAAATTGAGAATATGAAAAAAACCCTTTGGGATTGTAGAAGATCCATCTTAAAATGCAGTGTTAAAATATAAAAAATTCAAATGAAAAGAAACTTAGGCTATGGGCAAAGGAAGTTCCTGTGGTTTAAAACTATTAAGATTTAACATGGTATTTTCAAGTAGTGACTCAGTCCACTTTATGCTGATATGATAGAATATTACAGAGGGGTAATTTATAGTGATGGGAGAGTTAGTCCCATAAATCCAAAGACTGAGAAATCCAAACTCACAGGATTTGCACTCCAAAAGTTCTAGTTGTGTTATCCTGTGACAGAAACCAACAGAGCAAGGGAAGGTATCAAAAAGAGAGAGCACAAGGCGGAATGAACTCAAGGTAATTCCACCATGACCCCACCACATTCCATTTTGCCCCATATTCCAATACTTGCACATTGTGGATGTTTCAAGCACATGAGTTTTGAGGATGTATCAAGCCAATGTAAATAGAATTGTGTTTTCCTCATAGGCTGGACCCTGGGCACATTGCTTTTAGAGATATTTTTAGCTTCTTCAGTTGGGAAATGGGAAGGTATAATAAGGAAGAATTTAAGATTTGTATCTTCAAATGGGCCTACTAGTGACTAGCACATAGCATAGGTTGAGAATACGAGGGTGAGGCCCTATTAAAGCCATATGTCTACTTTTTGAAGGTGAATTTCTTTTTAATACTTGATCTTTAATTGTACCTACAGTGTTTGGGTTTTTTTTTTTTGCCAGTTCTAGGCTTGAGCTCAGGGCCTAAGTACTGTCCCTAGACTTTCTCAAGCCTAAAGCTCTATCACTTGAGCCTCAGCACTACTTCTGGTTTTTTTCTGTGTATGTGGTACTTAGGAATTGAACCCGTGTCTTCGTACATGCTAGACCAGCCCTCTACCACTAGGCCAAACTCCAGGACACCTAAAGTGTTTTGTACCTATTTATAATTAATGTCAAAAGTTTTTTCTCATAAGTGAAAAATAAATATAACTTGTTATCTACTGGTTTATACAGATTAGTCTGTATAATCTGCTTTCAAATTATTTCTCCTTTTGAAATTGTGTTACAGTTATAGCAAATGAAGAATCATTCATTCATTTATTCATTATCCTACAGGACATTTCTAAAATGTTTAGTTATGTATTAGTCCTCGTCTGAACAGTTTGCTTAGAGGATACATGAGGAATGTCAGAGCAGACATATTTCTGTCTCCACAAGGTTGTAAATCAGTGTGGAGAAGATAGTCTTTGCCTGAAAGAGAGAGGTTCTCACAAACACTGTTTAGGGATTCATCACTGAAATAAATATAAAAAGAAATATGAACTATGTGTGTAAATATAAAATATATATGTGTCTAACAAATATAAACATGTATATTCTATAATGTGACAAATACATACATACAAATACATACAATGTGATAAATTTTCATGATGAAAAGAAAAAGATAATCCTTGAGTGGCAGAATAGATTTGGAGACATGAATTATAACTATCCAATGGATATTGGTCTTTTTAGTAGAAGGATTATACTGGCTACCTGTAATTAGGAAATTGACAAGCAATGTATATCACTGCTAATATAGGTTAGAAAAGGGATATGTGTTTTTGAATGAAAGAGCACTGTCCCTTTCTGGCTAGATGAGGTTTCTGAACAAATTGCTTACCCACTGAAGCTCATTTTTCAAGCCTTACACAGTCATGTGTCACACAATGTTGTTTAGGTCATTGTTGGACAGTGTATAGTCTAGGACATGCTTTGAAGCCTAAAGGGTCACATCATAGTGGCCACATGACCTGAGTTGTATAAATACACTAGATAAGGTTCATACAATAGTAAAATTGCTTTCTCAGAACATATCCTCAGCAGTGGACTGTGCAATATCTCTGTCATAAGGATGTGAGGAATAAATGAAATATAGTGTGTCACATTAACATTCTGCAGTCCAAAGAGATGTGGATGAAATATTACCTTTTAGAGACTCTTAGCTGGGACTCCTGGTGGCTTCTCTGTATATTTTAGATACATTCATAAAAGGTACAGGAATCTCCCCCAGTGAGCTCCAGAAATGTTGACATCCAGATGAGAACCGGAAAGGGTCTAGTATCTACCTGGCTGTAGTATGGAGAATGTGTCTCATAGGAATAGGGGCTTAGTCAAAAAGATGGCCTCCCAGGGAGAGTAGTTTATGGTAAGTCTAATAAGTAGACTCATCAGGAGCCTGCAGGTGGACTTCAGGCCAGTCTCAGTGGACTGTGTTATTTGTTATTCAGAATCTTCATGATACAAATAGAGGCCTGGGCCACCTAGTGTGCTACTCGGGCTATTCTGGTCTGAGTAATAGCTAGTATTGAGGTGAAGCCATTTCCATGTAGTGCCTGAGACAACAGGAGTATGTGGGTGAGGGGAGAGAGAGTGAAAAGTTTCCCAGGTCTATCTAGGATTGAGATGTAGCTTGTAGTTGTAACTTATATAGCAGCCCAGAAACCTGTCCTACAAACTCAAGAGTAAGAGAAAAGTCCTATCTTTATGTTACTATTGCTTTTAAAACAATTTACTTCAACACTTCCGCAGAGGGATGGTTGCATGTTTATCCACTTTTAATATGAGGAAGAGGGTATGTAGGAGACACAGGGTATGTTTCAAGTCATACCAGAGGGAGGGTAGCCAGCTTCAGGTAACTGGTCTATGCATGTTGTACTTTGGTGGTTTTTGGTTGTTGTTTACAAATCTTGCCTATAAGTATAATTTTTTCATATTGTGCATTTGGATCTTTCTTATGGGGCAATTTAAAAATTTTATGTATTCCTCTATTAATATGTTCCTTTGTGATCAAGTCAGAAACTTTGATTCATAGAAAAAGTCTCTGACTATCTAGAGATCAGAGTTAAAAATTACCATGAAGCTTTGAGTAAACCTCCAAGACTGCTAACTTGTTTCTAATATATTAGAAATGTGACACTCAATTAAGGTACAAAATAGGCTTGGTAGGATATTTTTCCCCAAATACTGATCAAATGGCCCCAAATCATCTATTAGTCAATAAACACTTAATAAGCCTAAAAAAATAAAAAAAGAAAACAATTTACTTCAAACTAGAGACCTGAGGCCATACAGCTAGTAAGGGCAGAGGCAGACTTGTTGACACACTACACTTCGGCCCTCACAAATCCTGTCACATTGGCTTCCTTGAGGTGTCGGCTATTAGGAATGGAACGAAGATGCCCTGGGCCTTCAGATAGGTGCCTCCTTCATGGAACATTGTGATTGTTGGTGGGTGGAATTAAGCGGATCAACAGCTTTGTCCACCCCTCTCTCCTAAAACATGGCATTGAACACGCAGAGGCGTCTATCCCTGAGTGAACCAGTCTAAATCCAAGGTGGGCAGAAGCCAGTGTTAACTCTCATCATAAGCATTATTCTTTTCCTTATCATTAACATTACTGTAAGGTGGTATGAAACCCTTACCACATGCCACGCACTTTGTGCATTACCTCTTTTATTTCCTCTTTCAAAAGATATTATACTACCATTTGTATTCTAGCTCACAAATAAGGAAACTGATAGAAGAGAAATTGATTTAGTTATCCTAGTCCTCCAGTGAACACCTGTAGTCAGGCTTAAAGTCATAGCTGTTACATTTCATTCTGCCCCTGTCCCTTTTGACCTGTATGAGAGGCATGTTTCGAGGCTGGCACTTTTAGAGCTGACCCAGGACCCCTTGTTGATACCTTTTAAGTGGTGAGAAGGCCCTCAGCTGCTTCCAAGCAGAACTGGAGTGGTTAGGGCTGTGAAAAAAAAAAGGAGAAGCTAACTGGTCCACCTTCCTAAAAGAAAAAAAAAAAAGAAAAAGAAAAGCTTCTTAACTACTGAAGAAATGGCTGCTTACTTGGGTACTGAATAGAAGAATCTTCAAATAATTTTAGTTATACATTAAAAAAACATTTTATTAGTACATATTGCTTAGGAAGGTGCTTCTTCTGAAATTTGCATAGAGACATACAATATACTATAACCAAATTCACTCCATCACTTTTCCCATTCCTCTTCCCCTTCTCAAAACAATTTCAGCAAGATTTTAATTGTTCTGTTTTCACATATGTAAATTATTTTGGCCATATTTATCCTTCCAAAAGAGAATATTTTAGTAGCTCAAATGAATGAAACTTGGAATTAAATTCCTGAGGGGCAATTTCATGTACCTTATAGCTTGCCAGGAAGGTTCCAGCTGAAGGTATGAAAGCCATAGGCATCTCAGCAATTGTCTCCTCATCCATTCTGGCAAGATGTGGACTTGGTTCTTATTCATAAACACAATTTCCATCATTCCTAACTATCACTTTTGTTTGTATTTGTTGCTAGTTGCATGTTCAAAAAATTAAGATGCTTTGAAATAGCACAAATGCAATTTGTGTATTTTATTAGCTATTCTTTTGGTGCTATAAGATATACAATATGCAGATTGAACCTGCAGCTTCACTGATGCTTGTTCAGAAAGATTATAAGAGTTACAAGTGCATATGTATTAGTATTTGAAGAAGCTTATTAAGTAGATACTACAGTTGGTAGATGGAATAAAAATCATTGAATCAATATTCTATTTGATTTACAATACTGTTTCACAGACTTACTACCTCAGGACAACAAATCAGTGGGATACATCTGGGAATAATAAAAGACCTTGATCAAATATGTCTAATAAACAGATTTACTTCCTTTTGTGAATAATTACAATATATTTTATAATATTAAAGACTGAAAGCTACAGCATGAGAAAATCATATTTTGTCAGTGCTTTCAGGACTTACTTGATCCTAAGCTTACATGTTTTATTTTTGTTTTAATTTTTCAGACATAGTTATAAACACATCTTTGAGCTACTGCTTCTCCAAGACTGTTTAAAAAAATCACTAGTTAGGGAGTTGGGAGTGTAGCCTCAAGGTAGAGTGCTTGCCTAGCATGCATGAAACCCTGGGTTCAATTCCTTGGTACCACACACACAGAAAAAGCCAGAAGTGGTGCTATGGTTCAAGTGGTAGGGGGCTAGCCTTGAGAAAGCTCAAAGATAGTGCCCAAGTGCTGATTTCAAGCCTTAGGACTGGCAAAAAAATATCACGAGTTACGACACATGTCACCAAGTGAAACTGAAACAGGTGACATGCAGTGATAGGTTTGAAATGGTTAATTGTGTTGAGGGAGTCGTGTCAGGATGTGGCTTTATTCTGTCTTCCCATATAAGTGGGCAGAAGTAGTTTATACCCTCCTTGCTTGTAATTCTGCCACTTGCTTTTTGGTTCATTTACCACCTATCACTGATACTGTTTTACTCATTCACAATAGGATAAGAGAAGAGGTTTGAATTATGTGAAGAACAGTGGAAAGAACAGGCACTTATTTTTGCAGTATGTTGTCATGCGGATAAATACTTAGGAAAGTATAAGGATACATAAATTATCATAACCCCTTGTTGGCCATCTGTTATGCTTTCCAAAGTCCTTAGGTTGCATTGGTAAGAAATGGTTTGGAAGAAGTTAAGGACAATGGAAAAATTCAGTCTGTTAAGTATATATGAAGGCAAACAATTCTAAGAACAGTTTGAAATTGCCAGTAAAGTAAAAGATGATGAAATATTTAGAAAGAATACAACAATTTACAAAGGTTTAAAACATTTTAAAAATAGATAGTGCATAATTTGGGCATAGGTTAGTGTCCAAATCTCTGATATCCGATATGGAAACCACTAACCCCCTATGGCAGTTTAAAATTACTTACAATTAAACAGTATTTCAAAAGCAGTCTTACAGTTGTACTAGCAGCAATTCAGATGTTCAGTAGTCATGGATTAAAAAAATAGAATATTTAACCTGAAAAAGGAAATTAAAGCAGAACTGAGGAAGTGGGAAAACCTCCCATGCTCCTGGATTGGAAGAATCAACAAAGAGAAAATTGGAATCCTGCCAAGGGCTATCTACAAATTCAACACAATACCCATCAATATCCCAATGTCATTCTTTAAGGAAACAGAAGAAACATTCCAAAATTTCATATAGAATAATAAAAGTCCCCATATAGCAAAAACCATCAGCAGAAAGAACAGCGCTGGTAGAATATCAATATCAAACTTTAGACTCTATTACAGAGCTACAGTAACCAAAACAGCTTGGTACTGGCACAAGAACAGGCCTGAGGACCATTGAAATAGAACTGAAGACCCAGAAATCAATCCGCATACCTATGGCCACCTAATCTTTGATAAGGGAGGCAAAAAATAGAATGGAAGAAAGACAGCCTCTTCAACAAGTGGAGCTGGCAGAATTGGTTAAGCACCTGCAGAAAACTAAAGTTGGATCCTTCCATGTCACCCTTCACCAGGATTAATTCCAAATGGATCAAAGAATTTGAGGTAAAGTAGATACCCTGAAAACTTCAAAAGAAGGAATAGGAGTACACTAGGTTTCCTTGGCACAGGTTGAAACTTTCTTAATAAAGACCCAGAAACACAACAAATTAAAGAAAGTTTGGACAAATGGGATTGCATTAAACTACAGAGCTTCTGTATGGCAAAGGATGTAGCTAGCAAGTTAAGTAGAAAGCCCACAGAGTGGGAGAAGATCTTCACTAGCCAAACAACAGACAAAGGCTAAAAAATTAAATCTCTCCAAAATAAATCTTTAAAAGAAAAAACCATCCCACTTAGAGAGAGACTTCTCTGAAGAGAAAGTAAGAATGGCCTATAGACAGATGAAGAAATGCTGGATATCTCTGGCCATAAAAGAAATGCAAACCAAAACAACTTTGAGATTGCACTTCACTCCAGTTAGAATGGCCATGATCAAGAAATCTAATAACAGATGCTGGAGGGGATGTGGCCAGGAGGGCCACAGTATTGGTGGGAGTGTAAACTGGAAAGCAGTGTAGCAGTTCCTCAAAAGACAAAACATAGAGCTCCCCTATGACCCAGCTATTCCACTCTTTGGCATTTACCCAGTCGTCCAGAAACAAAAACATACTAAAGCCACTGGCACAATGATATTCACTGCAGCACTATTTACTATAGCAAAGATATGGAACCAACCCAGATGCTCCTCAGTAGATAATTGGATCGAGAAGATGTGGTACTTATACTCAAAGGAACCATCATAAAGAATGGCATTGCCCCATTTGTAAGGAAATGGAATAACTTGGAAAAAATCATATTAAGAGAAGTAAGCCAGACCCAAAGGAGCATAGGCTCAATGGTTTCCCTCATTTGTAATAATCGGTACACATCTAGGACTCTCCTAGGAGAGGATTACAATAGCTCAAAACCTAGGTATATAAGGTCATAGGATGAGACTAAATGAAAGGATCTCTAGGTTATGGAAACAAGAGCTTTATCCTCTGTAATTGTTGTTCTTAATGTGGTATGTTATTTTTCTTCTCTTTTGTTGCCCTTTAGTTAATCTCATATTGTTACTGTATCTTTGTTACCTGGTATTTGTTTATTTGAAATAGGAAAATGAAGGGGGGATGCAAGATGATTGGGAGGGGGTGGAGGAAGGGAAATGGGGACAAAAACATGAGAAGGGGTATCAATGTGTGAGAAGTAATGCACCTACTATTTGACGAATCTAACTGTAACCCCTCAATAAAACTCCGACAATAAAAATAAAATAAAAATAAAAACTAGAATATTTCCATGATTGTACAAGTTTCTCTTAGGTAGTGAGTACATAAGGGAGACAGAATTCTGACATGGCCTCCATGTCAGAATATCCCATATCTTTGCACAATCTCCACCTGATTCGGAGAAGTACCTGAGATAACATCTACCTGCTGGAATGTGCAATAGAGTGGGATTCCACTACCTTGCATAAGAGCATTATGTGCCACAGATGTTAGGATGGTGCCCCCATGTTTATCTTATGTTCTAGAAGATTCCATGTTAAGAAACTGGAGAGATTTTCCTGCCAGCCTAAAAAAAACAAAAAAAAAAGAAGAAGAAAAAAATCAAACAGCCGTGATATGAACTGTCAAATGTGTATCAGACTTACAAACCTAAGGGTAATCCTCCAGCTTCCCACCCACAGCCAGCAGAAAAGCTGAGAACCTCAGTCACACAGCTGCAAGGGAAGGAATCCTGCCAGCAACCAGAATGAGCTTGGAACTACACTTTTCCCCAGCAAAGCCCACAGATGAGAAATGCAGTCTGGCCTGGTGAGACTAGGAGCAAAGGGCCCAACTAAATGGGGCCTGCACTTATGACCCACAGAAGCTAGGAGATAACAGATGAGTGTCGCTCTAGGCTTCAGAATGTGTGGTAATTCGTTGTGCATCAGTAAAAATTGGATTCGGCACCAGTCCAGATTATGTTGGAGATAGCCTGATAAACCACACTGCAGCTGAACTGAATTTAAAAAAAAAGCATCTTGCCTTTCCTCCTTCTTGGAGCAAAAAAAATACCACCAACATTCAGAACTAAGTGTCTAGACCTATTTAATATGTTTCCTTCACTTTTGAGGCAAAGATTTAATAATATTATTTTATTATGGTTACATAGAATAATATAGAATACTTAATTGCATCATAGAAGCCATGGTTTATATTCTGCATGCCTATTTATGAATTGAATGACATTTGGAAAATTACCTTCTCCTCACCTGTTTCTTAAGTACAATGGGAATAAACTCCTTTCATGTGAAGATGTTGTCTCATTTATCTGAGATTGAACTTCTACAGTGCTCAGCACAGCATAGCACCAGATCCAAATGCTGACATCCATGATCGGAGAGGTGATTCATTATTAAACAATATTTTTGAATTGATTTTTCATAGCAAATAATATAAACTCTAGCACGGTTTCTATATTCTCATTTAGAAACTCATCACATACGATTTTTATCTCATTACACTTCATTGTATTTTATGTCTTGAGCTGTTGCAGCCCGGATTCAGTTTGGACATAATAAAAACAGGTATTGCATCCTGTAAGTATCCTTATGCTCAGAGGTTGCTTTGGCTGTATATTGTCTGGGCAAATTGCCCCAACCTCTGGCCAGACTGTGGAATGTTGGTTTCTTCCAAAGTTAGCCTCCTGAGGGTTAATTTTCACAGTTTCCATATGTTTTTTTTTATATTACCCCAAACTGTAAATACGGCTGATACTCTACCAAATTGGCCCTAATGTGCCTTCCTCTAACAGCAGAATTGTGGGCTTTTAGAATGATACAATGCTCCATGGAATTGTGGCAATCATAGGAATATTTTATTTTTCAAGTGTTCAGATTCCATTTTTATATGAAAAAGAAATAAATGATGTGTAAAGTGAAGATATGAAGTGGGAACAGGGCAGCATTTTTAATCTTCACTTTTGCTTTGTCTTGAATTTGCCCCATAATCCTAGGAATTCTAGCCCCAGTAAGGGCTGTCTACGATGCCCTTGTCCCTTCACTTTCCTGTCACTTTTCATTTTGTGTTTTACTTTTATCTGCACTTTTTTTTGCTAGTCCTGGTGCTTGAACTCAGGGCCTGCACACTGTCCTTGGGCTTTCTCAAATAGAGTATTTGGAAAACTCAAGGTGGGGGGGTACTGTTTTATTTTTTTGACCATAGGGAGAGTAAACTTCAGAATTTGGATCAGTTAAGTAGCAGTTTTGGGGGATCATGGATAAGACTTTGTGTTAGAACACTATGAACACTTCACACAGGTTCCTAGATCTGCATGAATTAGAAATGATTCATCCTGAGGTGGCACGTGGTGATTTGGGAATTTATAACCAGTAAATCCAACTGTCCTTAGACTAAGAAGGCTGACATCCTGTTTACATTGAGATGAGAAGGGCACATATAGACATCCTTATCTGTTATGGAGGAAGGGACTGGGGTGCAGTTGAGGAAGTTTCTAGAATGGGAAAGTGCTCCACAGAGGCCTCAGGGAGAAAAGGATATGTGTTTCAGCAAATGGAGGGCCTTTGCAAGTTCCTACTTCTCAAGTTCTCAAATCTGAGCCTGCCTTTTCCTTAACACCTTTTTTTAGCTGTATATTCAGGGTCTGGGCAAACTCTGATGATCTGCCAGCAGCGGCTGGCTTTTTGGGGCATTACCTTGGCATTGTCTTGTAGATCTTGTGTAACTGGAAGCACCACAGAGCAACACAATGGTTCTTGCCTCTGGGGAACAAGTACTGTTGGGAACAATAATGATTTGAAGAGGAAGCAAAGTTAGAAAGCCTGAGGTGGTGGACTTGAGCATCTCATTGAAGGGTTTTGAGCAGGACCTCGATGGTGGTCTCTCATCAAAGTGGGAAGCAACAGTGGCTCTTGAGAGGCTACCCCAGGAAATACACTCCAGTCAATCCAGCCTATTCTTGAACTCAGTCTTAACCCTTGGCCTCACTTATGGCTCTGTATTGGAAGGAGAGAGCAGGATTCGAGAAGTCACAGCAGGACAAATCCTTTCTCTTCCAAGAAGGGATTGGGGGTGCTCAAGACATTTAGCACATTTGTAATTGGTATAAAATATCTTTAGAATACTTATGATAGTTCTCTACAATTTATAGCTATGCTAAAGTACTGAATGGTATTTAAGTTTCTAAAAATGGGGTCTTCTCAGTGGTTAAAAGTTAAAGCTTTTATTATGGGAAATTCTTCAAGCAATGTGCACTGTCAGCTTCTACTGTATGTGGCCATCTACTTGTGTAGTCACTTCAGGATATACACTCATTTATCCATACTTGTTGTGACCTTTCCACAGAGCTGCTATCAGGATAACTGGCCAGGAATGTGACTCATTACCAAGGAAATTACATGTGGAAATTAGCATATGACAAAAAAGCTTCTAATGATATATTCCAAAGCCCATTGTTTAAGGTGTTTGGAATGCTCGCTATTCTGGTGTGGAAAATGAGACTCTAAAAATATATGTGCACAATATTGCACAAGGCATGATTACATTCTTATTGTAAGCTAAGAGTGAAACTGAGAACGAACATGCTGGAACCTGTTTTAAGTGTATTTCCTGGACTAACTCATCAACCCTCTACAATATTACTCTGAGTTAGAGACAATTATTATTGCCATTTGGATGTGAATAAGCTGAGAGCCAGAGAGATTAAGGAAGTTACCTATGGTCACACAGCTGGAAAGTGACAAACATCTGATAAAGGTCTAAGTAGTTGGGATCTAAAGTGTATATCATTCATCACTGCACTGTAGTTGCAACTGGAGGCTAAGAAATAGTCTTCTGTGGGGTTCTACAAGTTTTATACTTCCAGTTAAACATACGTTGCACTATTATCCAAGAGAAATGAAAATGTATGTCCATGAGAAAAGTATCCTATAAAAATATCTGCTATTCTGGGCATCGGCCCTGTAATCCCAGCTACTAAAGAGGCTGAGATCTGAGGATTGTGGTTTGAAGCCAGCCTGGACATGAAAGGCTGTGAAACTCTTATGTCCAATAAGCTACTCAGACACAAAGCTGGAAGTAGAGCTGTGGGTCAAGTGTTAACCACTAACCTTGACAAAAGAAGTTCAGAGATAGAGCCTAGGCCAAGTTCATTGGTTCAGGAGCACAGAGTTTGGGATATATATATATATATATATATATATATATATATATATATATATATCCGTGTACATATATGTGTGTTTATATATCTATCTGCCAGTTCTATAATCCTAGCTACTCAAGATGTTGAGATTTGAGGGTTATACTTCAAAGCTAGCCTGGGCAGAAAAGTCTGTTGTTTCCAGTTAACCAGCATAAAGCAAGATATAGAGGTGTGGCTCAAATGATATAGCACAAGCCAAATGAGCGCTTGAGGCCCTGAGCTCAAGAGTCAGTACCAGCATGAAAAAATAAATAAAATTTTAGAAAGAATATTTCTTATTTATTTATAACAGTGTAACTATCCAAATACCCAAGTATCCTTTGACAAGGTAATGGCTAATCAAACTGTGGTAATGTTTATAAAGAATATGATACCTCAATAAGAAAGAATGAACTGACATAACAGAGTGAATCTTAGACACTTTATATTGATTGAAAGGAGCCAGACACAAGTGTGTATACTTGTATGATTCCACAGATATGAAGTTCAAGAATCAGCAAAACAAATCCACATAGTCAAAAGAATAATGATTTCTTCTGAGCAGAGAGAAAAGACATGACACTAGGTGAAGGCAGTGCCCTATCTGTTGATTGGTTAGAAATCAGTAGGTACTTAATAACAGTGTATTTGATTGGTTAGGAATCGGTGGGTACTTAACCATAGTGTGTTTTCTTGTATATATTTTACTTCAAAGCACACAGTTAAACTGGTTTACTTTCCCCAATCCTATTCCCAAAAGTTTCCCAGTGGTAAATATTGTTTATAGATGGTGTGAGGTTTCCATTTACCTATGGGTGTATTTAAAATTTAAACAATAAGATCAGGATACTATGTGTTTTCTTTCTCAGCAAGATGTCTGGAAGGTTTTTATTTTGCTTTAATCTTTTAAGCTACCTTGATTCCTTATTCTAAAAATATTTATTTTTTTTCAGTCACTTCCCTTCCGGTGGGCAATTGAACAGTTTTCAGATTTTGCACTCCTATAGTCATGCAAATGGTTCTCATAGGTTCTGTACATGTGTGCATACGTGCACATGTGGGCTTCTTTCCTACAAAACAAGTGTTGGCCTGGGAAAAGGGTATGTACCCTGTGGTGGCTACAGCCAAACTGGCTTCCTGAACTCCTTATGTGAATGACCCTTCCTGACCACATAGGAGAGAACTTGGTTCCTGTGTCCTGTTCAACAGAGCGTATTGTCAGTCTTCTAAAATGTAGCTAATACAAAGAGGCATCTCCTTTCTGCTGAGATTTTAAAAGAAGTTTTGATATTCTTCTCTATGTGCAAATACACATATTCCCTTTTAAGGGCATGGGGATCTCTTGAAAAATACTCCCCAGATATGTCACTCTGGAAGCTTCTTTTGTTCTCTCACTCTAATTCTAATTTGACAGTATATTCTAAAAATAGCAGAGTTCTATTCTCATTAAATACAGTGGTCTTTGTGGGCCACCATTGCAAATAGATACCTGCTGCAGTTTTAAAATTAAATTTATTGTTCTTAACGGTTGCTGAATTTTGAAAAGCAGTATCACTGGCTTTATGAAATTGTTTAAGTTGAACACTGAAAATTGAGCTTACCATTATATTTCCCACCTACTTTCTCCCCATGATTATTTTAATTATATTTCTTAATCTATACCTTGGAGGAATTTTATCTAATCGGCCCCATCGTAAGCTGTGCCATTTAAAACCCAGCATTTCATCTCTAATGACTGATATCTTAAAGTAGCATTTGAAAGAATCAGAGGTTGAAATGTGATAAACCCATGACACCATCTGAACTTCAGTTCTCCATTTTTTCAAAGTCTCATTCTACACATTGGAAAGCTTTAAGGGCCACATGGACTTTAAACTCAGCCTTTCATTTCCAACTGAAAAAAACAAAACACTGTAGTATCCCTGAAAATGAAGAATGTTGAGACTGCTCTGAGAACTTCATGTGAGTTCTTTATGGAAATGATGTTTGTTACCATATCTATTTTACTTTCCACTTGGGTGAAAACATTTAGTATTTGATTCTGTTTATTGCTGTGGGCAGTCTCACTTTCAGTGACCTCTCCATCACATCCTATTTGAGAGTAATTGGAAAAATGTGCCCTGGATCCCTATGGGCTTTCCATAGACTGTCATCGTTCTAGGTGTCAGGAGTCACTCCTGATACCTTTGAAGTAATCAAAAGTTACTTCTCTAAAAGTAAATCTGCATGTAGACTTGAGTTTGCAGTGTTATCCATGTATGTTACTGATTGGGCTACAAAACTGGACAATAGACAACATTATACAATCTATATAATAGTGAAGGATACGGTTATTCGATTTTGCCCATATATTTCTAAGTTGCAAAAATACATAAATATTTTCATGATTTATGAGAGGAAATGGTCCCAAAGAGCATAATTGTTGAGAGTCTTTTAATTTTTAGGGTCCCTAATAGCAGATTATTCAGCTTATTAAACAATTATCTTGAAATATATTTTGTTGGTTGATAGGACTAGGAAAGCACATACAGCTGTGAGGATGAGAAAACAGGAGTTCCGTGGAAAGCTATTTTCATTTGCTTTTTTGACTGTCCATTTGGCATGCTTGCAGTTTATCATTTAGTTCTCATTTTGTTTATATTTCTCAGGATGCTTATCTTGGGGGTTCAGTCATAGTGGCTAATGCAGCAGAGCTGCTCATCAGGGTCAAAAGGATTAGAAGGGACCCTATTCTGGTGGGATCTGCTCCTCAGCCTCTTTTTGGAGTTGCTCCTGAGCCCCTGCACTGCGCATGTGTTACATTAGATTTATAACAGCTGCTTTGGACATGGTTGCCAGAGTCTCTGGAATGTTTTTGCTAAATGCTGCTGCGAAATAGTCCACATTAAACCTGTATCTTCTGTTTTGTTTTGTTTTAACTCGTCCTTTAGCCTCAGCTTTTTTTTCACTTTATGGTTTTGCATTTTGGCATCCTATAGATTCATTAAGAACTTTGACTCTAAGCACTGGGGGCTTGATTTTACACCATGATTTGCCTATGTGTTGTTCTGTTTGAACTAAGTGTTGACAGTGTATTTGATTGGAGCTTTGTAATTGTTATTTTTAACTCACAATAGTGGACTATGACCTCTGAATATAAAAACACGATGCAAAGGAATAATCATAATTAGTACAGCAACCACTTAGAAGAAAATAAATGTCCCATTAGGAACAACAGGGCCCTCTGTGTCTTAGCCCAACAACCTTTGCAGTCCTATCTCCCTTATCCCACTTTCCTCCTAATCTGGATTAAACTCCCTGCAACTTTTTATTTCCCTGAAGTAGCCAGCACTTCCCCTGCCTCGGGAATTCCATGTGGTTTTTGCTCTCTCTGGGGCCTTCCTCCACTTGCATTTCTCCTGGCTAGCCTTTGGGTCTCGACCTAGGAAGGCCTTTCTGGCCTCCGTACCTAAAGCCATCTCCACCTATCCCACCACTTCTCATGTGCATCTCATCCTTTCCCATTGAATGCTTTTTATTTCCTTCAACATTAATTGTGTTCCTCAGCACTTTACTGTGTTCCTACTGGATATTATGCTTCAAGATGAGGTCAAGAATGCACCTGTCTCATTCACCATTCATTGGGATCTCAGTGCATACTTGCTGATGAGTAGAATATTCTGAGGTCCCAATGTTTTCCTGAGCTCATGTCAAGATATTCTGTGTTTAGAAATTCTTAAATCAGTTGTGCTAACTTTATCCAATGATTGAATGTAATCAAGCTATGCTGGCTTTCCTCAGGCATATGAAAGATCAGAATAAGAAGGTGGCCAACCTCAAGCACAATCAACAGCTAGAGAAGAAGAAAAATGCCCAGTTGTTGGAAGAAGTCCGCAGGCGAGAGGATAGCATGGCTGACAATTCGCAGCATTTGCAGGTGAGTGAGGTTTGCCATTTTAATTCCTAAATAGTTGAAGATGAACTTTCCAAAAATAATTTCCATTGCTGCAAGAAGGTAGCCACATAAATGGTGGATTGAACTTTCCCCTCAGTTTAGCTCAGGAATAAGAGTAGGTCTTTTTGAATATGAAACATTTTATTTTACATGGTACCAAGGAGAAGCTGACTGTGGCAGTGCCTAGAAATGCCGAAATTCTTGGTTCCTGTACCTCACATTAAAAGGTAAGAAATACAATTCTATGTTGGCAAGAAGCTTAACACAGAGAAAGTTCTCCTTTTTAATTTATATTTAAGTTGCTTGGGGGTGAGTGTAAGTATAAGAGAAATGCCTGTGCATTATCCCAAATGGTATTTGGAAAAAGTATTTCTTCTGATTTCAGACAGTTTACAAACCTTTTTGTATTATGTTCAAAATTCGGAGCCTCTGAGTCAGATCATTATTTTATCCTTTTCATGACCATAGTTATCTCTCAATGACATCTCCCACTGTCTCTCAGAAAGCAACGGAATGACTAAAAAAACCAGTTTTCCTCATTAAACATTCGTATTTTTGGCAAAGGCATGCTCCCCATTTGCTCAATAAAACATTCATGCTAAAACAGGGCATTTACTTTGAAGTTCCTTTATTTATTCCAGTGTGCCTTTAAACAGAGCATTTTAAGTTCAACTTGGATGGAGTTCATATTAAATTTTGCTTATTAGCTAGTGTCTCTCCCTGGTTATATATTAGGTTTCCTCCTTGGAGATATAAGTAGTTAGATAATTACAGTATGTACCCATAGTACATCTTTTTAATTGACCAAAAGAGAAAGAAATAATTATTCCAGAGTAGGAAGTACAGGGCAACCACATTGCACGGTAGATCCTGGATGGAAGCTACTTGATTCCTATTGGTATATTTTTCTTCTGTACCTTTGATATGCTTTTTGGTTGTGTACTGCCACGTTCCCTTTGCATAGATGATATATTGGAGTTTTCAATGAATAGCAAAATTATAGGCTCAGGACCTCTACTGAGTCTGGACCGCCTCAGCAAGGAATATACCTTAGTCAAGTTCCTGATTTCCCCAGTGTAGTAGGCAAATCACATCCAGAGTTCAGAGTGTCTGTCAGTCCTCCCATCCATCACAGATGTTAGATTTATGCTAACAGCAGTGATAATAACCACAGATTTTTGGAGCAGTTTGCTGATGGTTTTTTTTCCAGGAATATATTTCTCTTTATTCTCAGTAACAGTGTTGGTGATTTTACATTTGATTCAATTAGTCTCAGAAAGATTATGGAATGTGATCTTAATAAAGGTGGAGATAGAGTGGAGCTGTGGCTCAAGGGGCAGGGCCGTAGCCTTGAGCTAAAGAGCTCAGGGATAGGGCCTAGGCCCAGAGTTCAAGCCCGATGCCCCACAAAAAAACAAACAAACATATATATATATTCTGGGGCCAGGAGTTTGACCTAGTAGTAGAGTGCTTGTCTAGCATGCACCAAGACCCGGGTTCAATTCCTTGGTACCACATACATAGAAAAAAAAAGCCAGAAATGGTGCTGAGGCTCAAGTGGTAGAGCCCCAGCTTTGAGAAAGTCCAAGGACAGTGCTCAGGCCCTGAGCTCAAGCCCAGGACTGGCAAAAAAAAGTGAAGATAGATGTGACTCTAGGTCTTCTTGCCTTTAAGAAACATTCATTGAATGTTTCAATATGGTGGACACTGTGCTGTACCTACCACAGAGTGGCTGCTATCTCATTAAATCATGTGTTTCCTGAGCTAGTTAGGAATACATACATGTGCGGGGACAATAGCTAAAATGTGAAAGAAAAAAAAGAAAGAAAAAAGAAAAAAAAGAAATCTGTTGCTGCAAATGCCAGTTTTTCGGATCTTCTAACAGGGCTAGCATGGATTTGTTTCCTACTTGCAGAGACGCTGTTGTCTTTGTTTTCTGCAATCTCAGGAAGGCTGTTTACAATTGGTAGCTGCCAGGAGAGTGACTTTATATAGTCGTTCTAATATTCAAGAACTTGATATATTCATTGTCCAGACTATGAAGCTCCTGGGAAGGTATCAGCCTCACCTAGATCTCATGCGTTGAATGTGGAAAGATAATATCCCACAGGAAAGAAGTCTGGAGGGCTTAAGAAAGATACCGCTTATTGCATGGGATAGAATCCCTGACCTAAGACTTCATCCTAACTCTGTCTATCACTTAGGTGATGAGAACACTGAAGGATTAAGAAGGTAGGGAAGCTGTGGATGGCAGAACTCATCCTGGATCTGGTGGGTTCTGAGTTCATTGAGCTAAAGGGCCGTAGGAAGGATTCTTCAGGTAAAAAAATTGGTTAGAAAAGGAACAGCGCTTAGGAGAAAAAAGGTGAAGTCATGAAACAAACCATAATAATTCAAGTGATGATTATGGCAGTCTCCAGTGAGGTACATATCATTATCTTTGTTTAACTGACTCCAGTCAAACTGATTCCATTGCCTGGTTTTCATTACAAAAGCTTCAAATTTTACTAACCAAGTGTCCTTGGGAAGGTTACTTATCCTCCTTAAGCCTCATCCGTTTCCTCATCTGTTAAGCAAGACTGATAATTGGCTATACTGGAGTTGCTGAGAGGCTGAAAATCAATATACATAAAGAATTTAGCATTGTCCTTGGCTGAGGCTATGCTCAGAATGAGTGCTAATGATTAACGATTGATATAATAAAAGAAGAATAACAAAAGGAACATTTACTGCCTCTTCTATGGAGGATGATTGCATAGCTATACTCTGATAATTCACTCAATGTTTTTCTGTTTTCTATATATAGCAACTTCTTTTCTAAGGACATATCTAGTTATAGAAATTGATGTCTTGTTTTTGCCCGATGAACTTTCATATAGCAGTATTTTCTTACAGCCTTAATAAGTACCTCACAGATTTATTCATAAAAGATAGAATGATCTGGAATTGCTTAGCTGCATTCTTGACCACCCCAAATAAAGGATAACATTTGAAATGCAATAAAAAGTAGTCACAATTAATTTTGACAAAAATGTCTCTGATTCAGGTTAATAGAGAATGAACCTTCTACTGGCCTGGACTTTTAAGCAGATGTACCTAGAGGCAGCTGTTGCTGCCTTTTGAAAATAGAACTTTGGAGAGACCTTCAATTTTTAGTAATATGCTTATTTTTATTAAAGAATTTATTAACATTTATTTTTACATTTGTTTTTTTAACGGTATGTTCTACTTAAACCCTGTGAGTATAAACTCTGACTTGATTTGGTTGTTTGGGTGGTGGCCATAGGTTTTGCACCTGCTGTATTTGACTGATTGTTCATTCGTATTTTGTGATGATTGAACAACCCAGATCAATGATTTCAACTAACCAAATAGATATTATAAGCAGAAAAATTATCAAACATCTCAACAATAATAACTATTGAATTGGGCTGCAAAAGAGAGATCTGAGATGAAGCTAGTTGGTATGAAAATTGAAAAGTGGTTCTTGAAAAGTGTGGAGGAGAGGTCAAGGGTAAGAAGGCAGACAAATGAATAAACGAGTGGGAGAATGCCATCATAATATTCAATGCATACCTTATGAAATTAGCAGAGGGATTCAGTTAGGAAGGTTGAGGGAGAAAGATGTAGTTATGAACTGATTTGTTGACTGGTAAACCTGTTGCACAACCACTTAAAAGTTATAAAATACAAATTTTAATAATTACAGACACCATTGAATACCTAGTTTTTACATCATTTATTATTTAAAGAAGCACACAGTAGCAGTAGGCAAAAAGTGGGTTGGCCCAAACAAGATGTCACAGTAGGAAACAATTCACAAATCAGACTTTATTTCTTAAGTCAATGTTGCATGGCAGGAATTGCCCCTACTGGCTTCAATGTCTAGGCTTAATAACATAAGATATGGATTTGTATGAATGGTTATGTTTACTTTTTAAAAATTTTTGTTAGAAATGTATTAGTTATTGCCATATCACAGCCACTATACAGCATACTCTGGCCTAATGGTAGAGTGCTTGCCTAGCATACAGAAAGATCTGGGTTCAATTCCTTGGTACCCCATACATAGAAAAAAGCCAGAAGTGGTGCTGTGGCTCAAGTGGTAGAGCTCTAGCCTTGAGAAAGTCCAAGACAGTGCTCAGGCCCTGAGTTCAAGCCCACGACTGGGAAAAAAAAATATATATATATATATATATATACATACTCACTTTAAGACATTGTTCTCCTTGCTTTGTCACTTGACTGAGTGGCCCAGCTGCACAGGGTCATGTGGCTGAATCCTTCATTACTCACTGCATAACTGAAGGTGCTCTATTTCAATTCTGTCCATGCTAAGGCTCAAGACGCATTCCTGACCAAAGAAACCCTCTTTGTGATAGTAGCAGAGGCAGAAGGAAACAAGAGAAATCATGCCAAGTGTCATAAAACCTAGTCTTGAACTGACACTGTGATTTCCTCTCCACTTCAGTGGTCAAAACAAGACACGTGTCTATGTCAGGGAATTTTCTCTACTTTTGTGGAAAACACTGTAAAGGAGGCAGGTACAAGGAAGGTAAAGAATTGAGCCTGATTACTAAAGAATTGATTTTTTAAAAGTAACCAAGTTTGTCTGGGCTGGGAGTTTGGCCTTATGGTAGAGTGCTTGCCTAGCATGCACGAAGACCTGGTTCTATTCCTTAGTACCACATACATAGAAATGGTGCTGAGGCTTAAGTGGTAGAGCTCTAGCTTTGAGAAAGTCTAGGGACAGTGCTCAAGCCCTGAGCTTAAGCCCAGGACTGGGGAAAAAAAAGTAACCAAGTTTGAAGAGTATTTCTTTTTATAGGAAAAACAACATAGATATAACAACCAAGTTTTGCTATAATTGGCTATATTGTGTTGGTATAATTGACATGGAGAGGTGGCACCAGTGAGTGGTCTTTCAAGACTTAGGTGAATATTGTCCTCAGGTGTGTCCAGGGTTGTGGGAACTCCTGATTGTCCAAAGTAAGCCATACATTGTAAATATTTCTGTGAAACCCGAGGGTTTTAGAACTTTGGCTCATTTTTTAAAATAATGTATAGAAACAGTATTTTTTTAATGAAGACTCTAAGCAGGAACCCTAGATAGCTCAATTGACCCGTTTGACCCACTGAAGAGAGATATAGCTTAATATTAGTCTAGAGTCTTCATTTATCTGAAAATATCTTGTATTACTCTTTCTCAAGGATCACCCATGAACTAAAAGAAAATAGAGGGGCCGGGAGTTTGGCCTAGTGGTAGAGTGCTTGCGTAGCATGCACAAAGACCCAGGTTCGATTCCTTGGTACCACATACATAGAAAAAAGCTGGAAGTGGTGCTGAGGCTCAAGTGGTAGAGCTCTAGCCTTGAGAAAGTCCAAGGACAGTGCTCAGGCCCTGAGCTCAAGCCCAGGACTGGCACACACACACAAAAAGAGAGTATATTTTCATTTTAACAACTCCCTTTCTTATTGTTTCTTCTTCCTTAATATCATTCTTTCTTCTTCTTTCTCTTCCTTTCACTTTTTTGGGAGGAGGCAGTATTAGAGTTTGAACTCAGAACCTTGTAAGGTTCTTGTTTCACTTTCTAGATCAAGGATGGTTCTCTCTACTTGAGTCACTCCTCTACTTCAAGCTTTTGCTGGTTAATTGGAGAGAAGAGTTTCATGGACTTTCCTGTTTGGGCTGGCTTTGAACTGGGTGCCAGATCTAAGCCTGCTGAGTAGTTAGTATTGCAAGTGTGAACCACAGTATCAACCATAATTTAACTTCTTTAATCCATTCTTTTTCGTGTAGACAAAGAGAAGAGGAAGGGAATATTAAAGACCTATAGAGTTAACTTGTTGCTAGTAGCTTACACTGTCATTCAAAGCCAGCCACGTCAGTAAAATCTGTGAGAGTCTTATCTCTAATTAACCATCAAAGAAACCAGAAGTGCAGTTGTGGCTCAAGTGATAAACTGGCCTTCAATAAAAATTTTACTAAGGCACTGAGTTCAAGCCCCAGTATCAGCATAAAAAAAAAGATCTCTAGAATTAAATGATTTATAGCTCAAATACAAGTTCCTCTCATTAGTAAAGTACCTTACGTAAGATAGAGCACTTCTGTGACCCTGGCTTTTCTCATCTGTGTGTATTATAACTCCTGACTCCCTGGATGTGTTAAATAGGACAAGGTCTGGGAAAGAGCCTAGTATCACCTCTGCTTCATATGGAATTCAGTTATTAGAGCTTTCTTCTGGGGAGACTGGTAATGAGCTTTTAACCGTATAAAATAGTCACCACTGGGACTATCACACAAAAAATCCTTTGCAACTATTTTACACTGATGAGCAAGACAGATATAGAGCACACCCTAGTAAATGAAAGTTTCCACAGATGCCTGACAGAAACATCCGAGGCAACAAGGAAGAAATCTTCAAACATTTGTAAAGCTCACGTTGAACCATATGTGAAAGAAGAATGTGAAAGCTTGTGATTTTCTCCTACTATTCTATAGAACTGTTTTTCAGGACACAGATTATGAAGCAGGTCTGGCCCTGGGGCTTTAGACTTCTGTGTGTCCTGTCAGAGTCTGCATGGAGAGTTTTCAACAAGGTAACTTTACAGAGATTCACACTAAGTCATCATTACCAGAGTAGGATGCCTTTGTTTTTTTTTCCCCCCTCTCACTGTGTACTTCTTTTTCAGTCCCAGTAGACATCTTTGTAAATTTTGATTGTGTTTTCCACTGCTCAGTTTATTGAGTTAATGAGCTAAAATTCTGAGAAATGCTCAAGCAAGTACTTTATACTCCTTTTCTGTTGTATGTCTGCAGAATTCTCTTCAATTATTGCCTAAAAACTAAAGTCTGTTCTTGTGTGCTTCCGTTTCCAAATTATAGGTTCCCAGGGAACTGTAAAGTTCTTCTTTGCCAGTGGTTAAACCTCAGTATGATCAGTTTAAAAAGAAAATGAATGTTCCTATTTATTCTTGTCCTTTTAGTACAGTTCTAAAAAGAAACTAAAGAAACAAATAGATTACAAATAAAGCAAGAAAGAACTTTATTGTTTTCATTTATGAAATCCTATGTTGCCATAGAATTAGAATTAGCTAATAACAAACAAGATAAACTTCCAAGATGCATATCTCTCAGGAAAATATATAGTTCATTGTGAAGTTCCGAAGGACCATGAAGTTGTTACTTTAGGTATCTTAAGCAGCAATTTTTAAGCCTTCTATCTATATGTTCATCTCTATGTCACTGAGTTAAGCTCATTTCTCTTTTAGTTCTCTGAACTTAAAGATCATTACTCTTAGTGTGATCCATGTTTATGTGTTATGGTACACTTACCTAAGTACTGCCATTAGAAGAAATCTGACCAGCAGAGTTCAGAGATTCATCATTGTCAAAACACATTTATTTATTGAGTTCCTCGTTTTTCATGGCTCTTTGGTAGGTATGGTGTGAGGTGATTTAGGAAGGTTCCATTTCAGCCATCATTTTCAACATATGGAAAGATGAGAAAGGTCATCCTAACACAAGTTTCAAAAGAAAACCTACATCTGTTCCAACTTCCATTAGAATTTAACATCATAATTTTTTGTACACGGTGAGGCATTTTATAGGTTTGCTTTGCAGTCTTCTACATTGATGCATAGAATTTAGGAGGATCCGTTCTGGCTAAAAACCATCATGTTGCTGAATTATAAACTGAATTTCCTCCAACATCTCCAGACTCAATTCATTGATTCAGATGAAAAGAAATGAGTATTTGTGAGTGTGAAGAGACTCTAGAGTACTGAAGATTAGTGCAGAAGGCCTTTCTTTCCTTGGGGATTTATTCTGACATTTGTTTTGCTTTCATACTATTATGCCCCTGCATGTCAAAAAATGGCTTTTGTTATCATAGGTTCCTAAAGGTAGTCTCCAAAAATCTTATTTGACAATCAGTTTTCTGGTAGTCTTGAGTTGAGATTGCTACTCTGTAGCAATTCATAGACTGTCAGGGATAACAGGACATCCTGTGCTGTATATTTAGGAGCTACTCATTTGTTAACAATGTTCCAAGGAATCTAGTGAAATCATGTAAATAAAAGTGTTGTACTGGAGTTCTTCAGGTTTTTTTTTCTTCCCGGTAAAGTATGACTTGTTTTTCCAAATGTTCAGTGACTTGCATATTTCTTCTACGAAATGTCTTCTGCTTTTTCCTGTGGATTTGTGACCTAATCCTCCACTTCATACTGCCCCTCTGTACAAACACAGTATATTTCCATGGAAAAGAGAGGTTTACCCTTAATCAAGTGTGGCCTAATCTACCTACTAAATTACCCCCTGGAGACAGAGGAGGCTCATTATTCTTTTCTGAAGGGTTTTCAGGTTTCACTCCATTAGTGGCTCCTTAGCAGTCTCAGAATAGTGAATGTTTGTTTGCCAAAGGCTGAAGATCCTGCAGGATGAAATGTAACATACTTCTCAAATGAAATCATTGTTATTGGGGTGGGGGAATCTAGAATGACAAGGGGTGAGGGGTTGGAAAGTGGAATCTTGCTGAACCCATATCATATTCTTTACTCATTCCAAAGGGGCTACTGAGGAAGTTGGAACTGCCATTTTTGTATTTATATTTTGAATATAATTTTTATTCTCTTTAAGTAATTGGACAAAGAGGTTTCCATTCACCGTCTTGATCCAGGTCACCCTTCTGTCATTCTGTTCTGTTTCAGTCCCACCTGTCCTCTTACATTACCTGATTCCACTTCTGCATGTGTGCATAAACATTACGGATGTCTCATTTTGTGCACTTTGAGCCTTTAAATAAGGCCAGGACAGTGTCTCTCCTTTGGTGAGCCCCATGGTCACTGGACATAGACAGCAAATTATGAAAGTGGACATGGTGTGATTTGGAAAAGACAAGGCCTGGCATTGTAGAATCACCCTTTCCTCAGTTTACCCCAAGCTATAACCTTGTGGTTTGGACTATAAACTGGAGACACCATTTTTATCTTTTTCTCAAAGTCACTGTGATGATCAGTTTAATCAGTAATAAAACAGCATGCCTCTCAAGTAAGAATCTTTTCTGGTTGCTTTCCAAAGTGTTTTCATGGTTAATCTTCATGTTGCTTCATACCCTTAACCTTCAGACTGAGGAGCAAGTTTGTCCATCTTCTTAGATGACCAAGCTGGCACTCAATTCCTAAGTGACTTACCTAAACTCATGGATTACATCAGAGGAAGAGCTTTGAGGAGCCACTTCCTGTACAAATCTGAACAAAGTTCTGAAGGGATGCTGAAGAAAATGCTTCCTCAGGACAAAGATCCTGAGCCAGCAATCTTTACTTTAGTAGCTACTGAGCAATTGGACTTACAGCATGTGTACATGAGAACAGCTACACGTTTTTCATTCTACTTAGACCCATAAACACCTGCAGTGTGATTTGCAAAGTAGACACAAATGGAAGCAGTACTGAAAAACACACCCCTTGAAGGCAAGGGGATAAGAAGAAATTCTGACAGCACGTCTTATTTCTTCTAGGTAGTATTTATGTAATAACTCACACACATGAGGCCCATGTAATTTCTAGGGAGTAATTGTGTTCAACATGCATCAAAAGAACCAATCCAGTTAAACCCGTTATTCCAGGCCAGATAATTAATGCAGCTTTGCCCTGAGATATGGCTACCAGAAGCTGGTCAGGGGGCACCTGCAAATCACAGGCATGTCATGCTGACATCAATAACCTTATTCTAATTGATGTTGGTATTTCAGCACATCGCTACCCAAGGCAGAGACCTGGGGCCTGGTTAATTTTTTTTTCAATGTTCACTTTGACTTATGACTTGTTCAAGGCATTGCTAAGCTGTGTATTCAAACACTTCAGATTAAGGAAATGACAATCAATGCCATAGGGAATGATTTAGATGGAAACCTTGCAGAAAGAAAATATAACTATTCCTATTCATTTCCTAGTCTCTCCTGTAATATACATTTGGGAAGTTGGTAACTTGAATTTATGATATTTTAAATTTCTTCTCTGCTATTACACTTTACCTCCACATCTTACTTATTTATGTTGTCCAGGGAAAAAAAATCCTACAAGGTTAAGCAATCATAATTTTTTCTTACTAAAAGGACCATAGACATTTCAAATACCAGCTCCTTGTTTTGCTGGAGAGGGAAGTAAAAGCAGTGACGTGCCCAGGGTTCTGGAGTGAATTCTGGGCAGAGAGGAGACAAGATCCCTATGCCTTTTACCTCCTTGGCTAATATCATTTGTGTAGTTTACTAGTTCTATTACTTCGGTTTGTATTCAATAGATCTGAAATATTTAAATCCTCAAGCTCACAGTTCACTATGCTCTACATTGGATTTTATATCCAAAACAACATAAAATTACCCTTAACAACAACCCAAAATCTGTCTGTTTTCTTTGCTTTGAAGTCAGAGTCCTGCCATGTCACTCTAGCCAGCTTCAGTTTGAATACTCCTTCCTTAACCTTCTGAGTGCTACGATTAGAAACATGTGCCACTGCACCCTAAAAACTAACTGTATCCATATTTTATAAATAGGATATTCCATTCTATCCTATACCTTGCTTGTGTCTTCAAAACTCAAGTAACTAAACAAGTGGTAAAGTGGCAGTGGAGAAAACTGCTCTGAAAACAGCTTACAGAATTGAGGACTCTTTAGATGCTAAATAAATTTGCCTTAACTTACTTTTTTTTGAGGGGGAGGGTGGGTCTTGGGGCTTGAACTCTGGCCTGAGAGCTGTCCCTGAGCTTTCCAGCTCAAGGCTACCAACCTACCCTCAAGCCACAGCTCCACCTCCCATTTTCTAGTGATTAATTGGAGATAAGAGTCTCACAGATTTGTATTGCCCGGGCTGGCTTTGACCCTTGATCCTCAGATCTCAACCTCCAGAATAGCTAGAATTACAGGCATGAAACACAGGGCTTATTTTTAGCTTTGCCACTCTTCCTCATCCACAAAGAGATATTACCATTAAAGAAACTTGCAGTCTTTTTTTCTGGAAACTAAATGTAGATTTCTTGCAAAGTTGAGCAAAAAGAATACTGGTTTATCTGCTCTTGGCTGTTCAATGAAGAGTAGGCCAAAATTAATGTCTTTCTTTGTATTTTCTGGACATCAGGACTCCTCCTGCAGGGGGCTTAGTGGGAAAGGAGGGAAGTGAACTGGGCACAGGGAAAAGTTAACAGAAATATACCTGGAGGAAAGTTCTCATCTGTTCCTTAGAGGCTTAGCAACCTCTAAATGAGTTCAGAAAGCTGGTCTCCACATCCCATCATCAATAGGCCAATGTATAGGTCCCCCCTGGAGAGGAGCATGAACTTGGGCAAGGCAGCTTTGAGAAGGCACACCCTGGAAAGCCAAGGAGTAAGTCACTACCTCAGACCCGAGTGCTTATTTGGGCTATTTCCCACTGGGCCTACGTGGGTATAGAACTGCCTTATTTGTCACCCATGGCTGGCATCACAGTTCATCTCAAGACTTGCTCATCTAGCACCATTTATTCCAATACAAGGAACCATTAAATACCAATTCCTCTTGTTCAGGTTATTCTGGATAGAGTTGGCCTGTTTATTTTGATCAACAAACTAATGAGATTGCTACCCAATTTGACATCTCATCTGCTGATGAGAAAATTGAGACTCAATAATAATGCTGGATAGAAGAAAGAACTGGCCTCAGTCGCAAACTGGACATGTCTCCCTCTTTGGTGTGTAACTATTCTTTATATCTTTTTTCTGTAACAGTAATTTGTAGCATAGTGGATGTGATTATTAGAATGCTCCTGAAGAACTGACGTATTAGGTGCCATAAACTTAGATAAGGCAGATACTTCCCAGTAAGGCAATAATGAATGAAATTGAATTAAAAGCTGTCATGTGTGTTAGGCTTTGCTTTAGGGTTTCTTGAGGACTTTTCTGTGCCATGGGTAAGAAAATACTTCACCTTCAGCAGTCTTAAGATCTTTTAATTATAGGTGTCCATTCTCAGCTTCAGAGTGAGCACATTCTGCTTCACTGAGCCCTGCTCTGGAATAAAGAAGGCAGAACTAAGGTTGTGTCCGCAAATGGGGCCTTGGCTTATAACCAGAGCCCTACAGAATGTGACTGCCTCTGTGTAGGCCAGAGATGAGCATCAGACAGGAAGCACAAGTCACTAATGAGCTTGAGTAAGTTTGTCACTTATAGATGTATTGTTATTTACAGGTGGCTCCTTCTAGCTCTGAGATTTCTGGGGCCTGGGACTATTGAAGGATGATTTAAAAACACTTCGGAAGAGGGTGACTTGTGACAACCCAGATGTGCTGTAGCCAGCATGTAGCTGGCCTCTAGCAGGAACAGTAGTGTCCACTAGGGAAGACAGGAACTTCACAGGAGACTGGGGACTTCTAAAGAAGTAAGGGAGCTATACTCCCTGGTACACCCTGGTAAAAGAATATCTGGCCTGCGACCTAGGTTACTCTCAAAGGTACTTCTGTTTTCCATCTCCAGTGCAAGGTCTGCCATTTAAAAAAGGCTTCTGCACTATGCAGTGAAATATCCTGTTTTCTTTCCTTAGAGCGATCGGTTATAACAGTACACCCACTAATTGTGACTTTTTTGGAGTAAGATAGATTAGAACTGTGACAGTCTGGACATAAGATACACAATGCAGGACGTTCTCTGAATGGTGCCACTGGGGTTACTGACTTCTTTGTCAAGGGCAGGAGCTATGTGACTTTTAAATGTAATTGTTTGTGGAGCATATTATTATTTTAATAAGCTACTATGTCAATATGGGTTATTTTTCCTTCAACTCTATGGGTTCTAGGGAGCTGTGGGAAAATAGAGAATAGACTAATTAGACAAATGCCAGATTGATACTATCTGGGTTTGCATTTCTCAAAATATGCTTACCAAGGTAATGGCTCTATGAAATATAGTACTATGAGGAAGAAAGGTTTCATTTGTCAAACGCTCCTGGAAAACAATTCATATGTTAGCATTCATTTGGACAGAACTATGTATATCAGCATGTGCAAAGCTCTGAGAAGTCTTGTAATCACGACAGGTTAAGGATTTTTAATCCATATTTTCTCCAAATTACTTGACAAAGAAAGATATTTGTCTTCTCCCTAGAATATATAATCACATTGCAAAGAATACAAATTATCTGGAACTTAGGTAACTACTGATCTGGACAATCACAGGGCTAATTGGGCTTTTCAATTAGTTTCTTTGATTGTAGTGTGACAAGACTATGGTGATGCTTTATCAAAAAAAAATATGGTCTTTGTTCAATCAGAATTTACCTGGGCTTCTCTTGCCATATGGTTGAAAAAAGAGAGTCTTGTTAGAATTATTGGTCAAGAGAACTTCTGCTAGACCTTTGTGAAATTGTACCCATTAATAAAGCCTTTTGGCAGGCACAGTACACATTTACTGCTAGTTACAGACTCACATTACATTATTCCCAATTTGCACTTCATGAAAAAGATACAGAAGTTATTGCTGCTTTAAAATGTAAGATGGAAATTTAGAGACCCATTGTGAATTCTCACCTGGATGCAGTTTTACCTTCTTTTGCTGAGGCAGTCATCAGTGATGTGGAACCCGGGTCTTTGGCTCCTGTTAGGCTGTCCACGAAAATTATATGGGGAAAAATGCAGCACAGAGCGTCCCTATGTCATTACTGGCAAACTTGTTTTTATTTAGGTTGTGCTTTCCTGGCTGTGAAAGCATCCTTATGAGAAATTCAAAAACCACAAATTTGCAAATGTGAACAGTTAAACAATACAACTTTGAATGCCTATCTCCTAGATGCTGAGTCTGCTTAGAAAGGAGCCTGTTATTTGTGAATAAACTGCATCTCTTAACTTGACTTAATGATGCCTTTGCCCTTGTACTTGTCTTACAAGGTCGTTTACCCCCTCACTTTAAATGGTGGATTAAGGTCATACTTGATGATGAGCTTAGCTATCCAGACTCATGTTTTGCTTCTTAGAAATCACCACATGTACATAATAGTCCAGTGTTGGATATTCAGCTAGAAGTTAGAATTGTATCTTAAGGGCTCTAAAGTTTGGAGGATACATGAAAGATGGGAGGGTGAGTTTTTCAGTTCTTACTGAGTTTGTATTGTTTTTATTTTTCAGTGCTTTTCTATTTTCTCATAGCTCCCTAGGACCCATAGAGTCGAAGGAATAATAATCCCTATTGACATAGTTGCTTACTAAAGGAATAGTGTGCTCCACAAGCAATTGCATTTAAAAATCACATAGCTCCTACCCTTGACAACTAAGTCAGTAACCCTAGTGGCACCATTCAGAGAAGGTCCCGCATTGTGTATCTTGTGTCCAGACTGTCAGGGTTCTAATCTCTGTCTTACACCAAAAGTCACGATTAGTGGGTGTACTATTATAACTGATTGCTCTAAGGAAAGAAAACAGGATATTTAAGTGCATACTGCAGAAACCTTTTTAACAAAGCAGACCCAGGCTGGGTGCTGGGGGTTTCTGCCTGTAATCCCAGCTGAGATCTGAGAGGATCATGGTTCAAAGCCAGCCAAGGCAAAAAAAATCAGTGAGACTCTTATCTTTAATTGACTATCAGAAAATGAGAAGTGCCATTGTGGCTTGAAGTGGTAGAATGCTAGCCTGGAGCTGAAGAGCTAAGGGACAGAGCCCAGGCCCAGAGTTCAAATCCCATGATCAACAAAATTAATTAATTAATTAATTAATTTAAAAAAATGGCAGACCCTGCACTGGGGATGAAAAACAGAAATACTCTTGAAAGTAATATAGTCCTCAGGCCACATATTCTTTTACCAGGGTACACCAGGGAAACTGGTTCCTTTACCAGAAGTCCTCAGTCTCCTGTGAAGTTCCCAGTATACAGTATAGGACTAACATAAGCCCAGATCCTGTGTATTGCCACTATTTAAGAAACGAATTTCTTTCTGTACTCATTGCTTCAACAGGCAGTATCTAGGCTTTTGATGTCTAATAGATAACAAGAAACATGAAGTAATAATTATTTTTGAATGTAGGATTGTGAATGGCTGGTTGAAGTGGTTTAGATTTTGTCATGTAGCTGGCTCGAGCAGAGATTTCAGTAGTAGATTATGGATAGAAATCTGAAGTGTCTCCATAGAGATCCCTTCTGGTCTTTGTCCTCCTCATTAGACCTGCAGAGGGTGCTGTTCCATGAAAGCTGCTCAGAATGGCTCTCTGGAAACCTTGGCAATCAGCAAGACTAGAGGCCCAGAACAAAACCTCATTCTACCCTTCTGCTGAAGTACCCACCTAGTGTGGCAAGGACTCTGTTTTTACACACTTAAGATACATGGCCTGCAGAAGAAGAAAGGTAATAACGTGAAGAGGCAGATTTTTTTTTCTTTCTTTTAGTTTTCCAGAGAAGCTCTACTTTAAGCAAAGAAATTCCTTACTAGCCATAGATAAGGCATATATGGCTACAGTCAATAAGTCATTCAACATACATGCAGTGGATACCCGCTGGTACCATGAAGCCGTGTTGAACATTACAATAACCTTCAGCAGCCCCAAGTTTCAGCAGCCTAATTTTGTCACACATTTCACAAATAAATGTGTTTCGTTCTAGCAATCACACAGTGAACCTCATGTTCATTTCTTAGCATGGCAACTGTTACTTCAAAGCCTTCTGGAACTTCTCTGGCCACCTTGGAAGCTTCACAAGAGGCCTTCTCTTTCATAATCACAACTTAGTCCTCCCTAAAACTAGCATTTCCTATTTTGATCAGCAGCTGTATTCCCCAGATGTGGCAATAAACGGACGCTGCTGGCAAGGTTGCATTGTCACAAAATTGTGCCAGAGTATGGAGGAGGCTACAAAGACAGACTTCCCAAAATGTCAGGGAGTAAAGGTGTAAGTAACAGTCTCCAAGGTTGCTTCGTGGACTGGGGATGATGTGTATAAAGATAAGAATGTTCAGATATATTTTATAAAGTTATCTTTTTTTCCCTCTCTCTGACCACATGATCTTATTTTGAAACAAAGCAAGCTAGTTTTTAAGTATGTTATAAATAACACACTGATTGCCTTTCCAACTTTTCAAATGCCTGTTTCTATACTGTGAAAAATTCGAAGTCATTTATAACCACACAAAAACCTCAGGTTGCCAAAATTATGTCAACATCGTAGGTGATGTTGACTCCATGGAGGCCTAAATTATCCAGGAATTCCCTGCGTTCTTCCCAGTTTTCTTTCTTTGTCTGGATCTGGTTTTTGTTCCTTTCCCGTTTCCCATATCAGACGAGAGGCCCCACTTTTCAGTCTTTAATCTGGAGTTAAACAGATCCAGAATCCATTCCTTCTACCACTTCACAGCTGTGTGATGCAGAGGCTTCTTAGTCTGCTACTCAGAAGATCAAGCTGCTCCATGGGTTCATTTGAATCAATGACATCTCAATGCAAAGCCATTAGTACAGATCTTTGTTTAAGAGATATGCTCAGGGAATGACAGACAGGGTTGCTTCTGCCATCATTCTCATTACTACAGTTGGCACTGGCCACATATTCAGTTGTTATCTGCAACATTTTATTAGAGTCATTGCTAATTTTAGATCTCTGTTAAACCCTCAACTCTTATGGTTATTTTGTATTAAAATTGGTATCACTGTTCTGCTAGTTTAACATGGATTTGGAGACAAATGTAAGATTTATGTCTTTGTATACTTTTTCCCAGGATCATAAATTTTTAAAACTTTTAAAAAATGTTTGGCAGCATGCCCAACTCATTGTATGGAGCACACATGCACATATGGTATATATGTATGCAGATATATACACATGTATGGATATCTATTCTCAAGTGATTTTATTTTCTTGTCTTGAGACATCATATTTTCCTTCGTTTCACTTGTTAGCATCAGATGGCTGTATTTCCCACCTCTAAATTAAACACCCAAAGAATTTGACACTTAGGTACCAAAGTGGCAGCTTTTAAAAAGCCACTGAGTTCACACAGACAGATACCTGAAACAGAAAGCCCTTTCTTCTTTGTGTTTATTTGGTATCTGGCTTTACCTGGTTGGATAAAGTGAACTGTGATCAAGTTGAGCTAAATCTGGCCTTCATACCCACGCACTGGAGGTGGGTAGGAGGTTCCTGTAAATTGAGAGGCTGGACAGTCTGCAGGCTGGAGGCCACAGGACTGAGGAGACTGAGGAGGAAATGGCATGGCTCCTGTGGCCATGCAGTTTGCCTGTACTTGGTTTGGGCCACAGTGGGCTCTCCAAATGGCTTGACAGCTACTTGGTTAATTGATTGATGCTGTGGGGCCTAGCCTGAAGAATATTTATAATACCCCAAACATGTACTGCAGAGGCACCCACACAATCAAGCCAAAGACAAATTTCAAGTATGGAATACATTTTAGAAATTCTCTGTATACTTCTCTGATGAACTAAATGCATGCAAAGATTGCTATTTTTCTTATGATGACAGAAATTTTTAACCCTGTTCTTATTGTTGAGGTTTTCAATAAAAACTCAGCCTAAAACTCATGTATGCAACTGTTTTACTGAGAAATCAAAAAACTTACTTTGACTGAATCTCGGCATGAAAAACAGGTAGGCTTCTCCAGTTTTAGCCTGAAATTTGGCATTTGGGATGGGACCCCATTATTTTTCTTCTTCGTAATGATTAGTAGTAACAGTGTTTCTAGAAAAATCTATGTATCAGTTATGTTTTTTTCATAGTGCCTTGTTAAAAATGGTTTTGGGAGAGAGTGCTTTAAAAATTACTGTTATTTTAAAGGTGATGTACAGAGGGGTGACAGTTACGTAAGCCAGGTAAAGAGTTCATTTCCTTTATTTTTAATTAACAGTAAAAAAAAATCCTATATCCATGGTCAATTGATTTGCAACCCCTTCCCTTGCTCTGTCAATTTTCTCTTATCTTTGTACATATATTATATATGTATGTATATATAAAATGTATATATATGTATATATATATATTAACATGCATAAGACCCTGTGTTTAATTCCCAATACTGTACTGCAAAGGGAAAAAGAAAGATAAAGTCCTCAAGATAGATTTCTTCATTCTAGCTGAGGAGAATTCTAGGATGGCTCAGTAGTCACCCAGGTCATCTGTCACTTTTGAAAGATGTCACCACTGTTAGGAGCAGACATTAAGCCATTTATTGGCCATTTGCTTTTCTGACTGCTGAGTATGTCCTGAACATGTTTTAAAAGGTAACTGAAAAGTAGAGGAGGAAATTTGTGGATAAACAAAGGATTATATGATATTCAAGATAAGACTGGAAGAATAGCAAAGCTGGCCATGTAACTGTAACAGTAACAACCCTGAAATCACTTTTATCTAAAGTTCTTAGATATATAGTGACTTCAATATACTTTCACAGGCGAAAAGGTAAAGGAGATTTTGTTTGTTTGTTTGTTTGTTTTTTTAGTGAATCCTCAGACCTTTCTAATTTTTTCTGCATTTGAATGCAGGCCCTTGCGCTTATCTACCCTTAAACTGTGCCTGAAGTCCTACTTGGAACTGTTTGCTTCTATGCTGTCTACCATCCAAGTTTTCCCTGTCCTACCTTTCCATAGACATACTCTTGGTTTTCAGACAGATCTACTTTGATTCATGAGTAAAGGAGAGCAAATAGAAGTTAGCAATAAAATATTTATTTCTGTGAGGAGAATTACAGAATCCTGTGAAGAGACTTGTTCATTTCTCTGTCTATAGAACTGATTTCATAGAAGCCAGGTTGATTCCCTAGTTGTATTGTAGAGTCCAAGGCAATAAGAATTTCTGAAGAACAACTTTTTATTCAGTGTAATGGAAGTGCAGAAAGCAGTTTAAAGCCTATGCACCTGGCTAGGAGATGTGGCTCAGTGGTAGAGTGCTTGCATAGCATGTACAAAGCTCTGGGTTCGATTCCTTGGTACCACATACACTGAAAAGGCTAGAAGTGGTGCTGTGACTCAAGTGGTAGAACATTAGCCTTGAACAAGCCCAAGAACAGGGCCTAGGTCCTGAGTTTAAGCCCTAGGGCTAGCAAAGTGTATGCACTTAATGAATTTATAAGTGCTGCATCTTTGGAGCAACATTTAAGGACCTAGAACTTTCTAGTCATTCCAAAGGCGTTCTACAACATCCTGCTGAAAACCACTGACATCCTCCCCTAAGGAAAACCACTTTTTTTTTTTTTTTGCGAGTCCTGGGGCTTGAACTTAGGGCCCGGGCACCGTCCTTGGACACATTTTGCTCAAGGCAAGCACTCTGCCACTTGAGCCACAGCACCACTTCTGGCTTACTGTAGGGATAAATTCCTTACTTTGATTCGTAGATTTATTATCCAGCTATGAGTCCCTCTATATAGCATTGCTTTTTTCACCTTATTGTTTATCTAATTAAAAGCAAGCTTGCAACGTATATGTTAGACGTTTCACTGACTAAAATCAAAATGCCTAGGTAAAGAAGATCAAAAGTAGAATAGGGAAAATGTGCAGAATTCAAAGTCACCCACCGTTAGTTCCAAGGGGATGTTTGTTGAAGAAAAACAAGAAGGATAAACCCACTCTGGAAGGAGTGTGATAGGCTCAGAATTGCTTCCGTGGAAGGATCCTTGACCATGAAAAATCTCCCTTGGAGCCTGGGAGATCTGGGCAGATGTTTAGGATGAAATGACCTCTTCATGCCAGTCTGACACTTCAGCAATTTCCCCATGGCCTGAAGCTAAGGAAATCAAGCTCAGCAATCCAGAGGGAGAGGTGATCAAGGATAATGGAGTGGAGCCTCTTGGGTGGTAGATGGAAGGGGTGTCTGGACAAGATGATGAGAAGAATTCCCCACCAAAGAGGTCAGCTTTTCACAGTAGGACCCCGTGATGGCAAACTCCATGAGACTGAGTGTCCCTGAAGGGTATATAAGACAGGGAAGGGAAAGGAAAGGACAGCCCAGTTCTAAGAAGGCACTTTGAAATTTTGTTTTGTCATTGAAACGTCCCTACTGTATGCCATTTATAGAAGCCATACTTCCAGTTATTTGAATTCTGAGTCATATCTACACAGAAGAAAAAGCAAGGGGCTCTGGGAACCATTTAGAAATATAGCCCATGAGTCTGGATGCAAGAAAATTTCTCAAGAAGTTGTCCCCAAAATGATCTCACAGCAAGGGAAAAGCAGATGGATCCAGCATGGAAGAGAGTGGCACTTCATTCCTAAGGAGATATCTGCATTTTAACCCATTAATACATAATTAAAAACAACAAAAAGAAATGGAGATGTTGGGAAGTTCCTCGGAGACCGTTAACTGCAAAAAAAAAATAGTACTGAGTGTATTTCGGGTAGCAGGCTCTCTCCTCAGCCTCGAATGTATGGATGTGTACAAGATTCCATGACCCCATCCTCAGTGCCTTGTTGTGACTAATGCATACACCTGAGTGCTATGGAGGAAACCCCTGTGGACCATTCCCTAGGAGTTACCCTGCTGAATGACATATCCAAAAGGGACCGTGGTGTTCTGGTCTAGCCTCCTCAAAGTTTCAATGGGATAGAGTAAACCAGTAAAAGTGGAAGTGCATTCCAGACAACATAGCTGGCTATGGGATAGAGCCCATATTAACAGACCTATATCTTCCTGGGCTTCCTTGGCTTCAACTGTCTTGTGGTCAGTGGACAATAGGTAGGTTTCCCAGTGTGAAACAGGAAGATCAGAAGCCATTTCTGAATGTGACTTATTGGTAATGCTTAATAAATGATGTAAAATCTTCCTCCAGTTTGTAGGACTGTTTCTGTCTCTGTGTGTCTCTGTCTTTCTCTCTGTCTCTCTCTGTCTCTGTCTCTCTGTCTCTGTCTCTCTCTCTGTATCTCTCCCTCCTTTCCTCCCTCCCTTCCTCCCTCCCTCCTTCCCTCCCTCCTAGTTTTTATTGAGTGTTCTGTTGGGGCAGCAGCTGCAGTAGATGAGTGAACATTCTGGTTCTTGGTTTGCATTCAGGCAGAGCTTGTGGTTTTTGAGTTACCTTCAGGGTACAGAATTTACTGAGTCTGGACCATTACCTATTTTTGTTTTCTCTTTACCAACATGCCTTTTTAAATTCAGTTGTCCAAGATTTGGGGGTGCTGTTAATGTCATTTTCCCAGAATAATTTGGTGTGTACTTAATGGTGAGTATGTTATTGAAGATAGCTTGAAAAATATCTAAAAAGTTATAAGGCTGACAATAATTTAGGATCATAAGCAGAAAATAAGTACCCCTGCACTCAGTCTTTTTTTTCTGGGTGGGTAATTTGAAATGTACACTTGACTTAAATTTCTTCCATTGTTTAAAAATGCTGTGTCTAATGAAATACTACCAGACAGAAAGTGCTCATCTGAGACATGGCATGGTTGTAAAACACATAGACACATATGTGATATACATTTTATGGCTTTGTGTATTTTACAGGCAAAACACTGTAGCATGGTAGAAATACTACCGTGTACACTGAAAACTTCTTTAATAGTGACATCAGACAGCCGTTTGTGTCTGCTGGCCTTTTATTTATACGTGTGTAATTATGATTTCCACTACTTGTTAACCACGTTTTTGTCTTTGTATTTTTTTTCTGTTGGAAAATTTTCCAGGGCCCTGTTTGTTGGGTAAGTAGTCATCTCTGTAGCTGGAAAGATTATAGTGGAGTACAGTGTCATCTGACCCCCCAGGGATATGGTGCAGGCATCTGCCCAGCCGTCCAGGCCAGAAACATGAGAGATGCCCTTAGTTCTTCCTTTCTCCTCACATCCCCTTTCTGTCACACCTAATCGTTCCCCACTTCTTGCTGATTTTAACCTCTAAATGTGTCTTGAATTGACATCTTCTTCCCACTGCTTCTCTTCCTGATCTTCCTCTCTGACCATACAAAGGCTTCCTGATGGAGCTCACAGCTCAGTCTTTTCTTATCACTGTCCTTCCCAATGTTATCAACAACTCTGCCATTGCCTGAAGGAGATGTTCTGAGTTCTCTACTGGAGCTACTCAAGGCTCTCTGGTGTTTCTGGCTTGTTTTACAGCAGAACCTGCTTCCAGCTTTAGCATCTGGTAACCCTCCACAGAGCTGTTCCCTATATATACATCTTGGGTTGTTCTACCTCACCTGGCTCCTGCTGATTCTGCACTTAACTTGGTTATACTGAATTGTGCTTGCACAGAATTTATTGAAACTGGCAATGGAGATGGTTTCGTTGTGGTTTCAACCTCTCTGAAAAATTAAAGGTTTCAATTCCTAAAAGTTGTAACCTTAAAGTGGCAATCTTCAGATAAAGCTCTTTGCACCACCTTTAGCAAAGCTATACCTCTCCAGAGTAAGAGGGCCTCTGTCACATCAGACTCACATGGGATCTAGGAACGTCCTCATTAGCTTCACTTTGGATGGGTTTGAATTCCATGTTCCAAAGCATCAGTTTTCATGTGGGAATGGCTCCTGTGCTCCACAGACCCATTGTTTAGCTTCCCACTGGGAAGAGGGTCTTAGTTCTTAACATTTAGTTTTGAACTGTACATCCCATCACTTTCTTCCTCCTGTTTCACTCCTCCTCACAACAAATATTTAACACAAGCATCCTGCCATCTTGAATCCTTCCTCTGCCACCATCCTCCTCCTGCTTGATTGTCTTCTGCTCCAGTACTCCTTCATCCTGTTATATCTGATTCTGTGGTGTTTTTCTTTGTGACATAGACTTCTCAGACAAAGATAGGAATAGCTTTATATTCTTAAGGTAGTTAAAACAAAAGGGAAAGGGTCCCTCTCAAAGGTTTATATAGAAGACAGAGTATCTAGACTACAATAGAGACCATGTGGTCTTCAAAGTCTCAATATTTACTACCTGGCCCTTTGTAGGAAAATATTTGTTATCTTTACTCCAGAAGACAGCTATGCCTTTCAGAGGGCAAGTTTAATATTACTAGCATATTTCCTTAATATGATTATGCTCCTCCTATTAATCTGGCTAGTTGTGTTTATTATTCAAGGTGATTTTGCATGCCAATGTCAGTTTCAAGGACATTGCAGATCTGTCCCTTACATTTGTAACTTGTGTTCTTAACTTAAGCATAACTGAATTAAAGCTGGTTTTTAATTTGTAAAATTTCAATTTTGGAGAAAATAACTAGATTAATATCCCTATAACAACTATATTTCATTTTGACAATTCTAATTATGTAGTGGTTGCCTAAATCCTATGTTGATGCGGAATAGGAGGTGGTGAAATTGATTAGTGATGTCTGTCAGGGCCTGAACTTGGGAGAAATATCATTGAAGTTTCTTAGCTAATCTACTTCTTAAGGAAAAATTTAGAGGCACCACACCTAGCCTCTGATCTGATGAACACTAAATGGAGAGTCTCTGTAACTCCAATCATCTTGTTTTTAGTTATCATGAAACTAGAATTGAATAAGCAGATTGCTAATTTTTTTTTCAGTTTTTTTTTTTATTTGGTGGGGGGCAGGATAGGACACTTGTGTCTCCACTAAATTCGGTATCCAAACACTTCACAAAGTCTTTTTCTCTTGTGATTTGGTTTTGTTGTTTTCTGTGCACGGCCGGGTGTCGGCTCTGGGCTCGCGCAGGCTCTGTGTGGCTCTGTCTGCAGCCAGCAGGTCTGCGCCGCCAAGAAGCGCTGTCTCTCCTCAGATTCAGAAGAAAAGCTTTGTCTCCTCTGCCGCTCCGCAGCTGGTGCACCGCTCCACTCTGTCTTCTCCAGCGGGTTTTCTGCCTTTTTCCTCTCTGACTGAGATTTCTGTGGCGCTAAAGCTTACTTAGGATCAATTTTTGGTTGCAAACTTTCCCCTACGCTGCCAGAACTGGTATCTAGGTGGGAGCTCAGAACGACTCACACTGAACTGCCGCCATCTTCCACCAATCTCAGTAATAAATGAGATTGCTAATTTATAAAAGCATATTTGACATTTTTATTCTGAAGGTAGATAAGTAAAAGGTTGAAAGTCTCTCACAAAGTCTATTTCAAAGATAGAATATATAGAGTACTGTGTTTACAGTTATTTCCTGAGTCAACTTTCTTTGATTGGACTAAAATAGATAAAATGTAAAACAACATTTTAGCCATTTTAATTGGTATTAAGTATTTTCACATTGTCATGCAGGTGTGGCTACCTCCATGTCTAGAACTTTTCATCTTCCAAAATTGAAATTCTTGTTAATAATAACCTACTGTGGAGGCCAGAAGCATGGCCTAGTGTTAGAGTGTTTGCCTAACATACACAAAGCCCTGGGTTTGAATCCTCAGTACCATATCCGGGGGAAGTGATGCTGTGGCTCAAGTGGTAGAGTGCTAGACTTGAGAAAGCTCAAGAACAGTGACCAAGCCCTCAGTTTAAGCCCCAAGATTGGCAAAAAATTAACACACTATTTCTCCCCTGACCCCCTTAGCCTCAGCCAACCCCCATTCTATTTTCTATCTCTATGAATTTGACTACTTCATTTCAGATGATCAGAATCCTATATTTTTTTTTATTTTTGCTTTGTTTCACTGAGTACACTGTCTTCAGGGCTCATCCACACACAGAATTTCCTTCCTTTCAAAGAATGAGTAATATCCCATTGCACATATATACTATACTTTAAAAAATCTGTTTATCCATCACTGGACATTCAAACTTCTTCCAGTACCTGGCTATACCGAATAATGAACACAGCTCAATAGTCTCTGGTTCTAATTCTGTTAGGCATAAAGCCAGAAGTGGAATCACTGGATCAGTGTTTTGAAGAACTCCCAGAGTATTTGCTGTAGTGAGTCTACTGTGCTAATTCCTGCTACCAGCTTTTTGGATAATAGTCATTCCAGTTGTGTGTGTGTGTGTGTGTGTGTGTGTGTGTGTATGTGTGTGTGTGTGTGTGTGTGTGTGTGTGTGTGTGTGTGTTTGAGAGAGAAAGATGGATGGAATCTTATTATGGTTTGTTTTATTTTTGTCTTCCTTATTGTCTAAGAGTATTGGACACCTTTCCCTGTGTTTATTGTACATCTTTTTTTGGAGAAATGTGTTTTGAAACTGAGTCAAGGTTTATACCTGATTTATTCACACTGCTGGTTTCTTTAGAGTGGGAGACACGGTTTCTTCCAGGAATTTCCCTACACAGAGTTTGAAAGCCCCTGAAATCCAGTCATGTGGGAGCTTCCTGTGATTGTAATTACAAGCCAGGAAAGGGACATCTGAGAGGAGGGAAATTCTAAATATAATAGAATGTGTTAAAGTAACTGTAGAAATGAAGACAGACATAGGAAGGGCAGAAGTGAAAAGCTGCCTGGATTTTTTTTTTTAATTTTCCCAATTGTTATCTTTTCTTTTTCCTTCTGTATGAGTAAAAGAGGAAAGGAGATGGAAAGCTCATGGTGTCTGCTTCTACTTCATTTCTGTTTAAAATAGATCTCTCTCAAGAATCCAAAGCCTCAAATACCACAAGTGACATTTTTAGGGCATTAATTTTTTCTGTATGGAGGTCTTTGATTATCTCACCATAATTACTATGTTTATGGTGTTTCCCCCCCTTTTGGCTATATTTAAGTGAGGCAGAGTCTGAGTTGATTTTGTTAGAAATGTCCCCCTGGGAGTATTGAATTTACTTTGCTTCCAGTAGTAAAAATAATTCAAATTAAGTTTTAATGTACTTAATGTAACCAGTTGGAAACTATCTAGATCAGAAGCATTCTGGAGTTGTTGGTAGGAAATCCTTGTTCAATTACTCAATTTGAAGACTGTGACTTAAGGAGATATGTTTGAGAAGGCTTTTGGATACATTTTGGTATGAGCTAATATGTGAAGCAAGACAGTACCTTTGGGTCAGTACTGTGCAAGTGTTAGAATCTAGTAAGAACAAGGAAATTAAACAAGGGGTCTCGTGAAAATTTTGCTTAAGTGAGAAAAATATTTATTATACTAATGATAAAATATATGCAACAGAAGTAGTTAAGCACCAATGAATTTGTTTTTAGATGTGTTATTCAACATCCTGTTGTTCATAATTCGTAACGAATGAGATTATTCAGTAAATAGCATCACTGGCCCAGGCTTGGAATCCTGTATATTTAGGAAGATTTTGGTTCAAAGTTACCTAGAGCAGAAAAGTTCTTGGGACAGTTACATCTAGTTAACCTGCAAAAGCTGGAATTGGAGGCACAGCTTAACATGGTGGAACACCGGCCATGGGCAAAAAAAGCTATCTTGAGTTTAAGCCCCTAAACCAGTACCCAAAAAAAAAAAGCAAAAGATTATACAGTTAGGATTAGATATACTCATGCACAAACTAAATACATATTTTATCTCCGATAATGTAGAAGCTAGTAGGATAATGCTACTTTTGCAATTTTTGTGGTCAAATGCAGAATACAATGGTTTTCACTTTTCTTTGGTTATACTGATTTTAAGGCGCCTTTGCATCATATTAGTCAGTCTTAGCTTGGTCCCTTTCTCCTTCTCTTCCTCCCTTCTTTTCTCTCCTTGACCATGTTCAAGTTTGATCCATTTGTGGTGACAGAATTCTGGTCTGCCATGTTAAGAATTCCCAGCTAAGTGATCTTCAGACTTGGCCTCACAGATGCTGTAGGGCTGAATACACATAAGAATATCATCTTCAAGGGGATGAATATGAATTTTAGTGAGAATCAGTAGGCATTTCTGAAAGCTAAGTAGGACCTTGCCCTCCACCCATTCCCCACACACCAACTCATCATAAAGGTGACAGTGTTTCTAAGAGTTGAAAGGATTACATCTATTTTGGATGGAATTTTATTGATTTGCTTTTATTTACAGGAGTCGGCAAGGTTTCAAATTCATGTTGGTGGGCAGCTGATGTTTACATTATTCAGTGGAAGCCTCTAATTCCCTGGCTTTCAAAGCCAATGTGAACCATATAGTTAATGATTTATTGCCCAGACACACAGAGCCATTCACAGCTGACTTTAACCATAGCAAGCAATGCACCAAGTTGTGGGAACAATGTTGGGTGTTGTAGAATTCCCATTGCAGCATAGTGGTTGTATTTTAGCTCTGCCATGAGACAGCCTTTTAGGTTTGAAGTCCAACTTTATCACTTTCTAGCTGCGTGACTTTGGGTATGTTACTCACCTCTCCTCCTCTAATCTTCAGTGGGTAAATGAAGGTAACCTAGAGCTATGGAAAGATAGAACAAGCTAACACAAAGTGAGGATTTGGGACAGGAGCTGACAGACACTGTGATGAGCAAATGCACATACTATTATTTTCTTTAAACAACTATTATTGACTTCCTTCTTCCTGTCCAGTTTTGAAAAAGCATTCTTTTATTTGGGGTATAATTTCCATTCAAATACCACTTGACACTATATGAAAAGCAGCCAGTGAACCTATGTTGATCTTTGCTGTTGTCAACATGGAATTTCACTAACTGGCCATGGATTGAATTGTATGAAGCAGGATTATGTGTGAGATATGAAAGCTGTTCCCCATAGGGACAGATGATATGCTCATCAGAGATGCCAACGCCAGATGGACCATTAGTGAGCACATTCTTAAAGGGTGCCAATATACTACTCACTTTTAGAATCAACTAACTATGAAATATTTCAGGCATGTGGAGAATTAATATAATGAAATTCCACTTCCCCAATCCTCATACTAAATAAATTTGACACAAAAGCATGTAAATGAAGTATTCTTTATTTGCTTGGTATCTGTAAAGGGAAAAAGATACTGAACTCCAGCCTGATCCTTTTTAGTTCCTTTTCTCTCAAGGCAATTATATGACATTTAATGACTGATTTTTATACTTACTTGAAACATGAGATTATATTTTTATAATTTTACTATTTATGAATTCATGTGTAATAATGCAAAATAATGGCTTAATACTCTTTATTAGTCTACTTACTACTCACCAGCCTTCTATTACTTTGAAACAGGTGAGGCCTTTACCCTTGAAATGACCTTTGCCTAAAGTGTTTTTACTCTTAAAGCTTTCTAGCTAAGTCCCTGTCCCTCTCAAGTCTTTATGTAAATGGCTTTGCCTTTGTATCCTCTTGGATTATACTATCTAAAATTGCACATTATGTTAACACTTTACCTCATTTTTTGCTGTATTATTTTTTTAGTACTTTTTAACCCCTAGGTTACTACACATTTCATTTATTTCCTTCCTTAATGTTTTATCTTGTTACCAGAGTGCAATTTATTAACGATTAAATTATAGGGTTTGAGAGTTCTAGTTTTACCTCAGATATGTACATAGTATTCAGTAAATATTTGCTGTTTGAATACATGACTATCGTTGGGCATTTTATTTTCCTAGTAGTATATTTAAGAACTTACACAAACTGACACCTACAGTTGTGTTTAGTGTTTACTGCTGATATATAAATACATCATTCTTTAAATGTTTTTTAAAATAGTTGATATATATTCCTTTTAGAAACAGGGCTGGGGCAAACATGCTTGAGCATTTCTTTGAGTAAAAGAGTAGAAATTTGTTTCTAGTATTTACCTTGAGGTGAAATCTCTGTTTACTATTTCTCCGTTATCTATTATGTAACTGAACACTTTAACTGTATTGAATCAATGGTTTACAGAATGATTTGTGTTGGCACAGTGGGTCTTTGACTCTTCTTGCTTATCTGTGGAAACAATTAAGTGAGTGCTCCAACATGGTCTTGTGCATGCATGCTTCTGGTGTCAGGTTTCCTGTAGGATGGGATGCTTCAGGTCTTCACCAGGCTTTTCATCCACAAGCAGGGAAGCCTATTTCAGAGCACAGACTTTTTGAAACCCTGTCTGAAGAAGTTGCTGCCAGACCTTTTAAGTTCTTGCTTCTGGAATGCCTATTTCATCACATTTTGTGGCTCAAAGCAAGTCCTCAGTAAGAACTAAGTGGGGAAAGAGAGAGGGGTGACACTGATCAAGATGAATTATACGCATAAATTGACATGTTGAATTGAAACCCCCTGTGTGCAAACTACTTAAATGTAATTTTTAAATGATTTAAAATAACTAAATCAGAAAAAAAGAGTGAGAGAAATTGGAAAACATTGTGGTCATGCTAATCTGTTACATGGAGCCAGGGATCTCCCGTGCCCTCAACTGTGGTGTTGCCAAATTTCTCTTTCAAATAGCTTTGTTAATATATTCTATATTTGCAGGAACAGCTGGCTAAGAGGTAACATCTTTGGAGCAAGAGTGAGATGAATCAGGTGCTCATAGTTCACCCTCCATTCTAGCCCATTTGTCTCTCTAGGTGGTAAACTTGAAGGAAGTTTCAGAAAAACCTGCTTTGGCTAGGAATAACCGTGTAACTGTTTTTCATACCTGGTGTGTAATAGTCTAGTGTGACCTACTCTCTGATCTTTGTCTGATGTCTAGATATGGAAAATTACTGGGACTCTGAGGCCCACAACGAAGTAGAGTGGAATCATTACAATAAACCTGATTGCTCATAGCAACCATCAGACAAGCCCGAACTCTTACTGTTGATTGGATTTGAGCTAGAACTAAACTTGTAAAAAGCCACTGAGATTTCAACACTTTCTGCCAAAGCACTTAAAATCTTATTGAGCAGTACAACCTTCAGAGAGCAGATAATGTTCTTTTTTATAGACTTTAACCCTGAGTGAGAATTAACCACTTACCTTAATCTCCAAAGACAGAACTGGTATTAATATGATATGTATTATGTCACATATATAGATCATATGAACATGATATATATTCTTTATATCATATATATGCTATAGATATAGAACTGGTATTCATATGATACATGTATATATATATTTTATAGATATGTCACACATTATTCAATTTGCTCATTGAAAGTGTACCATTCACTGTTTTTTAGCATATTCCTGGAGTTGTTTTTTCTTCATTTTAATTCTTTTCTTTTTAAAAATTTTATTGTATGTATTATGTATAGAGGGTTACAGTTACATTCATCAGGTAGTAGGTACATTACTTCTTGAACCTCTTCCCATGTCTTTCTCCCATTTTCCCTCCCTTCACTGGCTCCCACTCATCTTGTTTTGTCCTTATCTCCCCATTTGCAGATACACAAATAAAGGTATATAGAATATACCAGTACCAAAGTTAGATACAGTAACAACATGAGATAAACCTTAAGGGGAAAAGAAAAGAAAAGATATAGCTTCACATAGTACATTAAGAACAACAATCGCAAAGATAAACCCCTTGTTTCCATATCCTGGAGTTCATTTCATTTAGCTTCATCCTATACGGACATATGTGCATAGCTTTTGAACTATTGTGATTGTCTGCTAGGAGAATCCTTTAAGTGTACTAATTATTACAAATGAAGGAAACGATGGAGCCTACATTTCTTTGGGTCTGGCTTACTTCACTTAATATGATTCTAGAGTTTTGAAATTAAAGGAACAGACTCAATGGAAGGGTCTCAAAGATACTGTCAGGCCAGGACATTACAGACTGAGGTCCAGGGAGATAGAATAGGGATAACTAATGTCAAGTGACAGAATTTTATCCAAAGTCCAGATCTGATGGCGTACGTCTATAATTCCAACCATGCATGAAGCAAATTTTTTCACCTTGTCTGAAAAAAATAACTAAAATGCAAAAGAGGGCTTTTAGCATGGTTGGAAGATGAGGCGGAGTTCAAACCCTAGTAATTTCCCACAGGGGGGAAAAACCATAAAAGACCTCAAATATTAAAAATACAGCTATTTATTTCCAGAACCAAAATGTGTTATAAATTAAGGGGTTCTTGTTTTTTCTGTTTAATTTTAAATCCTCCATACCTGCACAACAGCCTTTTGTGTACTGTACTGCATTTAGACTCTTTGGATCAGCTAAAATGACCCTTTTTCTCTCAGTGCTTTGATGATGTCTTGTGTCAGGCAACAGCTGCTTAGTGATCTATGTTAATGGAGCAATGATTTGGTATTTATGAGTTTTTAAATACCATTTTATTTTTCTATATAGTGATTAAAATAATAGAAAAGAATAAAAGGCCTTTATACTTTGGTATAGTTTGAGACAAATAGGAAATTTTAATATTCCTGACAATTGTCCATTCTGATACTTAATTAGGAATAATATGAATGGGAGCTTTTCAACTGTGGAGTGCTAAATTATATGACTTCTGTGGAATATGGAGCTACTGTCTAGGTTTTCTGAGATGTGATTAGGTATTGTAAAAGTATTTTGTCAGATGGTTACTATTTGATTTTTCAAAATCCTGTTAAAAATGGATCATAGATCCAAATAGAAAACTGAAGTTCCTTCTTTATGATTATTACTTAAAGATAGCATATGCAAAGAGGAACCATATCCAGTGGAGGTAGTTAGTTTTGTGAGATAAGGTCAAGGAGATGTTCTAAATCAACTCATGAAGCAGCAGTTTCCATCACAAAGCTAGATATATGTGTTTGTGACACAGATTCTTGTGCTATAGAGGATGTGCGGATTGGCAAATGCTACAATACTATGGTCAGTCCCCAAACTTGAAGTAAAGCTTTATAAATAAGTCACTTAATTCAAGGATTGTGTGAATTTCTCAGACTTTCCAGCTTAGGAGAGGACAAGCTGTAGGGAGAATGGCCAAGAATAGGGTCATGTATAGAATAAGAAAATGATCATTTGGGGGGCCGTGATTGGCCTAGTGGTAGAGTGCTTGCCTAGCCTGCATGAAGACCCAGGTTCAATTTCTTAGTACCACAAACATAGAAAAAAAGCCAAAAATGGTGCTGGGTCTCAAGTGGTAGAGCTCCAGCCTTGAGAAAGCCCAAGGACAGTGCTCAGGCCTTGAACCCAAGCCCAGGACTGGCAAAAAAAGAGAGAGAGAGAGAGAGAGAGAGAGAGAGAGAGAGAGAGAGAGAGAGAGAGAGAGAGAGAGAGAGAGAGAGAGAGAGAGAGAGAGAATAAGTATTTTGGTAGAAGTATGTTTCTACCCAAGAGAAAAGCTAGCAGATTTCTCAGTCATTAGCTAGGTTCATAGATTCTGATTCTCTGAACCAAGTGAGAGTTATAAGAAGCATTTAATGTTTAAAGAGAAGAAACTAGGTCTCCAGCCTCCTGCTGCTAAGATTTGATATTAAAGACTAAGAACAGAGGCTTTGAAAACCCATGGCTCTGGTGACTGGCAGCTAATTAATTTTTTTTTAAATTGTCAGGTGTCTTATTTCTAATTGTATCTTTAGATTTCTTTTCATGCCACATATTCTATTATAGGCTTAACAGACTGCATATAAAAATAGGTTCAGTAAGTATTCATATATAATGTCTATATAGTGTCTAAATAGTTATATATGCACACACTATATGCGCTATATATATAGTGTGTGTGTATATATATATATATAAGTAGATTCAGTTACTGTGTAAGTATAGTATATATAGTTAGTATATACACTCACTGAAGCTATATCTGTCATTAAGTGTGTAACTTTTAGAGACTTTGCTCCATTTCTTTTCTTCTACTCCCCAGATTTAATAGAATGTGTTATCTTTAACCAACAATAAAAATTCTTTATGGTAAGAGGAAAGGAGATAAGAAACACTTTGCTGGTTTCAGGATGAAAGGATGCAATTGGAAATACTTGCATCAAACTAAAATAGATTGCTTTGAACCTCTATATTAAAGATAGATCTTCTGGGGAAAGGAGAAAAAGAAGGATCAATTGTTTTGTTTGTGCCTTACTGGGGCATGAACTGAAAACCTCCTACTGTCACTTGGCTTTTTCATTGGTAGCTGGTGCTCTATCATTTGAGCCATGCTTGGCCTGAGCTTTGTGACAACCTTGCCCACCTCCTCTTAGACAGGATGTGGCTGTGGGGGCTCCTGCGCTCACTGGGGGCCCAAGCTCATGCCAACCTGCCCAGACCCAGGTGCCATAAATGCCTTTTCATTATTCCTTTGTAAATGAGTCCCCTGCAAAACTATACTTTGACTTAGTAGCTGTTGGTGACTAGATTCATCATTATTTTTCTTAGTAATACCAGCACTCAAATAGTACTGTAGTGCAGAGAAGTATCATGCTCTGAGATATCTCTGACAAAATTTCTTACTTCTTTCCTCACCTCGGGGTGTCTCACTTTCTATTCCATACTATATACTACATCTGGAGCTCTGCTCTGGTTTGAATGCAATTATGCCAGTTCTTCAGAAAATGTGTCTAATCAGCTCCTAATACTACCACTGAAGAACATAGTGTAATCTTCTAAGTAAGTTACTCTCAGGTAGATCATCCTAACATGTGGGAATCCATTTGAACGCCAGCGCTTTTGACATCTGAATGCTCTTCTGACCCTGTATCCTTGCTGGGAGAAGAGCCATTCTTACTTCTTCCTGAGGCCCATGTAGACTACTCATGGCCCATTTGCTCCCATTCATGGGCTATACCATTCACCTAAGATTATTTCTGTATCTTCATGAGTATGGCATTATGATTCATGGGTATTTTCTATTTTCAGGCCTTAGTGGTGATCTTTTTTGAATTTTATTTATGTATTTATTTGTTTATTGGTGAAAGGAATTTACCTCATTGAAGAAATGGAATTTTAGTGTCTTCAATTTTTTTCTCCACATATGAGTAAATGAAATCTCATTCATGCTCTGTGAAATTGAAGAAAGTGGATATTTGGGAATGGAAATTGGTGGTCCTCCAAGCAATATGGGATCGAAAAGTGTTAAATCCTTTTGTAAATAAACCTTGATTCAGACTGGAATGTCTTGGCTTGATTTTAAAGGTGATATTATAGGAGACATATAGCCGTTCACTGGCCTTAAAGATAATTATCTGCACATTCCAGTCTTAAGTCTACCATTGGCAGAGCCTGGCTTTTGATAAAGTCAGTGTTCTTTCCCTTGCAAGAATATTACAGTTAGACAGGCCTCCAACCCTTAGATATTTATGAACCGCACTGTATATGGACTTCTTTTTCGCCTGTTTCTCTATAACAGCAAATGATAACTTTCAAGCTTTCTAGATTTCCATATTTTATACATGTCAGCAGTTTGGTTCTGTTTCCTGTTGAGTTATGTGAACTATGAATACAGAGACTGAGTTCCTCAGATTTGGTCTAGTACTGCAGTAAGTTTTGTTAAATGAGTGAGTGAATTCCTAGGGTGACTGACTAATGACAAATGTCCTAACTCTAATCCTCACAAGAGATGTTGCAAAGTAGAATTCTCTGGTGATCAACAGAAAATCCTAGCTTTGCCACTTGCTAGCTCTAGTGACTGAAAGCAACTTGCTTAATCTTTCTCAGTCTGTTCTGTTTTTCATCTGTAAAATGAGAATAACTCAAGAGGATATTATGAGGAAGACATATTTATGAACAACTGCTATTGTTCTAAGGTTTAGATCACTGCCTAGTACAAGATAAATACCATATAATTGTCAATATTAGTATTTGTTAATTAGTTTTGGAGTATTGCTATTAGCATCTAGGATTAAGTCTAGAATATCTGCTTTATCTTTTATTTTCAATAGAGTTAGAATCTAATATTTATGTGTTTATACATAGACCTTTTCACTAATTTTTAAATTATGATTTGCCTTTGTCTTATAATTAGCCATTGAATCAAACTAAACCTAGTAGTGTATATAAAGACAGAACAATCAGAATCTTGTGTTCTATGTGTGCTGGGAGGGAAAGTTTCTTATATCTAGATAGACAAAATTACTCTAACACTAAAGCCTGGATATTTCCATGTAAATAAATTATCATTAGTCAAATTTATCCCATTCTATTTAGATATATAGGTATTTTGTGTTTTCTAAGTCAAATTAAAGTTAACTCGTCCTCCAATTCCTATCTTGTCAGGCTTGGTTGACGACCAAATCTCAGATATTCTGATGACCATTTTTCATTCTTTAGGGTATAAAACATTCCAAAGTCTTCTTTGCCCACAATAGGCTAGAAGGAAGTCTTGTGGTTTTAGTCGCAGATGGCTGTCCCTAAGGTGTTTAGGAGTTTTGCTGAACATAGTTGCTGATGCATTCTTTCTCGGGGATACCCCAATCTTTGTCCATAACATTCGGACACAGGCTGTTATCTCACCATTCAGGGACGGCACTTTATGGGGCTGCAGGCCTTGGCCATCTGTGACATTTAAACACCTGGCCTGAGCTATCTGAGGTGTAATCTCATTCTCTGCAGGCAGGTTCATCCACTCCTCACATGGACAGGTTCGCAGGTTCGTTTCATTTGGCATCTTTTTTTTTTTGGTTCTGGTCCTGGGGCCACTATGTCACTATCCCTGAGCCTCTCTGTGCTCAAGGGTAGTGCTCCACCACTTGAGACACAGTACCACTTCCCGCTTTTTCTGAGTAGCTTATTGGAGATGAAAGCTTCATGTACTTTTCTGCTCGGTCTGGCTTCAAACTGCAATCCTCAGATCTCAGTCTCCTGAGTAACTAGGATTATAGGCATGAGCCACCAGCATCTAGCTAGTTTGACCCCCCTTTGATTCTTCTCTACATCACAAGAATCATAAAACTTCCCAAGAAAGCAATCCTTGATTGTACTTTGGTCCCTGGTCTTTCAAATGTTTGTACGGCCAAGGAAGACTCCCAGCCACATAGCGTTAGTCTGGAAAGATGACAGTTTGGCAGAGCAGCTGAGACAGGGGTCTGGCATTAAACCCACCACCTGCTTCACTGCTGGTCCTCCCATTTTTCTGGTTGTTTGACTTGGGACATCCTGTACTGTGCCATGAAAATAAAAGTAGGCCCAACTTAATTCTATGAAGGAACTCTGTCCAGTGAATGGGCCAGTGTCTGGCCTTCCTGTCACATTGAATAACACTGTGTTACTGTTAGAGTTGCTGCCTCATTGAGGTTCTATTCTAAGATCAAGGCTTCTGGTTTCCTCTGCATTGCTACTATCACCTCGTCGCTTAGGGCTGTAACAAAGGTCCTAAGGGTTGGGGAGCGAGCCAATTTCTCCCATCAAAAAGCCATTGCCCCCAGAGCCTAAGGCACAGAAGCTGCATACGAAGAGAGAGACAGAAGCAGTTCCTCGAGTGGAATCACAGAAATGGAGGGAGGCTTACAGCACACCTGTACACCTGTTTCATCAGCTTAGTTCACAGCGTGTGAACCTGAGATCAAGCAGGGGACGAGGGGAGAGAGTGGCCAGCCAGCTCGCTATCCTTCCAACTTCTTTTTCCACATCGGCGGTCCCTGCCTATCCTGCCAAGTGAGCTTGTGTCATCCCCGGAAACGTCTCTAACTCCTTGTTTCTTCTGGACGCTTCCATGCCTCATCTCCCCACTTTGGTACAATTGGGCAAGTCCTACTTCTACACCATACCTTACCTTTCTTGCCCCCAGCTGGTACTATTTTGGATCAGAATGTGCTTCATCATCATCATTCCTCTCTCTCTCCTTTCCTTCTCCCCCCCTCGCTTTGCTCACCCTTTAAGGACAGGGCTTGCTTACAATCCATATGTGCCCACAGATGTATTTTGTTGAATAAGCAGCAGAAATATTTTCTTTCTCTTTAACTGAAGCACCAATAAAGAAACAATAAGATATCACAGAAATATAAAAGCGGTTCGCTCCTTTTGATAAATCATAAGATCTGGTGGTGTAGGAGCGACATTCTTGCCTGGGAGAAATTAGCAGCAGGGAGGAATCATTTCCCAGCCTGGCCAGCATCACTCCCGAAGATAATTGCTTTGCCTGCCAGCATTTGAGTTTGCAACTCCTGCTTCAGAGCATCGTTTAAATGTTATATGGCTTCTGGGAAGCCCACTTGCCTTTGCAGAATAACATCCTTTCCTCACTTGTGCTTCTAACACTGCCTACACCCTTTCTGTAGCAGAGAATGGAATGCTTTGCTGCTTGTTAGTTCTAATAAACAATACTTACCATTTATCAAGTGCTGATTAAGGGCAGGGCACCCAGGCTGAGTGTTTCATGGATATTTTTAAGCTCCAGGCCTCAATATGACCCTGAATGACGTGTATTAATATCTGCGATCCACAAATGCAGAAGCCCAGAGAGTGTAAGTGGTTGTTCAAGGTCACACAGCTGGTAAGTGACAGAGAAAGGCTTTGGAGCCTTCACCACTCTGACCCCAGTGCCTGTGTTTCTTCATGTTTGGCCACTGATGGATTTCACCAGCATGTTGAAAACTACAGAATGGGTGGGAATATGATTCCCTAACTTGCTTGCAGAAAGCACTTACAGACTGTGGGAATGACACCAGAGGCACACTCTGGTCCGTTTTCTCAAGTCAGTGATTAAGCAAGAATGCTAATATGGACCATCATAGCAACTCTAGTACTCACTGTGTGCCTAATGCTGGGCCCACACACTTTATCTTTGTGTGATTCCTTCAAGAACCCTGAGCTGCAGGGTGTGTTTTCTGCAGCTAATAAGGTCAGGTACTTGGCCTGAAGACATCAGGAGCAAGTGGGCAGGAATCAAAGTGAGGTCTCTTTTAGCTCTAAGTTCTAGCCTTTTCCTCTACTACTACTAGCTCCTTTGTGCTTTATACTTATTTTTTTCAATGACAATCCATTGATTAATCCAGCAAACAGAACTGCCTTGTACACTTTTCCTTAGCTATACAAAAGAGGATGATTTAGCAGTTACTCCAGCCATTGATTGTCTTGTAGAAACTTTGTGAGTAGCTACTCTGTGGGAAGTATCCAGTCAGGCCAGGATGCAGCAATGATAAGGCAGTGTCTGTGTTCTTAAGACACACTGCTGTAAGATGGGGAGGCAGGGAGGACAGATGCACTACCATCTGGATGGTGAAAGTAGATCCAGTAAGATCTCCATGCATGGGTTGCACTGTAGCATCATTACCCATCTGGTGGAACAAAACTAAGCCAGGAGATCCTTTCCAGGAATTCATTTCTTTCTACAACCTTTCCCCAAACACAGTTCTGGGCTGAACGATGACAGTCTCTTTGCCTACAAGAATGGATCCCATGTGAAAACAAGCTCACTCCTCTTTTTCCACACAGGGGCTGCTGTGTGCCATCCATGTTAGAATGTTAGAAGTGGACATGCGTGTGCCCCAACTTGAACAAGCATTGGAATCAGAATGGGTCTGAAGAGATGTTTGAATTTATTCACAACTCCAGGTGTAGGTTTGGGCAACTCTACCTAGCAGAGTCTTGTGTGGAAAATGAGAAGATGTGTATGAAGAAATTCTTAAGTCATTTAAAATTGTGACACATGATATGATGAGAACAAATTTAGAACTAAAGTGAAGAGCTCCAGGATTGGAGAGAGGCTGGCAGCTGCTTTACTCAGGGGACATAAAAGTCTCTGTAGAAGGTGGTGACATTTACAGCAAGACCTGACAGTTGAGTTGAGGCCTGATACTTGAAGACTTTGGGAGGAGGGGTTGGGAAAGAAGATATGGTAAGAAATAGCAGATTCCGAGGGCCCCTAGGGAGGGCCTTTCAGCAAGGGTCGGGGTGGTGCGGGATGAAACTGTGTAGGTGGTCAGGGGCTTTCTGCAGGCTCAGCCACCGTGAGAAGGAATGAGAGGTATATTTTCAAGGCAATAGAAATCATGCGATTATTTTACAGTTATAATTTGACTTTTTTGGAGTTGGTACTTATGAGTGTAAAAATGTCTTGGTTTGCTCAATTATAAGGTTTGGTTCCTTCTATCTGTAGGATGAAAAGTGGAAATAGTAACTTGTCCTCAGATTATGATTGGGGGAGGAGAGGAGGAGAGTGGGGGAGAAAAAGAGACTTAAAACACCTGGTGGGAGGGGAGAAAGGAAGGCTACTGAGTATACACACACACACACACACACACACATGCACACACACACACCTACATCTCATCCTACACCAAACTGAAAATTAAAAGAGATAGTATGCAACACATTGAAATACAGGCAATTGCCAGGCACAGTGACTCAAGCCTGTAATCCTAGCTATTTGGGAGAGAGGACAATTACAGTTTAAGGCCAGTCTGGGATACAAGCTAGTAAGACCCCCATCTCATCAATAAGCCAAGTGTGATATGGTACATATTGTGTATATTGTGCATATTGCTGATCTCAGCTAGGTGGGAGTCATAGATAGTACTGATGTCTAAAATTGGGCCTGGGTAAAAATATGAAACGCTTACTAGAATAATAACACAAGCCAAAAGGGCTTGGTGGCATGGCTCAAGTGGTAGAGTGCCTACCTAGCAAACATGAGGCCCAATGTTTAAACCCCATAAAACAAGATTTATTGTTTACTTTTTTGTTTTCATATTTGGAGAAGGGAACTACTTTTGTTCTATCTGAGATGTTACAGCTAGGGAGAAAATGCTGTTATCTTTACCTTTGGAAAGGTCAGCTGTGCTGCCAACCATTGCAAGATAAGTCTTAACAGAAACGACTGTAGCCACAGGTTACAGCATGAAATAGAATGGGAACACAGATAATTAGCTGTCATACTTTTCTTTCTCTAAATTGAGTCAGAAGATGCCACTAGCTAGCTCAGTGCTCACCTCAGCAGTCACAGGGCGTTGAGAATTTAAGTAGTGCTTCTCCCCAGATGCTTTTTCTTCATGGTGGAGTGGAGTGAATTTCTTTTGTTAGCTTCTACATAAGAACATATTCAATATCCTCTACATAGCATGGGATTCCCTGATTTGTGTGTGCATGTGCATGCACGGTTAGGATCGCTGGAATTGTAAAAGGAAGCTTTCTGGACATTAACTTTGTAGCAAAAAGGGATAGAATGAAATTGGCAAGGGAAGAAACGATCTTGATGTAATAAAAATAGGATTGTTCAGGGCTGAGATGGAAGCTGTCTTACTACTTGGTAGTCAGATGAAATTTAGTTTGGAAGTCACATCAGTGAATATTGTATTTCTTTAGAACCCTGCCTGTATTTTCCATCAGGGACATCTTGATTCTGCTTAACTTGCATAGCCACTATAAATGGTTTCCAAATTTGAATGTGTGTGTGTGTGTGTGTGTGTGTGTGTGTGTGCATGTGTATTTATTTTAATATTTTTACCTGCAGGTATTCATTCCAGCCATTAAGATATGATTCCAGTATCTATTTTGGGACTGTAAGGAAATGACTTTGGATAAGAGTAAACATTTCATGCCAGCTCCTCACAGTCCCTTTCACTCTACGCTCCCTTGTGCTGGCACTTAGTTTGTTACTGTACATTAGAACATGTCCCCATCGCCTCTGAAGCTGTCTCATAGGCAAGGGCTTTAGAACCTGCATTCCTTTAAACACAAAACAGGATTATGGATTAATCGGAGGCAGGGAAGTCCCAGAAGGCTGTGTAACCTAACAAGTCATACCATACTCTTGCCAAGGCCCTTCCCCTGGCCGCCCTCTGTTCTTGCTGGTGACCTGGTAGACGAAAGAGTTGGATGTGTGTGTGAGCCTAGGCATGACTTCTCTAAAGATCAACATTTGTACATACTGGAGTCACCTTTTATACATAGTGCTACTGACATTAACCAGAGGACTGGGCCTGACAGCCTGGCCCCAGCGCCAGCAGGAGAGAGAGTAGCCTGGCTGGGTGTGTACAGTTTATCTAAAGGATTGAACACAGAATTACACAGCCTAATTGTTCATCCAAAAAGAACTATGGCCCAGAAAGTGGCACCTTTAAGGTTACCAAGCGTGACCTGTCAAATGGAATATTCATTTCAATATAGATATTATATTTGTTATTTTGGATATCAAGGCTGTTTTACCTCCTGAACTCTGGATGTCATTATCTTTCCAAAAGCTAGTTTTAACAGTGTACTTTCTTGAAGAAGAGAGAAGAAATGTAACTAGAAATTTTTTAAATAAAGAAGTTTAGTTGAGAAGTACATTGTAGAAGAAAAAACAAAGTCCTAACTAGATGAATAGATCTGGTAGTTAAACAGGAAGTCCAACATTAGGCTCGTCTTCATGCTCTTCTATGCTAGGATTATACTTAATCACTTCAGATGGGACAAGACTGTTATCTCATACTGGTGATAAAAACAGTGATTAAAAATATAAAAAGAGCTACTGGAGGAAAATCACTTGTTTTGGAAATGCTGTTCAGAGATTTAAATAATAGAAAATGTCCTTTAGGGAAGCATAGATGTCTAGTTCAAAAGTAGGATACAAGTATTTGGTAATGCCCAGAGTTTAATATAGTACTATAAATTGTGTGATCCGACAGAGAGCTTTTCAAAACTTGGTTGTGAATTTTTACAGAACCTAGTCTCTCACCTATTGAGATCTGAGGAGTTTCTGTTTCTGCCCAGATGAACAGAAAATGTTCCCATGTATCAACATAAACAGAAAAAAAAGTGAAAAACATTCCTTTGATTGTTTTGTCAAACAACCCATCCTGCCACTATCCCTGAGGCTCTCTAGAGGCCAATCCACAGCCCCTGTCTTTAGCAGCACAGCCAGGTGAGGAGCAGAGGGGTTCTGGGAGCCTAGTGTCAAAACCCTGTCACATTACTTCCACTAGATGACCCCAAAAAAAAAGTCCTGCTCCCGGAGACATGGAGAAGATGTTAGGCTAGACACCTGATGACTGTTAAGATGGCATCTGAGCCAGGATTCCACATATCTGCTGCTGTTGAGAGCATTGATATGCTTTAAAATGGAAATGCTGAAAATGGAAGGAAAGTTCAGCTTCAGATAGCAGCAAGGGAGGCTTGCTCTGTGTGCCTTGCTTTCTGCTGTCTCTCACAATTCCTGACCACTGCATTCATGAGGAATCTGTTTAGGTGGGCATCTTTGTTCTGAGGCTTCCCTTTATGCCATGATTTTTATCAAAGTTAACCAATTAAGGATTGCTTCCTCCCACTCCCCAAGTAACAGTAATAGCTCTGAGAGGAGGGAGCCAAGTCACTGTGGGAGGTGTTGTGCCCCAGAGGCACATTTGGGAAGATTGCTTTCTACTGAAGCAACAGGGCCTACATAGAGCTCCTATAAAATGGTTTAAATAAAAAGGGAAGTGGAAGCAGAAGATTTCATTCTGGCACTTTATGTCTGGATCTTGCTTTTCTCCCACTGAGATACTAACCAAGCCAGTTAGTTCAAACACATCTGCAGAATGTGTTTAGTTTGAGGATAATGAGGCATTACTGTGATTTTTCCTTTCCTGGATTCTCATTATAAGAAAACCAGTACCTGTGGGGCATTTAGTTTTTAGCCTGCATGATGCACTCTTGAATGTGGCACTTAAATAGGTCTGTTTGCAAGGGATGGTTTGTTTTGTAGAAACAGGGCACAGGACATTTAATCATCTAACTCTTATTTGCCAGTCCTGGGGTTTGAACCAGGGCCTGGACACCTTCTCCAAGCTTTAGTGCTCTAGTCACTTGAGCCATAGATCCATGTCTGGCTTTTTGGGGGTGGTTAACCGGAGATAAGAGTTTCATGGAGTGTCAGGGTGGCTCAAAGCTATGATTCTCAGATTTCAGTCTCTGAGTAGCTAGAATTATAGATGTGAGCTACTGGCACCCTGCTTAATCATATAACTCTTAAAAAAAGGGATGTCACATACTGTTTCAGTATATGTCAAGGTAGTTGGTTTGAATTTTCTTTTACCTGGTTATATGGATAGCAGTGGCACTGATAGATTCCATGACAATTTTGCACCATTTTACTATTTAGGGAAAGAATTCTTTTGTAAGAGATAGGAAAAGATAAAAGGAGAGAAAAGAAGAAATGTATATTACTTATAGCGGACTTCAGTGTCAGGAGTCTATAAAACAAATGGCATGGTATTCTGGGAGATGACAGTAGCTGAAAACCAATGTTGGTCTCTACCTGGTTAATATAAGAGTGTTGCTATCATTTGTTCTCATCAGTCATCAGCATCACTGAAACCTTTCAATCCCCTCACTGATCCTCTCTGTGGGTGTACAAGGAGCATATCTCTCTGTAGGTGTACAAGGAGCATATCAATGGCTGCCAAGAGGTGACAGAGGTAGGAAAGGCTTTGACAGCCCATGAATCCTCACAGGATCCAGAAACTTCCCCTGCGTCATGGGTAACAGTACTTACCATTGCTGTCATCTCACCTCAGCACCCATTCATAAAGTGTATCCACTGTGATTCTTGTTCAGAGGATTTAGAGGGCTACTTTGTACCATTGAAGTGGCTGTGGAAATCAAATTTTGGTTTGTGGTTCTTACTGAGGCATTCACTAAAAGGTAGAGTAGCTTCTAAAATGATTCAACATGTAGTGTTTTTCTCTAAACATTTTAACCTCTCCTACCCAGATGACACTCAGTGTGGAACTTCATCTTTAAGAAAGAAGTACAGCGGGGACACTCAATGCAATGTAATGGACCTGGTGGAAGGGTGCCCACAAGGAAAAATGCATCAGTTCTCACTACTTTTGGAGAAAAACACTACATGTTGAATCATTTTAGAAGCTAATATACCAGAATCAGACACAGTGACAACAGGGGATAAACCAAAGGAAAATAAATGAAAGAAAAAAGAAATAACTTTACATAGTACATTTAAAATAACAATAAAGAAAAACCTCTTGTTTCCGTATCTTGGAGTTCATTTTGTTTAACATTATTTTATATGGTCATATATATTATTTTATATGGTCATTATATATTATTTTATATGATACATAGCTATGGACCTATTGAGCATATCTTAGACATATGCTAATTTTTACAAATTAGAGAAGCCATACAGTGTATGTTTCTTTGGTTCTGGCTTACTTCACTTACTATGATTTTATCTAAGTCTTTCCATTTCCTTACAAATGGATTCCCTTCTTTCTGATGGCAGCATAGAATTCCTTTGTGTATAGATATAGAATTTTCTTGATCCATTCATCTATTGAGGGGCATCTGGGTTGGTTCCATATCTTACGTATGGTAAATATGGTAAATGCTGCAGTGAATATGGTTGTGTTAGTAGATTTAGTATGGCCTTGTTTTTGGCCATTTGGGTAAATGCCCAGAAGTGGGATAGCTGGGTCACAGGGAACCTCTACGTTTAGTCTTTTCAGGAACTGCCAGACTGCTTAGAAGATCTTCACTCGCCATACAACAGACAAGGGCCTCATATTGAAAATATACTTAGAACTCAAAAAATTAAATCCCCCCCAAAACAAATATTCAAAGAAATCCATTCGTAAGTGGTCTGAGGACTTAAAGAAGGACTTCTTGAAAGAGGTCATAAGAATGGCCAGTAGACACATGAAGAAAGCTCAACATCACTGGCTATAAAAGAAGTTCAAATCAAAGCAACACTGAGATTCCACCTCACTCCAATTAGAGTAGTCATTATCAAGAAATCTAATAACAACAGATCCTGGCAGGGATGTTGCCAGAAACACCACTGCTACACTGTTGATGGGAGTGTAAACTTGTTCAACAACTCTGAACTGTGTTACTTCTAAGTAGGAGAGTCAACCACAGAACAACTTTGATGTGAAGGAGATTGTCCATTGTGGGCTGTAAAGACTTGGTGGTGATGCAGAGCCACAAATGGCAAGGATACAGTGCCATCTAGGAGTTGAGGGTAGCAAAGAAATAGTGACCTCATAACTAAGTCTGCAAGAAAATGAATTCTATTTTGCACATGTGAACAAAAAAGGGACACATAAGTATGAATGCAGATCAGCCAAGAAGTTGATTTCAATTTTTTTTGTTCTGTTTTGTTTTTTTATGGGTCATGGGGCTTGAACTCTGGGCCTGTGCCTTGTCCCTGAGTTCTTCACCTCAAGGCTACCACCCTACCCCTTGAGCCACAGCACCACTTCCTGTTTTCTAGTGATTAATTGGAGAGAAGAGTGTCACAGTCTTTTGCGCCCAGGCTGACTTTGAACCACAGTCCTCAGATCTCAGCCTCCTGAGTAGCTAGGATTATAAGTGTGAACCATCACGCCCAGCTTGATTTCAAATTTTTGAGAACCTGATTAAAGAACCAATAATATCATGCTCAGATTTCTAACCTCCAGAACTGTAGGTTACACACAAGATGTGATATTCACAAGACACTAGGTTGGAAATGAACTTTACAACGTGGAGTGGAGGAGTTGTGGGGGAGATGGAAAGTGGGAGCAAAATGAGAGGAGGGGTAATGTTTGACAAGAAATGTACTTATTACTTTATATATGTAACTATAACCCCTATGTCCATCAACTTGACAATAAAATTACATATTAAAAAAGGAAATGGAAAACTAAAGTCATCCAAGATATTTTGAAACAGTGCTGAAATGCAAATACATACTGAATATTGTAGTCTTAAAACAAAAGGGACCCAAGATCTCTCCACATTTATGTTCATCTAGGCTGAATGATAAATGTTGTATATAGGTCTAAGGATGCTAAGGAAGATGAATCAAGCCTTACCCTTACTTTTAGGGGTTCATGGCCCAATGCTTCCCCCTAGACCTCATTACAGACCTTTCTAATGAACCTCTCATTGTATTGTACTGAACAGTCAGATTCAGTTTTTGATACAGAACAACTACTTCCAATTCTGGATAAAACCATTACCTTTTCTGAGCTTGGGTTACTTAAAAATTAAGTAGCCTGCTTCTTGGGGAATATATGAAACTCCCAAGAGATATGGGAAACTTCATTATTTGAATTAGAGGTAAGTCTGAGAATAGTTTGTTTGTAGCCTTCCCTCTCACTATTTCTCACAGAATTTCCTGTTGATAATAGGCTGTGTCAAGTGAAAGCATGTGTGTGCGGCATTAAACCTCATGTGTTCATAGCACAAGATGAAATACAGGGAAGTCACTCACTATTATTGTTCAAGGTAGACAGAAATGGGATACAAGGAACTTGAGGGATCAGATTTGGAGTCAAGCTTGACTTGAGCTGATTTAAATTTATCATTAACAAGTAACTCATCCAGAGCCAAGCTAGCAGAAGAATTCTGAGTAATGGAGACCCATGGCATTCTTCCTTCTTAGAATTTGGTCCCATTGATTTTTCTCTCATAAGAAATTAGATCTGTTCCACAACACTACTCTGATTTATTGAATATGGGAATGAACAGATCATACTATAAATGACAGGAACTAATGGTTCTGGTTTTCTAAGAGCCTATGTGTTGCCAGAATGAAACGATAAAAAGAAAACGGGACAAAGCTATATACACACAAAGCAAAATAAATAAATGAATAATCATTCTGGTCACTGAAAAGCCATGGAAGCTCATTAGGGAAAAGGGTAAAATGAACAATCCCTGTGTGAATTGTAGGAGAGGGTGACGGTGGATGGAATAACTGCAGTCATTAAAACATGGACAATCCCTGGAAAACCTAGATTACAATCAGCATAATTTTAGGTGATTGTCCGGGCTAAGAACCCATGTAGAGAAATGTAGCTGTCCTGGGGCATTTTTACTAAGAGTAAGTACTGCATTAAGTGCTACCAGAAGGTCCTGTCTCACCCACAGTCCTCCCTTCCACCCACCTGCAGACTGTGGTCCATTAACTAATTCTTCCGTGGTAACTGTAGTACTTTCTGTACAGTTTACCTGGTTGAATTTTTTATTCTTTTTATATTAATAATGCACATTTGTAGCAATAAGTGACAACTATGAAGAACATCATAGATTACCTGAAATCTCTGAGCCTAGAAATGAACCCAAATAAACAGAAAATGTATTTCCTTCTAGTACTTTTTCTATTCATGTATATCTAAAACTCTTAGCCCAGTGGGGAATGGATTATATTCACTATTAATACTTTTCTTTTTATCATTTTCATGCATATCATCCTTTTACATTTAATCTCTCTAATGTCTGACCTATACTTCAACAATTGGCACCTGTGATTTATTATTCGGTTTCTGGGGTCTCATTATGTCTACTGATACCTGCCCTCAGACTTCACATCACCACTCCCTGCGCTACTCCTGAAGAGCGCCCCAAACTCTGTTAGGGAAAAAGGCAGCAGCACTTTTGTCTTGCACCAGGTTTGACACAGAGAATGCAGAAAACATCCCAACTGCTTAAGACATCCTGCAGCCAAGCCAGCAAGAATCACACCAGAGAGCTCTCTTATAGGAGGTTACACTGCGCTGAACTTCTTGTGGAGTGAAGTGTACTTTGCAAGCACTCTGGAGTCAGCTGCTCATGTGTGCTTTAGCACCTTTTGGCTTAATGCAACCTGTTAGGTCGGTGGCATATGTTTTTACATGCTTTCATCTTTTATAATGGGATGGAATTTTGTTAGTTAGCCTGGAAAGAGCAAGGGAAAAAGATCTTAAATTGTATTCAAAAGCAATGAACTTGAGCCCAGACAAACTTAGTTGAAGTGGGTATCGTTTGCAGTAGAATAGTGGGAAGGTGACACAGTCAAGCAAAGCTAGTTACATAAATCATGAAACACCTTAAGGATAGTTAAGTCCAGGCAGAGAGCAGTCTGGACATTTTCAGTTTCAACCTTTTCCAAAAGGTGTCACTATAAGGCAGCAGTGTGGAGGTAGGAGGGAGGATGAGATGGAAACAGAAGATAATTAAAATCAGGTTAGTCTTCCTCAACAGATCATTGGGCTCAGTATTGTTGTATGAGAAGTGGAGAAGTAACTGCTGTGTCAGATGGAGTGGTTAAGCTTTTATCTTGGCGTTCTGATCTCAAGATGACCTTCTGAGTCTAAAGCAGACCTGGTAGAGTGGAACTGGTCCCATTCACAGTCTGGATTGCTATGACCTGGGATATCGGAATAGTCTCAGGGTTCTGGTACAAAGTGATGACTAACTTTCTCTTGCACTTAGGGGTAGTATGAAGACAGGAAACCTGAATGGGTGCTGGGGCCTGACATAGAAGAACTAGTCTGTTTTAAAAATTGAGTTTTAAAAATTCCAAATGGCTGGGAGTCAGAAGTGGTGCTGTGGCTCAAGTGGTAGAACTCTAACCTTGAGAAAGCCCAAGGACAGTGCTCAGGCTCTCAGTTCAATCCCTAGGACTGGCAAAAAAATTCCAAATCATGAACATAAAATATGCATCAGCTCAAAACTGGTATACTACTTAAGGTGGGAAATTTGCAAAATAATTGAAGATCAGCTCATGCCAAGTAAGCTCTTAGAAAACTCAGGAAATGCTCTGTTAGGAAGGACCTGTGGATCCTAGTGTGCTTTGGGCAGATAACAGAGAGAAGCGTTCTTTTAAATATTTAATACTACACCTGCATGTGCAAGTTAAATGGGCACCTGCTAGTGATTTCTGATCTTAAACAACTCTTTTACCTTAGTGTTCTAAGATTCCATTGTTCATCTTCAAAGATCTGACAGTTGTCTAGATCTCTATACAATGACTAGACTTTAGAAGTCCATTTTATAGTTTCATTATTTTAGTATGAGTGAGGTTACAAACCATTCTAAGGTGCATGAACAGTCTTGGCATCTTAAACATTGTATGATCTGCAACACAGAATGACTAAGCCACTAAAAATGAGAGCTGTTTTGGTTTTAGTTTTGTGTGTGTGTGTGTGTGTGTGTGTGTGTGTGTGTGTGTGTGTGTGTGAGAGAGAGAGAGAGAGAGAGAGACAGAGACAGAGACAGAGACAGAGACAGAAAGAGACAGAAAGAGAGAGAGACAGAGAGACAGAGAGAGGGAGAGACAGAGACAGAGAGAGAGACAGAGAGAGGTAAAGCCAGATCAATCTTAGTATTCCCTAATGGACCACTAAACAACTGTATTTCATTCTGGACTTACCTCCAATCCCTGACCACTTATGAAGACGACCATGGGGCTAATGTCCAGTGGAGTCCCTGGCACATGGGATTCACCCAGTAGAGTGTGGACTAAACCAAGGAAGGGATATACATCTCATAGGATCCAAAGAGCTAGCAAAGAGCAGGACCACAGGTTACTTCTATTCAGTATAGAACCTAGACACGTATATTAGGCTTCTGTGAAATTCACCAAACTTTGGTGCTCTGGCAGCTACTGCGTGACAGTGAGTGCTTGTCTTCTATCTTTGCCACAGCTGTAACTGAGTCCCTCATTTCCATAGCAAAGAAAAGATGCTCAGGGAAAGAAAGCAAGAACTTGTAAGGCATTCGGTGAGGATAGTGAGGAAGACCAATGATTCATGGGCTAAGAAAGTATCAGGTTTGGACTTACACTTCATCCATCATTGCACTAAGTGGGTCAGAGTGGGGTGTTTCAGAATCACCTCTTTGTGTTCCCCTTCTTCACATTGTGCAAGGATTTATTGAGTGTAGACAGTGATACCACATCATTTGCCGAAAGGGTTTCCAGAGAAGATGCAGACAGTTCAGTAGTAGCAACTAGGCATATGCCTTGTGCAGAACAGGCCGACAGTGAAAACTGAAGGTCTTCCAGCTGAGTGGCAGCAGTGTGGGCAGAAACCACTGCAGAGGTTTGCACACAGTGTCAGTACTGCGTGGCAACTTCCGGCTTCTCATTCAAGAGCAGGGGATTAGCATGTTTAGGAGGTATACTAGCTGAGCTATATTCTCTGTAAAACCTGAGTCTTTAATCAAATAGTGTCAGGCTTGCATCCTACAATGTTTTCAGTCAGTTCAGAAGGATGTGGTCACAGTTTAAAATTTGAAGCAGTATTAAAACATTGACTTAAAACTGACTTAAGACCACAGATTACCTGTAGATGGAACCCAAACGACCCGTGGCTGACTACCTTTAGAGCTCCAGCATTTGATCACTTTGCAAGGTGCAAGAGAAGAAGTGTAGACAGATCCTTGAAGGATGGGCAGCTTCAGGAAGCAGAGAAGAACATGAGGGAAATCCAGAAGTGTGTGTGTACATGTGCACGCATGTGTGTGTGTGTGTGTGTGTGTGTGAGAGAGAGAGAGAGAGAGAGAGAGAGAGAGAGAGAGAGAGAGAGAGAGAGAGAGAGAGAGAGATGATACCAAGCATGCAAGCAGTACATCCTGGAACTAAGTAATAGGCAAACTTCAACTGGGTCAAATACCAAGTACTGTGTAAATAAGAGATGTCACTGCTATGACACCACGTACCAGACATTTTTCTTAGAATATCACACACAATAATTCATTTAATAATCACAAAAACTCTTTGAGCTCCACTTCACAAATGAGGGACTTGAAGCAGGCAGAAAATTCATAACTCACCAACTCAGCTGGTACATGGCCTGCTGGCTCCTGAATTATACTTGTAATCCCTATACTGTTCCACCCCTCATGTGAAGAACGTGCTAAGGGTTTTCATATTTGCCAGTTCCTGTTCTGAACATTTACAGTCACTGCTTCCTATAATACTTTCCATAACTCTTACAAGAAATAACATTGTTACAGATAAGGGAACTCAGACTCTTTCTTAAATTACATCACTTGTAAGTGGTGAAGCAGGAATTATTAGAACAATCTTTAACCATGCCTTTAACCATTATTACTGTTTTAAGACTTTATGTTTATTTTTTAACTTCAAGTTACATCTTCATTGTAACACCATGTATCAATACATGGAATTAAAGTAAATCTTATTTGGAATGGTAAATTCAGAACTCTAATGATTCATTCTTCATTTTGCTAAACGAACAGCTTCCAAATAGCTTTGAGGAATCCCTCAAAATAATCTAAGGAACACAGTTTGTAAAGCACTGCTGTGCAGAGTCAGAATCATCCAGATGTTCGGATAGGCCAGTAATATTTTTGGCAAATATTGATGGTTTTACCATATTTACCAGGAATGGAAAGGAGGAATGCTTGTATCTGTGATTCCTATGGAATCTGAGTTCCAGACCTGTGGAGCTCAGTTCAAAGATATATTTGAAGCTCAGCATGGTGATACATGCTTATAATGTCAACTACTTAACATGTAGAGATCAGGAGAATCAAGAGAAGCCGGTTAAGGTACAGTTAAGGAGACCCCTATCTCAGAAGCAAAATACAAAAATGCATGCATGAGTCTTACATTTGATCCCCATTACCAAAAAAATAATAAGAAAGAAACGATAAATTGGAAGACACAGAGTCAGAAAGTTTGGGGAAAGGGGCAAAAGACAGCTTAATTCTTTAAAAAATGTTCTTATAAGTAGTAATGTATGTTGCCACTTCACAAAGCAGTTTATGAATACATTATATATTTATCAATGTCAAAAGTGTCAAGCTCCACCCATCCCTCCCCTCTCTACCCCTATCTCACTCTTAATTTTGTTGGATATATACTGGATTCTTAACTGCCCTTTTTTTCCCCTTCTTTTCCTCTTCACTCATCTACCCCCTTCACCTTGACCCCACCCTACCCCTTTAGAGTACCTGCTTCCTGGTGTTTTTATTTTGATGAATTTTTATTTTGGTTTTCTATAAAAGTACACTATTTGAAATTCCCTTGGATCTACTGTATTTCAGCAAATTCATTTGTATATACTTTCATGCTGTCCAGCATATTTACTTAGGAATTTTTAGGTTATATCTAGCTTCCACATATGAGGGAAAACGTGCATCTGTTGTCTTTGTGGACCTTACTTTCTTCACTTAACATATTTTTTCCAAGTCTTTCCATTTCTTTACAAATGGTACAATATCATTTCTAATAAATAAAATTCTATTGAGTATATATACCACATTTGCTTTTTTCCTCTGATTTTTATTGTAATTAATAGAAGTTAGTTATATTTGCCAGATAGAAGGTGCATTACTTCACAAACATTGATACCCCTTCTCATGTTTTTGTCTCCTTTTCACTCCCCCCACCCCCTCCTCTCATCTTGTTTTCCCCCATCCTTTCCTATTTCAAATAAACAAATGAACATATATACAATATACCAGATAACAAGGTAAAATACCGTAACAATATGAGATTAGCCAAGGGACAACAAAAGAGTTGAGAAATAACAGAGTATGTTAAGAACAGCAATCACACATTATATAGCTCTTGTTTCCATAACCTGGAGGTCCTTTTATTTAGCTTCATCCTATATTGCTTTATGTATCTAGGTTTTGAGCTGTTGTAATCCTCTGCTAGGAGAGTTCAAGTTTTGTACTAATTATTACAAATGAGGGAAATCATTGAACCTATGTTCCTTTGTGTCTGGCTTACTTCACTTAATATGATTTTTTCCAAGTCTTTCCATTTCCTTACAAATGGGCCAATGCCATTCTTTCTGATATCAGCACAGAATTCCATTGTGTATAAATACCACATCTTGCTGATCCAATCATCTACTGAGGGGCATCTGGGTTTGGTCCATATCTTTACTATTATACCACATTTTCTTGATCCACTGAAGAGCATCTGTGTTTATTCCATGCCTTGGTTATGGTAAATAGTGCTGCAAATAACAAGGTTGTACTGGTAGTTTTGCTGTATCCTGGCTTATAATTATTGGAGTAAACATAGTTTTGTGTTTATTTTTTTTATCGGCCTGGATGCCATCCCTGAGCTCTTCGTGTCAAGGTTACCACCTTATCCTTTGAGCCACAGTGATACTTCCAATGTTTAATTTTTTGAGATACCTCCATACCGCTTTCCAGAGTGGTGGAATAAGCTTACATTCTCACCAACACTATATAAGTGTTTCCTATTGGCCACATTGCCAGCATCTATTATTATTATTAATTTTCTTGATAATGGCCATTCTGTTTTGATAGTAAAGGAAATCATTTTTTAGAAGTACAGAGCACTAAATTTAGGCAGAAACTATATACATTCCCTAGGAAACTGACAATGAATATGTGTAAAAGGTTTATAAGGAAATCTGAGCCTAGTATCCCTATGTGGTCCACAGTGTGCAGTAATTCTGTCCAGGGACAGCAAAAGTAGAATAAGTAGGGAGTCTACGTATGGCATTGTTTCCAAGGTGTCAAGAATAATAGCAATCTCTCCTAACACTAGGAGGTTACTAGTTAGTGTTGGGTAGTGTGTGGAGGAATGGCATCTCTATCAGTTAAAAGACCCAGTTAAATTGTATGGGTTTTGAGTTTACCTACATAATATTGCTGAGCAACAATCAATACCTGAAAATGTAATTGTTTACAGCTGGATTCATAGAAGAGTAATTCATGTCTGCTGCAGGCAATCTAGTGGCAGGCGATGTAAGAACCTGTAAGAGTAGTTCAGTAATCCAGGGTTTATTGTTTCTAACAATTCAGCTTCAGTTAATGAGGAAGGAATTAGCAAATGAGAATTCCTGAAACACTCTCTTTCCTTGGAATCAGCAGATTCCAATTTGTGACAAGAAGTGGGTCACTGTGTGGACTGGCCAGGAGGCATGGGTAGATTCTCTTAATGGGCCCTTAGAATGACCATAACTATGATTTTTTTTGACACTGCTGTTGAGTCAATTAAAAAACAGTAGAAAACTAAGCTAAACTAAACTAAAACCTGTACCCTGGCTTCATCATGTGCTGCTTTTTAGAAAAGCTTTTATTCGTATTTGTGACATTCTATGAGCTTATATGAGAAATTAAAAAGGTTTTGCTTCTTTTAATCATATGTCTTTATAACATTAAAATAATGCTATTCTAAAATTAAACAAGTGAGTTTCTGACTTGTGCAAATTATTCTTTATATCCTTTGCTTTTTAAACTGCTCTTAGTTTTGGCTTTGATTCAATTTACATGGCCATTAAGGTTTTTTTTTGTAAATCAGGACAAAAAGTAGAGTTTTTCTAAATCTTTAAGGCAAGTAATTTACCTTGGATGTGAACGTTAATAATGATTCTGAATCAATTCCATGTAAACTGCAAAAATTATGTAGAAGATATTTATGAATTGGAACTTAAAATACCATTGGCACATTATGAAGGTGTTCTGTTGACTTAGGTGATGAATGAATCCATACTGCCATGCTCAGCTGGAAAGGCTGGCTTAGAAACCCACATATCAGCTCTGGAATCTGGATTCCTGGGACCATCGTTCTAAACCAGTAGGGTGGATGCAACCTGCATGTGTGTGAAGAGAAGGCACTTCACCAGCTTGTTCCATAGAAGTTGCTGAAACATGACTATAAACATGAACCCTCTTTCTTGTGTGCAGGATTTAAAAGTCCCCAAAGGTTTGGGGAGAGTAAGACCTTACTTTAGGACTCCATGGCCGATTTTTTTTTTTTTTTTTTTTTTTTGCGGAGGGACCTAACTGAAAACTTTGGATATCTGATCATCTGACTTGTTTTTTCTACAGTGTATTAGCACCCTATAAAAGTTACATGTCATTTATTTCAAGTTTAGAACCCTCTCAAACTTCAGGGGCAAACCAAACTTGAACCTTTTGTGGCTGGAATTTTGTTTACCTTTGGCCAGATCATGCTTCCTGACCATAAGTCAGAGAGGAGAAGTGAGAAGGGTCTCTGAAACCTCATGGACATCCAATATCTGTAGCCAAGTAAGATTTGGATAGGTTAAAGCTTGAATGAACCTGAAACACATCAGTTAACTTCCCGTCATAATGCAGTGAATCTGAAACACAGAAGTACATTGTGCCTGGCAAAAAGCATTTTGAGTGTCCCTCTTCTCCAACTGTGAGGAACTGTTGGAGATGTTCAAACATAGTTTGAAATTGGGTCAAACTGCTCATCCCAACCCTAACCTTCTCATAAATGCATTAAATAATCTCCATAAAGAGATGATTGATTTAAATGAAGGTAGACCTTGGAGACATGTGTATATTTCTTGAGTCTGAAGCATTTACTATTAATCAGTGACAATGGAAGAATGGGTTCCATGACACAGCGTCTGGGTTCAGAACATCTATGGTTACTGGGTGTGTGTTGTCAGAACACAGGGAATGTCATGTGCTTAATTGAAGGAGAAATTGCCCACATGACTCCATGTGCCTTTCAGATAGAGGAGCTAATGAATGCATTGGAGAAGACCAGACAAGAGTTGGATGCCACCAAAGCCCGCCTCGCCTCGACCCAGCAATCCCTAGCAGAAAAGGAAGCACACTTGGCCAACCTCAGGATTGAGAGGCGGAAACAGCTGGAGGAGATCCTGGAGATGAAGTGAGTTCCATTTTCACCTTGCTGGTCTTTCCATCTCTCTTTGAGGACAGGAAAGAGGAAGGGTAGAAAAGGTGGAGAAAGAACTCAGAGATTGAATTATTTAGCTAATACTGCACTAGTCATTTCTGGGATCATTGCTTTTTTTGTTGTTACCACTTTGCTGTCTCAATTTGCACATTTTCTCAGATATATTTGTGAAAAGGGAATATTCAGATCTTCATCATTAGATTTTCTGTCTTTGTGTATAGTGTTGGTATTTCTAGATCAGTTGCCAAAGTCTGAGTCAGCTTCAAGAGATGTAGGCCTCAGGAGGAACAATGGTAATTTGGATGCTTCCAGGAGTTATGGGGAAACTTTTCTGAGGAGGTATTTCCTAATTGTGACTATAACTTAGATAATTATATTGTTTTCATTTGTGCACAGTGCTTAGTTTGTACTCTTCTTCATAATCACAAAGTTGGCATCTTGTTTGGAAAAACAGAAGTCAGATTTAATGGACTGTAAAAGTGCCTTTCTCTCCTTCTCCTTCCTCCTCTCTGCTCTTTCCTTTCTTCCCTATCCTTTCTGTCTTAGCCTCTCCTTGCTTCTTCATCTCCCTCCAACCCAACACCACCATCACCACCTCCATTGCTATTACCAGCATGGTGGGGAGAAAGTAAAGGAAAAGATTGGATTGAAACTAATTGCTTAAGACTCTCTCTCTCTCTCTCTCTCTCTCTCTCTCTCTCTCTCTCTCTCTCTCTCTCTCTCTCTCTCTCTCTTTCTCTGTGTGTGTGTGTGTGTGTGTGTGTGTGTGTGTGTGTGTGTAAAGTAAAGCATGTCTCAGTGCTGGGAAGTGGTTCTCTCTGTGGTCTTGGGATACAGCTACCTTCCACTGTCTCTTACTTCACCATAGGTGAACATGGAAAAGAAAATTACCGGGCAATTTTAATAATAAATTGCAATAGCTTGGTTCTAAAGAACTAGTCAAGAAGAGCCATCACTGTACATTGCGAAATGAAATAATCAAGAAAATAGAATTCAAATCCTACTTCCTTCCACAACAAGGGGGAAATGTACATAATTGTGGAATCTAAAGCCTGTAACAGGCTTTAAAATTGGTGGCTAGGTATGGGATAGTGACCTGGTGGTGACCCATAAGTCTTACACATGGTTAACATTAACCCAGAAAGCTTAGATCATGAAAAATATGGAATGAAATATTTTGAAGGATTTAATAATGAGGGCAAAACTTTTATGCCTCATCAACTACCTCAGTTTCTCCAAAACCAGAGGATAAATGTGTTTTCACATACAAACTAGCATTGTGTCTAATACAATATGATATCATAAAACTATACATGATTACATGTCGCTTAGAGATGAGAGAATTGAGCCACAGAGAGATTCAAATCATTTGCTTAATGCCATCTGGCCTGGAGTAAACCCAATGTCTTCTACCTTAGGCGTCCTTTCAACTACCCCACTTTCTTTTGGCACTTTTGGAACTTTTCCATAGGCCTGGAACTTGTGTCTGTCTGGGTCTCTGCAGAAATATTGCTACCATTAGTAGTGTAGAGCATGTGGTAAGTGCTCAGTAATGGTTGATCCAGCAGATACGTGGAATATTGTGATAGGAATCTTGTGCAGCTAAGTATTTCAAGCAAACGTGACATTGCCACCTTGACCAATCATGTACTGAGAGCAGCCACTAACCCTCCTAATGTCTGAACAATTAGGATGCTGTTAGGCTTTGGTGTTCATTTGTTCAACTTCTGCCTGTGTGGGCACAGCCCAGTTGTTTTCCTTGTTCTCCAGCCATTCCCAGGTTAATTTTACACTTCCTGAAATGATCTGCCATTGCAAAGCAACTTCTGTTATTTCAGATTTAAAAAGAAGGATGTATTTCCAAGGTTAGAAGGAAACAAGTCTGCTGGTGTGGGAGTCATCAGACCTACGTTGGAATCCTTTTGTTCTTAAGCTTCATGACTAATAGGTCAATAACGTGAAATGCCTTTCACCTTGCTGACCCTCCTGTAATGACTTGCATGGAGGTAGATGTGAGGAGAGGTACTCAGCAGAGGGATTGGCACATGGAAAATGATATATATGTGTAAATGGCTCTATCGGCCAATGCAAATATGTCATTTGTTTAATATACTTGGTGAGGAGTATCATTTATCTAAAATCTGGATTTATTTTTCTAAAACATCTGAACCGTTTCCATGTGTATGGTTTCCCACTTAATTTCATGATTTCAGATAGCACCTAACTAAGACTTCTTTTGGTAAATTGCTACATTATTGCTGAAGTGCTTAATCTTCTGCCACTGCAAAATAAATACAAAATTCCTGTTAATTTGGTTGGTAAAAGTAACAAAGCCCTGCTTCATTAAGTCCAATCTGGAACACATTCATTATTTAACAAGCCCAGAAAACCCCACTTAAAGACTCCCTATTGAGGAGTAAGGGAGGACAATGGGACAGAGAAAATATATATTCATCATTGGTTTTATTGATTATATTTTTTAAAACTTTTTTTCCAGTCCTGGGGAACTGAACTCAGAGCCCGGGCACTGTCTTTGGGCTTTCTTCAAGGCTAGAGCCCTACCACTGAGCAATAACACCATTTCTGGCTTTTCCATGTATGTGGTACCAAGAAATCAAACCTGGATCTTTGTACATGCTAAGCAAGCACTCTACCACTAGGCCAAACTCCTGACCCTGTTCACAGTTTTTAAAGCTGAATTGACCTATTAGTTACTGACATTGGCCGAGTCTGTGTAACTTCATGGGAGCATCCAAATGTGGTGTTATTAGTGATGTTTTTTACTACTGTTCTTCAGGTCTTGTGGGTTGTACATTCAACCAGTATCTATCATGCTATTCTCTTTAGCCAAGTCTACCCAGCCTCCAGATTTAATTGGTAAGGAGAAGCTAAGCTCTATAAGAGCCCAAATCAAGAAGAAGTTGATAAGATCTGATCATAATTCCAGTTTTGTTTCATTGCGTGGAGATTATTTTGGGGTATCTATACTTTTCTGGTCAGCAAAATGGAATACTTGCTCTGCATACTCAACAGAATTGGTAGGGCCCAATTTTTTTTTTAAATACAGGACTAAAATGAATAAAAGTGAGCATATGTAAAAGTAATTTGAAAGATAAAAGGGGCTTTTTATAATGAGAGGTAGTGTCTGTTAAACCCATTGCAAAATCAAATGACATAGTTTTAGAATTGGAAGGCAGTTTCTTGGTCTATACTGTGCTTGTGTAAGCCAGATTCTCATTCACATAACTACTAATAAGGAATCTGCCAATCTCTGATGAACAACATTCCTGTTGTTGATCCTGGCTTTGTGGGGCCATGTTCATTTCCCATAGCTTATACAGCTAGTTCATTGGAACTTATATTGTATAATCTTTCCTCTTTTGTTTAGTTGCAAAGAACTTCTCCAAACTTCATTTATATGACAGATGCCTTTAATATATTTGTCAGATAACTGTTTGCTTTAGCAAAAAAGAAAATAATTAGAGGCATTGCATATTTTTTTAAAGTCACTCCTAAGTTGGACACTGGTGGCTCATACCTGTAATTCTACCTACTGAAGAAGCTGAGATAGAAAGATTGCCATTCAAAGCTAGATTGGGCAGAAAACTCTGTGAAACTACTGACTATTTGCCAGTAAAAGCTGGGTTGGAAGATGTGACTCAAGTGGTAGAGCATGCAAGCCAAACCAGCAAGAGACCCTGAGATCAAATCCAAATACCATCATTCTCCCACATCTCTCACCATACTACTCATCCCTTCAGTTGACCTAGCTTCATTTTCACATACCTACATTGACTATTCTGATTGCATTTGCCTATCCTGAAAGGGGTGACATTGATTAAGATGCTGACATGTTGAACTAAAATCTCTTTATACAACTACTTAAGGATAAAAATAAAGAAATTTATGGTAGCAACAACAATAAAAATTACCCACAACCTGTATTTTGGTTGTACATTTATAGAGCATCTATAAATGATTTTAAGGAAAATTAGATCATTTATATTTTTGTGTCTTTTTTGCTTGCTGAATGTGAATATATTCAGAAACATAAGAATGTGGTATTTTAAATTGCTCAATATTCTGTCATACAGATTTATTCCATTGTTGGGCATCCATGTTGGTTCCATTGTTTTGCAGAATGTACAGAATGCTTCAAAATGTCCTCCTGTGTAGTTTTGCTATGCTTTATTGATTTCATTTTATGTAGAAGTAAATTGACATACAATTGCAAGAAACAGTATGGAAAGTTTTCTCATAATCTCTACCAATTTTGGAATTGTAGCATCTTATATAACCACAGGAAATTTGCTCCACAGCAGTCTGCCTACCTTACCTAGATTTCTCCATTTTTCCTATACTATTATATGTGTATGTTGCCATATGAATAAATTTGTAAATCTTCTAGTACAGTAGAGATACAGACCAATTCTACTATCACAAAGATCTCCGGTCTTAGCTTTTGCAGGCTACACCTATCCCCACCTATTTTAATTTTACCCTGACTTTTGTTTTTTGTTACACCATTTTGAGTTGTGTACCACACTGATATAAATTTTCCTTTGTCATTCTTTTTGGGGGGTGGGGACTGTCCTTTTATTTTAACTTTAGAATAGATTTAGAAGGAGAGAATATCAATTTCTCAGTCTATGATTTTTATCTTATTTACTGTGGAATTTCCTTTTAAGATTGGATATTCAGATTCTGTCACATTTGTGAAATGAAAGAATGAATTAACAAAGCTCATCGCTCATACTGAGCATCTACAACAGGATAGCACTGCTGGTGAACTAACAGAACCTTGACCTTGTCAAACTTGCATTTTTAGTAAAACAAGTGAAGGGAATGAACAAATAAATAAAAGATAAGTAGATAGATAAATATTTTTTGTAATTAAAGAGTTTGGAATTTACTTAGAAAGCAATTTTCAAAAGTAAGGACCCTTGGTTATTTAAGATAAAGAGGAACACGGACAATGTTGAATGCCTTCCTATCCCCGGGAACTTTGACAAGAAGTGAGGTCAAGCTTGGAAAAAGGGCCTCTGAATTTATTTCATGTTTTAGGTCTTTCTCATGACAAATCCTTTCTCAGTTGGATTTTTGTTGGTTAATATTGTAAGTCCCAGTCATTAATTAATTAATATTGTAAGTTCTAGATATCATACTTACAGTGGAAAGAGCTAACAGTTCTCAACTATATACTTTCACAAAAGACATAATACTTAGTTTTTGTCTTTATATAGACTATCCTTTTACTTTAGAACTCTCCAAAACCTCTTGCTAAAATATTCCAGAAGGGTTCGTCTTTGTTACATTTGCCTCTCTTTAAAAGAAATTTTATTAAGAGACCATTAAGATCATCATTCTATATGTTTGGCTTCTATATACTAGCTTAATAAGCTTATATTCCAGTCATCAAAGTTGAATTATTTAATTTGTGGCAAGTGAATTTGACATCTGTGGATAATAGGCCATGAGATTCAGTACTTAAAATCTATCTTTGTACATTTTCTCTGATGATTTAAACTTCCATAGTTTGTTAACAGACAGGAAGCCTAACTGAAACTTGTCATTGAGTATGAAATGTTGAGTTGAATAAGGGTTTAGTAGCTAGTTTATAGTAACATCCTTTGAATTGTATTTCTCAGAGTTTTTGCAATGGCTTCCTATACTTCAGAATTTTAAATGGGCCCCTACATTTTTAACTCATCTGGTGATGTTCATACCATCTTAATTCACTGGGCTTTGTTAGATTGTAGACATCTGCAGATAGCCTTGCAAACTACTGTATACACTAGGTTATTTTAAAACACTTACAGCAAGGCAAGGCAAGCAGCATTATCCTGCAGAAGCCTTTGATCTGGGATCCTTTCTTAGAGAGTCACTCATTAGGTAAGTACTCTTCAAAGGAGAGGCAGCGTGCAGAAAATGATAAAAATCTATTTATTCTTTACTTCATGCCAACCTAGAAAAGAAATCACATTTCCTTAGGGAAGAGTCCTAAGTGCCAGGCAATTTACACAGGATAAATAGAGTCTGGGAGAGGAGTTTCGAGAGCAACAGTTACTTAAAATTGATAAACTCGGGTACAAGGCTGTTATATTATGTTACAGAATTTTATAAGGGATTGAATGAAACTATGCGTCTGTGAAAAAGTAATTTTTAAGCCACAAATAGCTGTAATTATGTATTATGTTACTATTAATGGGCACATTCCTTACAAGTAGCATATACTAATCTTCAAATTACAACTTAACTTTATGGATTCATTAATTTTCTTTCGTGCTACAACATAATTCTCTAACTAGTGATTATTTAGTGGAAAAATGTGGATGAGTCTTCTCTTCAAAATGTTAATTACTATGGTCAGGTATCCTGGAATATCCTAGTCTGCCTGTTTCTGTCTACTATGTGCACATTTCTGAAAGGTATTGAGTTAGCTGGAGCACAGATGAATGCAGTCCAGTTGCCTAAATTCTTGCAGATGGAAGCACAGAGGGAGACAATGACTATCATAAAGAATGGCTCATTCAAAACTGATTTCAGTTTGGGTTGCTGCAGTGATTTAAGTGCACAGTTGCTTGCCACTCATGATTTGTTTTTCTCTCTTAATCCTGAAATTGGCAGCTCTGAGTCCAAAGCAGAAGACAAAACACTTGGTGTACACAATTTATAGTGAAATGTAACTGTAAAACAACAACAACAAAAAAAAACTTTAGAAATGTGGGATGTTCTAGTTAACTCACATTGCCTGAACAGAAAACTCCAAATAGAAGCTCATACAAGAACTTCTTCTGTCTTGATATTTTGCCCTTTTAGCATTTTGCTTCTTCTTTATGACACAAGCCATTGGCCTAAATTCCAACTATCAAGTCCATGATCCCATTGACAGAGGAAGAAACCAAATGGAAACCCCTCCTTCACCTACTCTATAAGTTATATATAGTACCATCAATATCTGAGCCACTTAACAATTCAATCAATTCTTGTTGAGCATCTACCAGTATATGGATTGTTCTTTGGTCTGGACTCACTCTTTTCTACTTGTTTTTCTAAGTGAACAAGAACTCTGAACACAAATTTTACTGCTCATGGAGCTTGTACTGTTTGAAGTTTCAATTTATAACTCACATGGTCACACCTAGCTTCAAGACAAGCAGGAACAAATAGCCCATAGCTGAATAGATCACACCCAACTAACATTCTGAGAATCCAGTTCTCAGGAAAGAAAGGGGAAAAATGTTACTGGAGCAGTCAGTTATCTCGGACAAAATGAAAAAAGGGAGGGAGAATCAACTGGTAGGTTACTATTGCAATGAGCATTAGAAGCCACTTTCTAACTATGCCTTTAGAGAGAATACTCCTTTCTTGCTTTGTTTAGGTTTGCTTTTCTTTTCTTTCTTTTTCCTTTTTGCAAGTCCTAGAGCTTGAACTCAGGGCCTGGGCTGTCCCCTTGAGCTTTCTGAAGGCCAGCACTGTACCACTTGAAGCACAGCATCCTTTCCAGCTTTTTCTCTGCATGTGGAACCCAGGAATCAAACCCAGGGCTTCATGCATGCTAGGCAAGCACTCTAGTACTAAGCCACACTCCTGGCCCTGTTTTTCTTTTTATTTTATTGGCTTACATCAGTTATACAGAAGGGCATACCATTGTTACATTTCTACATATTAAAGAGAATATTCCAAGCAGACATTTTCTTACATGTTGTGTACATTTGAGTATATTGGAGTTCATTTCTGGATTCCATAGTTGATAAATCATGGGACTCATGTTACAAGCAAATAGGTTGAAGAATACCTGAAAAGCTTGTCCTGGTTAAGATAGATGACAGGTAAACAAGGTTACATCTGAAGGTTACATCAGCTATTATGGGGTGGCATGTAAAAACAAATGATTTTAATACACAGTGCATCCAAAAATGGTGATGAAGCAGTCATGTAGACTTAAGGAAGAGACTCATCTCTCCATAGAAAACGGCTTTGTAGCAATGAGAATCATCTTACCTATTCTGAATTCCCCTTCTAAGTTGGGGAAGCAATAGAGGTAATTGCTAAAACTTTTCCATTGTGGAGCACTGTGCCTAGTTCCAGTAAGTAAATGACCTGAAATATACTTGAAACAGGAACAGCTAGGATCTTCTCTCCCTTGAGGAACTCTATTTAAATGCAGAAATGTATGCCAAAGTAAACATGTAGTGCTTGGTTGAAGATACCACTTCAATTGTAGCACCACAAGACAATCCCTGTGTAATTTATGATAGCCTTCTGATCATAATGCTCTCTGGATAGGAGCTGTATGAGCCAAGCAGCAATGTGTTTCATGACTCACTGGAGGAAAAGAGTTAGAATGGAGTAAATGATGTGTCAGAATCAAGAGCCTGCCCCGCCCTACTAGGAGTCAAGTACTATCTCTGATTAACATGCCTTTAGAGAAGCAAACTACACCAGGTACAGGTACTGTTCAGTATAAGCAGATTCATGTTGCCAGGGAACGTAGTGCCACCACCTCCTGCGATGAGGTAAGGTGGGAAGTGCGGTTTGTGGCAGCCCCTTGTTCTGCCAGTGAAAACACAGAGGTTTTGGTATCTAGAACTCCAATACATGTCTTTTCAACCTCAGTAACTGAATGCCCAGTCACTTGGAGAGTGGAAGTCACTGCGAGAACTTGGAGTCCAAAACTAGTAACATCAGTTCTGAGTAAATAGAACCACTGGGCAGATAGTTGTTTCCTCCAGCTTGCCTTGGAGAACAGGTTAGGTATGGCAGGATGGAGGAAAATAGGAAGAGAACTAGTTGGAGACCTTTGAAGTCAGCTTCCTTATCTTGAAACAAAGTTGAAGGACACACTATCTTTTGGCTCAACACATGCTCTGCATGTATAGTTTTAATAGGGAAAAATGTCAGTCAAAAGAACCCTTAGCTTGGTGGGTTTTAATGGAAATACAAACATTTTCTGAGCTAGAGAAGTATAGGCTTTCAGCTTAAATAATCATAATCATCAGTTAAATAATCTAAATGCTTGTGAGTTGTAGAGCTTAAGTAATTCCAAGCATCATACTTCATGTTATCTTTATCCTTGCAGCAGCCCCATGGGGGCTAAGAAAGGTCACCTAGTAAGAAAAGGGAAGAGAAATCTGCAGGCCTTGCTACCTCCTGGAACATGGCAAGGCAAAGGGGGCATTGTGGTCCTTTCTCCCAATCCAAGAGCAACATTGTGTTGGAGGAAATCTGAGAAGTACTTGATGGAACATTACAGGAGGTATTGCCAGCTCTGACTCCAGCAGGCAAGGACTAGAGGCCACATCACACAAAAGGACAGAGAGGAAGAAGGTCCCATATCAAGTCTTGAAACAAGAATGTCCTTGTGCAGTGAACAGGGCTCTCAGGACTTGAGTTCATGGCTTGAATATGCCAGTTTGTAGCATGGGAAGTGCAGACAAATCCGTCCCCACCTCTCCATTTATGAATAGGACTCTGAGCTCAGATGACTGTTTTAATATTCTTTGATTCTCTGAAGCCAGAGCTCACAACCTGATGTGAATCCCCGCCTTCTTCCTTCTCCCGGGGAACGTGTGGAAATGTCTGGCTGTTAGAGGAGAACTGGGATCCAGTGAGTAGAGGCCACAGATGCTATAAAATGCATATGAGATGCTATATCCTACCATATACCTAGGAAACTCTGCCAGCCAGCTTTACTCAATCCACATTCCAGTTATACTGAGGCTAAGAAAGCCTTACATAGGCTTTCTCTTTTAGGATTAGTGTTTCTTAAACTAGGAAAGAGAGATAAGGGTCTTATCTCTGATTTAACTTGACTTATTTTCAAAAAGAACTCACAGGATATGTTTTTCTCCACGACCAGGCTCTGTGGGTGTGGTGGCTTGCGGATGTGGTGTATAGAGAGGATTTTAAACTCTAGATCCTGGCTTTTTCTTCCCCTATCCCCACCCCTGGAATTCCCTCAGGAGACTGCGCTTCCTATGTGACAGAAACTCTATCTGGGTTTATATCATCAGTCCCTGACTTTTAGGAGACCACACAATCCTAGCTGATCCCTGGTGGCCCGAGCCTGTAATCTTAGCTACTCAGGACCTTAAAACCAAGGATCTCGGTTTGAAACCAGGCTGGGCAGGAAAGTCTGTGAGACTCCTACCTCCAGCTCCCAAGTGAAAAGTCAGAGATGATAGCATTGCTCAAAGTATTAGAACACTAGCTTTGAGCACAAAAAGCTAGGGATAACTCCCGTGTGCTGAATTGAAGGCCCCTCCCCAAAGGAAGGAAGGAAGTGAGAGAGGGGGAGAGGGAGGGAGGGAATGAGACAGAGAGAGAGAGACAGAGAGCATGTACAATCCTATCCAGGTCCAGTATTTCATTATTCTTCAACCTGTACATATCTACAGGCCTTAACATCCAAAACTCCTGATGAAGTTTATGAACTTGGACAGTTCTCAAGGACTATAACTCCTATAAATATATGCAGGATGCAGCAGCACCTCTTACTTCATTTCTTGCTTCCATTTGCTCTTTTCTTTATGGCATCCCCCTAGGACACCAGGTCTTTGGTGAGGGAAGCATTTTTGGCTCAGTGCTTCACCATCAGCAAGGCTCCTTTGCTGTCTGTGTCCTGGTCAGGTCTGAGTCCAACAAAAAGCACTTCAGGAGATGCAATGATGGGAGGAGAGAAAGCCTAAGTGAACGTTCTCCTGATCCTTCTGTTGTTGCTTTGTGACCATATCTGTGGCAGAAAGGACTTCCCTCCCGGCATTGCTGGCTCACAGCTCCAGTTACACCAGGAATAGCTTATTCCTCCCCTCGTCCCTGCTCAGTGAAGGCTGTCCACTGGTACTAGTTTCTGCATCTCCCCTTTGTTCCAACAACCCCATCCACACTTCCTTCTGGAACCATCTGTGGGGAATTCCATTTTCTTCATGACCCAGACTGGCACAGTGGCAAAGCCATGGTGTCTGGTTCAGATAGGGAAGATTTCTTTGGAATTTTTAAGAAAGTGTTTTAGAAAATGCTTATATTTCCCATACTAGATAATTTTGGGGAAAAGAAATAGATGATTTGATGCTCAAGTTAGAACACTAAAACCAAATCACCATTCTGTGGTTCTCTAACACCAAATGGTTTTCAAATAATTCTTCTTCCTGAGTGAGTACTGCACCCCCACATGTGACTGGAAGCCACCCAGAGCTGGCTTCCATCCTGAGCTTGTGAAAACATCACTGGATCTCCCATAGCAAAGGAAAGCAAGGGGAAATTGGTTTGCTGAAATGCAGAGATTCTTAAGGAAGGAAGCTTTGCCTTGCTCAGGACATTGTTGGTTTCCATGGAATCCCCATTTTATTTTTGTGGTCATTGCTGTAACACAGCATCAGGTACCAAGGCACAGGCCACACACGCCTATGGATCCCATTTGTTGTTTGGTTATCCACCTATTCATAAAGAATGCCACATTGGACAGTCAGTTCTTCCTGGAGGAAATAGACACATGCCTATTGGGACCAATATAACAATGGAATATCCAATGAAAGAATTTGAAAGCTTAATGAAGAATTACAGTTTGGATAAGCCTGCCAAAAAGGAAAGATATGTGGAGCTCTAAGGCACCCAGAGAATGTGGCTGTGTACCCTGATGTAGGATGTAGGAGTGCATCAAATGAAGCTGCAGAGTTTAGGGAGAGAGTTGGAAACATTTCAAGTGGAAGGGACTTGTTTGTGCAAAGGCCCAGTAGCAGAAGATACTCACCTGAATTCAATTAGCTCATAAAAGACCAGTAAGGTAAAGAACAGGGGTCCATGGGAATCCAGGATTGGTTGAGCCTAAATATATTGGCAGAGGCCAGCTACTCATGGTCTCACTGCCACAGTCAGATTCCTAAGAACAGGAACTTAAGTGATTGAACATGACAGGATTGGATTATGATTTGAGAATAATGAAAAGTAATTAGAGTATACTTACCACGTGCCAGGTATTTTAAAAGAGCTTTGTCTCCCAGAATAGGTTCTATTACTCTCTGTTTTGCATATGAAAAGAGGATGCACAGAGTTTCAGCAGCTTGTAGTCATATGGCGTATGAATGTCTTGTGGCAAAGGCTGGACTTGTCCTACTTGAACTTCTCAGGTCTGTCATGCAGCTTGACCGTATGCCTTGCTGTTCCTGGCTTCTGTGTCCAGAGTGAATTTGGGCCAGTCATGCTAGTTAAGAAGCTGCTTCACGCTTCTTGGTAGAGAAAACAGGCCTAGAATGATAGCAGTGGATGTGGAGAGAAGTAGAAGGCTAAGACATATTTAGGAAGCAACGTTCTTAAAGGTTAAGATTGTCTATAGGACAATCCTTCCACCTCTGCCTTCTGGAGCCCTGAGCACGTGCATCCCCCCATAGTGGGGAAGAAGGGAGCTTTCAGGGTGTTGGTATAATCCAGGGCCCTACTGACATAGGCTGGATAATTCCATTGGGGTGGAGGCTGTCCTGTGTTTAATAGTATCCCTAGCTTCTCCTCATTAGAATCAATGTCCCTCGCACAGTTCTGACAACACAAAAGGTTTCCAAACATTGCCAGAAGTTCCCCCAGAAGGCAGAACCACTTATTTGGGCCTCACCAGTGTACAATCGCAGGTTCACCGTGCTGATTGCCAGTGTGTGACTCTAGCAGAATTGTCACATGGTTCATGTCTAATATCTTCAGAGTTAGATATTCCTATGAGAATCATCTCTTCCCTAACTGGTGGCCCTACAGGTTGGGGGTACATAACTTGTCTGTGTGTGTGCCAATGCTAGGACTTGAACTCAGGACCTCTTACTCTTGCTCATAGGTGGTGTTTTCCCATTGATACCTTCAGTTCAGCATTTTGCTGGTTAGTTAGAGATCGAATCTCACAGATTTTCCATCTCAGGTTGGCTTCTAACCCAGATCCTTCAAGTCTCAGTCTACTGAGTAGCTAGGATTACAAGTGTGAGCCACTAGCATTTGGTTATATTTTAATGTGAATTATATGAAAAAGTATAATGAACTCTTATGTGCCCTTCATCCAACTTCAGTAATTACTCATCTCATTGCCATTCCCACCCCTGTCTCTGGATTATTTTGAAGAAAATCCCAGACATTATATCATTCATCTATAAATACTTGAGTATAAACACTATTTTTTTCAGATAAACACTTGGACACTAAATTACAAACACTTCAAGGTGAAAGGGAATTCTTTCTTTTCTAACAGAAAACAAAATTTATTTCTTTTTTATTGTCTTTCAAGAACTCCTTGCTTGCTTGTTTCAGTTACTAAAATATAGGAAAGATTCTAGCCCATAATTGCATTTCCTTTGATTTTTTTTATTGAGTGGTTGTACAAAGAGGTTACAATTGCATATGTCAGGACGTGTGATCACATTTCAATCATTCTTAGGGGAGGGGAATTCTCATGAAAGCCTTTCCTTATAATGTTGGGATCCCCTGAGACCCAAATACAACTTTTTCTAATGTTGTTACAAAAACACAAAATGGATTATTTGATAGTATTGTGTGGTGAAACCAGAAAGATTTGTACCAATAGTCTCAATCCTTAATTAGATTTTTGCTGTTTTTTGGCTTATGTTCAAGTCTTAGTGTTCCCAGTGTTAATATAATCTCAATTCTTCATTACCCATTAGTCATTATTGGTATTTCTAATCCTTGGAGGCAAGGCCAGTCCTTGAGCCTATCTCTTTTCAACTTATTGGCTTAAATGGTAACAAATAACTTTCAAAGTGTGTGAATTTCAATTAGCCAAATCCTCTCCAACTATAGTTTCTTGGATCTTGGTTGAGACCTCTTCCATACAGAGGATGACACTTAACTAAACTCATTTTATAGTAAGATGAAGTTTTTGAATCTTTAAGAAGTATGAGCACATTCACTTGGGGTTTTCATTAATGATCACATCAACAATCCCCCATTTTGTTGGAAACAAATTCATTTCTAAGGGTTGCTTTTCAGCATTGATTACTTTAACTACCAGGTATTATAGATGCTGATCCAGTCATGGCTCAGACATAGTCTCTACTTTCCAGAATTCTAGTATGAGTATTGGAATATCAATTGTACACCCAAACGATTTAAGGAAGGCCCTGGAATGGCTTACTAGCTAAATATCCCTTCATTAGGTTACTGTGAGATATCTTGGCCTTGAAATTTGCTTGCCATGTAGGAGGATGGCTCAGTAGGTGTAGTAAAAGTTGGGGAGCGAAATTGTCCAGGGAGAGGTTGGGAAACATGAATCCATAAGCCCTCTACCAAGCGCAATTCATGCCTATCACGTCTCAGTTGCCAGTTGGTATTTCATATCATCTAGCTTTACTCTTCAACAGCATCTGGCACAGTGGTTTATTAGCCTCCATCCAGCCTCTGGGGTGATAATGTATTTATTAGCACAAGGGCAAAAGTTCTTGGGACTTAGCAAAGTGGAGGAAAGCTGATCTGAGTTTGAATCTTGGCTCTATTTTTACTCTTCTGGCTGAGATCTTGCCAAAAGTGTCTAACTGGCATTATGTCCCTGGTGGAGTTCTGGAGATTCAATGTCTTAGTATATATAAAACAACCCAAATTTGCTACTTTGTATCATGGTTTCTTTCAGTTGTAATAAGTGAACTATATCTAGGATATTCTTAGAGGAGGATCACAATGGCTCAGTAGCTAAGTGCATGTGACCATATAAAATGATGCTGATCAAAATGAACTCCAAGAATTGGAAACAAGGGGTTATTTTTTTAGTGTAATGGCTGCTGTTATTTTTATTTTCTTTCATTCTTTTTTCCTCTGATTTATGCTCTGTTGTCTTTGGTTTTTATTTCTGTGCCCTTTGTCTTGTATATGAGCTTATCTGATTTGGGGAAGGAAAGGGGAGTCACAGACATGGAGGAACAAAGGGTGAGCCAATGCAACAGTGGTATCCACTGGAAACTAGGTTGGGAATGAACTTTACAACTTTGGGGAGGGGAGTTAGGATGAAGTGGGAGAAAATGGAGGAAAGGCTAACATTGTTTCAAAAGAAATGTAGTCACTACCTTACTTATGTAACTCTAACCCCTCAGTTCATCACCTAAATGATAAAAAAGAAATTGAGAAAAAACACTGTACCTTTTTAAAAGTTTACCTTTTGCTGTTCTCTAATTTTCTTTTATCGTTTACCCCTTTCATCTGTGGTTCTGTTCCATTTTTCCACCGAAGGATTAATAGTCTTTGATTATCTAAGGTAGGTCTCCCGTCTTCTCTTCTTCTCAGTTCCTTCCATGGCTTCTGAGTTTATACACCTCCATGCTAAAAGTGCTCATTTCCTCTTTCTTAAGAAACCAATCTCTTTGGGTGGCCCACGTATCCTTTCTCAGTACATTCCATAAGTAGCTATTGAGCATCTTTTAAGGGTTGGGCATTGTGTTTGGCCCTGATGACATGGTCTCTGCCTGGTGGAACCCACACTATAATGAGCAAGTTTGTTTTAGAAGCTGGTAATTTCCATGCTGAATGGTAAGTGGTCTGATTCAGAAAGTTCTAGAAGGAAGTTCTAGAAGAAAGTTTTAGAAGGAAGTATAGACATTGTGGGAAGCTTCCAGGAAGGAGGAACATATCAAGTAAAATTTGGGGACAGGAAGAAGTAAGTAAAGGTGGATTGTAGAAGTAATATTTCTATGAATCCCACATCAAATATGATATTCAGCTGACTAATAAAAGGAATTCAAGGATTAAACTGATGTGATCTTGCTAAAAAGCCCAAAACAGCTCTGCAAATTTTTGTTGAGAGTGGTAATTTATATAGTGGGAGAAAGTCACACCCATACATTTTCAATAAAAGATAGTCTACCACAGTTTATTTGTATTTTTGTCAGTCCTGTGGCTTGAACTCAGGCCCTGGGCACTGTCTCACTCAAGGCTAGCACTCTATCACCTGAGCTGTAGTACTACTTCCAGCTTTTTCTAAACAGAAAAAGAAAGAATTGAACTCAGGGCTTCATGCACTCAGGGCTAGGCAAGCACTCTACCACTAACCTACATTCCTAGCCCTAGTATTTTTTTACTCCTAGCCAAATCTGTGCTTTATCAAGTAGACAGCTTGCTGGGCACTGATAGCTTACACCTATTAATTCTAGCACCTTAAAAGTCTGAGATCTGAGGATTGAGATTCAATGGTAGTTAGTGTAAGCACCCATGAACAACTTCTCTCCAGTTAACCAGCAAAATATCCAGAAGTGGAGGTATGGGTCAAGTGGTAGAGCACCAGCCTTGAGTAAAAAGCCAAGTCAGAAAATGAGACCCTGAGTTCAACCCCAGCATTGACAATAAACAAACAAACAAATAAATAAATAAAATGGCTTCCTTCAATACAGGGCTAGAGTCTCCTTTGTCTCCCCTCCATCCCCACATTGTATTTGACATATCTGTGCTCTATATGGCTAACCCAGGTCACTTTCCCCAGGCTGTCTTCGCAGTTTCTCTCTCCAAAGTGGAGCACAACAGTGGGCCTGTTGTCATTTGTCAGCTGTCACTGCCTAGGAAAGCAGTGATATTGCCTTTTCTTCATGATAGCATTAGAAATAATTTATGTGTTAATGGTAAGAACAGGTTAAAAAAAAGGACCATAGGCTCAATGGTTTCCCTCATTTGTCATAATCAGTAGAAACCTTGGGCTCTCCTAGCAGAGATTTGCAATAGAGCAAAACCTAGATACATAAGGCCATACAGTATGAAGCTAAATGAAAGGACCTCTAGAATATAGAAACAAAAGCCATATAATGACTTATTGTTGTCCTTAATGTACTATGGTATCTCACATCTCTTTTGCTGTCCCTTGGTTATCTCATATTGTTACAGTATCTCACTTTGTTATCTGATATATTGGATATATTTGTATTTGGTTATTTGAAATTGGATAGGGAAGGGGGGAAAACAAGATGTGGGGTGGGGCAGGGGGAAGGGAAATGGGGACTGAGACATGAAAAAAGGTATCTATATATGTGAAGTAATGCACCTTCTATCTGGCAAGTATAATGTAACCCTTCTATTAATTACAATAAAAATACATGAAAAAAAGTAAAATACGTAATCAACGAGGCTTCCAGAACTGGTCTGAACTGATACTGAGCTTAAAAAGATATTGAAAACTCCAGCTTGCAGTTAAGCTTTTATTTTTTAATGCAATAAATGTCTATTCTTGAAAATCTGTGGCAAGTTTAAGCAACTTTCCATTGTAAAATCTAATATTTTATTATTGTAATATTTGAAATCATACAATGATTTTTTTTAAAGAATATAAAACCTAAGGAACAGAGTAGTTCACGCCTGCCAAAGCTGATCTCAGCGAAAATGGGCCTCTGTTCTCTTAGCCATCTCTGGAAACATGGGTTCTTTAAGTTCTAGTCACTGAAGAAATAATCATTCTGAGACATAGAGGAAGGGGTTGGTGTTTTTATTGAGCAGCTTCTGGGGGCAGACCAGAGTTGCGGTAGCCTCTGATGGCAAAAGACTGCCCACAATGACCTGGACAGGAGGACTGCCAGCTTGTGTTACCAGAGATTTCTGTTTTCTTTGTCTTTCTCTCTCTCCCCCTTTCTTTCTTGTTTAGACTATTGTCTAAAAAAGATGAGATGACTGTTGTCTCCTGGAACTCTCTTGGCACTGTTCACTTTGGCCTCGGCAGCACCCAGAGCAGAACTGATTAACCACAGGCTCCAAGGTTTTTAAATCTGATTCCTACGACAACCAGCACATATCCCTGGCCACTGTGACACAGACTGCATTGCAATCAGCATTCTGTAGTTTAAGCATAGCCTTCCTGTGAAGATTCAGTGTTTGACTCTGTGTGTGTGTGTGTGTGACACCCACCCCACTATCACACATATCCTTCATTCAGCAACCTTCTGATGATCCCTACAGATGCAGAGATTACTCTATTTTAGACTTAATGGACTAAGCCAGGCATGTTGATGCACTCCTGTAGTCCCCACAGTTGGGAAGTAGAGGCAGGTGATTGTGAATACAAGGCCAGACTGGGATTCTAAGCATGCTAAGCTCAGACCTGCTTGAGTTTTCTTGCAAAAGGATAGAAAGGAAGTCTCATCTCTCCAGTGTATGCTTTGGAAATCACATTATGAAGATCTAGCTCCTCTAACATGCAAGATACACTGATTTTTCCATGTACTTAAAGCATTTTCTTCACTTTTACTGTTTATTCTCTTGTTCATTCTGTCTTCAGGTGATCATGGAGAAAGCAGAGGCATTCAAGATACAGAATGCCTGTCCAAGCCAGCATGAGTCTGTCCCAGCCCCTGGAGGTTTCTAAGTGTGCTCTTGGAAATGAGGCCATGCCAGTATCAGTCTCCCAGTGCTGACTCAGAGAGACAGAGCACCATAAGTTCCCTTAGCTCCCCACATCCCCAGTAAGAAGGGGAATTTGGGGTGCCACATTAGGAGCCTGTAATAGGAAGATGAGAAGGGAAGGTTTCCAGGGTGCCTATTAATGCCCTCACTTCGAGACACTCTGCATACCTCTCTGGTGGTGAGGGTGTCTCTTCTTGTTGGAACATGACCAACAGCTAGTACGGCGCTTTCTAAGCACAATATTTTGGAACCCACGAGAAGCAGAATATCGCAGACAGTGATAAAACCACAATTACATAATTGTACTGTGTGGTCCCATAACACATAGGAGGAGCTGCTAAAGCAGAGGTATGATGAGTTTTGATAGTGGAGAGCCTGCATCTTAAGCCATCACCCAATCCTTTCTTGAATAGGTCAAGCTAAATCTGCAAGATATCCTAAATCCCTCTTTTCTCTAGAGTCACATCCTGTGAGCCAAAGAGAAAGCAAGGGAAGGATGTGGCTTAGTGCTACCCTTCTATGCACAATATTTCTGGATTCAAGCTGCAGTACAGACAGACAGACAGACAGACAGATAGAATTCAAAGTTGGCAGTCTAGGGAAAGTTTTCATCCTCCATCGTGGCTGGCTTTTGTTTTCATGTTGTAAAACTGCTGCCACCACTCAGCCATCACATCTGTGTTCCCATAGCAGAGTAAATGACTTTACTGGGGATTGAGGCTCCCATCTAAAGACTATTGCCTGTATCATTGATCTAGAGTGGTCATGTGGCTGGCTTCTCTTAAAAGCCAGAGATTGGAATGTGGATTTTGTCATACTAAGTACTCTGACAAACAAGAAATATATTCTACATAAACACCTCCTAGCTAGCTCCAGTTCTTGTATATAATAAAAACAATCTTACCTTTATAGTTTAAAGAACAGACCAGGAAATGCTACAGTTGCCTCCAAAAGTAGTAGCAGTTGCTTTGATTACACGCAAGTCTAATCCTGGGCTGAGCAATCTGCTAGCCCACAGAATGCAACACAAGGCTCAGTGCTTGTCATCTTTCTTGCCACCCTTTAACTATCTGGTGAAGAAAATACTGTTCGTCCCAGGTTACACTGGAGGAAACTTTTGCAAGGGACATAGCTAACGTCTAGGTGGTCTGGCAAGCTAACCTTTCCTCTGCTGTCAGTGTCTGGAATTTGCAATCCCCAAGTTCTCCAGCTGGAAGGCTTGAGATGGGTAGCTGGTTTACCTTTTAAAGCTTAGAACCAAAAATCTAAGGATGTATAGAAAAAGAACAGAGAAGAAGAAGAGAAGAAAAGGAAAGGCAAAGAGGGAAAGGAGGAAGAAGGGAAAGCACTATTGAAATAACTGTGGAATAAGTGAAACACGTCACATGATCAAGGCCTGTGGAAGCCTGAACGATGCAGTTTGAGATGCTCTCTTTTGCCTTCCCCATGGAATGGTTGGTTTAGTGTTGTCTGTGGGAATTCTCAAGAGCAACTCGGCCACATGGTCTCGGGTAGCTACACGGTCTGTGGTGTGGACAGAGAAGTGAATCAGATTTGTGCCTAGAAATGGAGGCTCCCCCAAGAACAATGGATCTACCTTTGATGACTAGCAACTTCTAAAAAGCACAGAAACCATATAGATACATGCCAAAGGGAGGGGGTGGGGAGAGACAACTCTTGATCTAATTAAAATCAATTAAACTTTCAGTGTGCATGAAAGAAAGTTGAGCACTAGCCAGTTGTTTGCTATGGATGGATTTTGTCAGTGAGTACAGTTGAGAATAATGACGCTAAAGCAAACCCCTGCCTGGCTTTCTACTTGGGAGGAATTGATTTGAGGGGAAGGGTGTATCTGACATTTAAGGATCTTCTCTATCCTTCAGGCTGAAATTACCTGCATAAGTTCCAATCCCTACCCTGGGTTATCAAGTTGAGAACAGTATTTTTCTGTAATGTCTTCTCAGAAGCCTCTCCTGTAGCCCTTCCTTGTTGTGCTATGTTTAGTCTAATGGGTGCATTTTTTGTTAGTGTGTGGAACTAGAAAGGTAATCTAATTAACAAGGAGCAGCTAAGAAACCCTGGAGGAGTTTGGCAGAGGAGGCTCTGGAATTCGATTAGTGCCTCCTACTCTCAGCCAATGACTCACCTCCATGAGCAAGGGAGGGTTTTGAACTTGAGGAGCAGCTTCTGTACAATGAACATAAAGCGCATTTCTGACAGGACAGCAGTCAGTTCTGTGAGTGGCTTTCAGAGATTTCAACCGCCTTTATTCAGAGCGACTGGGTTGGTAAATGTTTAGAGGGCCCTAATTATGCTTGGGGGCTATTAAAACATTGTGGATTTATGCTGTTACACTAAGGATACAGCTTCCTCCACATATCCCAAAAGAAAAAAAAGAAAAAGAAAGGAATCACTGAGAGGGAGGAAAGGAAAAAAGGGGAGGCGGGTGTGGGAGAGCACACACTGCGACGTGGAGAGGCGGCCTCCTGGTACAGCATATGAATCCACTTACATGTAAATTGCTTGTCGCTGTGAATTAAGGGCAGTCTATGAAAGAACTGCTTTGCCGTGTTTACTATAGGATTTTTGACAGACTCTTTCCTCTTTCAAGTAAATTTGGCTTAAGTCCATAGTCAGTCCAGTTTTAAGTAAACTCCTCTTTTGTTACATTAACAAGGTTATAACATCAGTGAGGCAGATTTCCAGCTGCAGGAACCTGGGGCCTAAGTACTGGGCTGAGGGTATAATTAAAACCTTCGGCTGGGAGAGTTAAACTCTCAAGTCAAATTGGATAAAAGGCTAATTGTCCATAGCAACATAATACATGCTTTAAATATCTGTGAAATGAAGATGAATAGTAAGAGGCTAAGAGGGAAGAAAAAAAACTGTTCTACGCTGGGAATTGAGATTAGATTTTTTTAGTTCAAGACAAAGAGTACATCCTACTCCTCCTACCTGCCACCCCCAAATCCATCCCCTCTAGCTCTTGTGATCTGTCCTCTACATTGGTTCTGGAGATCTTATCCCTGCAAATGAGATGTGGTCATAGGTGACGGACAGGATGTGAAACAGAGGGAACAGCACTTTGCCGGCTCCCTTGTCACATCCTCCTTTCCAGTGGTGTGTTGGGTGTAGAGGGATAAGGAAAGGAAGGGCACATATAGCTTTTGGTGACTTACTAGAGGATGGCATCAAGCCAATCAAGATGATACAGTACCACAGGGCTTCAAAACAATAATAAAAGTAAATATGAAGCAGCATGTCATGGCCATCCTTCCTGAGCAAAGGCATGGCAGGCCCATTGTTATTTATTAGGAACGGTCTGGTAGCTGGCAGGATAGGGAGCCTGGAGACTGGGTCATTCTACATTCCTGTCCCAGTGGCATGAAAAACCTGGAAGACAGCTTTAGCCGGGCCCACTTTCACCCCACTGCCATGCTGTTTGCAGCCCCACAGGAATAATGGCAACCGTACTAGTTTAGAGTTACTCCAAAGGCAGAAGAAAGGAGGAGATGGGAGAAAAATATAAATAGGAATGATTTTATGGGCAGAACCTCAAGCACCACCACAGTCTCTCCCCAACATCCAAGGAAATGTACCAAAAAGCCCAAAGAGCCACTGTCTCTGTGTCTGGAGTAGGGTTGATAAGGCAAAAAGGAGGCATGAGAGCCTAAGGCACTGTGTGTGTGTGTTTGCTGCACAAGGCTATGACTGTATCCAGAATGGCTGGAGACAACATGGCAAGGCCCTAACAGTGGCATGGGGGCTCAGAGCAGGGGAAGGGCAGTCCTGCAGTGATGGCCTGGCACAGGAATTAAAAGGTTCTCTCTGGTAAGACTGGCAGTTGGGCGCTTCCTCAAGTGGATAGTTTAGGCTCAACCTGCCAGGATCCAGACCTGCTCTAAACTTGAGAGTAGTTGAGACTGGCTCTTGCAAACAGAAAACAGGCTCAGCTAGGAATGGCATTTTGAGCCTTGCAGCCTAGTTGTATTATATGTTGGTATTTGTGGTTCTTGTTGCTCTATTTTGTTCCTGTGTTACTGGAGATGGGCTCAGAGTCTCAAATGCTCATACCACTCAGGCTCTGTATGCTTATCTTGCTGCACAATGTAGAGACTAGTATTCTGAATCAAAAAACATCTTCCTGGGTTGTAAATCAGTCCGTGGAGACAAGACACACCTCCCACCTCAGCACCCATGCTCTGGTCTTCTGCGAGCATCCCCGCGTGCATGGAAGGTGCTAGAACTTCTTTTCCATGTGTTAGCTCACAGTCGTTTACATCACACATGTGCCTCGCAGTAGCTTATTATCAGGAGTGTTTTAAGTACATTTGAGTATGTTGAATAAGAGCTTATATGAGAGTTTATAAATCCATTTCTCCTGTCAGCGCAGTAAATTTAAATTCCTCCTTACATGCACCAAAGACTTGTAAGATGTACACTGAGTAAAAGCCTGGAATAAAAGTGTCATGTGGAACAAATAAGGCTGTGAATGTTGTGCCTGTTAGAAACCAACTATTACTAGTTCAAACTATTAAAAGGTATGCCATCAGTGTTTCTCTTTAGTGTACATTTCCTGGGTGCTCACTTACATACACATATTACTACAAGTTAGTTTCAGATGACACTGCTCCTCCTTCTACGAATTTATTGAAGTTTGATGCGAAAATATGTTAAAGAGGTTATGTTGTGTTTCTGAAGCATCATGAGGAGATAGAGGAGACATTGGAAACTGCTGGATGGACTGATTTGGTGGCTGCTCATTCCATAGGATGTTACATAGAATATGGACAGAGCAGGATCTCTCATTTCAGAGACGGGAGATCACACTTGTTGAATCAGCAGGTCTTTGAAAATCTATGGCAAGGCAAGAGCCTTCTCGTCAGAGGCAGATTTGTGTGGCATGCCCTCCTCCACTCAGTAGGCACAGGGTGTGCTGGGTGATGCATGCAGTCCTAGCTGTCCAAGCACTAATGAACACAAGGGAAACAAAACAGTGCTGCAGGCACATTTCTAGCTCACCTGCTCCTCTATCAGCTTTTCTGTATAAAGAGCTTACCTGGAGCATTGAGAGAGAAATTGCATTTTTCTGTTTGGACTGGTGGAAAGGATTGTAATGATGCTTACATAATATTATAAATGTAATGAACATGAATGAGTCACACACCTAAAATAGTTTAAATGGCTTTATTTATTTTTGGTGCCGGTCCTGAGGCTTGAACTCAGGATCTAGGAGCTATTTCTGAGCACTTTTGCTCAAGCCTGGCACTCTACCACTTGAGCCACAGCTCCCTTTCTGGCCTTTGTGGATGGGACTAGTTAATTAGAGTCTCATGGACTTCCCTGCCTGGGCTGGCTTTGATTCTCAGTCCTCACATCTCAGCCTTCTGAGGACCTAGGATTACAGGTATGAGCCATCAGCATCCAGCTTCAAATGACATTTTATCTTGTGTGCAGGTATTTTGGTTCCTCCTCCAACAAAATTACTTTGGGAAGGGAGAACACATTGTTTACTAAGTTTTTTAGTTCAGCTCTGTGCCTTTATCAACTTATTTAGTAGGTCTTTCCTGGGTGCATTAGCTAACAAATCCCCTTTTTTTTGACTGCCCTGCCTTCTTAACCTGTTCTATTTATCCTATATTGAATTGTTTTTTATCTTATTTTTTGTGGCTACTTTATTTTTTTAGTTTTCTGAACTTCCAAAGCTTGCCCAATGGGGTTATAATTCAACATGTATCTAAGTGTCCTGTGCTTTTTGATCTTTCTATCAATCTTTTTCATCAAGACAGGATGGAGGAAAATATATTTCTTATTTTTGATTAGCATTTAAAAATAAAAATATTAACACAAGTCCATTTTACCCAATTTGAAATGTATGTTCAGCAGTTTCCTTGATATTATTATAATAATGAATTATGCTCACTACTAATTCCAGAACATTTTCACCATTCCCCTCCAAACTTCATCTTAACATTCACTATTAACTCTGTTCCCCAGTCCCTTGCAAGCACTAATCCATCTATGTCTCTATAGATTTGTCTTTTTGGTATTCTGCAGATGTGTAGTCATATGATAAGTGGCCCTTTGCATTTGGCTTCTTTAATGTGGCATATTGATTTTCAGGCTCCTCCATTTATTTTCAGTGCCAAATGATATTCTACTAAGTAGATGGACATTTTGTTTGTCATTCACCACTAGGTAAACTTTTGAGTTGTTTCCATTCTTTGGCTATTATGAATAATGTTGCTATGGATATTTGTGTGCAGGTTTTCATGTGAATGTATACTTTCATTTGTCTTGGATAGAGATACTTTTCATTGCTCACAACCACTGTCCTGTATATGTGTGTACTTGCACATATATATATATATATATAAACATGCATATGTGCATGTACTTTAGTGTGCATATATACAGTGTCATACACATATTAATCTCTGCATAAATGTGTCTGTGCATATGAATTTTATTTATTCATTTGTTAGTATTTATTGTTCCATTTTTAGAATGGAAGCTCTGGAAGGGCCTAGACTTTATCTTACTCTTCTACAGTTCCAAGTACTTGTAAAGCGTTAACTGAATGAATTCATTGACAAGTTCAGCATAGCACTCAGTAGGGTGGGAACATAGAATCTTTCAGGACCACTGTGAGGCAAGACACCAGGTACTATCACTAGTCCTTTGGTAGGCTAATATAACACTTGCTACTAGGTTGTGATATATTAACAAACCACGGGCCCCCATTCTTGTTGTTTTGCAGTAAAAGGGCTTATAGTTGGGGCCTTGTACTTGCCAGGCTGGTGTTCTACCACTTGAGCCACACCTCCAGTCATGTATTCTTGTTGTGTAGTTTGGAGAGGGAATTTAGCAAACTTCTCAGCCATGGTTGGCTTCCAGGCATGAGCCCATGGGTGCCTCATTTCACATTTGGTTTTGATGCTAATCCTTAATATCAAGAGATGCAGTTATGCCTAGGGCAACCATCCTGCTGCCTTTGTAATAAAGGCAGAGATGAGACTGTTTAGAGAAGTGCGAAGAAGAGGTTGGCCTTTATCTTTCTCAGAGATGTGGTAATATGATATAATGTCCCCTTTGCCAGACAGGTCAGAGAGAAAAGAATTGAATGATACAGACCGAGAGTTGATAGGTAAGTGTATTATTATTAGACAGTGGTAGAATTAGCTTGCTACCTAAAGTACATGTCAATTTTAAATGCAGATTTCTGTATTCTTTAACAAGAACAAGATCAGACCAAGACAAAAAGAAATAAGCCACTCTTGAATTATTTTTCATGTCTTAAAAAAGCTCAGTATATATCATTAGGCTTTTAGGACATCTACTAGCTCTACTTGTGTCTTAGTTAATTGTATAATTTCTTTCTGAGTTCTACAGCACTTTATTCTATTTGATTCTGTCTCTTTATGGTTACTTTGCTATTACACTTTTGGAGGAAATAGTTCCATTTTTTTTTAAATCCACAGGATGTAATATGTATGGTTTCAATGATAAATCTTTCCCCTTGACGAAATGTCATGGCACAAAAGCAGACACAGTTATCATACTGTTTATTATTTGACTTGGCCACGAGCCTGGGTTTGGGTTTGAATTTTAATATGTGAGAATGTATTTTTCTAGGAGGTTTGCTTATAAATACTGTATGTGAGGTAAATGGGCAGCATGTTAAGCCCAATCTGAACTTGGTTGAATGATTTTTCTCCATGTTTATTAGTTATTTCTCTCTTCATGGAGTGAGGAATTTTCTTACCTTGTGTCTTAGCTGGGTACACTATCATACAAGATACTCTTGGTATGGAGAAACTTAGAACATAGCATTTGGTTTTATCGGATTTATGTCTGTACACAGTCAGGGAAGGTTCAACTGCTTTTGTGAAAATGAGGCCATGTCTTCCTCTTGGTCATCTCCTTACTTAAATTCTTTTTTAAAAAAATTAATAAGAGCGATCAGGTTACTTGGCTCCCAAGAATGATGTGGGTTTATCATCATGCTTCTGGGCCTGTGTAACGTGTAAGACAAATTAGACAGTACCAGAAGATTCCCCACTGTCAGCTGAGCTCAGGGAGAGAAGATGTGCCATCCCACCCTCTGTATCAACCTTCCCACACAGTTTATAGTACACCAGTCCATAGGAATGTGAATCCCACTTCAGAGCCCACTGTGAGTATGTTTCTGAGTTGTTTAACGTGTTTCTCACAAACAGGACATGACATGTATGGTTTAAATGAAAATAATGGCCTCGTAGCTCAGTGCCAGACCGTCTTTTGTCAAGAGTATCGTGGCAATCGGAAGGGCTCTGGGCTTATGTGGTCCACAGACCAGGCCCTTAGAAGATCCTAACTTGATGTCTCATACAAGAAGGCTCTTAAATCAGGGAGGCCTCCCAGGGGCCAGTATCCTGGTGCCTGCAAGCTGCTCCCTAGCCAGTTCAGAGCCCTAGTGGTGGCTGCTGTTGCTGCTGCTGCTGCTGCTGCTGATCTGTCCAGAGCCACAAGTAAAGAGGAAGAGGCCCCCAGTGTTCACATTCCTTAGCTGCAGCATTTATTATCACAGCAAAGTAAATCAGAAAAACCAAAACAACACCACCATTATCACAAAACAAAACAAACAAAAAACAAAGAACAAACAAACAAAACTGCCACTAAGAATAAGGCAGTTTTAAAGCATATGTAGTTGCTTTGTATTTTGTGGGATTAGGCCTTTTTTTAAGCATTCCTTTCATTAACTTGCTGTGGTTTGTATTTTCCAAAGGTCTGGTCCTCAGAATAGCACTATTGGGAGAAATGCTACTGCTATCCACTGGCTGAAGGCCAAGGATACCACTAAACATCCTGCATGCAATAACAAAGAATTATCTGACCAAAATGTCAGGGTGTCATGTTCAAGAAATCCTATCAAAGGATGGTTAGGCACTGAAGGCTTACACCTGTAAATACTTAGGAGCATGAACTCCGGCAGAAATGTCTGTGAGACTCCTATCTCCAATTAACCAGCAAAATGCTGGAAGTGAGCTGGGCTTTGGTTGCTCATGCCTCCAATCCTAACTACTCAGAGGGTTGATATCTGAGGATCATGGTTTGAAGCCAGCCTGGCAACCAAAGTCTGTGAGATTCTTAACTCCAATTAGCCACTAACGAGGGGGAAGCAAAGCTCTGGATTAAATGGGAGTGTGCTAACCTTGAGTCTAACACTTAGGGTCAATATCTAGGCCCTGAGTTCAAGCCCTAAACTAGGCTAAGTGAGAACATGAAGCCCTGAGTTCAAGCCCTAATATTGGCACCAAAAAAAATTTTTTTGAGACCACGAATATGCCATTTGTCTATGGGGGCAAAAATATTGGGGCAAATGTAGGATACATTTTTATCAAGTACTTTTATTTGAGAAAAGCCACAAGGATTATTTACTCCCATTGAGGCTTTTTTTTCTTCCAATACTGAGGCTTAAACTCAGGGCCTGAACACACTGTCCTTAGGCTTTCTCAAAGTTGGAGCTCTACCACTTTAGCCACAGCACCACTTCTGGCTTTTTTTCTATGTATGTGGTACCGAGAAATCAAACCCAGGTCTTCGTGCACATTAGGCAAACACTCTACCACTAGGCCAAACTCCCAGCTATCAAATACTTTTAAAATAAAAAATTTCCGGGCCAGGAGTTTGGCCTAGTGGTAGAGTGCTTGCCTAGCATACATGAATACCAGGGTTCAATTCCTCGGTACTACATAGATAGAAAAAAAAAATCTGGCAGTGGTGCTGAGGCTCTATTCTTGAGAAAGTCCAAGAACAGTGCTCAGGCTCTGAGCTCAAGCCTAGGACTGGCAAAATTAATTAATTAATTAATTAATTAAAAAATAAATTTCCATCCTTCTCTCCATTTATTACTGTTTAATTACTATTAGAGAGGATTTGGGGGGGTCTTATAAGCATGGCCCCTTCTTATTCATCTTGCTCTTTTTTTTCTGGCCATGCTTTGAGTAGTTTTATACTACCATGCTTTTCTTACCAGAATATGCACTCTTGCCACCCAACTGTGGGCTGGACTTTCTGAAACCTTTTTATTCTTTTTATACACTGTTTATCTCTGATATTTCGTTCCATTTTATACAATCATCATCACTATCCATCTCCATAACTCTCTTCATCATCCCGAACTAAAGCTTTGCACCATTATTATAATGGCTTGCTTTTTTTCCTCTCAGACCCTGGTGACCAGAGTCTACAAATCTTACTAATCCAGGTTCTTCATATAGGTTGAATTATACAACCTTCGACCTTTGGGGTGGTTGGTCTGTTTCTCTTAATATCATCCCTTCAAGGGTAAGAATGTTGATCCAAGCCTACTGGTATCCATCCATACATTTCATGCGTTCTATCAGTGCCTATAAAATTAACTGGTTGGTTCATCCAGCTATTATCTCGCAAGAATGGAAAGAGAAAGGGGAAGGGTAGAAGATACCACTAAACATCTCACAGGGCCCAGCACATCTCCCTGAAATGAAGAATTAGCTAACCTAAATGTCAGTTTCCTAGGTATGAAGAATTCTGTCAAGGTTTCATGCGTGTACCAATTATTTGTGGGGGTGAGACTTATTTTCATTGAATAGTGTTAAAATAAATTTCTCTAAGGGATATCAACGTGTGAGAAGAAACGCACCTTCTATGTGGTGAATATAACTATAACCCCTCTATACATTAAAATAAAATTTAAAAGTAAAATAAAAAATAAATATCTCTACTACCATTATGTAATTATTAATTGAATGAAACACTGATTCTTATGGGTTTGATAACAAACTGATTTGGACTGAATTTTTTCCCCTTATGTAGTGATTTCAGCTGAAATTAGTGGAAGGATCTGAATAATGAATGCTTTTTTTATATTGATTATTTGTAAAGGTTTTAAAAATAATTTTTCTGTTTCTATGCAGTTGGAGTTATGTGGCTTTATGGTGGCAGAGGGATCAAAGGGGGATCAAAGGGAGGAAAAGGCAGGAGCTTGTCCTTATTTGATTCTTCTTCAGATAATATCTCTGGGCCTTACTGTTCTCGCTATAAAAATGAGAGAATTCTATGTAAGAATTTACATCTTTGTGTGAGTAAATTCTAAAGAATATTCTTAGCAAGTCATTTTCTTCACACATACACACACTCACTACATCAGTTTATATTCATGTGAAGGGTAAACACGTTTTAATAATAAAGGAATATTTTCACCTTAAAGTGAATTGCCATTAAAGAATCTATGTTCTCTACAAAAGGCAGGGGAACTTGGGTTCTTCCTGCCGTCAAGACTTGTCTTTATCAGAACTGCCAACCTAGGATGATATCCATGTAATCCAGTGTGATTTTTTTTTTTTTTTGCTAAGCTGGAATTTGGAACTCGTAGCCCCCTGCTTGTTGAACAGGTGCTTTAGTGCTCTACTTTGTAAACCATGCCTCTTATCCTTTCTTTAAAAATACAGTTGTGGATGCTGGGAGTTTGGCCTCGTGGTAAAGTGCTTGCCTAGCATGCACAAAGATCCTGGTTCAATTCCTAGGTACCACATACACAGAAAAAGCCAGAAGTGGTGCTGCAGCTCAAGTGGTACAGCACTAACCCTGAGAAAAGCCCAGGTACAGTGCTCAGACCCTGAGTTCAAGCCCCAGGACTGGCAAATATATATATATATATATATATATATATATATATATATACACAGTTTTGATATGCTATACTTTAATGAAAGCAGATTGCGCACCTCTGGATTTTTTTAACTTAGGGGAGAAGGAAAAGGGAAATAATATATATACAGTAAAAGCTAATTTTTTAAACTTCTAAATGTGAGAGTTGAAGAGCCAGAAACTAAAACTGAAAGTCTGGAATCCAGTTATCAGCATCTGTCACATAATAAAAATGTAGCCCAAACTATAAAGAAAGCCCTGGTGATCCTCAAGTTTGTAAGTGGTATTCACAACTCCGGAATATTTTATCTACTTGGAATGCATTGTGTGTCTTCTCTCAATGTGTTCTCTCTAGTTTTGTGTGAACATGTATGTTTAAATAAAGATGAGGGCAAAAGAACTAATTGTTCAGAGTGGTAGAAAATGCCATTGCCTTTGGTGAGGTTTACACAAAGCAGCTGGATCCCAGGGAATGCTGAGAATGAAGCCTGGACTCTGAGAAGCCACAGAAGAACCACACCAGGCCAGCACCACCTGCTGTCCTGATACCACGTGTGTCCCATGCCATGCCACCCCTATCATTGGCTTAAAAACAATAAATAATCCAGTATTTTTTCTCAGCAGTTGAAGAGCATGCTTTCTTCTTTATAAGTCCGGAGCTTTTCCAAGAATGTGCCAGCAGCCTGGGCAGTCTCTGGATTTTAAACAAAGTCTGGTGGGGTCTGGATTTTGAGCCTGGACTTCTGTCTGGCTCCCCATTCTGTTTGATGTGATCCAGTCTTACACTGGCAGACCTGGAAGGCAGACATACATCCTAAGGGAAGGCAGGCTTTCTCTCAGAAACATAGAAGGCCAAGCTTTACCCTCTGTTCCCTTAATACTACCATATATATATATATATATATATATATATATATAATAGAGTTCTAGAACCACTATTGTGAAGAACTTTTATCCTAAGTTCCACCTAATACTGATTGCTAACATATGGAACACACAAGGCTAATTCCAGGATCCACAGAAAAGAACTCTAAGATGTCTATGATGTCTGATGTGCTTGAGTGAAAACTGAAATGGCCTATAGATTTTCTGATATTGTCTAGTGGACAATGGGACCCTCAATTGCTTTGTAGAACACTTCGATTCCAGTGAGTGAAACTGAGATAGATGAGCTTCTGACTCAGATTACCTGGGTTGGAATACACACTCTGTCTTTCACTACCCATAAACCCTAGGGATCTTTGTATGTCTTCATTATCCTTTATAAAATGAAGGAATAGTTATTCTTCCAGATGTTGTCAGGATGAAATGAGTTAATACACATCATTTAAAATAGTGCCTGAGATAAAGTGAACTCTCAAATAGTGTCAGGATGAGTTCAGTAGTGGCTCCCCAAATATATGTCACCTACTTAGAACCTCAACACGTGACCTTATAAGGATCTTGGCAAATATAATTACAATACCTCACAATAAGGTTGTTGTGGATTAGGATAAACCCTAAACTCATTAACAGGTATCCTTATGAGAAAGAAAAGGGAAAAGACAGACTCATAGGAGTGAAGATCATGTGAAGATGGAGACATAGGTTGGAGTGATACCCAAATCAGGGAATATCCTAGAAGGAAACAACTATATTACCACTTGAATTTTAGACTTCTTGCACTGTGAGAGAATAAATTTGCTACGGTGGCAGTCCTAGGAACACATACAGCTGACTACTGGTGATAGTAGTATTATTGTCTGTAGGGTAAGGTTCGAGTCCTTGGCTATCTCATGATTTTGGCAGACCCAAAATTTGTTGACTTGGATGAATTCAGCCAGAATCTTACTGGAACCCCATAGGAGGTTTGCATATGAAACTCTTAGGGCATACAGTGTGAGAAAGGAGGGTATAGGAGTTGTTAAGATGGAAACAGAATGATTGACAGTATAGTGGGCAAGGCATCTTTATGGTATTAGCAACTACATTAGAGTTTGAGGAAAGGCCAGAAGCTAAATTCTAGGAGAGATAAGTTCTCAGACACATTTCAAAATACGGAGATGTAAGCCAGGAGACCAGTCTTCAAACAGTAGCTTTCTTGGGTAGACAGAGGCTGAAAGAGACCATATTTCGGCTGGTCCAAAGCAAACTGATATCTTTATAACTCTAGATCACATGACTGTTTCTCAGAGGAGAACTTGATTTTTGGAGCTAGTGCTTTTTGTGTGTTGAGATAAGCCCAGCTTCAGGTGTAGTTGCAGAGCAATGTGGGCCAACAAGGGAAAGTACTGAGCTTGAGGTCAAATAGAAGTCCAGGGAAATAAGCACAGATCTGCTGTACACTACTTCTGGTAAATTGCTTAATCTTCCAGCCTCAGCTGTAAACCCAGAAAATGGGATCGACTATACCTAACCACACAGCCCATGCTTGGAGAACAGCCAAACAGGGCTTACCTAGCCCAGAGCCTCGAAAGTAACAAATGTTCCATAATTTTCTGTGTATTGAGTTCTTTTCTATGTGCCTAAGATGTGCTAGGCACCTTGGAGGATAAAATGATGAAGTTAAAAATTGCTTTGGTGCAGGTCATCTTACCTACTTGGGGGACAGAAATCGGGGGATTGTGGTTTAAAGCCAGCCTAGGCAAAATGAAATTTGCAAACCTCCATCTCAGTCAATGACTGGCACAGGGGCATGTGCCTGATAGTCCAGCCATGGGAGTGTAGGCGTAGTGGTATATACCTGCCATCTCCAGACACACGGAGATGCTTGATTCCCAACCTGGCCTGGGAATAAAGCAAGCCCCTAGTTCAAAAGTAACCAATGCAAAAAAAAAAAATACCTGGAGGTATGGCTTAAGTGGTAGCCATTGTGAAGCCCTGAGTTCAGTCATCCTGCCCAAAATAAAAATTCCTCACTCACCAACCATCTACATTGTAAGGAATATTTAGAAGAATAGAATATGAACCAAGAAAGACAATCATTTGGGGTTTTGTTTTTGTTTTTGCATACCAGAAAGACAGGAATCTCCAAAGACCTTTGTCAGAGTTACTCAATTTGATATGAAGTTTAGAAAGTAGCTAGAATGGCCATAATCAGGTAAATTAGGCACGACCTGTAATCAGTGGCACATAGCTATAAACACATGTGGAAAGCAAAAAGAAAGGCAAGTCGTCCTAGGAGCTAACATTTATTGGGTGTTTAGAATTGAGAGAGGTGAGTGAGAGACTGACGTGCACCTTGAAATTGTGCAGTACAGAATTTGGAGTCAATCACAGAGTAAGGATGAAAAGAGTGATAGAGGGAGCAGAAGTTTATTAGGGACACAGGCTTAAGTTAACGGGCTCAGGATCCTAGCATGTACCTGTAGAGATAGAACCTAGTGGGAGGGGGGACCAAGACATGTGAGAGGGTATCAATATATGTGAATTAATGCACCTTCTATCTGGCAAATATCATGTAACCCTTTTATTAATTACAATTAAAAAAAGAACCTAGTGGGAGGAAAAGAGTTGGGAAAATCCAGAAATTCAAAAAGATACGGAAGCATCATGAAAGATTAATTAAACGTTGAGTGAAAATCAAATCAACAGCCGATGGAAGCATTGTGTTGTGGGGAAACATCAGAGGAAAGAGTGGAAGACAGCTTGAGGATTTTTAGCAAGAGGCTAACTATGATGTCATAAACATGAGTTCCAAGTGTGTGTCATATTTCTTCAATTATATTGTTATCTTTGGTTATGCTCTTATTTTTCCAAAGTGAATATATCCTTTTTAGTAGTTACAAAAATAAAGGATTCCTATTATCCTGACATCAATCATTTTGAAGTGTAAAAGCAGTGAACTACCCCACCACCATGTGTAGGCAGTCAACAGTTTAGTGATTGAAACGTCTTTCCTCTCCCTCCCCCTCCCTACCCACTCCCTCTCCCCCTCCCTCCCCTCTACCGCTTCTTTACCCCCACTCCTTTTCTTCCCATTCCCTCTTGTTACATAATTGTCCATGAAAGTGATGAAGCCGTACTTGTTCCTGCCTAGTCGGCTTGCTTGCCTAATAACATGTTATTAGTCTCAGTGCTTGAAAAAGTAAGCACAGATTTGAATCATCATTTTCAATAACTGTGGAGCATACTACTTCATTTGTGGTATCATGATTTATTATCTACCCCCTGTGAATGAATGTTGACTTGGTCTCTAGGACATCATATGTGTTTCTGAGTCTTTGCAGATGAAGCAGTCCATATCTAAACAATTTGGCTAACCACTACTTTTGACAATTTTTTTGCCTTTTTAAAAAGTTTGGAACCCCATTCCTAAGACAAAGAATGGGAAACATTCCATTTATTTACTTAGAGAGTGACTGAGTGAGTTATAGTAACTGAAGGAAGTTTTTATTTCATTTTCATTATCACTGTTTATTTATTGCCAAATTGTCTTTTCTTTTCTTTTCCTTTTTGTCTGACTTGACCTTGTATATTACATATCAACCTGCTTATCCACTTGTATATAACAGATACATTCTCTTTGTTTTAAGACTTGAAAGCATGTCTTTACATTAGTGTACTTTCCATATAGATATGTTTTCATACCAGCCAATCTTTTCTTTATGGCTTCTGTTTTTCAGGGCACACTTAAAAATTCTTCCCCAAATAACAGGTAAATGTCTGAATGAAACTTCCTCCCTTGCTCTCTGCCATTTACCCAATGGATCATACAGGCTTTCTGTTGAGATGTCTGGTGGCAAGGCAAAAAAGGGTATAATTAAGAGATTTGAATTGTTGAAATGGAAGCTTGCCATCTCTCTAAAACCCCTGCTTCTGACAAAACATCTGACAGACATGACCCAAAATCAGAACCAATGCTGAGAGGGAGGGAGAGAGGCAATCAAGGAAAGAGACATTGAAAGTGGGAGTGATAGGAGGAGTAGGAGGGATGGAGTGAGAGGGAAAGAGAAGGAGAAAAATATAAGTATGAATAGAAATTCTTTAACTTCAGCCCTTTGAAAATTTCATCTCCAACTTAGAGGCTGTCCTTCTCTGAGATTCCTTTCACTCCTTACTGTCCACAGTGGTGAAGTCAGCTAATATTTTGAGTTTGACACTGAAGAGGCAATGTGAGCATTACGGGCTTGTTCTTGCACAATCTTTGGTACAGGGAGCTGGCCGTATTGAACAATTAAACTGAACACCTATGAACTGAGTTACCTTGTATCCCACTCCCCAGTGTTCTGAGATGTATATGACAATGGTCTCTTATCTATCCATGTATAATCTAGAAGGGAGAAATTTAGTGATCTTTGAGGTCTATTACAAAAAAAAAAGGTGATTCTTTATAATCAACGGATGAGGTATGAGTGAAAGTTCCTACTTGTAAATAAAACAATTTTGTTAGCCTTTGAATTTTTGTAGCTGTATTTATAGTACTGTTTTGCCAATCCTGGGCTTGAACTCAGGGCCTGGGCATTATCCTTGGGCTTTTTCCAAGGCTAGCACTCTACCACTTGAGCCACAGCACCACTTCTGGCTTTTTCTGTGTATGTGGTACTGAGGAATCAAAGCCAGGGCTTTGTGCATGCTAAGCAAGCACTCTACCACTAGGCCACACTTATGGCCCCTGTATTTATTATTTTTTAATGTTAGGATGGGGGTTTCAATTCAGGGTCTGGATGATATTCATGACCTTTTTGCTCAGGGCTAGCACTCCACCATTTTAGCCACACTTCTACTTGTGGCTTTTTGCTGACTAATTGGAGGGAAGAATTTCATGGACTTTCCTGCCCAGGTTGACTTTGAACTTCAATCCTCAGATCTTAGCCTCCTTAAGTAGCTAGAATTACAGGTATACTTTTTTCATATTTTTAGCATAATTAATAGAAGGGTTACATTGTATTCGCCAGATAGAAGGTGCATTATCTCACAAACATTGATACCTTTTCTCATGTTTTGATCCCCATTTCCCTCGCCCCACTCCTGCCCCTCATACTTATCTTTAGGGTAGAGACTGGGTGGTGCTTGGGAACAATATAATTTTTCCTTTGAGTTTAAGATTATAATGATTATATTATGAATTAATGTATTCATTTAAGATTTTTAAAGTGAGATATAGCACACATGCATGAAAATGTATAAATTATCTGAGTTCAATTTGGCACAGATTTTCCAGAGTAAACATAAATAAAAAAGGAAGCACCAAGCTTAAAAACTAGGATATCTTGAACAGTCTAGAAATCTGCTTTCCCATTCACTAATCATTATGATTTTTAATACTATATATTAATTTTGCCTGATTTTGAACCTTATGTTAGTTAAATCATACAGTACACATTCTTGTCTTTCTTCATTTATTTTCTACAACATTATATTTGTATGACTGGGTGTACTTTTGTCAATTTTTTTCTCATTATTGTATTCTGCTGTTCAAATACACTTTAAATTTTTAATCCTGTTTTACATGGCTATTTGGGCTATTTTTATTTAAGTACTATTATGAATAATGTTCTACTATGTTTGAAGAAATGTTGACACACATGTCTGTGTAACTCCTGTGACACATCCACACTGGAGTAGGAAGGCATATGTAAAATGTATGTGTCTCGCCTTCTCAAAGAGGTGGGACAGAATATATACCATATTTTGTGTGAAAGTAAACCCTACTCCTATACATTTTTTTGTATTTTAGGGGAAAATACCAGTATTTAATATTTGAAAGGAATTGAAAAATGTCCATTTATTTTGGCATGGTTTCCATGATTTGCTTTTATCTGAGAACTCACCAGTGAATCTGTAGGTAATATAGTCTGAAGTGAATTGGGTGTAAATGCACACTACTTGCCTCAGTCCAATTTCCAAAGCCCAGCAGAAAACATTCGTGACCCTATATTTTTACAATACTTTATTGTGAAATGATGAGGCTCCGGGCTTTAAGAAGAGGAAATTGGGAAGGGAGAACTAATACGATCCAGTGTGATTACAGTGTAGCAACTACAGCCTTTGCAGAATAAGGAGCCGAGGGGTCTGACAAGAATCGGGGGCATACAGCCTTGCAGGATTAAAGGGAAGAGAGGGATTTGTGCTTTCCATCACAGAGTCCTCCCTGCAAACAATCCACATTTTAAGTGAAGACCTTCAAACTGTCAAAAAGAAGCTCCAAGGGAAAAATGAATTGACTCAGCAACATGACTGTATTTTTCTAGATTCTAAAGCTATGACAATAAATCACACTTTGGGTCTTTTCTTGTACTTATACCAAGTGGCTGGGAAGGGTATTCCACAAAAACATCATAGAATTCAATATTTCTGTCGTAGTTTTCAGTCTTACAGAATCTGATATATGCATTGGAAGGAACTTCAATTAATTTGCTCTCACAGGTGGCCTCCAAGGCTTACAGCTTACACAAGATTGGAGTTTATTTCTTTCTTATATACAATTCTCTGTAGGCCACATAGGACTATCTGAGTATTTCAACAATGCCAGGCACTAGGCTCTTTCTATCTTATTGCTCTGCAATCCTCAGCACATTCCAGTTCCCATCTCTTGCTCTACTATCTGTGTGTCAGCAGGGATGGCAGAGAACAGGTGAGTTTTAAAGGAAGTCTGCAGACAGCGTGTTAACTTATTCACAGGGCACAACTTTCAACCAGGAGACTGGAAAGTGGGTCCCTCAGCCAGGCACCACATACCAGCTACCTTACTATTGTTACAGAAGGGAACAAACAGCATTACTCCTGTGTGGATGCTGAGACTACAAATATTCATATGATTTATTTCTATTGACAGACCCCAATCTCTCCAACTTTCTCTCTCGATCCTTGTTTTGTTGTATGATTTCATTTGCTTCCTGCATAGAGATCATCTCTTAAGACTCCTACATTCACTTTTGATTCGGAAAGTTCTCTATTAACCAGGAAACGGGACTGCAAGGCCTTGCCATTCATTAAGACCTTTCCCAGGTCGTCATCTAGGAAAATATAATTTTTTTCATTTTTTTTCTACCTAAATATTAATTTCCTCAGATAATCAGGTTCTGAAACCCTAAATCCACAGGTCCTTGATAAAGTTAAGCTTAAGTTAAAAAAAAAAAAAGCGAATTCCTAGCAACCTATATTTAACTGGAGTACTTGTCTATAAGTGTTAGACAGGGAAATAATACTTATCAGTCTCTCGTGTATTATAAAGGAAAATAATTACTTAACCTTGAGATAGCAGGGGTGCCGGACAGCTGAATAGCAGTGCCCCTTCACTTCTCAATGCATCTGGGAGCTTGGAATGCATTGTCTCCACAGACACGGAGAGCTGGGCATTCATTGCTGTCCCTGGAACAGGACACCCACATTCCTTTGTCAACTTGTCTCTACTCATCTGCAGCCCTTCAACACTTCTGAGCTACTTGTGGATGTCTTAAAGGGTGTAATTTTTTTGGCAGGCAGAATTTGGACATCTTTTTTGGAACGACAAGTCATTCAGCTGTGGATTTAGCCAACCTGAGTTTGACTTCCAATTTCACTAGTACTCATTGTTCTGGCTTTCAGCAAGTTTCTTCATCTCTTGGCTTCCATTCCAATTCTTTCTTTTCTTTTCTTTTCCTCTCCCTCTCCCTCCCTCCCTCCCTCCCTCCCCTACAGGGGCTTGAACTTTGGGCACGGTCACAGTTCATGTTCATTTTTGGTCAAGTCTTTTGCTCTACTCACAACTCCACTTCAAGATTGTTTTTTTGTAATTAACTTGACATAAAAGTGTCACAGACTTTCCTGCCCAGGCTGGCTTCAAACCCCAATTCTCAGGTCGTAGCTTCCTGGGGTAGCTATGATTATAGGTGTAAACCACTAGCACCTGGCTCTTCCTCCCCATTTTTTAACATGATGACATTCTGCCATAACCTTGAAGTGATTCACTGTGTTCATTCATGCAGTGCTTGTCAGTCATATGGAAACTGAGAAGGATGGGCACGAGTCTCCGTCCTATCCTAATGGATATGGAAGTCAGAAGATTTCATTTTTAATTTGTACATATATGTCGATCTTAGTTTACTGTTGTATTTCCAATGAGGATCACTGCAGTGAGGCCGCTAGGATCTTGGGCTCTGAGAGTAGAGCGGGGATTGATCCCCAGTTCTGTGTGGTTGCCTCTAAATGTGTCTCTTTATGGTTCTATTGCCAGATTTATTAATTCTGGGACTTCTTTTTACTTCCTTTTTTTTGCCAGTCCTGGGCCTTGAACTCAGGGCTTGAGCACTGGCCTTTGGCTTTCTCAAGGCTAGAGCTCTACCACTTGAGCCACAGCACCATTTCTGGCTTTTTTTCTGTGTATGTGGTACCGAGGCATCAAACCCTGGTCTTTGTGCATACTAGGCAAGCACTCTAGCACTAGGCCAAACTCCAGCCCCTTTACTTCCCTTTTTTAAAAAAAACAAAACTTATTTGTCTTTTTGTTTTGTCTTCTGGATTTGAAAAGGTATACACAGGGATTACAATTTAACTGAGCCAGCCACTGCTTCTGGCTCAAGTCATCCCTTCCATCATTCTGTTCCATCCAGTCTGTTCTTCCCCTCCAGGCTCATTTCAAATTCACCACTTCCTTGATCACTCAGGTACTTTGAATTACTGTTTTTATTCATCCACCCCTTCTGCTACCTACCTTACTATCTGCTTCCCAATACTCCTTTTGTTGTACTGTCTGCTAATTGTTCAAAAGGTTTATTCCTTGGAGTTTCACTCTTACATAAACTAAACTTTATTCAACTGTTTACCCCTATCTAACTGTGACACTGGACAAATTAGCCTTTCTATCTCAACCACTCCTTTGAAATGGAACCATAAGAATACCTGCGGATGGTTTTCAAGAGTATTACATGGTACAGTACATGAAAAGCCTTTAGTATAGTCCTTGAAACATAGCAAGTGTCCAGTAGCATATGGTAGTTTAAGTTGTTTTCAGATTATTGCTTTTTTTTTCAGTAGATGTGTCAGCAACTTTAGATACAACTGACATCCTTATGTAATGTTTTTACCTGGATACATTTGACATATGGATGCACATGTAAAACAGTCAAGAAAATAGGTATGTCCTTTTACTCCTGTAAATTTCCTAATTCCTCTGTAACCTCTTGGCTTACTATCATCTTTTTACCCTCTTCATGCTGTGTATTAGAAATTTCTAAAATTTTGAATAGACAAAGTCATGGTGTATATTATTTATAACTTGCTTGGTTCATCTCAATTCAATAAGTCATTCCTTTAATTGCTTCCTTATAAGGAAGGCCATCAATATTAGCATCGTTTTCCAATCATCTGTTGTTAGGCATCTGAAGTATTTCTAGTCTAAGACTATTGCGAATGAAATTACTAGGTCCATTCATAGATGACCTCTTCTTTCTGCATCTATTTCTTTTTCTCTTGTTTATTTCTAATGGTAAAATGGCTAGTCGTAGACAATATTATGGTTAACTTTTAGATAAATTATATAATGTTGTCCAAAGTGTTCATAACATTTTACTTTCCCAGCCCCTCAGTGTATGAGAATTCCAGTGTCTCCAGCTCTCTCCAAGGACTTGTCATGATCTGTCTTTTTAATTTATCCATTCTAATAGATATATAGTAAGTGTATCACTGTGGTTTTTATTTTGCTTTTCCCTAATGACTGTTGAACTTGAGCATCTTCACATGAGTATTTAACACCAGTATAAATTTTTTCATAAAGTATTTGTTTACTTTGTCCATTTTACTAGGTATTTTTTAGTTTTGAAACTTGTCTGAAGGTCTATTTGCTCTCTTATATCTTAAATTTGTAAACACTTCTGTTATGTGTATTACTTCAGTCTTTTTGAAATTCTTCTAATAGTACAGGCATTTAGGATTGCTATGTGCTCTCACTTAAATGACTTCTTTTAATGTTCCTCTTTATCCCTGCTGACATTCTTTGTTCTGAAATAAACTATTTTCATTTGATTTGTATTAGCCCATATTTTTCCAGGATTTTGCTTCTTTGTTGTTTGTATCTTTGTACTTCCAGTGAAGTAGTTAGAGGCAGCATTTATTTTAGTCTTGCTTTGTTATCTAATATAAAAATCTCTGCCTTTTAATTAGAGTAGTTAGGCCAAACACATTAAAAATAGAATTTTTTGTTATGGTCAAATTTAAATGTTGCTATTTGTTTTCCATGTGCCCATACTTCTTTGGATTCTTCTTTTTGTCACCTTCTTGTGGATTAAATTGACGATTGTTTTTTGTTTGTTTGTTTTTTCTTTGCCAGTCCTGGGAATTGAACTCAGGACCTGGGCACAATCTTTGAGCTTTCTCAAGGCTAGAACTCTACCACTTTAGCTTAGCCACAGCACCACTTCTGGCTTTTTATGTGTATGGCATACTGAGGGCTTCATGAATGCTAGGTGAGCACTCTACCATTGGGCCACACTTCTGGCTAAATTGAGGACTTTTTTCAGTATTGGAGCTTGAAATGCAGATCTTTGACTGTCCCTCACTGTTTTGCTGATGGCTGACATTCTGCATTCTGCTACCTCCATTTCTGGCTTTTTGCTGGCTATTTGGGGTTAGGAGTCACAGAACTGTCTGCCTAGCAGTTTTCAGTCTCCTGAATAGCTAAGGATTATAGGTGTGAGTCACTGGGACACAGTGCAGGGCTTAGGGGAGGGGAGGTGGTTCAGGAAGCAGGGCAGTTGCAGGAGAGAGAGAGAGAGAGAGAGAGAGAGAGAGAGAGAGAGAGAGAGAGAGAGAGAGAGAGAGAGAGAGAGAGAGAGAGAGAGAGAGAGAGACAAGAGACAGAGAGACAGACAGAGACAGAGACAGAGTGTGTGTGTCTTACTAGGTAGCACAAGCTGTCCTGAAACTTGCTTTGTAGTCCTGGCTAGCTGGGTATCATGACCCTACTGGCTTACTTTCTGAGTGCTGAGATTACAAGCATGTACCGCCATCCCTGCTTAATTAGGACTTTTAAGCAAGCTTCTTGTTTAAATGAGCACTTCACTGTAGCACTTTGCTTTGTTATCTTGGTGGTTGTTTCAAGATTTAGACATATACTTTTCAAATATCAAATTGTACTTACAAATGATAGTATTTCATTGCTTGTATAATTCAAGAGCCATGCATTGATTCTATTTTTCTTTCTCTTTCCTGGTTTTTGTGCTTTTGCTATAATACATTTTAGCTCATTTTTATTTGAATATTGCAAAACATTTTTATTATACTTGCTTCAGATGATTATCTTTTAAAGAAATGTAAATAATATTTTCACATTTAGCTATGTAGTTAACATTTTCGCATTTTTACCTATGCAGTTAGCTCTTTTGCACTCCACTAATTTCTTTGCATTTGCTGATTTCTTTAAGTAAAACATTCATCTAGCATCATATTCCTGTGTTTGAAGACCTTTAATTTTTTATTGTACTAAAGATTTGCTGGTGATGAATTCTATGAACTTTTATTTATCTGCTGAAAATGTATTTTGTTTTTATTTAAAAGGTATTGTCTTTCCAGTTACAGAATCCTACATTTACTGATTTTTTTAAAAATACTTTAAAGATGTCTTTCCATTTTGTTTTAAATATTTTTTCAGATGAGGACTCTCTCACTATCCTTCCTATGTAAAGAATGGATATAGCTTCTACTGATGTCTTTGAGATTTCTCTTTATCATTTGTTTCCAGTAGTTTGATTATGATATAATAATTTATAGTAATTTGATGACTTTTTCATCTGCATGTGCTTGATGTTTATTACAGTTCTTGTATCTGTGCATATGTAACTTTATAGTTTTTACTTTATGCTATCTTCACAAGTTAGAGAGTGTCAATAGATTATTTAGGATGTTCTTTCTCAGAGTCAGCTTTATGTACTTTGTTTCTGTCACAAATTGGCTATTTCATCATTGTTCTCAGGTGTATCAACATAAAATTATAGGTGATACTTCTCAATTTGTGTTTGAGGGTTTCTATTAATGATGTTTTCCTTTAATTCCTGATGTAGATAATTAGAACTTCTTTTATCTCTTAGTCAATATAGCTGGAGCTTTATCAACTAAAATGATCTTTCTAAAAAGAGATTTTGATTTCATATGTTTGTATTATTTTGTGATTGTAATTGTGTGAACTTTCAGTACAGCTGAGATCTTTTTAGAGATTGTCTAACATTTTCTTCTTAGCAGGCTAACAAGAGGAGGTTTCACTAGAAATTTTCATTTCATGATGGCACATCAAAAATCTTCGGGGAGTTGCTTTTGTGTCTTTTCCAGAGTATTTTGCTAGAATTGGTGAGAAGTGTGATTATAGTGGGCTATTCCATTGTGGCCATCTATGGAGGTCTCTGGGCATCTTATAAAGAGTTAATGTTGCTTCCCGTTGTAGCACTTTCCCATGTTCTTTAAAAGTCCAGCTCAGAATATGTCCTTTCACGTCCCTTCGTAAGATCTCAAGTGATTTTTCCAGACAGTCATATTGGTAGCTCAGCAGTGACCCGAGCTGAGTGTTTAAGATGGCTGACAACTCTCCAGCTGGTTTCAATCAATTCAGCCACAGCAATCGATGTCCTGAACACAAGCACACAAGCAATGTCATCATATGGCTTCTCACATGGCCTCTGAGTGGAACAGATTTGTAAACACCCCAAATGACAATCTCTAATTAGGAACTCTGCATTTATCATTGATTCTAGAATGTTCTGCACGTGAGAGTTCTTAGTCTTAGCGCAAAAGTCAGATAGTTCAAATTCCTGGCATTTCAGGGCCTCCAACCCCGGCTGTGTCAGTGAAGGAGAATTCAAAGAGAGCCAACAACCACGGGAGAGGTTGGATCATGTTTCCAGGAAGAATTTCTGTTCATTATATGAGAAATGAAAATATTCTGCATTATGCCTAGGTTTTCCCTGTGATAAATTGATTTATTTATGTAGTGATTATTCAGTGATGCTTTTACCTATGTGTACAGAGGTTTTCATGAATAATTAGTTGTAGCTTCTATAGAAAGAAGCAAGGTAGAGATTCTGACTATGTAACTATTTCTTCCTTTCTTCTTTCATTCCTCTCTTGCTCCTTCTCCCCCAACCCCAACCCACCTGGAGGGAATGAATAAATATACTGGTACTGGAATAAGGCCAAGAATCACCTGCAACAAGACTACAGAGAGAATGTTCTTTCCTCAAGAGGGAATAGTTGCAGAGGAATCCAGAACAATTAGATCGTGTTACTTCCTTTTGTTGAGGTAGTCATGTGGGATCATAGCTTATGTGAAGGAAGGCATTGTCAGGAACAAGTAAAGTGAGGCTGTTGCTAAAATGAAACAGGCTCTGTTCTGTGGCCTCTCACTCCAGCCTGCTCTCCAACGATAGCCATCTGCTCAATGGCAGAAGAGTTGGAACACTTCCCAGACCATAATATGCCCAACTAGCCCTTCCATTTGAAAGCTATTTTAAATCTTATTGGAACTATCTAGGTAGCTAAAAGGCTAACTGTCTACAGAATGGGCAAAAGAGAGGAAATTGGAAGTCGAAATTTAGGAATCTTAGGGCTAGACATAGTGACACATGTCTGTAATCCCATTTCCTTGATCAGTTAATGTAGGAAGATAATAACCTGAGGCTCGCCTAGGCAAAACCATGAGACCTTATGTAGAAAGAAATACTAAAAGTAAGAGCTGAGGACTTGCCTGGCAAGCACAAGGTTCTTAGTTTAATTAAGCCCTAGTACCAAAGAAAGAAGAAGAGAAGACAGGGAGGCAAGGAAAAAAAGAGGGAGAAAATGAGGGAGAGAAGAAGGAAGGAAGGAAGGAAGGAATTTTAGATTTTTTAGGAATGTTTTAGATTTGTAGAATAAATAAGTATTCTATCTGATAGAACAGACAAATAGAAAGCATTAAACTGTGTTGAGTGTCAGGTGTTGTGTATACGCATTGTAGTGGACAATTTCAATATTGTAACAGCCTATTACTAGTCCTTCTTGCAAGGTGAGGAATTAAGGCTCTAGAAAAGTCACCTGATTGGTTCAAGTCAAGTCATTAGGCTTGAAATTTAGTATTCTGACTCTAGATTGCAGCAGATGCTGAGAACCATAATTACTAGGGGACGCTAGTCAACTGCAGCCCCAACACTGATGATTCAGTAGTGATTTCCCAGAGCCCTGTGCTTAGTCACGACAAAGCATATGCTGGTGGGTGCACTAGAACAGCCCTGTATTAATCACTATGCCACTTGTTTAATTCAAGGGCAAACTGAAGGCATAGTGCCAGTCTTTGTTACCCAGACCACTTCCTGAGGATACTCCAGCATTGCTTCAATGAAAGTAATTCTTACTGTGGTTGACAACCATCTTCATTTCCATGAGATGCTGAGCGTTCTATGAACTTCTGTGGTTTCTGTATCAGCTTCTTCTTTCTTTCTGTTTGGTTTGGTTTTGACTTTTACCACAACTACCCCAGAAAGGGAAACATTCAGAAGTTAACACTATAAAAGAGAGGTGGAGATAGGAATAATGATGTAGTATATAATAATAAATTTTAAAATACAGCAGTATTAACACTAGAAAATAGTTTCCATCACAGTCCATCAACTTTCATGGTATTGCCACAGATGCAATAGTACTTTTCCAGATAATCGTATAGCAGGAACTATGTCAGTTTAAAAAAAATAGCATAGGGCCCAGAAATTTGGCCTAGTGGTAGAGTGCTGGCCTAGCATACACAAAGACCCAGGTTTGATTCCTCGGTACCATATACGCAGAAAAAGCAGGAAGTGGTACTGTGATTCAAATAGTAGAACTCTAGACTTGAGAAAACTCAAGGATAGTGCTCATGTCCTGAGTTCAAGCACCAGGACTGACAAAAAAATAGCATAATATAATTTGAAATAAGAATCATTAGTAGTGACTTGGAGTTTAGCTCAGTTGTAGAGCACTTGGTTAATGTAGGAGCATCACTGAAATCAAACCTTAACATGAAACAGGAGGGCTGGAGAAAGAGGGCATACATGTTGGTAGTGGTTTGAGGACTTGCTTCTATATGCACACACATATACAAACTCAGCCACACATATTGTTGCACGTCTAGAAAAAGTACTTTACATCCCAGAGGCTCTGGATATATTCATTGTGATAAAAAGCCCTGTTAAATGTTATATTGTATTTTCTGCTTATTTCAACCATGGAACCATTTTACTTGTTTAAAATTATTAAAACCATAAGAAACCATCCTCGCACCTTGGGAGATGCCAACTGAAACTCTGCATGTATTGGATAAAGTAGATTTGACAGGGTATTCCCATTTTCTCTGTCTCAGCATGAACCTGAAACTGTGGCTCTGAGACCAAACAGTATGCTCACAGCTTGATATGAAGGTATGCAAACTCAGAGCTCACATCCTTTGGTAATTTCTAGACAAAATCTTTTGTCAACCCATAAATCTTGTTGCTTTTTTTTAAAATGAGAGTCACTAAAATAAGTCATGATTTTTCAAATGATAGCTGAGTCTAAGACCTCAATCTAATGGTAAATCATCATAAAATAGTAATGGTTAAAGAATAGAAAGAATTACATGGTGTAATAGACCAGAACAGAAATTAAAAATGAATAAACATGTTCTAAACTTTTGAGAGAAAAATCTAAGCCCTTTTGGCAAAATCAGCTCTGCTGTACTCATGTATTGTTCATTGAAAATTAGAATGAGGCCTACTGGGTAAGCCAACGCTTTGTACATGTTAGTGTGTGCATCTGAATGACATGTAGGCTTATTTAAATGGGAGGGCTCCCAAATGCAGAGGCTGTAATTAGCAATTGTGGATTAAAGCCTAGAAATCCATACAGATCCGTGAGGAATGGGCTTAGCACATTGCCTATAATTCCAGCATAGAGGCAGGAAGATCAAGAGTTTGAGGTCAGCTTAGGCTACACAGGAAGATACTGTGTCAAAAATTATAAAGAACTGAGCTGAGAACCACAGGAAGGGTCAATATTTACAGTGTGCAGAATGGAAAATAATCTTAAATACAAGCTCATTAAATGACTGTGACATGGTAAAATACAGAGTTTTGTTGTTGTTTTCTTGCTGGTCCTGGGGCTCGAACTCTGGGCCCAGGTGCTTTCTGTGCGTTTCTTTGGCTCAAAGCAAGCACTCTACCACTTAAGCCACAGTGCCACTTCCGGCTTTTTGAGTTGTCTATTGGAGATAAAGAGTCTCATGGAGTTTTGAACCATGATCCTCAGATTCAACCTCCTACAGTAGCTCAGATTAGAGCTGTGACCCACCAGTGCCAGGCTTAGTACAGTTGTTTTTTTTTAATTTATAATTTTAAGTTAGGGTTAATATATATAAGGTGTACAAAATCAATGTACAGCTTGAGACATGTTACACAAAATCAAATGACTCATGAAACCATCTGGATCATGAAACAGAAAACCAGTGCTTTGTCGACTCAGTCTTATAGCCTTTCAGTTACCACATTCCCCAGGGCAGTCCTATCCAGCTTAAATGCCATAGATTAAGTTTGTCTGTGAAACTCTGTGCAGATGGGTTATACAGTATATGATACTTCTTTGTTTCTGGTTTTTCTGGTTCCACATTATGACTGTGGACGTCTCCCAGGTTGTATGTGTTCATGTCTACAAAGTCTTGTTATTTTGCAGCATCCCTTTGCATAACTGTGTTGTAGTTATCCACTGTTGTCCTCATAACGTGACCCCGGCTATTACTGGTTGGAGTCAGTGTCTTTCTTTTCTCCTTTTTTAGGATGACTCTTCTCTTTGCAACTGTAGAAGGGTTCCAAATTCCCTGCATCTGTAACTGGGCCCAAGTGGACCCACATGATCTTTAAACCATTTGTTGTAGGATTAAGAAAGAGGTGGAGCATATGCTCTGCATTGTCCACACAGCAGGGAAAATGGCTTCCCTGAGGCAGCAAAGAGTGGGACTCCTGCTCAAAGTGTTCACTGGGAGAGCAAGACAAGAGAGGAAAACCCCAAGTGTAAAGGACACTGGGCCAAAAAACCTAGGAGGCGTCCACCACAACTGTGGACAATATCCACCCTCTGGGAGAATATTGGGATTTTCAAAGGGCATTGCATGCAGCTCCACTTTTGAATGATGGAATTGAAGGCCCTGAGGCAGATGAACTCTCCAAGGTCACTTCCAATCACTCAGATGGGTGGCTGCCCATGACCAGCTTTCTCCGGAGGCCAGCTCAATTACAATGGACATAAAATGTCTCATTAAAATGGACCTGGTTTTGGTCCACTAGCTCAGCACAAAGAGACCAAATGATTCCTTCATGTCTTTTAAAATGGAAACGAAAGGCCCTGAACAGTGCCTGACTGCCTCCGTTTAGCCAAGTGATAGCAAAGCCATGTCTGGTAAATGAAGGGAGGGTTAAGAAGGGGTTTTCATAGGGCTTCTGAGAAGTTTACTGAGTGTTAAAAATTCCTCAAGTCAAGAACAGTAAAGCTGGTGGTAAGACCAAGTGATGAGGATACAAAACAATGATAGATACTAGTGGCTCATTGTGAGGGGCACTGAACCCCTAGTTCCTTCAACACCCACTATAATACAGGTGTGCATTAGTACTTGGACAAAAGAGACAGACTTGAAGAGTCTGTATACCAGCATGGATTTCAGGGACAGGACTCCAGTGCTGATTGATCTTATCTTTTTTATGGAATAAATGAGGATCTTAAAAAAAGAAATAATCTTGGATGACTGTCAATATGGCAAGGTGACTAGCCACATGCCAAGTTCAAAATCTATTGGATGAATCCATCACGCCAAGTTCAAATCTCAAAGCACTTTAACATTTCTCCTGTAAGGCTTTTGGATGGCATTTGAATACATGTCCAGCTATTTAATGAAATCTGTAAGGCAAAGGAAACTTTTAGAGTGGAAATATCTTTAACACCCTCTCAGGAAAAAAAAAAGAAAATATGATTGAAGTTTGAAGTGAGGTCCTAGGAAACATCAAAGGAAAGATCATTTTCAAAACAACTCCATCTGCAAGCCAGCAGCATGGTGGAGATCACATCTGCAAACAGATGTTTTCTGTCTTGCCACTTCCAGGCTGTGACACCTTAGGCTAGGTGTGAGACTTGTTTAGGCCCCAACTTGTGATGTCTACTGATACATGCAATAATCTCCATCAGCAGATTGTACCTATCAAAAACTTTTGTACAGCAAGGGGCCCACACAATCGTTTGGCTTTTAATAAGGTGATGGATTCACATATGTTCATAAGTTCATTGTGAAAAATGAATGGTAACTCCTTTGAAAATTTTAGCCTACAGGCTGGGTCATCTTTCCTTAAGTTTCTTTTTACCTCAAATTTTGTACCTCCTTTAGAGAATATCGCTGTTTCAGTCTGAGACCCTTGTCCAACAACAGGTAGATAAATAATTATGTTACTGAAATATGCCTCACAAGAGATGATAAAAGCAAAGATGTACAATTAGTTAAGAGCATGAAACACTGGGATTTGTGTCAGTAGCACTCAGCACATCACATCTTCAGGTTCTCCCTGCTTCTCTGCAATAGATGAGCTACCCAGAATTCACCTTCCCAGGATTAGCTCCTTTGTGGCCAGAGAGCCAGGGTATGCATGGGTTTCCAGATTTCTACATGTTTCCATGGAACACCTGTCTGTGTTAAAGCAAGAATTTAGACCTCAGAAGGTACCTTGGAGAGGGTTCTCTCCAGCACCCCTTAGATTACTGCCACTGCTAGGTTGCTGCAACCTTTCCCCTCTCCCTCCTAAAGCAGAGACAAACACATTCCTAAGAATTCCCTCTTCTCCTTTTCTTTCACTTTCTATGCTTTTGCGTTATTTCCCCCTCTGTCTTTCTTTACATTTTTTATTTGCTTATTGCTCCCTTCCCTCCTTTTTGCTCTTTTCTTTTTTCTTCATTACATTCAAGAAGCAGTAAAGGAAGCTTCTAGAGAAAATAAATGAACAAACACTTATCTGGCTCTTGTGCCAAGAAAACTCTCCCTCCTCTCTCTCATTTGAGGCCTAGCTAAGTGGCTAGACCACAGCGCTTACTTAGTGCTTCTTGGATTATTAAATGGACACATATTTGAATATGTGGATTGTTGGATCATCCAGTGTTAAATGTATCCTGTAGAGAAAAGCCTTAAGTTCTTCACTCGATCTTTTCATTTGAATTTTTTTCCATGGTAGCAAGCTAGCTAGTACATTAAATCCATACCACCTGATTTTGATATCAGACCTAAGGTCATAGGGCTTGTAATTGTCAAAATTTACAGCAAAGTTAACAGAGAATTATTTTTTTTCTCACTGAGTTATTTATCTTTTTCTGGAAAAGGTAGTTCTAGAGTTCTGTCTCATTCCCATTTCAGTGCTAGTTTTTTTTTTAATTCCTCAGTGTCACTGTATATTTAGGAAGTTCTTAGAAGTTTCATGGCTTCTTATGGATGCTGAGACTTTAAGAAGGACTTGCTAACCTCATGTGAGGTTAGGTTAGGTCCACTTCTAGATCCCACTTGTGCACCTGACATTTCCCAGCATCCCAATGTATGAAGCTTGATGCCCACATAGAAGTCTGCAGTGGGCATTTGGCTAGCCTTGCCAGGAATCATTACCACCTTATGGGCTCAATTATCCACTTGCCCCCTCATAGTGAGGTGGAAACTGCTAATTACACCTGCAAGAGGCTAATTGGAAACTCACTCTGTTGCATGCAGCCAAAAGGCACCTGTGAATAATTAAGTTCAGACACCCAAATTGTGTCCACAAGAAAGGAAAGGAATCCCGGGGCTGAGCCCCATCTGAAAAGGTTCAAGTTTCTCAGGTTTGCATTTGCACCTTTTAATACCCAAAGGGGTGGGACAGGAGATTCCTAAGCCAGCCAAGGAGTCTAGTGCAGGGTTCCAAAGCGGCACGTGGCCTTGCAGCGCTAATATTATCATTATCCAATAGATACTATCCCACAAGTGGGAAAAAGCAAAACAGGCTGCAGAGCCTTTCCTTTCTCTTCTCTCTGTGTGGTAGAGAATTTCCACACACCCCATGTTCCTCTCTTATATCTATATAGAATCTGCCAAAATAAATATTGTAGTCCCCTTTATTTTTAGTTGGTATTGTACAGGTCTCTCTCAGATTAAACAGTCAGAGGTCAGGAAAGTTGAGATGAACCATAGTTTTAAACCCATTGTGCTGCATGTAGTTATTTATATAGAGGTTTTTCATATATAGACTTGATTAAAACCTGAGGATATTCGCTCAGCAGAGAGGAGAAAAACCATCATTATCTGATTTCACATGGAATTCAGTGGCTGCTAATCAAACCCGGGCCTGCATCTGGTTAGGACTCACTTGGCATGGGCTTGTCACAAGTAGAGGTTTTGCCATGTCAAGAGGATCTTTCACTCAAAGCGGCGACCCATATTGGTCTGAACAAACACATGAGTTTTTAATTGAGAACAATAGTTTAACAAACCACTTCCCAGGACCATTGAAAGAAAAGTATGTGCCCATGGCAGTTCTGGCACCAAAACATGTTTATTTGAATGCATTTACTTCAAACCATAGTCCTGTATGCCCAGTAGAGAAGGATCATTAAAAGCTAATGTTAAAAAAAAAGAATTTCCACAGGGTGACTCACATTAGTTGGCACCAGTGCCAACCTTGAAGTGTTCTCTGTTCTCTGAGAAAATAGGTTCCCTTCCATCAACTTGGACAGACATAGAGACATTCAGGGGCTTTTGAACATATTCTATGCATGTTGACTTTGAAGTGCTTTCCACTAAAAAATATCAGACCTATTCTTTCTTTGAATCCATTAGAAACCTCTTTATTGACTTATGACTGGCAAATTACACAGTGACTTTTGAGGCACTTTAATAAAAAGGAAGACATTGTAGGTATTTTTTTGTTGTTTGTTTTGTTTTCTGTGTGTGTCCCAGTTGAGGTTTGAAAACCTTTTTGTACTGAAGGCTAATACACTGTCACTTGAGCCATAGCTCTATTTCTGGCTTTCTGGTAGTTAATTTAAGATGAGAGTCTGTCAGATTGACCTGCCTGGGCTGGCTTCAAACCATGATCCTCATATCTTAGCCTCCTGTGTAGCTGGAATTACAAGTGTGAGCCACCAGCACCCAAATTTCTGAGAATTTTGAATATGAAAGACTATACTAAGTGATTTACTAAGTTGTCTTGTATCATAGCACTCAGAAGAGTTTTTCTGAGGTGGATAGCCTCAATGTTTCTGTCTTGCAGATAAGAAAAAAGAAGCCAAGATGCTAAATAACTTGCTAATATGCCAACTTGCTAGTAGCTAGACAGGGTTGAACCCAAACCATCTAAGCCAAAGATCTATTTTTGATCTTGCTCATTCTTTGCAAGAAGAAAGATTAATGAGCTTTTCTTGCTGTTATTGTTTCGTGCCAGTCCTGGGACTTGAATTCAGGGCCCTGGGTGCTAACTCTGAGTTTTTTGGTTTTGGGTTTTTTTCTTTTTGCTAAAGGCTAGTGCTCTACCACTTGAGCCACAGCTCCACTTCAGGCTTTTTGGTAGTAACTGGAAATAAGTGTCTCACAGACTTTTCCTGCCAGGGCTAGATTTGAACCATGATCTTCAAATCTAATCCTCCTAAGTAGCTTGGAGAATAGCCCTGAGCTATCTATGCTTAGGAGATTATTGAAATTTTACTACATGTTCTATAGACATCAGGTGTTTTAGCATTTGACAGTTGACCAATATTTGGTCCAAAACAAGCCTTTTATTGCCCTATTTGAAACAGAAAAACTGATTGTAGTAGGTGTTTTTACTCTGATTTGGGGGATTTGTTCACTCTTTCCAAATTTACTGGTAATGTGAAAGATACCCTGCTATGCTTTTCTCCTTGTATGGCACCTGGCCTATTGAGTAGTGAGGCCTATCCTTGAGCCAGGAGTTTGTTACAGAGTGTATGGATCACAAATATCACTGTAATGAGTTGAAATGCTCAGGGTATAATCTTCCAGGGTAGCCCTAGAAGGTTTTGGCGGTTTTAACATTGGAAAAGAGGAATTTCCCTAGGCAGACACATCATGCAGAGTTTGAATCTTACTTCTGATCCCCCAGAAGTATAGTGCCCAGTGAATAAGGTGGTGACACATGATCAGAAGCCTGGCTTTCCAGGTTGGTAGGAGACGTCAAGTCCAGGATTGCCGAGTTTGACAAGCAGAAGGCATTTCCTTTGACTTAGATGGAACTCTGCTGTCCTTATCAGCTGGAGGTTTGCTACTAACGAAGAATTAGGAATTGGTAACAAAGCAATAATGGTGATGAAACTGACATGGATTGAGGGCTTCTTGTGGTAAAGGCATGCTCCACTGCTTTTTATGAACATGATCCTACTTGATCCTCAGCATAGCCTGTGAGCAGGTTCTCTAAATGGGCCATTTATTGGACTGGGAAACTGAGATTCACAGAGCTGAACTATTGACCTCATAAGTCACTTGTTCTAATCTTTTTTGTGCTGCTGAAACACAGTTCCATAGATTGTAGAGTTTAGGAAGAATAGAGATTTCTTCTGTATACATTAGAAGCTATGAGGCTGAGCTAGAAGTCTGAGTTAGGCAAAGTCATTCTTGTGGTATCATCCCAAAGGGAAGAGGATGAAAGGGATGTGAGAGCTCAAGAGCGACTCTCTTTACCAGGAACCCATTCCCTGATGGTGACATTAATCTATTCATGATGATAGAGCCATTGAGACTGAAATCTCCTACCTTCTAACATGGTTGCTTTGGGGATTCATTTTGATAGGACAGATCTGAGCCATAGTACCTGTTGTGAATAAAACACATGAGCTTAGTAAAGTAGATAAACTCAAATTCTGGCATCAGAGCCTAGTAAATCTAACCCCATTTCAGAAGTGTCTCCATGAATGTTTGGAAATGTTTAACTTTGTTCTAAATGTATTAAATATTCTTTTTATCATAACACACGTCTCTAGTCTGAAGACTTTTCTAGAATGAACAGGATGAGCAGGCTACCCTTTGGGTGAGCATGAAGATGTCAAGGTATGAGTACTGTGGCAGAGCTTATTGCTAAGACAAGGCAGCGGGCTGCTCACTTTGCTGTTTGAAGGGCTGAGCCGAGCATGGGATGTTGAATGGGAAATGAGAAAAGCCAGGAAATGTTCACTGCGGTACAGGGTAGCAAGTCAGACCTGGGCTTATGTTTTATGTGTTATCTGGCCTTGGACAAAGCCTTCCGTAGCCACACTGGGTATAAAATGACTATAGTAATAGTGAACATCATTGTAGTGCATGATGGCTCATGGCCTAGAAAGTAGTAAAAATGTTATTGGGCATGAGTGGAAAGCCCCTGTGTTCTGCAAACCTAAGCTTTGAGGTTGGAAGCATTCCATGTTCTGTGGCACATGAGACTAGCCTCTACAGGAGTCTGATGAACATTGCCTCCTCTAATAATGATGTGTCATTATTTCCTCTATCCCATGACACACGTCACATACTAGAAAATGGTCTTAATCTCTTTCACAGTAGGAAATTCCCATTGGAATTTCCACCTGCCCAACTCTGCCTGTTCATGACAATCTTCAGGCTTATTCTGTTTGCTTGGGGAACTGTTTTCAGACCCAATTATTTTGTGGAACAATTTATTCTTTATACTTGCTTAGCAAGCATAGCCTTTCATCTGAGGAAAGGAAGAATTTGATTTATTCTGGAAACAATGGCCATTTCCCGTTCCTGGAGTCACACACATCCTTGAGCGGTCCCCACACCAGAAATCACTCCAGTGCCTAAGATCTATACCCATTAGACAGACCACTGTAATATGTGTGCCAGAAACCCACGGGGCCATGTGTTAGTCTCTGGTACTTTCTACACATTGTCTTATCAATTGGCTTTTCTCTTCTAGAGGAGTCTACAAGGGAGAAGGAACTGTGGAGAAGTCAGATGTTCAGGAAAGTTACACTCTGTGGCTAGGGCACCTGGTGAACCAGAATCCTAGCTCTCTCCTTTCAGGGGTAAATGAAGTAGGCTCTGTACATTGCCCATTAGTCCTAGTAGAAACATGCCTCCTTATATTCTTTCTTCCCTTTCTGGGCTTACTTCTCATAAACCTAACAGCTTAACACATCCCACATTTGCTATCTCCATTTCTAGAATTCAGTTCTAGCTGGTTTCTCTGCTCAGGGACTCACAGGTTGAAATTAAATTATGCTTTCCAACTGTAGTTCTCCTCCAGAGCTTGGGCTTTTCTGAGATCATTTGTTATTGGCAGAGCTAATCACCTCTTGTACTTTTCACATGGTCCACTCTATCTTTAAGACAGCCACAACAGGTGAATTTCTTACTTTGAAATTTTTCCAGGTTCCCTCCTTATCACATTTCTTTGGCTTCTTCTACTTCAGGTTAAAGGCTCAGTTGATTGCATCAGGCCCACCAAAATTATCAAGGATCGTTCTTTTTTTTTTTCTGTTTTAAGGTCAACTCACCAGTGCCTTTAAGATTCTTTTTGACATGTAATGTGAAATATTCGTGGTAAAGCACCAAGGATCAAGATCACAGTAACTGGCATTTTGTTTACCACACTTCATCGAGAAAGCAGATACTGAAGCAGCTTTCTATGTGGACATCTTTGCTGTGTTTGAATTTATACCTGGGACCATTTGTTAGGTTCTTTTTAAATTTTTATTCTTATTGTAAATGCCATATACAGAGAGATTACAGTTCCTTAAGCTAGGTAATGAGTACCTTTCTTTCTTTTCATATATTTTTGAGTACATTTATTTTTGAACAATGTCACCTTTCCCTGGTTTTCTCCCAGTTTTTCCCTCCTGATCTCCCCACCCCAAAGTTGTATAGTTTATTTTCAATATAGTGTGTGATACTTGTCCAATTTTGTCTCCCCTTTCTTTGCTTCCCCCAAATAAATCAAAAGGTTCTTGTTTGTAATGCTTTGAAAAACATTACTAGGGAGTGCTCTGTTAGGTCTGGTTCCGTTGTTTAAAGGCTGCCTTGTAGGAGCTCATAGGGTAATGGCAGAATAGACAAAGCAATGTGGTCTATCCCAAGGAGATGGGCTGGGCACCCACTACAGTAAGGGTCAAGAATGCTAGAGTCAAGGGAGTTTTCCATCTGGGCGTAGAGCTGAAGGATCAAGAGGCAAACACCATATTTCTGTTAGATGATTTTGCTGTCATTGCATGGGGCCAGGTGAGCTCTAGCATATACTACTATCATGTGAGACTGGTGGTAGAGGTCAGGAAAAGTGCTGTCTTGGATAGGACATTGAGTGACAAGAGCAATATTTACACAACATTAATGCAGTTTTGTCAGAGTGCCCCGCACTTTGTAGCTCACATATATCTTTTTTAAATTGTAATGTATAGAGGGGTTACAGTTATATTTGCCAGATAGTAGGTGCATTGCTTCTCACATATTAATATCGCTTCTCCTGTTTTTGTCCCCATTTCCCCTCTCCAATCATCTTGTTTTCCCCTCTTCCCTTTCCTATATCAAATAAACATATACACAATATGCCAGGTAACAAAATCAGATACTTAACAATATGAGATTAACTAAAGAGCAACAGAAAAGAAGAGAAATAACATAGTACATTAAGAACAACAATCACACGATATAAAGCTCTTGTTTCTATATCCTGGAGATCCTTTCATTTAGTCTCATCTTATATGACCTAATGTATCTAGGTTTTCTTCTGCTAGGAGAGTCCTAGGTGTATACTAATTATTACAAATGAGGGAAACCATTGAGCTTATGTTCCTTCGGGTCTGGCTTACTTCACTTAATATGATTTTTTCCAAGTCTTTCCATTTCCTTACAAATAGAGCATTTTCTTTCTGATGGCAGCGTAGAATTCCATTGTGTATAAATACCACATCTTCTCTATCCAGTCATCTGAGGGACATCTGGGTTGGTTCCATATCTTTGCTATGGTAAATAGTGCTGCAGTGAACATCATTGTGCTAGTTAGTGGCTTTAGTATGTCCTTGTTTCTGGACGATTGGGTAAGTGCCAAGGAGTAGAATTTATGGGTCATAGGGAAGCTCTATGTTTAGTCTTTTGATGAACTGCCATACTGCTGTCCATAGTAGTTGAACAGTATAGTAGTGATCCCTCCTGGCCACATCACTGCCAATATCTATTGTTAGATTTCTTGATCCTGGCCATTCTAACTGGAGTGAGGTGGAATCTCAAAGTTATTTTGATTTGCATTTCTCATGTGGCCAGAGATGTCATAGCTCACACATATCTTACAACTGGTAATTTGCTGAGTGACTACTTTTTTGTTTGTATGCATGTGTACTGGTCCTGGGGCTTGAACCCAGAGCCTGGATGCTGTCCTTGAGCAGTTTTTGCTCAGGGATAGCTCTCACCACTTGAGCCACAGCTTCATTTCCATCTTTTGGGGAATTAGTTGGAGATGAGTCCCACAAACTTCCCAGGCTGGCTTTGAGCCATGATCCTTAGATCCCAGTCTCCTCAGTCATTAGGATTATAGATGAAAGCTATTGGAATTTGGCTGTGCAAGTACTTTTAAAGAAAGATTGACTATACTAGCCACTTTCTTATTTTCTTAGACTGTAAATTTCAGTCTTTATGTATGTCCTACCAGTACTGATCTGAAATGAAAAGAAACAATATAAAATATGACTTATAATACAAAATGCAAAAGTAAAGTGAAATGCAGCATAGTGTTAGAGCAAAAACCCTTTAGAGTGGACAACAGAAAAATTTGGTTTGATTCTAGATCATATGTAGATTCTTTGCTAACCTCATACTTGAATTGTCTTGGTTTTCATTCCTGTAAAGTGAATGTACCAGGGCCAGGAGTTTGGCCTAGTGGTAGAGTGCTTCCCTAGCATGCACGAAGACCCAGGTTCGATTCCTTGGTACCACATACTTAGAAATAGCCAGAAGTGGTGCTGAGGCTCAAGTGGTAGAGTTCTGCCTTGAGAAAAATCCAAGGACAGTGATTAGGCCCTGAGCTTAAGCCCAGGACTGGCAAAAAAAAAAAAAAGAATGTACCAGTAGTTAATGAGTGCTTCTTCAAGGATTGTCCTGATAATCAACAGCAAAAAATGTACATGAAATGATGTTTGAGTTTGCTTATGTGCATCTAAGAGTACTTTTCCTGAATTTTAGAACATGTAAATTTCCAGGTTTCTAGAAAGGACATTTGATTAAGAAGTACACTTTCATTTTTGTCCTCCATTCTGTTTTATCTGCAATGTGCTGGTGTTGATGCATTTGCAAGGATATCCACAGAGGCTTTCCTCTCCCTTTCTGAATTTCATGTCTTATCCCATCCCTGGATTATTTTTTTTTTTGGCCTTGTAGATCCTGTTCCCGCCAACCGTGTGCTTTGAAGTGGGTTTTGTAGCATCCACAGTAGCCAAGAGGGTTACATGAGAAGAAGTGGAAAAGTGTGTGCTGCCCAAGGCTAGGAGAGTGGTTGACTAAATGAGCAAATATGGCTTTGATGGAAAGGCTCACATTTAATAGGAGAAATAATTTTGAAGGCATGATAAAAATTTGGTGTTTCCATTAAGGTCAGCTCTTTGAAGGTGTTGTGGCAAGCCTTTATTTTTTTTATGTAACTATTTACACATGCTGAGTATTTCTGTGTCCCATCCTTTTGATTTCTCATTTGTTCAGAACAATAGCCAGTGCAGAGCAGAGTTGGCATTAAAAGCTGATCCTCTGGTTGGCCAGGTTGCCTTGTTGCCCTTTCAGCATTCTACAGGGCACAAGTCTGCAAAGAATCGTCCCAAGTGGATATGCAGATGTTCCCTGGCAACAGCTGGGATCTGTGTCTAGCAGACCAAGTGGAGCCAGGGAACAAGCACAGACAAAAGAGCTGAGTTACAATGAGCTATGCCTCTGGTTGTTGGCCACTCAGTAGAACTGTGGGGAATGATAGAATGCCCCCACAGGAACCCTCCAAGATGGGGGCCGTCCTAGCCACATCATATGGCCTGTGTGATTGTGAAACTTAATTTTTAATCATGTTTCATGTTAATTTATTTCACTTTAATTAGCGCTACATGGTTGGTAGAAACCATTGTAGAGAGTGTTGTGGAGCTCTGTAGTCAGAGTATATAGTTTAGCTCTGTGGTGCAGTAGTTGAAAGACAGTGGCTCTCTTATTCAATTGCTTTGCTTCAGTTCTTTTTTTTTTTTTTTGCTTCAGTTCTTAACACTTACTTGCCACAGGACCTTGATGGAGTATTTATTCTTTCTATGCTTCATGTCTTAGCATGTTCTTAGCATGTTGAATAGGGATAGTGGCTGTATTTGCCTCCATGGATTGCCTCCATGGATTGTTGCAAGATTTGAAATAAGAAGGGCTGAGACTTTTTACAAGGTGCCTGTATTCAATCATTTTTTTTAACGAATCTTAAGTTATAGAACTGGGTTGACCATGATACTTATTTGAGACACGCTATTATATTGATCTATGAGATTTATAAACACGCACACACACACACACACACACACACACACACACACACACTCCAATACTTATGCCAAGAATCAGAACATTAATTACAATTTTATGTATCAGTGGATTTTTCCCTCTCTTAACCTATTACCTGGGCTTTCTGCTCTTAGGACCACACTTTTTTTTGGTCAGTTGTGGGACTTGAACTCAGGGCCTTCATGCTGTCCCAGAGCTCTTCAGCTCAAGGCTACTGCCCTATCCCTGAGCCACAGGACCACTTCCCATTTTCTGGTGGTTAATTGGAGATAAGAGTCTGACAGACTAGTGCCCAGGCTGGCTTTGAACCATGATCCTCAGATCTTAGCCTCCTGAGTAGCTAGGATTGCAGGTGTGAGCCACCACATCAGGCTTACAACACTTTTATGAAATAGTGAAATAGTGCTGGAATTGCCCCCCTTAACCCCTTTTTCAGTAGGTCCCCACTGATTGCTTTGATGCTGACCTGTTCACTATACTCCCTACTACTTGTAATTGGCTACCTTGTTTGGGGTCAGTTTCATCAGATTATAGCAGTGTTTGGGTCTTTTAAATTTCCTTTTGAGCATCCACGTACTGAAATCTATGATGCTTAGTATATCATGGACACACTACTAGTGTTTGCCAGACAGATTAGATTATCCTACTAACTGGTTGTGTATTATTCTGATAATCATATTACAGGGGTATTTGGAACTATTTTATCCACCTCAGAACATTCATATCTTGCTGACAGACTTGCCTTTTGGAATTCTTTCCTTTGTTAGGTGATTACTTACTCAAACGTATTGCTTGAGGACCATGGCCTATGAGGATTGCCTTACTAGTTGATGATGCGGTGAATGAGAATGGCTTAGTCCCTGCTTCACAGAACTTCCAGTTTCAGATACAAAAACAGGCAACTGAGACACACAAAGTAAAGAATGATTCCTGGGGTGAGAATGTAAAGAGTTTGTGAGTGAAGACACTCCCCAGGTATTGGTCAGGGATGGGTTGCTAGAGGAACTATGTAACATCTGGAAAATGAAGGGTAGATAAAGGAGTTGTAATTTACCTCGTGTCCTAGGCATAAGCAAAACCTAGGAAGAAAGAAATCAAGCTTGTAGTTTGATTAGAACTCCATGTGTATTAAGGAACAGGCAGGTAACACCAACACATTTTATGAGTAAAAAACAATGCCCTGAGAGTAGAAAACATGAGCCAGATGTCATTTGCTGCTTGTAAATAATTGTGGATGAATTACTTTACCTCCATAAACTCCATTTTCCATCATATATGAAATGGTAACACATAATACTCACCCTTCTTTTCTCAGATATGAAGAACACATAAACACTGGACATAAAACTTTAATTAAAACATCAGTGTTCTTTAATATCAACCTTGTGTTTGGGATTTTTTAAGAGACAGGTTGGCTATGGCACAGTCACTCTGAAAGTGTGAAGTGACATAAAGTTAATCTAGAGTCTTTAATTTTACTATGGTATTCTCTAACAAAGTTTGGCAATTTAAATTAAATTACCTAGAAATGGTGGCACAGCAGGAGGCTGAAATCTGAGGATCAAGGTTTGAACATGGGTAGGAAAGCCCATGAGACTCATATCTCCAATTAAGGACCAAAAAAGAAGAGTTGTGGCTCAAGTGGTAGAGCTCTATCCTTGAACATAAAAGCTCAGGGACAGCACCTAGGCCAAAGACTAGCACAAAAACAGAACAAACAAACAAAAAACTCTGTTCTCCAACTGTCACTGAGAAGAATCTCTCAGGTTCATATGTGTCACATGCAATCATTTTAAGATGATATACATGTTGTATGTAAGGAGGGAGGGAGAGGGGCTCAAGACTGAATGAGAGATACACTGGTGTTTATGGTCATCTGAAAATTACTTTTGGTTGGTGAGATTGTAGTTTTTTTCTGATCTTTTTACTCTTCCATATGTGACCAAACAAGAACAAGTGTAAAAAAAAATCTGAATAAGAAAATGCTTATATGAACAGCAGACCAAGATTCATTTTTTTACAGCATACAGTAGTTGCCTAATGAATTACAAACATGAGAAGTATGCTTATTTTGTGAGGAAAAGGATTTTCTCCTTAAAACCTTGTCAGTGAGGATTATTTGGTGTAAGATCATCTGAGCTCTTTAGGTGTAAACGTTCTCAGCCTTGTGCCACCAGGCTGGGAAAGGGGCTTTGGTTTACCTGACGTGTTCCTTATTGTAGTGAATTAGGTGTATCTGGAAGGATTGGATACACGCATTTCCATAGCAGTTTGGGGTGGGGGTAGTGGTCAAAAAGGTGGCAGTAGTTGTTCCAGCTGCCTCCTTACCACAAAGCTTCTATGGTTGGTAACATGGATACCAACCAGGTAGTAGGAAAGCTCAGTAGGAATTTTACTACTTTGGTTGTATTGATAAACAAATGACCCCAGTATGATCTTCCAGAGATTTCCTCAACCAACTTAACTTTTCCAATATCAGACAGGAGAAATTCTAAATACCGATGGTCTGCAACTCAGGATGGTTTTACTTAAATGATTTTACAGTCATACAGAAGTATACAAAGGCATGTACATATAATCACTCTTTTCTTTTACTTTTAGTACACTGTTTAATAAATTACATGAGACTTTCAACTCTTGATTATAAGTGGGCATCATGCAAGGATGATTGCACAATCAGAGGCTAATGGATAGGTTCCGAGCACATCTGGGTAGGCAAGACTGAGCTCTATTGTTTGCTGGAAGCATATGAAATATCCTTTTTTTGTCCTTGTTTTTTATTTTTTGAAATTTAAATTTTACTGTAAAGGTAATATACAGAGGGGTTATAGTTACTTAAGTCAGGTAATGAGTACATTTCTTTTTGAACAGTGTTATCCTCTTCCTCATTTCCTCCTACTTTTTCCCCTCCTGGTCTTCCTCCCCCCAGAGTTGTAAAGTTCTTTATTGCTGGTAGTATTTATGGATTTATAGTGGTTAGTTCATGTTTACTTCATCACTAGACAGTACTTAATACAAACTCTGACCATGAAATATACTTTTGATTTAGTGTTATTTTCACCTTAGAATGGGTTTCAAGTAACAATTCCATCCTAAGTCAAGAAGCATGTGTGTTTGTGCTATTAAGTACTGTAAAATGTGTGCACGTAGAGAAAATCAACAACACAACACCTGTGTTCTCACTATGGTGTTTAAGAAGGTGGGTGCTCCGTCTTCCTGAATCTTCTTATGTGGGTCTGCCACTGGGAGCTATTGCTCCAAGATATAACTGAGTGAGTAGTGGCATCCTAGCCCAGGGGCCCTGCATGTGGAGAAACCCTATTGGCATATTTTACTTTTTTTCCCCACACTTAAGGTGCACCTGAAGACATTTATAAACTAGATAGAAACATACACAATAAACAGGGAAATGAAAAATAGAAAAGTGAATTTTCTAGTGACATCTTTTCATCATTTAACCCTAAGTGTTCCGACCATTCTTCTCTTTCTTAGGTCTGAAGGCCACAGAATTCTGTAAGGGAAAAAAAAAAAGTTGTGTTGAAGGAGGCACAGCTGACTTTAGTTGATAACAACAAACATAAATAGGCCTTTTATTTTTTTCTTAGAAAATAGAAGAAAGTTAAGAAATGTGTCAACATTTCCAATATTTTACTGGGATGCACAGGAATTTATGATTGGGTCATAAAGTTGGTTAAAAATTGAGGTCCACTTGTATTTTGGTATCCTTTCCATATAAAAACAAAAAAGAGAAATGAACCAGTAGAGTTGTACTTTCCCCCAATTTAAGAAAATTGTGGTAGAAGCCAGGGTAGGATCCAATGGTATAACTTCTTGGAGCCTGTGAGTTATAGTTAAATAAAATGAATACTAAGAAGTTGAAACATGTTTTGTCATAGGGCAGTGGGGCGTAAGGGCTTGGAAACAGATGAATGGAGAGAGGAAGGGTGGGTGAATAGTTACAATAGTCAATGTATATATGTGAGAATGGAACTGAGTAATTAGAAGGAATACATGCAGTTGGGAGAGAAGGGGGGAAATTACTGACAGTAAGACATTGAACAGGATGCATGTCTTCACGAATTACCATGTTGAATTGAAACCCTTTTAAAACTCCACAATAATAAAAATGAAAATCCCAGCAGGGCACCAGTGGCTCACGCCTGTAATTCTAGCTACTCAGGAGATTGAGATCTGAGGATCTCAGTTTAAAGCCAATCCTGGCAGGAAAGTCTATGAATTGAGCACTGAAAAAGCCACAAGTGGAGCTGAAGCTCCACTAGTAGTAGAGCACTAGTCTTGAGTAAAAAAAGTTCAGGGACAGCACCTAAGCCCTGAGTTCAAGCCTCAGAACTTCCCTCCTGCAAAGAGAGAGAGAGGGGAGGGAGAGCAAGAGAGTGAGAAAGAGAGAGAGAAAGAGAAAGAGAGAGAGAGAGAGAGCCCTCACACATATACAAATTCCTAGCTCTTTGTCTAAACCACACATGTAGTTATTTCTAACTTAAGTTTTGAGCTTTTGCTTGGCTAATCCCTCTTGTCCTCCGTTTTCTCACTGGTGAGAGGATCAGACGACAAGGTTTTCTCAGTTCCTGCCTCCTCAGACAGTCCTGGCACGGCTGTACCACCTTTCCCTCCCAGTGCTTCAGGTGGTTTCACTCCAGTTTGTCACGGTCCAGGGATTATTTAAGAATTGGCAATGATTAATTTCTGATGGAGATTGGATTACCTAAAATAGAGCTGTAGATCCAAATGGATTATGAATGTAAAAAGGATTATGATTATTTTGTTTCAGACCCTTGGAGTAAGATATGCCTGCAGCAGCTAAAGCAGCTGTAGAGCAAACCAGAAATAATGAGTACCTAGGAGACTGGTCCAAAGGCCCCCAAGAAATTCCCCTTTCATCAGTTGTGATGTTGCTGCCGAACTTGCAGGGCCAGTCCAAAATCACATTGAATTTCTCACTGGTTCACCTTGAAGCTAACTGCAGACCCCAGCTGTTTGCTTGGGGGTTCTAGGAAGACACTAGTAGGTGTCAGACAGGCAGAATTAGATAGAATGTTAGGTTTTGACTTCCTAAATGATGTCTCCTGTTTGCATCCCTTACCTGGATGGAGGGGTCAACCTTCCTCTCTAATATGGAAGCATCAGCTACAGCTGCCTGGCTTCCAGAGGCCTGGTGCTCAGAAGTTATTTCTCCAAAACACCCAGTGTTGTTTACCTAGTCACTTGGCTCCCAGGATCATCTAAATCAACACAAAGATATCTGAGAATCCCATGTGTTATTTAGGGGAAGGCTGGGTGGTAAGGCTTCAACTTCATGTACATTTCACAACAGTGAGGGAAGGGGTCTAGAAAAATAGGGAGGTTCTGTTGTATGCCAACTGTCATGAACCCGGGTTCTTTCCATCCTTTTGTTCCTCCATGTCTTAAATGGGGAATGGCATCCAGCCTTCTGCTTTTCTTTATTCATAAAATTTGGTTGATTTTCCATGCCCACCTATTAGAAGAACTGCTCATGTTACAGAGCAGTGACAGACCTGAGATATTGCAATGCAATTCAAATGCCCATAGACCTGGAGATATTTCTTATCTAATCCCTTACCAAAAATTTTCCTAACTTCTACTCTACCATGTACTGAGCTACTTTCTGGGTTGCAGTTTTGGAAGGAGCAACTGAAGAAAACCATTAAAAAATTAATGAGTAAAATCTGTATGTCCAGAAATTGACACATTACTTTTTTCACATTCTTTTTATTAGTGTATATTAATTGAGTAATTTGATTTATTGTGATATTTTCATAAAATTACCCTCTCCTATCCCTTCTGCCTCTTCCTACTTTTCTCCTTCCATATTCCTAATAGTAGCCCTTCTTCATTCATGTCATTTGCTTTGATTTCTAAATTTCACATGTGAGAGAAAACATACAATAACCATCTCTCTGAGTCTGGCCTATATTGCTTCACATGACGATATTCTGTTCGATACAATTCCTTACAAATTCTATAGGTGTGTGTGTGTGTGTGTGTGTGTGTGTGTGTGTGTGTGTTTATGCGTTTATGCTGGTCATGGGGCTTGAATTCAGGGCGTAGGTGCGGTCCCTGAGCTTTTGTGCTCAAGGCTAGCGGTCTACCACTTAAGCCACGGCTCCATTTCTGTTGGTTGCTGTTGTTGTTTAATTGGAAATGAATCTCACAGACTTTCCTTCCTTGACTGGCTTTAAACTGTGATCCTCAGATTTCAGTCTCCAAAATAGATGGGAGTACAAATGTGAACCACCAATACCTGACTGATTTTGTCCTTCTTTACAGAATAAAGCTCCACTGGGTACATATAACACATTTTCATTATCCATTCATCCACTGATGAGCACCTAAGTTTATTTCCTTCCCTGACTATTGGAAATAGTGCTATGATAATAAACATGGGTGTATATCTCTATAGCAATCTGGCTTTAATTCTTTTAGGCAGAAGTAGAAGAATGGAATCTAATGCTAGTTCTATTTTTCATTTCTTGAGGAAGTTTCTATTGATGTCCATATAGGCTGGACTAATTTACAATGTATAAGGTCTCTTTCTCCCACCATCTTCACCATGATTTGTTGGTTTTAGTTTTCTTGATGTTCTCATATTTTATCGAGAGAAGCTTAATTTTGCAGTCATATCTAACTGTAAAGGAGGTTAAGCAATATCTAGCCAGGAAACGAGTACCTAAGAAGATGAGAAACCCTTCATATAGTCCAGGTACAATGTAAGCATTCCATAATGGGAATGTTTTGCTTTCTCACTTAGTCTGCTTTTTTTTTTTAAATGGGACAACTTTTTGCTATCCTCTGCCTGTCTAATCAAATGCTATTTCATCCAGAAACCTATCTTTGATTTCTTTTTCCTTCTCAAAGCCTGCTTGGCTCCTGGTATATATCTGCAGGATCACCTCCAACTCCATTTTATTCCGGACCACTGTCAGGCCTGTTTAACACTTACAAAAACTTTTAACAAAGAAAACTATCATTTGCCCCGAGTCACTTGGCTACTTAAGGGTAGATCTTGGACTCCCAACTCATGAGTGTTGACCTTCAGAGATCATAATTTTTAAGCCAAGCTTCCTCCTATTAGGCATTTTAGACTATGTACTACTTTATTGGGGGTAGGGGTAAAGCCCGTGTATTGTAGTATCCTTGGCCTTTATCCACTAGATGTCAGTAACACACCTCCCCAGTTGTGACAAATGTCTCCAGACAACAGATTTCCAGTTGGACCAGAAGAAGCCCTGGATGATAATAAGTGATCTCAGTTCTACTACTTCTCAGTTTTGCTTGGAACTCTAAACCCCATAATTTCTCTGCTTCACTTGGTAGTATACTTAGGATTCTTCCTGCCTGTTGACAGGGACTCTCAAGCCTTGGTCCTCCTCCTTCCAGAAATCTTCCTTACTGCAGCATCCAAATCACCGCCTTTCCTTCCTCTGTACTTCTGCATTTACTAGAAGGCTGCATGGCAAAGCTGGCATTTCAGTCTTCCTCCTCATGCCCTCTGAGCTGCCTGCCAACAGAGATTCATTTATCCCAGTTACCACTGGCGGATAACACAAGGTGGCCCTCTGTGGGCCACTCTGCCAATGATTGTTGACTTGAATGGTCTCCATCAGAAATAGCTAAGTTTGAGTGACCAGGCAAGGAAGCATAGAGGAGGAATTTTGAGTTGGATCCCTTGTAGATCTAATCTCATAAAGATAGTTCACTTTAGGTTTTTTCCTAAAGTCTACAAGTAATCTGCTTTCCCTGGATTCACATTTTTATTTAAAAAAAAAATATATATATATATGAGTAGGCAGTAATGTCAGATTGTATTTTGTCAAAGACTTTATTTCCTATAAAATACATTAACAAATATGTGACATTCATATATGACTGCAATATAATACACACTCCAGACTTCTGCTAGATGATAAGATGGCAGAAGTTTTGATTATCCCAATCACTGAGGTGTCAGAGCTCAGGTGGCCACTGAGTGAAGATGGCAGAGTTCTGTGACCTCAAAGACTCTCATTCAATTCAATCAATATTTGTTGAGCATATATTATGTACGATGCACTATTAGGATGTAGCAGTAGTTCTGTTTTGAGAATAGAGTCTTATGGACTTTTTTGACTGGGTTCTTTGCATACCATGATTCTCTGATCTCAACTTCTTTTTTTTTTTTGCCAGTCCTGGGCTTGGGCTCAGGGCCTGAGCACTGTCCTTGGACTTTCTCAAGGCTAGAGCTCTACCACTTGAGCCTCAGCACCACTTCCGGCTTTTTTCTATGTATGTGGTACCGAGGAATTGAACCCGGGTCTTCGTGCATGCTAGGCAAGCACTCTACCACTAGGCCAAACTCCCGGCCCGATGATCTCAACTTCTTAAGTAGCTAGGATTACAGGCATGAGCCACACCTAGCCAAAATCTGAATCTTAAGGAATGGTCAGTCTAATGGGTTTGGGAGGACACAAATAATAAACTAAATAAATAACTAAAATATATGGTTAGTGATAAAGTAATAAAAATAACCAGAGGAAATTAAAACCTCATATATAATAGTAAATATAAAGCTAGAGCAAGTTCATATGTTACATATCTTGACAGTGCTAGCATGTTCTCTTGCTTCTTTTTTTGACTGCTTCATCTGTACTGTTAGAATTAGCGTATTGTTCCTGTTTGAAGGCCAGAAGATAAATTTAATTTCAATACAAGATTGCATTGTGTGAACTGTGGCCTTTAATATTTACAAAGCCCTAGAATCTTTTATCTCCTATAAGTTGTCAGGTTTCTTGTGCATGACTGAAATTGTGAAAGACCTGCCAAAGGAAGCAGGAAGCAGTGAGAAGCCATACCTTCACTGGTCCAATAGGGAAGTGAACTGGTTGCTTGGCTCTCAATTAAACCAGCTGTGACTGTTGCAGGCTAGGAAAGAATGATGATGGCTACTGAACTGGGAAGGGGGAAATGGTGACTATATTTGTTTAAGATGCATTCCTGCTGTAAGTAACTGGATTCTGTTAGTTACCAGAGGGTAGTTAGGCAGAGTACAAACCGTCTCTGAAGTCAGTCACATCTTCTACCTTAGACATGCCCCCTATCTCCCTTCTTCATAGTGGGTCTAATGTCTTTGAGTCTCAGTTCTCACATAGGGATGCTGAAGCATTCAAGGAAATAAAGCAGGAAATAAAACAGGTAGAGAAATGTACTTACCTGTTCAAACCCCAGTAGACTCCTAATCCTTTCTCTTTGCCTTGGTGATTGTGCCACCACTCATCAGCTAAACTGTTCTGACAGCATTGCAACTCATGGTCTTGACAGTAGAGATTACTAGCCGATTGTATGCTGTATATTTGAATACTAGAATATTTTTCATATGTGAGATGTGAAAAGATCTTGAGCATTGCTTCAAGAAGCAAGAGTTAAACTCAGAGAAAATATTTTCACTCATTTTTTTAACCATTCCTAATCAGTAGGTAGTAACTGCACAGCACATATTGAGAAACTGTGAAAGCCAATCTGAACACTGGAAAAGTTCTAGGATTGATTAATGGTGTCTGTCACTGTGGTAGGAACAGAGAGAACTCAAGTGCCAGGCTATGCCCTCCTTAGATTTACCTGTGTGTTTTAAAAATTACTAAAAAGAAACAAATTTTATGATTACCACCTGCAATCAGACATATCATGGAAGTGTCCCAGTAGCTGTTCACAAAGTAAACCAACATTCCATGACTACATGTAAAATTCGACATGCCACTATGGTTCACAATTGTTAACTTCGTACATAAACATTTAGAAATTAAGCTCTGTGCAATCTCCTTGCAAAATAAGAAATATTGGCAGTTACACTGATAAATCAACAATACAAACTATTGTTTGATCTCTACTTGAAAAAAAGATGCTGAGTCAAAAAGAAAGGAAGAAAGAGAATGACAAACAGATTAGCAGAGAGGGAGAGGGAGAGAGAAAATGTTATAGAGAATATTCATTTGTTAAAATACCTTGGATTTGAGAATTTTTCTTGGAAACTTTAGTTTTCTTATTTTTATGTTTTGAAAGTCTAACGTTAACTTTTCTTACCTTTCTGTCTTGCTATTTACTATTCTTATCATCTTTATTACTACTGCTTCTTACGATTCTTCATTTTTCATTACTCAGAAGAACCCAGTAAACTTTTGTGGTATGCTACATCGAATCCTTGTCTTATTCATATTCAAATATATGTTAGAGCAGTCACATGAGGGAGAGAATGCAACTTGTTTTATATCTAATGTCAGTTAAAAACTTTACAATTTCAGTTATTTTACTAAAATTAAAATTAGAAAAGCAAGTGCAGCTTAGAATATTATAGGATTAGTTATTGACACGCAGGCTTTGAGGGAAGAATATACTAGAAATCGCAGGTCCTTCTGCAATTGGTTACTGGTCTGGCTTTGAAGCAAGATACGACTTTATCAGATTTGTTTATATTATCACTGTTCTCATATTTTCTCTCAACTTAAAAACAGTAAAGTTCAGAGGTCACGTATAGCTACCTTCTACATACTGGAACTTTTCATCCTTAAAAAAATTTTTTTTGTCTGTCATGGGGTTTGAACTTAGTCTTCGCATTGTCCCTGAGCTCTTCAACTCAAGGCTACCTCCCTACCCCTTGAGCCACAGAGCCACTTCCTGTTTTCTGGTGGTTAATTGGAGATAAGAGTCTCATGATTCATTTTTTAAAAATCTTGATGATGAATGCTTAACAGCCAGCCATGCTGAATATCCTAGAAGAGAAATCAGAACACCAATGCTGGCTTAGACACTTGCAGAAGATGATATCCAGAGTATTTGCCAAATATTCTCCACATCACCACATATTCAAAAATGTGTAAACACAGTTCCTTGGAACATAGTACCATATATATAATTAGTAAATGTCTATTAAAAAAGAAATAAGTGTGGTAAAGTTAATACTACTTGGGTATTAAGTTACATCTATAGATTTATATAGGAATACATTTCCCATTTTTTCAGTCTGTATTGTAACAAACTCTCCTGCAGGATAGGCTTCAAGGTTGAGCAACTCAACAGTCACACAGGATACCATTAGAATAGCTTTGTTTTGGAGATTCTTCTAGATCACCTAGAAAATATTCTTACACCAACTTTTTCTGAGCCCATCAGGTACTGCTGAACAGTTTGTATTGCCCAGATCTACAGGTTTTTAAGTGTCTTAAGGAAAATCTCTCCTTATAGGTCATTGATTCATGGATAGTATATTCAGAAACATGTATTCCAGTAGGTAAGCCAGGCAGGATCCCAATAGAAATAGATATTTCATCTTTAGACAATTTAAAAAAGTATTTACTTAGAAAGAGACTAATTCCAAAGGTATGGGCATGGGAACCATTAGAGTAGGTATAAGAAACCAGGGTGACACCAGCAGAGATGTCACCATTTCTACCCTAAAGGACAAAGGAGAAGGGGTAGAAGGCCTGCCTAGAAGATTCAAGTCACATAGAGCTTAGGGGACACTTAATGACTTTCTTGAAAAACAGCCAGTCTCAAGTGAAATCACAGGGAAGCAACAGAGATAAATGTGCTTACCTCACGATTCTCTCTCACCCACCTACTGTCAGAAGTAGGTGACAGTGGAGTGCCCCCTCCAATGCCACATAGGAATGGAAGGAAGCTGTGGAGATGAAAGCCAGCGAACAAGAATGGAGATAGATCTAGAAAGATAAATAAGCATTACCTGCCATTATTTTCTCCACTTATCTCTCTAGTCTTGTTTTTCTTCTGTAAGTTAGTTAGTCCCCATACAGAGACTGTGAAATGACCTTATATCCTGTATTGTATGATGCTGAAAGTTTGATCATCTAAAACATGAACTACTGTGATGATGTTTTTTGTTGTTGTATGTTAGTTAGAGGTGGTCAGGAGAATTTTTTAAAAGGGAAGGGAGAGGAAAGGGGATATAGTTTCTTAAATCAAAGCTGTTGTAGTCCTTGTCCTTATTGCTGACTATATAACACTGTTGTCCAAGGCTTTTGATTAAGGACACCTCCATTTAATCCCTACGTGATTCCTATTGTGTGACAATAGTAGTGACCTCCTCTCTGACTGTTGGACCACTGGAATGAGAAACTCAAATGGCCAAGCAACTGTCTCAGTTTTATCATTCTCAATATCAGGATAAGCTTCTCAGATGGAAGCAAATATTATTCCAGTGTTTTTGTCCATGCATTCCCACTGTGGGAAGATGGCACCATATCTGGTCCCTGATTTGGAGTCTATGCTGTGTTTCACAGGACAGTAATGTAACATCTTTGTGTGTTTTCATCCAGCACATTATAAAGGAAGTGCTTGTTTAGTACTGGCCTGGTAACAGTTCATTCATGTTGTAAAATGCATCCCATTGTTGGCAGTGATACTACATAAGATTCCTCCTCCTCTATTTAATTTGGCATTTCCAAATCTTTTGAGTCTTTTCAGTAGTATTTGCATACTTACTTTTTACTTAATTCTATCTCTCTTGTGTATGTGAAAGGCATGCCTGAAATGTACTTTCTTAGCAAGTTGTAGTGTATAATACATATTGATTTCTTCAAGCATTAAAAAATAGCCATTGTGTATTACATAATTCATAATTTCAGTATCATAAGCCCTTGAGGTTGTATTATCTAAACTGATCGTGTTTCACTATCTTTCTATTACTAGAGATCTTGGAGATTCTATATTTGCAAATCTTAGGTTCTTTGAGAGACAAAACAAAGATACTTTCTCGAAAGAGAATCTGCTATGCTTCTTCCAGAAGCCAGGCACTGATGCCTCCCCAGGATTCCCCTGGAGAAGCTTATCTCTTGAGATTACAGAGTTAAACTCCTGTGCCACTGGCATTGTTTCTCTGTTGTACAAATGATCCTGAGGTTGGCTCTCTGAGCGAGTCCTGAGATTTGTGTGTACCTTCAGCACACTGTTCTGGATTCAGCGGTTTCCAAGTCTCATTTTGTGTGTTTGCTGGCCCTTTAAGGGTTTCCTTATTTCTGCTGAGCCTGGTAATGCAGCAATAATTGTATATTAAGAGAGGCCCTGTTAGTTTAGTCAGTCATCATGCCAGTAGCAGAAGTTCTTGTATTGAACACAGGATATATACACACCACTAATAAAAAATAACTTCTGAGTTGTAATATTCACTTCCATCATATTGTCTTGTGAATATTGTTATTACATTGGTTCATCCTTTGTCCTTTGTCTCTTTTTACAACTTGGGAAGGGTTGAGAGGAGGGAGAATAGAAGAAAAACTTGGAAAGGGGTAACAGTGTTCAAGAAGTAATGTACTCTCTACCTTACAAGTGTAACTGTAACCGCTGACAATAAAATAAAAATTTTTAAAGTAACATCTGAAAAAAATCTTAAAATTTTGAGTTCATCCATCTCAGTTTATAGTATCTATTCATTCTTGATTTTCTAATAAAGTCATTACTTAAAGATTTTAAACCTAAAGCCTATGACTTGCGAACATTTGTGGATATAAATAAAACACCTTCTGTTAATTTAGAAACCTAATGAAGGTTAATCTGTTTCAGAATTGTCAAATATTTTCTTAAAGGGCAGGGTAGCAAACATTTTAGGTTTGAGGGTGTGTTGCAGCTACTCAGGTCTGCTGTCTAAATATGAAAACAGGCAGACACCACCCATAAACAAGTGGCTGTGGCTGTGTCCCAGTAAACTTTTATCACAGAAGCAAGCAGTGAGCCTATAGCTGTAGCATATTCACCTCTGATCCATTATGAATTCTGAACTGAATTCTTTTGTACGTGTGTTGAATCTGTGTGTTGGGGTTTTCTGCTTCTCTCAATGTGTACTAAAAGGCAAAGCTTATACTTACTTTCTCAAAAATGTACATGCTGTGTCCTTATTGTAAAAATACCTTCCCATGTGTCCATTGCTTTTGTACCTTCCTCAGGTATAGCCTTCTAAATACAACTTAAACGTTTTCTATTTTTTTTCCTGCTGATACTTGGTTAAGTGCTTCTTACGTAAGACCCTCTTTCATTCCCCTCTACTCTGCCAGACTCTGATCTGTACTTGTCATTTTCACTTCCCTAACAATGCTGTCCATTTAACTTTGAACACTTACACCACAATTTTTAACTATGTATTTGTCATTTATTTATTTGCTATCCAACTCCCCAGCTAACTGAAAGTAAGTTCCAGGAGGGTAGTTAGTGTATATATTCTGACTGTCCTCAGCCCAGTTCCTGGCAAATAATAGGTGCTCTGGGTAATTATTTACTGGATAAATAAAACAGCCCTTGAGACAGTTGTTATTTATTAGCTTTCACATTTGACAATGGAGGAGACTGCTACTGAAGAATTAAGTACCTGTCTCTTGATCTTATGGCCAGAAAGTGGCAAACCCCCAGATTCAGTCTAAGATGAGTGTGTCTGACTCTAAGTCCTGAGCTTCCAGGCCCTCTGTAGTCCTTAAGTTTCTTAGTTATATGCAGGGTTGAAGAGCAAAGTTGCCCAGCTATTCTTGGAGCCCTGTCAAGTGAGCAAGAGGTAGGGGGTGTAGAGCAAAGTTACAGAAGCAGGGTGTTAGCATTGAATGAGCTGACTCAAGTCAAGGGAAAAGGATCAGTTACCTAATTGCAAGAAATCCCACTGTTAAGGCTGAGCATTATGATTCAGGGTCAAAACAGTTCCCTGCCAGCAGGATCTCAGTGTTCTTGGGGTGACCAAGAGAAAGGAAGGAGGAAAGTTCCATTCTCAGTGGAGACCTGGGGCAGAACAAACTGCCCCAGCTCACCCAGGAGGTCTGGCAACCATTAAAGAGAAATGACTTCCTAAATTCTTACTGACAAGGGCACTGAATGAATAGTGCCATCCAGGATGGAGAGCCCCTGTGCTCAGGGAAATGAATATGGTTTTAAAAACTCATGAGATCTTCCGGTTAGTTCCAAGCCTGAGAATGTAAATGTGGAACATTAAACACACACACACACACACACACACACACACACACAATTTGAAAGAAAGTTAATATCCTTTTTTGAAGGATTTTGGAAATCTGTGTTTTGGTTTTTAGTCAGTGGGAAATCTGTAAGGCTGAAATGTATTTAAATGTAAGCTACCTAATAGAATAGGTTCAGGGCAGGAAATAGAACATTTGAAGCAAATTAACCATTCGTTTCATATGTATTACTTAAGAAAAAAATTTGAGGCAAAATGAAAATGACATGATGGTCCATTTCAAACACTGGGTGGATGTAATGTAAATGAAATGATTTTGTTAGTTCAGCCAGATATGTCCAGCCAGCTTTGAGGACCTCACTCTAACTATAAGCTTAACAAATTATAAGCTTAATAGACCAAATTTTACAGAACTACAGTGTTAATTTTTTATGGCAAACATCAACCATAAATACATATTAATTTGTCCAAGAAATTATCCATAAGCAGAATAAAACATGTTTGTGTATTATGTAGACTAAAATAGAACTTACATAGAGGGGTTATCTTCTAAGAGAAAGGCAAGATGTATGTACTCACTGGAATACTTAAAACTCATTTTTACTAAGGAAAGCCTATTGTTGACTTCCTAGATTTCTTAACATAATTATAAGCACAATTCATTGTTTTCCAAGAGGGAAAAAACAAACAAAACTTCAAAACCTTTAAGGTAAACCAAAACTCTCATTTTCAGACACATACATAAAACTGATCAGTAAAACCAGAAAATGAAATTAAGCGCCATGAAAACTTGGAAGAAATAACTCTTTTAACCACGAAGTCCATTATAATCACTATGATTGATTATCAAATTTTGCTGGGGCAAAAGAAACAGGATAAATTGTACCATGCTTGTTATTAGAAAAAAAAGAACAGATCAGTTTTTGGAGATAGAGGTTTTCCTGACATTAGATAGTAAAATAAGTTTCTTATGTATAATTTTCTGTAGGAATATTGAGCCACATAACAGATAATATTCTCAACAGCCCTTTCTAGCAAATGTAGATGTGATTTTCATAGAGTCATCTTCTATAACAGCTTCAATAAATGTGCCTGCCTAATATTAAAATGCAGCTCAGAAAAGCCTCTTCCTGTGAAAAATATTGGTATTTATTTTTTACATCATGAAAAGTTCTTGCCTTTGCTTTCAACACATATATTACACGTCCAGAAAACAATTGTAATTAGTGTGTCTGTACTATACAAACATGGCATCGCGGCTGTCATACAATTCCCCAAGAGTGTTACTTGGACATATCCCTCTTTTATACTGTCTTTTATATGCACATCACATCTAAACTAGCACTTACATGTTTCTATTGATCTCTAGATCTTCATTTATTAAGGATATCCTAACATTTTAAATAATGTGATAAGTGCGGAAAGAGGGATGCTAAATAATATGGCCCTTCATAGAAATGGAAAGTGTTGCCCTTTTACCAGATACATTGAAGCAGAAACATTTCTGTTTTCATTTCCTTGTTTTGTGTGTGTGTGTGTGTGTGTGTGTGTGTGTGTGTGTGTGTGTGTGTATGCGGGAGAGAGAGAGGGGGAGAGAGAGAGGGGGGGGGAGAGGGAGAGAGGGAGCCCTACAAGCTTGAATTCAAGAGTTCTCATTTTAACTTAGCATTTCTGCCTAGGCTGACAACTCTATCATTTGAGCCACACCTCAACTTCTGTCTTTTTGTTCCATAAGAGCCTCCCAGATATTTCCACCCAGGTTGGCTTCAAACTGCAATCCTCTGGTCATAAGCCTTCTAACACCCAAGTAGCTAGGATTACAGGCATGAGCCATGGGCACCCAGCTCTTTTTTGGTCATGGGACTTGAACTCTGGGCCTGGGCATTGTCTCTGAGCTTTTCAGCTCAAGGCTACCCCTTGAGCCACAGTGCCACTTCCAATTTTCTGGTGGTTAATTGGAGATAAGAGTCTTATGGACTTTAGTGCCCCGGCTGGCTTTGAACTGCAATCCTCAGATTGCATCCAGCTTTTAAAAATTAATTTCTTTAACAATTACAATTTTAAATTTTTACTAACAATATAATTCTGATCTTGTATTTATATTACCAATCACCAAACTGACATCAATTATATAATAGTGAAAATACAACTATTTGGGGGGCTCCCTTGGCCTCTTTAGGTGGTAGAGGAAATCTTCCTTGGTACTGAACAAAACCTTCCTGAGCTCTACTCAGTCCTAGGTGAAGCTGTCCTGAAGGACCTGTGAGTCACAGGTAATGTGTGATCTTTGTTTTGCCTCTCTCATTTCTTACTTGCCCCAAATGACATTGTATCCTAACATTCATGCAGCTTTCTAGTCTCTGGGAGATATGTTGTTCCTTAATATCACAGCTCCTCCCTTAAGGCCATTGGGGGACTTCCAAGGATTTGGTTTTGCCTGCTTAGCTTTGTGAAATTCATTTGCTAGCTCCTTTCTGCATTTTGAGAAATTCCTGCATTTTGAGAGCAATTGCCTAGGATTCTAAGCACCATTAAGATGTTCAGTTGTGTTCGCCTTTCCATTACAAATGTTCAAGGCCTACTATAATGGAATGTAAGGGCAGAGATTTCCCTAATTGTAGCATCATGACTGTCTAAAGAATACATAACTGTTTGTTACCAATAAAGTGATCTGTTAAGAAGATCTTGGTAGCCTACTACACCAAGACATGTTTGTTTTTAATGTCTAGCTTCAAGGGCATAAGGACACACTTGCAGCCCTCTGCCTTCTTGCTTATTATTTCCATTACTAGAAAGTCTCAGGGTTCTTTTCATTGTCCAGGGTTTTGCTGAATCCGCAAAGGCAGTGCAGTTTACCCAGCTTTAACCTCAAAGACTGAAAGGGGAGCCAGTGAAATATTGCACAGACACAGCCTTGGTTTAGCTGTGAATTATGTATTGTGTATTTAGACTATTCTACTGTTATAGTCTGTTTATCTGTTGACTTCCACCAAGATTTAGAGTTTTGTTGTACTTAATAACTTTCTTTATTTTGTTTGACATGTATTTTATGTCCTCCATGTGCAAAGATACATAAGATACACAGTCGTGGGTGAGGTCTGGAGAGAAAGCCCAGCCCTGGAAGCAGTAACTTTGAGAACTCTAGGCGGGGAGTTTTCACATCCTCTCCCTCTGACCAAGCACCCACCAGTGTGACACTGCACTAGAGCTCTCTCTGTTTTGGTTTTTTTTTTAATCTCTTAGACCACAAAGCAGATCAATGAAGCAAAGACAATGAATTTGGGAACCTTTTATAACTGAATTCTGTCTATTAGAATGAAAAGATGACAAAAGATGTTTGATTAATTTAGTGGTAGCCACTATTTTATGCCATGTCCTATTTTTTTCCCAGTATATTCCTTTTATTATTCAAAATGTATATCTGGTGGGTTGGGGCTAGATTTTGTATGCTTTGAAAATAATATTATATTGAGATACTAAATGACATGTGATTTTAGCCTGATCCCAAAACATCTCCAGCATTTTCCAACATACATATACTTACGTTTTTAGAAGACTGGAGCTGTTAAAGAGGAAAAAACTTACTTCTGTTTACATTTAATTAGATTCCTTACATGCCTGCTATTGTATATGTGAAGAATAGATACAAATGTGTCTTTTGTGTGTATGTATTGAGTGATCAAGGTAGCCCAAGATGGCCTAAAATTCACAATCTTCTCACCTCAATCTCCTGAGTATTGCCATTATAGACATATACCACCATATCTGGCTCTTTTTTGCTCTATTTATATTTAGCAGGTATTTACAATATATGGCAATTCTTTTCTTAAAATGAAAGTTATTTTATTTTCTGATATTCATCTTGGTTCTTGGATTTTCAATGTTGTTTACCTAAACAGAGATGTAAGCCTCTAAATATTCTCTTAATGAAACTATTGATTGTATTTTTGATGCTTCACCGCTTTGAACCGCTCTCTTTTAAGTGTCTTTTGAGTTATAAAAAAAAGGACCTAAGACCTAGGTGTTTTACCTGCACCCTTGCCTAAGGTCACAGCAATCAGTTGTAAGGGTTTCTGTGTTCCATGGTATTTGTTTTTCGGGTTTTTTGTTGGCCAGTCTTGGGCTTGAACTCAAGGCCTGAGCACTGTCCTTGAACTTTCTTAAGGCTTAGAGCTCTACCACTTGAGCCACTGCACCACTTCCAGCTTTTTCTACATATGTGGTTCCAAGGAATTGAACCCAGGTCTTCGTGCATGCTAGACAAGCACTGTACCACAAGGCCAAACTCCTGCTTCCATGAACCTGTCTCTTTAAGTGTCTTTTAAGGTGTAAAGAAGAGGACCTAAGGCTCAGATGTTTTACCTGCCCCGTTGCCTTAGGTCGTAGCAATCATTTGTGGGGGTTTCTGTTTTTTTTTTTCTAGTCCTGGGCTTGAACTCAGGGCCTGAGCACTATCCTTGGGATTTCTCAAGGCTTAGAGCTCTACCACTTGAGTCATAACACCACTTCCAGCTTTTTCTGTGCTATGTGGAACCAAAGAATTGAACCTGGATCTTCGTGCATGCTAGGCAAGCACTCTACCACTAGGCCAAATTCCTGCCCCGATTTCCTTGTTTTGAAGTGAACCCAGGCCTCTTGATCCCATATCTTGTCCTCTTTGATAGGCTCCATTGTTTTTCAACAGAAATTAGTGATGAAACTTTGTGCCCATGGAGGAGGGACACACCCATTCATCTAGTAGGCATTGGATATGGGCCAGTGTCGGCCACACAGATGAGTCTCCCTCAGCCCCAAATTTCACTGGGCTCATAGTCCAGCTGGCAGATGGACCTGTGCCTGGATTAGATCTCCCTAGAAACAGGCCTTCAGAAAAGGATTTAAGTGCTTAAGTAGGTATCTGGAGGTTAAAAAAAAAAAAAGCAGAGATCTTCACCCTCTATCTTCCTTGAACCTTTAGTTGAAGGACACCTCCAGGAGGGAGTTTTCCTAGAAACTGGAAGCTTCCTGAGACCTGTGAGGCCCGAGGGGAAGCACTCTAGGAAGAGAAAACTATAGAAGTCCCATTAAGACTGGAGCGTGGTGAGAATCAGTAAGCAAGGCCAGATAAGCAGAGGCCAGATCTCCCAAAACCCTGAAGCCACAATGGGGAATTTGAACTGGAGCCTCTGAGCAATGCAGAAACCTGGATGGATAGTCTGTGGAGGCATTATTGTGATCAGGTTTGCATTTGGGAAACATGACTTCATTTCAGAGACTGAAGAGAGGATTCACAGCTGGGGTCAGGAAGCCTAGAGAAGAGTGTGTTACACAAAACCAGATCAGTGGGGCGCAGTTATTGCCTTTCATCTGACCAATGCTAATAATTTCCAACAGTGTTCATCTGGGCATCATGTTTACAGAGACAGGTCTCCTGGCTTTGTCAAGAGATACAGAAGACAACTCCAGAACCATCCTTACCTTCTTGCAGTTCTAGGAGGCTACTTACCCTCAGAATTCCTCAAATGCAAAGGATTTTATTTGAAAAATACAGCTAAACTGAGCTGCTTTCTAAATAACTGTGTGCCATTCTTTTTTCATATATTTTTATTGTAATTAATAGAAGGGTTACATTATATTCACCAGATAGAAGGTGCTTACTTCACAAACATTGATAGCCTTTCTCATGTTTTGTTCCCCATTTCCCTCCCCCGACCCCCACCCCTCATCTTGTTTTTCCCCCTTCCCTATCCTATTGCAAGTAAACAAATATGTGCCATTCTTTTTACAATAAGAATGTTCTTTCTCAATGCCTTTAATGAATTCTTCTCAGTATAATTGGGAAAACAATAGCCATTTTCTTTTACTTAACTCCACAAATTGCTTCTATGCCTCTTTTTGCCAACAACGCATTTTTCTTTTACTTATATGTAATGTACGTGATTAGTACATTGGTTTCTTGTCTGTATTTGTGATCTCTCTGCATCATGGTAGTATTTTTAGTTTTAGTTTTGCAATTGCTTTGGAATTTGGGATCTTACCTGTAGAATTCTCCTGGGATAGTAGGAAATACAAAAAAGTTCTGTTGTAACAAGTCTGATAGTGTTAACATTTTGCTTGAATAAGTTTAATGGTATTGATTTGTAGCTTCCCAGAAGACTTCAAAAAACAAACCAACAAAAAGTGATGGCATCTATGGCCTCCAAAAGCAGTAAGCAAAGTCTCAGGCTGTTCTAGGCAGGTTTTTCAGCCTTTACTCTCCTTTATCAAACAACTCTACTAGGTCATTGCTTATGGGATAAAATTGGAGCCAAGGAAGTGAGTGCATCACAACACAGATGAAATTTACCAGCATGGTTAGTGGCAAAAGATGGAACAGGAACAGACAGAGAAAAGAAAAAGGACATATAATCCCATAAAGTACAAATGGGTAAAATTAATATTGAGTAATAGAGACTAGTGTCTTAAAAGGGACAAAAGAAATCTTCACGATGCTGGTTATTTTCTAGATCTTGAAATAGGCACTGGAATATTTTGTGAAAATGCATGGAGTTATATACATTTATGACATGTGTGAAAGTTCATTGGAAAACAAATCCAAAATGAAAAATGGAAACTTGAGGCCACCTGAACTAAACAAAAAGATCCTGCTGATCATCTGCTCTTGCCTTTTTATGTTTACGTCCATGTTATTCAAGGTCCAGAGAAGTGAAAGAGAATTTATTCAAGGTTTCCCCAGCCACCAACCAACTACAGAATGACTGTGACATCCAAGAGCATCACTGTAATGCTCCTGGGCCATTGCTTCTGTTTTATCCCACTATCCTCATGTCATAGACTTGATATCTCAGGTGAGAATGAAGTTAGAAGTCTGACTCCTTAAGGGAAGAGCCACAGGATAAGATGCTCAAGAGCCTTCCATGTTGTGTTTTGTTGGTGTTTTGAATTTTCTGCTGTTTTCTCATTGTTCCTATATCTCTCATTGACTATACCAGGAAATAGCCTAGATTCAAGACATTCCTTAAGGGCCTTGTACTGTGGTCAAGAAATGCCCAAGCTACGTAGTGTTAGAGGAAAAATGAGATTGTCAGGGAGATTCTAGACCATATTTAAGACAAACATGTAGCTCTACGTCGCAGTTAGAACTCATCTAGTCCCCAATACATTCCCCATTGAATTATAAAGATAGAAGAAAGGTAGTAAAACTTGTCCTAAACAATAATTGAGGTGAATAAATTTACTGAGTGTATAAAGAAAGATAAGAACCTTCTTCTATCTCTTATTCTACTATTGGATTGTTTTGTGGTCAATGATGAAAGAATTGAAAGGATGAAGGTGGTTCTGGTTCTTTAGGAAATACACTAGTGATTGGGAGCTGAGCCTATGCCAGAAATATGCCAGGATTAAAGAGATTGCTTCAAGGACATGGATTTCTTTTTCTTATAGAACTCAAGGGTCCTAGGAATTGGAAGATCCCTGTCTGGTCTGGTTCAGATCTTACAGAGAATTTGATTTTGAAATTATGTTTGAGCCAATGGAACTAATATTATAAGATGCAGCATAGGACTTTCTTCCAGTGAATTCATATGGGTCACTGGTGAGCTATTTTACATCTATAGGAAGATTTACTGGAGAATGTTTTATAGCTCTCTTGTTCTGACTTTAAACTTAAAGATAAAATGTTAGTAACTAAGAGATCTTACATGTAGTAAATGCATGAAAAACTGATGGTGATATGTTCTTCCATGTAAGAAATAAGGGAGATGCCAAGTCAATACTGTATCTGAATAGATATTACTGGATGGGACTAATGAAAATCAAAATAATGGCTATTTTGTTTTATAGCACCCCAAAACTGTGATTTGTCTAACATATTTCTTGTAATATATATATACATATATATTACATTGAGTATATATATTATACGTTATTAATATTTGTATTATATATTATATTATTATATGTGATAGGTTATTATTATTTTTGCCAATCCTGGGGCTTGAACTCGGGGTCTGAGCACTGTTCAAGGCTAGAGCTCTACCACTTGAGCCACAGCATGATTTCCAGCTTGATAAGTTTTTTTTTTTTAATTCTGGTACTTGAGTTGGCCTCCAGGCCTCACATTCTCACTCAATTCTTTTGGCTCACAACTGGTACTCTACCATTCAAGTCACACCTCCAGTCCAGAATTTTTCTGGTTAATTAGAGAGAAGAGTCTCTTAGCCTTTTCTGCCTGGTTTGGCTTCAAGCTTCAATCTTTAGATAGCAGCCTCCTGAGTAGCTGAGATCAAAGGTATGAGCCAGGGTCCTGCTCATTATACAGATGAGGCATCTACCTTGCCTAAGACCACATAGTAATTAGGAGAGCAACAGACCTGATTGTCTGTCCCAAAGTGCATGTATCTAGATGTATTCCAGTATAAGACCTCATTGAATTTTCCTGGGAATAACTTTCCTAAGGACAAGAACGTTAATCATATACATGTTTCTTTGTGGACACAGGATAACAATGTTCTTTATTACCTTAAAGGAAATGCTTCCATTGACCTTGGATGGAGCTCATTTAACTCACTCTCCATTCCAGCCACAGCCAAACTAGGAGCCAACAACGGCTGTGAATTAGCTATACACATTCATAACAGCAGTGCAGGAATTAGTGAAGAATGTAAGCAAGCACTGGAAATCACAAATGTTGGCTCAGATGACCTTTTAACTTTCAAGACCTCAGTTCATTCATCTATAAAATGGGGATCATCATATTACTTACTCAATACAACAAGCTTATTGCAACGACTAAAGGAGGCACTTATATATTACACTCGGCACATGGCCCAGCTCATAGTAAGCATCAGAACATTGCAGATATGATTATGCATGATCAGCAAGAGCAACAAGAAAGCCTCTTGCAGATACACACACCCACAGTTGCACACATGGGATTAATTGTGACATCTGACTCTAGCACAGAGAGCCAGAGACCAAACTCCCTTGTCCCTCTGGAATGAACTCAATAGTCACAGACCTTGGCACCAAGTAGGCAAATGCATAATTTTCATGGCTTTAGATTCAACGTGTATAAGGCTCTGAAATCTCTTCCAAAATGATGAATCAGCCAGGCTTCGGTTTTCTTTATAAGAAAAATAAAAATTGCCCTTTTGTCTACCCCATTACCATGCATACACATTTCACAGGACAGGACTTGGCTCACTTTTTATTAGATTTGCAAAAGAAAAGATAATTGTTCTACTGTAAGTTGGCATATTGTAATCTACACATGACACACTATGGAGAGTTAAAGCAAATGATGGATGAATTTTACATTTCCACATCTAAAACATATGTACAGGCCAGATCCATAATAAGTGGAAGTCAATTCACAAATTAAGAAATAAGTGAAAGGATAAATGCACATTTCTGGATTGAAGTCTTTGTTCCATATTTTAAACATATGGCTGAGTTCAAAGTAACTGTTACCACTGAGTTGGAACACAACCCACTCAGAAGTAGCTGGCACCTTTTAGGAAAGGATTAGAATTTCTTGTGACCTTGATATGTTAAAGAAGCCATTCGAAGCCATCAGTATGAATTCAGTGAGGCTGGAGAAACCAAGTTCAGGGAGCAGAGGTGGTGCAGAGTTCAGCTTTACAGAGACCAGCCAGAAGGACCCACCAAAGGCATGTCTAGGCAGAAATTAGGGAATGTGGACAGAATGGACCTCAGGAAGCATCTCTCTCTGACTTTTCATTATCATGACATTGAGTTCTTTTCATTGCATATGAGATCGCTGGTTGGGGGAAGGGGGTGAGGTTGAAGATGCAGGGCATTCAAGGACAGGGCAAAGTAGAAAGATGCTCACCAATGCCCGTGGAGGCAGGAAGAAGATGGAGGCTCAGATTTTTTAATTTGATGAAGGGGTAGTAAAAGAAGGAAAGGAGAAACATGATGAAATCTTGAAAATTGCCAGGTGCTGGTGGGTCATTTCTGTAATCTTAGCTACTCAAAAGACTGGGACCTGAGGATCATGGTTTGAAGCCACCCAGGAAAGAAGAGTCTATGAGACTCTTATCTCCAACTAAGCACCAACAAGCTGAATGTGAAGCTGTCGCTCAAGTGACAGAGCTTGAGCCAAAAAAGCCAAGCAATAACATGAAGCCCTGAAGAACAAAAAAAATGGAAGAATGAGGGAAGGAAAAGAAAAAAAGAAAGAAAAAGGTGAAAAGGAAGAGAAGGGATGGAGGGAAAGAAAGAAGAAAGAAAAAGGGAAAGAGGGAGAATCTTGAAACTTTACAAGTTCAATAGCATCTCTAAAACAGTAACTTCAAGTAAGATTTGATGAGAACCAAAGGATAACGCTGCTTGATTTGAAATGCTGTTTTGAGTTGCTCCTGCTGTACCTTAAATGATCTCCCCTCTAGGTATTCTTCTGGGTTTTCTTGTGGGACAGAGCTTTATTTTCCCTCTTCCCTAAGATGTTTCTATGGGTACCTTGGCAAAAAAATCATTCCTGAAAATTGAAGGGACTTCCCCCTTTCCATCTCCCTTGGTTCCTACATTCTGCTGTTTCCTCTCATGAATCTTTGCTCATTCTTAGTTAAATGTCTATCCTAGCTTCCTTCCTCTGTTAAGCTCACAATTGCCCATATTTATTCATTGCTGAATAATCCACAATAAAAGCCTAAATGAACACCTCATTCCTTCGTTCAACATCTCTAATTTTGGCATCACTACTTGCCAACTATGACCCAAGAACTAGCTCCGGACAAATGCCAAGAGACAAAGGAGAATGACGAATGACGCACAATTGGATAATCAAGGAAGATGTTAGCTATGTTATTAGGGTTGGCAGGTTTACCTTGTTGAGCAAATTCAGACAACCTGGAAAAATGTGAGGAAAAATGGCAATAATAGATGGTAAAAATGTGAAGCAGGAGGAAGGCTCTCGAAGCCATTTATGTTGGAAGGGGACACTAAACAACGAACAGATTTCTTGAACCATTTTTACCTGCAGTCATAATTTATGGATTTGTAGGAAGTATTTCAAGGGCTCACAGAGTCATGTTGTTGATACTGGTTCAGATCTTGTGACCTCACTAAAGGTCACAAGAATTGTGATAGCCCAAAATGAAAAATCTTGACAAACTCTATAGAAACTCTGTTGTTTTTTAGTTACTTTTAAGAAAAGATGGGAAATGACCAACTTTTGTGGTATATCTACGTATTTTAAATCTTTTATAAAACAAAGCAGGTTCCCTGACAGACGTCATTCTATTCCTCTATCAAATCATAGGGAAAATTCACAAAAGTCGAGGTAACAAACCAGTTTCATTTTACTTTAAATAAAAAGTACACATGTGCCCAGAGACAAAGGACGTTTGCCTCCCTTTATATAACCTATGACAAATTTTGCCTAGAAGGCTGTGGCCCACACAGCCTTTCTGTCTGTTCAAAGAGAATTTTATGACTGAGTGATGGTGGCTCATGCTTGTAATTCTACCTGCTCTGGAGTCTGAGAGCAGAAGGACCACTGTTTGAGTCTAGCTCAGGCAGGAAAGTTCATGAGACTCTCAAAAATCAGAAACAGTGACAAAGCTCAACTGGTAGATTGCCTAGCAAGCTCAAAGCCTCAGATTCTAATACTAGTATTGCAAAAAATTAAGGAATGAAAGAAAAAGAGAGAAAGAGACAAAGAGAGAGATTACAATACTATAAAAAGTACCCTTTCCCCATTTAGATAAAAATAGTGTAATTAAATATAATATATTCTGGTTAAGTATAGTGAACACTATCTGCTATCCGATTAAGGATGGAGTCAGTCCATCCAAGAAAAAGTTATTAAGACCCTATCTCAACAAATATGCCACATGCAGTAATTTGAGCCTGTCATCTTAACTATATAGCAAACATAGGTAAGTGAACCATGATCTAGGCATCCCTAGACAAAAATGTAAGACCCCACATTTAAAATTGCTAAAGCATGCAAAAGACTGGGAGTTATAGCTCAAATGGTAGAGTGCCTGCATAGCAAATATTGAGGTGCTAAGGTTCAAAGCCCCATACATCAAAAATAAACCCCACAAAATAATACTTTAACCACATAAAATGAGTTTTTTAGGACTCTATATTGGAGATAAATATGGTAACCAACAGTGGGCAGGGTGAAAGACATAAACCTCTTGGAAACTGGTATTGTCTTGGCTAGTGGATAGTTAAGCCAAATTTCTTAGTCTTCCAGTTAGACTTTTCATTGGTTGCCTATGGCTTGTTCTGTTGGACTTCCACATGGATCTTATCATTTTCACAGTGTATCCCATGATGATACACCAGGTAAATGACTGTTTTTTTTTTCCTGCATTATCAAAGATGTCATTCTCCAGCTCTAGTAAACCAAGGCTCATTCAGAGGATGCTAACATTCTGCCTTTGAATTCATTATTTTTAAATGGTATCAGCACAAAAAGTGTTCTGTAGGGCTAACATTCTGGAGGAAAGGGGGAAAAATATTTCACAGAGTAAATTCCATGTGTCCTGTTACATGAGATTGGGCCAACAGAATATCAGTTAATCTAACAACAATACACTGTCAGAGTAAGAAGAAATGGTAATGTAATAGTTTAAAAGAAATAGCAATTGACTAAGAAGTGTATGAAATGCTGACATTAAATGATTTTATTCAGTGCTTACCTTAGTAAGGACATGATCTTCTTCTCTCTCTTTTTATTTTTAATTTTGCCAATCCTGGGGCTTGAGCTCAGAGTCTAAGCACTATCCTTGGGCTTTCTCAAGGCTAGATCTTTACCCCTTGAGTCACACCACCACTTCCAGCTTTTTCTATGTATGTGGTACCGAGGAATGGAACCCAGATCTTTGTGCATGTTAAGCAAGCACTCTACCACTAGGCCACACTCCCGGCCCAACATGATCTTCTTTAAAAATATTTGTTCCTTTCTTCCTACCCACAGGGAAACCAAAGCCCTGACTGTTTACTGGGCCAGTAGCAGCAACCAGTTGACACTGGAGTCCACATAATTGGCCTTCAGTACTATAGTCTATGGTACTATAGTCTGCAGTACTGTCCAGTACAGTGTACACTGTACACTGTCTAGCACTGAAGACACACTTTCCATGAGAAGCATAAATTTGTCATTGCAGACTTTGGAAAGTGTAGTCACTGTATTATTATGGGTGATGTATATATGACATTGCAAGACTCAGTTATGAAGGCAGTGCCATGTTTTGAGGCCTCTCCTATAGCTGCCCACTCCAGCTGTTTCTGGCTTTAGACTCTGGCTCTAAAATTTACTATCTGCTGACCCTCAGTATTTCATTTTGGTGGGGTGTTGATTAAATGAGAAAACACGGAGAAACCCATTAATCTAGTGCTCCAAAAGCAGAGTATTTACACTTACAATGTCATAAGTATCTGCTATTTTATGGGTTTTGGCAGCAGCATTGCATCAAGTTAACACAGGCGATGTTAGACTATTCATTAAGAGTTCTGAGTGTCTCTAGAACAGCCTCACCAATGGCTGTGTGAAGATTAGAAGCCTGGAAGAGAGCTTATGGACTAGTTGTGAAAACAATTTGGCAAAACATTGGAGTCTCCCTTATGTTTTGCTGTCAATTCCCTGGTATGCTACAGATGATTAATAAATACTTGCTTCAGTGATTGAATTATAATACCTGGAGATGAGATTGTTTCAGCATTTAAATCAAATACTAATTGGATACTGAACATGTGACAGGCACAGGGTAAAACCATGATGGTAAAACTTCTCATGTATTTGTATCTGCTCAGCAGATGCCTCTTAGAATGACAAAAATGACTCTTTTGAGTGATGGGTGTTATTCCGGCTGCCAGTACTTTTTTTTTTCCAAGTTGAAAGGTGTGGCTCCAGTTGCCTTACTCCTTGAATAGGTAGAGCTGGATATAACATGGGGAATGAGGGAGGGCCTTGTAAATGCAGGAAATCTCTGTCCTCTGACCTGCCACCCAGCAACCTGTGTTCCTAACATCTAGAACAGTTACTAAAATAGAAAAGCAGCATTTGTTTACCAAATGAACAAAGTAGGATAGCCTGTAAGGAGCTTATTGGAGCTGCGACATTCTCAGTGAGCTGAAGATGAGAGCACAGTTCAGAGTGAATAAACTAGTCCTGATGAATAAAAAACAAGAGCCAGAGCAAGAGCTTTGTGGGGGGAGGGGAGTAAGGAAAGGAAGGAGAAATAGAGAATGAGAGAGAGAAAGAAGTTAAACATTTTTGGTCTGGTTAAATAATCAGATGGTGATACCTTCTGAAATGAGAAAGGATGCAGGGAGAAGTGAGTTGAAGATTTAGAGAATTGAGCATATGCCAAAAAATCAATGAACTTGACAACCCACAGAGCCCAAGAAAACACAGACATCATCTGTAAGAAAGTCCCCTATGTATGTTAGCTAAGTATGTTAGCTAACAAGTATGTTAGCTAAGCCTATGTGGAACTCTTCACCAATCTGCTTTCCTGGAGAGCTGGAAAAGAAAGAAATATCAGCCATGGTGTGTGAATAAAACCTTAGAAGTCCTAAAAGCAGTCTTAGAATACACACTGGAGACTAATTTGGGACCTCCCTCACAGATGCCCATGGTATATCCTGGAGAGAGAAGAGCAAAGAACTTCCCCTTACAGACTCTTCTTTCTTCATGACACTGCAGGCTTGTTTTTTATAAAGATTGTCTATCCATTTTATACTTCTTTCTTTTCGGTAATGAGGGAAATTTTGCTTATTTCTATGGACTCCTAGAAGAAGAAAAAGAAGGAAGAAACAAAAATAGGACAAAAGGACTTCAAAAACTGGGCCAGGAGTTCAGCCTATTGGTAGAGTGCTTGCCTAGCATGCACGAAGCCCTGGGTTTGATTCCTCCATACCACCATACACAGAAAAAAGCCAGAAGTTAGCCAGGTATAGTGGCTCACATATGTAATCCTTGCTACTCAGGAGGCTGAGATCTGAGGTTCAAATCACTAAAGTCCCTGAGACTCTTATCTCCAATTAACCACCAGAAAATGGGAACTGATGCTGTGGGTCAAGGGGTAGGGCCGTAGCCTTGAGCTGAAGAGCTCAGGGATAATGCCCAGGCCCAGAGTTCAAGTCCCTCGAATGATGACCAAAAAAGAAAAGAAAAGAGCCAGAAGTGGTGTTGTGGTTCAAGAGGTAGTGCGCTGGCCTACCAAAGACAGCTCAAGGACAGTGCCCAGGTCCAGAGTTCAAGTACCAGGACTGGCAAAACAAACAAATAAACAAAACACCCTGAAAAATGGCATTATATTAGCTTGAAAATTTACAGAAACAAATCATTCCTCCCTCTCCATTAAGATCATATAGAGAAGTCTAGGTATTTCCTGTGCTCTCTTGGTTTTAGGGTCTTCCCTTTCCAGTGCCTCTATTCCAGAAGTTTATGCTGCATTCAACTTCAACATGCAGGACTCCTGAAGAGCTCCCAAGGGCATTCTGAACTTAAAACCCTGTCAAATACAAGGTGTCCTCCACAGGCTATCTTGCCCCCAAACATCCCTTTCTGAACTGTGCTGTGGCTGCCTCAGCATTATTTTGAGTGTTGACAGAGTATTCAATATAGCAAAGACAGACGGAATTCCTTGTCCAAAATCTCAAAGTCTTGGGCAAGAGCCCAAATCAACAGCCATGACAGAATGTCCGAATGCATTTGGGTGACATACCACAAGCGGAGACCCTGGATGTCAGCAGCTGCTTCCTACAAAGTCCTTTATTGAAATTCCATAGCAATGATGATTTATTCAATATGAGATAGAAAGGTCCGGGCCTTGGAGTAGCCCAGTTCTTCTCAGATACTCACCTACTGTCATGCCTCAGGGCTGCACAGCAAGATCCCTCCGTGGTGGAACTATTCCCCAAAGCTGTGGTTTGGAGTGTGGTCTATATGGCTGGATCTGAATCCAGGATTTGTCCACTTTGTGGAATTGTAAACAACTCATATATCTATACAGTGGATATAATGTTAGCATGTGCCACATAGATTTTGTGAGTGGAAAACAAAATATACAAGTAAAATGCTCACATGCACATGTATTTACACACACTGTAAATACAGGCGTTATGATTTAGGTGTTCTGTATTTTATGGTGGTATTTATAGTAATTTATTGCCTACATTGAGATTTAAGGTACAGTTATTTTCCATTTTGATAAAAGTCATAACTCGAATACATTTTTTGTCCTATCAATAATTATGAGTTGTTTACAATTCATGTAGCTTTTTGGGTGACTGTGGAACTTTTCAAATAGAAAATCCCATGTTCTTTAAATAAACGCAGTTGGGCTTTCTTGTTCTTTATGACAACTGTTTTTGTATTGCTTTTCTTGTTGCTGAAGTTAGAACACTAATCCTAACAGTACTGAACACTAGTGGCCTTTTCTCACACGTGTGTTTCAGAGGATGGTGGCTCATGGTTTCCCACTGCTATGTAAGGTAGTCCTTATCAAGGAGAATGCACTTTCATAGTTTCTCTTGGTTTTATTTAAGAAATATATTGTTGGATTTTAATGAAATTCTAAATCAATCATTCTCACAGGAAGTTACATCTTCTTTGACATCTTCTTTGCATGTGTTATGTATCATAGTCAAAATAGAATTGACCCAAGGTTTTTTCTTCCATGTGCCAGTGGAAGCTTTGAACTCATACTGTGAAGCAATTGGAGCTGTTCTTAAAAGTGTGAAAGTATTCTCCTATTGGATGGCTCAGACTAGGTCAATTTTAGAGATAATTATTTAGCATCAGTTTCCATTTATTTCATAGGAACTGCATCACTTATCCACTTAGATTATCTGCCCCTTTTATGGTGAATTTTTTATCATTGATATTCTCCAGTTCACTATTATTACATCTCTTCACATGTTGGAATCACTTTGCTTTTGGCTTTTGAAATTATTTGTTAAGATTCTACCTCTGCCCTTTTCTTCTTGGTCAGACTTTCCAGGATGTTGGCCTTTGTTTTTGACATTTCCCTTTCTAGTTGTTGGTGTTGGAGCATATGTCACTGAGCAGCCATGGGTAACTCTTTTCTCAGTGACTTGCCTATTCATATCCTCTGTCCATATTTTGTCTGAGTAGTTAGTAGTCTTCTACTTTTAGCAACATGTCCCATTGGTGCTATAGATTTTCTATACAAAATGTGCTTTGCCTGATTGCTGTTTCTCTTCTACCTCTGCTTCTTTGTTTTGGATGTGGCTGGTTATTGTATTTATTTATTTATTTATTTATTTATTTATTTATTTATTTATTTATTTATTTTTGTGTATGTGGATCATGGAGCTTGAACTTGTCCTGGCCATTGTCCCTGAGCTCTTCAGCACAAGGCTACCACCCTACCCTTAAGCCAAGCCCCACTTCCCATTTTCTAGAGGTTAATTGGAGATAAGAGCTTCAGGTCCTTTTGTGCCTGAGATGGTTTTGAACCTTGATCCTCAGATCTTGGCCTCCTGAGTCACTAGGATTACAGGTGTGAGCCACCGTGTCTGACCTCTATTATTTTATTTTTGTCCCACAGGACTTTTATGGTTATAGGAATCCCAGTCTTCTTCACACTGCCTACATTTTATGTCTTTTAAAGAGTCCTCCCATTACTGACATTTTGGAAGTATAACTAATAAATTGACTACCAATTATGGGCATTGTTTGTAGCAACGTCTGTGGCATGTTGACATACCTAATGCATTTTCCTCCTTCTCGTACTATTCTGCATAGGAAGTAAAAGTGCTAGTAGTAAAATATGAGAAATAGCCAGACTCCGTCACACAACTGCCAGAGGAGTGGATTTCTCTGACTTCACTCCTCTTCTGTGTATCTATGCACATGCAAATACATGTGTGTTCATTTATATATATATATATATATATATATATATATATATTACACTGGCTGATAAAAATGCCTTTTAAGTAAGATACCACAATGGTTATCTCAGCTACTTAAGAGGCTGAGGACCTGCAATCATGGTTCATAGCCATCCTGGACAGTATTGTCCATGAGACTATTATCTCCAATTAATTACCAAAAAAAGTGGGAAATGGAACTCTGGCCCAAGGGGTAGAGTGCCAGCCTTGATTGAAAAAGCTCAGGATCAGTACTCTGGCTGTAAGTTCAATACAGCAATAGATAGATAGCCCCAATACAGCAACTAGATAGATAGATAGATAGATAGATAGATAGATAGATAGATAGACAGACAGACAGATAGATCTTCTTCAATGAGCCTCAATAACCTGATCTGATATTACTCTATAATATCATATATTGAATTGTAAATTAACTCAATTTGGCTTTCTGGATAATGAGCAACATAGTCAGTAGAACTGAAGCCTGGCCTAGACAAAGTCAGATTAAACCCAAAGCCTGCTGTCCCTTCCTTCAGCCAGTGTGGTTAGGACTTTCATTGCTGGATGTCCCATCTGGACAAAGGTGGGAAGTGCACCTGTGGATGTTGTCCCAGAATCTGAACACCATGGTCTTTGGATCCCACACTTAAGGTCCCGACTGGCTAGTGACTTGGGCATCAAGGAGCCTTGGCCCCTGGTATAAAGCAAGGAATACCAGGACTGTTTGTCTCTGAGCAAGAATCATTTACTCTTCCTTGAAATGCTGTATATTGCTTTTCTGGTTTGATGGTTTGGTGGGCTTTTTTTAACCTGTCATTTGGTTGAAAGGGGGAGACAGAGAAAGGGAAGTACTTTTATTTCCCCTGTTTTTATTTGCAAGACTTTTGCAAAATTTGGAGGTAAGGAACTTGAAGGGGTTTTCCTTATTCCTTCGGGCTCCTCTAGCCAAATGGAATCATAGAAAACTAATAGTTACTCTAACTGCAGTATTAATGTCTAATATCTATACATTTGCCAGGTGCCCTATTTTACTCTGCATGTACTTGCTCACTGTCTTCTTCCATGGGATAGGTGGCATTTAGAGAGGTCTAGGTTAAAAGGCCAAAGTCATGAACTCACTTCATAGCTTCTAGAATGTCCCAGAGCCACTTTTAAAACCAGTTTTTGCTGGCCCCCAGCTTGGCCTGTCCCTTCAGGATTCATCATAGTGACTTGCGCCCAGTTGTTCGTAGATCTTACGCTCTACCCCCAGCTTCCACCACTTTCAAGAATCCCTGGTGAATCCCTAGCCCATGGATCTACCTCAGTAACATCGCACTCCTCCCCGAGACTCGGCTAACCCTCTCCTCCACACACTGCTCCTGAAATTACGTCATCCGTCTGCCCCACAGATGTCTCCATGATAACCTCCTTCTCAGTTTCTGCCTTGAACTCTTGTGCCTGGTCTGTGGAGACTGACTGACTGCTTCTGACTTTGGCAGGTAACTAGGACAAACAGAAGCCTGGTATAGCTTGTGTGTCTTTTGAAATCCCAATGTATTTGGACCAGGAACTAAACTGAAAATATATTTTTTTGAAGAAGGAAATACAAACTGCCCATATTGATGTGGTGAGATACAAACCTTTAGAATGTGGCAGGTAACCTCTTTCTTAGTCTCAGGGTGCAATTGAGCCCAGGCCCAGCATAGGAGATTAGGTGGGGAGCCACCATCAAATGGCCTTCTTTCATGGTCAGTCTTCCCTGTCATGCTCAGGATCACCCCCCCAACACCACACACACACACACACACACACACACACACACACACACACACACACACACACCATGCACACATGTGCACATTTCCTTCCTTTTGAGCTAAGAGGAAATGGATTTGTGCCATTTATACTGGTCCACAGCCTTCCAACATGACTGACTGCCCCTGCCCAAGCACCTATTACATTATTTTTACACTGAGAAGAAAACATTGAGCAGAAAACATGCTACTGTGATATCAGATGGTCGGGAAGGTTTCCCATTGGATTTTTCTGGAGTCTGCAGAGGGCATTCCTCAGTATCTTTTCTCTGTGCCATCCTTTGTGATGTATCCCTAGTGTTGATCCTCTCCTCTTCCCCCCTTCTTTTTCTCTTTTCTCTCCCCACCCCCTACTATTTCCTTCACCTTCACCATCAGTGAACAAGAAAGGAAAGGAAACAGGAAATTAAAGACAGAGGAGCGCTTTGCCCTGAAGTTCAGTAGTTTGAAAGCTGAGTGAGGAGATGAAAGGCCAGAGGACATATGGGTGCCACTTTGAAGAAAGCTGGGCTCCTGCTTCTGTAAGGCTGATGGCTGTCCTAAAATGTCCATTGAATTAAAATACATTCTCTAGTTGGAACCTGGAAGCAGCATCGCCGTTGGTATAAGCAGTGACCTAGAGCAATTTAAAATTTAATGAGGCAAGAACTAAAATGGACTTGGGTTTTATGTCTCTACAACTTGTAAAATGTGCCATTCCCTTCACCATGTTAAAATAAGTTTTAGTCATTAGTTGCTATTAATGGCCTGTTGTTGTGATGAAGGATTTTCTTCAAAGAAAAGTGAAGGGCAATTGACTGGAAAAGTATATTATGTCTCCTTGAGTAGCCAAGGCTAAGGAAAGGTGCTTGGGTCACTCACTGGACCAGACCATGCTGTTGACCTGGTGGTAAGCACCCATGCTCTAGGCTGCAAACCAACCAGAGGCGGCCAGCTTCTGAGGGAGACCCAGGCTTTGCAGATCCAGACTGGACAATGTGCACATATGTCACCACATAGAAAGCGAGCATCAAACAGTTACAGGAGAGCAGAAAGACAGGGGACACATGGCATGATAAAATGGATGAGAGGAATGCAGTGTCTACAAAGAATTCTACAGAAAGTCTCATTGCTAGATGGCCACGACTAGGGAACTACATACCCATAGTCCTTATTTTGACGCCTTAGTGTCTAGGCCCATGATTAAAGAGAGATCTGCCAGTTCTAGGCTTCCCATCATAGCTGAGCTGACAGTCACACGTGACCTCTGTCTATGGATTTTCTCAGACTTCTGACTTGCCTGGCCCAGAACCATGATCCTCTGAATGTCAGCCTCCAGAGAAGCTAGGATTACAGGCATAAACCACAGCTCCTGGAGTACTTTACATCCTCTTCCAGCCACACTGCTGGGAACTTCTCGTCCCTAGTATCTGAATGCACACTGGCCCCAAACTTGGGCTTCAAGATGCTGTAAAACTTGCCAGCAGAACCAAGGTTGAAATGACTCTCAGTATGAGATTCCATCGGCTTCTTTCCCAGCTCATCGGGGTGGTTTGTGGACTGTTTAGGAATCTGAGGTTGTGTCCTCTGTCCCTGAAGTAAGAATCCTGTTTCCCTCAGAGTGTTGCAATGTAACATATTAAAAGTGTGTGTTAAATGAGAATCTCCAAAGGTGGTAGGGTTAATTACTGCTCTAACTTAAGCAGGGCAACCAGAAGGATGTTTAAAAAAAAAAGATTATGATTATGGGGCTTCTGGTTAGAATAGTTTTGGGCATCAGGCAGGGGTAGCAGCCCAAATTTGGGGGGAGGAACATAAAATGACAAGAATCTCAAATTGGATAAGTATATACACAAAGGCTGCCTTCCTTCCCTCTGTAATCTTCGTTCCTTTCTGTTTATCTCTGGTACTCAGTGAACCCAAACACAAACTTCAAGTTTCTGTTTTTCCCTATGTGCTCTGAAGAGGCCCAGGATATTTTTAAACTTGACTTGCCAGGAGCACCTGTCAGCAAGGTCTTTCTGTTGTTGTTTTGTTGTTATTATTGTTGTTATTATTATTATTATTGACATTGGAAACCTGAGCCGCCTTCTCTATTCACTAATAGCCATTGGCTTGGCAGCTACTTTATACCACGGTTGTTCAGGGGTGCTGGAAATACAGAGAAAAAGCCAGTGTCCCTGCCCTGACAGAGCAGATGCTCTACACCTGGAAAAATAAACTGGGTCCATAAGATGAATATTGTATTAACTCATGAAACTGAGCATTTATAATAGATCAAAAAATCTTCTAATAAACCAAAAACACTCAAGCGACCAGTTAAAATGGTTCAACTTAGCAATGTTAAGGAAGGAGAAAGAATAAGTACTAGAAGGAGAAAGAAAAGAAGAAATGAGCACTGAAATGTTGAAGTTAGAGAATGAATGAAAACACCTGATAGAAAACAGCAGCTATACAAAGGCTATCTAGGAAGGAAGAACCTTCTAGATAGATGGAACAGCAAATGTAAAAGCCCTCTGTAGGGCCATGTCTTTATTCTTCTAATAATTTTTTCTCTTATTCTTCCCCTTATTCTCTTCCTTGTGATTTTCCCATGGGTGACTCCTTGCCTCCATCCCAAGGGCTCAGTTTAACTGTCTCCATCACACAGAGTGCTGAGCTGTCCCTTCTCCCTTGTAACTTCATCACACTGAGCCTTTACGTGATCTTCACCTGGAATTCTGTTCATTGTTCTGCTTACACATGAGACTTTGAAGCTTAGGAAGGCAGAACCGGGTCTTCCATGTCCACCACTGTGTTCCCAGTACCAAACACAGCACCTATACCAAGTCAGGGATCACTAAGTAATGAATAAATGAATGAAGGGTGTGAAAGGCAGACTTAGAGAGACACGGGAGGTGCTTTACTCTAGACCCGGTGTTCTCATTTGCCCATCGACCCTCTTCTGCTTCTACGACATATGGGATACACAAGGTGAGTTGATGGATGAGTAGGGAGCATTCACAGTTTGAGTTGAACAAAGGGAGGACATGTCATTGTTTGGTGTCTGTGGCAGGCATTAGTAGTCACTCACAGCAATCATTCTTCCTCTTCCTCCTCTTCTTCCTCCTTCTCCTCTTCTTCTCTTCCTCCTCCTCCGCTCCTCCTCTTCTTCTTTTCCTCTTTTTCCTCCTCCTTTTTATCTCCTCTCCCTACCCCCTCCTCCTCCTCCTCCTCCTCCTCTCTTCTACCTCAAGACACTTTCACTTCTGGAGGATATCATGCATAGATCAAAGCAGGCATAAGAATCTCTTTGCCAACTCTGATTTAAAGGACTCTTGGTGGAATTGGACATTTTCCTTAGAGAACTCTTGTAAATGACACCTATCTCCTGGGACCTAAACCATCTCAAGGGAGGCAATTTTGAGCATGTGCGAGCTGCTCGTCATCTGCCACACAGGAGGTTTTCCTGGTTTTCTTCACTGGCACATTGTGCCCATGGCAAAGGCCTGCAGTTAGGTCAGCTGGTAAAAAACCACATAGACTGCCTTGCTAACTCTATGGTTTCTGGGAGCCCCTCAAAATACCTATCAGCAAACTTGCTAACAATGGATGGTGGTAGTGACTTAGATTCTGGAATCCACTGAGCAATTCATATATTACAACTTATATACGATTTATATATGTATCACTATGCCGTAAGAGCTCCCCAGCTGATAGGGGTTATGCGCTTGACTGTTTAATTAGCCCTGATTTTCTTGCTGTCAGCTTATCCCCCATCCATCAGTCCATCAGTGTTGCAGGAGCCCTGCCTGGCTTTGCTCACGGTATCACCCTTGATGGCTAGCCTGGAATCTGAGTATAGTAGGTACTCAATGAATACTTGCTAGCTGAATGAAAGAGGAAGTAGATAAAGCAGGCCTAATGCTTTAACTGATACAACCAGGAGGCACTGGTGATAGCCAGATGTGTGGAGCTGGGGCAGATTATCCATGCTCAGGACTCCTGATGAAGCAGTGGGGTACCAAGGCCCAGTAAGTGTTCATTCTGCTCTTAGGCAGCCCTTTTCCCCAAGACTCTGGGCTCTCAAGGAAATTGAACTCCGAATTATAAACCCACAATCCTGCCTTTAACCAAATCACAGTAGGTCTGGTGTCTCCAAGAGGATCATCACCCTTCCCAATCTGGGCCACACATAAGAAGTGTGTGAAGGTGCAGCCTAGCTTCCTACACACTCTTCTGCAGGAGTGCTCATCTGTCTCCTAAGCTTTGCTTACCCCCGTTCCTATCTTGTTTTCCCTGCTCTGAGCCCCATTCTAGTTCCTTTCGTGTCTGCCTGAAATGTCAACCTTGACAGCCCTCAGGCTGTGGTTTAATTGAATGAGAATTGTGTACTGCCAAACTTAGATATTTGTTCCCCACTCTTCCTTTGGGGATCTGTGCCCTTTCCAAGATGCATGGGCTAGCTGAAGGCCCTCTCCAAACTGGCAGCTTTCCTTCTCTTGCCAGAGGGCCGAAGCAGGGGTTGTGATGGTATGCTGGGATTTAGCAATGTGTGAGGACTGGGCTTTGCAATCAGTTGCTTTTCTGGTAGCCTGGATAACTGATTCACACAGTTCCATTGTGGTGTAGGACTTGGGCCTAGGCATACCCTGTGGGGATTCTGAGCCCCTTACCAAATTCCTTCCCAGTGAAGAGGGTAACCTTTGAGCCCAGCTTTTCCAAATACTACATCCCACTCTACTCCCTACCTCATTCTATAGAATGGTTTCTGATGTTCTTGATAAAAATCAAACAGAAGAGAGTAGAGTAACTTATTCAGCAAAATACACTAAAGGCAAAAGTCATCTCAACAGGCAGGAAATACGGGTACTCTACTACAGAGGACAAGATTTCCCTATCTTTAAAGACACCTTGTCAGTTCTTTGTATCCATACAGCATCTCCGTGGTGTAATTGCCTCCTGTGGCGACTGAGCTGTTCCTCTGTCTGGGAGAAGCAAACCCTCTGGTAATGACTATTCCTCAAATGGGTCCTCTCTGTGAGAGGAGCGTGACTCCGTCAACTGAGGATGTCTGAAAACGTTCATTTTGAGCCTTGAGGGCAGAATGCCATAACAATAGTTGCACATGCTACGTCATTGGATAGAATACAATAGCCGTCTTAGACCGTGGCAAAGATTGATTGCTGCACTTATCTCTTATTAAACATGAATTGGGGACCGCTTTAGGATCAGTCTTCGCACAAGCATTACACCAGCTGGAACAAGTACCAATGGCTGGAGATGGATGGGCAACTTAATCTGCCAAGAAAAGTAGATTTCACATCATCGTTATTTCTTGGGAGACAAAAAAAGAGATTCCTTTTATTCAAGTAGATAATTGCATGTATTTTGCATAATTTGATTTATGCAACTACTACAGTCCTAGGTACCTTGGTTTGAGTTTGTATCATAGCAATTCCAGCTTCATTTAGTCAATGAAGAAAAAGAAAGAGGCAGAGATCATGTGAATGTGTAAAAGATTGGAGGGTGACTTAGTTTTTTTCTGATCACTGACAGCTGCTGAGATGCATCTTGAGTTGGATTAAAACTGATCTAGAAATTATTATAATAAATGATTCTTGAAGTTCACCAAGTTTGGCACAGAGTTGAAGGACTCTAGAACTTGGCAGCTGTAGTCTACCCTTATGTGTTGCCAAAAGGAAGGAAAGCCTCACCAAAATTGAGCCTTGTTGGCAAGTGTTGGGTTGTTTGTGGTCGTATTCGGCTTCCTCTTACCCAGTATAAGGTATGCTCCCTTCATTTAAGACATAGGGGAAAGGATACCGCATCTCTATTCTTGGCTTCTTGATTTTCCTGGGTGTCAGTTAGTCTGTGGATGAATCATTGAGAGACATGTGAGCAGATATGATTGAGGACTGATTCCAGTCTCCATGAACTTGCAAACTTATGGCCTAAGAAACGCTTAGAAAAATGATAGAAGTTTGGAATCTCTTAATCTAGACTTTAGAGTTATATGATATAAACACAACATTGCCTTTGCTATGGAAGGGAAAGTTGATATGAAAAAAGGAACAGCAGGGGCCAGGAGTGTAGCCTAGTGGTAGAGTGCTTGCCTAGCACGCACGAAGACCAGGGTTCGATTCCTTGGTACCACGTACATAGAAAAAAAGCTGGAAGTGGTGTTGAGGCTCAAGTGGTAGAGCTCTAGCCTTGAGAAAGCCCAAGGACAGTGCTCAGGCCCTGAGCTTATGCCCAGGACTAGCAAAAATAAAAAACGGTCAGCATGAATGAGATTTGCAAGATGGCAAACTGGCATCCATTCATTCACTCAGAATCCTCCTGCTGCTGGCTACATAATAGACATTGTGTACCAACCAAAGGAAAAGAATCCTGCGTTGGGGAAACACAAGAGCAGATGTCATGGTAAATGTCTCCTTGGGGAAATGACACAAAGCAGTTCTCCAAAGAAGAGGAATGGGGTCTGTTGCTCACCTGGAGGAAACCTTGGTTAAGAAGAAACAGAAGTGGCTTGTAAATGGGACAAGTAATTACAAATGTGCTTGTCATCTGTTATGGCTATTGCAGAGATATAATGTAAGTTAAACTCATCTGTCTTTGAAGAGGTAAACAGTTTTTCTAAATTTGGAGAACATTGCAGGGTTCTTGATGATAAAATGGTATGTCCCTATGCTTTAACTGCAAAGGTAAGAAGTAAAAAACCTTATTCTGAATTTAGTAGAGGAAGAGAACTAGGCAGCTTAGAAAACTAGCTTACTTAGAGAAAAAAAAGTATTTAAAACGTTATTTGAAAGACTTTACAAGATTGAATGGGCACAAGTCTGCCTGTGAGGTCAGTGGATGCACTAAAATAATATTTATAAAACTGGGTCACATGAATCCAACATTTAAAAAATTTAAGCACTCTCATAGGCATTTTTTTCTCCTATAATTTTTGTGAGCAGTTAGTTGTTCAAGAGGATTAATTTGAATATATTCATATATGCAAATAATGTGTGGGGGACCCTTGAATCCAAGGACTTACCTTGTTTATATTACCAACATTTACATAGTCTATCTCTCATTAAATTTCATTATTTTTCTTAATGTAGGCTTAACTTGGAGCTGTATCGTGGATTCACAAACTATGGCTTATGGGCCAATTCTTGCTATCATCTATTCTGTCATGCGCTGTAAAGAAAGCTTTAACATAAACCATACCATTTGCTAATATAGTGTCACAGCTTCTTTACACAACAGCAAGTAGTTGCGACAGAACCCACAGGCTCTAAAAACGATGTTTCCAGATAATATTCAGGAAGTCTTAAGTACAAAATTCTGCTGAACACTGAATCAATGTTTATGCGTATGTGCCTAGGCAAATGTGTCTAGACATGGTCCCTCAGCTTTTCTTTTGTAATGGTTATTGTAAAGTTGATATACATAAGTCTGGTAAGGAGTGTATTTCTTTTTGAAGTACCAGCCATTCCCTCACTTTCTCCCAGTTTGTCCCTCCCAATCTGCCCCCCAAAGTTGTATAGTTAATTTTCAACACAGTATCTAGTGAATACATTGCTGAACCTTTGTCCTACCATTTCCGGTACCCCACTTATCCTCCCTAAAACAGATAAACTTACCAATAAGACACAAGGTATAGAAAACTAAAACAGTGACTAAGAAGGGAAAAAAAATCCCAAAACAAAAATTTAAAAACCTCTTCTTCCTGTTCTTGGAGTTTATTTAGATAAATATTATCAGGGAATAATGTGTTTTTTGAATTTCCACAGATTTGCCTTATGACCTAAAATATGATCTAGTTTGGAGAATATTCCATGAGCTGCATAGAAAAATATACGTTCTGATGCCACCAGATGAAATATTTTGTCTTAACTATAATTGGTCAATGAAATTATTTAGGTGTGAGGTTTCTTTGCTGTGTTTTTGCCTGGGTGATCTATCCTCCCTTAGCTTTTCTGCTCAAGGCTGGTACTTTACCACTTGAACCATAGCTCTGCTTCTGGCTTTTTGCTGGTTAATTGGTGGTAGGAATCTCAAGACCTTCCTGCCAGGCTGCCTTCAGATCTGTCTCCTGAATAACTTGTATTACAGATGTGAGCCATTCGCAGGGAGCCCTGAATAAATTTTTAGTAAATGTACATCTCCAATATTGAAGTTTATATACTTACAATACTTATAATACTAGAAATGTTCTCTGTTCCTCTAAGATTCAAACTTAACTATGTTTCTATTGGCCAAATCTCTCAACTCTTACTGTGGAGCCTAACATATTCACAGTCCAGACCTTTACAGAGAATGTTAGGTGAATCTTAAGCTGCAGTAGTGGGTGTGACAAGAGAACAATCACAATAGCCATGACAATTTGCATTGTCACTGTCAGTGAGGTATCTCTTGTGATGCCAAAGCATCTGTCTTAAAAATTGTTGCCATGAGCCAGGCTGGTATCTCAGACTCCGAGTCCTCATTTTCATGCCCCCATTTATCTAGGACCCTACCTCTTATTTTTTGGAGGGAGGTTTGTGTCTTATCATGATTCTTTATCTCATGGATTTGTATCACACACTTCAGGTTCTCCTATTCTAGAACAAATCAGGATATTCTAACCTGCTACTTTTAGCCTTGTTTTATTCCTCTATTCACTCGCTCTATGTGCTTATATGTGTCCAATAGTTGTATAGCAGCAATCGTGGATTATTTATCTTATCATTTTTACACAGCATGTGTGCTAAAACACACGTCTGTGCTGGCCATTATAGATAGCCTGGGGGTAGCTGGATTTTGTAGGAAATAGAGCCTTTAGAAGGAAGAGCTCAAGACAGTCTTCTGTCTATTGTTGTAATCCATCCAGCTCATAGCAAAGCAATATATTAATCACACATCATAGTTTACCTATTTTCTTCCTAAAGCATATTCAAAAGTGGCATATGGCATTAATTATCTAGATTATATGACTAAATTTTGCTACTTCATCTGCTTCAAGTGCTTCCAAACATTAGTTTTCCTTTAGGAAAAGGGTTTTTTTTCTGTCTCATGCTGCACCAGATATCAGAGATCTGATTAGTATGACTATTATTAAAAACCCTGACTCGGAGTCTGCAAAGTACCCTTCATCACTTGTTCACAGCCTCACTGAGATATTTGTTTCCTTACAGACAGTAGATTATTACCTTTCAGGAAGAAGGCGATTGGATGATAAGACAGCTTCGCAATGTGTTTCTGATGAGTCTAGTCTGCTCTTTGACTCAGGGCAGTGGGAGCACATTAATTTACCTGGGAGATTGTAGGCTCATGTGTCAATGAAACTCTCTTCAGGCATTGACTTTGCCCTGTCTGGCCCTTGGAAGAAGATGAGGTTGAAACTATGGTCTGTTTTCCTGTGATAACCTTGACAGTGGACTACTGTTTGTTTGGTAGGGGTTATGTCAGGGATATGTGCTGACACTCTGTAGATACAAAGTTAAGCCTAATAGCTTAAGTTTGTATTATAAAAAGTCAGTGTTGGAATCCACTAACTCTTAAAGAACCTTCAACCAAAAGGCTCAAACTTCCAAAGTATAAAGACAAGCTAGATAAAGTAAAGCATAGCTTAATTACTATTTTTCTTTGGAGTAAAAATAGACTTCATGGAAGTTTAAATACACTGCTCTTCAAAATTAACCATAAAACTTAAAAGTGTCAGTCATTCAGATAATTAGAAACATATAAATTTAAGGAATGTACAGCTGTAAAATTAACTATCAGACTCATGTAAAACACTGTATTTACTAGAGGTAAAAAAAAATAATAAATTCTTTGTTTTCCAAAACTCCTCTTTCCCTCCCTGATAATGTTGCAAGGGAAGAAAGAAATAATCTTTGTCATGCTTTAGTGAATTTTAATGATACAACTTTTAGTTGTTTAGTCTTTCATCCTTGAGTATGTAGAATATAAACCACCATATTTGTCATAGTTATTTTGACCTTAACCTTTCTCTTTTGTAATGAAAGAGACATAAAATGTCCCAGCTGGTCTGACTCTTTGTGAGAGGGAGGAGACAGTGAAGAGCTTCCATTCCTGGGTAGGTGGGAGGAGCCATGAGATTTTGTAGCTTGAATGAACTGTGGCAGTGCCGAGCCTTCTGTATTTCTGGAGAATTTAGAGAGCTGTTTCATAAAACGCGAATGGGATTGTTATTTTTTTAATCATTGCACAGAGATTATCTATTGCCTTTAAAGTACTGTTTACAGTGACCTTTAATGTATTCTATATTGGACTGACATGAAAGGAGGAACTGTACAAATCGGTAAACTAACGGCACCTTGTGTGTCTGACGATGGAGCTGCTTTGAAATTGAGCTTAATGGTTGGAGAGTTCAATTTGATTCCAAATTGAAATTCCACTGCAGAGGATTAAAATATTTTTTAAAAAAATTAGACATTCTGTAATCGCAAAAGAAAAGGGAGGGGATAATTTATCTAAAAGAATTTGGTAGTTAGCTCTCACCTTGGCAAGCCAAGGGTTTTGAATTCTTTTTTATATAGGCCTAGGCCTTACTTGCTGGTGGAGACCTTAGTAAAGAATGCATGTAGTCGATTCACCCTTGTTGCCATGAACTCACTGTAATCATGGAAAAACCTATAATTTCTTAGATTAAATGGATGCTTTTCTTTTGGCTGTAGAATTGGACCATTCTACCTTGCCTGAATGTTTGCCTTCTCTGTATGAACTGACAGTGCCCTGTAAGTAAAGGAAATCTACCTCAAAGGATTGTAAAACGTGGATCTTAAGAGTCCAAAGATACCTAAGGGATGTACAGGACCACTAAGGGCTTTGAAGGCTGTCAGAATGCCTTGTCCTTTGACACAGTCACAGAAAAAAAAATGACTCTGAGGACAGCAAGCTCCTAAGAAATACGTAGATTGAGAGGAGGCAGAAGAAATGGGCTGGGGATGTGGCGCAAGTGATAGACTGCAAACCCCAGCGCAAACCCCAGTATTCCCTGCAGAAAAAAAGAAAGAAAGAAAGAAGGAAGGCAGTAAAGAGAGAAGGAAAGGGGAGGGGGAAGGGAGGGAGGGAGGGAGGAAGGGAAAGGAAATTACAGTGAGAGTATGTAGTTACTAGTCACTAAATGTTGTGATTCTATTTCTCAAATTACAAGCAGTTTGACAAGTTATTTGTTTATAAAAGCAATAACCTGAAGTACCAGAAGGTTCAAGTTGATCACATGTATAGGATTGTAGCTCCTTCTCTTCCTTCTCCTTTCATTTACTGACTGCTTACCATATACCGGGCACTGGAGAAGGCCTGATGCATGTACTACCTCAGTGATCTTCCACATCTATCTGTGACACAAGTATTATTAGGCTCAATGAAATGTTGAAATTAGCGCCTAAGGCATTGTCATTTTTCTAGTATTTTTCTTTTCTTTAAGTAGGTGTACAAAGGAGTTGCCATTCAATAGAGCAGTTTATGAATATAGTGCGTCTTGCTCAATAACACTCCTTTTAACATTCTCACCCACCTCTCCCTCCCCACCCCTTCCCTCCATTCCTTAATTTTTAGATTATGTACTGAACTCTTGATTAAATTTTGTGGTATATACAATGCATTCTTGTCTGAATTCTATTCATCTCCCTCATTCATCTTCTACCCCTCTTTTTTCCTCCCACTCCCCCCCCCCCGCAGCAAGAACCCATTTCTTATTTATTTTGTTGGAATTTGACTTGGTCTTTCTAACAAATTATACTATTTGTGCTCTCCACAGAGCTTATTGTACTTCAGTCTCTTCATTTATAACTGTTTGAAGCACTGTCATTTTTTATAAGTTTAGCATATTCAGACATTGATGATAATGTGGATCCACCTAATGATAATATTATTCTGATGATTTTTATTACCAATTTTGAATTTAACATGGATTAAGTTGTAGTGCCCGTGTGAATGTCATCACCCAAATTCTGAGACAGAGAGACCAATCTGGAAATCAGATCCTCTATTTCCTCATATTGTCCTTAAAATCAAGTAGACACAGTTACCAGTCACACACTGTAATCAGTATATACCATTTATATATTATAGAATTGCTAATTGAGGGTAGAGAATGTGTCACAAAATAAGAATCTCTACCTATACAATAATGGGATTTAGTGTCCTCTTCTGATTCCTATGGTACACTCCCATTTCAATTGTTGGGGTTTCTTCTAGACTGTCCCTTTTTAAAAAAAATAAATTTTATTGTCAAGGTGATGTACAGGGTGGTTATAGTTATATAAGTAAGGTAATGAGTACATTTCTTGTCAAACATTGTTACCCTCTCTCTCATTTTTTCCCACTTTCCCACCTCCCCAACCACCCCGAACATATTTCTTGTAAGTATTGCTGTTACATTAGTTCACCTTTGCCCTTTGTCTCACCATTTTGTTGTTCCTCTTTCCATTCCCGAATCAGATAAATGTATGTACAAGACACAGGGTACCAAAATCAAATACAGTGATGACGGGGGAATAAATCAAAGGAGAAAAAAATGAAAACAAAAGGAAATAACTTTACACAGTACATTATAAATAACAACAACTCAGGAAAACCTCTTGTTTACATATCTTGGAGTTCATTTTGATTAGCATTATTTTGTATGGTCATATGTACGTAGCTATTGAGCTATTGTAATCTTCTTCTAGGACTATCATAGACATATACTAAATATTACAAATGAGGGAAACCATGGAGTCTATGTTTCTTTGGTTCAGACTTATTTCACTTAATACAATTTTTCCAAGTCTTTCCATTTCCTCATTCTGGTGGAAGCAAAGTATTCCATGATCTATTCATCTAGTGAGAGGCATCTGGGTTGGTTCCATATCTTAGCTATGGGAAATAATTCTGCAATGAACCTCGCCCCTATCAAGAAATCTAATAAGAACAAATGCTGGCAGGGATGAGGCCAAAAGGCAATTCTAGCAACACTGTTGGTGGGAGTGAAGATTTGTTCAACTACTGCTGAAAGAAGTCTGGAGGTTCCTCAAAAGACTAAACAAAGACCTCCCCTAGAACCCAAAAATTCCACTCCTAGGCATTTACCCAAATAACAAAGTCATACTACCAGCACAACTATGTTCAAGGACAGTAGTTTTTAGTTCAATGTGGAACCCTCTATTAATAAGCATTTTGGAATTTGTATATTAACAAATTAACAAAATGTGTCCTAAGCTAAAACTTGAGATGATAGGTATATATTTCAATATGTGATCAGGTGTGCATTTTCCTTTGCTTTCTTTGAATCTTATCATTTTTATTTATTTATTTAATTGTAATTGTATGGGTAATATACAGAGGGGTTGCAGTTACATAAATCAGATACATTTTGGACAACAGCTTCCCTTCCCTAGTACTCTCCATATTATTATTTTTTTAATCAGAGTTACAAGAATGTGCATTTCCTTTTTCCCTATTTAAAGGAGGGAAACTTTACTTTTGGGGGGCTGAGGGAGACAGAGGATGGGGAGTGGGAGTGAGGACCATGTGGCTTGGAAATAAACATTTGGTGATACCAGCTTAGGTCCAAGTTGATTTGATTTTACATGGCGTGGGTCAGTGTTTGGAATTAATTCATCAGAAGATGTAAAAATGGTGTCAGACAGCCTTCGACATGTCAGACCTCTGTGGCTCTAAGACTTTCAATTTTGAAATTGTAGTAAGATAACTGAAGATCGTTGGCAAAACAAGAATCTGAAGCTTCAGCAATACTTACTGTCATATCCGATTTCCTATATCTTCTGTCCCCTCAGGCACATTTGGGGAAGAGGTATTGCACCTTCTTTGAAATGAGACTAGCTTTGACTATTAGGACAGTGACAAAACAAATGCATCAGTACTGCCGTCACTTGAGCTCATTTTAGCATCTGATAGTCTCTTGCTGGTCCAGTGCTAAAAATTAGCAGTTGTCCTCTCTCACTTGGGTTCAAGGCACTTGAAAATGATAAACATATCTTTTAAGTCTCAGGTTAATGAAATCGTGTCAGGTGGCCATATAGCTTACTGTTTGTGTTTCAATTTGTACATGTTATAACTTTGGGGGGAAAAGGGTTGGTTTTTTTTTTTTCCTCAAGCAAACTGCAAACTTTTAAAGACATTAAGCCTGCCAAATTATAGCCACTTACTGCCGCCTGACGTATTTTTCAGCTTAGAACCACAGAGGGACTGCCAAGCCTGTTTCTTCTCATTACCTGTTCTATGTCTGGCCTGGAGTTTAGATTTTCAAAAATGGAAAAAAGCTGTTTGCGAAATCACAAGGCTCTTGAGCTCTTAGTTTCTTCTTAGTATCAACGTTTATTTATTTTGGTTTGGGCTGGGTTTCAAAAGATTGAAATTAGAAACAGAGAAGGTGACTCTGAACACCATTTATCTGTATATAAGCGAACTTTCGATGTAGGTTTAATTTAAAAAATTGCCGTTTCCTACAAGAGGGAGCTATTTTTCACATTGTTACAACATTTTTAGAGGTCACTAGGTGGTCATGTCACCAGCAGGGAGTTTGTGTTTGGCAGGCTGCGTTGGCAGTTAGTTACGAATGCCTCCCGTGATTCAGTGTTCAAAGCAGGCTGCTTTGCAAGTAACAAATACTTACAACCTGAGAACTGAAGTATAAAAAGTAGTGACAGGGGAAAATGTTTGGAAATGTAAAACAGCATCTTTAGTGGCCAAATTGGGGTGTTCAGGGAGTTGGAGATTACATGTCTACTTTATATTTGAGTTTAGCATTTACAGAAGCAGTAAGTAGCTGGCTGTCACTTGCTGCTAGTTAGCAAGGTGCTCTGAATGTGTGACTTGTTGGGTCCTGTGACTTGGATATTATCAGAGTTCTTGTTGATAATCTTTACTAATCTCATCCCCTGCATGTACTTTCTGCTGGTTACTCAGCCTGCATCTCTAGGTCATTCCTCACTATGAATGCTGGTAATTTAAGTAAGATTAAGTAGGCAGCCAAAAGCACCAATTACTGGGACTTTTTCTAAATTTCCATATAATAGACAGAACATTAGTTCAAACTTGGGATAGACCTTTATGGAGAAATAAACAAATGAAGTGTAGATGGCTCATTGAAGAAATGGCTGAGATATTTTTTTTAAGTGACAAATAGCTATGGGTGGTTTATTTGTAATTAGCTTGGTAAAGCATGGGAATAGAGATTGATTGTTGTTTTCATATTCAAACAATTATTGTGTCTCCTACCTACTTTTTGTAAAGTTTTGGTTGTTGAAATAAAAACAAGCACCCCCAAAATGCAGTGTTTACTAAAGTTTCTAGTATAGTTATTTTGCTATAGTATTACAACTTGTAGATTATTGATACTTGATTATTTTTAAGCCAGAAACTAAGTGAATTCAATTCTCTCAAAGAATTGTCATGGCTCATGTTGAATTGTTCAGAATAGAAAAGCTTCAGAAATTCTGATTTCTTTGACAGGACAGAGATCCTGTGTCTGCTTATAGTTTTAAGACAAATTACAAAGAAATTGACGGGGTTTTCATTTATTTGGCCACAACAATCTGTTGATATTTTTCTTATTATAATTTAAGAGATTTAAACATTCCTTCTGTAAATATAGGCATCTCTCATAGCCACAGCTTTATTTCCTCTTTTAAGGAAATAAACTCATGTTCTTACTGACATTTCACTACTTCTTTAAGCCCTTGTAGAAAGCTTTTTGGCTATGAAGATCTGTTGAGATGTTAAGATACTCAAAATAGTCTTGCTAAATAATTAAAAAGTGAACTCAAGTCTAGAGTAAAAATGTTGTCATGGATATACTGTGAAATTTTCTGGCTTTTAAAAATAATTTTTATTTTGAATATTTTATGTATACAATGTGATAATATAAGAGATATATTGACTGATAAATACACTGATAAATAGCAATTGAACATACTTCACAGGTGCTCATTTCTTTTTGTAATTTTTGATATCAAACTAGTGAAAAATCTTATACAGGATGATCCCTGTGTTCAGCAGCTTTTTTAAAAAAAAATTTATTTTATTGTCAGGATAATGTATAGAGGAGTTATAGTTACATTCGTCAGGTAGTAGGTGCATTACTTCTCACACACTGATATCCATTCTCATGTTTTTGTCCCCATTCTCCTCCCCCCACCTCCTCCCAATCATCTTGTTTTTCCCCCCATTGTAAATACTAGGAATGCACTAAATGCATAGGTGAAAATATGGAAAATGAGGGGGGCTGGTAGCTCACACCTGTAATCCTAGCCACTCAGGACACTGCGATCTGAGAAGCATGATTCAAAGCCAGCCTGGCAGGAAAGTCCATGCGACTTTTATCTACAATTAAATCACAGAAAAGTCAAAAGTAATACTGTGGCTCAAGTGGTAGAGCACTTTCCTTGAACAAAAACTGCTCAGGAACAGCACACAGGCAGTTCAAGCCTCAGGACAGAAAAAAAGAAAAAAAAAAAAGAAAGAAATATATATATATATATATATATATATATATATGTATAAATGGTGAATATTGTTACTTAGCTTCTGTCCCCTTTTAAAATTAGTTTTCTCACCTGGTTTCTAAAATACTGGTGACTTTTATACAATTATCTTTTAACTATTAATAGTAAATTAATGAACTGTCATAATAATCACAATCATAGCAACTAAAATCTATGTTTGCAATAAACATAGTTTTTTGTTGTCTACACGACTAAATGTGCTAAACGATTTGTACATTTTATCACATATATTACTCTGAAAGTGTATAGGTTTATCCTTTATAAAGTGAAATGCTTGGGACCTAGAAGTGGTCTATTGTGGGGCCGGGAGTTTGGCCTAGTGGTAGAGTGCTTGCCTAGCATGCACGAAGACCCGGGTTCGATTCCTCAGTACCACATACGTAGCAAAAAGCCAGAAGTGGTTCTGTGGCTCAAGTGGTAGAGTGCTAGCCTTGAGAAAATCCAGGGACAGTGTTCAAGCCCTGAGCCCAAGCCCAGGACTGGAAAAAAAAAAAAGAAGTGGTCTATTGTAGGTTTTGTCAAATTGGAAGATATTTTCATAGGCATAATGGATATCTTGAATCAGGGACTCAAGTGAAACAGGATATTTATTTGTTTCCTATATCCTTTATACATATAATCTGAAGATAATTTTATGCCTTCCAATTTTAATAATACGTTTTCCCCAAATCATACAGATGACAGTGTTACTAACCCAGGATTTGAACCTGGCTCTGGCAGAACCCCACTCACTGAGTCAACAAATCATAATTGCATATTTGCTGGATTATAAAAATCTCTCATTTTTCAAGTCTACTTGGAAACACTCATTGTCCTTCCTGCCAATGATTATATTCCTGGACCAGGGGAAAAGTAAATCTATCTCATGTTTTCTCAAGGCAATCATTTTTCTTTCATAGATTTTTCATTTTCCCAGTTTCACTTCCTATCAGTTGTTTGAACTGATAATCATCTTTCATTGGCTCGATGAATTTGGCCTAAGTACTTCGAGCATTAGTATGTTCATACCACTTTTGTTTGAGATGAATCACGTAGCTTCATCCCTGTTTGGGTTTTAGAGCCCCAGCTTTGTGGGTAGGGATACTGGCAGCCAATCCTGTGGGATTTTGCAGTCTACCAGATACTTCCTGCAGACCATCTCAATGAGCTTGGTGGTAACATCATTTGTATTTTATACACCCCAAAAGCTAAGATGTATAAAGTCAGGGAACATGTCTGAAATCAGATGGTTGTCTTTCTATTATGCCCTTCTCATATGCATGTTGATGTCTTAACTGCAGTCATAGGAATTAAAAGTTGAAAATTCACACTTCTCTTCCCTTCTTCATTGGGGCTGAGACATTACAGCCTGGTTCAGGGACACATCTGTGATAGGCTGTGCCTACTAATCTTGAAATACTTCTGCTACTCAGGTGGGGAGTTCTGGAATTGTACTTTGTGAGCCACTCTTTCCTGTGGATTTGGCTGGCAACGTTTAGATTAGTAGCCAGTCCTTGGATATCGAACGTAATGTAAGAAACAAATAGCCAAGCACTAGATGTTGACTGATCTGAGCTTCTCCCACTACAGCTTCATTGTAATCAAGGTATGGTCCTCATATCTGGATATAGCCAAGCCCATGCAAGGTCTTCACGAAGCGAATATTTTGTGAGTTTTGTTTGTCAAGGAAAAGTATCACAACTAAAAAAAAATAGCTATACATTATCTATTCTATTTTGAAGGTCTGTGAAATTATAGATGGTCTGGGTTAAAATCTCCATTTTGCAATTTACTGGACAGGTTAACTTTGGCAAGTCAATGTGCCCTCTCTACTTTTACTTTTTCCTTTTCCATCAAATTGGACATAATAGCACCTGCCTTAATAGGTTCTCATGGAAATTTAATGAGCTAATGCACATAAAGCACTTATCATGTCCAGGACAGAGAAAAGAATTCATGTGTGCCAGCTATGTGCTCCTTATCACAGCGTCTATAGACTACCATAAGTCTTGCTAAGACTGCTCAATTGTTATGAAATAAGCCCATAGGTTGCTGGTAACCAGGTTAATGTGGAAAAAATAGCTGATTGGTAAGGATTCATAATGTCTGTGGTGGAAATATGCCTATCCTAGCCAAGGTTCAGGTGGAGCTCTAGAATTAGGACATGTAGTTGGTTTTCACTAATAAGTAGGAGGTAGAGCCTGCATACCATGGAAATACTGTGGAATAAACAATCACTAGAGTAATTACCATTTAGAATGGCTCTCGGCTCATAGTCAGCCCTTTGTTCTTAGTGTTATCTCATTATTTCAAATATTTCTGATGCTGGGAACACTGGGCTGTAGCTGCTTTACCTATTTTGGGCCAACTGATTTTCTTTCCAGAAGCTTAAACATTCTTTTTCCACCAAACTTGGAGGTAGTAACAGAGTTATGGTATAACTGGTAATGTTTTCCCTGTAAGAAAGGATGAGGATTTCCTGTCACTGAGGTTTCTGGAATAGCTTTCTAATTGACCTTTCTAAAACTCACTTATTAGGCCTACTTGCTCTTCTCTTTTCCTTTATCTTTTCAACTATCCCTCCAACACTTCCTTTGTTTGCAATGGCGCCAGCATCAATTTCTTTTGCGATCCAAAAAATATATATATAACTTAAGCCCATTGAATAGCACCATGGACCAGAGTCCATGCTAGAATTTGCTAGAATTTTCTCTCTGGATATTGCTCAAGATAGCCTTCTGTTATTTGCATAGACTTTAGAGAATGTAGTGTGATAATTCATTAAACTTCTGATGTCTGTGATGTGGCCACACCTCCTCGTAGTTGAGTTGATGTCAGCCTTCCCTACTCTGACTGCAGATCTTAAGTGCTAGTTCAAACCTTAGGAGCACATTTTAGTAGAATACAGATAGGTAATACAGACAGGTAAAGGCCAACTGGCATGTTTCCAAAGTTTCTCTGAATCTGATCATCGCCACATTCCTAAATTCTATCCATCTACACATTACATTAAAAATCCAATGTAAGAGACAAAGAATCAAACAAGTAGATTGTATCTTTTTGTACTGGACCCTTCCAGCCTACCTTCATAAAGAGTTTTCCTAATGGTTGACATTTGACCAATTCAGCCTTTTCTTTCTTCTCTGGTTCCAGAAGAACATGTTATTCGTGCCAAAGGGGGAGAGGACTATTTGTGAAATAAAGAGCTTATCTTGTACCTGTCTGAAGCAGACATTATCAAATGGTCATTTAGTAGAGAACACCACTTTGGCTTCACCATGATGTGTATAAAGCGTCTAGCATGGCAGCCTCAGCAATACTTTAAGAAATGCTTTCAAAGGAAAAGACAAGGCCCAATCTGTGCAGGGATGAGAAAGAGCAAACATGTTTTACAAGCACACTCTAAATCTAGTAATATTCCGTGATGAAATGCATGCTTCCTGAACTTTGGATGTTTTTGACCAAGTTGAAAAAAAAATAAATGATAACCTAGTTATGCTATGAAGTGAGATTATTCAAATCACTTAAGAAAAGAGAATTTGCCAAAAAGTAAAAAAGACACTGCAGAAGTTCAGAATAGAAGTCTGTCATTCCCTGGAAAAGATAATGGCAATATGACTATACTGTGTGTCTATGTCCTCGGGAGTGGTATGTGTAAGTATGTGCACATGGCCATGAAAACATAAACTCAGGTCATTACTAGTCTGCCTGTGGGTTGGCACTTAGGAGTCACTTGACTACAGCACATATATCATCTAGAAGGCCCCTTCCCTTTTCTCCCGAGCCATTCAAATCCTTCCTTCACAGCTAGCTATTCCTGTTGCCTTCGGTGAAACCGCCCTCAGCCTCCAAGACTGAAAGGATAATTGCAATGCAATCCCGCATTTTAAGATTGGCCAAGAGTTCAAGCTCTGTAGTCACATAGACTTGAATTCAATCTCTACTTCTATCAGTAAAAGCAAGGATAGCCAAGGATAATCTACTGAAATTTCACAGCTTTGATTTACTGAAGTATATATTGAGGATAATAACTTTCTCTTCAAAGACATGTGTGTGTATGTGTGAGCGTGTGTGTGTGTGTGTGTGTGTGTGTGTGTGTGTGTGTGTCTCAGGGCCCTGTCTTCTTACTCATTCTTTTCAGTCACAGCTGGTACTCTACTACTTGAGCCATGCCATCAGTCCAACTTTTTTCTGGCCTATACTTGGGTTGGCTTCAAACCACAATCCCCATATCTCAACTTTCTCAGTAGCTAGAATTATAAGCTTAAAGTACCAGCACCTATTTTGAGAGGACTATATGAAATAATGTGCCTTTCTTTTGCTTTCCATGCTAATCAAAATGTTAATAATATACCATGTATTCCCTAGTGGTTCTTTCCTATAATCATAGCTACTTAGGAGACTGAGATCTGTGAATCACCGTCTCTGAGACACTTCTCTCCACTTAACCACCAAAACAAAAAACAAGAAAACAGAAATGGAGCTCTGGCTCAAGTGTTAAAGCCCTAGCCTTCAGCAAAAAAAAAAAATGCTCAGGGACAGTGCCCAGGCCCTGAGTCAAGCCCCAGGTTAGTAAAAATTATTTACTAACAATGACATCACTAATAACCATTATTTATTTTTTGCCTTATAAGTTTTATATGCTTTTCTTTTCTGTGCTGTAATAATGTACAAGCCTATTCATTGTTGGTTCTTCATAGGCCATAGTATAATATTCTGTCCAAAGTAAAGTTTCTCTGGCATAGGCAGTTATTAAGGGACTGGTTGGTAATATTAGACTGCTCTTTTCTGATGCCTATATGTATGCAATCATCCTTAAGGATGCTTTTTATTAGGCCCCATTGGATGGGACTCGGAGTGCTTATTTATTTATTTATTTATTAATGTATTTTTATTTTATTTTATTTTTGCTAGTACTGGGGCTTGAACTCAGGGCCTGAGCACTGTCCTTGGGCTTTCTCAAGGCTAGCTTGAGGCATAGCACCACTTCTGTCTTTTTCGAATCAAACTCAAGTCTTTGTGCATGCTAGACAAGCACTCTACCACTAAGCCAAACTCCTGGCCTTTGGCGTGCTCTTTTAAAAGCTCTTCACCCCCATGCATCTTTGCCTTCTATGTCCTGTGACTTGAAGTTCAAATCTAAACAGAGATGCTCCTCAGCTGGAGCCCGGCAGCCCCGAGGCTGTCCAAAGTGATGGATGATCTGAACTCAAAGCAATCAATCAACAGATCAGTATCACAGGGAGCAGTAATCAGTGTCAGGTTGGAGTCTGATGCTTTGTTCCTAAGTGTTTTTCCTGGTCTAGGGGTCCTTACAATGGACTGGAGTTCTGTTCACTTCTTCAGCTTCTAGTTCCATTTACTTACCCCTAATTTGTGTATTAGACTCTCTTGAATCCTAGGTTCATTGCCATTTGTAGTCAGTCTTGAATGCAATTGGAATGCTACTTGGATTTGTGGCTAGGGAATGGCCTAAAGCTTTTAAATCTTAGAGTGTGTAAAGTGATTTAAAAAATAAAATTATCCAGGGGAATATATTATAAACAAGTAAAACAAGTTGGCTGCTGATGGCTTATGCCTTTAATCTTAACTGCCCAGTTGACTGAGATCCGGACACTCATGGTTCAAAACCAGCCTAGGCAGAAAAATTCGCAAGATCATATCTCCAAAATAACCAGCAAAAATTCAGGCTTACAGGGATGGTTAAATTAGTAGCAAGCTGAGTGAGTAAGTGATCCTGAGTTACAATTCTGACTAAAAACAAAAGGGTGCAGCATGTATACTGACACCCCAAAAAATTCAAGAAAGCTACTTTCATTGATAGAAAACAACTTGAATTGTATGAAATTGCAAATATGCAACTATTTCTGACCCACAAGAAAGTAAACTTCCTATCACTTAGCATTCTAGTCATGAGTATAAAGTTTCATTCTTTCTGCTTGGTTTTGAGCCTTTGCTTTTTATTGGACATTCAGAATGAAAATAATGGGGTAAAAAGGAGCTTTTCAATGGATTATCCCAACATTTGTTGCACATAGGTGGAATGCTATGTGAATTTGTATGCCCACCTTCTGGATTGGTAAACAGGATGTATGGATATCTTTGTGTGATTTTTCCATAAAATCCATATTTGTTCCCAGTGGTAATAAAGGGTGTTTTATTTTTATCTTGTGATCACCACAGGATCAGCCTGTCTGAGGCTCTGTTTGCCTCAGAGACAATGTCTGTTTTGTTTGTATACTGATTTCTAGTACCTGGAGCACAGAAACACTCAATGAGTTGAAGGCATCAAAGACTTGGGCTCTGAGAATCAGTCTAGTTTTGTCATGCTTTTGTAGCTAGTAAACAGTCACTTCACTGGAGAATGATCAGTTCACTTACTTCAGATTGGACTTCATAATTTCATGTTAAAAATTCTCTGCCTTCCAATGATCACTTCTGTTTGGGGTAGAAATTTTGCTTCCACGAGCCTCAAGGCCACCCATACTGTAAGTCTGTTTCCTATGCCACTGTGTCTCAGGCTGGTTCTTTGGCGATTCTTTCCAGATGTGGAATATTCAGGTAGTTTACCAGTTTCTCTCATCAGTTGTCTGCTTTTGTATTTGCGAGCAGCTTTCTTATCACTGAATGGGAATGGCAAGAATGGCCCATCATTGTATTCAGAAACCCAGAAATTTCAGGTAATTAACAATTATAACTCATTATTTCAGAGTTCCCTTACTGAGTCTTGCAGTTCTTAACTTTGGAATCAGTTGCTTAGCAATGTACTTCTTAAGGTATTATGTGGTAGATGCATAATTTTCTACTTCTGTAACTTGGGCTCTGAAATTCATGAATACTGAATATGTTTTTGTCCTCAGTTTTAGGCTACAATCATTGGTGAAGCATCACCAGGAGAATGGCTATGGACATTTATTTGCTTTTTCTCCCAGGGATAGGACCAGCCAGTGGTCAGTGACTGTGCAGGATACTTTCTCAATGTTTTCATAAGAATTTTAAAAGCAATTTTCCTCAATTCTGTCAAAATTGTGATCACTATGGTTTCACCTCTTTACCTTAAAATGTTGAAGTCTAGAATGTCTAATCTCAGTGTATTTTTAAGTGGTTTTCAAAAAAACATACATTACGCGTATACCTTCAGTTTTCAACTAGAAAGCCCCCTTTAGCTTTGTAACCTGTTTTATTCTGTTCTGGGTATTCTTTTAGCAGAATCTATGCAGAAATCTTGAGACTTTACTTCACTTAGAAGCAACTCTGTGACCATAAAATGACCCCGTTTTAAAATAACATCAATGACAAAATCATACAAAAACAATCACCTAAAACAGGCCAAACCCTCAACAAGTCCAATCCTGTAATAATGATAAGTTGATAGTTTGATAAATTATCATATGAGTCCAGACTTTCATCTAAGGATGAAAAATGTTAGCAGAAGGAGATTAGACTTTGAAATAGTCTAACTCGCCTCCTCACATCATGGATCTGTCCTGTAGTGGATCTCTTCTCTCCCTCCCTCCCTCCCCCCTCTCCCTTCCCCCCTCTCTCTGTCTCTCTCTCCTTTTCACCCACCCCCAACCGCATCCAGTACTGGAGCATGAAACCAAGGCCTGTAAATCTCCCTCAGCTTTTCTCACTTATTGATGGTCCTCTACCACTGAACCAACCCTCTACCCACAGTTTTCTGGTTAATTGGAAATAAGATTCAGATTTGTCTGCCTGGGCTGGCTTTGAATCATGATCTGGCCTCATGAGTACCTAGGATTATAGGTATTAGCCATTGGGTCTGGCTCTTTTTGTTGTTGTTTTAAATACCCTTTGGGTACTTTTTAGAAATGGAGAGCTGGGCCAGTGTCCCACACCTGTAATCCTAGCTACTCAGGAGGCTGAGATCTCAGGATCGCAGTTCAGACCCAGCCTGAGCCCAAAAGACAGTGAGACTAATCACTAGAAAACAGAAAGTGGGGTTGTGCTTCAAGTGTAGGTCGGTAGCCTTGAGCTGAAGAGTTCAGGGACAGCGCCCAAGCACAGAGTTCAAGCCTCATGATCCACAAAAAAAAAAAAAAAAAAAGAAAAGAAAAGAAAAAAGAAATGGAGAGACAAACGTGAACCAATACAGCAGTGGTACTCAGTAGACCCTGTGTTGAAAATCAGCTATAGAACTTATGGGTGGGGACAAGAGGGAAAACTTGAGAGAGAGTGAAGGAAGGAATGACATTGTCCACAAAGAAGTATACTCATTATCTGCTAACCCCTCTGAACATCACCTTCCTAAAAACAATTTAAAAATGGGGGTAAAGGAATGCAGACATGGAATTACTTCAGAAAGAAGAAAGAAAGAAAGAAAGAAAGAAAGAAAGAAAGAAAGAAAGAAAGAAAGAAAGAAAGAAAGAAAGAAAGAGAAAAGAAGTGACAGTATTTATTATAGTGGCCACGAGGTGGCAGACCTAAAAATCCCAACTTTTTCAAAGTGGCTGAGACACATGAACAATTGCATCTCAGAAGATCCTTTTGAAGTCAGTAGTGTCCCAGAAGAAAATTTTCTAGGTTATCCTAAATTATTATTCAGTTCTCTGTCAAACACAACTTGATGGGCATCTGCTTAGCTTTCTTCTCTGTAGGCATCAGGTTTTTCTGCCCTTCCTGGAAACAAACACTGGCTACCACTATCCCTGACAACACACAGGTGTGTGTGTGAAAAGAAATACCCTCCAAAGAGTTGCCTCTAGGAAACTCAACATTCTCTATTTCTCTTTTCTAAGATCCACTCCATGGAATCTTAATTCTCTTTTCTTTCAAATGTTGTCCGTTTGATTTTTCATTATATCGTATATGGGAACCGCCTATTATTTCATAGAAACATGTCAAAGGGAGATTTGATTTAGGACAAGATATTCAAAGAAGAAGGGAAATAGCTAGCTCAAGAAAAGAAGGGATTGGGCTGGAAGTTTGGTTTAGTGATAAAGTGCTTGCCTAATATGCACTAAGACCTGAGTTTGATTCCTCAATACCACATACACAGAAAAAAGCCAGAAGTGGTACTGTGGCTCAAGTGGCAGAGTGCCAGCCTTGAGGAAGCCCTGAGTTCAAGTCCCAGGACTGGCAAAAAGAAAAGAAAGAAAAGAAAAGAAGGGGGCAAGCTGGGCACAGTGGCTCACATCTGTAATCCTAGCTACTCTGAAGGCTGAGATCTAAGGATCGCGGTTCAAAGCCAGCTTGGGTACTAAAGTCTGAAAGACTTTTATCTCCAATTAGCCACTAGAAAACAAACAAACAAACAGAATTGGCACTGTGGCTCAATGGGTTGGGTTGTAGCCTTGAGCTGAAGAGCTCAGGGACAGCACCCAGGCCCAGAGTTAAATCCCACAACTGACAAAAAAAAAAGGGGGGGGGCAGTTTGCTACTATGTGCAAAGTTTATTAATAAATCTTAGTAGTCTTGAATGTATGTTTGACAAGAAATGCCTTTAGTGAAACACAACTATGACATGGATGTACACACATACATACACCTCATGTACCAGTAAGAAAAAGAAACCATCAGATTTCCTGTGGGCCAAACCAGTCACTGACCTATACTCTGGTAGTTGCTCATTTCCAAGCCCAAAGGTGATGCACTAATACTAATCTCTTGACAGTAACTAATCATCCATGAACAATAGGTTTAGTTGAGGGAGACAAGGAGCAAAGTTCTGCCCCACAGTGAAGTCCAGATGTATATGGTTTTCTCATTATCAATCATCAGTAGACTTCCAGAGACTTTGCTTGGGTGCATTCTACCTAGAAAGGTCTGAGTAAGGTTGAATGATAACAGAGAACCCTTCTAACCACTGCAGGAGAATGGCAAGAATGACCAATCATTGTCCTCTAGTAATATACACTAACACAGGGTCCTGGCATAGGTCATGGAAGTGTATTTCACTCACTTTCTCTCTGCCTTCCAACTTTACCAATGAGTTGTAAAGATTTTTTTAATGGAAGAATTTTTTTTGTTGTTGTTCTGAAGTTGTTTGACATTCATTAGACGGTGCTCTTGACCCTGACTTTTAAAGGGTTACCTTTCAGAATACGTTTCCATTTCTCAATTTCTCAGACTATGTGAAATCACATCCTGCATACTTCTGTGTGGCCTTTTTGGCTAGAATGATATTGAACAGTTATTAACCGAGTCAGGCCTGGCTGTCTGGGATGCAGCTCTTGTATGGTCCACAGAACCTTTTCCACACTCAGAATCTGTTTTCTCCCTTAAATTTTGTTTGTGAAACAGATGTCAGCTCATGAAAGTCAAATGTGCAGCTAAACAGAGACCAATTTTAGAGGTCTCTTTGAAAGTCTATCTTGAAAGTAAGAGAGTCATTAGCGTGTTTAGATATACTTAAATACAAAGAGGATCTCAGTATAAAACAATGCAAAACTTTCAAATTTTTCAATTTGGTGGTGTCTATGTTGTATAATACGTAATTGCTAACATGTACTGGCATGGTCATGTCATGCAGTAAACAAAAAAATCTTTACACGCATTATTATACCTATTTCTTACCAGGTCCAAGAGGGTGTTGCCATTACTGTTTTTTCATTTACAAGGAAATGTAAGTTTCAGAGATAAAAAGTAACTTGCTCGGGGTCACAGAAACAATAAGTGTTGCTGAGAGTTAATTTGATTCCAAAGCTCAAATTCTAAAGTTTGATCTCTTCTCACAGACCTGAGAAATATTTTATTTGTGAGGATATGTGAAAAATAATCATATTAAGGTATGGTACTCAAAGGAAGTCTCTCTCTCTCCTCCACTCCTTTCCTTTCAGATCTAGCAATAGTAATCAGTTGTAGCTCCCACATGCCCACTGACAAGATATAGATAGATATTAGTATCCTCTGTCCTTCATTACCTTCTTAACAGTTCTTTTGAAGGGCTGGAAATTGAGAGAGCAATTACATCCTGACACAGCCCCTCCTTTTACCTCCAGCCTTTCCCATTTGGAAAAATCTATTGACTTCACACTCACCACACTCAGTGGGAACAGAATGCTAAGTACTCATGGCATTTACCATCTCTTAGTGCCACAGGGTGTTGGCACTTGAGAGCTAACTTCTGGCCTGGTTGCACTTTGAAAACCCCACAGATAGGTCACCTGCCTACATAGGTCATACATAAGGTGGTATTCAGGTAGACATGGTGTACAGAGCACAAAACTTCCACAAGCCTCGATGGTCCCTGTGTTAAGAGATTCCAGTCCTGTCCTATTAGGTTTCAAAGGCTGAATTCTTAGTAATTGGAGTAACTTTTTATTTATTTAGGTCAGTTTTAGGTAGGTGAAAGGAGAGTAAACCACATTAAGGAGTCTAAATTGCCAAAGGCTGGCTTTTCGAAACCAGTTCTGTTCTTTGTCCTTAATGAAATCTGTGCTTGTTCAAATGTGTCTAATCCTGTAGGCCTGCTGCGCTTTTTTTTTGTGGGGGGGTCATGGGGCTTGAACTCAGCCTGGGCACTGTCCCTGAGCTCTTCAGCTCAAGGCTACCATCCTACCCTTGAGCCAAGCCCCACTTCCCATTTTCTAAAGGTTAACTGGAGATAAGAGTCTCAGGTCCTTTTGTGCCCTGGCTGTCTTTAAACCTTGATCCTCAGATCTCAGCCTCCTGAGTATCTAGGATTATAGGTGTGAGCCACCTCATCCAGCTCCCTTACTATGCTTTCTTATGGACCCTTCTGCTTGTGTTTGGAGATAGGTTTTGATATTAATTCATTATTATCAAAGTCACTTTTTCTTATCAAGTTGGTATTTGAAAATACACCTTTAAAATGGAAATACATGAGCATCTCAATCCCGAGACAGAAACAGCTAATCTCCACCCAACCCTCACCCCAGGGGGTAAGACAGGCTGTTTTGAACAGGATCTTTCCTCACCAGCTGTCTTAAGTCACCTCCTACTGAACTTATGGCTGAAGATTCAGGGTCATGAGGGAAAGAAAACAGTAATTAACTGGGAAAAGTTGATTGAGCGGAATTTTTTCCCCCATTGTCTGATTGGAACATGACTGCCTGGAGCTGAACGCCATACATAATGTTCGGTCCACCCTTATATGTCATTATCCAAACATTTCTTAATGGAATGCATTTTTTAAACATCTGCTTTTGTAATCGAATGTGGTCCTAGAGATGGGTCAGCTCACAAAAACAAGAACCCACAAGGAAAAAAAAAATAGTGTCCATGCTTCCGTCGCAAGCCAATTTATAACAGTCCCTAATTGGCTTACTTCATTTGCAGCTCCTAAAATTAATTTTAGTCCCCCCCCCAGGGATCAGATCACAATTAAAAGAAAGACAGCAACAGGGAGTGAACCAGAAATGTTTACAAAGCTCCCTTTTGAATTGATGGTGGTAAGTTGTCATGCTGTGTAATGCTATCAGCAAGTCCTGGACCTCTCTTTTTGAGGGTTAGCCACAAGCAACATGCAAGAGGAGGCATTTATTATAGCAAGAGATGCCCTTTAGGCTTCTTTTGTGTTAGTCCCTGGATGACTTTTTTTTTCAGGGTGGGCAAAACCTTTTTTTTCTAGTATTTTATTAGCTGTGTCTTAACTACCTCCTACAAACTGAAGGACAGATTAGAGTTATTAAATGTGTTCTTATGGGTATTTTTATCCATTGTTAACCCTAACTAAATGCATGGGAGGGCACAGAGTCTCCCCCTTTTTTTCTCTATTGTTGCCCATATTCGTTAAAGAAATTATTCCCCTTGACATTTGTTTAGGCTGCACTTTGATAAAATGCTGTCTGTGGTCCATTCTCTTAGCTTGGCACACAGCAGACTCCTATAGATTTATTTCTCTTTGCATTATCTTATCTTTCTTGCTAGCATATTTGGGCTTCCTTTTCATATTTTAAGCTATATTTTGAGGCTTAGACAGATCACCTTAGTCTTGTATACTGGAGTGTGATAGGGTTCTTAAAGATAATTTTCCAAGTCTTCAGTATATACTTAACCCCACTAAATGACCAAAGATGCATTTATATACAAGTCTCATGCTGTCTGTTAAGAGACACAAAGGATGGATTAAGTACTGAAAGTGATTTCAAACTTTTGGGAACATTTTTCAGATTGATGGGTGGAGAAACCATCTTTGAAGCAAGATAAATTTTGCCTTAAATCCAATGTATTTAATAAGGGAAATCATAAGAAATTTCTCTTTGTGTTTTCGGTATCTATCCACATATTATGTTAATAGAATATTTAGTAACTTTTTTTAAATGTGCATCACCACTGCAAATGTTCCATTTTTTCAATTTTTGAATGGCTAAACCAAATTTCCCCAGTGGCTAGGTAGCTGAAGCCTCCTCATCTATTCTAGTGTTGGTCAGTTTCTGAAAACCAACCAAATGTGTTTCTAGTGACATATTTTTCATTAAGTGCTCTCTGTTGGTATCTCAGTAAATTGACTCCTGAGAATTATAAAAGTATAATCTGATATAAGCTGGCAAGATATGTTTACCATTCCCCACCCTCAAAAAAAACGGAATCATAAAATAACAATGGTGAAAACCCATAAGTATATAAAATCTATCTCATATTCTTTACATAATTAGCAAAAATATCAGCTTTATAAGGAGTGGACATTTTCTTGGCTTAATTTGTAAAACTGTTGCATAAAAAAAGTATAATTGCTCTGTCAACTGGAACTAAAATTTGGCTTAGTCTAGCATCTCTATATAAATACCTATACCCAGATATGGACCAATTGTCACATACCATTCCAAATATCCTTAAATGCAAAATATTCATATCTTCTTAGTTTATACCATTGTTACTTTTTCTAATCTAATTTGATTTAAATAGATTACAATTATTGAATGTTGATCTTAATCAGTATACTTTTAATAAAAATCTTCATTAATTGGGCTATTAGTGGCCTAGTGGTAGAGTGCTTGCCTAGCATGCACAAAGTCCTGAGTTCGAATCCTCTGTACCACATACACAGGAAAAGCCAGAAGTAGTGCTGTGGCTCAAATGGTAGAGCTCTAGCCTTAGAAAGGTCAAGCATAATACTCATACCCTGAGTTCAAGTGCCAGGACCAAAAAAAAAAAAAATCATCATTAGTTTGGGGCAATTTAGAGGTCTCTGGTTGTATAATGTTAGCATATAAAACAGAATTTTTAGCCAAAGGCAAAAATAAGAGATAAAAAGCAAAAGTATAATATAAAAAGTATATAGAACCAACGAGATTATTTTTTGTTGATATTAATGTTGGTAAGTATTCTAAAGTGTGCTTTTTTTTTTGGTCGGACCTGGGGCTTAAACTCGGGATTTGGGTGCCATCCCTTAACTCTTTTGCCCAAGGCTAGCATTCTACCACTTTGAGCCACAGAGCTCCACTTCTGGTTTTCTGGTGGTTAATTACAGATAAGAGTCTCACTGACTTTCCTGCCCTGGCTGACTTTGAACCACCATTCTCAGATGTCATCCTCCTGAGAAGCTAGGATTACAAGCATGGGCCACCAGCACCTGGCCTTAAGTATACAATTATAAAAAGAACTTTATATGTGTTTTGAGGTCTAATAGTTGAAAATAATTTGAGTTGGAGATTATTTATTGATAACATCTGTAAAGAATCTGAAATTGATCCTTTTTTTCCTCTAATAATAAACTAAGAATTACAAGTTATTGTTTGTGGGGATGAAGCTCTGTGGTAGAACACTTGCTTAGCATGAATAGGCCCTGTGTTTCATCTCCAGCACCATAAAGAATAATAATAACAATGATGAACTTGGGCTTTCTATGATAAAAGGAAAGCTTAAGTGTTAAATTCACAGAAGCCTGAATTATAGTCTCACAGGGAAGTGGGAACTTGCAATGACCATTCTTTGAAATGATAATAATGATTAATAGTAAAGTTATGGGTGGAAAATGTGTTAAAAGGGCCAAAAGTAGACACAAGAAGCCTCATTAAGAGATTCCTGAAGTTTATCACATGGGAGTTGACATAGATTGTATCAGACATTGTGTACATGGGAAAATAGGTGTGCACCTAAAGTATAAAGAATGGGAAAAATAGCTAGGTGCAGTGGCTCACTCCTGTAATCCTAGCTATTCAGGAGGCTGACATCTGAGGACACGGTTCAAGCCAGCCTCAGCTCTAAAGTCTGTGAGACTCTTATCTCCAACTAATCACTAGAAAACTGGAAATGGGGCTGTGGCTCAAGGGTAGGGCGCTAGCCTTGAGCTGAAAGAGCTTATGGACACCGCCCAGGCCCAGAGTTCAAGTCTCATGACCACCAAAAAAAAAAAAAAATGGGAAAAGCACACAGGATGTAAGTTACCCGGGTGAGCAATTTCCACATCTGCCATGCTTTTGAAGCATGCACCTACAGTTTACGTGGTGATTAAAAAGCTTTGCTTATAGTATTTAATTGTTTAATCTTACTCTGTTTGAGGAAGAAGGAATAAAAAAAAGTGAACAGAAAAAGAATAAAGTTGATCCCATTCCTCCCACCATAGTGAAATGATGACAGTTATCATTTTTATATACTTCTTTCCAGTTGTCCCCAGTGGAGAGTATTTTCTGTGGGGTCTTTATTGAATATAGACTTGCATGCTAAGCACTGTGAAGGGTTTGAGACTTTTCCTATTGACTTGTAATAAGTCAGTTAAGGGTTCAGGCAGATGACAAGGGACTTCTCAGCTAGAAAAAAGGAGTTTATAGCAGACAGCCAACACAAGATGGGTGTGTTTGAATATATCAATTTCTCTTTCTCCAAGTCTTGTGGAGACCAGCGGAAGATGATTATGCAGTTGATGGCATTACAAGAAAGCAACCTGGCCTTAGGGAAATGGAGCGTTTTTGAAGAAGCACACTTCACGGGGCTTCCCCTTGACCTGAAGGGAGATACCACCTCTGTTTCTCAACACTAGTCACTCTATGAGATCCTGAGCCATGTCAGGGAAGGAAATAATGTCTTTACTTGTAAAAATGTATTTTCTTAGCAAACATAAATGTGTTCTCATGTCATGAAGATTTTTTTTTTTTTTTTTTTTTTTTGCCAGTCCTGGGCTTGAGCTCAGGGCTTGAGCACTGTCCTTGGACTTTCTCAAGGCTAGAGCTCTACCACTTGAGCCTCAGCACCACTTCCAGCTTTTTCTATATGTGGCACCGAGGAATCGAACCCGGGTCTTCATGCATGCTAGGCAAGCACTTTAACCACTAGGCCAAACTCCTGGCCCATGAAGATTTCTTTATCAGCACTTAAAATTGCTGCACAAGGCTATAGCCAACCAAGTAAAGAGTTGCAACCCAATTTATGAACGAATTCCCAGTTTTCCTCAGATTGCTCTTTGAGGTGTTTTCCATGAGACAGAGCCTCGTTTAGACATTTCAGCTTGGGGGAAGGAAGGTAAAATACTGCAGTGGCCTGGTGTGTTGTAGCAAGTGTTCCACAGGTCATACACAGGCTTGCCCTGATTTGAAGTCTGTGCAACGTCTTCTGCATGGCCTCCTCTACAAGTATATACTAGGCGGGAGTGGCTAGCACATCTGCCATCTTAAGATATTATCCATAAGGAGACAATCTTGTGAAGCTGGATATGAATGTTGCTGGTAGTAGTCCAGACTGCCCTGTTTTTCTTTGGGAAAGTGGAGATATTTCCTGACACATTGCACAGCTCACACATCTGCCAGAGCCTCCGACAGAAGCTCTTATACTGCCAGGCATGAGTAGATCCCAGAAAAGTCCAGATAATTCCCTGCAGTGAGAAGGGAGAAAATCTGAGATTCAAATAATGACCACCTTGTCCAAACATCTGGAGGGAAACTGGTGTGGTGATGAGGATTAAAGAGAAAGCTACACAGGATCGGGACCATGCTTCAGTGCTGAGAACCTGTATGCATAGGAAGTAACTAGTGTAGAGACTGGAATACTCAGATCTTCTAAGGCACCTAGGTTGCTTCCCAGGTGATTTGCTACCTTTGGTGGGAATGGAGGAAGACTTAAAGAAACACACCCAAGTAAGGCATTTCTACTTCAGAAAGTATCCCCAGAAGATCCTGTGTTATAGTGACAAATGTGTCCACGAACTTAAAACTCTCAAGGTGGGAGGAGGCAGCCTATCTGCATAGGCAGTGATTATAGAAAAGGCATAAAGCAACACATTCTCATTTTTTAAAAGTGAAAAGAACCCAGGAACAGTGGCTCAAATCTGTAACTCTAGCAACTTCAGAGGCAGAGATTAAGAACTACAGTTCAAAGCCAGCCCAGGAGAGGGGGGAAACATTAGCTGGGATATAGTGACATATGCCTATTATCCAGGAATTGAGGGAAACATAAATAGGAGGAGACAACAATCTAGGCCAGCCCAGGCATAAAGTGAGAATAGCCAATGTAATTAAAAAAAAAAAAAAGAGGCTGGGTGCAATGGCTCACGTTATAAAGCCCTTGCCTAATAAGTGTATGTATGGCTTTGAGTTCAAACCTCAGTACTGCTAGGGGGAAAAAGGGTGATTGGAAGGCTAGTGCTATTTATAACATTTGGAAAAAGTAAAATATGAACTTACTACTTGAAACCTAGATGTGTTGAGCATTCACTCTGTGCTCAGAGCTCTTCTAAAAGCTGGAAAATTGATGGTCAAATGATAGAGCTGTGGAAAAAAATCAGTGTGACATACAGAACTTGCCTGGAATATAAGTTGGCAGATGGGATGCCATTCTAAGAGGAAGCTATTAGAGAGCCTTTCTGCAGAAGACACCTGTGGGCACAAGTCTAGAGGATGAGGTGATCTGCCAAAGCTAAATTTATAAAAAGAGAACAAGGTTAGCATTCGCTAATTGACTTGAAAATGGACCTGTAAATAATCCTGCCTCCATTGAGGGAAGGGAAAAAAGGGCTCTTGACAAAAGTAATCATACTTGATATTAAAAATGCTGCAAACTTGTATTGGGTTTTCTTGGAGACTTAGTGTGTATTGACAAATGGGTGGATGGATAGATGATGGAAGAAAGCATCTCAGAAATGAGTTCTCAGATGTAGCCTTCCTATAATTTCTAGCTGGATCTAGGATGCCATTCAAAGATCCTTTCTCAGAGGTCACAGTTATACAGATCTCAGTGATTCTGATCCCAACTACTTTTGTCTATTCTGAGACTTAAATGGGTCATTGATTCTAAACATTTGTAATTTCTTCCCATATCAGCAATCATTTGTGGCTCATTTCCACTGTCAATACCCATTTGTTTCTTTGTTGGCTTTTACCAGACAGGAAGCGCTACTTGCGGCAATCAGTGAGAAGGACGCAAACATTGCCTTGCTGGAATTGTCTGCCTCTAAGAAGAAAAAGACTCAGGAAGAAGTCATGGCGCTCAAACGGGAGAAAGATCGACTAGTGCATCAGTTAAAGCAGCAGGTGGGGTGTCCTACATGAAAGGTGTGTCTTGCTGGGTCTGGGGTCTCAGTGCTTTCTCTGGGTTTAGCCATTCTTCATTTTCCCATGTCCATCCTGCAGGTTGAAGCATCTTCGGACAGGTAGGAGCAAAAATGCCCAAAGTTATTGCTGGAACACCATTTTATTGCTTTCCTGTGTTTATGCGCATGTTGGCTGGGCCTGGGTTTGCAAATCAGCGCTGTTTTCCTTTCTTTTATATTAGCATCATCTCCCCAGAAATAACTCTCTGCTCTCTACCTTCCAGTGGACTTTGACTTCTAGTTAAGCCCTACAAGCTCCCATTTAAATTCTGGACACCTTCTTTCCGGTTGAACCTATTATCTTCTATCTTGCTCACTTGTGTAAATAGCTTCCCTCCTCCAATTCTTTGGGTTTCTTTCTATACTTCCAGCTTTGTTCTTGAACTGTTTCCTCTGGAAACTTGCAGCTGAGGAATATCTCCCTGCCTCTACTACTGCCACAGCCAGCCTTTGAGACTTCCCAGCCCTTAATCAGCCTCATTTTTTAATCAGCAATTTTTTTTTTTGCCCCACGATCTGGTATTGTTTCCTCCTTATTAGGTTATTGTACTTGTTTTAAGGGAAATGGAAAAAGAGGTATAATCTTAACTCAGGCAGAAAGTTCGTTGCTTTTTGGAGGGTTTTCTGGAAGTAGCTGAAAATGAAACCTGCTAATAGTACTCATTACTTCATTACAAAAACACTTAACTGCTATGACCTCATAAGGCGGCTGCCACATCTTAGCTAGGGTGGTGCATGGCTCCACAACTCTCTAAGTCACACACGGTTTACTATGTAGAGTATCCACATTGATCTCAGCACTTGGGACTGGCTGTGTGCCTGCTAAGGTGATCTATGCAGAATGCAGTTATATAGAGATACGCACCCTCCCTTTGCAAAGAAGCCAGACCTTTCACTACTCAGGAAAGTAAAGGCATCTTTGACCTTGAACCAGAAGAGTCCATTTCTCATGGGTCTGCCTTACTGAAAGACAGAGAGAGACCACAACCATGCCTGGGTAACCTTCCCCTCGCAGAGGGAGGGTCTCAGTCACTGCCAAACATTGGGGTCATTCCATAGAGCACCATGCTTTGCTATCGCTGCCCCCCACCTGGGGTGGGGGACCACTTCCATCCGACCTCTTTGTTTGGAGCTGTGACCTTCAAAACTGGGTTTTCTACTCACTTGGCTACAGAAAGTCAAGATGAACCTCCTTCTTTGCTTTCCCCTAATTCCTTCCCTGTGCCCCACCTCCTGCACCCTCAGCTCCTACACCTAACCATTGTAGCTTTCTCCCACAGGTGTATAGACCTAGGAAACAGCCCCCGAGCTCGAACATACCATGCACTTGTGATGCTGGCTACAGCCCAGATATTACGGCCAAGTACCACGGGTCCAGCTACGATGCATACATGATCCCAAGGTCTCAGGTCAGTCAGCTGTTAAGGAGCTACTCGCCCCCACCATAGGGGTGGGATGGGGGTAGATAACAGCTACATCCTCTCTTGACCTGCACCTCTGTTAAAAGATTCCGAGTGCTTGGTAGCCATAAAATCTGAGACCTTAGACACCAGTCGCTTATCATGATGTTCCCTTCAGTTTCATTTGCTGTAAATGTGTCACTGTTCCCAAATCTGATGGCACGGCAAAGTCAAGTAGCCACAGGCAATACTGCTATTCATGGTAGATTCTCTCTCTCTCTCTCTCTCTCTCTCTCTCTCTCTCTCTCTCTCTCTCTCTCTCTCTCTCTCTCTCTCTCTCTCTTCTTCCCATACGTTCTTTGACTTTTCTCATTAAGCAATTTCTCACCCCTAGATGCAGCTAAGGATTGAGTGAAGGCCTTTGGTTTGCTCCTGGGAAATGGCACAAAGGCATCATTCTTTGTGACAGACTGAGTTTGGGTTGGTGGAACGGGTAGGAAATCCCGGCTATGCAGTTATACTGTCTCTTGAGCTGAGGCAGGGTCTAAGCGTTTCTTGTGGCAAAAGAGGAGTGGAGGATGTGGATGGGCTCCTTGGTGGTGTGGTTTAGGTTGGAAAGTTTTACTCCCATCTTATCTAGCAAAGAGCAAGAACTATCCCATGAATTTAAGTCTCCTTATCACAACTGATAATGATTCTAAGAATAATGGTTAATTGCTTGTAAAAGCAATTCCCTTTTGTCAAGTGTTTACTGTGGGCAAGAACTTGTCACCAAGATCCCTCAGGGGAGTTTTGTTCTCCAGCTGCTGCCACAGCTGGCCCTGCAGTGCCAGGACCAAGATTATGTCTCTTTGGGAGGGAGCATACCGTTGGCTCACAAGTGGCACTAACCCACCTCAAGCCCCACAGCTTGTCAGTGGCAAGTCAAAAGCTTCAGACAATCTACCTCACTCCATGGTTTCCCAGTAGCTGTGGGAATCAATTCAGAGTTATAAGCAAAGCTGTGAGGGTCCCTTCTCTCTCTCTCTCTTTCTCTCTCTCTCTCTCTCTCTCTCTTCCAGAACCACGCATAAAGAGTGAGCTGTGCCTGCAGTTCTTTAGCTAAGCAATTGTGTCACATGGACTGTAATGAGAGCTATTACCATGTACAAGGCACAAGTCTAAGGCCTTTGCATATATTAACTCACACCCAAAACCCTACAGAGAAGGAGCCAGCAGGGACATCCAGCGCTTTGCTCAGGCCTCACAATTGCACACACATACCATGATGCTTGAAGACTATTCCCCAAACAATCCTGATAGGATTTTATGGACAACATCCAGAGTGGGAATGCTTGGGTTGAACCTTGTTTCTAGTACTTGCTAAGTGACTATGGATACTTCTCTTTCTCCATCTGTACTTTGGCTGCTAATCTGATTCAAAGTGTTTTTTTTTTAATATTTTTTCTTTTTTTTCTTTTTTTTTTTTTTTTGCCAGTCCTGGGCTTGAGCTCAGGGCCTGAGCACTGTCCTTGGACTTTCTCAAGGCTAGAGCTCTACCACTTGAGCCCCAGCACCACTTCCAGCTTTTTTCTATGTATGTGGTACCGAGGAATCGAACCCGGGTCTTCATGCATGCTAGGCAAGCACTTTAACCATTAGGCCAAACTCCTGGCCCTTTTTTAATATTTTTTAAAGAGGTTATCATACCTAACACCTAATAAGTATGAGCTGTGTGTGTGTGTATGTGTGTGTGTGTGTGTGTGTGCGCTATACTTCTAATACCACTGCTAATTAATAGCACCTCTGGTCCTCAAAGGCAGTTTTTTAGTTCATACTTATTGGGGGTTACATCTGTTGACCTGTGGCAGGAAGAACACACACAGATGCTGACACCCAGCCTTGCTAGCTCTCCTTCCTAAAGCTCAGGCACTTGGGAAGCAATGAGTGTACACATCAGAAATCCTAGATCCCAGCTCCTGGCTCACTCTGACATGAGCCCATAGTGCTGATTCTATTTTGTTTAGTTTATGTGTGAAATCCTAGAGACCTGTTGTCTTTACCTATATGGCCGACTCAGCAGAGCAGAATTCTTTCAGGAAGCCAGGCCAATAGAAATGGAAGCTCTGTGGGTCTACTCTATTCAGTTTCTGTACACAAAGTGAGGGGAAGTGGCTCGTGAGAGATACTGTGTAGCCTCCTGACAACTAAACATATGCAACAAGTCTCTCCATTTCTCACACCGTCCCAGGTAGCTGAGTAGGAATAATTCAGCAGCCACCATGGCAATTGCACTTTGCCAGGTATAGAGTATCCACTCTCAAAGAACATTTATGGTATGAAAGAGTAGTTACCACCTGCTAGACTCTATGCCAAGCGCATTATATATGTATACATTTATAAATATCATGACGCTTTTCCTCATAATGAGCCAATTTATCATGTTCTTTTTATGTATCTGGCTCTCTGCTGGGTGCTGGAAAATGAGAAAAGTATCATCATTATTTTTCAACAGATCAAACCAAAGCTCTAAGAAAAGGTAGGACTTGAGCATCATCATAGCACTCATTATTATAGTGCAGGGTGCCTAAAGCAAGACTGTTCTTCAGGGATTAGTCTTAATATCTCAGAGGTTACGTCAGAGAAGCCCAGTCTCGGTACCTTGTCTCTGACTTGCAATGGTATCAAGGAGAGAGGAATTTGGAGTTTGGTGAGACCAAGTGTTTCCCCAGCATTTGATTCAACAAGTACTTCCTGTGTGACGACAGTAGTAGCTATTTGGGGAATGCCCGGATTCAATGAAGACCTTTTCCTTTGTTCAATGATGGAACAATGAACAAAGTAAATTATAGGGTAGAGAAAAAGGAATATAGAGCCCACGCTAAGGAAGAGCAGGGATATCAGGGTGGTATTAAGTTGCTAGTGACAATTCAAAATAGGCTGGACATGAAGGGACCCCAGGGGAAAGGGCACGTGGAACAAAGGCTTGAAGGAGGTGAGAGAAGAGGAAGCCAGGGAGCCATCTGGAAAGAATGTCCCAGCAGATAGTGTGAGTGAATGGGGGAGTTGTCAACTCAGCAAAGGCAGGTAATGGGTTTTAAGGGAATCTCATCAAGGATCTGCTGAGTATGGTGTGTGCTGAGGTAGAAGTTTCCTGTAGTGAGGAAGCAGAATGCACTGGCCTCACAGCCTCAGAATAAAAAGGATTCCCTCCTTTGCTGCTCTAGACCACTTGTGAAAGCCTACCAAGCTTACTCTGCACCACACACACACACACACACACACACACACACACATACACACACACACACACACACACACACACACACACACACACACACACCCCACACACATACAAAGTCCCAGAGGCTTGGCTTGCATTTTGAAGATGCATTGCCACTTCTCTGAGACAAAATTCTCCTATCCCATCTAACAAGATTTTTCTGGTGGTATAAGAGCAAGGATCTTTGACACATTTTCTCCCCAACTTTCTGAGCATCGCAGCCACTAACTGGAGTCTCCCTGCCACACATCCTTCCTGTCAGGAAGCTGTGGGTAGTCAGGAATGGTCATTCTAATACCATCAGTCTGTGCATCAGGGTTGACTGAACCTATAAGTATACCTGGCAGCCAGGCCAGCCATTCTCCAATGTCAGGGAGCAGGAATCAACTCTTTTCTAAAGATAAATCTCATGTTTCACTCATCACTCTCAAGTCCTCACTGATTAAAATCCTTCCTTGGCTTTTGTAGGTAGAAGGATAAAGACCAGACTCAAACATGTGTACTCTCTACCTTTCACGTGTCCCTTCCTCTGCCTGGAACACTTTTCTCTCTTTTCTTCACCTAGTTAATGGCTGTGCATCCATTCAATCTCCATCCAAGATCGCTTCTTCAGAGAAGCCTTCTGGGACTCTCCATTGGATGTGATTCTCCAATTTGGCCTTTTGTAGTACATATGTATCTACTTTATAGTAATTGTACCAGGTGAAATTTTGCATATGTTTTTGTGGTGATTTTGAATAATAATTATCTTCCCTGCTGGTTTATGAGCTCCACGAGGACTGAAAATATGGTCTCATAACTTTTCTGATTCACCATTTATCCCCATGCCTAGTATAGTTTCAAGCTGATAATAAGCATTAGGATAGTAAGGAATCAATGACTATCCCTTTTCCTGTCGACAGGACTTAACTTGATAATTTTCACTTTCATATTCCAGGCATACACCACCAACTTATAGGAGGAATAGCTGAATGACCTGTCCTTTCCTACAAGACCATTTATAGGGATCCCTATTCTCATGCCTAAATTTTCTGAGAAGGGACTAATTTGACCCTTTTCTCCAAGTCTCTTTTATCTTATTCTACTTTTAAATTCCCTCCCATGGCTTAGATGATTTTTGAATGAAATGTCACTCAGTGTGACTGAGAATTCTTGTTATGAGAGGCGCTCCCCCATTCCAACCCTGAAATTTTGCATCTTGTAAGTCCATTTGCCTAGAAATACTTCAGCTCTTGTTAAGTATCTATCAGAAAAGCCAGAGGTAATGTGAAGTAAGCTTAGAAATTCCAGCTATGGCTAACAATGAAAGAATCTTTATGGCACTCCTTAGGTGTTGACATTTTGGTTGTTTCTAGTGGTAAGAGAATACAAATTGTCCTTCTGTTCCTTTGTAGGGTTAAGAAAAATAAAAGATTAAAAACAGTTTGATAAACTAGGTATTCAAGCAGACCCAACTTATATTTTCTTCCGATTTCTATTTTCTTTAAAGAACTCACCTCTTTTTACTCTACTTCTTAAAAAAAAAAAATCTGGCTCCCAGATTCATGCAATCTGGGGAGGGGCTCTCAATTGGGAATGGATTAAGTTTTGATTTTGTTATTTCTCAAGGGATCTAGTTCTAGAACTTATTAAAAATTACTGTCTTCTTTAGTGTCTTGGATTCAATTCCCCAACTCTCTTCCTCCTCCCTCAGAGAAGGAACTTACTTCAAAATAATTAATTCTGAAATCATTGGATTTGCCTGCTGCTAAAGAGTTTTTGAAGAAAGCTTAAAACTAAATCCTACCCCCTAAGCTTTATTCCCAAATGCTTTCCTGTTGCTGAAGCACTGATATGCACATCCTTGATGAAAATGCCTTTTTAAATGAGGCCCAGACACCATTGTTTAGTGAAAATTAGAACCAGCTTATTTCTCCGAACCAGTTAGAATACTTCTGAGATCAGAGATAAATTGTATTTGGTTTTCTTTTCCCTTTCCTACCAGTTCTGGGCATTTCTTTCAGCCACCAGGAAATATGCAAGTCACCGGGGATCAGGAAGGAGTAGAGAGGACAGACAAGTCCACTGGTTCTCTCTTTCTCACAGAGTTGACAGAAATCCCGGGCAATCTGTTTGGGAAGAGCCCTGACCTGGGTTGTCTAAAAGTGCTAGGAATGTCTTTAAGGATTAGCTAGACAGATGTGACCAAGAGTGGGGGAAGACAGAGACGGTGCTCGAACGTGTTCAGGAGAAACACTTACGAAGAGACCAATGGTGAACGCATGCTGTGAGACTGTGAGAAAAGAGAAAACACACCAGCGGGTGGTTAGCCAGCCTCCACCTGAGGCCAAGGGTTTGTGCTGTCCCCTAACACAGCCCTCCTATGGTATGTAGATGACTTTTAATTACCCTTTACAGTTCAGAAGGTGAGCACAATTAAACAGCAGTGGAGGAGCTCGATGAAGTAGGGTTCCCATAGCCTCCTGTTGTGTTTGGATGAGTTCCAGGAAGGCTTGGTTTGATCCCAGCATTTAAATGCATCACAGACTTTCTCCTGATCCAGTTGCCGAAATGCAAATGCCTCCGTTGTTACTACAGCCTCACTTTGGGCTAATCTGTTCCTGTCCCTCTGCTATAATCTAGTCCCATCTCTATTTATCTTTGACTTCAGTGCAAAATGTCTTTGAAGTATGCTCCGAAGAACACCCCTTTTTAAAAGGAAAACCTCAGATCCCTTCGCTTCCAGGCTAAGGCAGGCTGTTTTCAACGTGGTAAACCCTGAACTGCTTGGAGTTATTACAATTTCCTCTGAATGCACTGTAGTAAGGCATGATGCTAATCTGCTCTCTTAGCCTGGAAACATTTCTTCCCCTCGGCGAATACCTCACCTCCAATACTCAGAGTCCCTTCCAAATCACCAGTTATGACACAAAATGTGCTCAAAGGCAGAGGAGGGAAACACATTCTCAGGGGTTACATTTATTTCTCAAATCCCTCTTAGAAAGAAGCTTCCCAAATCGGCAAGCTGACGCTAATGGACCAACTCCCGAGTCTGTGGAAGCCAAGTGTTTTAAAACAGCACTTCAGTTCCTTTCCCTAATCATGGATGGGGCCCCTGGGGTATTTGTTCAACATTCTTTAGCTACAGGAGATGACTTTGTCCTTGAACAGTGGAGTCCTATCTACCACCACTAAAAAGATACAAATTGACATTTTGGGGGTACAAAAGTAATACTGAATTAAAAAAATCTTTACCTAAGGGTTCAAAACATTTCTTATAGTACTAGACATTTCTGTGATTGGCAATTAATAGCCTATCTTTTTTTGATACCTGCCTATGCAAATCATGATGCTTTTACTTAAATTTTCAAGGACCCTAGAATAACTCTTGCTACTATGATTTTGGATATGAGGTGCCCCCCGCACACCCCTCTTCACCTAAAGTCTCCTGTGTTAAAGCCTTGGATTCCACTTGGTGGTGCTATTGAGAGGTACTTGAGCCACCAGGTCTTCTCCTTAGTTAATGGATTAATCCCCAGATGGATTAATAATAGGATGCATTATTGGTATACGTGGTGGTAAGTAGAGGGTGGAGCAAGGGATAGGAAGTGGGCCAGTGAGGCATACCCTCCAAAGACAGACTGGATCCTAGTTTCTGCTTCCGGACTGTTTCGGGGTGAGCAAGGTTGCTGTACCCTGCCCTTCCCCGCAGTCTACCTCATGCCATGCCCAGAAACAATGGAGGCAGTAGGTATGGACTGAATTCAACCTCTGAAAACATGAGCCAGAACAAATCTTCTTCCTCTTAATGGTTTCGCTGAGGTAATTTATCACAGCAACAGAAAGTGTAACACACTAGCTACATTTACTCTTTTTTAAAGATTACCCTTGACAAAACCAACTTTACATTGTATCTCCTGCTTTGAAAAATATATGATATGGAGCCAGATGTGGCACACATCTGAAATCCCAGCATCAGGCGCGAGATTTGAGAATTTGAGGTCAAACCTGTACTATTCAGCCAAAGCCTATCATCAAACAAAATAAAAGCAAAAACAGAAAATAAATAACAAAAAAGTGACAACAAGACAAAATGCATGAAATGGGTCTGCCTTTTATGTTTCAGAGAGATTTGCTAGTTTTGTATTTGAAATCTGAACCACTCCCAGTATCCAGGAAATGGCAGAGCATAGGAGAACAGCAGGCTTCAGCTGAAGGTGACCAAAACAGAGACTAGCATGTAAACGCCAAGACAGTCTCTCATAGGCTGTCTCCCTCCCTTCTTTTTATTCAAATTTCACATCTGTGCTCTATTTTTAAACATTCATTCTTTAAGTGATAACGCATGTTTTACTGAGCCTCTTATTGGATTAGACATGTTCAAAATCCCCTCCATTTTAACCACTTCATTATTACCTGGGAGAACAGTCAGCCCACCACCAAGGCGGAGATAGTGGTAGGAGGGAATCCAGCTGCTGTACGGGGTGGATTGGTGGAGATGGTGGCATTATGTCAGGAAGGTTTTCGTTCAGGTGGAATGTGTGCAGGTTATAGCTCCTCATCAGTGTGCTTCTGCTCCCACTTCAGAGTAGAGCAATAACGTGCTTTGAGCCCTCCTTGTGTATAGTTGTTACTGAGCTAGGATCTTAAATACATTATCTCATTCTAGCCTCACCATAACCCTGAAAGTGAGGTGTGAATAATCCCATTTCAGTCCAGAGCTGTGCCAAGCCCAGTGCTGGTGAGGTAGAGCCAAGAGCCCAGAGGGGTCTCAACCAAAACTTCCATGATCTTCCCAGGGTCCCTCAAACTGCTTGTAAACAGGGACTAAAGAGATGCATAGAAGGAGGAGGAGGAGGAGGAGGAGGAGGAGGAGGAGGAGGAGGAGGAGGAGGAGGAGGAGGAGGAGGTGGTCGAGGCGGCGGCAGCGGCTTCTTTCTTTGACCCTTTTCTCTCCTGGTCCATCTTGCTTGGCTCCAGCTGGTTCCTGATGACCTGAGGCCACAGTGTGCCAGCTAGGGAAGCTGATTTATCTCTTCCTGCATCACCAGCCATCACCTGCTGCTGCTGCTGCTATGGATGGGAGGAGGGGCACAACTCTCTCTTATCAGGTGTGCTCGGTTCCTAAGAAGTATTGGCACCTTTGGGGTTTCATTCTCAAGGTATCTGCTTGCAAGGGCTTCCCCCCTCTCCTTTAGTTTTTCATTTTTCTTTTTCATCATTTACCATATAAAAGCAGGTTTCTCCTGGTCCCTTTCTCTCTGTCCTTCCCTGCCTCTTTTCTTTTCCTCCTATAATTAAAAGTCTTCTCAGGCTGTCTTCACCTTATCATTTCAAATGAACTGAAAAAAGACCCGACTTCCTGCCCTTGTGTCCTTCTGCTGCTGAACTTCAGAATGGAAAGAAAAGCTCTTTTCACTCCCCTTTCTGCTTCCTACTCCCTGAATAACTGTGTTCCCGTCACATTGATGTTGTCAGGGACCAGCATTGTTGTGCAAACCAGTCTGTCCTTTGCTGGCTTTTTGCAAATAAGAGTCCTGCAAGAGGATTCTTCCTTCTCCCCTGTTGTGATTACAGACAGTCAGCAGACACAGAATTGAATGCATCCTGCAGTTGTCTTTGCTCTTGCTTGACTCTGCATTCTTTTCTGGGGAAGACACTGTTCTATTTCATTCTTCTGATGCATGCTGATAGCAGATTTCAAAATTCCAAACTCTCCTGTGTTTATTGGGTTTTCTTCAGTTTTACTGCATAATTATAAACTATTAAAAGTCATTGTGATTTAATTTTGTAACTTTCCTTGTTATGGAAATGAACTTTTCTGTAGTTAAAAGCATATAGATAAATCTTTTGTCATAAAATGATATATGCTCATCATAAAAACTCCAAAAAGTACAACGAAGAAATATTAAAATTACCCATAATCACACCACTCAGAAATAACTGTCATTAAGATTTATAGTTTCTTAAATTCCATGGTATAGTTTCTTAAATTTGAACAAATACATGACATAGTACATTATGAGGAATTTTTAGCCTTTTAATCATTTAATGTTGTATATATTTCCTCATGTCCTTGAAAGCCTTCAAAAACATATTTCTTGGTTTATGATTTTTATCATTGCATAATTAATTTTATCATCCCTCATGCCTGAGATTTCAGTTTGTTCCTAGTTCAGATTTTTTTTTTTTACTTTTATGACCAAGCTGTGGTGAACATTATTTTTTTGTTTTTGCTGTCTCGGGGTTGTTTTGCCTTTTTTTTTTTGCCAGCTCTGGGGCTTAAACTCAGGATATCATATTCTTTCTTGGCATTTTTATTCATAGCTGGTGCTCTTCCACTTAAAGCTATACTTTCACTTCTGACTTATTTGTTGCTGCTATTGTTATTTACCTTTTTAATTGTAATTAATAGAGGGGGTACAGTTATATTTGCCAGATAGAAGGTGCACTATTTCTCACACATTGATACCCCTTCTCATGTTTTTGTCCCCATTTCCCTCCCCCAAACTATTATTTACCTTTTAAAATGTTTAAACTCAGGGCCTGGCATTGTCCATGAGCTTTTTTTGCTCAAGACTACCTAGTACTCTCCCACTTGAGCCACAGCTCCACTTCTGGGTTTTGGATGAGTAATTGGAAATAAGACTCTCAAAGCCTCTTGCCTGGGAACTGCCCATCTTTTCAGTCTCCTGAATAGTTAAGATTGCTGGCATGAGCTATCAGTTCCAGATCCACTTTCAACTTGGTTAATTAGAGCTAAGAGTCTCAAGAATTTTCTGCATAGGCTGTCTTTCAGTGGGATCTTCAGATATCAGCCTCCAGAGTAGCTAGGATTATATGCATGAGCCACCAGAACCTAACCTGGAGTGATCATTTTAATTTTATTTTTTTGTTGTTTTTCTGAAGGTTAATGCTTAGCAATTGGATTTTTAGAGTTCTGGATATTTGTTAAAGGGTTTTAGAGAATTAAGAAATAGCTCTCTCTTACAAATGTATTTGACATTAATAAACGTTTAAATAAATGTTCAACTGCATGTGTTGATTCTGGCAGGTACACTCTAAAAACACGGTCTAGGTAGTATCCCAAGTAAGCTGAGAGAGGAAAAAGGCGGAGGAAGATCTTCAGGAAGATAGATCCAGGGAAGTGGGGCACTTTTCAGTGGGCATTTATTGAACATATACTATGTTCTACAAGATAATGTCCTGGACACTGGGGATACTATTTTGTCTGAACAAGTGAAGACATAAAATCGTGCTTTAAGGAACATTGTTTTCTAGAGGAAGGGATAAGCTAGAAAAAAAGAAAGGCATCAAATATATGGCATTTGAAGGATAATAAATGAAATGGAGAAAAAGGAAGTGGTTGTAAAGAGAGATCTAAATAGAGTGGTGTATAAAGGACTCATGGGGAAAGAAACATTTGGGCAAAGAACTACAGGAGCTAAGGGATGAGCCATGTCGACCCCAGTGGGAATAGACCTCAGCCAGGGTGCTTGGATCTGTTCTCAACTCTACTTCTCCAAGTGTAGTTGCTGAGTTTACAAGGTGGGGGAGCCAGAACCCCACAACACCAAAACACATATATGTATATGTACATACATACACACGCATGTATGTACATACACATGTATACGCACACATGTGCACATATATGTACATATATTATAATCACACGTATATAATATATGCATATGATAAACATATAATATATGATACATGTGTGTATATATGCATATATGTGTGTATGTGTGTGTATGCGTATTATCTCTGCTCTGATATAGTTGTTGGGAAATACTGGCAAATCTTTATTCTATTGCTCTTTGACAGTCTGAGAATGCAATTGTACAAAGGAGGTTACAAGTTCAAATGGAAGAGAAGGCTATCATCCCAGAAAATCCACAAGAATGGCAACTTTGAAGGCCAAAATACAAGGGTGTTCTTCTTTCCAGAAACTCCTGGCTACCTGATTATCTTGCGGCTACTTCAGTTCCTTTCTCATGGGCCACCAACACAGCTCAGAAGCCAACCAGAAAGTCTGTAGCTCTGGGAGACCTGAGCATGCCAAAGCCATTTGGAGGCTAGAGGAGGAAGGAGGGATGAAGGTCACAAAGCGGACCAAGTTGCTGTTGTCAGCAACTTGAGGTCTGGAGACCTCAGAGTTGGCCATTGTTAAAGTGTGATGTTTAGACAACAAGTAATCCAACTCCTCTGGGAAGTCCTGGCAGACAGTAGAAGGGCCAGGGCCTGAGAATGGGCATGTGGAGTAAGAGTTCTCATCTAGTCCTTGCCACAGCACTCTGAGAAACCTCCAATAGGCTAGGTGTTCCCATTTGTAAAATAGAGTGAATAACCTACTTTTAATGAAGCTGTTGGTGATTTGGTGGTGGGAGAGAATGCCAGCATAGGCAGACCTACAGCACATTCGGCACTGGATTGACAACAAGGAGGCTTGAACAGGCGAAAGGCCTTGTCAGCTTTCCTATCTTCAGTCTAATAGAAAGGATGCATTATTCAGTAGAATGTTTACATAGCTACCATTTCGTGAATAAACGAGGTGCCAGGCACAATGCTTTTCTTTGGTTAAAGTACAACAGTCTTCACACACACACACACACAAAGTTAGAGAGGTGATACCATCATCATATGTGGAAACCAGGTCGCAGAGTTGATGATCCAGTATTGAAAGTCCACATCTGGGCCTGGGAGCAGTATTGTCAGCTTCTTTGATTTCTCACCATGACTTAGTTGCATCTCCCTTCTCAAGGAGTATTTGGGAAAATCTAGATTTCAAAGACAACAAGGATAAAGGAAGGCCCCCAAGTTTGCTCATTTCACAGGAACAGTCCTGGATTGTCTCCACATGCTCCTTGTATTATAATGAGCAGGCTACTTTGCCCTCCTGTAAAATGGAGGCATTAGTTTCCTATGGATAGAGAAGCATTATCATGAAGGTCTTTAAAAGCCCTGACAGCTATACAGCTGTGTGTCAATCTGTTGGTCTTAGATCTACAAGGCAGAGGTGGGACCTTCTTCACCTTCCCCACAGGAAATCTTGGTCCCAAACCATTTCTGGTAACAATCTCCCAAAATAAGTCCTGGAAGAAAGAACTTGAGAGGTATTGGAAATACATTCTTTGGTTCTACTTTTCTAGTAGCCAGTTCCTGATTTATCCTTAAGAGACAAAAATAGGCAGAATAAACAAAGCTAATATTGATTTGGAAAACCCTGGTTCAAAAACCATGAGAGAGGGTAACAATGGCCAACAAGAAATGTTCAAAACAAAACACCTGGTTCATTAAGTACCCACAGAAATGGGTGTTCATAGCTTCCAGCCCTGGTCTTGCATGTCCAGACTCCTAGGGGGTCTGCTAGGGCCAGGACCTTCTGAGGCTTCTGAAGATAAGGTTTTGGCTTCCTGAGCTTTCCAATGATGCAATCCTTAGTGAGGCAGGAGAACAAATATGTGATATTTCGAAGAAGGAAAATTCAGCTCCAAGGGATTATGTTTTTTATGAAGCAAAGACACTTAAGTGTTGTTGATTTATCTTAATAGCAGATACTATGAGCAAGTGTCCCAGTTGCCTCTTTGTGTTTTTGGTGAGTCAGGATGAGAAATGGAGCAGAGCAGACTTAACCAGAGCTAGCTAGCCTAGGGTTTAGGAGTCTTAATCTCCCTCATTCCAAAAATGTGATCCAGGAATGTTTCCAGAATGTTCCACATTGCAGGTGGATACATAACTTTGGCCAGAGAATTTAGTTGGGCATCAGAGAAGTTCTTGCAGCTCCTCTTTGTAGTTGGTCTTTGACGTCGTTACCAGGTTCTGATTCTATGGGTGCTGGTTACTGCTTAAACATTTTTTGTGTCACGTGAAGAACCCTCTCGCATGACATGCACATGATAAGGATTCTCAGAGGACTCAGCATAGCTGCTTTCCACATCCTCCTGTGTCAGTGCTGGAATGTGACCATGCTAAAACCCAGCGCCTTAGAAGTTGGAATATAAATTATGTTGAGGTCATGGTCAGTTTATAACATTTGCTAATCCTTATTAGATATGGATAAATTCTCGTGGCTTAATTTGGCATATTGAATCTGTTCTTCAGATTGTCTTTGGGGACAAGACAGGAAATGCACAATTTCACTAAAATTTTTCTTTTGTTTCTTTAGAAAGGGACATAATTTTTTGTTATTAGCCAGTGGAAACTGGTGAATCGTGGCCAAGGGGTGTCTCACCCCCACAGGAAGAATGTATCAGGCTTTAGCTGGAACAATATTCTTTGAAACAAACCAGAATATTTGATTTTTGAAAGAGCTTCCCATTTCAAAACATGTTGTCCAACAAATATTAATGTTCTGACCAAGACTCAGAGAATAGGGAAGTAGAAAACTAGGATTTCTCTAGGAGGAAAAGTTTAAAGTGCTATGTGGTGCTAGAGTTAAACAATGAACTTCAGTGAGGGTAGAAAGTGAGATATACGGAGATCATCCTTTGACATTAGTCCTCACATGCAGGGACAGATGTAGATGTTAGCTACAAGTCAGAGATTCCATATTCTTGGGCTAGGCTACCCACTTCTGCCTCTCCCTTGAGCATGTCTTCTTGCTTCCACTTCAGATACAAGATCTAGAAAATATACTTACAAATAAGTTCTGCATTTTTTTTGCCACTTGGCAGTTTTGAGTATTTTAAATGGCTCAGGTTGAAAGCATCTTCCTTTTCTCATGTATTTTGTTCATCAGCCAAGCACACTCATTAATCACCTTTCAATGCACTAGAATCTCTGTGGTGGTTCTGACTAGGTTTGGGAATTATTGAATCCGTTGGTACTATGAGTGAAAAATTATTTAAATGAGATTCTTGTTCTGTTCTTAATAACAGGGTGGTTTTAACAAATTTATTATAAGCAGTAATCGTCTTGAGCAAGTCTATTGAGTTCTCCATAAAGATAGGCAGGTGAGGACTGGAAGTTTGCACTAGTGGTAGAGCGTTTACCCAGCATGCACGAAGACCAGGGTTCGATTCCTCGGTTCCACAAACATAGAAAAAAGCCGGAAGTGGTGTTGAGGCTCAAGTGGTAGAGCTCTAGCCTTGAGAAAGTCCAAGGACAGTGCTCAGGCCCTGAGCTCAAGCCCAGGACTGGCACAAAAAAAAAAAAAAAAAAAGATAGGTGATTTTTAAAAAAATCTCTCTGATTATCAGAAGACTCGTTACATTAGAAAGCCTGACTCTGTCCTCTTAGGCATACCTAATCTTCACCTTCTGCCCAGATCAGAGACCGAAATTGTTCCCTCATCTTCAGATGAAATTCTGTTGAAAAACATTAGTCCTGGTGCTCTATGCACAAAGCCAAATTGCTTTTGGAATGTTCCCTGCAACTCGGGAATCCATATAGGAATCGAGGAAACAGCACCCCATCTCTTCCCCTCTCTGTGTGATCTGTTGATTGATTTGTAGATTATTGCTCTTTACATTGAGCTATCTGAAGCATAATCTTGGGCCTGATTACTCCCTCCCCCCCCTCTCTCTCTCTCTCCCTCCCTCCCTCTCTCTCTCTGTCTATTAATTTTTATGCCTTATTCTCAAACTCAGAGTCTACAGAGAAAAGTTCTGCAAAAGCAGAAATTTCAGCCTCAAATGGACCTACCATTCTCCAGATAATTTCCCAAAATATCAGGATATTTGTTAGATCTTAAATGGGTAAAAATACTAAAACAAGGGGAAAAAGGAGGAGGAAGAGGAGAAAGACCCTTTTAGAACAAACCAACAGAATCACTTCTTCAGAAACAGCTCTAGTATGTGCTACTGATAGTTTTCATACCCAACAATACGGTAGGCATAAAATTTTCATCAGACCCCAAGGAAGACATGTGAAAGCTCAAGGGGTAGAAATATACTTCAGTAGAATAGGTCAGCAAATATCACTCAGTGAGCTTTGTCCCCTCCTTTACTGAACACCAACTCCAAGGCCAGACTGCTGGCAAACCTACATGCCCTGAATCTCAGGAGAGGGACACCAGTAAGCTGCTGGATCCCATTGGTGGAGCAGCATTAAGCAAGCATTGTTCTAATGAGATAGGTCAACTACTCCTGGGCCTCCAAATTCTTATTCTGTCTGTATGGAGAGCCTTAGCAGTTAGGTGTTAGAAATATAAACTAAACTGCAATTGGCCTTTCAGTGCAAGTATGAACAAAAAAGATATAACAGGTGCTGGTTCAGGACCATGGCTCAGGAGTAAGGGTATGAGGGGAGACAAATTCATTGGCACAGGTACATGATGATGAGTCAAAGAGATGGTCAACATGGACAGCCAACATGTAAGCCTAGTACCGGATATCCCAGGCCCTCAAAAAGGATCAGCAGCACAAATTAAATACAAGGATCTTGTTATGCAGCAGCTGCTTATGACATTTGCATGGAACTGGAGAGGTTCGATGATATGTTGGTTGTAGGCCCAGCTGGTAAATACTTAGTTTTAACCATTTGGCCCAGGACTCCTGACCCCATTTCTAATTTTCTTAACTCTCTAGGACACATGTACTTACAGAAATTTTCTTAATGGGGCACATTTTGAGCCCAGCTGTGATGGAGGCTGAATGGCTGGCTTCTGTGCCCTGAGAAGGGTAGAGGTTGATTTGTTACATGCTTGGAATTAGAGATAGACCATCGTTAGGGAGATCCTGTGGGGAAATGAGGAGGGGTAGACTGTTTAGAGGATAAGGGAGTGACTAAACTGTCTCTAGCTGAAACACGAAACGATAGGGAGTCTGTGTGTTTTCCTAAGCAAGAGTGTGATCTGAAAACTGTCGGCACAAAGCAGGCTTGGAAAGTAGCATTTTCAATTAATGATAGAGTGTCTCCTGAGATTAGAGTGCTAAGCCATTTCTGCTCATGAGAGCATGCTTTGGGTTTGATGAATTTTGGCTACCTTCTAAGACAAGTTTGTGTTATTGCACACTTAACGGAAGTTAGTTGCTTATAGTTTGAGTTTTTTATTAATACATCTCCCGCCACCACTCCGGGAATAAAATAATAACCTCTCTTCAATTATCCAGCTTATAAGAAATGGAAATTTGAAGTCCTTTCTCTGTACCAAATTTTTTCAAATAAAGGGTCTTATTTAAAAACTTCAAGAAAATCCTTAGGCTATTAACGATAAAATTCCTGAAGTAATAGTTCATTACCAGTTTCTACCTCAGGTTTATTTCTAAGTCCTCATGTTGTATTATTCTTTTAATGGGTCTCTTCCAGAAATGGTAGCAAGTAGGGGTGGGGAAGGAGGACTTAGGATACTATTTGATATCAGATGCTGTTTTTGTTGTTGTTGTTGTCTAGTAGGGCAATGTCCCCAGGCACACACTGCTTCTGAGTAGTAATTATGCTTTTTAACCTACTTCTTTATGTCTGGGTTCTTAATGCCCACGCTCTTATATAATTACCAAGTTCAATGTGTGGGAATGAAACAAATATTTTTTTTGCATGACTTTACCCTATACATTACTGAAAAGCTATTTTATTACAAGATATTTCCTGAGCTTGGAGCTATACTATTAACTCTCTCAAGTTGGAAAGACTCAACAAAAAGATATTTCCTATCTTTGGCCCCTGATGGTAAATTCCAATGTACAGTGACTTGATCCAGCTGGGGACCTCTGAGCTCCTGGAAGAGGATTTGACTTTGGCACTAATGTCTTGATTCAAGTCCTGACAAGGACTTGGGAACTTTTTGTTTTTCCATCCAGCTGTTTGTGTATAACTGCAGCTATGCTGCTTATTATAGTTCTGAAGTACACACATTCTTCAGTATTTCAAAGGGGCCAAGTTAGCTAAATGAGCCTGCCCAGAGGAAGTCACTGTATTTTGTTAAAGTAGATGGAGAGGGTATTGTAAGTTGCTAGCAGAGATCAGATGTTTGCCTCCTCCCTGGCCTGTCTTCACTGAAATACAAGACAAAAAGAAGTCTAAGTCCCTGGAGGACAAACTTCTCAGACTCAAAAGTGGCTTCCCCAGAGTTAACATGATTTCAATAGCATTTCTTTCTAATTCAAGGAACAAGTGATACTTTAACTGCTATTTTCAAACAACAGAATTTGTATTCTTACAGTTTTACAGGTTGATAGTCCCATATCAAGGTGCCTGGATTTGCTTTTGGCTCTCTCCCTAGGTTTTCACATGATGTTTTTTTTCCTGTGGGTATATCCCTGATTTCTGTTTTTGTAAGGATCCCAGCCCTATTGGATCAAGAGCCCACTCTACGACCTGATTTATACTTTATCGCATCTCCCATATACTCACATTGGAGATTAGAATATCTTAGCATTTCTTGTATATGGCACAAAAATCTTATCATTTTATTTATTATTTCCCATCACTGGTTAAAGAGAACATAAACTCCCTGAATTCAAGGCACCCAGCAATAACCATCAATTGTGCTCATTTTTCTAAGCCTCTTCATATATATAGTGTTTATATGCTGTTTTATTTTATAGAATAATTTTTGCCATTAAAACTATGGTATATTATTTTCTTTCTGATTAATATGACTATCCATCACTCTTGGAAAGTATCTGATTACCCAATTATAGGAATAACTGTCAAACCAAATCCTGATCAATGAATGTTTTGCTTACTTCTCATCAATTGATACTATGGTTTCATTCCAAGGATATTCTTTTATATTTACCTTTTTGTATCTGTCAACTTGTTTTTACCCAAAGATTGTTGGACCCTGTAATATACACATGTTGAAATTTTCTGTATTGTGCCATAGTGCCTTGGACAAAGTTTGTACTAGTTTAAAGACCTACTATCAGTGGATAAAATAATCCCCCAAATTAGATAAATTAGCTTGACATTTTCTTAGTATTTCTTATTAATGTAATTGCTCTCCAGAAAGTTACCTCTAAATTGATCCTAAAGAATCAATGTTGCTTTTGTGATGTACTCTGGGTACAATAGTGATTCTTGCCCAAGTTCTAAGCAAGTTATTAAGTTGACAGTTTATAAAATTTATAATGAAATCAGCAATCATTAAGAGTTAGTCATTTTTTAAATAAGTTGACTATAAAGTCAGAGACATGGATAGCAGGATTCCAGCAAGCAGTTAACATTTAACATGACAAATTCATATATTCTTTCTACTTAAAAAAAAAACTAGATAGGGAAATAAAGACTGACTGGGTGGCTTTATAGTTGACTAAAAAGTCTACCTTAGGAAGATTAGTTGAGGAAATCCTGTCACCTCCATAGAGAAATTGCCAGAGGGCTAGTCTCTGACTTCTCAGCATACATATGGAACTAATTATTTGCAGCCTTTGAAAACATGCTTTTTGAAAGTAGAGTGCCTCAAACCTGGGGAGGTTAGTGAAACAATGGTAGATATAATCAGGATTGAGAAATGTCTCAGCAGGATGGAACTATAGAACCAAATTTAGTTAGGATAAGTATAAACAAAATATAATTTATATAGTGAGAATTAAAATTCTCAGTGTACCAGAGAAAGGATGGAGAGAGGGAGAGAGAGAGAGAGAGAGAGAGAGAGAGAGAGAGAGAGAGAGAGAGAGAGAGAGAGAGAGAGAGAGAGAGAGAGAGAAAGGGAGAGAGAAAGGGAGAGAGAGAGAGGGCGCACATAGAAGATTGTCAGGGAAACTGATATGAGTTTAATCTATTGAAAATAGAAATATTCTGTATTGTACAGCCAATGCTTTAAAAAAAGTCAGTGGAAACTAAGAGCCTATTAACTATTTTTAAAACTATTTTTACATAATGTTTAGCATGTGTGATATGTGTTCAGGTTCAAGCTGTGTTCAGGGAATGGCTCCCCAAGAGAAGTCCTTACATGGTAGTGACCTCATGTGGTAGAGTAAAGAGAGTGAAATAGGAAAAGAAGTATAGCTAGAATTCAATATATATCCTACAAAATTAAGAAAAGTAAGGGAAGGGGTGGGATGGAAAGGGATATGGGTGAGAATGGTGAAAAGGATGTCATTGGTAAAGACGTATTATACTCACAAACTATTCTGTTGAATGGCAACTCGTTGGTACAACTAAATAATAATGATGATGATAATAATAATAATAAAAGCATTGAGGTTAGAGCTGTTAGAGATAAAGGAGAAACCTTTGATCATGTATCTGAAGATCTGACCCTCCCCAGCCAGACGCAAAATTAGGAGAAGTAACTAAAAATGCAGTTGCAAAGTTTCAGAAAATGAATGCGAGGGCAGAAGGTGCTGAAGAGTTGCTAAAAAAAAAAATAATTCCTTTTTGGAGAAGAGTTTGTTTTAGAATCTTTTTACCAGAACACGTACAATGAATAGCATTTATAGTCCCAACACTCTCTAGTAGATAATCTAGACCTCACAAAACCCCAATCTTTTGCAGAGAAGTAAAAGCACCATTATGAACACTACAACTCTTAACTAATGACCCACCAATCACAGCCATCTATAAAAGCAAAACCAGAAAACAAAGGGGCCAACTCTTCATCCTGGCAGAACACCCAACTTAGACTCCTTCTCTCTGGCTCAAGCATACCGAAGTGTTCCTGTCGTCTTCAAATCTCACCTGCCTCTGCACAAGCTCCTTTATCATAGCCTTATCTTACGGCTTTCTTCGTACCTCCTGCTTTTCTCTTCCTGAAATCAGTCCCCTGATTATTCTCACAACAAGAAAAAAGTCTGCAAATGATCCAAGAGTAGAAAGTGGACATTTTAAAAGGAGGCCCACAGGTAATAAAATAGTAACAGCCAACAAGTGAACAAAAAGATGCTTAGCTTCAAGATATAATTAAGGAAACACCCGTGGGATACATCTTTTCATCCACCCGATTGTTGAAGATGAAAGAGCTTGAGGGTAGTTCATCTTAATACAGTAGGAAAATAGGTCCACACAGAAAGTGGAAGGGAATTTGATTATATCTTTCAAAGTTTCATATGTTTGAACCTCTTTTCCTACCATGTTATGTTTAAGCACCCATCCTGGTTGAGGAAAAACACATGATGACAAGGTGAACTGTGTCCTTGCACATGTTATAAATTCTGGTTGTGTGTGTGTGTGTGTGTGTGTGTGTGTTGGTACTGCTCTGGCTTGCTGTTTTTACTCCAGGCTTGTACTCTATCACATAAACCACATCTCCACTTACTGCTCTTGCTGTTGAATTCTAGATAGACTAGATGAATGAAGAGAGGAAGTGTGAAGGAGTCTAAGGATGAAGCCATAAAATTGAATGCATATCTAGAAAATGAGGAGAGGAGTAAAGGGGGGAGGGATGGTGGATAATGATGAAAGAGTGACATAGATTAATGTGCATTGTATCCATAACTTGCTTTGTAAAAGTGAACTCCTTTGTACAATTATATATACATATGCACATTTTTTTTAAAGCAAAAGCTGGGCATTGTTGGTGCATGCCTTTCCAGTAATTCTAGCAACTCAGGCAGATGAGATCTGAGGATTGCATTTCAAAGCCAACCAGGGAAGGAAAGTCCCTTGATACTCTTATCTCCAATTAATCACCAGAAAACCAGAAGTGGCACTCTAGCTCAAAGTGGTAAAACACTAGCCTTAAGCCAAAAGAGCTCAGAGATAGTGCCCAAGCCCTGAATTCAAGGCCCACAACTGACCAAAAAAAAAAAAAAAGGAATAACATTTAAAACAATAAAATAAAATATCAAAGTAGGGGGAAATAAGAGTGTCACATTTGTTTTCCCCAGACTGGCTTTGAACTTCAATCCTCAGGTCTCAGCCTCCTTCTTGCTAGGATTACCGGCATGAACCACCAATACTCAGCTAAGTATTCTTTGAAGCACTATTGGAAATCTGGATATTACCCATAATCATCCATTCATTCATTCAAGAAATATTTGTTGTGTGCCCACATTTTGGCTAGACTTCAAACGTTTGGGCTACCTCTTTGGACAAAATAAAGATCCTGACCCTCCTACAACCTCTGTTCAAAGGTATCAGGATAGGATAGTGGACATGTTGTTTTCAAAGAGTGGTGGTGTATGTTGTGTGTGTTTGTTTACATTATACCATAAGATTTCTAAAGATATCAACCAAAATATACCCACTCATAATAACACTAATGTTTGAGATAGGAGAAAACGAAATACATACTATTTTTCTTTTAATCACCTCTTATTTAATTTTTTTGTGCCAATACTGGGACTTGAACTCGGGGTTTAAGTGATATCTCTTTGCTTTTTTGCTCAACATGAGTACTCTCCTATTTGAGCCAAACCTCCACTTCAGGCTTTTTGTTGGCGAATTGGAGATAACCTTCTCACAGGTTGGTTTTGAACAATGATCCTCAGATGTTAGCCTTTAGGTAGGTAGGTTCCTGCCTTAAGAAAGCAACATTCCTTCACCTCTCTATTAGCCAATAAAACTAAAATGTGTGTTTGAAGTCACACAGGAATGGAAATTAATAACATAATACAGAACCGGTACTTGCATGAGGCAGGCCTGTGTTGTAGGTCATGGGTTATCACAGACTCGTTCACAGGAGCAAATCAGTGGCAAGAGCCAGTGCTAGGAACAGGAGCAGGGCTCCAGCCAGAGGTGGGAAATTCTGAGGCTTAGTCTTGTGTCTGTCTGTCAGTGACTTACCTGCACCTTCTTGGCTTCTCCTCTATATGTGGTAAACTTGAAATCACAGTCACAGGCATGACCCAACACTACTGTTTTATGAGTCTGTAACATACTCATTTACGGGGGAGGGATTTGAGATCGTTCCTGAAACCCTCTTCAGTCTTTGAGATCTTCCCAACTTTCCAGTCCCTTTCCCTAACACTATGAGAAAACATCACTGATATCTCTTAATATCATTGCCAAAATTTAGTTTCAAGTTTAAATACCTTTGGGTATCTTTCATGTGTGCTGTTTCACCTGCAGTGTCATAGAAAATCCAGGTTTTCAGGATTCTGTGTTCCAAAGGCAGTATATTCTTGTTAATAACTGTGCCATATCCATTTAATGAATGTCACCTGATGTGTCAGAAAATAAAAATACAACAACATTCTCCAACGCACCAGACATTTCTAGATGAAAACAGAATATAATTTCATACTTTCTGGTACCTGGTCAGTTACAAACCTAGAAGTTCCACTCTGCTTCTTCTACTGCCTATGATGTGGTGATGGCTACAGATGACTTTCCATTTTTGTGTGCTGAAGGGAAGTCAGCTTGGAGAGTCTGTGAGGAGACCAGTAAGTGATGAGCTGTTTGGTCTATGTGACTCTGGTGGGTGGGGGAGGGGCAGGATGAGGAGAGGAATATGTGACTCAGACTCTCCATGTATGCAGAACTAATTCAGCCCTTGTTAGGGTAGGTTCAGTGTATGCCATATAAAGCCAGTGAAAGACATTGCAATCCAAACAGATAGGGAGAAGAGGACAGCACAGACAATCACCATGAGAAAATAATATACAGGAAGGGAAATTTCAGAGATTTGATATTTGGCACACTGACTTCCATTTCTCTCTTCCTCGTTGTTTCTTGATGGATTGGGAAATTACTGATGAGTATGTTTACAGTTCCTTTAGTTGTCTTAGCCTTATGGGAGAGTAGCTGGGGAGAGTGGTTTGTTCCTGTGTGGCACTCACCAATTCATCCCATTTTCCTTCTCTTAACTGCCAGATACCTAGGCCTTGCCAGACTCTGCCACTGTTTATCTCCCGAGTCATTTCCCAGGGTTCAGCCTGTGTTCCCCATCATATTTTGTGTCGCTCATGCCATCCTCTCTCTTCCCACTCTTTGTTATGCTCTGACGGGCTGCCTTGGAGGGAAATCTTAGGTGTCTGCCATCCCCACAGCCTCACAACACAGAGTAGGCCCACAGGACATTGGCTCCTACTTCTACCCAGACTTCAAAGCCCTCAGGTGGGTTGTTCTTCCAGCCCTGCTGTGAATCTTTGGAATGCATCCCTTTCCTCAGGGTCATTCTAATCTCTGCTATCTGTACCTCAGCCATTCGCTATTGGTTTGATCTTTCCTCCTGATTGTAGTATCTTAGTGCCAGGATTTTTGAGGACCCCTTTGAATGTACCTCCTGTGTCCTAAGACGTAACTGCTAGAGACCTTCTGGAATATTCATGTAGTTTATTCTAGAGTGGAAAAAATGCACTAGAATAAATTACAGTCCTAGGGCTTGAACTCTGGGCAGGCCACTGTCCTTGAGCTTTTTATTCAAGGCTAACACTCTACCACTTGAACCACTCCACTTCTGGCTTTCGGGGGGTAGTTAATTGGAAATAAAGTCCTGTCTGGGCTAGCTTCAAACCTCTATCCTCTGATCTTACGCTCCTGGGTATCTAGGATTACAGGTGTGAGCCATTCTGGTGCATTTTAAGGTTAACTATGAAGCCCCTGGAGAACACCTGCTCCAAGTGAGTCATCTGATTCTAAGGGTGCATCGTAACTGTCTTTGCTCAAAAGCTCTCTTGGTCACTTTCTGTATCTTCTTCTTCCAATATCATTCATCCACAAGAGCTTCTTGGCTAATTCTACTAGGCCGGGCTCTAGGTTTCTTTCTTCATTCATTAGTTAGGATGATGATTTGGTGACATCATTCTTCTGAATTCTTCCTAATTTATTGAACTATAAACAGAGCAAAGATTATCACCTTCATTGTCAGCACTGATTTGGGAATCAAAATTCCAACACCTGCGAATGCCATCTGCTTTCTTTCTTCCTTTCTTCCTTTTTCTTACCTTTGCTCTCTTCTTTGCCTCCTCTTTCTTTCACTTCCTTTTCTCCCTCTTTTGTTCCCTCCCTCTCTCCCTTCTTCCCTCCCTCTCTCCTTCCCTCCCTCCCTTCCTTCCTTTCCTCCTGTTTGACATCCTTTCTTTCTGGGTTTTTCTTATGGCCCTTTTTCTTTAGTTAGGACACTAAAATTTGACTTGAAATGTGCTTTGTTAAAGAAGCTAACAGGAAGTGATGCTGTGGCTCAAGTGGTAGAGCAAGAGCTGAAAAGCTCAGGGACAGTGCCCAGGCCCAGAGTTCAAGTCCCACAAATGATCTAAGTAAGTAAATAAATAAATAAATAAAAATAAAGAAAGAAAGAAAAAAAGAAAGAAGCTAACAACAGACCATGCACAGAATGCTCCCACAGTTTAGTACAAGAATCTGGTTGTGTTTTCTTTTTTTTTTTTCCCAAGACACTCTATCGACTCTGAGTTGAAACAATTTAGGCTCCACATAAAATATGTCTTATTTACCCAGGCCCTTCATGCTCTGCTTACTGTCACAGTCCTTGAAGAGCTTGTCACTGACAAGTAAGATAAATGAATGAAGAAAACTTTACAAGTGTTTAAAAGCTAAGTATAGCTTATTGACCAGGACTGGTCAATAAGTAGTCTCTTTAAGGGTACAGTGAGACTGTGTGACTTTCATCTTTTCACAGAGAACTTTTTTTTTGTGGGCCATGGGGGTTAAACTCTGCCTGGGCACTGTCACTGAGCTCCTTAGCTCAAGGCTACCACCCTACCCTTGAGCCAAGCACCACTTCACATTTTCTAGACGTGAATTGGAGATAAGCATCTCAGGTCTTTTTGTGTCCAGGCTAGCTTTGAACCTTGATCCTCAGATCTCAGCCTCCTGAGTAGTTAGGATTACAGGTGTGAGCCACTGCACCTGGCTTCACAGAGAACTTTAAAATGAGCTGCTTCTCTTTTAAGCTCTGGGTGGAATCAGTGGTCAGAGACAGCCCATTTCTAGATCCATCTTGGGTGTTTTTATTTTTTGAGTTGTTGTTGTTGTTTGTTTTTGGTCAGTCATGGGACTTGAACTGTGGGCCTGGGAGCTGTCTCTGAGCACTTGACCTCAGGGCTCTACCACTTTGAGCTCACAGTGCCATTTCCACTTTTCTGGTTAATTGAACACAAGAGTGTCACAAACTTTCCTGCCAGGACTGGCTTTGAACTGCGATCCTCAGACCTCAGCCTCCTGAGCTGCTAGAATTACAAGTATGAGCCACCATCGGCCAGCCATCAATTTTGGTTTTCTTAGGAGGGGGCCAGCCACACCATGGTCTGACACTAGTATACAGTGGTCCACCAGAGGTGCTGCACTCAGTCTCAAACCCACCAGCTGCTTCCGCATAGGTGTTTTAGTCTCTCTACACCTCCAGGGTTTCTTCATATCTTAAGTGGGGCTAATGTTCATCTCTGCCTGATACTCAGGTAATCACATGGCTTTTTGTTATTCTGCTTTTGTTACAGCATTTTCTAAAGAGTTTGAATACAGCTTTCCCCCCTCCCCAGGATATATGTCACAGGACTGATGTGACTAAATGACACAAGGGACAAGTAGGCTTGGTGCACAGTGAAGACTAAGAATTAGTTATTGTTGCCGATGTTAGCAGGTAGCTCCATCACAAAAGGCCTGTCTTCTTTCTGCCACCGTTATGGAACTCAACCTCCATATTATAAACTGAGTGTGCAGAACTCTTTCTATATGGATAGCTTCCCCACTCCTGCCAGCTACTGCAGCAGCTGGTAGCAGGATAAAGAAGATAATGCCTGCAGCTATAATTATTATTCAATACCCTTCCTGACATCCTACTACTTCTCAAAGTGGCAGTCATGTTGATCGTGTATAAAAGTTAGGTACAAACTTTGGTTGATCATTCTACAAAACTTTTAGCTGGGGGGCCAGGAGTTTGGCCTAGCAATAGAGTGCTTACCTTGCATGCAGAAAGCCAGAAAGTAGTGCTGTGGCTCAAGTGGTAGAACTCTAGCTTTGAGAAAGCTCAAGGACAGTGCCAGGCCCTGAGTTCAAGTCCCAAGACTGGCCAGAAAAAAAACCCAAACAAACAAACAAACAAACAAAAACCTTTTAGCTGGCATTTCTGAAAGAAAAACAAAAAGGTTTCAACATAGAGATTTGATACAAATAGTCTGTCTGGGAGTTGACTACAAAAATTATGGTCAGTGAATGCGGAGGTGAGACAGAGCCAGGGAAAGGGTGAGGAGGTATTTATTAAACACATAGATGGTAAGAATCAAGCCTGTTTTCCCAGGATTGACACAATTTGATATAGATAGCATATGACTCTCAAACTCCTCCAAAGTGACCCAAACTGCCATGTTATCAATAGGAATAGATGATGAATAGTCATTTCAAACACACGTGCTTCTGCCCCCACATCTACAAAATGACCCTGTGCTCATACAACATGTACATACTATACACACACGTGTATACACATACATATATCCCATGTCTTTGGTTGTGTTTCCACACATTACCCTAATTTTCTATTCAAGGAGTTAGTTGTGGGATTTCCCCAGGCTTTTCAAACTTGCACTTATGTCAAAGCCAACTTTCAAATCTAAACTCAAGGGCATTAGACTGTGGATCCTTCGTTGATCTCTACCTCCCTCCCTTCAGCAGGTAGGAACCATTCTAGAAAGCCATTTAAAATATTCCCTTCATTTCTGCTTTTCTTCCCAGATTGTATTATAATCCATCCTCTAATTTCTCAGGTCTTACTTGTCTTCACTGCTCCAGAAACACCTGACCTGAGATCTGGAATCAGAAACTTAGCGTTTAGTTCTATTCCTTTCCTTACAAGCTGAGTAACACTTTTTCTTATGTACAAGAGGACTTCTAATAACTTATCTTGCCATATCTACTACCTCACACCTGCAATCTGGGCTACCCACGAGGCTGAGATTAAGGATCACAACTGGAAGCCAGAAGAAAACTTCTTGAGTCTCTTACCTCCAATTAACCAGAAGTGTTGTTATGGCTTAAGTAGTACAATACCAACCAGCCTTGAGTAAAAAAGGGAAAGGACAGCCAGGACCCAGGCCCTGAGTGCAAGCCCCAATTGCACACACACACACACACACACATACACACACACACACACACGCATGCATGTACTCAAGCTTCTAACAGGAGTATGCTGGGCAAACATACCCTAGCACATAGTTATTTTTTGCCATCTCAATTCAGTAAGTATTAAATGAATTTCTGTGTAGTGTCCAGAGTAGAAGCCTTTACTTCATTCATTCCTATTCATTCCCAGAAGTTCCTGGTTGTGGTGCATTCCTCTAATAGCTCCCTCGTTCTCCTGCTTTATTTTATCTTCCATCATTTGATGACCTACACACTGCAATCTAGGCTCTATAGGCCAGTAAGCCTAGTGACCTTCAGAACAATCTAAGCAAGTGATCAAATACTTGATTGGATTCAATTTACTGAGGAACAGAATATTTCTTGAAGAAAACCAACTTGACTTGACCAATAGCTCCAAAACTACACATTATTCTCTCTCCACTTCTAAGAATAACCACAACAAGAAACCAAAACATACCTGCAGTAGGAAAAATTAAACTATCACATGGAGAGTTGAATACTCAACTGATTAGCACAGACTCTTGCTGTATGCTTTTCCCTCTCATCACTTCCAAAGAAGCTGTATCCTCTCCTCTGTTCACCCATACATTCATACACTTAAATACCACATAGTTAAGATCCTGGGCTAGGTGGTAAGTACACGGTCTCCCTCAAGAGATTTTTCAAACTAGTGGTAGAGACAGCCAAGCAAACCTTTCTTTGCCAGTATTTGAAGTGATGGAGGGGAATGAGATGTGGGTTGATAGAGGGTTCTGTGGGAGGGAATGCTGCTAAAATTAATATGATATTGAAGGTAAGGCTGTCACTCAGATTTAAATGATAGAGGATTACAGACAAGACAGAAACAGAGGAAAATCCCTCTTAAGGCTGGAGATAGGAGTGAAAGTAGAAGTGCAGCTGGAAAAGGTACGCAGAACTCACCTAGCAAGAGACTTTTAAGCAAGCAGAGAAGCGGATGGATGATGAAGAACTTCCCAGGATCTCCAGTCCTAGGGGTAACAGGAATCTGATGTCACTCTTGGGCATTCAGGGTACACAGAGAAATCAAGAGCAGTGAACAGCTCTTAACAGCTTTGGCTCTAAAGAAACATGAAGTACCTAGAAGAAGGAATAGCAGAAAATGTGATCTGATTTCCTATTTCTTAGCAGTCACAGTTTAGTGTATAGCTAGCAGAGGTGGACGTCTCTGGGCAGCAGGTTAGACTGTGTAAAGAAAATTGACAAGGGTTTTAGTAGACAGCTGATTGATGATCCTATTCCCAACTGTTGTGCCGCAGCACTTGTTGTGTTGCTGACTCTGTGATTTTCCCAGGATTTAGTTTAGATCTGTTCAGAAAATCTGAAGGCTTTCTGGTGGCCAACCCATGCATCCTCCATTTGTACAGATATGAACCATCACACCTGTGGTCACCTATGGAGTTATTACAAAAAATGGTATCTTTGGGCCAGGAGCATGGCCTAGTGGTAGTGCTTGCACAAAGTCCTGGGTTCGATTCTTTGGTACCACATACATGGAAAAAGTCAGAAGTAGTATTGTGACTCAAGTGGTAGAGGAATAGTCTTGAGAAAGCCCAAGGACAGTTCCCAGGCCCTAAGTTCAAGCCTCAAGACTGGCAAAAAAAAAATGGTATCCTTTCTCTATTTCTTGTTTCAGCTTCCTGTTGTTTTTATTCCACTGACTATTCCAGAGGATTGTTTGTGACTTCAGACCATAGTGTGCTGGGAAACTAAAATAACTGGGCAAGGGAAAGGCTGGGTAATGCAGATTGAAAAAAAAAAAAGGGAGGGGGCCCTTTTCAGCTTGAAATCATGGAGCTGGATCAGCCCATTGTTTTTATGGAAACAAACACTAGCAACAGCCTGTAAGAAATCGGTCACAGTTTAGGGAATATGTTACATGCAGGATAAATAACAATGGTCTAGAATATCAGACCAAACTCTCATTCTTCATCTCTGGTTCACACTCTTGTCTCCCAACACAGACTAATCAAAAGAAGCCTCTTCCACTCACCATCACTCTGTGTACATTTCCCCCAGATCTGGTATTCATATGAACAATACGGTTTATTTGTATTTCAGCACCAAATTGGAAAGATGACATCATTCCTTTACAGTCTTTATCCCATGACATGCCTACTCTCCAGCACTTCATTTCAGCAGACACATTTAGGAATGCATGCAGCATCTTGTTTGGCTTGTGCATTCTTTTATGGGATACAGTTCAAAGGTAGGGAACTTTAGACTTGTTGCTGGTAAGAAAATAAGTTCATAAAATCACAGGAGCTTCTCCAAAGGATAAGGACATGATGATGTTTACAAGAGCAGAGTTATCATTTGTTCCTTTAGGCTCCATTATTTATTTGTGGGTGAGTCCCTTTGTCTTGACCATCACAGCTCCCTTCAGGCCCTCCATTTAGAAGAAGCCATTCCAGATTTATTAGTGCATGAGTTCAAAAGTACGTTTTCTGTGACAACACTGGAATTTTAGGTGTGAACACTGAACTTTGGAGCCTTATGTCTAAGGGCAAGAGGGTAAAGGGGGAATCTCAGAACTTGGCCCACAAGGACCGAACTGCCCTGCGCTTTCTCACAGGCCTATCTTGTCCATTCTGTCTTCTGACACATTAAGTGGATAAGTGAAGAATGGAAATGCTATCAGCTGCCAAATGTTGCCTGGGATTTTTTTAATTTAATTTTTAAGTGGCTCTTTCCCTATGTTTTTATTGTTCTTATCATATACATGCATCTTTTTACATCTGCTCTGGGACCTTGCAAATATTGTACACATTTTAAAAGATGGACTGAATAAATCATGAAACATCCTTTGGCAGGTAGAACTGGGATGTGAGGTGTTTCCAAAACTTAACAGAGCTGAAGCATTTATGGGAAAGCTGTTTCTACCTGTTGAATTGTTTGCCTGTTCAGCTAGCAACAAGGCAATGGGGGAAAAAGCTTAGTATTAGATGACCCAAAAATCCCTATGACCTATGTCAAAAAAAAGACTCTGGAGGCTGTAATCTATGCCTTACTTTTCTGGCTGCCAAATAAGAATAGTAATAATTCCTCCCAGGAAAGTTTTAAGTATAAGTTTATACATGAAAAACACTATAAGAATGTACTATGTTAGGTCCAGAATTCTCTTTCTCAGTACAGAATTATTTATATTACATAATAAAACTGGCTTGTTGGAGGCCTTGCCAGCCCCTGACTTCTGGCTCCCTTGAAGTTCTGATGGCTCCTTGTCATCTTGAACCACCAATGGGACTGTTATGGCAATTCACTCAATGTCCTCAACTTTCCATGACCTTCCCTGCTGAAAACAAACATGCAGCTCCTCTCTTAGCAAGAAAATCATGACCTTTGTTCTTCCAGTCACTCACAAAAGCAACATGTACATGGATCTCCCGAGGTAGACCTTGCCCTGGCTTCTGGGGAGAGACAAATGAATGAAGAGACAACCTCAAGACTGTCTCCCACCTGTCAACCACACAAGCACCCATGGTCAGAGAACCATCATGATAAGTCAAGCAGTACCTGCCATCCACCCCAAGGAAAAGGCCAGGGAAAGCTATTAGAGCTGGAGACTTCTGGAAGAAAGAAAGAAAGAAAGAAAGAAAGAAAGAAAGAAAGAAAGAAAGAAAGAAAGAAAGAAAGAAAGAAAGAAAGAAAGAAAGAAAGAACTAGAAAAAGAGAAAGGGAAGAAAAAGGAAGGCAGAAAACAATGCCAGTGAGATACCAAAGTTAAGGTGCAGGTTGGGAGGCAAAAGAGACATTATTGACAAAGGAAAAAGCATGCATAAAAAGAGAGATTTGTGTCATACAGTGAATATCAAGAGCACAGTTGTTTTTTTCATATATTTTTATTGTAATTAATAGAAGGGTTACATTATATTCGCCAGATAGAAGGTGCATTACTTCACATACATTGATACCCTTTCTCATGTCTCAGTCCCCATTTCCCCCCACAACCCCACTGCACATCTTGTTTTCCCCCTTCCCTATCCAATTTCAAATAACCAAATACAAATATATCCAATATATCAGATAACAAAGTGAGATACTGTAACAATATGAGATAACCAAGGGATAGCAAAAGAGATGAGAGATAGCATAGTACATTAAGGACAACAATCACACATTATATGGCTTTTATTTCTGTATCCTAGAGGTCCTTTTGTTTAGCGTCATACTATATGGCCTTATGTATCTAGGTCTTGCTCTATTGCAAATCTCTGCTATGAGAGCCCAAGGTTTCTACTGATTATGACAAATGAGGGAAACCATTGAGCCTATGTTCCTTTGAGTCTGGCTTACTTCACTTAATATGATTTTTTTCTACAAATGGGGCGATGTTGTTCTTTCTGACAGCAGCATAGAATTCCATTGTGTATAAATACCACATCTTGTTGATCTACTCATCAACTGAGGGACATCTGGGTTGGTTCCATATCTTTGTCATGGTAAATAGTGCTGCAATGAACATGGTTGTGCTAGTGGATTTAGTATGTCCTTGTTTCTGGACGATTGGGTAAATGCCAATTTAGTGGAATTGCTGGGTCATAGGGGAGCTCTATGTTTAGTCTTTTGAGGCACTGCCACACTGCTTTCCATAGTGGTTGAATGAGTTTGCACTCCCACCAACAGTGTAGCAGTGATCCCTCCTGGCCACATCCCATCCAGCATCTGTTGTTATTAGTTTTCTTGATCCTGGCCATTCTAACTGGAGTGAGGTGGAATCTTAGAGTTGTTTTGATTTGCATTTCTTTTATGACCAGAGATGTTGAACATTTCTTCATGTGTCTATAGGCCATTTTGATTTCTTCTTCAGAGAAGATTCTCTTTAAGTCTTTGGTCCATCTTTTAATGGGATGGTTGTTTCTTTGGAGATTAGTTTTGGAGTGATTCAATTTTTTGAGCTGTTGATATATTTTAGATATGAGGCCTTTGTCTGTTGTATGGTTGGTGAAGATCTTCTCCCATTCTGTAGGCTTCCTAATTAATTTACTAGCTATGTCCTTTGTCATACAAAAGCTCTGCAGTTTGATGCAGTCCCATTTATCCAGCCTTTCTCTGATTTGTTGGAGCACAGTTGTTTTAATAGCATGTGAAGTCTATTGCTCATTATGTAACAGGCTTGGACACCCGAAATCATTCATGTCATTTGTTCCTCACAGCTGATTATGGCCATAGGGAAATTTAGGTTTAGGAACAGTTAGCTCTTTTAAGGTAACATAACCAACAAAGAGGAGGAGCGATACTTGATTCCAGGAAGTCCTCTTGCTAAACCCATACTCCCTGACTTTCTGGTCAGCTCAGTTGAATCTGCTTTTGCTAGTGATCTTTAGTCGTTGTTTATCTTGATACTATAACTCTGTTAAGTCAGTTCATCTCTGGGTCATTTCTTGCCCTGGAAGGCAGTGGGGGCAGTGAGGGGGGGAGGGGAGGGGTTAACCGCACATCTAGTAGACTGAGTGACAAACATCATGGGGTGTAAACTTCAGTTCTATCCACTTGTTCCATCGGCTCAGTTACCTCAAGGAACAATGTCAACTGCAAGAAAGTCTCCGGATTTTTACATTTGCTCTTAAGTGGACTTCCTGCCTCCTCTTGTGAGACAATTGTCTATAGTTCTATGTTGCCACCCAGACCTTTCCCAGCATTCCTTCCTTCTCTGGCTTTCTCTGTGATGTAGGATGTGACCATTGGCACTTTGAGATCGTAAGCTTACTCTGGATCTCTGTGTTTGCTTGCTAATGTCGAGCCAAACAGCTCAGTAGATGTACTTTTGTTTCCCTTGTAAATCACAACAGGAAGTACGTTGACATGTACACAGCGCAGTCTTGAGAGTGTGACAAAGCCTCTTTCACCAAGTCAAACGGTGTAATTCCATCTTTATTAAATTTTTATTTGATTCAAAATGAGACTCCTGGATTAGGAATAAAGGCAGCCCTCTAGATGCTGTCATTATTCCCGAGTCTCTTTGGCTTGTCCTCCAGCTGCTGATGGAATCTCCCCTGGCTTTCGTTGTGCGCAGACTCAGAACAGAATGAAGCTGATGGCAGACAGCTATGACGAAGACCACCACCACTACCACCACCACCACCACCACCACCACCACCGCTCTCCTGGGAGGTCCCAACATTCCAGCCACAGGCCCTCTCCAGACCAGGTCAGTTTCATCGCCGCCTACCTCCACGACTCCTCTTACCCTTTGGATATTTTCAGATAAAATAAATCATCCTCAAGAAATAATAAACAGCATAAAGTGATATGTTCTTTGAACTGAAACTAATAGCTTTGGTATTTATTTCCATCACTCAGAGAATCTAAATGTTTTCCTTTCTCCTTCCTCTTTCAGGTTTTGTCTTTTCTTGTTTATGTTATGTGTTTTCTTTCCTCCCCTCCTTTCTTCTTTCATAGATATGTAGTGTAGTGCTGGCTTGGTATCTATCTAATGGTGGGTTACTTTGGAATGTCTCTTTCCCTGTTTGAAAAGAAAGCACTTTGTTTCCGTGAGCTTGGCAACCAAAGACGCCCTGAGTTTGCTGAGCTCCTTCCTAGAAAATTCCTTAGTGATGCAAATTAATGGTGGAGTAAAACACCAAGAAGAGAAATCCATTTTGCTGGCTTTTCAGCCAGGGAAGTCAAAGAGTGCGGTTTATTTGGTTTGGACCCTTTGACTAAGTAAAGCAAGTGAAAAGATGGATTGACCCAAACAAAACCTACCTACAGTGTTCAACTACTTTCACATTCACTCACCAAGTATTAACTCTTGTAAAACTCTTGAAGGTATATCCTGTGCAAATTAGGAAATCAGGTACAAACAATCCAAATAATATGGACAATACTAGCAGTTGCTTTTTTTCTCCTTACCTTTTATCCTTTTGTGTGTGCGATTGTAATATAATTTATACAATTCAGTCCAGTAGGGGTAAAATATTAGGCATGGAACCATCTGGTAAGTATGGATGCCTTTGGACATGGAGCAAAAGGCTAGGTAGAATTACCCAAGTGTGGAGGACTTCGATTGCTTGCAGGAGAAGAGGTGCTTATTATGCTCCTAAATTTTTGTCCAGATGACTCTTTTCACCTCCACTAATATCCCAGAGAAATGAAAAATCAATCTTAAAGATGTTTTACCAGAAGTACAACTCCAGGGGGAGCTATTTCTATAGAACATAGCATTAGAAGCTGGACCCTTGTGCTCAGAAGCATTTACCCTCAGAGGCTCCAATATGGTATAAGTTGTTCTTGTTGAACATCTGTATTTTTCTGAAGCTAAGTGCGGAAAGGCACCACTTCATTATTTTTAGCTCTCAGAAATGGCTTTTAATGATGCCATCTGAAAGTGAGGAGAGAATGATTTTTATGTCATTATCTCCTCTATTTGGTTTTTGTTTTCTTTCTGTGTGTGTGTGTGTGGGTGGGTGGGTGTGTTGGTCCTAGGGCTTGAACTCAGAGCCTGAGTGCTGTCTCTGAGATATTTTTCTTAAGGTTAGCACTCTACCACTTGAGCCAGTGCTCCATTTCCAGCTTTTTTGAGTGGTTAATTAGAAATAGGATTCCTCAGATTTTACTGCTGGGGCTTCCAACTGTGATCCTCTGAAAGCACCAGCCCCTAGCTTTCATTGTATATATCTGGTGCTCACTATCACAAGTACCCTACCTCAGTAGACCTGATATCTTATAACAAACAGAATCTCTTGACTCACTGAGTCTCTGCCCTTTGGCATACTGCCCTTTGCTTTTTGGCATGCTTCCATGAAGACTCAGAATGACGTTCTATTAGTAAGAAACTGGCAGACCTGACTTGGCTTTTCCTCTGAGCCACACATGCTGGTAGGCCACCCTGGGTTTCCCTTCACACACACACATTCCCCCCACCCCACCCCAGACAAAGCAGAGAGCACTAAAGAGCAAAAAGAAGAATTGGGAACAAAATGAGAGGAGTCAGTCAGAAGAGACCCTGCTGAGATAACAGCTCACTGGTTTAGTCTCAATACAGATTCCTGTACATACTCTAAATATGTCCTGCTGGAAATGGTCACCAGAGCACGTTGAGCTGCCTCGTGAATGATATTGCAGGAGATTTGGAATCACAGCTAGAATGTCTTACCTGCTTCGTTGGTCCTGTTATATTTCTCCACAGGCACTCAAGATTGTCCCAGACATGAATGATTGCTCAAGGGTAGGGCCCTTCCTAGAAGAGTTAGCATTGTCTGAAGAGTGTCTAGTTGAGGCATGACACTCAGACACTGATAGAGCTTTCTCATAGCTTATATCAAACGATGGTGGTGTATCTGACTTTGTTACCTGGAATATTGTATCTACATTTATGTGTTTATTTGAAATAGGGAAGGGAAGGGGGAAAACAAAATGATTGGGAGTGGGTAGGGAGAGGAAAATAGGGGACAAAAACATGAGAAGTAGTATCAAGGGCCGAGAAGTAATGTACCCATTACCTGACAAACGTAACTGTAATCTCTCTATACATTATCCCAACAATAAGATACAATTTTTTAAAAAAGAAGAAGATGGTGGGCTTCCACTGATGTGGATACCAGAAACAAACCATGAATGTAGAAGCTGGAAGCCTCACATCTTCTCCAATTTTACCTTGAAAATCTGGCTGGCATCCTGCAGCTACTCTTGTCAGCCAACACCTGGAGTTCAGATTCCATAATAGTCCAGAATTAGAGCCTGAGGAGGAGCATGAGCAGCAAGACAGAACCCTTGTCTTTAGAGAGCTGGCTGTTCAGTTTTAGCACAAGAATCGATTCTCATGTCTGGTTCAGTTCTTTCCTGAGTCAGGAAAATACACTTATAATTTAATTAGAGACCCATGACTTATGAACGTACCTTACAGTGAAGTTTATGGTAAAAGTGAAATGCTCTTTGGTCTGAACGATAACTTTTATAGTTTCGTTTTGTGTTTTGTTTTTGTTTGCCAGTTCTGAGGCTTGAACTCAGGGCCTGGGCACTGTCCTTGAGCTTTCTTAAGGGTAGTGCTGTACCACTTGGGCCACAGCACTATTTCCAGCTTTTTTCTGTGTATGTGGTACCAAGGAATCAAACCCAGGGCTTCATGCATGCTAGGCAAGCACTTTAGCACTAAGACATACTCCCAGCTCCAATTTTTATAATTTCAAATTGAAACAACCAAGGCTATCAGACTCTGTTGCTATACTAACCTTAATCCTAACCCTTTTCATTAGAAAAGAAAAATTAGACAAGGACTCCTAGTGTTAGATAAAGTTGTCTCCAGTAATGGAAATGGCTGGATCTCCTGGGCCAGACACCCCAAGTTTCCTCTGTAGAGGAAATGATTCCCTCCTCTGCACTGAAGACTTGAGGTCAAGTACCCAGCAATCTAAATATCAATATACTCGTTATTATAAAGCTCGGTCCCAGTGTGCAATGATTGTTAAAGGCTAGGAAGTTTTTGCCAATTGATTACAGGTCCTGTAATCATTGAACACTAATCAAGGTATAATCTATGTACACATGTGATAGAACTACTTCCTAGGACACAATGACATTCTCTACCAGTCTGAGATTGCACAGGGTCTTTACATGGATTCTTTTGGATAGAATTTCATCCAATGTCTATAATGTCCCTAAGTTAGGTAAGCTAAAGGAGAAAAATCCCAGCTCCCTTCCTGCTAGCTCGTCCTTCCCTCAGGGCTAGCCAACAACCTTTGAAGGAAGAAAGGCTATAAAGTATTGATTTTGCCCTTCTGAGCTTTATTAAGAAATCAAAACACATGGAATGAGGAACTATGAAAAAAATCAGCCACTTTGCTGTGTTTCCAGAGAAGCTTACTTTCCCTTAGGAAATTCAAATATTGCCAGGTACTTACAGAATTATATTCTTTTTCCATTTCTTTTTCTACCCCCCCTTTTTTTACTATGATTTTGATTTTTCCTCAAGAAAAGCTATATCCAAGTATTATTAAGTCCACACTAGCATTTCCCGAAGTAACTAAGAACATTAGTCCCAGGAGGAAAGTCTTGATACAAAGATTCAGGGGGAGGGGCAAAGAATTTGGAGGAAAAGTGCCGCATATTTTAACTCTCTCTTTGGGCATCCTGGTACAATTAGCAGGTCAAAGGATCTGAAAAGTCATACAAGAAAGAAAGCTCTCCAATTGTATTTAATCCAGCATTTCCCAGGCTTATTTGATCATGGATTATTATTTTTCTTTTCTAGTAACATCTGTGCTTTGCAAACTGGTGTTCTCAGAGTATCAGGTGAAAACAGAGACAATCTAGTTTCAAACAAACCTGATTCAGTTTCCAGCAGTGTTTTTCATCAAGAGGTAGTGGTTTTAGGTAGTCCTTTTGCCCAGTGCTTTTTGCATAACAGAAACTTGAAGTGCCTCTTTCATTCATATCCTGGGCTACCTTCATAAAGCTACCACAGCGGAGAGTAGTAAATCAGGCCACTCAGAGCTTGGTAGATCTCAAGGAAGGAAACTGATAAGGATGAAAACCCAGGCCAGGAAATCACAGGCAGCCATAAAGGATAGCCTATCAGCAGTTACAAAAGAATATGGAGAACGGATGGGGAATGGAGGGGGGTGGGATTTTGAGGAAGTTGTCAGAGAAGGCAGTGCAGTGTTGCCATCTGACACTCTAGCCTCCTACCTGAGAAAGAAGCAGTTACTAGCGAGAGGCCTATAACACCTGAGATGACTTTACCCATTAAATGTGTCCAAATAGAATATCCAGATAAAACCGAGTAATGACTTAGCAAACCCTTCAAGTTAGATTGTCAAGATAGGTTGTCACAAGGACAGGCAATAATATTTCCCATGACACAATAAAGGCCAGAGTAAACAGGACATGTGTTGGAGATAATATTATTAGTGACTTGATTTTATTAGCGATAACATAGGTTTTTGTTTGTTTTTTAACTCAGGGCCTGTTACATCCTTTGCCTAAGGCTTTATCACTTGAGTCATGCCTCCAGTCCCATTTGCTTGAAAGTTTTGTTGCTTACTTGTCTGTTTGTCTTAGGTAGGATCTCATGCTTTTTACTCAGAGATGACCTCAGACTGGAATTTTCCTACCTATGTCAACCACATAGCTGGGATTATACCAAGCTTGTTTGTTTGGAAAGGGTCTTGCTAACATTTTTGCCCCAGCTGGCCTCAAACCATTATCCTCCCATCTCTAGCTCCCATGTAGCTGAGATTATATGTGTGAAGCACTATGTATGTCTAGCCCCTCAAGATTCATTTTTTTTTACAAAGCCAAGAGGAAACTCAACTTCTCCTGAGTGCCCTCTCATCTGTCATTATCAGTACCAGCTGTCATTTCCTTTAGATTTTAATCCTTTCTGCCTTCTAGTCTATCAGTGATACCAAGCTTTTCTACTGTCCTTTGTGTAGGCATCATAAACATTTCCCTGCCTCAGGAAAGGTCAGATTTAGTAAATTCTTTACACTAGCTCCAGGTCTGATCAAGAAGAAGGCTTGGTGTAAGAGTGAGCTTGTGTTCCATTCAAGCCCCATCAGAACAGTTCAAATTGTTCCATATGCCTTTAGAAGTCAGATTTCTATTTGGGGTATTTATCTAGGTCTCTAAGGGGCAAGATTTCCTGCCTCACCTACTAATCTAAGGGCCTCTGCACACGCAAAGGCCTGAGCAACTGAGGCCACCAGAGCTAAATGGAGGATGCAGCACTTGGCCAAGCTCTGCCATCTAGTCAGCCAGGGTATACATTTAGGTAGTAACCAACTCATGGCAGAAGGTGAGTTTTCCACTTTGCATTCTCCACTTGAATCTGCTCTACAGATCTAGCCCTAGAAAATTGATCTCCTAGTTATAAATGTTACCGATCCACTTTGCAACTTCCAGAATCTGTCTGCAGATAGAAAGAAATAAGGATCACTGGCCCTTACTGTGTGGTCCCAGTGTGTGTTGGCTCTCAGCCAAGATGTGAGTTTCTATCACTCCACACATTTCAGAGTACTGAATTTCCACTTCCATTTTCTGCTGAAAATTCCATAATATTCTTTTCAGGGCTAGTGTCATTTTGCCTTGAGCCATCCAATAACTTGATCTCCAAAGAACTTAGACCTACATTTACTCTTCTATTCAAAGTGAAGGTCACCAGACAGGCACACAGATGATATTTCAATATACAATAAAGTGATCTCAGTGACCCAACACCATGTTTGTTTATTTCTGTGAATTGTTTTTACATGTAAGTTGATGGATACACAGAAAACCAAACCTATGATCTACTTCAAAGAGGCTGCAGTGTTCTCAGCACATTTTGGGGAGGGGATTCCTGGTTCTAAAACATGCCTCCTGCCCCATCTTTTCATTGAATAATGAGCCTGAATCTCAGGAGGTTAAAGCAGGATCCCTGCCCCAACACCCTCCTCCCTCTCCAGACCACACACCCTCGAGCCTTGGGTACTTGATCCTAGATAGTGTGCTGTAGTTTATTTCCACGGGAGAAGGATTTCTAGCCATTCCTAGAAGTAAGCCTTCACTGAGCTATGGTTGAGGGTAGATGACATCTCTAAGCCCTATTTTCTTCCTGATTTCATCTGGCAGGTAAAATCCTCCTGTTTTTCTCCTTTATTTTGTGCACAGTTGATAAGGATTTGGTAGTCCCTGGATTCATGTAGACACAATAGCCCCAGCTGCTGTCTCAGGGCCTTGTGACCTCTCCGAAATAAAATCAGGAGATTTCATTCATTCATTCATTCATTCATTCATTTATTCATTCATGTATCTTTTTGTGCCAGTACTGAGGACCTTGTGCTCTGTTTTAGTTTTTTATTTTTCCACTCAAGGCTGGTGCTCTAGCACTAGAGCCACAAACCCCTTCTTCTGACTCTTTACTGGTTAACTAGAGATGAGTATCTCAGATTTGTCTTCCCAGGCTGGCTTTGAACCTTGGTCCTCATATCTTAGCCTCCTGTGTAGTTGCTGGTGCCCAGCTTTCTCAGAAGATTCTAGAATTCTCCTTTACCCCCAGCCCTTCTGCCATGGGCTGCATGGAGTGAATGATGGGTGCTGAGCTTTCTTGCACTGTCACCAGCAGATGAATCCTAGCAGAACATGAGTTGATGTGCTCCATTGTCCTCAGAAGATAGATTCTATATGTAGAGTTGTTATTCCTAGCTTATGCATAGGGAAGAAAAAAATAGATTCTAATGTTTTGAGGTTAAATGAATGTGGGACAAATGTATACATCGTGTCTTGTGTGTATATATGTATGTATCACGATATGTCAGATGAACTGAGTACTTCCACATATGGAAGAATTTCACAAGATCATGTTTATTAGGGATTTCTCTCTTTAACTTCCCTTGAGTACATGTTTGAATATACATTACATATGTGTCCACATATACATATACATGTGCATGTGGATGTAAATGTTTTTGTTTCCTACATATTGTGTGTCAGAACTTACCAAAGCAGAGTTACAGAACAGTTTTAAAAGAAAGTAATTTCTAGTCCCCCTCAAGTATAAAATAATAAGCAAAGTTATATGTCTTCGGCTTTAAACACCATCCAAGCTATTATGACGAAAGCTTTCCTGAGTAAGACTTGGTAGATTTTCCTTTCTTTTTTCCTTCCTCCTTGCCTTCTTTCCTTGTTTTTGGATTGGAAGTTTAATTTCAAGGCCCCCTTTCTGAAAGAAGCCTTGACTTTAGGCTTCTTCCAGGGATGAAGACTATGAATTTAACAGCCCATAAAGAGCACTCTTGCTAGTGCTGATGTTTATTGGTTGGGGGAAGGGTTCAGAGTTGTTCCCCATCCGGGGTCAAATCTCCTCAAAACTGGAGCCAGTGCTCTTCTGGCCATGATTTTGGGAAGAAAACCTGAGCCACCTGTCCCTTTCCCACTATTTCTTTGGTCACAAGTGTATTGGAAAGCACTATGTTCAAAACCCAGCCGATGACACAAAAATACATGTGAACCCTCGAAGATCAACGCCTCCCCCCAAAAAAAACCCCCAAACCACTCAAATGTGAACCAGATAGCCCATGTGATTTCTCACCATTGCGAAATAAAGATGGCAGTTTATTTGTGTGCTTGTTTTTAAGAGCAAACACTCTTGAATGACCCTCTGTGAGGCCACTGGTAAAGAAGGAAATGAGGACAGATGTCTGAAGTACTGCTGTGTGAGGTGTTTAACTGCCCCCTCTCTCCCCGAGCAGTTAGTTACCTGCTCACCCAGCCATCACAGGCCTCAGCAGAAGGAGGAAAGCTTGGAGAGAAGCCCTGGGGAAGCTGGCTTGGCAGATGAGCAGGTTAGAGCCAAAGCTCTTTAATCTGGGTGTGATGTTAATTCCTTCCTTGCAAGCACTTTGGGCATAAGGTGATAACACTGGGGAGTGTCTTCCTCTACAAGGGGTGAGGGGAGAAGGAGGGGATGACCAGAGCTTCTTAATGCATTTAGGACCCTCTGATTAGAAAAGAATTTTTACTTGAAGGTGTCTTGAGGCTCTTAAAAGATTTCTGTCCTACCCTATTTGGGGTAAAGTGTTTTTCTCCTTCTTTCCCTGATTTATCTTAAGTTTTCCACATTGTGTATAGTATTAGGGTTTCATTAAGAGATTTGTGGCAGTGTCTTTGAGTCAATAGAGGTTTTCAGACACAGCCTGCACTCCTCTGCTTGTAGGTGGAACTCATCTTGGCAACATCTGAGGCTTGATGCCTTTTCAACTCCCTCTTAATCCAGTCACATTTGTCTGACAGACAGCACTTGGGCTCTCCCATTGAAAAGGGGTAGCCAACCTTGAAATGTTAGGAAACAGTGAAATCCATTTTATATTACTAAACAGAATTGCTTCTCACTCTCTGCTCCCTTTTTTTCTCCCCCATCGTACACATACTTGCTCACTCTCTTTCTCTCTCCACTCCTTCCCTCCCTCAAACTCATGTAATAAGGATCATGCTTGACTTCTACTCTCCAGGCATTTACAGCTCACCAAAGATAAGGCAACAACAGAGGAAAAGGAGTTCAAAGCATCTATCTGACATGCACTACACACACATGCAAATTCTGTTAGTTCAAAGACCCACCCTATTTGCAGAACAGTGGCACTTTTAACAGTTTTGGTTTGAAAAATCTGTCTATGTCTGAGCTAGATAAACTCTAGCATTGAACATCCCGGAGCCGCTGAACTGTTTAAAAATGCTTTTATTCATATCAGATAATCTTTATACATATCGGATTGCCTTTGACATTACAGTACTATCCAGTAACTTGTAGTAATGACTGTAGATTAACAAACTCTTGAATCCTACTAAAGGAATGATGTTACCCAGTTCTGTTTGTGAAAGTCCTTTAATTTTCACAGCAACTCTGTGAAATCTCAAAAATAGCAGACAGGTCCCATTTTCTTTCTTTCTCTTTTTTTTCCCTCTCCCATCACTCCAGTTTTGGGACCTGAACTCAGGGCCTGGGTATGGTCTCTTAGCTTTTTTTTTTCCTTTGATGTGGCATGTTAAGCCACAGCTCCACTTGTGGTTTTTTGGTGGCAAACTGAAAATAAGAGTTTCACAGACTTCCTGCTGTGGCTGGCTTTGAACTGCAGTCCTCAGATCTCAGACTCCTGAGTAGCTAAGATTATAGGTGTGAACCATTGGCACCCAATTCCATTTTTTTTTTTAAGCAGTATCCATTTTAAGACTAGAACGGCTAGGTGATTTGGTTGCCTACCAGTCAGGATATAGTAAAACCAGAATCATGTTAAAAACACAATTTTCACTGTGTTTAACAAAGCCAAGTGTTAATGACTGATGGATAAAGGAGTAAAAATAAAGCCTGTCTTCACTCCTACCTCTTTTTATAGTTATTTGGCAGTAGCTCAGCTTTTAGCAGATGTTGACTTAGAGCTTCCAAACACTAGTGTTGGCCAAAGTAGATCCTTCCAGCAGTTATATTGTCAGCTGGGTATCTTGGATCCTTCAGCTGAGATAACTAACTAGCACACTGTTGCAGAGAGTGGCTTGTCAGGATTTCTTCTGCCTGATGGAAATGTAAAACTACTTTCTTTAAGTCACCCCATAATGACTATGCTTGAAACTTGACCCACCTAAAGATGATGATCTAGAAATGAAGGAAAAGATCTTCTATAACATTGTAAACAGCTTGGCAAAGGGGGTTCAGGTAGTATGGTACTCCAGTGTGTCCTTGCTAAGAATTGATCCAGTGTTGGCCACTTCCTGTCAAGATGGCTGTTTGTTTCTTACAGTATGGACAATTCCATCATTTCCTACTCAGCCAGAGAAATCTCAGCTGTGAATATTTGGCTTAGAAAACTTCAATCAGGGACTGGTATAGTTGTAGATGGAGGGCAGACATAGTGGTGCATATTTGAGAGGAGAAGGTAGGAGGATCGTGGTTCAAGGCTGACCTAGACATAAAAGCTGTAAAAACATAGAAGGCATGGCTCAAGTGGTAAAGAACCTAAGCTAAGCTCAAAAAAATGTAAAAGCAAAACAAAATAGAAAAAAAATAAAGCAAAAGCAAAAGGATCAAGCAACTTGATCTTGACAATGCTGAGGAACTCTGGAATCCATTAAACTCTTGGAAGAGTTCAATCACTCATAAGAAGAACATAGCCTTCCATTTCATCTAGAAATATTTGTGGAACTTCCATATGGGATTTTGTGAAAAAAGAATGGGGTGTTGCCTTTCCGCTTAAACATTTTGAGATAAACTGTTGATCTGCCTCTGTCAACAGCTCTCGACCTGTGAGGACCTGTTTCTTCCAAATGCCACAGGAACCAGGCTCAAGTTGTAGATCGTTTCCAGTCAGCATCTTCACCAGCTGTGATGAGGGCAGTGCAGAATAGCCCCGAACTGAGCTGAGAGGAACCAGTGAACACCACTCAGAGCCCAAATGAGCTCCTTCTGTGATGTCAGCTCATCTGACAGAGCCAGAAGGGTGCAGGATTATGGGTAGACAGGTTAGGATTTGATCTTGGCTCCATATGCTTTGCCAAGTATCCTGTGGAGAACTAGCTGACCTCCCTCACTGCTCTGTTTTACACAAAGAGCCATCAGCACTTGTGTTTTAAGGCCACATTGAGACTTAGTGGATGTAGAATGCTCTCTGTGGCTCATACCTGCAATCCTAGCTATTCAGGAGGCTGAGATGTGAGGATTGTGATTCAAAGCTAACCCAGTCAACGGAGTCTTATCTTTAACTACCACCAAATAGGTGTGCCCAAAGGGGTAGAGATTAGCCTTGAGCAAAATAGTTCAGGAACAGCACCCACGTCATCTGTTCAACTCCCAGTGCAGACACAAAAACGCATGGCTTGTTAGCATTCTTTCTAAGCTAGAAGAGTTGGTACTAAGTGCTGGCATCTCTTTGGCGTGCAATAGAAATACATGGACATTTTCCATTCAACAGAGCAGAAATCAGATGTCCAAACCTAAAGTAGCCTCCTGTTCTTTGCTAATGGGTCTTCACAGACTATAACAAATACAAATCACATAGGAATATAGGAGCTCACATTTATATCTGACCCACTATCTGAGCAGAGATACTCATGGGCTAAGCATTGCGAGAGGCAGAGGAGGCACAAAGAAAGCAGCTTCTAGAGAAGTTTGGACTTGAACTGAAAGAAAGCTCAGTGCTCTGAAAAGAAGTGATATCTTTTCTTCCTCTATGATTTCTTTGAGCATCCATGCCTGTCCTTTCTCAACTGTGACTAAACCTACAGCTAGACATTATAAAAGGATTTGCTCTACTTCAACCCAAGCTCAGGGAACAGCGTATTTCCCACACTGTGACCCTGTTATTGTGACTTGAACAGCCAAGATTTTGCAGTCCTAGGGCGTGAAATTTCAGAGGATCGATGAACTACAGTAGGGGTAGGTGTGGGGGTGGAATTGCCTATACAGTAGACTATATCACTAGCATAACTGCCCTGAGGGACACTGGCTAAGTTTCTCTCAAAGCACTGGGCCAAGTGGAAATAACTCTCCCATGAATTCACATTCCTGTTTTTGTTTGTTTGTTTTCCCAGTCCTAGGGCTTGAACTTAGGACCTGATCACTGTCCTTGGGCTTTCCTCAAGGCTAGCAATCTACCATTTGACCCACAGCACCACTTCTGGCTTTTTTTCTATGTATGTGGTACCAAGAAATCAAACCCAGGTCTTCACTGCATGCTAGGCAAGCACTCTACTATTAGGCAAAACTCCTGGCCCTTCACATTTCTGTATAGCAAGGATAAGTACAAGTAAAGTCCAAGCCTGTAAGGGCTCCAGGAAGAACTTAGTCTTCCAGTATCAAGGAGAATAAAGCAGTCTGTCAAATCAAAGAGAAGTGCAGGGGTAACCAATGATGAGCTCGGGTTTGCCTGTTGCTATATATAATATTTCAAATAGATAGCAATTAAGCATTTCCCCTGGACTGTTTATCATGTCAGCTTACCAACTTCCCATTTAGAGCTTCATTGCAGGGGCTAATAAATGACCCAAATGACAGCAAGTCCCTTGTTTGGTGACCTAATTCCTTTGCTTCTAGATCTTGTCATCAACACAGCCACGGTGAAGCAAGCCATCCACTGAGAAATTCTGGACCCAACCTAGGGATCTATATGATTGCCATTAAGGTCTGTCTGGCACAGGATTCCTGGAGCTGCACATACAGCCTGAGGATAGGGGAAGATTAAGCCCCACCCTCTCCCCGGCTACCCCTTCAGGCCTTGCTGTGTAGGCTGTCTCTGCTCTGGGCTTCAGTCCATCTTGGATGTTCCCAGCCTCAGACACTGGACAAAAGCACACAGATGACTGATGGACTAGAGGCTTCTTCAGATATTTTGGCAGCTTGTGGCAGAGCAATCACTCATAAAGCAAACACAAAAGCAAACACAAGGGATGACATACCAGAGGAGCCACTGCAGAGTAAATTTGGAAACAGAAAAACAAGGAAAGGAAAGGAAACAGATTCTCCCAGGCTTCGTAGATGCATTTTAAAACTAGTAGTATTTCCAAACAACCTCACATAAAGTGAGGATTCTTGTTTTGTTTTGCTTTTTCCTCCTTAGATTCACATTTCTGTGAGGTAAGGTGGCTGAGCAAATTAAAGTTTGCACACAGAGGAGTACAGCTACAAATGTTTGGAAACTCAGAACAACCTCTGAATAACTCATACTTTTTTTTTTTCCCACTCTTGCTTTACCTTTTTTTCCTTATGGCTGGCACTCTACCACCTGAGCCACACCTCCACACCTCTACTTATGGCATTTTGTTGACTAATTGGCGATAAGAGTCTTATAGACATTCCTGAGTCTCCTGGCTTTGAACCGTGGTCCTCAGATCTCAGCTACTTGAATAGCTGGGATTACAGGTGTGAGCCACTGGTGCCTGGTCACTTCTGGTTTTGAATTCTCCAAGTAGACACTCAGTTTGACACAAATCACTTGGTGATGATGGTCATTCATGTTATACTATGAAGACAAGAGAGACCACCACTTCCCTTGCACTTTCTTTTAAAAACTTGTTAAAGTTTTTTTTTTAACCAAACTTTTAAAACTGCATAATATTCTGAGTTCACGAAAGGAATTTACCCACATTTCTGCTATGTTAAATGTTAGCAAAGTTTATATTGGACTGTCATATTTCTTTACTTTATTCACCACCATACAAAACGTCGATCTCAACATCTGGTTTTTAATAGCCCTCGACATCTGGGAGCTCCCTTTTATTGCTATGGCGAATAAGGAACAGTAGTGATATTGGCAGTGTATATTTTCAAGCTACAACTCCTGTCTGTTTCAATCATAATTAATTACCACTTTTTAATATATTTAATTTGCTAAAAGTGATTTGTATTAGACCATATTTCACTGTGTTAAGAAAGTGTTGGTAGGGCTCCATTGCAGAAAACCTACCTAGCACGTGTGATACCCTGGGTTCAATCCTCAGTACTGCTAAATAAACAAATAAATATAAATGCATAAATAAATAGTAAGAACAAAGGGAGAGGGAGTGAGGAAGAGATAGAAAGGAATTTAGGATAGTTTTATAGGAGAGCTCTTTTGATGGAAGTGTTTTCATTTGTTTCCCCCCCCCCCCGCCTTTTTTTTTCTTTTCTTTTGATTTCAACTTCAGCTAGGTACCAGTGGCTCATGGAGCTACTCAAGATGCTAAGGTCCAGAGGATTGCAGTTCAAAGGGAGACTTATTGCTAGGAGTGATGGCTCACGCCTGTAATCCTAACTACGCAGGAGGCCGAGATCTGAGGATTACAGTTCAAAGCCAGCCAGGACAGGAATGTGCATGAGACTCTTATCTCTAAAAAAAAATCTATTCAGAGGCCGGGAGTTTGGCTTAGTGGTAGAGTGCTTGCCTAGCATGCACGAAGACCCAGGTTTGATTCCTCGGTACCACATACATAGAAAAAAGCAGGAAGTGGTGCTGAGGCTCAAGTAGTAGAGTGCTAGCCTTGAGAAAGTCCAAGGACAGGACTCAGGCCCTGAGCCCAAGCCCAGGACTGGCAAAAAAAAAATCTATTCAAAAGCAAAACAAAACAAAAACATAATTGGTGCTGTGGCTCAAGGGATGGACTGCTAGCCTTGAGCAAAAGAAGCTTAAGGACAGTGCCCAGGCCCAAAGTGCAAGCCCCAGGACCAGAAAAAAAAAAAGTAGGGCGGGGTGAGGGGTGAGCCTTATTTAAAATTGGCAAGACTCCATCTTCAACACAACCAGCAATGGTAGTGTATCAACAGAGCAAGCAAGTTGAGTGTGTGAGAAGCCCTGAGTTCAAACCAAATCCTTATATGAATGGATTTGGAACAAACTACATCTAAACATGCTATTGGTTTTTAAATGCACAAGGAAATAAATTGCTTGTAAAGGAAGTTATTTTATAGCCATTGATGAATGGTTAACAGGAATCATGGGTTGAAATTTACAGAAACCCTTCTGCTTTTGTTTTGTGACTTTGGCAAATCTTAGTGTCTTTCTGTGCCTGGAGTTTTCCTACAGCAGCAAGTTTGGGGTTCCAGAACTCTATGATGAAAGCTAGGGCCTTTCTCCAAAGAAATATATTTATACATACACCCAACAGGTCTCTAGAATCCCTAACAACCACTTATGGATACCCTAACAACCACTTATGGATACCCTAGGGTGTCATGGCCATAAACTTCCCTTCTTTATTAACATGAAAGGAACATCAACTTTACTTTTCTCCAGAGACAGTGAAGAAGTTCAAATGTAAAAATACATTTTCCCTAAGTCATGTAAGGCAAAAGGGATGTACATTGCTAGGAACAATCATTAGATTGTTCACTAATAAATACACACTGGCAGTTTTTATATAAGAAGATTCAGCTGAAATGGTCAATGTAGTTTAGTTTTTTCTACCTAAATATTCCTCCTACCTAAACCATCATGTGAAAATTTGTACTGAGTTGTCCAATTCAGCTATGCAAATCTGTTGGTTGACTCAGATCCACTGGGAATTCTTTTTTTTTTTTTTTTTTTATGGGTACAGGTTCTTGGGCTTGAATTCAGGGTCTTATGCTCTTGCTTAGCTTTTTTTGCTCAAGGCTAGCATCCTGCTACTTGAGCCACAGGTCCATTTCCAGATTTTTGCTGGTTACTTGGAGATACCAGTCTCATGGATTTGTCTGCCTGGGCTGGCTTTGAACTATAATTCTCAGATTACAAGCATGAACTACCAGCACCCAGCTACCACTGGGGATTATTCCCCTTTGTGGGCCATGCGTCCCTCTGGCACTCTAGTGAATGCTCTGAACAACTCAGAACAGTAATGCATAAAATACATCAATTTTCAGAGGAAAGAAATGATGTTGCACGTTATCTCAAAGATTACACTTCTAGATCTTTGAGTAGCTAAAAGCTATCTTAGCTTATTAGCAAGAATTCATTGAACTAAGTGAAAGTACTATTGTCCTAACTGAAAGATGGTCAGATATTTGCGTTTTTATGAATGAACCTAATATTATAACAACTTAAGTAATGAAGATTCCAAATGTGAGAAAATGTTCCAAGATACTAATTTTGAAAGCACAAAAATGAACCATATGAAATTCCATTGGAAATCTATTTAATGACACTGCTCTTAAATTATATTCAAGCCCAGGACCTGGACCACTCAGTCTGACCCCTTTGTGTTGATCCATCCAGTAAACAGGGAAAGGTGCTCAAAATGTGATGATGGAATGGTGAATATGCTCCAACAATTTGCCTGCCTACTGATTGCCTCACCAAAACGGGAAAGTTGCCAGAGCCATTGTAGAAACATTTCACCCAGAATTCAGACCAAATTAGTATCAGCTTATCCACAGTTGAATACATGTTAAGTTAAATATAACTTCCTTTCCATTAGACTGAATTGAAAGCTTACTCTCTTTTTTTGAAAACTTATTTGATTCCAAATGTATAATCATTTCATGCAAATGTATAATCATTCTTCTTTTATGCAGAGAACCAAACAGACCCTGACAAAAAGAACACACATTTGAACCTTTGTTAAAAAACTAATATTAATTATCACATGGTAGAAAAGTTTCTTCCACTCAAGTTGATGGTGCTTTGACCTGGTTTTTAAGTTCTTCTTCAGCTTTTATTGATACTCTAAGCTTAAGAGAAATTAAGACTGTTTGATTACCCTAATTACTTTTCTACTTACCTTAAGGGTTTAACATCTACTTCTTAGGCATATGTAATTCCGATTGCATGCTTTCCAGAAAAATAATCATCTGCTACTACAGACTAATTTTAATCTTCTAATCCAATCTTGACAGAGTCAGAGCTGGGTGGGTGGAGTGTTTGGGTATGGGGTTGCCATAGATACAAAACTTGGTTATACAATTGACAAGTCGGTGATGTGGAACGTAAGTTACTGTGGATTTATTTTTTGTCCTCACTCTTTAAGATTAAAAAAAAATGAAGATTTGTGTGCCTTTCTGTGCATGTTGGTGTGACTAACCTTCTCTTCTTTCATTCCGGTGCTCCCTCCTCTCTGTACCTTCTTCCTACCTCGCGCCTGCTGCAGGATGATGAGGAGGGCATTTGGGCGTAGCCGGGCCTGTAAACCAAAGTTCCAGTTTTGTTTTGAGGGGTGAGAAACCATCTTTTATATCATTTTTTCCCTAAAGAAATGTATTGCATTTTAGTGTTGTATTGTGTGTGTGTTCCATTGTGCTAGCTGCTCTCTTTCGTGGTACCCTATGTTTGCTATTGTGTTCTGTGGACAGCTCAGAATCGTGTGTGTGTGTGTGTGTGTGTGTGTGTGTGTGTGTGTGTGTGTGCGCGCGCGCGCCTTGTACCATTCCCAAGATCCCCCACCATCCTACCTCACCTCCACACCCCACAATATTGCTCTGCAACTTTGGGGGGGGGCTGGGTTTAGCACGATTAAGATGTGTCTGTGTTATTTAAGAGGTAAACTCTGTCATAAGGATACATATGTGCTTTTTAAGGCATGATGGTCCAATCAGAAACTGTCACACTTCTTCGCAATGTACAGCCAACTGCTTGCTTTCACCAGATAATGCCAGTGTGAGAAAGACTCCCATGTCTTTCTGGTGTGTCAGATGTTTTGCAAGGAATACAGAATAAAACTGTACATCTTCATGGACAGCTGAGACTGTCATCTGCAAGGATTCCATGTAAATGGATTGTGCTCTTACTTTCATGGCAGTTCTGAAGAAAACAAGCACCAAGGCTTAGTCATGGTGAATGGATAACCTTACTTCCCTCAAATGAATGAGATGAGCTTTTATTAATATGAGCAGGTCTCTGTAGTATTGTTTTATCTGTTGCTTTCTTTGAAACATGCTTCTGTATTGCTTTGCATTCTAAATTATGCACAGTTCATGTTGCTCTTTGAAAAACAAACCTTTAGTTACAAAAACCCACCTTTGATGTTCATTCTTTCTGCATTATTATTAAGGAAGAGCTGGTATCATGGCTGCAAGGTTATACATGAAATGTTGAACTTTTGCAGCTTTTGCGTCTGGGAATCACACTTTGACTGTATACTGCTAGATTTTATAATATCAAGGCACAACTCTCTTCATGGAACATGCTGTTGAATTAAATGGCACTGCACATGACATTTTATTCAGAGCAAAGAATGTGGCAGATTGTGGGCCAGGATAATTATTTCTGGTCAAGAAAGATTATTCCACATATAGTTCTTAAATGCTACCGTGCTACAGAGCAACAGATTTGGGACAATCCATTGGGATAACTGAAAACGTGTACCTGTAACGTGCAATATGGTGTAATTGCACAAATTTTAACCAAGAACTGCTGGGGACATTTCCGCTCCTGAATTTCCCTTCTTTGTAGAATGTGCTATAGGTCTCCCAAATGGGTCAGATTTCTGGCTTTGATGGTACAGCAGGTAATACGCAAGAGCTGATTTTCAGCTAGAACATCTTTCCACATAGTTTGAATGTAATGCCTCTGGGCTATGGGCTGCAGATAGAGCCTGCTTCCTGTTCAAATTGGAGTGCTTGCTCTGCCTCTCCAGGGTAAAGGGGGGAGGTAGCAGCACTTTCTTCTTAAGGCTTCCGGATTCAGAGTGATTCCAAGGGAAGCTTGTCAGTATGTGGAGGTGGAGAAGCCAGAGCCACCTGTGTGGTTCTGTCAGACTCTCTCCCTGTCTAAGGAAAATTTGATGAGAAACACTGCTGTTACTCCTATAGAAACGCTAATGAAAGTGTGAATAGATCTAGGATAATATTCATTTATGATATTAAAAGGCAAACACGGGAGCTCTTCCCCAAGCTTAAACAGAACAAACACACCATTTGAGAGTGTTTGTAATGGAGAGTTGTGAGAAATATGGTTGCTGTCAGATATTGGTTGCTCATGCCTGCAATTCTAGTTATTCAGGAGACTGAAAACTGAGGATTATGGTTCGAAGCCATCCTGGGCAAAACAATCTATGGGAATTTCATCTCCAATTTACCAGCAAAAAAGCAGGAAGTGGAGGTATGGCTCTGGTGGTAGAACCATAGGCTTGAGTTAAAAAGCTCAGGGACAGCACACAGGCCCCGAGTTCAAGACCTAGTACTAGCAACACACACACACACACACACACACACACACACACACACACACACACACAGTGTGGCTCCTATTTAGCAATTTTAGGAATCGCTTTTTTTTGTCATAAGAATGTGTTAGGGTACTAGGGCCAGGAGTTTGGCCTAGTGGTAGAGTGCCTGCCTAGCATGCACAAAGACATGGGTTCGATTCCTTGGTACCACATACATAGAAAAAAGCTGGGAATGGGTACTGAGGCTCAAATGGTAGAGCTCTAGCCTTGAGAAAGTCCAAGGACAGTTCTTAGGCCCTGAGCTCAATCCCAGGACTGGAGAAAAAAAAAAGAATGTGTTAGGGTTCTAGGCTGCATTTGTCTCTTCTAAATAATAAAGATTTTTATTACTCCTTCAGAAGTTTCAGGACATCCTCCCTGCTGGTCCCTGAGATAGGATTTATGATGTCACTCGCAGGATGAAATCTGCTCTGAGACTCACAGCAAAAAAATCTTGCTGTGTTTAAGACGGGCATGGACAATGGTGTTAAGCCCTCATCTTTTTTATTTCTATACAAATTTTCCCCAAACACCATGCATCTCTGAAAGCAAGCGTCTTCAGAAAATTAGTCAATATATAATCCTACTTTAATATGTCATAATAAGTTTTATGGGCTTCTGAAGAAAACTACTTATCTTTCTTTATGACTCCTTTAAACAAGCTTGCTCAGATATCCTTAGGCTTTTAAAACCCTATCTTTAAGGATTTAAATAATGAGATACTGGGAGACCTTCTAGTTTTGAACAGCCATTGCATGTTTGAACTACATTACAATCTCTGAAGCCTAAGAAGACATTAAATTTATAACTAAAGATGGGTAATAGTCATACATTAAAAATTAACTGTTTTGAATGTTTTGATTTATGGCCCTTATAAAAGAAACATTACAACATGTTCTTTTACTAGGCATCAGTTATACGCTCATAATAGCACCAGAAAGCTTCACTTGAATCTGGAGTATGGGTGCTGAAATGAATCATCATTTAGGAGGGGTAAAATTCACTCTAACATTTTATACAAATTATAATTAGCATCACCACCCTGACAGCTCCTCCCTTTTTTGCCACGTCTGGATAGGAAGCCTTGGTACGATTTATTTGTGTCCCTGTGATCCTTCAAGGCTACTATTTTCTGAGTGTAAGGTGGACCAGGGAAAGGCTGCTTTCTAAGGACTTTTGGCAGCCATGAGATAACCTTACCCCCCTGAAACATTAGGTTGAAGATTCTAGCCTTACCATATGCAGTCCAGGACCCTGAACTTTGAAGGGCTCTTCTGTCATTGTCTTGAAATTCATAATTGCTTGCAAATATTTTTATTTTGCATTGGAGCCGTAAATGATTGGAACCTATGGTTCTTAGAATCATCTTATATTCCTACCTCTCATCTCTGTTTTTTTTCCCACCGAATGGCTTATTAGTCTCTCTGTTTTCTTATGCCTAGTTTCTATCTCTGGCCTCTAGAAATCTCAGGCAATAGCCTTTCCAGTCATTTGTTCCCATGAGCTTTCCCGTAACGTACCCACTTCTCTCCCACTTCCCAACAATTGGTGACATATTGTAAAATTGTGCCCCTAGAGTCTTCACTGTATTTTCTATCTTGCTTTGCAAAATACTGAGAAAACTGCTCTTCTATCCTCCATGGCTTTTCTCAGGGACAACCAAACAGATATAGCCATCACTTATTTATTTATTTTAGGTTTTTTTCAATTTTAGTTAATTTATTTTTTGTGATTTAATAGCTTTATTGTTTCTTTCTCAGTTTCAGTGGTGTAGGGCGGCATGACTTAGCAGCCACTGCTGTGAAGCCATTTCTATGAACCGCAGTCACAAGGCAGGCCACCTACCCAGCTGTAGACACACACACAAGGCTTTGCATACTCGTGCATGCAAACAATACTGTGCTTTTACAGAAGACGTGCTTTTTGCTTTTCTAACAAAACACAATTACACACAGTTGGTCTGGGTTTCATGAAACTACCACAGACTGAGAAAATATGAACAGGGTGGCAAGTGGAAAGTACTGTGTAACCATCATTTGTATGAACACATAACTCTCCATCTCCACTGACTGAAGATGTTCTGGATTTCCGGGAGGCACTTTCATCTGTGAACATTCAGAGGTGGGACAGTGGGAACCAAATCAAGACCCCCTGCAAGTCTTAGAACCACATCTGTCTGCTGTAGAATCTGGGTGTTTGATTTCTCCCGATGAACTCTTGCAATTGAGCGTATATAGAATACAAGATTGTTTTTGTTTCTTAAAACACTAAGAAGGAATAAATCTTTTTTTTTAATTGAAGACATATGCAAATCTGAAGACTTGATTTCCAAAAAAAAATTCAGATGTGGTATTCAGAGTTTTGGCATGGAGCCACCGTACTAGTAATTGTATCCTGATTTTTTTTAAATGAAGGAATAGAACTGTGAAGCACAATACAATCCGTATGTGTATACATGTGTATACATGGGTTGTATTGTGAATCCCAGAACAGTATAGACATGGGAAGAGGGTTTTCACACACAGAAATAATGCTAGGAAGGCTAGCGGAGTGAAATAAAACTGGGGATGGGGAGATTTCATCAAGGCTGCAGATTTTGTACTGTCCTTTGCTTCTTTCAGTAGACAGAGTCTATTCATGAGCCCTGCACTAATCCTGGGGTATTTGAAATCAGTGGCTGATGAAGAAGTGATGGGAGGAGCCCTGAGCCTCCTCAAGAGGTTTTCTTTTGTACATCCTATACAGAGATGCCTACCAATGCTTTGATTTGCTATGGGACTCCTAGGATGGAGGAGCTGATATGCTTTACCTTCTGCCATTGGTCTCTAAGGTTTTTCTTCATCCATTCACCCATTCTTTACTCATTCTTTCATCAGCTGGGTACGTTCTTGGTTACATGCTAGGAAAATAAGAGTCAGAGTGATACGGTTGCCATGCTATGAATTCTGATACGCAGTTGAAAGAAACAGAACCTAAGTAAGAATATTAGTACTGATCTTAGCATTTTGATATGACTTTTTGATGCAAATGAAGAAGATATTGCTATCAACAAGTGGAATTTACTGGAGAAAAGATGATCTGGGAGTATCTCTCCAAGCAAGTAAGTTTAAAGTCAGTTCTTAAAAGCAGGGAGTCACGAGGTTCCATGTCAACGTGTGTGGTCAGGATGTGGTTATGGAAACAAGCACTGGAGGTAGGAGGAACTTTATGGGCTAAAGAATCTTGAAAACATAACTCTGGATCAAGCACAAAACTGTGATGAAGGTGGAGACGTCAGAAGGGGCCAAGTTACATAGGCCAAAAAGTGGCTACAGTAGACAGTTCAGACTTTAGCCTAAGACAAATGAATGGACATTGGAAGATCTTAAGCAGGGATAGAATATGACTCATTTTATGTTATAAAACAATCAATCCTATCTGCGGAAAGACTGGATTTTCATGGCAGGAAAAGCAGAAGTAGGGGGTTGTTCCATCAGATGAGAGGATTGATGGTGTTGTTCCAGGGTGACTGCAATGGAAATGCAGACAAGTGCATAGACTGGAGATAAGTGTAGGAAGTGAAGCCAGTAGAACTGGGTGAAGAGGTCATGCAAAGGATGAAATTGAGAATGTGTCAGATCTCTACTGCAATGTCCAAGAAGCAACATGCTGTTGTTAGAGAGCTGGGAGAAGATGTTGGATTCCGATTTCTCTTTTTCCCAGATGTCTAGTAGATCTGGCCAAGGCCAGGGCAAGCTTTTGCATTTTCTTTTTTTTCCATTTCTTTTTTTTAACCAGTCCTGGGCCTTGAACTCAGGACCTGAGCACTATCCTTGGGCTTTCTCAAGGCTAGAACTCTACCACTTGAGCCACAGCACCACTCCCGGCTTTTTTCTATGTATGTGGTACCGAGGAATCAAACCCGGGTCTTTGTGCATGCTAGGCAAGCACTTTACCAGTAGGCCAAACTGCTGGCCCCCATTGAAGGCTTTTGACCTGTGTTCTTTCCCAGAATCTTTGGCCTTTTGTGGTGGTGCTATACAGGCTGACAAGTTTAAAGCAAAGCAGAAGTCTGGCTTCAAGGTTAGATGGCTCTCCCAACTCTCAAAGGAAAGGAGGGAACTGTAATGCCAATAATTACAAAGGTAAAATATCATTAATCATGGGATAAGAAGATATGGATAGGCAACAATTCTGTAAGAAAGCCCCCAAAGTTGCAGGAGGTTGACAATTCCCCAGAGAGAATAATGCCATGAGCTCCTGCAATCACTGCTCAAATCACCAGGCATCAAGAATTCTGTCATGATAAGGGTACTTCATTTGATTTTAGTTGCTCATTATGATTGGCTTCCCATCTCAAATTTTTTCCTGTGTTATTTTTTGAAGAAACCTTTACCCATCTCTTTTCAGGAGTTAGGATGAGAAATAACTATAAGTAGCCACAAGATATGTGAGAACCACCATGACAGTAACTCTACTTCTAGTTACAGAACCAATTCCTCCACAAAGTAAGATGTTTTTGTTTAATTGCCCCCTTCCTCCAACTCTTCCTCTTCATCCTCCTCCTCCTTCTCTGCTTCTCCTCATCTTTTGTTTCTCTGGAACATATCAGTATGTTTTTATCTTCTATCTAGGTTTGTAAAGCTATTGCTCAGAGCTACAGTTTAACACCTTATGAATCATTCCTAGAATCAATCATTCATTCAAAAATAATTTATCAGTATTGGTAGTAGCACTGAGTCAGTGAACAAAGTACATTCCTACTCTAAGGGAATTTAGGATAGTACGTAGATTCTTGAACTGGTACCCATGAATCCCTAGGCTCTGTAGATGCTCTGATGTTGTTAACAGATGTTGATGTGGATGTGTGTAGTTTTTTATCTTGTCACCTGTGTGATCCTTGACACATACTCTGAGGAGTCAGGGTTTCAGCAAGGGTGAAGAGCCCCTCACATATGAGAGAATGAGAAGTAAGTCCCTGAATGGCTATTACTATAGTCTCTGCATTCAGACAAGTTGCAGTTGGATTCTGGTTCCACCACTGCTTGGCTAAGGTGACCTTGAGCAAACGGCCTTCCCTCTCTGTTCCTCCTGGGGTGTGGACAAGATAAGCCAAGTTGACTAAAGTGTGTCACCACATTGCGGGCACAGTGAGAACAGAGTATCATTATTCTTGTACTTCTGGCTTCAGAAGGATATGCTCTACCACTTGAAGGAAGACTGTAGATTGGTGAATGTAGGAGATGAGAGAAAAGACAGAAGAAACAAAAAATCAAAAGGGAAAAAATCTATTTCTATAACCATATCCAAGTCAGCTAGCCAATTCCTATCAGGTATGCTTACCCTAAAAATATACTGTCTTATCACTTCTGATTTTGTTTTTGGCACCTGACTATTGTAAAAGACATGATTAGTTCTATTTACAATAGAGCATTTCTTTCCATTAAAAGAAAAAAATGAATGATGAATAATCTGAAGAGCCAGTAAACATTTGACAAGCTATTCTGAGATGATGAATGGAAGAAAGAGCAGAGCAATGATGTCTCCAGCCATCTCTCCCTACTCTCCAGTGTGTGTGGACTTGGGGACTAAGGCAGGATGTGATGAATAAAGCTAGTTTTTTTTGGAGCTCGTCAGGGTTACCTGGCAAGGCCATATGTGTTGGCTTGGATTTGACCACACTCTCAGGACCTGGAATCTGGCTGAGAAATCATAAACAAGCAGTAGTGATAAATGAGCAGGGGCCAGAGGCGGGAGGCGTCTAGCAGAGTGTGGTTGCATGACATTACATCCTTCCTATGCCAGGGCTGCACTCAGGGACCCTTTGGGTCCCTCCCATCCCTGGTTGTTTGTTCCACAGTGCGCTGTCAGTCTGGTATTGTTTAACCTCTTCATTAATGATCTGTAAAGGAGAGAAAAAAGCAAATATAGAAAAGTTACAGATGACACTAATTTGGGAGGTGTTGGAAATACTTGTGAGGTCAAAGAAATCACACAGATATCCAGAAGAAGGTTAAGGACTTGGCGCAGGGGGGTGGGGTGGAGTCCAGACCCTCACATCTGGTGAAAATTAATCAGAAACACAGATATTCACGGATGGGAAAGGAATGAAAACCTGAATGCTAAAAGACAAATCTCAGGGGACACTGGGAAATGGAACCCACAAGTCCGCCACCATAGGTTATATCAAGAAGGGTGACAGAGGCAGTTAGCATTGACTGGATTTTAATAGGTGCCAGAGCAATAGGTGTGACCATTTGTGGCAATTCAGTCCAGAAACTGTGTCTTTACCGAAGACATCATGGGTCATGTGTGCTCTTTGGCAGTCAGGAGCATATCTGAAAAATGGAAAGGGCTTTGAAAGATGGAAAACCACTGGATGAGGGCAGAATGCAGTTGCCTAGTGGATGTTGACCCAGAACTCAAAATCATCTGCATTGGAACACATGATAAAAATGACATTTTCAGCCAGGTGCTGGTAGTTCACATCTATAATGCTAGCTACTCAGGAGGCTGAGATCTGAGGATCACAGTTCAAAGCCAGCCTGGGCATGCAAGTCCATGAGATTCTTGAGTGGCTCAAAGTGGTAGAGCACTAGCTTTGAGCTGAAGAGCTCAGGGATAGCACCCAAGCCCAGAGTTCAAGCCCCATGGCCAACAAGAAAAAAAATGGCATTTTCAGGGAGAACCTAAGAGATTCTTCTTAGGATATATAATTGTACACTTAAGAAGGCTCCAAGTCTTACTCCTGATCTTATATGATGAAAGGATATTTCCCAGAGGGCCACCTTGCAGTCATATGATTGATGGGTAATATTACATACTGAGACAGACTTTTCTTATTGGTTTAGGGAGAGCAAACTCTAGAGCCCCATTTCATTTCAAACATTCACAGCTCCAGCAAAGTGGAAAACTCAGACAACATGTAAACCAGAAATATAAATGTAAGGGTAGCATTGAATCCAGCAACCAGAATGTAAGGGTAGCGATTAGCCACAATAAGGCGTGCTTTAACTCTACCATCAGAGCTCCCTCATGTTTTTCTCACCCAGTGTCACATGATCACTGCATGAAAACTGCTGATCTGCCTGACAACCATCTATGGTACCACAGTCTGTGGTTTGGCTTCCTATATACCCATTTGTCTGAAACTTTTGAGTGGAGGGGGTACAATTTCTGGCTTTGTTTTCCAGATAGTATAATGCAAAGGCAAAGAAAAATAGCATACAGCAACTGAGAGCAGGACCTAGTTTCACTATACCTAGTACCTTAGACTAAATACCCTAGTAACAGCCCTCTCCCTCCCCCCCCATCTTCCCTTGTTTGTGAAAGGACATGGGAAGTTTCCAATTCAGCCTGCTGCAAGCATTTTCTTAGCACCTCTGTCAGAGTAGTGAAGATAGAGGTCTTGGAAGGATGTAGAAAAGTTGTTCTAAATGCTTTGAAAGATCATTTCTCTCAGTGAACCCTCCAGGATAAAAAGGCAGATTGCCATATGTAGTCACAATCCGTCATCTGAGAGGAAAACATTGGATAAAGCCATGGAATAAAAATTGCCCAAATCATTTACACTGAGAAACCTGAGCTTCCTGCAGCCACCACTTCATTTTCCCCATCCATTATTGTTAGGTTGATTGGACAATTTTAGAAAATTTGATGATGAATGAAGAAGAAACATTCTTAAAAATTCTCATTAGCCTTTCAGAATCTATCCTGCTATATTTTTCTAACAGTGATTGATCTCATAAAGATGTACCTAGTGAGCCAGAGGCTGATTTTCCAGTCTCAAGTGCAAAGTGGTTGTAAAACACTCAGATTCTTGGGTCTCAGACCAAATTCAAATCCTGCTTGCACCACTGGTACTTACTAGCTTAAGCCTCTAGAGGTGGCTTCATGTGCTACTGTTGTTGATATTGATTCAGTATCACACAACTACTTTTCTATATTGACCAACTGACATCTGTTTGGAATTCTGGTATCTGCTCTGCACTGGGCAGGAAAAGAAGACAGCATGGTGGATAGGCATTCGGCTACATCCCTTTGGGCATAGGCTCGTCTGTGCAGGGCTGCTTAGTGGCTCTGCCCACTCTGGTGTCAAGAAAGACACCTGTGGTGATCTGAGCCTTAAGCAAACAGGCATGCGGTAGAATTAGCAGCCCTGTTGATTCCACCAGCTCTATTCTTTCAACACACCATGATCTCTGCTGTGGCTGTATTATTTGAAAAGAGTTCAATACAAATCCCTCTACCAGAAAAAAAAAATCCATACCAGTCATGAAAAAAAAAGTCTCTCTTGCTCCCATGACCTGGGGTTGTGAATAGATTCTGCATGTGGTAGTTTTGGATTGTTTTCATGATTTAACTTATATGAGGCCTTTTCCTTCTTCTAACCAGGACATTCCTTAGGAGGCATGAAAATCCTTGTCCCTAACTCTTTGTCTAAAGGCAGATGACAGTATAGGAAACTAGAGACCAGCCTGGGTTTTGTATTTTTTTAGAGCAGGGAAACACTGAGGGCATTTCTACCAGCGGATCAGAAACACAATTCAGGCTCAGGCCATGCAATATAATTGGCTACAGAAAAGAATTTTCCTTCCCTCCCAGGGGATGTGGGACCCAGAAAGGGAGAATGAGGAAATGCTCCCCAGTCAAAGAACAACCTTTGTCCCCTTCCTTATACAACAGGTTTGGGACTGTGGAATCTGATATGTCAGATAAGGAGGCAATGTGTGTGCTGGCTACAAGCTGAGACCCGCCAGATGAATTTTCTCCATGTTATTACTTTAAAAAAAAAGAAAAAGAAAGAAACCATAAATGCACACACTACGATGATGGCAGCCAGATTGCTAAGGAAGCTGAACACTGGCCTCCTGGCTGAGAGCAAGTGCCTAGTAGAAATCTGGGTAGCTTTCAATGACAGGTGTGATTCCATGGAGGACTTATCTGCTGGGACAGGGGCCAGGGAAGTGAAGATGGGCTGTCTATTTCCCCCCCTTCAGAACACTGCTCTCTCAGCCAACCCCAGAGAGAAACCCTACAGTCCACTCATCTTGGAGAAAACTGAGAAGTTCCATGGCTGACTTCTGTCTCCTTATGCCTACATCCTGATCTTATCTGGTCTCCTATGAGCACCATGGGGTAAGCAAGTAGGTCATGATTGTCTCAGAGAATGATAAAGTTGGGCCATTTGACAGTAGTCCAGGGCTATACCAGAACTGGTACAGGGGATTCTTGATCATCGGTTTCTTCTGCTGTAGCTGTTGTTGCTCTTGGTTGTTCTTTGGAATTCTAATTTTTGCCTATTAAGAAACACTTGGGTTTTTTTTATGATAAAAATGTTCTCTCTTTATGTAAGTTTGAAAAATTTGAACTAAATGAAATTTGATAGTTCCTTTTCTGAAAGCCTTCTCAGAGCCTCTGCTAGACCAGTATGCTCAGACGAGTTCTGACACCTCCCAGTTCAAGAGAGGATATATGGCTCACAGGCCATTTCAATATTTTTAAACTAGACCCTCATGTAGAATTTGAATACACAAAATGTATTTGAAGGAAGCTTTGTGTTTCATCTTTAAAAATACCTGTTGATATGGATTAAATGGCCCACACAGCTGTCTCAGTCCTACCATTGGTTGTGTGTCGAGTGTGATGCCAGGCCATAAGAAGACCATATGGAGTCTCAGGAGCTTCCACCAGGCCCAGCCTTCACTGTGCCAAAGCAGTCAGAGACCATAAGGAAGTGCAGGGTATGGCACGATTCCAACATAAACTGTGGTTATGGACAATGAAATTTGAATTTCATATAAATGTCATGTGTCAGAACATATTCTTTTGATTCCCCCTTGCCCCCAGTTCTCTGTAAAGATAATCCCATTGTTGCTGGTATACTCTAGAGAAGCCAGTGGCCTACTAGACTTGACCCAGAGCCCACTGGGAAGCTACTCATGCTGAGTGTTTTTATGTTGGTCTTCCTACTCAGTCCTTCTTCCACCGATCCTGTGGCAGATGTTATATGATTCAGTTTTGCAGGGAAGAAACCTAGACACTGAGAGGGGGAAGTTCTTGGCCTAGAGTCACACAGTTCTCGAATCTTTTAACTGGGATTCCAACCCAGGTGTGCCAGACTGGAAAGCTCTGAGGGACTCCTACCTGTCTGCATTGGCTTCCATTGCATTCCCGCCATCACGTTTCCCATTTCTCCTCTAGTGTCCTCACCTGGTGCCCTCTAGTGGGGAAGAGAAAGATGAGGCCAGTGTGCTAAGATTGACAATAAGGAGCAATAATGATTTTTTCCCCAGTGATGATTTCACTTCCTTTTCCTCACACTTTCCTGTATTGACCATTCCTGCTATCCCTTTAGTGTCAGAATCTCCATAGTTACTTGTTGAGTGTTCACTAAGTTATTACCAGAGGAACAAGGGAAATGTCTCTGGGATTCTTTATGCTTTACAACCAAAATCCATGCCTGGGTGAAACCATAAAAACTGTATGTTTGCAAATGCAAAAGCCCTTTCAGATACACTTCTAATAAATTAGCACAGTTAACAGGCAGTGGAATCAGGTGTGTGACGGAACTTAAAACTTATCAGCCACTGAAAGCAATATCATTGGAGTTTGAAGTCCAGAAAAACTCTGACAGAGGTGATAGCAACAGTGAAATTCTAGAGAAAACTCGAAAGCTGTCTTTTTGCTGGGAGGTTTGCACTCTTATCTTGGCCGATTCAAAGTAGATAAGAGAAATATTGGCAATAGCTTGTTGAGAAAAGCCATATTGCATCTCCTTTGCCTACAGGAAAACATGTACACACTTGCAGCCAGTGGTGAATTCTTCGAGAGGCTTCAAGGAAATTGTGCAAGCAGGGTATGTTCCAGGAGATTGGGTCCTTTGTGCTTCATGTTTCATGGCTGCCAGCAGCTGGCATCTTTTAGAAATCACATGCAAAGTGAGCAGAACTCCTTATGCAAACTTCTAAGCAGAGGGTTAGGGAGAGTTTTGTGTGTAACTCTTAATCTCATTGGGAAATTTTAGGGTAAAAAAATGTAATTATATCTGAAATGCCAACAACAACAACAAAAAAAGCCAAAGGAATGTCTCTTCTTTGGAAGTTTCTTAGTTGATGAGATTAAAAACTAAGCTCTTGTGCTCCTGCCTACAAATTATTTCGATGATTTGAAAAGATATGAAAAACAACACTGAGAGGAAAAGCAGCATACTGGCATGTGCTTCTAACTCATGCTCATCTGTTTAATAATCAAGTCAACAAATATTTGTTGAGAACCAACTACGTGCACTTCAGCAGATCTCTTACTCTTTTTTGAGTATTTTGCCCATTTGAAGTATATTCTTGATTAACTGTAATATAAAGTCCACATCATAAGAAGAATTTCAGAAGACTGTAGTTTAGCCTAGCATAGCTTCTCACTGCTGCTGTGATTTAGAGTAGCATGGACGATTCAAGTGGCTGACACAGAGAGGGCTGTGAAGTATGTCCTGAGCACCAAAGCTGGAGGTGGAGAGGAGAAAGTCACAGAGGTACTAAAGGGGAAGTCAGGAGAATAACAGAGCCACAATGAAATATGAGGTTCTGATCAGCTAACAGACTAGTGGAGGCAGTGAGCCTGCTAGCTATGGAATACAAGTTCTGAGCTGGAAAACAGACATTATCAAAGACATCCTTTGTCCATAACTGCACTTCATCCTCTGTCCCAACAAGCAGGTCTTGTGTTCCCCTGTTTTACATGAGTACATCATGCTTCTGAGGTCATGGAGCTTACGACTCACCACCATGCTTCTTCTTTAGTAAGGTATGGCCAACGGCTGCCATCACAGAGCCAAGAGTTTTACAGACCCAGCTCCTTAAACCACATACCAAACCTGTCCCCAAACAGGTTCAGTTCCAAGAACCTGTGAGTCCTACAATCAGAAAAACAGTGATAAGTGACACATTCAAATTCTTACATATGTTAGTGTATAGTACATATTATACATTATAATTAATCCCTTAGGGAATACACACACACACACACACACACACACACACACACACACACACACACGCCTATGTCACATTACTAAAATTCTTATATGGGTAGACGCATGGGGAAAATAATGGCCGATAATAGTTGAAATGTAATAAGAAAACAATAACATTAAATGAAAACATATTAAGACGTTGATTGATCTTGGGCTCACATACTTTAGAAATGATCTTGCTTAGAAAAGCAAAGCTAGTACCCATCTTATGAGATTGTTTTGAGAATTATCCACTAAACCATGTAAAGTGTCTGGTGGTTTATAAAAGCAATTTGTTAGTCACATAAATAAATAAAGGTCTTAAAAAGGATTCCAAAGGTAACTTTTGAATACTTGAAGGATTGTAGAGAAGGATCACATAACTTATTTATTCTGCTTGATTTTTCCTTAAAGCCAGTTTCCTCTGCATTGGACCTTGTTATATATGCACATACAAACATGATCAGAGTGTGTGTGTGTGTGTGTGTGTGTGTGTGTGTGTGTGTGTGTGTGTGTGTGCACACGCATGCGCGTTGGGTCTGGGACTGGAGTTGGGCCTCCAACTCAGAGTCTCTGTGCTGTCCTTGAGCTTTTTCACTCAATGTTAGCACTCTGCCACCTGAGCCACAGCTCAACTAGCTTTTTGCTGGGTTAATTGGAGATAAAAGTCTTTTTTCTTTTTTTATTGTAGTTAATAGAAGAGTTACAGTTATATTCGCCAGATAGGAGGTGCATTACTTCACACACATTGATACCCCTTCTCATGTTTTTGTCCCCATTTCCCTCCCTCCTCTCCTTCCCCTTCCCTTTCCTATTTCAAATAAACAAATAATCGTATATACAGTATACCAGATAACAAGGTAAGATACTGTAACAATGTGAGACTAGCCAAGGGAAAACAAAAGAGATGAGAAATAACCTAGTACATTAAGAACAACAGTCACACATTACATGGCTTTCAGAGATAAGAGTCTTAAGAGATTTTCCTGCTCAGGCTGACTTCAAACTACCACCCTTAGATCTCAGCCTCCTGAATAGCTAGGATTACAGGCATGAACCACTGATGCCAGTCTAGATAAGCATTCTTAATCCTGAGACTATCCAGCTTAACTCCCAGCTTTGGGAACAATGAGGATTACTATCCTCAGTCCTTCACTACCACATGCTTCCCTTAGTGTCTTCCCATGTGCTAATAATTCACCCGCGCAACAAATTCATCATGTGAAGACTATTGTCAGTCTCCTTTTGAGGCCAAGAAAACCGGGGAGGATTTATGAGAATTTCCCCAAGAAGACGCTGGGCTCTTGTAAGTGAGCGGTTTGCTCCTGGAAGGCACCCTTTTCTCAGCCTCAGCATTGTGTATACTTAGAACTAGGTAACACTTCTTGGCACTGTGTTCTTGCTATTGAAAGCCATTTAGTAGTGCCTCTGGCCTCTATCGACTGGATGCCAGCAGCAATCCCCTCACTCACTCCAAGTATCATAACCCCAAATGGTCCCAGAGATTGCTAAATGTCTCTAGGGGAGCAAAATAGCCTACCTGAGAACCAGTATTCTGCCTGAAGACATGTTGTACATGTGTGGCCTGGAAAAATTCTTAGAGTAGACACAGGCCATTCGTGAAGGACCGCAGACTTTCCAGCCACCTTTTACACTGCTCAAGGAGGTGAACTTTGTGGTAAGGAGAAGAGGGAGAAGGGTTTTCCTGCTGTCTGGTCTGGGCATGGTAGAGAGAACTGCACCCAGAAGGTTTGCAGTGAGTGGTAGAGTAAAAGGAGGCGGCACACTAGAAACCAGAAGCCAGGTACATTCAGGTTCTCCTGACACAGTGACCTGGGCTCTTCCTGGAGTGCATGACCTCAATCCAGCCCTACTCTACCACTGAGAAGCACTGTGACTTTGAGTCTGTGTTGAAGTGCCTCTCTGTCCTCTTCTACAAGCTGTAAGCGATGTGATTTTCTACCTCCTCATGATTACACCACCTGACATATCACATACAGGGAACCATGGACACTGTCCAGTTGTCCTGACCAGTCTACCTGAGAACAGGATTCAACCGGGACTGCCCGAGTATAAACCTAGCTCACCTGTGTGCCACAGCTGCAACTTAGCCTGAGGAGCTCAGCCTTGGCGTCTTTATCTCCAGCTCTGACTTATGGAGTTGATGTGTGGGGGCTGTGAGCCAACACGTATCCCTCCACACAAAGCATGGCACCAGGAAACCCTGTCAACACGAGCACCAAGATGGCACAAGCCTTAGGGTCTTGCTTCTGGCAGCTTGTGGCCATGTGTTGTTCCTTAGATTATCGGTACAGCACTCTGGTCTCTGTCTTCACCTTCACATGGAATCTGTGTTATATGTCTCCTTCCATGTTTTGCCTTTTCCTGGAGAAATCAGCTATATTGGATTAGGGTTCCATGATGAACTCATCTTAATTGATTGCATCTGCAACAATACTTTTTTTTTTTAAGTTCATGTTCTAAGGAACTAGGGTGTAGGATTTCAATATGCCAGTTAATTTTCAGGGAACACAATTCAAGTCATAACAAGATTCCATGAACCTTCTCAAGCTTTCATCTAGGGCTGAAATGCCAGAAAGAAGATGGAGGACTGGACAGTATGGTAATCAAATAAAAGAAACCCCTGTGCATCACAGAAAGAGCACTTTAGAAGAGAGAAACTGTGCCACTGAGAGCAGTGTCTTGAGTTTTAAAGTTGTAAAATGTGTTACTGGGTTATCTGCTTTCTCTGTCATATGGGGTTGTCCAAGACCAAATTTTCACACCTTCCAACACTAGAAAATGATTCTGTGTATGGCAGAAGAGTTTGGCTATGACGTGAGCTTGACACTCTCAGTGTTCTCTGTCTAGGTGTGTTATTAGTATCTCTCCTGTTTATAAGGACTAAAGTGGAATGTTGACTGCCACAAGGGGATTTGGCGTCTGTTTACAGGGCTTCATTTTTCCATCACTGCTTGCTTTCCCCCATCAAATGCAGACCTGCTGCCGAACTTCTCAAAAGCTCTCTGTGTTGTGAGACTTGAGCAAAACTTGATCTTCCAGGTTTAACTTGAATATTGTTTCCATTTTGAAGCCTGTCATGTGGGTGTACCACAAAAAGCATTTGGTTTCCCTCCTCCCCCCCCCCCACCTCCCGCCCCGAAGCCTTGGGCGGCTGTATGTAGGCAGTAACAGAATACTAGGGAAAAAGAGAGAGCCTGAAATGGATCCCGGGCTCTAGGCCTGTGCAGAGACAAAGCGGGATGTAAGTAAAACCATTACTTCTCCCTTCTGATCAAAGGCAAGATGGTGGCCCCGCCCCTCCTCCCCACCACCCAGCAAGCAATTAACACAGGCTGCCAGGGCCCCCTCTTCAGTGATGGGGATTCTTGGCTCTGAGCTGGTTCTGCTTCATCTGGGACAAGGAAGGCCCGTGTGCACAGGTTGAGAAATGCACACATTTGCAAGCAGACTTCATGGTGGAACTCTGGGATGGTACACACACACACACACACACACACACACACACACACACACGCACACACACACTCTTGATGACAGATGACTCTTTTCTTCTTTAAAGTGAGATCAGAATTTGCCAGCTGAACCTAAAAGGTTAACATCACAGGCATCAAGTAGACAAGTACATCCTACAACCACTCATAATCTTATTAAGTGTGGATTCTCACTCCTACAGGACTAAGTGAAGCCTGATATTCTGCATTTCTAACAGCCTCTCAGGTGTGGTTGCCAGGTTTAGTGGAAAAGAAAAAGATTTTATAAACTATGTACCCAGTTAAAAATGGGTAACTTGGCCCAGGAGTTTGGCCTAGTGGTAGAGTGCTTGCCTAGCATGCACCAAGACCCAGTTTAGATTCCTCAGTACCACATAGATGGAAAAAAGCCAGAAGTGGTGCTGAGGTTCAAGTGGTAGAGCTCTAGACTTGAGAAAGTCCAAAGACAGTGCTCAGATCCTGAGCTCAAGTCCAGGACTGGCAAAAAAAAAAAATGAGTAACTTGCATTTTATTTTACTTTCTTTTTTCTTTGGTGGGGGGTGGGGGGAGGGAGGAATTTAGTTCCAGACCATGTTAATTCTGCTGATGTATGGACCACACTTTTTGAGTGGCAAGGGTGTACATCAGAAAAACAAAAGTTTGATGAAAACATGAGGTGGAGTTAGTAAATGAGCATCTGGTACAATTTAGAAACAAGCTCATGGTTTACAGGGTAGTCACACTGCAGAATGTAACTTAGCTCTAAGCAGAATCAAGCCAACAGCATCAATGACAACACCTGCCCATCTTCAAAAAGGAGTTCCTTGGATTTGTAGGCTTAGAGTCCCAGGATGAGGGGCTGGGGTGGGGGGGGGCAGTGTGGTATTCGTGCTTGCTTTATTTATTCATTAGCCTCTAATTTAAAATTGGTACATCCAAAGCGAAGTTATGACTATAAAACTGAGGACGCTTTTTTTTTTTCAAGAGCTGAAAACAATACCAAGTTAAGTGCTGAGAGCAATGGGGTAGTGCTTTACCTCATTCGGTCTCTTTTTCCAGCCAAAAAGAAGGGACCAGCATCCGTCCTCCATAGTCCAGCCTCCTTGCAGGTGATTCGCCGAGGAGATGAGGTGGGGACTAGAACATAGATGGGAGTCGATGTCTAACACAGAAATGCAGGGTTCTTTTCCTTTGAAGTTCAAGAGACCCATTCCTGTTCCTTTGAGGATACTGGGCCACCAGAGAAGCCTAAACATTGGTGCTGGAAGAGCGCTTAGTCACCATTTTTTCCAGCCTCTGAGATCCCAAAGAACCATTTCCTCCTCCTCTGAGCCCCCTTTTTTTCTCCTTTACTGACTGCTCTGGCATGTGCAGTCTAAGAGGTTTATCCCAGGGGGCTGGCATATGGTTAGGATCTGGTTTTAGGATCTGGTTTTTCAGAGGCTTCTTTGTTTTGTTCTATTTTAAAAATCCAGCAAGATTGCCTACATTCCAAATCTTCCTGGCCTGTATTCTGTAATGGAAAGCATTTCCCTCCTGTCTATCCATCCTTAAGATGGGGTTGAAGCTTGTATTTATGTTGACCATGATTTTAGTGGGCTTGATTTAATTAACTAAAGACAGAACCAAAGGAGAACCATATTTTCCTCACATTCAATAGTGCCATTTGTTTTAGTCTTCCAAATACGTATTGAGTACCTACTGCGTGCCAGATCTTAGAAGACAAATATCCTTTCTCACCCAGCATGTCTCATCGGCATTTTGGCTCTACTCTAGCTATGAATAAGCATGGAATTTTCAGTTGAGACTATCCATCTCAGTCTTTGGCAGAGTGAACTTCTAAGCACTTTGAAATAACATCATTTTTCAAGTCCTGTTTGTAGAAGTCCTGTCTGCTCCCACCAACATGACACTTTTCACCTAATTTTTTTTTAAATCTAGTTAATTCATGATATAATTCTTACTATAAAAGATTTAAGCTGTACTGAAGCAAATAGCTTAAAATCAGGTTACTTGTCTCACATTTTTTCTCATTCCAGCTTTTCTCCAGAGGCAGTAGGCCCTTGTCAGTTTGCAAATGTATCCTTTGTATGCATTTGCAAATATATATACAGTTACATATCTTAACAAGAACTGGATTGTATTATACAGATTTGTCTGTGATTTGCATTTTTCTCTTAATATTATGTCTTGGTAAACTTTCCATTTTGGTACACTTTTATCTACCACATTATTTTCTAAGAGCTAGTTTGAAATTCCCCTGATAAGTGTTATTTACCCTCTCATAATTGATGGATTTTTAAATTGTTTTTATTTTTCTGATAAATAAGCCTGTAGTAAATGATTTTGTACATATATCTCTGGATAGATGTATTAGTCTTTCTGTAGAAATAGAGATCAAGAATTTTAATTTTATATGTGAAATAGATCTGATATGCTGATGAAAATGTAATTAGTTGCCAATTAACAGATACTTTCTGATCTAAGTCGAGAGTTTCTCAGCTCATACTATCCTGTTCAGATCAAATTGGGATTTCCCATCTCTTTCCTATTTAGACCCTGCTGACTGACATTTTGAAATCTGGAATCAATCTTCAGAGATTAAAATTAATAATAACCAAAAAACTATATATGTACAATATTTAAATGCCTTAAAATGATAGGTACTTTATTGAGCAGAAAGTTGGAAAAAGAATGAAGACAATTTCCTTATTGGAGGGATTCCACTGGCTATCACTATAACCCTAGCTACTAAGGAGGCTGAGTTCTGAGTATCCAGGTTCAAAGTCTTTGAGTACTGAAAAAACTGGACATGGAGCAATGGCTGACAAGGTAGGGCACTAGACTTGAGCAAAAAAAGCTCAGGGAGAGGGCCCAGGTCTGAGTTCAAGCCCCAAGACACATTCTTCCCCTCCCCCCACACACATCCCACATGTGTTAATCAGAACCTTAGTCACCCAGAGAACTTTTCAAAAAGGTTTTAAAACCAGCTAAGCCAACTCTAGAAATAATCCACACCAAACACATAATGGGTGTTCTGTGTTAAAATGGGTTTGGATTCAGATTTAAAATGCACAAGAGACATTCTTTTTATTTGTTATGAGTTTTATTAAGATACAATTCATATACCAAAGAATTTTTCCACTTAAAATGTGCATTTCAGTGATTTTTGCTATATTTAACGTTATATGACCATCACCAAATTATAAAGTTGGAATATCATCACTTCCCATTTAAAGAAATGCCATACGTATTAGCTGTCATTTCATATTCTTCTCTACTCCCAGGCCCTATATATATATATACACACACACACATGTATATGGAATCATACAATGTGGGGCCATTCATGTCTGCTTTCTTTCTATTAAGTATTATTTTTAAAATTTTTCATTATAAAGGTGATGTACAAAGGTGTTACAGTTACATAAGTAACTGTAGGGAGTGTCACCCCCTCCCTCATTCTCTCCCAGTTTTTCGCTCCCAGATCCTCTCCTCCCCCACTGTATAGTTTCTTTCCAAATAGTGTCCAGTGGCTATACTAGCTTGATTAGTTCACCCTTGTCCTGTTACTGTGCTGCCCCTTTTCCTCCCCAAATCAGATAAATTTACATACAAGAGGCACAGAAATCAAAAACAGTGACAGAAGGGGAAACACACAGAAACAAAAAAGAACTACAGACAATACAATAAAAAAAAACCCTTTTGTTTCCATTTCTTGGAGTTCATTTCAATAAGCATCATTTTATATAATCATGTGCACATTGCTTTTGAGCCCTTGTGATCCTCTCCTAAGAATATCCTCACATACTAGGTACATGCGAGGACTTTGGCCCAGTGTCCAGGGCTCAGGGAAGAAACAAAACAAAATATTGTAGGAGGAAACAGAAAACTCAGAGAGGTATATCAGGAGCCCAAAAGGAGGAATGAAGCAGACAAAGATGCCAGAGAAATGCCAAGGAAGAGAAATTTAGAGGAAGGAGCCTAAACCTGGAACTGAGGAATGACTCAGTGACAGAAGTCTTGGAGAACTTTTTTTTTTTTTGGTAGTAATTACATGGAACAGAATCTACTAATGACCTAAAGTGAGAAATACATTCTCAGAGCTCCAGAAAGATTGTGGTCTGGCTGGAACCTTGATTTTTGCCTTCTGAGACTTAAAGCAGTAAACCAACTAAGCTATACCTTACCAGATTTCTGAACTGGGATGATACATGGTGGTAATTTGTTAACAACAGCATCAGCAAGCTCATAGGCAGGCATTAAGCCACCATCAGTTTGTAAGCCTATAGCAGAGAGGGACCATGCAGAGATTGGTACAATTACTCCTTTCTAGCAGCTGAAAAGGTCAGGGTGGGGAGATATTAGGTCATGAAGAAGGGTGGGTAGCTTCCTTTTTCTTTTTTTTTTTTTTTTGTGGATCATGGAACTTGAACTCTGTCTGGGCCAGGGTGCTGTCCCTGAGCTCTTCAGCTCAAGGCTACCACCCTACCCTTGGGCCTGGGCATTGTCCCTAGGCTCTTAAGCTCCAGGCTACTGCCCTACCCCTTGAGCCACAACTCTACTTCCCCTTTTCTAGTGATTAATTGGAGATAAGAATCCCACAGTCTTCAGTGCCCAGACTGGCTTGAACTATAATCCTCAGATCTCAGCCTCCTGAGTAGCTAGGATTCCAGGTGTGAGCCACCGTGCCTAACAGTAGCTTCCATTTTTAACGCTTAAAGTGAGTTAGCTGCTGTACTAAGTGCTTCATGTTCTTTTTCCTACTTTATTCTTCCCAATAGTCTTAATACAAGGATTAGTGTTTTCACTGTTATTCTTATTTTGCAGAAGAGGGAGTTGAGATTCAGGCATGGCTCATGTTTATGGCAGGGCAGCAACTCACATTCAAATCTGTAGGACATCACACTTAAGCTGGTCCATCTGAACACTAGAGACTTCAAAGTGGGCCATGCCAGTTCAACTTGAAGCAATAATCTGTGTACAAAACTGCTCATATTGAAACTCTTGTTGAACACCCACAATTCGGAATGCCTTTCATCACAAAAAGCCCTTGACTTTGTTTACTGCTCCTGGAATATTATACCATGAGATGCTAAGCAAGAAGAGGGGGGGAAAATCCAAATTGGTTGGTCAAGGAAACAGGAGACTTCCTTCCCGCTCTCCTCCCCAGGCTCTCCCAGTCAAAGCACAGTGCACACTGTTAAATTTCTCCTCAAATCCCTGGAGATCCCACTGACTGTAGATTGTGTCAAAGATTGTACCCTCTTCCCCACACCAAGCACTCAGTCCCGAAGGTGAAAGTTGCAGTGGAGACATTTTTATGTTTTGGACATAAACATCAGGAGCCAAAAGGAATATTAAGTGGAACAAGAGCGGTGCCTGGCTGACATCTTATCTCAAGAGTGGGAGGTCTCAGTTGTCTGTACTGAGAGTGTGACCTCAAATTCAGCCAGTGGAAAGTCTGAGTGTGCTATTTTCCTTGTGTTTATTCATTCACATATTCAGATGTGTAACCAGCAATGTGACAGGGCTTGCATTGGACGCTGAAGATGCAGCCGAGTATAGGATGAGCTCTTTGTTCTTAGGTCTTCCAAGCTGGTGAAGGATGTCCCGATAAGCTAGCTGTTACAAATTGTAAATAAGTGCGGTACTGGAAGAAGCTTGGATGCCATAAGTCCAGATGGGAGAGAGGCCAAACCCAGACTCAAATGCCAGAAATAGGGAGCCCTAAGCTAGAGCCAAAGGAGGAGTGGGCCAGACAAATATCTGAAGCCTAAAAAGCAAAAAGGCAAAATGGCCAAGGCTCAGACAGGAGGACTCAATGGAGACTGATTAACATCATGAATACTTAATACCTCTCAGGGAATATTGAACTTTATTCAAAGGCACTTGGGAAATCACTGGAAGGCAAAACTGAACCATGATATAAGAATATGTGGGTAAAGTGGAATCGAATGCTTTATAATGTGTTCCTCTATTAATTAGATGGAATTTGTTAAAGAGCTCCCAAAGACAATCTGGTAACATAATGCATTACCAGAACAAGAATGGGGTGGAGCATAGTTTGATAAGAGTACTTAGGCTTGCTTTCCTTTAGTATTTGCTGTAGGACATTTCTGAAGATTTAGTAACGACTCTCCTAAAATGGAAGGAAGGATTTTCCTGGTTGAAAACGGAGATTTTATTCTAAAAAGAATATGTGGAGATTACTGTTATAACCAAACTGACAATGATTTAAAATAACAGGAATCAAATGATTACTTAGAAAGGGACAGTGTTCAATGGATCTGTTTATCTTGTGCTGATTAATTTGTAATAAAGATAAAACTATTTTAAGAGAAAAAAAAGAATACGTGGATGCTTTACAAGGGATTCCTATGGGAAGAGTGGAGATTAGATGGAGGAAAGCCAAGTCTGAAGACTACTGCAATGCTAGAGAGGTGGTGAAGGAAAGGAAAGGTAGAATCGGGGCTTAAGAAAGATAGCTGGACTCCAGAGACATCTGAGAAGGAGGATCCGTGGGTTTAGGTGAGGAGGTATTGGAAGAAGGGAGTATGGGAAGACAGCCGTGCCTGACATCCCTACCATCATGAAAATATTTTGGTCTGAGAGGTCCATGCTGTAGTCAGCAGAGGTGAGACATAATTATAATTTGTCATTTTTGACAGGCCCCCTAAAGAGGGATATTGGCCAAGAAGCAGGTCTTCCTTCTCTTGCATAGGGCTGCTGAGAACGACTCTGTGTTCTCTGATTTCAGAACAGGTAACTCAGCTGGGTTGTTTTGAATACGCTGACAGAAGAACAAAAGCTTTCAAGGAGAGAAAAAAAAAAGCCCAACCCCTTAAGGAAACAGGAAAGAATATATAGTTTCAAAGGCTTGTTTGCTTGCTTTCTGTGCCCTTGGTCCTGTGGAGAAGATGCCTTGTTTTCTGAGGGTGGCAGGTGCAAGTTGGTCTTTGAGCCTGGAGAAGGGTCAGTGCAGCTGCAACCTGTCTGCTCAGGTGCCCTGAAGCCCAGTGATGTCTTGACAGGTGTCCTGACTCTTGACCTTGACACATCATATCAGGGCTGCCAGTTTGCTGGAGCCAGTGTCCTGGTAGCTGTTGTTTGGTTAAACACCTGTGTCTACTATGACCCCGTGACTAAGCCCCCATCACACACTGACAGGTCAAGGCTACTAGATCACTCCCACTGATGGGAGCAAGGAGGGAGATTTTCATGAGCAAACATGCATGCATTCAGTGCTCATGACCTGGCTTTCTTTTGCTCTTCTAATATCAGCCAACAGACTTGGTTTAAGGATTTCTTTCAGTCTCTACACTTTGACCAGCCCAGTGTCAGATATGGGCATGAAACTCCATCCAATCTGAGCCCACTTTCTCCAAAGGAAAGTATTCCTTCATGCCTGGGACCAACCTTGTGACCAAGCTTGACGAATGACACTCCGTTCTGAGACCTTGAGTTAGAATGATTAGAAATGACATTCTGTGGAATTGAAGGTGAGATGAGGAGAGTGTGAGGAGCCATAGCGTCACAGCATGGAAAGGTCTACCTGAGAATGAAGTGAAAAAGAAGGAATGTCGGGGTTTTTAGCGCTTCTTGCCTCCTGACCCGCAATAGGTACAAGGAGAACACGCCCTGACTAAGACCAGACCGAGAAAGGTTAGGGCCAACTGGCGGCCCACACCCAGCCCTCCCTTACCAGAGGACAGACAGACACGCCAGGGCGATCCGTGGCAGCAGACACTCGTTTATTGGGAAAGTACAGGGGCTAAAGTAGGTTGCAGGAGTCTATCAGCATAAAGGTGGGCAGGACAGGGGGAGGTAGGTGTGGTCCAAGAGGGTGGCGGGGCCAATCCCAGGGTTCCAGGTAGCCTTATTTTACATCACAAACCACAGCCAAACCTCCCAACAAGGAGACAGGCAGGTCTGCCCATTTTCCTAAAGGAAGTTGACACGAATAGTGGATTTAGTTATGCCAAAGCCAGCCTAGTCCTGCGTAAGTTACCTACAAGCACCAGTTAAACCAGATGCTGCTGGCTCATGCCTGTGGACCTAGCTACTCAGGAGGCTGAGATCTGAGGATCATGGTTCTAAGCCAGCCCGAACTTGAACATCTGTGAGAGTCTTATCTCCAGTTATCCACCTGAAAAACTGGAAGTGGCACTGTGGCTTGAGCTGAGGAGCTGAGGGACCAACATCCAGGCCCAAAGTTCAAGCCCCATGACCACCACCACCACCAACAAAAAGAACCAATTAAATACTTTTTTTCCCTAAGTCAATTTGAGTCTAGATAAATAGGAAAATCTATGAAATCTATGTAGAAACTATCTCAGAGCTATGAGGACCATATGAATTACGGTATAATAATGATATTATTAATTATATAATATGAATTATGGTAATAATAATAATATTTCATTTATTGGCACTTTCCCTTATTTTGGGTGCTCTTTAGCACTTTACACACATTAGTTTATTTAACCCTTTGGCCAAATCTTTGAATTAGAAAAAATAACTCAAATTCTTTGCAGAGAAAACCTAGACTAAATGAGATTAAGAAATATATCCAATGTAATGCCAGCTATCTACTGCTAGTGACAAGTAAGATATGAATTATGGTCGCCAATGTCCCCAGGGTCTCGGAACTCACCATCCTACTCTCCTGCTTTCCTCCTTTGAGTGATTCCTATTTTTAGTTATGGAGACATAAAGAAAACTTTGTGTCTAGCAAGGCAGGCTACTCCCTTCCTCTCCAAAAACTCGGAAATAAGAGAAATAATATTGTATATCCCTGAAAGCCAAATGGAATGGCATAAAATAGAGATTTGCTAAGTTTCTCTAAAGAAACAGAATAGCTTCCATACATCCAAGCAAGATCCAGCTGTGTAGCTATGCCAACAACAAAGTATCAGCCATGGAAGCACCAAGCATGAGAATTGAAGCAGAGAGACAGGGGGGAGTGCACTATCCAGAGAAGGGAATCAGGGCCACCGTCTGGACCTGGTGACCAGATGATTCCTACATGGAGATGACTGCAGAGGGGAGACACAGACCCTGCAGTCACTCTGTCATTCTTCCCAAGAAAGCCACAGTCCCATTGTGAATTAGCTCCTAAGGCAGCTCAGCTCACTGTGCCCTTCCTACTCTCACCATGAGTCTCTGCTTCGCTAAACCGTGTGTGTGTGTGTGTACAGAGAGGACCACATGTACTGTGGGTGCACGTTCCAGGTTTAGTAGTGGTGTAAAGTCACTGGAAATTAAACAGATCTTTGGAGTCTAAACAAGTTAGTTTCCCTGTGAATTCCGATGAAGTGCCTGGGTTGGTCAGAAACTAGCAAGCCTTTGAGTCCCTCTATCTGTTAGATCACAGGGATCCCCAGTTTGCATTATTAGCTAGCAGAGTCTAATATGGTGGAAGCTACCTTGTAGAGATGGATCTCTTTCCATTGACAAGGCAAGTTTCAGGACCTTCCGGCCTCAAGGCCAGACCTAGATGCGATTGGCATAGCAATCATCTAACATGTTTGTTCCCACACACACACCTAGGCACCCTGGCTAGGGTGAAATCAGGCTGAGCAATGTTGCAAAATAGCAAGAACAGCTTGGCCTTTGGAGTTAAAGGAACGCGAGCTTGTATCTCAATTTCACTATGACTTGCTCTATGGACAGCTTTCCACTTCTTCAAGGCCCAATTTCCTTATATAAAACGTGAACAACAAGCACAGGGTCTCCCTTATGGAATTGCTGTGGGGACTGAACAGAAAGGGGAGAAAGAATGCAGAGAGCTTTGCACTCATTAGCTGTGAGAAGATTTTTTTGTGCCCGACACCCTGGCTTTCTGGCTCTGCACGTTTGTCCACAAGAGTTTTGGTATTCCACGCAGGGCCTCAGGCTCTCAGGAAAGCAGGAGCTCTTTGAGAAAGAGAGAAATCCTTCTTGTAAGTCTAGACTGTAAATAGTGAGTGAAATGGCCCAGGTGAGATGGGCAGAGCACCATAGAGAAGTCCCAATTTGGCTACAGAAGATTCTTCACAAAAATGCTCCCGATTCTTCGGCCATAAAGAAATACAGTCCCAGCCTAGCAAAATCTGTGCTCTCTTCTTTTTTCATTAAAAGCCAAGAATTTATATTTATATCTATCTGGAAAAAACAAAACTCCCTAGGCTTTTCTTTTATTCCTCTGGGAGAAAATGATTGCATTTTTTAAAAACACTGTGCATGTATCTTTGAGCCAGAAACAATCATGGGGCTTTAATTTATGTTTCTATCATAAAGACTGGTCAGAATCAGGGTAGGAGATTTCTTTTTTTTTCATATATTTTTTATTGTAATTAATAGAAGGGTTATATTATATTTGCCAGATAGAAGGTACATTAATTCACGTACATTGATACCCTGATTTCTGAGTTTGGGACTTTCCCAGGTACAGATGCTATGACATAGATACAGCACAAGAAACTGGGGTAGAGAGAGATGTCATCCTGGGACATATCCCCAGGGCGGTTGAGGTAGTGGGACAGTAATGGGAAGGCAAACAATATAGGAAGACTGTGAAGTCACAGGCGATGGGTACCTGAAGTGGGCTCCTGGCCTCCCCCCCCCCACACACACACTCCTCACCTGCCTCAAGGCTATGCAGTACAGGCTTCAGAGGCCAGAGAAGCCCTTGAGCAAAGGCAGATGAAAATGGATCGTTCGATTCCGGGCTGTGTACACTGGAATGGGTCAGGTTGCTAGCCTGTGGGCAGAGCATCCCACATCTCAGGAAAGGAACAGAAGGGAGCAGATTAGCCCTGCATTGTAAGTGTTCAAAATATCTGTCAGCCCTGGAACTAAGGATGGCAAAGATCTCTATACTAGCTTTATTTATCTCACTAGATGAGGCTTCTAGCACATGTTGCTCGTCTCTTACTTGTGCCAAAGCAGAGGCAGAAAGAGATGGGAGCTCCTGGCAGGAATACCCACTCACTGCACGTGCTTCTCCAGGCTCTGCCTGTCAATTGTAGGCAGATCTGTGTAATTCCATTGGCTCTCATTATCTTCCACAGGGGTCTGCAATGGCAACCCTACACCCGTTTTCTGCAGAATGATTCAAGTTGTTTTATATCTCTTTGGCTGCCAAGTACAATGTCATAAGCAATAAATAAATAAATTGTGGCCTGTATAGAATGCATATTTTGTCCAGATGTGTCCTTGAAACTTCAGTGTGAGACATGAAAGTTGAATTGAAAACCAACTGAAACCAAAGCTTGGAGGGAAAGCCATTTGATCGGCAGACGTTACCATCAAGCACCTGATTGGTGCCCTGCTGATAGACCAGGGCATCTGCTTCTGAAATATTGTGTGTGTAAGGTGGCATGGTTCACCAGTAAGTGTGTAAGTGTGTGTGTGTGTGTGTGTGTGTGTGTGTGTGTGTGTGTGCCTGTATGACCCAGATAGACAGGCTGCAGCAAAAGGGGAATCAGATCTTGAGCATTGCTTAGCTGAGGAGCTGAGACCTGGGTTACTTTGTCATCTGACAAAGTAGAATGAGCCTTCCTCACCAAGAAGCTTTCTGTGGTACAAACTGTTCCCAGCTATCTTGGCTTTGCTGGAAGTAGAGACTAAATGCATAGAATATGGAACTAAGGATGGCTAAGAAGTAAAGGAGATAAGAATGGTTCAAAATTAGCCTTCCAGGCTGATCCAGGAAGAAAGACATCAGGTGTGTTTTAACTGCTTCCGCCAATCTAACTGGCCTCTGAGACTAGCACGTAGAGATCAAGAGTCGCCACAGGTGGCTTGGCTGAATGTCAGCTGCCTTGGAATATTTCTAGTGATTCCTAGTTGCTTTTAAAATAAAAAGAAATATGTGTGTTAAAAGTTAAATGCAGTAAACGGTTTAAAAACTGACAGTTCCCCTACCTACCATCCCCAAATCCACCCCTGCAGGAATTCATGGAAAAATGGGATGAAACTAATTTTGTAAGCATGTGCATGCATGTGAAATATAGATAATGTGTATGTGGAGTGTCCTGAAATTCAAGTTAGCTAATGGGCTATCTGAATCAAACTAAGGAGCTCACTTCTGTACCCTGAGTTAACATTCTTAAATGAATTCCTTCACTCACTGCCAAGATCTAATTGTCGAGATCTGGCAGCCCAGCTGGTATCTATGGCTGCAAATACTTTGGATAGGGAAAAGTGAAGGCATTAATATCAGACAGTACTTCTGATCCTTCTTTGTACCTAGTGTTAGTCCTTGGGCCTTTGAGCCTCAGTCTCCTCTTGAAGCACAATGAGATAGCAGCTTCCTAGGGTGGATAAGAGAAGCACAAGATGTCTCAGAAGGGGCCAAGTACCTGCCAGCAGATGCCAATATTAGAAGCAGGCAGGGAAGTGGAATAATTAGCAGATATGCCAGAAGGGAGGTATGAGGCAGGGTCCTGGTCCAGAAACAATCCACTTTTAGAGGTACTTCATCTTTCTCCTAAGCAGGTTATGCGGGGGCGGGGGGGGCGGGGCGGGGCGGGGAACCAATGGAAAAATAAAACTTAAGACTAGTTTTTAAAAGTCAATAGTCAAGTAAATAAAAACTCTTCCAAACTCCCTCCAAGGTTGTCACAAACCATCAGCTGCTCTAGACTAGAAACAGAACCTAATTTCCAGTTGTAGATGATAAATAAACACACTACACTGCCCTTTGCAATGAGTGGCTATTTTTTTAACCCATGCAGATGTGTCCTATTTACATTGAAGCTGTCATACAAATTAGCAAAGGCCTGCAGGATCTGAAAGAAGGCAGGCCCGGGAGCCTCGATGTTTGCAGGAAGGAAAAATTGCTTCTCTCCTCATCACTATAGTGCTGTATTTCTGGAAGACAGTGGGAAGAGCTGGGGAGTTTTTCCCGGCCAGCAGAGATGTTTGCTGACCAAGTGGGCTTTGAAGCTATTCTGCAAAGCTAGCTAGATGAAATTAAATGTAATAGATTAGGAACTGCTGAAATTTTGACTTTTTTTGCTAAGAGTCCTGAATCTGTAACAGACATAAAAATGCCTTCACTTAGTACAAGCTTATGCATGGTAAAATGAGTCTGAACTAAAACACCAATTAGAGAGGAATAGAGGCTCTCCTGTATCTTCAAATGGAAGGTTTCCTTGGCAGAATGCTTGTTTGGCTGTAATTATTAACTCATACCTTATCCAGTTATGTTGTATGGACTGTAAGAGATGAACATGGAAGACTGAGCCATGAAATTAAAACAAGTAAGTACTGGGGAGGACATTCAGCGTCCAGGTACTTTGACCTCTCTATAGAAGAGATAGAAGTTCAGAAAGGTGAACAGACCAGCTCAAGACCCCCAGTCAAGACTCATGCAAGGCTTCCACCACTGGATCATGTCACATCCAGATGTTCCTTGCATGTCACTTTCTCTTGTGGGGAATGCACATGGACAGGAAGAAATAAACAGATGAATGTAAGCTGTAAAACTCTCTGGCCAGTCTCTCCTGGAGAGGAAGCAAATCCTTGATTGTGTGACTACAAGGATGTTTGGTTGCTAGACGTGCAATCCCTTCTCCAAGCACCATGGATGACCCTCAGCACATCTGCCTCCAACCGAAGCCCAGGGCTTCTAATGGCACAGACAGATCCCTGTTCTTAAGGCAGTAAAGACAGTTGCACATCATGCCCTCTGAAAGGTGAAACACAGAGGTTTACAACAAAGTTTTGCCTGGATGACTTATGGAAGCTTGCAGATGACTTATGTCTTAAAAAAGTTAAGAGGACTTTCTCCTAGCAGGGATCGTTCATTTACTCCTTTCCTTGAATTTAGCCTGCACCTGCTTCTTACCACCCCTGGTAGCAAATAAACCAGTGGTGAATATTAAGCAGGAATCAAATCTGTGCTCCTCCAGAGTTGCTCTAGGATAGACTTGAGGTTCTTGACTCAGGCATTGACTTTGGAAGTCAGAGACCAATTGGGCTATATTAGATAGTGAGAAGTATGAAGAATGAAATGAAGCGGTGGAGATCAAGGCTGAGGATACTGTTGGACATTAAAAGGTTCTATAAGGTCACAGAGGAGACCAGGGTGGTGGTGATGCTGGGTGAGGAGGGGAAAGGTGATGGGAAATGCCACAGCCAGAGTGCTCCTGGTGTAGAAGCTTGAACAGCCAGCCTGAGTTTCCTTCCAGGAGAACTGGGGAGCCATCAGATGGTCTGAGCCAGTAATTGCTGTGTGACACAGGTGAGAGGCTAAGAGCCTTGCAGCCACCATGGTGGGGGCTGGCTTTGCTTTCCCAGAATGCCAAGTGGTAAATGAGCCTTAAGAAAACTCCACCAGGCCTTCCTTCTTCAGGATCCTAAATAGATAGAAGTAAAAGATCACACAGTCCATCCATTTCATAGTGAGGAAACTGAGGCCTCGAGTGGCAAGCACTGGTAGGAGGCAAAGTGCAGACCCGAGATGCTAGATCTTGTGCTTCCCAACGGACACATCCTCCACTGGCTCCAACTTAAAAATCTGTTCCCCATCAGACATTTCAGAGAGGCTTTTAGAGTTTGTTTTCAGTAGTGTGTTAAAAGGCAGCCACCTTGAATGACTTGTGCTTGACAGAAGTGTCAGCATTGTCACCACCTGTTCCAGGCAGCAGTGGCACGTGACAAGACTGCCCTGTCTTCACACAGAAAGTGAAGAGAAAAGCAAAAGCTGCCCATTGCTGAGAATCTGTGTAGCCTTGAGACAGTCCTGTCTTCTCTACCCTGGATCCTCACTTCTCTGTTTTCTTGGAGAGAGTTCTTGTGCCACGGTAAGATGGTTTGGAGTTAAACACATTATCCAGGTTTCTGCAAGACTTCTGGGAGTCCTGAATATGCTAATGAGCATGAGGAGACTCCAGAAGGGAACTGCAGTCTGATTCATGTCAAGGGCCAGGAGCACATTGTAGGTGTGGGGCAGAGGACATCTCCTACAACCTGTGTTCCTCTAGCACGGCTCTGAGATGGGCTTGAGGTTCTAAGGTGGAAACCAAAAGAGACCATTGTTTGTGCCTTTGTTCTATGGAGACACAGAACCACAGCCACCTGGTGTTTCCTTCCCAACCTCAGCTTCTCCTTCAGCCTTCTCTTCAGCCCACTTCCCGTGGCCCCCAAAGACAGTTTTGGTATACACTAGACCACAGAAACAGCCTCTGCCCCTCACAATGCTGTGCGCTCTTGAGGCAATCTCTTCCGCACAGGGTGGTGTTCCAGTTCCGTGTGCATGTCATGGTGCCTCATCACTGAGCATAGGGAACCTTCTGGGAACAGACTTTCAGCCCTGTTTCTCCAGGCAGCTTTCTCTGGACCTTTCCTGGGGGCCAGAAAATGCCATTTCCATCTTTTGCATTGCATCTTATTGCGTAGTAACATCTGCCTGGCAATAGCTATATAAATCTATAGGTCTCTCAGGTGGCCCTGAGAGGCAGCCATCTGTATCACAGAGACACTCAGACCACCATTACACATTTTCCTGCTTTACAAATGAGGATGTCAAAACTTGAGTAGGCCCCAAAAGTTTTGCCACTGGTGCATGGAGGATGAGGACTGGAGATTCCATCCAAGTATGTCCCTTCAGTGCGTGCATGTGATTATTGTACTGCTTTGCTTCACTGCTGTTTACATGGATGAATGAATGAATGAATAAACGAATGAGCTAGTGAAGGAATGAATGAATGTGAGGGAAGTGAGTGGAGCCTAACCTTCCACACTGTCCCTGTTTCAGGAAACGTTCTAGCCCTGGGGGAAAATAAACCACCATCCTATGGCCTCAGGGACTCCCTGTGTGCCACTGGAGTAGGAGTGGAAACTACCCAGCAGTCCCTGGAGAACCCTGTGCCTCCTTTACCAGCAGTGTGCACCTTGCAGGCTGAGATGCTTCAACAGGGCGGGGGGTGGGAGGGAATGATCCTGCTTTCAATCCACTGAATTCTGTGCTATGGGCTGGGGCTCTCCACAAGAGGAGGGCAGCTGTTCTGGGATTGAAACATGAAGAAAGATGGGTTGTGATCAGATAAGCACCCCCTTCCTCAGCAGCGGTACCTCCCAATTTGCAAGCCTTTGTGAGATGACTAGCAGTTAAGGAATGTTAAAATGAGCTCTAGCCTTGATCTGAATTATAATCTCTGAAGCTATATTTAAGTCTACCTAAAGATATTTCAATTTGCTATCTCACTCTCTCTCCTATTTTTTTTCTTCTTTTTAACTCTCCTTGGCTCAGAACACATTTGTAGCCCTGAAGAACACAGAGCTAGGACATATTTCTTAATGTTTTACATTACAGTTGTAAGTCCTTCTTATCCTTTGATAATCATATTTTAACTTTTAGTCAGCATACTTGTGGGTGTGCCTGTGTATTATATAAAAGTTCACATCTATACCAATAGCATTAGCTCCTTTCATCTTTTTTCCCCCTAAAGCTGGACTTGTAAGACTACATTCAGCAGTGGATTAATCCCTAAATATCTTTGTTCAGCTTTCACAGCTGCTGCCAAACTGCCTCTCTCCCAGATTGCCGGGTGTAGACCTTGTGGTGACTATAATTAACAGCCCAGTGGGTCAGGGCACAGCACACCAAAGGGGACCAGGCAGGGAAGTCACCAAATACTACTGAAAACTGACAACTGACATGGACAGGCGGAGAAAGAGGAAATACAATGGCAATGTCTGCTTCAGTCACTGAAAAGTGGTGAGCTAAGAGAAGGAATGGCTGGGACCAACTCTCTCTCTGTGTGTGTGTGTGTGTGTGTGTGTGTGTGTGTGTGTGTGTGTGTGTGTGTTGGATGGCAAAGGGTGCATATCTTTTTTAAGACTACAGATCTAATTTTCACTTACTGCCTCTATGACATTAAGCAAATTGCCTTTAACCAAACCTCTCTGTGCCTCAGTTTCTCCATCTTGAAAATTGAAATGCATTCATTATTCAGAAAAGGTTTCTTGGGCACCTAAGCTCTTCCAGATGTTGTTCTAGACAGCAGAGATGCAACAATAAACAAAAAGGTAAAAAATTCTCTGACTTAAATGGATCTCACATTCTACCCAGGAGGAAAATAAGCCTGACAGAGAAAGTTGTCACAAGGATTCAAATCAAAGGAAAATGCCTGGCAGGGGTATGACCTGTAAGAAGGTAGAACTATCAAAATGATTGTTCTATAGGTTATATTTACCAAGTGACAAATGCACATCACCACGAGTCTGAATTCCACCATTTTATTTTACAAGCAAGTTGTTCTCTGGGAAGTAACCCAAGAGTGCTTTGAGAAAGTTGCTCTGTAAATGTTTTGCTAGCTCAATCAAAACAGTGCATCTTCACCCCAGACATCTCGAAGAGCAAAGATGCTTCTTGAACGGATTTTACTTGAGGAAGATCAGCTCTCAGGTAACAGCTCAGACATGACAAACTGGAACAATGCAGAAAGGAATGCGTGAAGGGGTAGGATTAAGACGGGCACGGCAATTACTTTCTGCAAACTGATATGCAACAAAGAAACAGAGGCACACCTTGTTACCCAGAAACACAATAAGCAAAAATTCACTATTACAGATTGCAGAATAGACAACCCCTATATAAAAATGGATTGTTTAAAAAAAAAAACAATGGAGAGGACGTTGCAAGATAGCTAGGGAATGTGTGTCTCATTTCCCAGTACAGTAGAGCTTATGGACTAGTCTTCAAGGGCTTAGTTAACCTACACTTGTGTGAAATGTATTATTTCCCATTCCCCTACCAGGTAGCAGTGAGTGTTGACTGTACATGTATCCCCTTGGCTGCTTCTTGTCCAAAAAAAAAATCATTTGATATAAAAGATATAGAGTAAAAGGTTCAGGAAACCTAAAGTTGCCATAACATTAAAACATTCACAAATGAATTGACTACTTAGCCTAGGACTCTCCCCATCTTGAAAACCAAGTCTTTGTACATCCTGCATTTTCTGGATATTTTCAGCATCCCAAAACATGATGAAAGTCCATTGTATAATACTTGTAAATGAAGCAGCAAATTTTCCAAAAGATGGAAGGTTTTGTTGAGTGGACACAAAGGATGTGTGGGGGTCATAGGAAGCTTCATGAACAAGGAAAGATAATTTGTCATTGGAAAAGTAAATAAGCATGGTGGCAACATGGAAGTGGCATCATGCAGGATTGAATGCTAGAGCTCTATGACAGTTCCTTGGAAATTTTGTCTGTATCACAAGTATTTCTGAAAAGCTACCCTCTTAATGACCAACCACAATCATGGAAGGGGAAAATGGAGCAAAGGAAATCACACAACTGAGCACCAATAACTCACACCTGTAATTCTCAGGTGATCTGGAAAATCAATGTTTGAAGCTGGCCTGGGCAGAAAAACCCATGACACCCATTTCCAATTAAGTAGTAAAAAGCAGGGCATAGCTCAAATGATAGAGAAGCGCACACAAGGCCCAGAGTTCAAACACCATCATCATCACCATCATCGGAGGAGGAGGAGGAGGAGGAGGAGAAGGAAGAAGAAGGGGAGGAGGCGGAGGAAGAGGAAGACCACATCTGTGTTATCCTTTTAGTTGCATTTTGAAGGTGAAGCCTCCAGTCTTTTTCATGATTTATCATAAAATTCTGGTTCCTGTCAAAATAACAGGCATTCTCTTTCCAGGTCTGTTTTCTTCCAATGAGTAGAACCTTGTCTATTTGAACTGGGGAGGATCTCACTCTAGTCAGCCACTGTTTAAAAGTGGCTGATGCCTAATCATCTGTCTGTCTCTACTGGTAATGCTTAATCTCTTTAAGGTCATAGACTCCCAGGAAGAAAACACAATGATAGGCGCCAGTGGCTCATGCTTATAATCCCAGCTACTCAGAGGAGGCTGTGATCTGAGGATCCAGATTTGAAGCCACCCTAGGCAAGAAAGCCTGCAGGACTATTATCTTCAGTTAACTTCCAAAAAACAACCAAACAAAAGGCCAAAATGGAGCTGTGGCTTAAGCACAAACTCTCAGGAACAGCACTCAAGCCCCTAAATTCAAGCCCCAAGACAGGCACCAAAAACAAAATAGAAAAACAACCACAAAAAGATGTTAATTGATGTTCATTTCCTCCCTAGAGAATACATACACACAAAATGAATATCAAAGGTTCACGTTCTCAGTATCCAGGCCTGGATCATATGTAATATATCAAAAGTATAAATAACAGCTGCCTCCCATACTATATTCTTTATAACATGTATATGCACACATATATATGTGTGTCTTGATGTGTGTGTGTTTCTAATATATACATGTGTATATATATTATATATATATAAACACACTTGCACACAGACTGAACACTTACAAAGTACTTATACTTTATGTATGTCTTTTTGTTGTTTCTGGCAGTTACTTGATGGGATCACTATGTAACACTGACCCAAAGAAAAACTAAAGCATGGAGTTCAAGTCACTTTACTCTGTGATTTAGCAGTGATAAGGAATTTGCACGCATATTCTTGCCAATCCAGGAAAAAAATCAATACAGGAATCTCACAGCAAGTCCTCTGAAACCAGAACCACACCCCAGAGGATCAGAGGCTCTTTTATCCCATGTTGTATTTGTCACAATCTCGACCCACGTCAGGGTGATTGATTGATGCTCTTGGTGATAACCTCAGGACAGTCCACGATTTTTGAAAAATTTCAAAAAATCAAGGGGAGATAAAAAGCAAAATCTAATTTCCATCTGTGTGTTAACCTAACAAGAATTTCAGGAGAAATTGAAAATTCAGTTTTATAGGATAATCATTTAAAATGACGTTCATATTGACAGATGAAAATTAGATGCAGATTAATGCAATTAACTATGTTTCAGTAGGATCAAGGCCCTTTTTTCAAAGGCAGATTTGATAAGAGATACTATGCGAGATTTCAAAAATAGAATTTGAAATCATGAGAGATTTATGATGCCACTTCAGAAAGCCAGGATCTTTGAATGCTTTGTTAGGATTAAATTAGTGTGTGTTTACTATATGTACACTAAACCAATAGCTAAGACACATAAGTAAGAAGGGAAAGACAGAAACTTTGTCAGTGAGACCCGCCTTGTATCCTGTGAGAGACAAACGAAGTGCCTAATGTACACATATTGACCTTATCCACAGTGATATCACAGCCCTGGTGCAGAGCCCCTCCCACGACCCAGGCCATCCAGCCCCAAGAAGTTTCTCAAAGCTGAGCAGCCACTCCAATTTTCTCAAGTATAAATTCCTATATCATATTTGCTCTTGGAAATCTAAACCCAGGTAAATAAAATAGTAACAATGTTCTATAGTCATTTCCTCGGTGGGCAAAGAGGTATGTCATGCACCTCTTTGTTTCCAGTCAAGGAAAGTTCCTCTCCTTTTATTTCTGAGCTGCTTGGTTTGGAGAGGAAAACACTGATAAATCCATATAAGTAGGGAATGTAACAAGCCAAGTCTCTCCTCTCCCTTCTCCCCCTCCCCACCCCAACCTGAAGAGAAATCTGGCACAGTGTCTGATGGATCACAAGTGGCACAGTATCATTTTCTGGAGAGAGCACATCAACACAAGGCATAGAGCCAAAAGCAGAATTTTGAGTGATCGTGAGGAGAGAGCAATTTTAGAATTGCCCCCTAAGGAGAAGGGAAGCATCACCCACGAATGACGTGTGGAGCCAGGGTGGCTGCTCACATTCCACGTGCTTTCCCCTTCATTGGAAAAATATAAGAACCAATCTGTGGATCACCTACCTCTTCCTCAATGCCTCATTATTCAGCAACCTGCCTTCCTCTGGCCAAAGCTGTTTCTCCTTCCTGGGGATGAAAGTTATATTGTCCCATCACATACAACTGGATTCTGCTCCATGGAAGTCATTCCAAACAACACTGTCCTCTTCACCATTAAATACCCATCACGGCCCTAGGATCACCTTCCAGACACGTGTGACATAACTTGAGTCACACGGGGAAACTTGATAGGATAGCAAGGTGGGTGAGAAAGATAGCTAATGACGATGCACCTACAGAGGCATCAACGGAGTTGAAATTGAACATTTCTGCTCTTGTTTCAGTTATCATCACATGCAAAACAGAGAAGGGCTTGAGACAGAAGGCGTATTACAGCCCTGCCCAGAACTCACCCAGCTGGATCCAGAAGTAATACCAGAACACTTGCATTGACTCAAAATATTCTGCAAAAGGAATGACTGGAACTATCTTGAGTCTTAATGGCTGAAAAGTGGAAGCATAATGGCTTGAGATATCATTATGGGCTGTGTCTCTTGCCATCTTGTGGCTTTAAATTTTCCCCTAGGAGAGTCCATTCTCTATAGATTCACCATCAGGTGGAAAAACGGTTGAGTACAGTACCAGATGTTCAGATAATAGTAAGGATACCCAAGAAATATTAGAGCCTAGAGTAGTTCTGCCTCAATCCGGCTAGTGGATTCTCATTATGTAAACTTTGGTCGTGCAAAGCAGTCACTAATTACACAGAGAAGAAAACAATGCCATGGCCATCCCTTTTACATTTCCTTTCCTTACTCTGAAGATAGGGTCATGATGATTCCCTAAAAGAAAAATTGAGGTGCTGCCACCAAAAAGATTGTGTGGCATATGATGAGCAAGCAGAAAGTATGGGTTGTTGAAAACCTATCATAAATGGTCAGAGCTGGAGGGTGGAGCATGTAGCTGAGCTATAAAACGTGGGCGAGCAATCAGGATTTTTTCTCTTTGAAGTCGGCTCTTCTGTCTCATCACACCTAACTTCTATTATTTTGTCATGTCTTTTCCACAGCCTGTGAGTTCCCACAGCCTTCTCACAACTGGCTCAGTCTCTTAGTCTCTTTCTTTCTCAATTCCTAGAGGAGGAAGAAATCCCTAGCCTTACAGATAGATTGCCTGAAGTACGAGTCCCTAACTCAGTTTCATCACCTCTACAGGTGAGGGCTAATCCTTCCTGGGACTGTGGCTTGAGGTATGGCAGAGAAAGCAACAATTATGTCAAAAACAGGTGGAAACTCCATCAGGCTACAAAACCAATTCTACCGTGTAAGTCTTGGTGAAAAACCTAAAATTCCTTAGTGATACTTGAAAATGACAAATGGAACTTGAATGGACTGCAGGTTGAAGCAGGAGGGCCAAGAGAGCACACGGGGAAGACAAATAAGACAAAGACTTAGCTGTACCAGCCTACTCCAGGATCTTCCTCCAGAGAAGGTGAAATGCAGCCACAGGGCCTGCAAACTGCAGCAGCTCGAAATATCAGACAGTACAAGACTCCCCACAGCCCTTGTCAAGTTGCTTCCTCAGGTTTACCAGGTCTTCTCGGGCACCAGTCCTGCTTAGCAGAGGCAGCCATGGTATCTGGTGCACTATGATTTTGGCCTTCCTGTTCTGGATAAGTAGCCTGAAGATTTAAGTTATTTTATCTTACTGAAAATAAGAAACATATGTGAGCTTCCCTGCATGTATGTACAGTGCCTTACAAAAGTTTAAACAGAAAGTAAGTGCCATAAGTTTATACAAGTGGATGGGATAAGGAAGAAGCCAGGGGCTGGTGGCGCACACCTGTAATCCTAGCAACTTAGGAGGCTGAGATCTGAGGATCAATGTGTAAAGCCAACCAAGATAGCAAAGTCTTTGAGAGTCTTACCTCCAGTTAGCCGGCAGAATACCTGGAAGTGATGGAATGAATCAAGTGGTAGAGCACCAGCCTTGAACAACGAAGTGGAGTAAGAGAATGTGGCCCTGTGTTCAAGCCCCAGTACCAGAACAAAAATGTTTCAGAACTAACCTAGCCTTTCAGCAGTTGTGATAGATTTAGGCAACTGAAGCTTTCAGGCCAGGCAGGATGTTAGGTCTCTCCTAATTATTTATTCCTTGGTTTATTAGCTCATCCAGTATTGATCTGTCCATTATAATCCAGATAGAGTGTCTGGCGTCTTCATCTTTGGCTCCAGCCTGTACCCCCTTTGGCTTGTATCCTTTATTTACTGTTCCCAGACAACGAATAAATACATTGTCCTTTCCTGACCCTAAAGATCTCCCCACCTCCCTAAAGTTCTACTCTGGGATCCCCAAGACTTATCTTCATACCCTTGAGCTCATGCTCCTCTTAGTCCACTTGGTTCAGGGACATGCTAACACTCCTCTCTATATATGAAGGTCACATTTCTCTTCTAGCCTCTGGACTCAGCGTCCTAGAAGAGGATGACCTTGGCATCTGAGCATCAGTTTCTGGGCACAGCCAAAGTCTTCTTTTAACCTACCTGTGTCCTGTTGGATTCTTCAACAACTCTCATCAGCTCTGTGCATATATACAGGTCAGAATAGTTCATTGACTCTGAATCCAGTGAGCAGAGCAACTGGCTTCCATGGTATTATTCCCCGGGGCCTTATCTCCTGCATGATAACAAGCAGTTATCCTCTAACAGATGTGTCTGTGCCCTTGACACTATTCTAGGATACATTGATGAATAAAAGTGGAGACCAATGTATATGTTTTTTTTTTCCTTATTTCCTTTCTGTTTTAGAACATAATGGTAGTAATTATCTGGTCCTCTCCACCTTGAAGGAAGTCCATTTTAAGCCTGGTAACCAGCCAACAACATAGAAGTTTAAATTCTATGTAGTTGTTAATTAACCTATTTACTGGGGGAAGGGGGATATAGGCAAAGCTTCTAGTTCTTTCTCTCAGGATACCCTTTGGCCAAAGACTAACATGCAAAGTCTAACATGATTCTATGGGGAATCTCTCTGAAGTACTAAGCCATTTCTGGCCAACCTTTTAATTGAAGGTAATAACAATTCCAATAATATTATTAAGAACCATCATTAGGTCGGGAAGGACTGAATTCACTGACATCACTGCCCAGCTATGTCCAGTGATGGCTGCCTTGCCGAGCCCAGGGGAATAACGTTCATAATCCACTGCAAAGTTATGAGCTCCTACTTACGCCAAGAAAGAAGTCAGCCTTAAGCATTTGGGAAGCCACGTAAAAATGGAGAAAAAAGCCACTTGTACTTTTAACAACTTAATTAATGGCTGCAAATGTACCAAAATACCCATGGAGGAGGTGGGATTGTGTGTTGACAATGGAAAATTACCCTGCTTTTATAGGTGAGGGCAATTTCCAGACACTAGGAACCAACATGGCTGGGGAGAAGTAGAAAAGATGACTATTTGTTGCAGAAGGAATGGGGCCCTCGTTCAGTGGGCTCGCTGTCTGGGTTGGGACAAGGGAAATCATTGTGTTGGGGAATCTGAATGGAATAAGAGGAATCCAGGCAGGGAGCCTAACAGATGTTATTAGGTCCAGTTATTGCTTTTGCCATTTGTTAGCTTTCTGACCTTGGACTAGAAAGGGCTAACCTTTTAGAACCTTAGTTCTATCATCCATAAATGAAGGGAAATGATAGCAACTATGTTGTGGACAGAGTTAGCGAATGTGTGTGATGTTTATAGCCTAGTGCCTGTCTCGAATTAGCTACTGCACTCAAAAGTCCTCATTGTTTATTCTCCTCAGTTGACTCCTCAGATACATAATAAATACCTACAGTGTTTTAGGACAATGCCAAATGTAGAGATCAATTTCGTTTGAGTTTATAATGTATAGTAAGCAGGCTGACAAAAAAATAACAAGTGAATAAAATGTTTCCATTATTAGAGGTGCCATAAGTACCGAGGGTCAAAATGTGGATTTTATTGACTTCACCTTGAGTGTTGGTCCTACCGAGGTCAGACCAGCTTGGGTACCCATCCCTGTTCCTGCTACATGAGCTCTGCTTCTCACTCCACACGGAGTGGCACTTGATCCTTCTAGAGGATCAGAAGCTCAGCATGGAAAAGTTGTACCTCAGCAGATCCCAACCCATGCTTGGTACAGCTCTAATTGTTGTCTTTGTCTTCCTGTCACTTTATTCCATGTTTCCTGGATGAAAAGAACTGCATTTGATTCCTTTGTCTAAAAATCAGGCAATCTAGGGATTTGGACACAGGAAAAGAAGAAAGTTCTAGAAGATCCCTTGGCCTACCAGGGACTTAGCCACAAGCCTTGGACCCAGAAAGAGGTAGGTCCAAAAGGCATGAGTTCAGTCCCCAGAAGAATGACTTGGAGACAACTGTGACTCAGCACAACGGTGACACCAGAAGCGTGGCCTAGCACTGTGAATGTTAGCCGAGAGGCTGGGAGGCACTGACTTCATACTTCCTGGGTTTTCTTTGATCCGTTTAGCCTAACACTGGGCTTGTAAGTCACAAAAGAGCATTAGCATTGAGAGTCAGGGCTGATTTGTCATTATTAAACTAGACCTCTTACATTGAAGGTCTGCAAACTGTGATCTGCAGGGAAAATCCAGTCCCCTCCATGTTTTTGTAAATAAAGTTTTATTAGAGCCCAGCCACGCCCATTTCGTTTATTTTCTGTGGCTGACTTCATGCTACATGATAGAGTTAAGTAGTTGTGATGAAAACCATATGGCTAGCAAAGCTTAAAGTATTTACTTACTGGCCCATTACAGGAAACGCTTGCCAACCTCTGATGTACAACATCACAGTTTGGGTAGAAACAAATCCTTTCATTCATTCATACATTCATTGGACAGATAATTATTCATCATCTAAGATACTCTATAACTGGGCATTTAACCCAGATGCTGGGCTAAACAAACCTGCGAGGCATTGATGTTATGATCCCATTTCACAGCTGGTAGAATGAAGGCTATGTTTTACCCAAGGTCCTTAGCAGCAAGGGCTAGAACCAGGTTCCTTTGTCTCCACATTGTAGTCACCGTCTGACAAGGAGGCCTCACTCGGACTCTTCTCTCTCATTACTATGGATAACCGTGAGGATAGAAGAAAAAAATAAAAATACTGTGTTAATCTTGGAAACTTGCTCTTTAAAGTGATGGGTGAGTGATTGCTATATCTTTGGCAGAACTCTGTGGACTGGAGAAGAGTCTTTGTTGTAACTGGTCCTCTACTCTAATTGCTGTAAACCATTAAAAACAAAAAAAAAATCATCTGAAAATGTTTTCCCTCATAGTGATATGATTTCAGCACTGATGTTGATAAACATTAAAATGACATAAAGCATTTCCTGTTCCAACATGACAGATTTTGGAGGATTTGTCTAAATATTAGCATACCTTTAAAATAACCAGTGGGCGATTATCTGGATAAGAGGTCAAGAATAAGAAAAGGATGTTTAAGAAAAAAAGGGGGGGGGGATAAAGCTGAGCAGCTGAGCAGGTTTTTTCCTTGAAGAATTCTCTGTACTTCAGTCAGAGAGGGAAGTGCAGCCCTTCCCCCACACTTTCTAGTAGATTAAAAGCAAACCATTATTAGTGAGCAAAAAAGTAAGGCTTCATTGTGGCTTTAATTCTAGATGTGGCTTTTGCCAGTGTTTCCATGCAATAAATACAAACCAGTGTTTCTAACTAGAAATAGGAGAAGACCATCTCAGCACAATGGGCCTTACTTCCTTCTAAAGACAATTTATGAAGATGGTTTAATCTTGCGTCTTAGTAGAAGTTCTACTGACAAGTTCTCATATGAGCTGATTAGCCTTTCCCTGTAGACATTTTTATCAGACTGATTCATTCCTCTGGAAGAATGCAGGGTTTTACATTTTTCAGAAGAGATTCCAAATGGCTTGTCAAGATTACATCTCACATGTGAATCTCAGCCAGGATTAGGTTACAGCCAGGACTGACAGTATTTAATAGGTAGAATTCTGACTGGATCCTAGAAATGAAGCAAGCTGGTCCCAATAAATAGTAGTAGTAGTGCCAGTGTAGGGTCCACATGTAACCCCTGTAAAAGGCAGTTTGAATATGCTGGGGAAAATATGTGGCTATGTAAAATCTAATATTCAAGAAAATAAATTACTTCAACTGTTATCTGTCACAGCATGAGCAGAGTCTAATGAACTATCTTCCTACGAGTCTGCGCAGTCCACAGCTTGAATTCCTAACCACCTTCACATCCACTAGAAAGCCACACGTACGGAGAGGAGGCAGTCAGACCCTTTTGTGCAAAGCTGGCCTAATGCAGAGGTCTTGGCTGCATTTGCTAAGTGTTGACAAACTCTCCACCTCGAAAGCATTCCTTAGGAGAGTGGCAAGTTCCGGGTTTGTGGAATACAAATGGAGCCTCTAGCAGGCCACAGGAAAAAGCAGGAGTAATACGTGGCCTTTCCCTTGCAGGCCTGGTACCTGTGATGAAAAGAAAGGTAAGGAGGAGAGAGGGATATGCAGAGGAGTCATTTATAATATTCATTATAAGAATGACAGAATCTTTTAAGGTTTTCTTGTGCTTTTGTGCCAAGTATGGACTCCATAGAACTTAAGCTTTTAAGAACAGACTGTTTCCTTCACTGCTGTAGCACCAGGATCTGCACCAGTGCCTGGTACATAATAGGCACTCAGTAAGTATCTGTTGAGTGATGGATATCCAGGATATCTATCTCTAGATATGGGACACAGAGATAGGAGGGTATCTATTTTATCCCTAAATATCCTGGACACAGAGATAGGAGGATTGTGGTTCAATGCTAGTCCAATTGGGGAGGGGGGGAATAGAGAAAAAGAAAGAAAGAAAGAAAGAAAGAAAGAAAGAAAGAAAGAAAGAAAGAAAGAAAGAAAGAATTTCAATATACATGCCAGGCATCGTTCATGCCTGTAATCTCAGCCACTTGGAAAGCAGAGGTAGAAGGATCATAAACCGAGGATGAAACACGATAAATGCCTGACCTTATCTGCAAATAAATAAATAAATAAATAAATGATTTATCTAATAAATTTACGTGTTTAAGTACACTAAAATACAAAGAGCTAGAAGGTAAGGCTCAAGAGGTAGAACTCCTGCTTAGCAAGTTAAAGGCCATGAGTTTAAAGCCTAGTACCGCCATATAAACAAATAATATAAATAAATGGGTAAATATTTGTTGTATTCATGAAAAGCTGTTGAGGACTCATGCGTATATCTGTGCTATCAGTATATGTTATATTAAATGCCTATTTTCTGCCAAGCCCTAAAATAAGGAGCTGATCCTAAGAAACCTATAACTTCATAGAGGGAAATAGCTAGCCTGGAGTTCATTTTATATATCCCCAAATGTGTCTGCCTATCCACTAGATTCATAAGTGAATAACAGTTTACTGCTTTTTCAGATCTAGAGCTTTAATATAGTTGATAAAATGTAAACTAAATCAAAAAGGGACCATTGTGTTCCTGATCATACAATTAATTGCTCAGCCATAGTTCATAAAATTATTGAGAGGGAAATGGACTAGCCCTACAGAAAAGGCAGGCAAAATGGCATCATGGAAAGAGCAGACTAGGTGTGGGCTCTCCTACTGAGACTAGCTAGTTAGCAGCAGGCAAGGCCAGAATAGGCAGAAGGTCCCGGGTTCCTTCTTAGCAATGAACTTTTGCACAATGTTTTCCCATCATCTGGATTATTCCATTTAGTGCTAGTTCCCATCCCTTTGGTTCAGTTAACTCCAAATTAGTGTGTTATTCCTCAGGAACCATCCCCAACACCTGACTGGAAAGGTTCCCAGAGAGAGACTGCATGCACGCCTGCATGCTCTCTCATAGCACCCCAGAACCTCCTCTGTGTGGAGGAGGCTAGCACACACTAGTACACACACACACACACACACACACACACACACACACACACACACACACGCACTGTCCCCAAACTTTTCATTCAAAACTGGCACTGTACTACTTGAACCACAGCTCTATATCTGGCATTTTGGTGGTTAATTGGAGAAAAGACTCTCACAGAATTTCCTAGCCAGCCTGACTCTGAACCTCAGTCCTCTGATCTCAGCCTCCTGAAAAGCTAGGGTTGCAGGGGTGAGCCACTGGTGCCTGGCTCCAGCCTCTCCTTCTGACCCCGTACATTTTCTGTCATGTTACCACTGTTTGTAAAATTCAGCTGCTGCCATCACGGGAACAGTTTTGCTCATCTTTTACCTGGCAGGATGAGGCAGGTGGCTGAGAAATGAAGGGACTCTGTATCTCATTTCTAAATGATGGACAACATCTGAGTTGTTACAAGGTTAACAGAGGTTAACACGGAATTTCTTACCATGCTACTGAAAAGTAAAGACATTATTATTATTGCTATCAATATGACCATAATAATAAAGAATTAGGTTGAATAGGATAGTGTTGAAAAAAAAATGACCCAGGAGACAATAGCCAAATCTTCCAATATAAGAAATACCACCAGCATAACATAGACATCTTATGCTTTCCTAGGAGTCTTTTTTTCCCCAGACTCACCCAGCTGTGTTGTGGGTAGAAAGAGAAACCACATCTCTCGCAGTCTTGGCATGGCAAGAGTTGTCATGGGAAAGTGTGTAGTCACAGGTGTCCTGTTTGTGTGGTTGAATTCTAACTTGTGTCAGGCTGATTTTGAGTTTTGCCTTGCAAGAATGATCTGAACATACTAATGTTATCACATTTCTTGAAGCTCTATACTGCATCATGTATAAGTTGCTTTATCTAGATACTGAACTGTATTAGAATAGTGAATGTTCATGTGTTTGCAGCAGAAAGTAAGCCTCTTTTCACTGTTAACAGGCAGCACAGAGGTTAAATGCAGACACTGGGGCCAGTCTCCCAGCATGACATCTGCAGCACAACCACTTTCTAGCTGTGTGACTCTAACAAGTTATTTAACTTCTTTGCTCCTGGCTTACCTTATCTACAAAGATAATAGTACCTGACTCATGGTGTTTGTAGAATGCTAAGGTAACAACTGGTAAGTAGGAAGTCTAGGTGGATGGAATTAGGAAGATTGTACTTAGGCCTGATAGGAATTTCTTGTAGATTTACTAGGATTTCTTGATCATTTGATTTTGCCAAATTGTAATCTCTTCAGCAACCTAGTAAGGGGAAGGGACAGTGGAAGAGATTATATTATTTTGTCATCTTAGAGAGGACATATGATTAGGTAGTAGAGTAGGACTTCAATGCAGGCCTTTTGGATTCTAGAATCCTGAAAAATCCTAGTTCCTGAACTAAGGCAAGACATTCCAGACAAAGTCATACACGGGAGTCCTTCCTTCCCAGACACTATAGCCTAGTGCTTCTAAGCCCAGCACCGTGGATTTTGCTGGCTTCATTCTGTTTGTCTACCCACTCATTCATTCATCCATTCACTCAGTAAATATTGTAAAGAGTGTTCTCTGCACCACAGACTCTGCCAGTGTTGACATGCTCCTTGCTTACCACACTTCCCAGACTTTATTTGCTGAGGACTTCCATGCATTTCTTTAGAAAACATTTTTTGCGTGCTTCTGCCAGCCAGATATAGTACTAGACAATAGGTACTTGTCCTAGAGCCCACAGGAAAGGAAGCTATTCTTATCTGCATTGTCCAGTGCCTAGATAGTAGGCAATCTGGAGTCTCTCTTGACTGAGAGATGGGAGAATGGACCACTAATGGATTCACAGGAAAAAAAAAAAGAACAGGTACTGGATAATAAAATGGGAAGAGCACATACATGAATATGATACCCTTATCTGGGATTTCTCTTAAGCCATTTAACCTTATGGAAACCAATGTCCTCTTTTCCCTCCTCTCTTCCCTTCTTTCATTCACAGGGTCATATTAAGGATCTTGGGTGCAAATTGGTATTACTTAGGAAGGAGATGATATTGATCTAAATTATCCCACAAAATCCTAACCAGTTCTAAATTCCGTGACGTTATGGTTACTTCAATGAGTTGCCACCAGGGCAGAATAGTTTCAAAGTTTTGTTAGGACTGTAGTCACCTCAGGCTTCTCAAAAGCTGAAGGATGAGATACAGATGAAGAGCAATTAACCCAAATCAAGCCACATACTCGTGGGCTACCCTTTGAGCTCACTCTGAACATCTTACGTGAGAGAACAGAAAGATAGGAGTTGGGGTAGATATACCCTTGTTTTCTTATCTCCATCTTGTCTGTTCTCTCAGAGCCTGGTAGCCTTCCAACAGTGGATTAAGACCAGATTCCGGGGGGCGGGGGGGGGGGAATTGGCTTACACTGCATGGTCAGACATATTCGGGGACTTTTTCCTTCTCTTCTTTCATTCTCAGATCTAATGTGACCAGGATGTGAAGCAGATGGTCTATGGATTCACAGGGCATTCTCCTCGCCTCTAAATTCTGCACGTGGCTATATAATGGGCACACAGCATGCACTTCCTTTTTGGCTGAAGGATTAAGCCGTCCTCTAATGTGCATCAGAGAGAGCCAGCTGTTTGGCAATTCCTCTAGCTCATCTACCCAATGGGAGTTCATGTAGAGAGTAACTCAGCACAGGATCAGGTGTGAGCAAGAGTTAGTACAGGCTCCAGGATCAAGCATCTTTGGTTGCAATTCCAGTTCCTGTGTTTACTAGCCATGAGATCTTTGGCAAAAGACTTACTATCCCAAAGCCTTAACTTCCATCTATGTTCCATGAAAACTGATAAGACTGCTGACCTCAACATTGTTCTGCAGGCCAGAGGAGATCATACAAATACAACACCACACACAGGGCTGCTGCATAATAGACACACAGTAAATGGAAGCATATTTTATTGTTGCCTTTGTGGAATTCTCTCAGGAGCCAATAGTGGGGATTCTGTAGCAATTGAAATCCCCACTTAACTTTGTCCGGTTGCCTGTCCGGTGATGTTTCGGGGTGGTCCATTTAGTTGCAGCATTCTAGTGACTCTTCCTATCTCCTACATTTTCTCACCCTTCTTTGCATCACAGAGCATTTATTACTCAAAAATAGGAAGAAACTAAGTGAAAGTTTAGTTGAGCATGCCTTGTCCATTTAGTTGGCAGGGTTAGAGTTTTGAAGGAGGAATCGGAAAGTGGGGCGTGTAACTTTCAGTGCTGACACAAAGGCTTGAGGCCATATTGCTTCTTTCCTCCTGGAAGGTCCAAAGCTTCCTTCAAGAGCAATCTCTTGGGTTTCACAAAATTGGCTGTTACATTTGGAAACCAACTTGTGCATCTAAGCACTTGGGGGAAAGTTATTGACTAACCCTCTTTTTTTTTCAGCCTCTCTTTTCCCAATATTTAGGAGTCTTGGCAAGACAAAGGGCCCATTGTGTCTCTGGTATAAGCACTAAATTAAACCTTCATTGAATCTTAATTAATTGTATTAAGGTCGGGCAATTCCCATTGCTTGAGGGGGGAAAAACCCAACTACTTAATTTACTCATGGTGTGGTGCGTCCCCACAGCATTGAACTAAACCACCACAAGACAATCACTTACTTAACAGAAACTGGGGCCTCGGCCCAGTAACTAATTAGCCCCTCTTTCTCTATATATAGCTATCTTCACCACCAGGACCATCTGGAAGTTGTTACCTTCCAAATTCTTTCCATCTATTTGTTTTTTCCAAACCAATCATTACTGCCATGATTCTTTCTTTCTTACAGTTGTGTTACGTGACTTCCTTCTCTTAGATTCTCCTGTGTTATCTAGATTACAGTCAGCTGTTCTGGATATTGACTCTCTGTTTCATTTTCAAGTGGCACTTAATTTTACATACTTTTCCCAGTGGCAGAAAAAAAAAGACACCTTTGTATGAATCCCAGAGACAGAAGTAAGGATGATTTCCAAGACATTTGTCCCCACTGAATTGACTGCATGCCTACCCAGGAGGCCCTGGGGCCCATGGAAGCCCCAGCAGTAGTATCTTTGATGATTGGGGACATGTGGAAAGTTATTGGAAGAACTTGATGTCTTGCTTAGCTCATTGAACAAAAGACATTGAGGCAATCTGCCTTGGAAGTTTGAAACTGTCTCCTTTGACAATGTACTTTCACCTATCTCCTGAATTTTTCATTAATCCTGAGTCCTTATTCTGATCTGGCTCTATGTCCTTCTTTCCACTTGTGGAACTAGTTCTTCCCTCTCCATCCATACACCTTTTTCATGGCTACCTTCAGGTCTCTAGGCTTACACTTGTGCCTGGAACCCATTCCTCCATCTCTGAAGGCAAACACCTTTCCATGATATGAACCTCAGCTTAGCTTGGACATCCTGAAGGGACCCTTCAAGACCATGCTTTCCTATTGCTACCCCTACCCTTCACGTCCTCTCCTTCCTAGTCCCTTGTCTTGTACTCTTGTTAGCATTCACCACATGACTTTCATCACTTCTTTGTTAACGTGTTTGCCTTTCTTCAGTAGAATATCTGTCTATGAAAAAAATTCCTTATCTATATAGTTTATATTCCTTTATCTGTATAGTTTCCAGCTCCTGAAAGAGTAGCTGATGCTACAGTTGGTTGTTTAAGGAATGATCAGGGACTCGTTAGTGGCTTTCTGAGTACAAATCACCATAGTGCAGGTGATTCTTTGGTTACTTAGAATACAATCCAGAAGTAGCAAAAAGCAAGAAATACTGTAAGAAATGTAATTAGTTTAATAAAATCATGAGGGAAATGCAACATCCTAAGTTAACTTGATAGAAAGGGCTCACAGGCATTGTGTTTCAGATTCATTCGGTTCATTCCTTTTATTTCTGGAGCTTTTACAAAATCCTTTCAGGATAAACCTCTTACAGGGCAGGCAAAAAGCAGAAACAATGTGGGTCTCTCAGTTTCTCACTTAGGTCTTCTTATTGTCTCTGGAAGCCATGGTTTGGTGGCCTCTCTGTATCCCCAAGGCCCTAGCACCCGTTCTGCTAGCAAGCCTCACTATCTGTATTGCTCACTGGCACACAGGGGGTAGTAAGGCCTGGAAATGGAGTGAATTCATGTTTTATGGAAGGTAGTTGCAATCTTCCAGACTGACTCCAGACAGAGTTCCCTTTTTCCCCATGCAGTAGTCTCTCTTTTCCTGCTGTTTGCATCCCTATGTTTTATTCGCTAGTGACAGAAATCCCTGGGTAGCTGACTAAGCTCCGAATTCGCTGCTCCATTTAGATGAGACAGTCCCTGCATGATGACCATGGTGTCAAATTTGTATAGCAGGATGCTGTACAAATATCAGGTGTCAGAGCCTCAAGTCCCCAGGAGAAACCAGTTACATAAAAGAAGGGCCACAACCAGCAATTCAAGGCATTTTGATTTCCTTTTCAGTGTCACATTGGATTCAGCTCATTCATTCTGGAGAGGACAGAAACTAATTTTAACAGCCAAGTTCCTGACATGGCTTTCATCTTTGGCCTTTCATCTTCTCTTTACAGGGCCTTTTCCTACTGAGCCTGTGGGACTTGAACCTCCTAAGGAAGAAGGGATTCAGGCTTGATAGAAAGAACCCTGCTGCAGTCAGTAACTGGTCTTTACAAAAATAGTTGAGTACATGTAAACAAATAGAATGAGACTTCTTTTTTAAGGCCAAGGCATAAATAATTGCAATAGAAAAATCTTATCAGCACACAATAATGAGATAATACACACACTAAATCTTTGAAAAAGATGAGATCCATACCATCCACTATGGTCCCCAGTACAATGTAAATTTAAATCTGTTAAAACTCAATAGCATATCCAAAAGCACCGAGTTCTTCATGCATAGTAGTCATTTTTCAAGGAGTTCAATAACCCCATGGAGCTCATGGTTAGTGGCACAGCTTGGATAGTGCAATCATTATTGTTCGGTGAAGATTCTAGAACACTTCTGTTTTTATGGAATCCTCTCTTGGACACCTCTTCTATAGTATAATCTTCTTCCAGGTGATACCAGGCAAGGAAGCAGAGAACATGTAAACTGTTTGAGTAGAGTGGGGAATAACTCCAGATGTCACTTGTATCAGAGAAAGTATTGTAAATAATGCTGAGCCAATGCAACAAGCAATTGAACAAAAATAATTTTACAAAGTGAGTCAGAACAAAATAGTATGCCCTGAAAATATTTAGAACTGAAGTTAAATATGAGCCTCGCTCCTTTCTCTGACCAAAAAAACAACTCCAAGTCCAGATGGTTTTGGTGGCCAAACTTTAAGAAATTCCAAGAACAGTTAATCTCATTCATTAAAAGGAGAAGTTACAAGAGAGTCCCTGGATTGAGGGGTTCAGTTTTGCCCGTATCCCTCGAATAACCTGTGGCCTATACCAGATACTTTACCTCTCAGTGAAGAGCAGGAAAATGGAAAGGTTTTCTAGCACCCAGGGTTTTGTGGTTCCACAACTCTAAGGCACTTGTCTTCTTACTAAACTTGTTTGGATTATTTAGAGCTTTCACATCTTAAAGTGATAATATTGGATTATACACACAGCCCCTTGGACCTGCTTTGCTAAAGATGGTTGCTAAGTAGTCTGTGCCCCAGGGGACATTTCTACCTGAAGAGTGGATCCAGTTGAAACCGAGTTTCAATTTGTTCCTGTGTCATCCAGGGAAAAAAGAATGTGCTCAGAACCTTGCGTAGCAACCCTTGAGAGAGTTCAAAGTCATCTATTTTATTTTATATTTTATTTCTGGTTAATAGCCATAGAGAAATTTTGCAGAATAGTTCCCACATACTGATCCACTGGACTTGTATGAGTTGAGTAGATCTTGGCTCCATTCTGATGGCTGGAAATTGAGACTCACAGATAATGTCACTTGCACAAGGCCACGGGGCCCTTTTGTGTAGCACAGCATTCTATGTACAAGAGACCCGACATTTTACACACAGATGAAAAATTATGAGTACTTCTGCAGAGAGCTTCTGCGGTATTAAACAGTGACAATTCTTTTGTCCCACGTATCTTTGTGCGGTTACTTTTCTTAATGCTACTTATCCAAAGGATCTGAGAGGACATTTATTTCCTTTTGTACCTCAAAGCAAACACCAATTGGGGCTTTATTCAGTAAGAAAGCATGGCTGGCTAGTCAAAGCTAATATTCAGTTGTAATATTTGCCTAGTATGTAAATAAAGGATAATTGCTCAGGCATTTGGGGGTGGTATTGGGGAGGTCTCGGTGGGCTGGAAGCTCCTCTGGGAATATGCGCTAGCTGACTTTAGGAAAGTTAGTCCACCAATCTATCCTGCTGCTTTCTTGGGGAATCTGAATTTTTCCTGCTCATCCTTATTATGCTGGACAGCAATAAGTTATATGCCTGATCTCCTTTGATTTTTGTGTCTTTTCTCTACATTGTTTCCAAATACCTGTGGCCCAATGAGAAGGCAAAGGCTGGCATGCTCAGAGCCATCCAGGTGAATTTTCAAGGATCAAAAACACATTGTCCTGTGTTACCCACTTCCTTGGCTGTTCATTTCAGACATACCAGCTCAAATGTGACTCACACTGTGTAGTTTCGGATGAACTTTAGGGAAGGTAGGTAGCTGAAAAACATTTCTTAGGAAGTCAAGCAGCAGCACCTTTGATTTTAGGCTGAATGTACGTGCAGGTTAGATGGGAACACACCTATCTGAGATAATGGGAATGCTCTTTTACAAGGTTTTTCTTTTTTTCTGAACCTCCTGTAGAAATACAGACATGCCTTTCCGTTCCCTCAGGTTAACCCGAAGGCTTAGAGTAAGAGTGCATTCTGGATTTAGCATCAGTTGAAGTCTTTGTGTTTAAAATGAACAGGTAACCACTGGTATGGTTTGTCATCTTTTTTCCTTCCTCTCATGAAATATAAAGTACGAAGTACTTACCTTTAAAAAATTATCTTGTTATTTCCTGTAAACGAAGCAAAATTATCACCATTTTCCTTTGGTCCTATTTTTTGGGGGGTCCTATTTTTTTAAAGAACTATTTGGCATAGCAACCTACACGCAGGTTAGATATGTAATGCAAATATTTCAATTTGTATAGTAGAGCCTTTAATGGCTGATATAAAAATGTTAATGTGGTATCTAAAGAAGGATCCAGAGACTGTCCACAGACTACCTCAAAAGCTAGGGGCTAGGTATGGAATCTCAAACTTACTTACATTCTGTCTGTCTTTCTGTCTGTCTGTCTTTTGCCAATCCTGGGGCTTGAACTCAGGGCCTGAGCACTGTCCTTAGGAGTTCTCAAGGCTAGAGCTCCACCACTGGAGCCACAGCACCATGTCTGGCTTTTTTTCTATGCATGAGGTACCAAGGAGTTGTGAATGCTAGGCCAAACTCCTGGCCCCAGAATCTCAAATTTCTTGCATCTCATTTTTTACTTCCTCCTTTTTGGGGGGAGGAGGATCATCCCAGCACCACATAAATGACAACTGTTTGGGACCTACTTGGGGGTGAGCCAGGCTCTGCACCCAGTGCTTTTTGACTGTGTGCCAGTTTGCCCTGAATGTGGGCGAAGCCAGTCAATGAGCCATCAATGCTGAGTTACAGAACCAATGTCAGACCTGTTCCATCAAACTCCTCAGCCACGACTGCTAGACCGCATATGTAACCACTGGCCGAAGCCAGAGAGCTCTTTCCACAGAGTTCCTCTCCCTTCCACCACTTCCTCTGTGTTCTCCAGCGCCTCTCTGGGGGTAGCGTCACTACCTCCCGCCTCCTCCAGAACCTCTGTGCCTTCCCTGACTCACAGCTCCTAAAGCCCATCCCACCTGCCTGCCTCAGCCGGCTCATCTTCCTGAAATACTGCTTTCTCTCTTCCCTCCCCAGATGAACAGTTCCTCCTTGTTCCCAGCTACATCAGGTTCAGCCTCTTCTGACCAGTCCTCAGCTTCGTCCCACATGGGCTCCTCCACACAGGGTTTTATGAATTTTCCACCATGCCCAGATAATGGGGTGGGTTTTTTCTTCTCTAAAAATAGTTATTCATGGCTCCCCTCCCCCCCTGCCCCATGTCTTCATGATTGTGGCTTGCTGTTATCTGCAATGCCCTATTATCTGGCTGAACATCTACCTTTTGGTTTCAGCCTAGAAATACTTCTCTAGGAAGCCTCCTCTTAAATGTCTAAAATGATATTAGCATCTACTCTCCTGACCTCTTTAAGCTCCGATTCCTAGTCCAGTTTACCTCAGACCCTCCTCCCTCTCCCCTTTTCTCCCCCCCCCTCTTTCTTTTTGCCAGTCCGGGCTATCCTTGGACTTTTCTCAAGGCTCTACCACTTGAGCCTCAGCACCACTTCTGGCTATTTTCTATGTATATGGTACTGAGGAATTGAACCCGGGTCTTCGTGCATGCTAGGCAAGCACTCTACCACTAGGCCAAACTCCCAGCCCCCCTTCTCTCTTAAACCTGTGACATCTAGTGCTTTTATTTCTAGTTAGACTAGATAGATCTTCTATGACACAGCAATGATCTTTATCCCTCTTCTGTTTCTAGTCTTAGCAGAAATTAGTAATAATAATAATAAATAATAAAATACAACATCTACTAAACCAAAGGATGGTAATGGTGTGGAAAATATGTGACAGCATAACACTCCTTGAAGGCTAAAGCTAAGACCACTGTTGGCTATGTTTTGGGGAGAGGAGACGAGGATTGTAATCCTTGCTTGATACATTGCTCAGGTGGATAAGCTGCAGTGAGAAGCCGGGAGAGGAGCCTGTGTCCCTCCTTGCTCTGTATGCGTCCCACCATCCTCAGTTTATGCATGTGTGGGAGACACACACCTGGGCAGAAGAGCCAAGTGAGAGGACAGAAATTCTTCATCTGGAATTTGGCTGATAAAGCCCATCTGTTCTCAGGCCTCTCCAGTAAGGGGTTCTCAGCTCCTCACTGGTATTAGAGCAGCAGCTAGTTTGCTGTATGCAGAACTGGAATGTGGACTTATCTGGATTGTCATGAGCATTGTCCCAGTCCCATTCACAGCCACCTGCCACGTGCCCAGGGATGTAAATCCAGCCTCATCTCCCTTCTCCATACCATGAATCTGTTTTGGTATTAGATGCTTTCATTCTGTTGGGAATGAGGGAGGGTATAAACACACAAAACCAACAAGGTTAAAAATGTAATAACTGGGCTGGGAGCTTGGCCTAGTGGTAGAGTGCTTGTCTACATGCATGAAGACCCGGGTTTGATTCCTTGGTACCACATACATAGGAGGAAAAAAGCTGGAAGTGGTGTTGTGGCTCAAGTGGTAGAGCACTAGCCTTGAGTAAAGCCCAAGGATAATGTTCAGACCCTGAGTTCAAGCCCCAGGACTGGCAAGAAAAAAAAAAAGGTAATAGCTGCTAACACTTCCATAAGACTCTTTAAAATGAACTACGCTGTAGTCATTTGTGGAGAGCTTCTGAGTGCTCCCCGAGTCAACACAATTTCTGACAATGGGCCTCCATGGCATGTTGAAGAGCTAATTTGGAGAAATTGGTGGTAGCTTGGGTTCCATACTTTAGACTTTCACATGTTGCAGTCTGTTGCCCAAACCATTGTCCTTTTGTTTAGCAGATTTTTAAAAAAATAAACCATATCATTAGGAGAAATGTTAAGAAAATAAATAAATAACCCCCCCCAAAGAAAGAAACAACAAAAAGGAGATTACAGATCATGGAAGGTCCAGAGTGTGTCACTGAAAATCCCACAGCGAGCTGAAGCCACACCTCCTCCCCCACCTTTGTGACTCATCTCGGCATGGCGTCTTGCATGGAAACAGCACTCAAAGCTCTGTGTGCCAGGTAGAGGGTGTGAAGGCTTTGCCTCACATCTACAAGTAGTACTCCTTTCATAACCCAAATCAGTGCATTTGCCAACAAGGGAAATACGACTGCAGTTTCAAAAGCTGAAGTTGGTCAAGTCCGATTCTAGGATTTGTCAGTATTGCTGTTCCTAGAACTATTTTTCTTTTATAATTGGCCTAGCTGTAGCTTTCCATTTTGTAGGGCTCAGACTAAGAATGCTTTCCCTCAAGGAATCTTCTTCCTTATAAAAATGGAAATGATACTTTACAGCCTGTGCATCATTTGTGTACACAGATACAACAGCACTTGGCTTTGTAATTATTAATATGTCTGTGTCTGCAGTCAACTGGGATTTTCTTGATTTCCCCAATCTTGCACAGTACCTGGAACACAGTAGGTGCCCTGTGACCCCACTGAAAGAACACAGAGCAGGACACAATATTCCACCAGGAAAATACCTCAGTATATTCCATTCTTTCTCTGCTCTCACCCTTCTTTAGTTTTCATGAAGGAATGATTGCTAAACTCACTTATCTAAGAGATGTGTTATACGTAGGAAGGCTTGCTATTTCCTAGCTGAGTTTTTAGCCAGTCCATTTCTTGGAATTTTTATTTTTTAATTAGAGAGTATCTCTTTTTTTAAGTGTCTGGAAGAGAAGGGAAATGCATGATACCAGCTCTAGGGGAGTTTTGAATCAAAGTGTGTGTGGGTATGTGAGCTGTGGACTTTGTTGTTGTTTTCAATGAACAAAGAGCACAGAATGGAAATGGGCACGAATGATAATAATATAGGAAAATGCTTCAAAGGGCTTCCTGGCAATTTTTGCAGGCAGCCATCTTTCATATCCCTGTAAGATAAAATCACCTTAAAGGGTCATAAAACACTGTCAGGGTATTTGACAAGCCCCATAGGTAGTTGTCTGAGCCCCGTAAAAGCATCTTAATTGACCTAAATGACAACAGTTATGTTATAAATATCTAGAATTTATGACCTGAGAAGGCATAATCACATCTCCCATCAGTTAAGTCTGCATAGGAGAAGCCTGAGGATTTAAGATAGGGCTTCAAGTTGGGGGAAAAATCTGATTAGCCTTAACTTTATGACAGACAAAGAGCTAAGTGAATCGCTGGGCTTTCAAGTTCCTGATCCCTGGCAGTTACAGGCAATGGTATTTCAGAGTTGAGTAAAAGCCACCCAGTCCCCTCTGGACAGCTGTCATTTTATTGGCCTTGTAAAGTCTCACATTCACCGTGACAAATCCAAGACCATATACCTGCGAAGAAGAGATGTTTTAGATTATGGGGTGAAGAGGAAGCAGACAGAGGGGTTAGAGGGTGAAAGCCTATGTGTTTATGCCCGTCTTCTCTGGAATGTGCAGTCACCATGAAAAGGAAGAAGATGCTTCCCCCCAAAACACTCCAGACCCCGAGCATGAGTCCCAGTCTCTGTGACTTGGAGTTGATAAAAATTCAAGTCAGAGTTAAAAAAAATGAGTTTATGTTTCTAAAATCTTTCCATGTCTTTCAAAGTAGTTGAGAGTTAAACTTGGATTTATAACAGTTGATTCATTTCCTGAACTGTTTTATTGGAACAGAGGTGTTCTTAGCAAGCATTCAGCTAAATCGAAAATGAAAGCCAGTTCATGAAAGGATGTGCTTTACATAATTCATTTATGTATTATCCTTAAGTAGGTACACAAAGGGATTTCAATTCAACATATCAGTTTATGAGTATAATGCATCTTGATTGATGTCATTCCTTCCTTCATAACCCCACATAACCCTTCAAGTTACCTAGCTCCATTTTCATACACACACACACACACACACACACACACACACACACACACAATGAATATTATGACTGCATTGGGAAGAGAAAGGAGAGAGGAATGCAGGATGTTTGTTTCTGAAGGGACACATTATAGAGATAAATTTCATATCACTGATCAAACAGGTGACAGTGGGGAGATGCTCCGATCAGCGGAATCGAACCACCTTCAGGGTAAAAGACAAACAATGTCCTACTCCTAATCCACAGAGCTTCAAAGCGAACAGCGACTCCTTGATGAGGAGCTCAGGTTATCTACTTAATGCCTGAGATTGTGACATTTCTTCAATGAATCCGAGAGCAGTCCTTCAAAGAAAACTCCGGATGAAACCTACAGAGAGGCCAGTTGTCTTTGAACTCAGGATCAAAAGTTTATCCTAGATTAACCTCATCTTTTCATTTACTTTTTTTTTTTGGTAATCTAGGGACAGAGTTCTAAATTCAGAGAGAAGTGTTTCAGTGCTTTGCTCAATGCACCAAATATACTGAGGTTTAATCACAAGTAGTGATACATTATTTTTTCCCCCTGATGCCTGTACTGGGACTTGAACTCAGGATCCAGAGGAACACTGACTCTGATTTTTCACTCAAGGTTGGCACTCTACTTTGTGAACCTCAGATCTGCCTTCTGGTTAATTGGAGGTGAGAGTCCCAGACATTCTTGACCAGGCTGTCTTTGAATCATGATCCTCAGTTTTCAGCCTTCTGAGTATCTAGGATTATAGATATAAACCATCCATGTCCAGCTAAGAATACTTCAACTTCCTCTGGCTATATTGGTCCTATATAAGGGGAACTCCCAGCCGAAGTTCCACTTTACACATGAAATCTATATATATGCCTGTGTTTTAAGAGTCTCTACAGAGCAAATGAGTCTGAGAGTATATGCTCCATTTGTTATTTGTCAGTGTATGTGACATAGAACTTCAATTTGGACTTTGCTTTTCATTTATTCATTTATTTACCCAGTCCTGGAGCTTAAACTCAGGGCCTGAGCACTGTCCTTGGGCTTTCTCAAGGCTAGTGGTGTACCACTTGAGCCACAGCACCACTTCCAGCTTTTTCTATGTATGTGGTGCTAAGGAATCGAACCCGGGTCTTCGTGCATTCTAAACAAGCACTCTACCAAACTCCCAGCCCAGGGACTTTACTTTTATTATACTTTCTCCTCTGCTTCCATACCTTTAAGAAGTATATCTTTCCAAATCCAAAACTTCATGCCTTTATACTGTGAAAGAAATAGGAAATCTGGAACTGATTATGAAATGATGAAGCAGGGAGATGCAGAAATGTAAGGGATCAGTGGACAAATGCATCAGTCCCGCTATACACAAAAGCCTGGTGTGCAGGCCACATCCACTTTGGGTTTGAACTCTGCTTTTTACATTTCAGCTTAATGCAACCTAGCATTTGTTTTGTATAGTGCTTGGGGAGCTTTTGGTGTTAACAGAATGCTTTTCTAAAGAAATTCCTTTGGATTCCTTCAGAATTTGTCCAGTTTCCAGGTTCCAATAGGAAAAATGTGGGTAAGGTTTTCATAGAAAAATAGAGCTCCAGGTTTTTCAGTTGGCAAGCATCAGGCTCTGAAGCAACTCTTCATTAATTGAAACAGGTCAGCTTGAGGTGGAGGCATTTGTACCTTAATGTGCAGGAGGGAGAAGCAGGAGCCAGAGAGGTCACCCTCTGAGACTTGAAGCCTACTTGTAGTGTTGTGCTCCTCTCTCTGGAGTACATGCTTACACCCAAGTTATGTGTCACCTAACTTTATTGTCCTTTACTGGCGGCTTGTCCTGACACTATTTCAGATGTGACTCTCTTCTTAAGGACCAGGGGTGCAGTAGTCACAATAGGATACTTTTGTTTTCTGCCTTTCTCTCTCTGTCTTTCTCTCTCTGTCTGTCTATCTCTCACTGTGCCTCTTTGTCTCCTTCTCTCTGATAGTACCAGTGCTTGACCTCAGGATCTCACACTGTTGTTTTGGGTATTATTGCTCAAGGCTGACACTACCATTTTGGCTACTGCTCCATTTCTAACTTGGTGCTTGTTAGTTGGAGATAGGAATCTCGTTGTCTAGTCTGTACAGATTGGCTTCAAACTGCAATCCTCAGATCTCAGCCTCCTAAATAGTTTTTTATTTATTTATTCATTCATTCGTTCATTTATTTCATTCTTTCTTTTGCTTATAGGGTTTTAACTGATTTCTAAAGGTATTATGTATTTATTATAAACAACGTATGCGTCAAAGATCTTGAGGCCAAAAGCATGGTTTAGTGGTATACCATTTGACTAGCAGGTACTAGTGGCATGCATCAAAAACAAAACAAAACACAAAATCACACAAAGGTCTTGATAAAAGAAAATAAAAATCCACTATACGTCTCCATCCAAAAATACTGCCATTTCAGTGAATTCAGTACTTTTCCAGTGTTTCGACATATAGCTATATAAAAGTTGTATTATGAAATGATTTCCCCCCCTACTTTTAAACTTAACATTGCATACTGGACCCCTTTTCACTTGCAAATATATGGGTTACATCATTTGTGTTCTTTAGCCTGTCCTTAAGGATGAATGTTTAGTTATTTCTAAGTGTTCCCTGTTCGAATCCTGAAGTTCCTCGGGCCTGACTTTCAACCACGTATCCAGTCATTTCTTTTGAATGAATCGCTGCAGTGGAAATGGTGGCTGATGTGGATGAATATTGAGAAATGGCTCCCAAGGTGGCTGTTCCTTCTCACTTCACATCCCCTCTTGGACCTATCTCTACGTCATTTAGTTTTGCTTTGCTTTGCCACATCTACGCCAACAGGTCCACAGCGCTCCATTTTTCTTCTGGTGGTAGAGTGCAAACAACAGAAGCAGCTAACGCATGACATTTGAGAAGTCAGTTTGAAGAGATAGAAAAAAATGTCCTGTGGAAATAAACAGAATACTAACAACCATCCATGATCACACTTGTCTCTACGGCCATGACGGGGATGTAGTTTAATCCCTTGACTTAAACTTTGGAGATTTAAAGATGTGTGTACTGTTCTGTTTCCTCGGAAGAAAGGTTTTCTTTATGTGTAGGTGAGAATCTATGGTCCTGGTCAATGAGAGAGAAATGACATCTAGAAATAGACTGGAGAGGGGCCAGGAGCTTGGTCTAGTTGTAGAGTGTTTGCCTCACATGCACAAGGACCCAGGTTCGATTTCTGGTACCACATACATAAAAAATGTCGGAAGTGGTACTGTGGCTCAAGTGGCAGAGCTCTAGGCTTGAGAAAGCCCAAGGACAGTGCTCAGGCACTGAGTTCAAGCCCCAGGACTGGCAAAAAAAGGAAAGAAGGAAGGAAGGAAGGAAGGAAGGAAGGAAGGAAGGAAGGAAGGAAGGAAGGAAGGAAGGAAGGAAATAGGCCAGAGACCCCACTATCCTCACTGAAGGGCTTACAAACACCTAAAACAAAGCAAATCCTGTTTAATGGCTTCATTTTCTTAGCCATGAAGGGCCTGAGGTTTGGGGCCCTTTTATGCATTTATTGGTGAATTCACTGAAGTGTAAGCAGATGGAAAAGGTTCAAGTGGCAGGCAGATAAACTTGTTAAATCTCTGGGAACCTTTCCTTCCTTGCTCTGGGAGTTTATCATCGTGGTAGAGTTAAAAGGCAATTAGGCCTGTAGGTCTTTGCTGGCTTGTTTATTGGCATTTTACACGTGGGTGTTGAAGAGACAAGGCCAGAATTAAACATTCCCATCCTGCTGGCTGGAGGGGAATGAGACCTCAGCCCAAGTTCCTATGTCTCCTTGAGAGACAGCCTGGCCAAAAAACTGGAGGAAAATCCTTTAAATATATTCCCTGTGCCCCAGGATGCTCATTGTTGGTGGAAAATTGCAGTTGGCTAACTCCATGCTGGGTTCCATTTCCTGGGAAATGGCTTTATGGCAGGGCATTTGATGAAAAGTTCATTCCTTTTGTAATTGTTAGCTGCCCCACAGTGTTAGTGAAGGTCCGGGTGCCTGGAAATACGTCTTGCCTGTCTTTCAGGAACTCCCTCCACTCCACTCATGAGAAGGGAGTGCCATCAGTGTGCAAGTACACACTAGGAAGTGTGCGCTTAGTGGAAGTTCCAGTAGGCCCCCTGGTCCCTTTGTGATTGAGAAGGAGGTGGGTCTCAGCTTTCTGCAACAGTTACCTTTCTTCACACATTAGTTCCATTTGCTCATTTTTGTCCTGCAGCTCACTGCCCCATCAGTGTACAGTGGATGCTTGTATTGACAGGTGTATGGTTTCAAGAGGAAAAAACCCAAAATGCTCAGGATGCCTAGAGGATAGTACTGAGAACACTGGATTCGCTTTTCCCGTAACACCACCCTACTTCCCCTCCAGACATGCCACCTTTCAACACATCTGAATTTTTCTGTTTATCCCTCCAAGTACACACCTTCAGTTTTACCCTGATTTGAGGGCAACTTTTGCATTTGAGGAGGCAGATTTTCCCCCAAATGAAGGGCAAGGAAACATTCAGCAGATCACACAAATATGAGTGACTAGAAGCATCTCTGCACCTACTGAGCTGTAAGAAATGCATGAAATGTAAAATTTTTGCATTTAAAACTTTTTTCACCTTACATGTATTATTGTTATTATTATTATTTACTGTGATGGTTTAAAACTGCATGTAATAAATCCATGAATAATGTAAGCTCACCGTAGAGGGTTAGATTCAAACCTAATCTTTTCACATTCAGCATTTGGGGCTCCACACCACCACCTGGAAATCTGTATCTTCAGAATCAACTTGGTCACCCGCTGGTGGAATCAGTGCAGATGTCCACAGCTTGATTTGCTTAGAATGGCTACAGGAAGAGTGGGCCCTCTGGGCTTTCACTGTGCCTGCTTTATGCCTCCAGTTATTAAAATGTGCTGTTTGGCTAACACATGTTGATGCTTGTGTGTGCGCACGTGTGCAAGGGACTCTATAGTACATACATGTTTTTCACAAAACTTGGATGTATTGTCTGTGTTTTGCCCATCCAGAGAGTGCTACTGAGATATAAAACCTAATTGTAGAAAATAAGAAAATCCTTGCTCATGCCCAGAAGACCTGGAATGTTAGAACTTTCTTTCTTTCTTTTTTTTTTTCACCACTGACCATTTCCTGAGCAGCTGCTTGTTTTCTTCAGTTAGGCACCCTGCCTTAATTCTCTCAACTAAAGAAAACACAATGGATAGCTACAGCTTTTATTCCCAATCTTCCCTTCCACATTCTGAAACTAATTTGCCCTAGGATGTCTCCAGCGTCTGGGAGAGGATGAGACTTCCTCTTGCTGATTAAGGACATCCTATAGGACCAAGAGCAAGGCCTGAGAATCAGGGTTTCCAGGCTGCAGTCAGATACACTGATATGAAAGACCAGAAGGTAAAGGGAATTTATCCTTAGGAAGACTGAAAGAGAATGAAAGCAAATGGCTGACAAATTGGCTGTCTTTTATGCAAAGTTGACAGGCAAGCCGGCCTCTAAGCAGAAAGAGGATATGCAGAGCCCTGAGGCCAAATGGCTCTGCAGGCAGTCTGTCGGCTTTTTGAAGTCCTTGCTCTGCTGGCCACTTGGCATAGCAAGGCCCGGGCACAATGGCCTTGCCATAAAGTCGTGAAAACTTACTTTTAACCCCAAATATCATAGTTACAGGGATGTGGGGGGGGGGATGATCATTCATTCTTCTTCTTCAGTGCATGCAAAAACATTTCTGTAATGCAAAAACAGACTGTTTCTTCCTTCCTACTGTTTTATGAATTGGGTTATAAATGGGAACTCTGGCTTTCTTTCACAAAGGCTAAGACCTTTCCCTGGCAACCTCCTAGATGCAGGGCTCACCCCTGCTATAAGGGGGAGGTAACTGAGGGAGCAAGAGAGGCTCCATTTGCTCTTTCTAGCCTCACCCAGGCTCTGCAGCCAGGAGACAAGCAAGAGGCCGGAGTTCAGGGGCTATAGACAGTAGTGTTTGACCAAATATCTAAGAATCTACTCAAGAGTTGTAAATCTAATATGATTTTCTTGTTAATCTCTGTCAAACCATGAAATCTGATATGTTAACCATGACTAAGCCGTGAAATTTGTCAACTTTGTCTGTGATTTACACAAGCTCTGTATTTGTTCCCCCCCCCCCGCCCCCGCTTAAGTCTTAACACGAAGTGTAGAACATTACTTCCCAGCATGCTCTTCCCAGCAGGCTGCTGGGTCTGTATCCTGACAACAAGGAAGAACTAAGTACTTCATTTCTCATGCCCTTTCAAGGATTAAGAATGGATAAGATAAAACCTGAAAACAAAGTCATTTATTTTCCTTTGAGGTGATAACTGTGAATGTAGCAGATTCGCTTGGACATCAGCAAGTATCACATAAACATTTAAAATGGTTTCATGGTTCATGTCATTGAACCTGATAATAAACTTCCTTAAAATAATGTATTGGTTCTGAGAGAAAATGAAGAAAAGCATGTAGTCATCCTTTAACTTCCTTATACAGAATTAATCTCTTGAATGTGATATTAACATAGGATCTGTGACTTGACATCCTTCTTTGTCATTGCTACATAGACAAATGTGTGTCAACCACATAATTTCTTTCTCCTTAGTTTTTTCTTTCTGGAAAATGGGAGGGAAGACAATAGTGAGACCTGATTTATAAGTGGTTTCAAGGCACAAAAGAGACGCCAGAACAGTTCAGAGCTGGATACCCTTATTCTTAAAGAAAAGAAAAAAGGGTATATGATTGTTGGTAAAGCAGTCTATGATGATATGGAAGATTGTTGGGAAACATCATAACGTTGAGGGCTCAAGGTTTGCTCTTTTGTTGAAAGGGAAGCCGCCATTTGGAATAACTCTATCTATAGCTGTATCAGTTTCATTGCTCCTGAAGGGAGCAGGAAGGAGCAGCTCAGAGGAAGAAAGCCAGGCTTGGGTACAGGAAAGGGGTCAGGACTGGAATACTGGATTGTATTCCCCTGCCCCCCTTGCCAAATTGCCTCCCCACCCCACACACACTCAATTAAGAAAAAAAAAAAAAAGCCCAACCCTTCCTACTGTCTCCTGGAATCAGATAATCAAATGACTTAGAACTCATCGTGCTTTGTTAACTTCCTTACCCTATGGGGGTGTGACTCCAGAGGGAGATAGTCATTTCAGAGCTTCCCCCCCCAGTCATACCCCAGTACCCCCCACCAAAAAGGAGAGAGACTTCAGTCAACTTCTTAAAACTTCAAATAGTCTGTAACCAATGTCATCAATTTTAGGAAACCTCTCTCCTTCTTCTCTTCTACAAGGAATAAATGGATATGCACACATTTGCGTATTTTTTTCCAGTGGAAAAGGTTCATCATTCCTTTTTATGCTGGTCCTAGAGCTTCTACTCAAGGTTTGGGCTCTATCCCTTAGTTGTTTGCTTGTTTTGATTTTTTCTTTTGTCTTCAAGGCTAGCATTCTACCACGTAAGCCACAGCTCCACCACCAGCTTTTTGTTAGTTATAGGAGTTTTTCACAGACAATCTTGCCCAGGCTGGCTTCAAACCAAAATCCTCAGATCTCAGTCTCCTAAGCAGATGGATTACAGGTGTGAGTCACCGGCATCCAGATAAGGGTCCATCATTCTTATCAAATTCTCTTAAAAGAGTGTGTGACTCCAAAAGGGGTTAAGAGTGAGTTCCCTATTATTTGTATCCTGAAAAGTCACATTTCCAGTGAATTACAAGGTTAACAATTACACCAGCTTAACTTTTCAAGACAAAGGTTACATGTCATCATCTAAGTGTCTGAGGCCCCAGACTGGCTTGTAAAACAGCAGTTGGATCACGAATTCTTCAAGATGGTTTCTATAGTTTAGTTTTCAGGTTCTAGTCTAACTGGAAAACCATGGTCTGACCATCTTAGAACTTGGTTTAAATCTGAGTTAAGAAATAATACATGTTTATGTATCATCTTCCACATAAGTACACTTATTCTTAGCATGAACAATCATTTATTTGCTTAATTCTGTTTTGGTTGTGGACTTAGTTAGATGGCCAGATTTGATAGGAGGAGTTGAGAGAAGAGAACTCAAGAGTTAGAGTGTTTGCCTAACATGTGGGACGTCTTGAGTTTGAGCCCCACCACCATAAATAGTAGTAACAGTGGTAGTAGTCATAGCAATACCAGCCAAACAAACAAAATATAAGATACCCAGTTTCACTTAAATTTTAGATAAATATTGTTTTAGTAGAATGCTTGAAAAGGAATGGCTTGGCAATGCTAGAAAGATCTTTGTTCTAGGTAAGAAGAGTTCTCAGGAAATAGTCATATTATCTCTTGCAGGGGGTGGTGAAAAGGCTTTAAATTTTTTTTTGTGTGTTGATGATTTGTATAATTCTATGAATTGACCCAAAATTGTTCATTCCTAACATGGGTGAACTTGATAATAAATAAACTATATCTTAGAAAAACTGGAAAAGTTAAGTGATAGCTTTACTTAATGTTTTTATTCTGAGTTTCAGACCAATCAGGAAAGATGATTTCAACTACAAATCTTATATCTCAGCATAAAACACAGATGTAAGTACTGTGCCAAGTTTTGCAGAAAATTTCTGGACCTACTGAAGCTCATCTCTAGGTTTCAGGTCCTATGTTCTTTGGGAAGCTCTACATTGTAACAATCCACCTTTTGGTGTAGGGGATAAAGCTTATCCCAGGCCAATGTGCAGGGCTCCTGCTTTGGGAAGTCTTTAATTGTTGATGATGACTGTGACCTCTGAGAACAAGTTTCACCCCAGCCAGCCTGCTGCTGAAAAAACTTGGAGAGGGCAGCATGTTATGGTATGCACAGAACCTTGGTTTAACTTGGATTTCTTTAAAGAAACAGAAGCATATGCCTATCCAAGCAGACCTTTGTTCCCACATTGACTAACTTTTTTTGGTACAAACAAAGTGTTCACACCCCAGTGTTGTAGACTCAGTCAGGAAGCACCTCCATCAAAACACACAAACCCCACTGTGTAGTTTTAGTGTCAGCTCCGTCTGAGGCCTGCACTACTACTCCTTTATCTCTGTTGATATTCTGAGGTATTGGGAGAAACACACATAGTTCAGTAGACAGAGTGTAGAGTGGGTATACTGAGCCACAAGAAAAATATACTGTAAGAAACTGCTATCAAACTCTGAGGTCTGGCTTCTCCAAATTTAATCAGTAACCTCTGGGGGAAGGGGGGTTATGGGGAATTGTTTATATAACTCCAAGGAACCACTTCGGACCTCTACTAGAACCTCAGAACAAGGACTGTTTTCTTTCTTCTTCTTCTTCTTCTTCTTCTTCTTCTTCTTCTTCTTCTTCTTCTTCTTCTTCTTCTTCTTCTTCTTCTTCTTCTTTTTGCTTACTGTTTGTTCTAAACATTAGCTCTTTACCAAAAGCAAAACCAATATGCCTGGAAGAAGAATGGGAGGACAGCCAAAGCCCCTTAGTGATCCGTTTATTCTTGTTCTTTCTGCAGTTTAGACAAGTCAGATTTCACTAACACTTGGAAAGCTTTGAGAACACTAGAGTAATGAGAGGATACCTGAAGAAGGTGTGAACTATGGGAAGAGGCTACCTGGAAAGCGAAGTCCCCTAGCCCAAAATCTTGGAGACCCTGGGCTTCCTAATACCTCTCACCTCAGAAGTATGAGAATTTCTAGCCAGACAACCAGTAGAATCCAAATATTTTCCATGTTAGAAAGTACCAAAGAGTCTTAGTCTTTACCCACAAACAACATAATTCTTCTGGCTGCCTTGGTCAGAGCACAGGACTTCAAGATACACAAGTCTTTGTCTCCTGGAAATCTCACTATTCTGCAATTCCTGGGCTGGCCTCAGCAAAAAACTGCCCATGTGAAGAAACAGTAAGTTGCTTGTAGCCATTGAGAAGACAGACTCACTCCAAGCCCTTACTCCCTTCATTCCTAATTCAGTAAATTTGGCTTCCTTCCTTCCTTCCTTCCTTCCTTCCTTCCTTCCTTCCTTTCCTTCCTTTCCTTCCTTCCTTCCTTCCTTCCTTCCTTCCTTCCTTCCTTCCTTCCTTCCTTCCTTTCTTTTCGGTCATGGGGCTTGAACTCTGGGCCTTGGTGCTGTCCCTGAGCTCTTCAGCTCAAGGCTAGCACTCTACCACTCTGAGCCACACCACCACTTCCGGTTTTCTGGTGGTTAATTGGAGAGAAGATTCTCATGGACTTTGGTGCTGGGGCTTGCTTTGACTCATGATCCTCAGATCTGAGCCCCTGAGTAGCTAGGATTACAGAAGTGAGCCACCAGTGCTCTGCAAGTCAATTCTTTAACATATCATTCGGATCAGTCCCAAAGGCAGGACTTCTGCCAGTCTGCTCTTAGTAACTGCTGCTGTGGCTGAACAAGTACTTAAATGCCTTTCCTTGAAAAATATTCTCCCAAACTATCCAATTTGCTTCTTTTAAATGTCTTCTTGCCTGGCACCATTGGCTCACACCCGTAATCCTAGCCATTCAGGAGGTCAAGATCTGAGGATCCTGGTTCTAAGCCAACTAGGGCAGGAATGTCCAAGAAACTATTACCTTCAATTAACCAGCAAAAGGCCAGAACTGGCTAAAGTTGTAGAGTACCAGCTTTGAGCAAAAAGAATGCTAAGAGGAATTGCAAGGTCTTGAGTTCAAACTCCAATAATGACACACACAATTTGTTTTTGAAAATACATCTTACATTTGTTCAAAAGAGTGAGGCATTCCCATTTGGGGTTTTATTTTATTTAGTTTACAAAGTTTTAGCTCTTTTCGTTTTCATTTTTTCTTTTTGTCAATCCTGGAGCTTGAACTCAAGGCCTTCTTTTGCTCAAGGCTAGTACTCTGCCACTTGTGCCAACACCACTTCTGGCTTTTTCTGAGTCGTTTTTTTAGAGATAAGAGTCTCATAGACTTTCCTGCCTGAGCTGGCCTTAAATAATGATCCTCTGGAGAAACTAGGATTATAGGCATGAGCCACCTGAGCCGGACTAATCCCAGTCTCTGTCACAATTTTGGTTGAACCTTAAATTCAGGCGGTCATCTTTAGCTTTCATTTCCTTACCTGTAGAAATAAGAAGTTGAAATACCTACCCTGTTGTTCACTCTATTGAGTGCTGTTCTTCATTTCCAGCTTTCAGCTCTGCATCTCATTTCTCTTATTGGTGTGTAGATAAAATCACTTGTATTTGATACAATTTCATCCTTACTGGGTCAGTAAGCTACCTTTGTAGCTGTTATTGCAGCAGTATTGCTAGCTTTACTTTTGCTTTGCAGGCAGCTCTCCTTGTACTATTTTACACGACTCTTACAAAGTTGTGAAGAGAATGGCATTTGTCTCACCTTCACACTTCAGAAGAGACTACAGTCCAAAGGAATTGTTGTTCTCAAAAATGTTGTGAGAAATGCCTAATAATCCATGGATGTTCTGTTATTTATGCTATGACTGTTCCTGGCTCCCATCCTTGGCTATTTGGTAATGACTTGAAAGTTTTCATTATCCCAAATTGAGGAAATGTGTGCTGCTGGTGTCTAATGATTAGAGCCAGGGACTTTGCTATCTTTTCTACCTACAGTGTCCAAGGCAGTCCAAACTACAGAGTGATCAATCCCAAGCTTAGTAATGCTAGGGTTGAAAACCAACCAAGGAAGGATTTGTGTTTCACTCTTGTTTTCCTTCAATGCCAGGAGGGGAAAAAATAGAAAACATCCCATCTTGATGAGTACGAGATCCCTGAGTTCTTATATCCCACATGAATTCAGACATCAGTGAGCCTCAGCTACCATGGAGCAGGGGAAAGTATGAGGTCAAGGAATGACTTCTTAGTTGCAGCAGCTGTGTCTCAGTTCCAAGGAGAGACAACTCTGACAAAAGCAGTGGAACAAGAAGTTATGGGGATGTTTAGTTTCTGATAAAAAAAAAATCATTTTGCAGATTAAAATGCTTCCTCCTTCTTTAAATAACCCAGACAGCGGAGTCATTTCTTTGTGGCATGAAATGGAGAACAAGATAACCAATTATGCCCCTGTTCAATTAATTCCATCCTTGAAATCAAGTGAGCCCACGCTGTAGGTGGTGTTACTCTTCATATTCTCACCCACATGCTTTTGAACTAACAAACCTGTGTTTCAAAAGTCTGTACTTACACCACAAAGTAAGTTGTGTGGCTTGTTTCCTGGAACCACATTCACTTTTCATAACTCTTGGCTCTGGCCTCCTTCACTCCCTTGCAGATAGCCAAATGCCTACTGAACTGCCAGCGCTTGCCTCTTCCCACGTGTAAGTGCAGATGTGAACCCTTACCCAAGTTCATCATACACATCATCGGCACATCTCATTGGCTTACATGGGGGCATCTGCTTATCCTTTAGCCAGTACCATGGCCAGGTAAATGCTAGGAGCTGACTGGTTGTCCCTTAGAGCACTTCATACTTCCGAGCTGAAGTGGAACTGTATGTAATAGATGTGAACCCAATAGTAGGACAAATGTGTTGTTCTGAAGGGAATTTTGAAGTAAAATACACACACACACACACACACACACACACACACACACACACAATGAAGTAGCTTTGGATTCTGCAGCAGAAGACTTTGGTTCTTACCCTAGCATTGTAGTTAATCAGTGCTAACTAGAATTTAACTTAAGCTAGTTTAGTTTATAACTATCCCTGCCTCTTCTTCATTTTTTTTTTTGCCTGCAATATGGACATTACCATCGAGGTAGATATTTTAAAAATCAATTATCTAAGGACAGTGGAAGTATTGTACAATACTCAGTCATGATCTTATTAGACCCGCATGAATTTGATTCTGCTACTGTAGTCTAGAAGAATCTAGACCAGCTTTCCCCCATCCAGCTAGTCCACTGAAACACTGTGTCTAAATTTATCCCAATCCTCATTGTTGAAGGTCAGTGTGGGAAATCTTCTGAGGTCACTGATTGAAGTAATTGGCTTGCAAAAGTCTCTGTTAAATGACATAATTGGTTTTAATTATGTAATTACGGCACTTAAAGTGTGGGGGTGAAAGGTTACTATTATATTTAGAAGTGAGATTCCCCAAATGAAGAAAGGGTGTTTAAGGCACATGTCTTCCATTTCTCTTTTTACTTTGTCATCAGGAAACCAAAGTAGGCTGGCCTTGGCTCTGATGAGTCAGGATGATTGTCCCACAGGAGATAGTGCTGGGGCGCCTCCCTGTATCATAGGAACCATTGTTATGAGGCTGAAAGGGCTTCCGGAAAGATCTCATTGTGATGTGAAGTTACTGAACAAGTGGGAACTTCAACTGTCAGCAATGGAATCTGATTGGGCAGGGTAATTATATGATTGCCGCTAGTGTTTGTACATGCGTGAGGATATTTTTACTGGGGAAAAAAAGAAAGCTTAATTGCTTACTTACTTAGTGGAAGCAGAAGCTAAGCAAATTTATGTTGTCGTAGGTTCAGAAGACAACCTTGCTTTGTGCCTGAAGTAACTACCTACTCTGATATTTAGACGTGAGGGTTTTATTCCTCTCTCTGTACAGTCAACGTTGTTTGTGGGGTGGACATTATATGATAATATTAAAACCTCAGAAAGTCCACTTAACTGTGTTTTTCATGAAAGCCAACCATGTGCACATTAGCCTTTCTTAAACTCTCTCACACAATGGTTTCTTTCACAAGCAGCTAGAAATAGGGGCCACCCTTAAGCTACTGGGACTTTCATGGGCTTTTGTTGGCTTTGTTTGGGTTTGTTTTTGTTTTTACCCCATGGGGAGGCCCTGACAGTACTGACTTCATCAGCTATCTGGTTTCCCTGAATTGCACAAGACAAGTAGGAGATATTATGTCTATGATAGTGTTTTACACGTGGAAAAAAAAAAGCACCAAGAATAAGAGGCACAGAAAGCACCCTCTGCGAGTTCCCAGGGTCCTGGAGGGAAAAGAAAGGAGGTACCGTGGGAGAGCCAATAGGAAGAATAGAACTCTTAGGGCTCCTGAGTGGATGGTGCCAAACGATCCTCCTGCATCTTGTCTGCTATGACAACCCAGAGTGTAGCTGGCTATTTTTCCCCTCATGTGGCTGTGCAGAAAACAGATCATTGCAATTAGGAAAGTTCCAGAGCAGTTCAATTCCACATGACTATTGTTTGGGGGATTGTATGTACGCCCGTGTGTGCATGCACGTGTGCATGCGTGCATGCGTGCTTGCATACGTACGTACGCATGCTGCTACTGGGGCTTGAACTCAGAGCCTGAGCATTGTCCCTTAGCTTATTTGCTCAAGGCTGGAACTCTACCACTTTAGTCAGGGACATTTCTGCTCAGGCAGGCTTCAAACCAAGATCCTTAGATCACAGCTTCCTGAATAGCTGGGATGACAGGTGTGAGCTATTGACCCACGGGTTACAATTTTTGTGTGTTTGTTCTCGCAAAAATCTACTGTTTTCTAAGTCCCTTCTTGAGATCCCACCAAAGAAGTAGAAATGCAGTTGGGTTGTGATAGATGAGTTTTTGAACTTCAGATTTTCGGGTGTTGTGGATGGGAATGACAAGAAAGGGCTTTCAGCACCCCCATACTAGTCCTGCTCTCAGCTCTCAGAACCCTGTCCCATGGTGATCTTTTCAGGCTCCATCTTGTCTGGCTAACTTCCTAGGTCTTTGGGGGCCACCTCTGCTTCGCACCTTTCCGTGACTATTCACCCTCAACCTGAACTGGCCGCCTTTGCTTCCATAGCATGCTGTCAGTTCCTGTACCCACTCTCTTGTCCTGGCTTGTCTCTTTGTGCTCCCACCTAGCCTACCAGCTCCATGAGAGCAGGGACAGTGTATATTCCACCCTATTCTTCCTTCCATGCTGAGCCTGGCACAGTGCTTGATGAGCGTGTAGAGTGACTCTATGGGGGAAAAGGACTGCTTGCTGGGTGTTGTTGGGAACTGGGGAATGCGGCCTAGGTTTCCCGGCCCTTGCTGTTAATACTGCTTTCTTGTTGCTTACAATTTTCATTGCCCTAGATGATCCAGCTGTGTTGGAGGCACATAGGCACAGCCAAATCTCATGCTGTACATTGATCACCTGTCCAACCTTTGCCTAGAGTGGGAGCCCCCAGTTTCTTCAAGAGATCCAACTTTACCTGTCTGTAAAGAAGAAGAGGAGGAGGGAGACAGCAGGGAGGATCCAGTGGCAGTTTAACACCAGAGCAGGTCCAATGTTTACTTTTACCCTTTCGGAGGTGGGTAACTACAAATGCTTGGGGTACTGGGTTTTAGAAAGACTCTTGATTTGGGGGCTTATGTGTATTCTTTTTTTTTGAATATAGGATTGCACCCTATTCTCTTTTTTTAGGGGGGGGTCAGTCCTGGGGCTTGAACTCTGGGCCTGGGTGCTGTCCCTAAACTGTTCAGTTCAAGGCTAGTGCTCTAGCACTGTGAGCCATAGAGCCACTTCTGGTTTTCTGGTAGTTAATTGGAGATAAGAGTCTCATGGACATTTGTGTCCAGGTTGGTTTTGAACCTCAATCCTCAGATCTCAGCTGCCTGAGTAGCTAGGATGACAGGCGTGAGCCACTGGCACCTAGATACCTTATTCTTATATTGAATTCAAAGCCAGATTGTTCCATGTAGCTCACTAGTGTAAACCAAAAACCCAAATTCATCCAGTCACATAAGGCAAGTGATGCAAGTGTTGGTTTAGCCTCATGTCTTGTTAAATGGACAGAAAGGAGAGTAATTAATTTGTGGGCCTCTGTTTAATGATGATCATATTTGTTATTTATTTAGCCCACTACTATGATTTGCCCCAGATTTTCTGGTTTGAATTCTGTGGTTCTTTTTGTTTTGAATACTTCCCCTCCCTCATGCCAGTTAACTTTTTACATCATGAGAGCCAAAGAACTACTTAGTAATTGAACCAGAGTTTTTAAGTACAGCCCCACATAGTTCTGCGTCATGTCTACCCAGCCTCTTCCCTAAGCCGACTATGAACCAAGGACTTCCAAGATTTTAGGCAAAGGGGCTTCCTGCTGATTCCCTAAGTCCCAAGTTCTCTCTGATTGAACTGCCCACAGTTGAGAGAAACTTGCAGTTAGCAACTGGTGGATGAGTAAACATGTGCCTCTGGAACCACAGCTTCAGGTGGAGTAGGACGGAATAAAGCCACAGAGGCCACAGCTTCTTGGGTAACAATCTGTACCCTCTAGCTTTCCCGGGTCTGAAAGGTATTCCACTTGTGGTCGTTTTGAGTCTCCTTTGCTTTGTATTTCTGCTTTGGCATAATATGCACCTAAATGGGGATTCTTAGGCGTTTCCTTTCTAGGAAAGAGTTGTTCATAAACATTGTACACTGTGCACCAAACAGCCGTGGGCTATGGTGAACTTTATTCTTGAGTTCTAAGGAAAAGTTTAATTTAACTTTCAGTTTTGGAATGGCACCAAGACATGCTTCCTCATCTCACATCCTTTCTGGATTGACGCAGGTAGTAGTAACTGCCTGCACAAATATATCACACACTTCTTCAGAAAAAGAAAGCTTTGAGTGACATTTAATTTATAATTCAACTTGCCTTCAATTGTCCCATCTTGTCTAATCATTACAATCTATCTCATTTTAGAGGAAAAGAAATAGATTCATATTCTGCACATGTTGAGCGAGTCCTTTGTGCTTATTATCACATAATATGATGAAGAGAATAAAATACAAAGGACAAGAATTTATGATTTGTCATTTTCAGTCACACCCAAAATAATCCAACTGTTTCTATTGTGTTGTTTTAGAAGCCCTGCTTGTATTCTTTTCTTGACTGATTTATCCAAGGAACAGATTTAAATGTAGCTCTCCCTGGTACAGTGCCTGGACCGGTAATCTGTATCCTCATACCACCTACAAACTTCTTAGAAGCAGATGTTCTCAGACCTCACCCAGATCTACTGAGTCAGAAACCAGGGGGGAGGCCCAGCAAGCTGTCTGTGACTGTGCCTCTGTAATGCCAATCTGTACAACAGTCTGAGAACCCTACTTCTGCCAGTACATGATATGGGGTGTATTACAGGGGTGTGACCTAAGTCCTTCCATCCAAAAGCCTGTGATCCCATCAAGGAGCATAAGGCATAAATTCAGCAGACATTTAAGTAGAATGATCTTCATAAAATATAAATTACATCATATACTAGCTTCCTAAACTCCTCCAGGCAGTTTTCTTTGTTCTTGTAATGAGTCTAAAGTCTTGGCTAAGACATGCAAGGCCTGGCTTGCTCTGTACCCAGCCTACCTTTCCAGACTCATCCGGTTCAGTTCCTGTACTGCTAGTACTCTCACTGTGTCAGCCTCCTTTCTGATCCCCCACCTGCCCAGAGGGTGCATGTCACAGGAACACAGAGGAAGGAGAAGGAGGAACAAGAGAATGGTGACGGATCCATGATAGATTTGGTCACTGAAGTAAAATATTTCGAAACTCCTGTTCCCATAGGTTGATATGTTGACACAGTAATATAGAAAGAAATTTGGTGGTTTCATTGATGTCATAGTATTATTGGCCTCATCTTATAGCTTAGGAATGTCTGAAATGATTTGCCAAACCATAAGCAAATACAAAGTACATCTTAGTGTCATCTATTTTTATTGACCTATCTCTCAGAGCCCTGAACTGGATAGGCACAGATGCTCTGTCACAAAGGAGGACATGAATAAATACCACTGGAGATAAGATGGTGACATTGTCTAATACCAGAATGGTGATGAAGTTGATGAATAACTTTTGCTGTCTTCATTTAGTTTTAGAAAGGTGGTAACCATATTTGTTGGGTCGGGTCTTTTTATTTTAATCTTTAAGTAGTTATGCATAAGTAATATTAAATATATATTGTAGAAATGGAACTAGAAAATGAGGGGATGGGTAGGGGTTGAGAGAGATGGGGGAGAATTATGAACCGATTGACACTGACTGAGATGTATTGTACTCATAGCCTGGTATGTTGAACTGGGTTTTATCTCCTTTAGACTGTGAAGGCCAATACATACTTTCAGAATCAATCATCTGGTTGGATTTCTATGGACTATGAAAGTATCGTATTTCATGATTAGAAAAGAGAAATTTCCAAATACGTTTATTTCTTCTTGTTATATATATATCGAGATTGAACTCAAGGCCTCATGTTCGCATTAAGCTTTCTTGCCTATGGCTAGCACTCTACTACTTGAGCCATGCTTCCAGTTCAGCTTTTTTCTCATCCATTGGAAATGGAGTCCCTCAGACTTTTCTGCCTGGGCTGGCTTAGAACCACTGTTCTCCTGATCTCACTCTCCTGAGAAGGTAGGATTACAGCCATGAATCAATGGCATCCTACTAAATAGGACTTTTTTTTAAGTACATTGAATTTGTAGAACACAAGTTCTTAGATTTAGGTCTTCAGAAAAAAGGGCAATAGTGTGTGTGTGTGTGTGTGTGTGTGTGTGTGTGTGGTTTACAGCTCTGTTTCCATAGTAACAGTCTATTATTTTATTAATATAAACACAACATCTAATATTGGGCAGCATTTGTTTATTAGAAGCCTGTGATTCTGCAGGGGAGGAAAATGTTAGCTTGAAGGCCCCTAGAGAGAAAATGGAGTGCGTTCTTAGGGGAAGTTGCTCCTCTAGTCTGCCAGCTTCTCCTTGAGGGACCCCTTCCTATTGCTAAGGTGAAGCTAGTCTGCCCCCACCCCTAACCACCCCCTGTAGAGATGAGCAGTGAAGTGGAAAAGATGGCAGACAGGCTGTGTCTACCTTCTGGGACACAGAGCTGGAAAGACTTTTTTTTAATCAAATAGTTCAATTTAGGCACCCAAAGTTACAAATGAAGAACAGGCTGAGTCAAGAATGGGAAAATGGGCTCTCTGACTGGGCAGGAAGGGACATGAGACTGCAAAACGTAATACAACCAGATGTTCGTTCAGGTGTGTGTCTAGGAGAGTGGTGTAAAAAGAGAAAGGGAGAGTATTCACAGGTTCCTCACCCTAGCCAGGATTCTGCCACTGGCTATCACCACAGAGAACCATCTGGGCATGCAACAAAATGGGTGGAGACAAGACTTCAGAGAAAACCCAGAGGGACTGCCCTTTGTCTACACAGGCTGAGTTCCATATGCTGAGAGTACAAGTATAGTTGTCAAATGTGACACCTGCCCCAGCCTAGGCACCATCAGCCTCTGGATTTTCTAACTCTTCTGGGGAGCTTCTCTGGGAGACACCTTTGCAAGTCAGCACCTGCCCACCAGGGCCAGTCAGCAAACTCCAGAAGATGGGCCATGGCATTCAGGGAAGGATGGAGAATAACTTCCAAGACACTTCCAGGTGACCAGCTGTTCTAAGAGGAAGGACCTGCCTTTCCCTTTTTGCCTGCTCAGCCCTATCTGTCTTCCTAGTTGGAGGGAAAGTCTCTTTGTATTGGTTCTTGGTCTTTTGTACAGGGACTTTTGTACAAATCTGGCACCCACAAAGTATGGACAGATGAGAGAAGTTTCTGAAAAGGCCCTAGGCTCAACTTCAGGATTGTGAAATAAAAGCAATCGAAGACCATTCATTTATCCATCTATCACCCAAACATGTTTGCTGCAGACTTAACTCTTTAATCATGTAACCAAACACACTGTCTGGCTCATGCTAAGCCCACAGTTAATGCTGGGTAACACAGGGGATGCAGAACACAATGCCAGGCTTCTGAATTCCTGTGATGCCCCATTCTTCACGCTCAGGTGCAGTACTCTAGAGTACCAGGCTCTGTGCAAGTCTGTTGCCTTTCAGAGAGATTAGAACCCTCCCACTTGAACCCGTGTCTTGAACTTTTAGCACAAGCCTGGCATTTTAGAACGCCAAAGGACATCTCAATAGTTGTCTGTGCCCAACCAAGGTAAACATGAAATGATAGGGAGCAAGTGAACTTCCCGGAGGGCCAAGAAACTTGTTTAAAAAAACTAATGAGTTCTTATTTCTTCTTCAGAGAAGACTCTCTTTAAGTCTTTGGCCCATCTTTTAATGGGATGGTTGTTTCTTTGGAGATTAGCTTTGGAGAGATTCAATTTTTTGAGCTGTTGATGTATTTTAGATATGAGGCCTTTGTCCGTTGTATGGTTAGTGAAGATCTTCTCCCACTCTGTAGGCTTTCTAGTTAATTTGCTAGCTATGTCCTTTGCCATACAGAAGCTCTGCAGTTTAATGCAGTCCCACTTATCCAGACTTTCTCTGATTTGTTGTTTCTTGGTCCTTGACACATGAAGAAATACTCGACATCTCTAGCCCTAAAAGAAATGCAAATTAAAACAACTCTAAGATTCCAGCTCACTCCAGTTAGAATGGCCAGGATCAAGAAATCTAATAACAACAGATGCTGGAGGGGTTGTGGCCAGGAGGGATCACTACTACACTGTTGGTGGGAGTGCAAACTTGTTCAACCACTATGGAAAGCAGTATGGCAGTTCCTCAATAGACTAAACATAGAACTCCCCTATGACCCAGCAATTCCACTACTTGGCATTTACCCAATCGTCCAGAAACAAGGACATACTAAATCCACACAACGATGTTCATTGCAGCACTATTTACCATAACAAAGATATGGAACCAACCCAGATGTCCCTCTGTTGATGAGTGGATCAACAAGATGTGGTATTTATACACAATGGAATTCTATGCTGCTGTCAGAAAGAACGACATTGCCCCATTTGTAAGGAAATGGAAAGACTTAGAAAAAAATCATATTAAGTGAAGTAAGCCAGACTCAAAGGAACATAGGTTCTATGGTTTCCCTCATTTGTCATAATCAGTAGAAACCTTGGGCGCTCCTAGCAGAGATTTACAATAGATCAAAACCTAGATACTTAAGGCCATATAGAATGATGCTAAGGGACCTCCAGGACATAGAAACAAAAGCCATCTAATGAGTAATTGTTGTCCTTAATGTACTATGTTGTCTCTCATCTCTTTTGCTGTCCCTTGGTTATCTCATATTGGTACAGTATTTCACCTGGTTATCTGATATATTGTTTATATGTGTATTTGGTTATTTGAAGTCGGATAGGGAAGGGAGGAAAACAAGATGAGGGGTGAGGGTGGGGGGAGGGAAATGGGGACCAAGACATGAGAAAGGGTATCAATGTATGTGAAGTGATGCACCTTCTATCTGGTGAATATAATGTAACCCTTCTATTAACTACAATAAAAATATGAAAAAATCTGTTTAAAAACAAACAAACAAACAAACAAAAACTAACAAGTTAATGAAGACAGGCCTTTGAAACACCCAGTTTCTGCCTGCTGACAAAGACCTAGCCTGTTTTTGAGAACAGAACGAAGACTGTGACTGAATGGAAAGGATGATATCTGCACACTCTGAAGAATTTGAACCTGGAATCTGGACACTGAGCCTACAAGTCCTTCCACTCAGACAGACAGTCCACCCTCCCTCCCTAGACACACAACATTTCTAAACTCAGAAACTAACCACACAATGGAAGCTTTCTGGATTCAGAAGGAAATCAGATGATCTAGACACATGGAGCCATATTTCTGAAAGGTGCTTCAACTAGTTCTCTTTTATCCCAGCTAGCCCACATCATTCATGTTGGCCTTTATTCAAACAACTACCAGTGTGAGGGTTTCCCCACTTGCCCCCATCCAGAAGATATGCCAGAGGAGAAGGCATGCTGGGGTCAGCACCTGGGTGGCTCACCATGAGTCACCTGGATACATATCTGGGCTTGCCTTGGTGATTTTGGCTTAAGGGCTTTGAGCGAGGCTCCGAAGGCTGTGTTCATCTGGACAGCCTTGGAGGCCCCTGTTAGGGCTTGTGAGTCGTGTCCTGTACGCATTAGCACTCACCTAGGCTTCCGATCTTCTAGAATCAAGTGTAGAGGATTTCAAGCCGCTGGACTCAAAAGAAGAGCCCATGTGTCAAAAGAGACCGTCCCAAGACAAAGTCTTGTAACGTAGTCCCAGGTCCATCCACTGAAATGGAGTCTGGTCATATGGTATATGTGTGATGTCTCCAATGCTCGTCATCTTCTTTGTGAAGGTAAAGAACACTTCCATGCCCACTGCTTTTCTGAGGCTTGTCAGCTCTGTCTTCTTCGAAGCCACCTGTTATTTTCTTCCTAGATCCTTGTGGGTTGTTTTCCTTTTACATAGACAAGTCAGTAATTTTGCCATACTATTTCTAGTGCTTGCCTCCTTACATTTTTCCTGGTATTCACTAAAGCCCTTTTAACCTGCTACATGTGTTTTCCATCTGCATAAATTTATCTCTGCTTTTCTTAGTTGAGACTTTTTCTTCTGGGGTTTCTATTATCTTCAGGTTCTCCCTGTCTAATTCCTGTATGTATCATCTCGTCCCTCACAGATTGCATCTCTGTATTCTGGGATCAGCTCACAAATTTACAGTTTGTTTCGCTGACTATATTTTCTAGCAATTTAGTTCTTGGCTGCGTCTAATCTTGGCTGTGATTCCAATACTGCATGTTTAATGGCTGGTAGATGGTAGGGGAAATCTCCCTCCATTTTCTGTCTTGAATATACTCTACCTCAAATGTCTCAGACAAACTTTCGCACTGATGGGAAAACTGAGACCCAGAGAGGAAGATTATTTGTCAAATGTATTGGTTCCTGGTGAAGGTGAGGCTAGAACGCATGTCTTTTGCCAGTCTAAGGCTCTGTTTTATTCCCAGGTCTCTTCATAGCAAAGATTAGTCCTAAGGTTTAAAAAAATGGAAATATCTTCAAACTAATTTTAAAAATCTCATTCTTGTTAGGTATAAGTCTTCCAATTGAGAATTTTGGTCTTCCTATTTATTCTTCCTTTTCTATAGTGTAACTTGATTCAGTAAGCAGCTTTTATGAGATAACTGGAACGAGAAAGTTTCAAATGTTTGTTTCCAACTGGGAACAGTTTTATATCTAAATGCTCATTTAGTAGTACCCAGAAATAGTCTTGGTTATCCAAACTTAAGTGTGTGGAAGAGTGGGGAGAGTTGCTGCTAGTATCCAATGGAAAGAGCCTAAGGATACCATCAAACATTCTGAAATAAAAAATTTCCCAGCCTCTGGGGCCGGGAGTTTGGCCTAGTGGTTAAAGTGCTTGCCTAGCATGCATGAAGACCCGGGTTTGATTCCCCGGTACCACATACATAGAAAAAAGCCAGAAGTGGTGCTGAGGCTCAAGTGGTAGAGCTCTAGCCTTGAGAAAATCCAAGGACAGTGCTCAGGCCCTGAGCTCAAACCCAGAACTGGCAAAGGCAAAAAAAAAAAAAATTTCCCAGCCTCTAATATCAGTAGTTCTGATATTGAAAGACCCTACCTTCAAAGGAACAGAGTCTACACTGTATATCTGCCCAAGGACCAAAGACCTCTGGGAGTGTGCAACCTCTCTCCCTCCCTCCCTCCCTCCCTCCCTCCCTCTGTGCCTCCCTCCTCCCTTCCTCTCTCTTTTGCTCACTCTCCTCTTTCTTTCTCTCTTCCTCTGTCTCTCTCTCTCTCTATCTCCCATTTAAAACGTCACCAAAGTTAAAATGTTTGCATTTAAGAATAAATACCGAGTACATCCTTCAGCAAGCAAGAGAAATAGCATTTTCAAAATCAAAAGATAAGAGGAATAAAATTAAACTTAGGTAAGGGGATCTCCAGAATATTTCCAGTTTTACTTAGATCAGCTATAAAGGAGGGTAGGGTTCCTTATTTCATAGCTACCCATGTGTACGCTGTTTTATAATCACTTATCCCTTCCATCGCAGTCCTTGTTCCCCTCTCTCTAGACAATAGTATCCCCCAAAGGGTTCCTTGTTTCATTTACATAGTCAGAATGTTCCCGTATGTAAAATGCATTGCCATCAAAATTCTGCTGCTTCTGTGCTCCGTGGTAATTGGGAAATTTGGTAGTATTCTTCTCTAGGTAGCTGCCAGTCCCAGAGAAAATCATTAGGCTCCCACCAGCGCTCATTGTTGGCACATATCTGGTAAGCAGATGTTTTTGGTGGAAAATTTCCATTCTAGAATACTTCCTTCTGAAGAAGGGGAGTGTTTGGCCAGAGAAGAATGTACCCAGACAATCTGCCCCTTTGTTAATAAATACTGTCATCTTGGCTGCCCCTCTAGCAGCCTCATCCTCCTGACATCCTCAGTAAAAAAAACCATTGAACAAAGACATATGGCATCACCAGAATCTTTCTAGCTGTACTCTAACAAGGACTGGATTTAATCAGATTCAAAGGCACATTGAGTCTCATTCCAGTGGCGTGGCACATCTCTAAACAGGCTCTGAAAGACAGATTATCAAAAACAAAACAACTTTCTTTTCTTTAATGCTATTATTTATTTATCTATTTATTTATCTATTTATTTATTTATTTATTTATTTATTTATTTATTTTGTGGGTTATGGGGCTTGAACTCGGCCTGGGTGCTGTCCCTGAGCTCTTCAGCTCAAGGCTCCCCCCGCCACCCTTGAGCCAAGTCCCACTCCCCATTTTCTAGAGGTTAATTGGAAATAAGAGTCTCAGATTCTTTTGTGCTTGGGCTGGCTTTGAACCTTGATCCTCAGATCTCAGCCTCCTGAGTAGCTAGAATTACAGGTGAGAGCCTTCTGGCCTTGTTTAATTGAACAATGCCATCCTTCTGCCAAAATGCAGTGGTTATAAGGAAGGATTGACTCAATTTCAAGAGACTTGGCAAAGGCTAGGAGGTATATAACAGTAACCCAAAGAGTTTGGTAGAAAAGGCATTTGAGAATTGTCTTCTCTGCCCTCGTTTACAGTCTCCATGTGGCTGGATGTGGTTTGGGAGTTGTGGCCACATGAAAGGGCACAGGTGAGCTAGCAGTGAGGAAGGAATCAGGTGTGATTTTACACAGGCAATGTGACTTCTCAAAAGGTGCTAGGCTTTTTATGGCACACAGGAAAAGTCATTCATTGAAGCATTTATCCAACAGCCATTTATTTGGTACCTCTTATATACTACAGGGGTGACAAATTATATCATATTGAGACTGTAACATAGATAACCTTAGTGTGACGGGTCTTGTTCTGGGGGATTCCCTATCTCTGTGAGGCACGATGACCACTGCAGGCTGCCAAATAAGGCTGACGCATCTGCCAAATGCTCATTCATTATCTACTGTGTGCCTGGTTCCGTGCCAACAGCAAGATAATGCAAATACACTGCAGTTCCAGGGAGGAGGGTGTAGTAAGTCAGTGAACAAATCAAGAAGATGATTTTAGGGACTGGGAGTGTGACCTAATGGTAGAGTGCTTGCCTAACATGCACAAAGCCCTGGGTTCGATTCCTTGGTACCACATACACATCAAAAGCCAAAAATGGTGCTGTGGCTCAAGTGATAGAGTGCTAGCCTGGAGAAGGCTCAAAGTCAGTGGCCCAGGCCCTGAGTTCAAGCCCTAGGACTGGCACAAAAATAAATAAGAAGATGATATCGGGGGCAGTAAGTTGTATGAAGCAGATAGAACAAATAATAGAAGGGATGTCTGGGAATAAGGAAACTACTGGCCCTGGGGTGGTCAGAGCAGGTTTTCTCAGGAGAGGAAACACCAAGAACACATTTGGGAAATAAGAGCTGTTTTCTAGGCTGAAAATAAAGGTTTGGTATTCTTTTAATATGTAAGCGTAGATGTCATATATAGAATTTTCCCTTCAAGGGTTTTGTTGATTTTTTTTTTAATTCTTCATAGACATCCCAGGATACTTGAAGAGAGAGTGTATTCTTACTGTGGACTCTGGAGATGAAGTTTATAAATTATGTACCAGAAATCTTCCAGATCTCTATCCATATTTTACTGGTTTACTATTCATCTTAGAGGAGCGATTATAATTAATAGTTGTGAATTTGTACATTTTTAGTTCATTCTAAATAAATCTCTATCTATAGTATTCTATTTTTGTTTCCTCTACTCCTTATAACTGTATAAAATTTATAATCTTATGTGACTTGTTATTCCTTTTAATAATCTACAATTTTCCTTATTAGTGCCTTTATATTTTTCCTGATAAAATTATCAAAGCCACATCATTTTAGTTTATACATGTGTATTTTTTTCCTATTCTTTCAACTTTATGTGTCACTGGTTTATTTTTTTCTGCTAATACTAGGACTTGAACTCAGGGTTTGGATTTAACTTTCTCGCCCAAGAATGGGGCTCTATCCCTTGAGCCACAGCTCTCCTTCTGTTTGGTGTGTGTGTGTGTGTGTGTGTGTGTGTGTGTGTGTGTGTGTGTGTGTGTGTGTGTGTTTGCTTAAAGATAAAAGTCTCATATAGAATTTTCTCATGGGCTGGCTTTGAACCACAGTCCTCAGATTTCAGTCTCCTAAGTAGCTAGGATTACAGGCATGAGTCAGAGGCACACAGCTTAGTCCATTTTTATAAGCAACATGAAAGTCGATTTTCAGAAAATTTGTTATCTTTTTTCTTTTAATAGATGAATTGAAGCTATTTGTGTTTATTGCAACTAATCTCTGTTGATTTAACAGTCTTACTTGGCACATTTTAGTATCATGATTTTTTTCCTCCTTTATTGCCCTATTTTAGTTAACTACTATTCCTTTCTATTTCCTCTCTGCTGGTTTGAGAGTTGCATATTCTATTTCTCTTCTGTTCGTCTGTTAGATAGTATCTAGAGCAGAATTTGGCAAGCACTCCAACATTCTTATTACATCACCTGAGGTTGGTTTAAGGGCTTTCTCTCGTACCCTGATTCCCTAGCAGCTGAGTCTTTAATGGGGTGAGGTGTAAATGAAAGTGAAAAGTCAAGTCACAAGGATAGTTACATCTGGGAGTGAGGATTTCCAATTTGTCTTTGCCAAGACTTGCACTCTGTTACCTGTGGCTGTCCCGTAATGGACACGCTAGGTTATAGGTAACATGGCAGCTTCGGAGCAAAGAGTGATGTGATTTCTTATTGCCCTTCCCTTTGTCTGTATTTGAGCTCTTGTAAGTGATGATAAACATTAAATAGCTCCCATAAAACTGTTGAAATGACAGTGTTTAAATTGCATGAAACACTGACATTTTCATTAGATTCTGGCTCTGAGGAATGTCCAGCTTTCATCATTACAGGTTTGTTTACTTCTGTGCAGTCTTAATGTGCTGCCCGTGGGAGAAGTCTTTCTGTCACCTGCTCTTACATGGGAAAGTCTTTGTTCAGTGAAAGGATTTGGGGAAAGGGATTTACAAGAGGGTTTTTTTCACCTATCCTTCTCTTCCCCTCTATCTCCCAAAGGGATACTGGATGGGAAGAGAGGCTTTGAAGAATTTTGGTAGTAGACAGGAAAAATTCAACCTAAAACCATTCTTCAAAGTCCGTCTGGGGACAGAATGTTAGAGAAGTGCTGTTAAGCCACTATTTGGTTTCAGTGTATCTTATTAAAGATAAGTAAGTCATCTCTGTGTGTCTCTGTCCTCAATCTTTGGGTTGATGTTTAAACAGATATCTAGATATTGGGATTAAATAAACTCCCTTGTGTATATTACTGGAGAAAACATTTTAAATTGCCAGGTTCTTCTAAGCAAATATGAAAAGAGAGGACTTTCATCATCTAATCTTTACATTTAATTTCTAGCATATTTTTCCAGAAGATGACAAATTCTTCATGAGCAAATGTAGAGTCATCTCTACATTTAACAAGTTGGAAATCTGGGGTGCTGAAAGACAGACTTGTCTCCATACGACTGGAGCTGGAATATGAACTTTTCTGGCATCGACATGTTTATAATTGATGGCAAGGTTTCCTCTAAAAGGGTCTCCCTGTTTTGTAACCACTTGCTGAATCTGGCAGTTTTGTCTACTGGCACATGTCAAGGGAGGCCGCTGGGCTGGCACGATGCAGAAGCCACTTGAATCTCACAGGTCAGCATCATCATTGTGAGTCTAGGACATGCAATAATCTGTGCATTCAGAAAAGGGAGAGGCTCAGCCTTTCTAAGTTGTGGTTTCGCATCTCAAAAATTGAAACCACGGACAGATTGTTCTGAGTTGACGTAAGCATTAAGGCAAGATAACAACTGTGAAGCATATTGCATGGAACTGGTCCCACAGCAGGAGACTGTTCTAGAACATTTGATGACAGTGGTGATGATGATATTGTTGAAGACAATACTAGTGGCCCAGAGTGTCCCCAGTGGTATAGTGTTTGCCTAGCAATGCATGAAGCCCTGGGTTCAATTCCTGCACAAGGGCAGTTTACTCAACTGGACCTGGGACTGTACTCCATGCCCTTGCTCTTGAACCTATGATCCTTCTGGGAGGTCTCCCCAGCGCACTTAAGATGTGGGTGGGATGAGACACTGCCTTGCTATGTATCTGCTTTCTGGTTCATTTCTGTATAATAGGTAGCTGAGTAGTGGGAGGCATGGGGAGATGGAAAGGGAGGGTAGTTGAGTAAACTGCCCTTGTGCCCTCAAGTGGCACAGGATATCCTGTCACGCTTGTTTACCATCTTATCCAGAACCTGGTCTGTTAGGTGGTCATTCAATTTATGTGAATGAGTAGAAGGAGACTAGAAAAGTCTCTGCACACGTTGGCTTCCTATGGAAATGTGAGAGGCTCCTATCCCCGTGTATCCTGTGTATGTTTACTAGTATAAGGAATGAGTCTCATGAAGAAGCTCAGTGGCCAGTGATGGGCAGGTGAAGGGAAACTCTTTCAGCAGAGCTGGGCAGGGCCTTGCTCAGATAAATCAGAGCTACTCTGATTTAACCACGTATGTGTCTACACCTACTGGTTTGGCTTTTAGATAAACGAGCTCCTATTCCTTCAGTAATCTGATCCAAGGTGATATAGTCATTTTTCATTCTGATGTTGAAAAAAAAGAGTGTACTTTGTCATTGTAGACAAGAAGCTGAGATCCTGCAAGGCAAAGAGATGGAAACAGATTCCAGATGGGTTTGCTGAGCCCATTTGCCCACTCTTCTCCCTCTCCTCCTCTCTTCCCCTCTCCAACCCCTTCCCCTTCTGACGATGGGCCCAGCATGAAGAAAAATTCATTGCCACCCAAACCCCAGAAGAGTGAAATGAAAACATCTGCCTAGAAGGAGAAGACAGTGGTGATACCGAAGTATCTGTATAGGCTGTCAGAGTTGATCCAGAAAGTGTGGGATCTAGCAATGTGTTTATTTTCAAAACAAAAGCTTATTGATTGGGTACTTTTCAGCACATGAGGAAAATAGATGGAGCCAACTCTTCTGTGCCCAGACATGAACACTCAGCCACAGTAGCTCCTAGGGTGAGGTAGGAAAGAGAATAACGAGGATGCCATCAGTACTTGATAGGGTTGATGAAAAGGTGGGGGGCAGTGATGGGCAGTAAACCTGCCAGCCAGACAGAAGTGAAAAAGGCAAGTGAGAGGGGAGACCTTGAGTTCAAAACCCAGTACCAACACCCAAAATAAATAAACATAAAAATACAGACTTTGAATCATGAAAACCAACCACACTCTTACCCCCTAAAGTTGTGAACAGACACAAACATAGGAAGTTACTAGCTCATTCTCACCCTCTCTGACCTGTTTGGTCACGATGCCAGATGCTCAGATGGTAGCCCATTTGGTATGTATCAGTCATCCCAAGCTCAGAACATGTACCCGTATGTTCACACGTGCAACATATAATTGTGTACTTTCCAGAATTATAGCCTGTGTGTGTGACAATGTGTCTTGGAGACATTGAAGTTCTCTTGGTCCTGTGATATGTTCTCAACAGAGAAAAATAGGGTTCGGTGTTTAATGCAGCTGATTTATTGTCTCTTGCTATGGAAAAACCCATACCGATGCAGTTTTCCCCTCTTACAGGCATTAGATTGTGTCTAGGTTACTTGTTGGCACAAAGAAAGCCACAGTGAATATCAGTCATGTTTCACTATAAATTCTGATGCTTTTATTCTGTGGAATCTACTCCCAGAGGTCTAAAATCTGAGTCAAAGTCCGAGGCCTCTTTAACTTGTCATTAGAGACTTCTTAATTGGCTTCCTCAATGTTTAAAGTCCCCTCACTGCCCCCCCCCCATACCACCCACCCTATCAGGACAAGAGAGCTCATATTTCCCTTCCCACCAACCTTAGCAACTTTGCATAGAATTTGTCTTACATGTTTTCCAGGCTGATGAATGGAAAACCGTCTCATTCTACTTTGCTCTTTATTTGACATACATTGGATTTCTTTTCTTCACTAGTCATTTCTGATCTGCCAAGGACCCATTTGTACCTTTGGTTTATTATGGGGGTATGTGAAATTATCTCTTTTCAAAAATGTAGTCTTTTTAAACAGTAAGTTTAACAAGTTGCCTTATCTTTTTAAGAATGCAAGACTTTCTCAAAGGTACTGGAAGACAGGTTTTTATGGAGCTGAGCTAGGAGCGTAAGAAGTACTAACAGTCCTTCCGACTTGTGGGCATTCCCTCCTCGTGTGTGATCACCCCATCTGCTCCTACTGCAGGCAGAGGAGGTGGGCCCAGTTCCCAGGGACCTCTTCAGTGTCAGACCTTCAACTTGCTCTTGACGGATGTGGCTTACTTCTTGGGTTTCACCTGACAATCCTGAACTCTCTGTTGGCCTGACTCCTGCTGGGGCTATATTACTTAACAGCTCCCTCTGTCCTCCCCACCCCTGATCACTGCACACTCTGGAAGCCTGAGACCTCATTTATAAGCACCCCAGGAAATCAATGCTGTCTCAGAGACTCCTCATGGAGGCACCTGTGGGGTGATTTTATTCTTATTAAAATAAATGTTAGTTGCCAACCATTGAGCACTTACCACAGGTTAGGCCAGCGTTCTGGGCAGTACGAGCTGCTCAGAGCATTTGTGACATATTTTTTTTGGAAATTGGTGGATTAATTTCTGCCAGGTAGAAATTTGGTATCTTGAAAAAAGATACCTTTTTTGTTAAGTGCCACCAAATCACCATAATAGTGAACAACGAGGTTAGCTTTGTCTGAGCCACTGTGTTAAAGGCGGTAATCACATTATTATTAAATCCTAATAGCTAATTGGAATTAATGATATTACCTCCTACTTTGTAGTCAAGGCAACAGAGTCAAGGCTAAGTGGCTAAGTTACTTGCCTAAGGTACACAGTGTAGAAGTGTACCCAACTTGGGTTGAGCTTAACCCCAAAGCCCTTCAAAAGGACCTCAGCCACGCCCCCCCAGTCATGATAACAGTGTAAACTCTAGGTCTGTCCTTCTATCACTGTCTACAAGTATAGTCTGCTTGACCTTGAACTACAGCTGATGCCTTGCAGCAAAGGCCCCCTACCCCCACCCAGTAGTCAGCTCATCTGATGGTCAGCATAACTGTAGGAAAGGTGAACCCCACTTTCTCTACATGCTCTCATTTTAAGTCAGAGTTTCCTGATCTCTGTCCCAGAATCACTTTTCTTCGACCATACTGGGAGTGCAGATAACCATAATGATGAGGTGTGGTGTACTAGCAAACGCCAGTACTTCCACCTCTCACTCTGCTGCTGATGGATGGGGAGCGGGTGAGAGGGTTTTTCTGGAATTGATTCATCAGGCTGAAGGGATTTCCCTCTCCCTCTCTGCCTTCACTTCTGAGTTTCAAGTGTCTTTTTAACATTCCATTGGCTTACCAGGGCCTAAGTTGAAAGTTGTCTTTAGGATCCATTTGTTCAGATGCAATTGCCAAGGATTTTATGATGTTGTTTCTTCTCTTGGGAGAATGTTGTGAGTGGTTTGTACATCTGCTAGCCTACCGGATGGAATGGAAGCCCCCAACTGGAAAAGACAAGGTAGAACAATGAGTATTATTGCTGTTGGAGCCCAGAAACTGAAGTCTGCCTGAGTACCACAGAGCTTACAGCCTTTGCCTACTGCCTCGAGGAAAACACTGAGGGAAACCAGTGGTTTTTGCACCAGCCTTCAGTTGAGAGGCAGGAGCACTGACGTATAGCCCAAGGCTGATAACCCATTTATCAGGTCACTTGGATAACTGTATTGGAGCAGTATCTTCAAATCATAGGTCTAGTCAATTAAAAGAGATGCCTTTGGAGTTTGGAATGATATTTACTTTTAAAAGTGTAAAAGCTAGACATAGCTGCTTATTAGGACCGGTGTCAAGTGCAGTTGAAAAGTCAGGCACTCACTCTAACAGGGCAATGTAACCTCAAACTAGAGTCTATCCTGGAGGAAAATGTTTGGACCTGTGTCCAGGAAGACATGTGCTGTTAGAGGAATTAAAGCTTTGTAATGGGAAAAAAGAAAAAAATGGATGTGATACAAATATTTGTCAATAGAAGTTTAGAATATTTAGGCAGTAAGATACTTCATAGCATGCAGGTGTACTCTGTTAACACAACAGCCTTGAGTTGCAAATACACAGTGTTGAATGAAAGAAGTTTATTCTGAGACATACAGTGTGACACTCATTTAAAAATTAAAACAGATTTATACTAGATCTATTAATGAGTGAATTCATGAGGATAACAATATTTCATATAATGTAAACATGCTTAAAAAATGACAGCTCCACTTTAGTGCTTACTTGGGGATTGGGGGAAAGAATGGACTAAAATAGGGAGGAGGTGAGAAAGACAGAAATTTTAACTCTGTTTCTAGGTAAAAAAGTGAAGGTGCTGTGACTGAGTATTAAGATTTATTCTACTGGATGGTGGGTGGGAATATAAATATTTTTAGTATTGTAAAATTTTTCTGCAATATTTTGGAATATTTTACACAAAACTTTAATAACTAAAACTGAATTCTGTTGTACAGAAAAGGAATGATAGCATGACAAATTCTTCTTTCAAAGAGTTTGGCTTCCCACAAAGAAGACAATATTAAGCAACTTTGTAGTATATCACACATGTAGAACAACTTAGATCATTAAAAGAACAAAAAAAGAAAGATCATTTGAAAACTATTTAATGGGGGCAGGGAGCATGGCCTAGTGGTAGAGTGCTTGCCTAGCATGCATGAAGATCCAAGTTGGATTCCTCAGTACCACATACATAGAAAAAGCCAGAAGTGGTGCTGTGGCTCAAGGGGTAGAGCTGTAAACTTGACAAAGCCCAAGGACAGTGCTCAGGCCCTGAGTCCAAGCCCCAGGAATACCAAAAAAAGAAACAAGAAAAGAAAAGATTTAGTGGAAAAAGCACAATTTTTTTCATATATTTTATTGTAATTAATAAAAGGGTTACATTATATTCACCAGATAGAAGGTGCATTACTTCACTTGATACCCTTTCTCATGTCATGGTCCCCATTTCCCTCCCCACCCCCTCACAATCTTTTTTTATAAAGGCCAATTAGAAACAACATTTATGTCAAGTGTACTAAAAATTAATACTGTCCCAATAGACAACTCAGTTATCACCAGCTTATATTGTATTTGTGAATTCAAAATGTAGACATTTCGCAATAATATATTTTTTGTGGGGGGGCGGTTAGGTCCATCGTGAGGCTTGAACTCTGGGCTTGGGCACTCTCCCCGAGCTCTTCACCTCAAGGCTAGTGCCCTGCCACTTGAGGCACAGTGCCACATCCGGTTTTCTGGTGGTTAATTGGAGATAAGCGTCTCATGGACTTTCGTGCCCAGGCTTGCCTTAAACTTCGATCCGCTGCTCTCAGCCTCCTCAGCAACCAGGATTACAGACAAGAGCCTCCGGCACCCAGCCCTCCCAATATTATACTTATAGTAATAGTTGTGTTTCAGGTGTGATAATCGAATATGGTAGTAAGTTTAGTTATAAAAGCTTTATAATTCTATGGGTGATATAAAGAGAATTTATCTAAAGGTCATGACTGGAATGTGCTTTTGTGCTACTCTGTAGAGAATCCAGTCAGACTCTCACTCCAAAAGCTGTTTAAGGCTAGGAGTTTGGCCTAGTGGGAGAGTGCTTGCCTAGCATGCACAAAAACCAGAGTTTGATTCCTCCTCGGTACTACATATGTAGAAAAAAGCTGGAAGGGGTGCTGTGACTCAAGTGATAGAGCTCTAACCTTGAGAAAGCCCAAGGACAATGCTCAGGCCCTAAATTCAAGCCCCAGAACTGGCAAAAAAAAAAAAAGCTGCTCAAATATGACATATCTTTGAGACATTTACACCAGGGTCCTTCTCTGCTTTCTGAGTCTCTGCTTTCCCCTCTGTGAGAAAGCTACTCTGATATGGACCCACCACCCCATCCTCTGTCTTTGGGGAAATAGCAACTGCCATATGATTTGTTACTGATTCTTCTCTAACTCTTCTATAAACCCTGATCCTTCTCTGAACAGGTCACCTCAGGTCTAAGCAAACTAAGTCAAGAACCTGCAAAGGAACCAGGCTAGAGGCTGTGACTCCCAGACTCCTCTCCAGGAAGCTCTGCTCCCAAATATTGTCCTTTCCAAAGTTTCCTGGAGCCTTCCCTCTTCCTCCCCACCCCCCACTAGCTGTAGGCTGGTGGCAGGGAAGGGAGAAGATTTTTCTTTTCTTTCTCCCAATCTGGTTTGTGAGTTTCATTCTGTGGTTCTGCTCTGCTTCGCTTTGTTTATCAGCATCAAAGCTGAGACCAGCTGTGTTTGTTTGTGGATCTTTTATTTCCATGAAACCTGCAGATTTTTCTAGGTCAGTCTGTGTTCTTAATAATCAAGAAGGTGGTCAGTCACAGAGCCACAGAGGAAGGACGGAAGGGGGTCAGAAAGACCTCCAAGCCACAGAGCACATTAGCTAGCCTTATCTTTGGTCTGGATAATTAGGAATCCAAAACATATGGCTTTATTATCTTTCAAGGTGAAGTCCCCCAAAGAGCTGTCTCTAGCAAGGAAGGAATCTTGCTATGATCCTTGAGTAATATTCTCTACTGAAGATCTCAGAAGTTATAGAATTCAGACGTTATCATTACACATGAGAGGGAGCGAAGGATTTATTTTTTCATAGCATAACTGGGTTCTTAGTTGGAATATTAGAACCTGGCAACCACTTGAGGTCACAGTTATTAGGCGAGCCCTATCAACAGTAGTAAAGCTAGCCATTCAACAGGCCATTTGATGTCCAAAGGTGGTTATTTCTGGAGGAAAACAAACAAACAACCTGAGTCAAAAAGTAAGAGAAACGAAGATATAATGATGGTCCCTGTTAGAACATGAATCTTAATTGTTAAGTCATCTTTTAATTTAATTTTATTTTATTATACAGGAATTTAACTTAGGTATCACCTCAGGCTTGCTAGTATGAACCTAAGGCTTACTGTTAGTAGAGATTTTTGTTTTCTTTTTAAAAAATGTTTTTCTTACATTTTTAAATTATTTAGATAGCTGTGTGAAAGAGTTGCCATTTAACAAGGTAGTTTATGAATACATCTTACCCAATGTCAACCCTTTCAGTATTCTTACCCATCCCTCCCTTACCCATCCCTCACTTTTCTTAATTTTATAGGATATACATTGGAATTGTATCTGCATTTTTCTCTCTTCTTTATCAATTCATCTTGCTAAGTCATCATTAGACTGAAAAAAAAAAAAGAAAAAGAAAAAGAAAAAACTTCCATATAGACCATACTGGGTGCTTATAGAAAAGGTCCAAGAATCTGGACTAAAATGGTAAAGCAAGGATCCCAAATCACTGTCTCAGAAACCACAGTAGCAGGAACAAGTCATCTGAAGAGCCCAGTTTCTGGCCGAGTCCCTCCCCACCAAGTGGACTGACATGCATCAGGCTCCCGAAACAGCAAAGACAAGACCGTATTTGGATTTGTAACTCCCCGGGTATTTTGCAGGCAGGTCTGGTTCTCGTTGTCCATTGAATCAGCGATAAAATCTGAGCTTCTGCTTAACTTGAGACAAGCTATTCCTTCGGATACCACTGTCAGGAGGGGAATGCCCAATTGCTACATGGGTGATTCCAATTTTGTGGGAGGGCTCTCTTGTCAGTCTTCCCAGATTTCTGAGAAGTTGCTGCTGACTGTCTTATGTTATTCTTTCTGTACATTTCCTTCCCTCACTCTCTCTCCTTACCCTGCTTTAGGGGAGGGGAGAGGTCTCCTGAAAAGAAGCAGCCTTCACAGGGAGATATGGGTCATAGCTGTGCATCCCCTAAAGTATGAGTGACAGAAGTGAGAAAAGGGAAGAATCTCTGGCCACTGCAGACCAGGTCTGCCTCTGGCCTCTGAGTCTCAGAATCCAGTGAAGCAAGGGCAAAGATGGGAGACGTGTGACCACAGAATCTCTTCTAAATGAGGAACTAACTGCCTTTCTCCATCTCAGAAAGGCAAGCAAGCGTGGAGCCCAGAATTCCTAACTGGACAGCACATTCAGCTACTAGTGACAGTGTTCAGTGGACATTGATGGAAAACAGGCGTGGCTTTGAGAGCTTCATGCTAATGAACTCAAGAAGTCCTCATCAAAGCTTCAGGAAATGGATGCTGTTATTAATCTCATTTCATTTAAAAAGATTGGGAAGCTCAGTCTATGAGAGGATAAGTACCGTGTCCCAGAACTAGGAAGTGACACATCCCAGTCTTCCATATAAGTTATTTGACTCCAGGGCCTCTTCCTCACTGAGCCATCTGTGAGATCTCGGAGGCTAAAATAATGCCAGAAATCCATTACTGAAGACTGGCTTTCCATGTGTTATGTCACCTTGTTCAATGCATATATCGAGTCTGAAGAAGTATTGGCTTCTATGTGACAGAATGAAAACTTGGATAACTTAGAGTTACGTAATTAATAAATAGAGGAGTCAAAAATCTACTCTAGGAGATTTAGGGTGCCCAAATTACTGACCTGTAACTGTACTATCTGTATTGAGAGTGGGGCCAGTGAATGGGGTGTGGCTGGACTTGTTGACAAGGGTTCCTGCTGGATTCTCTGGGGTCTTTGAAGACCACAACAGGAAAAGCAGTCCACTGAACCTTTGGCTAGGTGGGAAGAGCTGAGATTTTTCCCATCATGCACTTGGTTGGTTCTGTCACTTGAGCTAAGCAAATCCCTAAGCATCTCCCAGCCCAGATAGTCTGATACTTAGCCTAGCATGGAGCGTGGCTGCTGGCCTAGGATTAGCAATAAATTATTAGAGAAGCTGATACTGCCCAGTGCATTTTGACATTCTTTGCAGAATGAATTAGTGTGCATGAATGAGTACTTCTACATTCAACACTAGCCATTAGCTAACAGATGCCTGTTACAAATCACTGTACCCGGATTTGCATTCACTAATGCAAGGAGACCAAAGGCCATCTTTTGATGGGTAAGAATGTGACATTTTTGCTTTGGCGCTGAAGAGTCTGGGTGAATAAATTCTCCACATCTTCTCTTTTTAGCCTAGTCCTAGGAATATCTGTGCCCTTCATATGGTATAGAAACAACTGTGAAAATAATTGTGATCCTAGTACAATAACTAGTTGGTATTTACTATGTTCAGTCTTTCTGCTAAATAGTCCTATTTTCTGAGTCTAATAAATCTTTATTAGTCCTATTTCACCACATTGAAAAGCAAACCAAGCCTGATGTTGTGGCTCACACCTGTAATCCTAGCTACTCAGGAGGCTGATATCTGAGGATCAAGGTTCAAAGCCAGCCTGGGCACAAAAGGACCTGAGACTCTTATCTCCGTTTAACCTCTAGAAAATGGCTCAAGGGTAGGGGGGGAGCCTTGAGCTGAAGAGCTCAGGGACAGCGCCCAGGCTGAGTTCAAGCCCCATGACCCACCAAAAAAAAAAAGAAAGAAAGAAAGAGAAAAAGAAAAAAAGAAAAGAAAAGCAGACCAACAAAGATCAAATAACCTGCAGAAGCCTACTCTGCTGCCAAGTGTTAAGTCATCATTCAAAGCAGGATTTCCTCTCCAAAGCCTCATACTCTTAGGTAGCATGTTGTACTTCAGGTTGCTCATCTGTGCATAAAGGGGGTGACTAAGATGCCCTTCAGCTATTTGTCAAAACATTGGGGCTCCTTCAGTCATTCTGCCTTAACAAACTCTTTCAAAGTTAGACTTAGCACTGCTCTTCCAGGGAAAGGCAGATTTGGTTGGGAACCCTACAGAAGTAATACTTGGAGTTCTGGAAATGGATGTGGTGTGCCCACCAATAGCTGGAGCTTGCTTTAAAATTAATTTAAATGGGAATCAATCCATTATACAAAATATAGCCCTTGAGATAGATCCATTTAAGAGAGGAGATTCCACTTCTCAACATCTGTCGCCAGCTGCTGACTGGCATCCAGATACGCTTGCTTTGCTGAAAAAAGCAAAACAAAACTAAACAAAATGATGAGCACATCCACCCAACTTTAGATGTTTTTCTTGAGTGCCTTCTAAGTGCAGGGCTTTATGTCATGAGATAGAAGTCCCACTTGTGGTCCTCACAGAACTTTGTGATAGCAGGAAAAGTTTCTAGGATCGAGAGCTCACAGTTAAGTCTGATGGGATGCGGTAGATAATAAGGTATGAATTACACAGACTAGCCACCAGAAATTGTTTTCAATAGCACGGAATTATTTTAGGTGAGGCTTGAGAGAGACAGGATAACAGGCTAAGTGAAAAAGTCCAAAGAATATCCCAAACGAGGAATGGCATGTATGGAGGCTATTGGGAACCCGTGTGCAATTGCAGGCAGGATTGAACCATGTTCAAGGATAGAGAGGAACCTGCATGCATGTACATTAGGAAGTTCTTGTGTACTGGATTAATACTATTGGGCTGTTGACTCGTGATGCTGACTCATGGGATAGGAGCTGGATATACTCTTCCTTGTGATAGTTTTCTGGGAGGTCATCTGCTCATTCCTCCTTCCACATCCTTGAAAAGAAGTGAAGACAGATGCTGTTTCATAGTCATAGTCCAGAGGTAGCTTTGGACCCCTCTCTCAATTATCCTCTCCTGTTCACCTATGCATGTACAATTTTAGAAATATGATCTTCTTTCCTACTTAGTGTGTGTCCGTGTGCATGCACATGTGTGCATACACACATATGTGTGTTTTGGAACTTGAACTCGGGGCTTTGTGTTCCCATCTGGCTTCTCTGCTCAAAGCAGGGTCTCTACCACTTAAGCTATACCTCCACCCCTGACTTTTTTTTTTTGCCAGGCCTGGGCTTGAGCTTAGGGCCTGAGCACTGTTCTTGGACTTTCTCAAGGCTAGAGCTCTTCCACTTGAGCCTCAGCACCACTTCTGGCTTTTTTTTTGTATGTATGTGGTACCAAGGAATCGAACCCAGGTCTTTGTGCATGCTAGGCAAGCACTTTAACCACTAGGCCAAACTCCCAGCCCTCACCCCTGACTTTTTGCTAGAAATAAGAGACAGATTTGTCTGTCCAAGCTGGCTCCAAACCTCAATCCTCAGATCTCAGCTGCCCCCCTCACTCCTCACCACCCCGTAATGGCTAGAATTATAGAGGTGAGACACTGACACCTGGCTACTTGACTCTTTAAAGGAAGTAACAGTGGGAGAAACAGAACAGGAAAGGTAAGTTGTTCTGAATTCCCTTTATTTTGCCTCTGAGCCGCTCATCCTCAAATTGATTCCTTCAAAGGCCAGAGACTGAGCATCACCAGTACAGCCTCCTGAGTAGAGCACATCCTTAAAACTGGCAGAACACGAGATCCTTATTCAGTGTTTGCCTTATGTCTTCTGTCCACAGCTCTCTACCACCACTGGCCTTCTCATGAGGCTTCTCATGCTGGCCAAGTATTTGCTGCCCAGGTCCTTTTCATTGGTCCTTCTCTCCACCCGGACTTTTCTCATGCTGGACACCCACCTGGATCTTGATCTGGTACTTTTTCCCAGCCCTTGTTCCTGTCACTTGCTCTCTGAGGCTTCTTTCCACCATTCAATTTAAACCTCCTCCACCCATTTCCTAGATAGGTGACACTTCTCATTATCAGGCCCCTTATATGCTTCACTGTTGGTTTGGTTTGTCCATTCTTTGGTTTTGCTCACAGGGCAGAAGATGGGCCATTATGTACCCTGAGTCTAGAATAGTATGTGGTTTGTGTCCGAGGGCTTCAATCTGTATGAAATGAATTAGCGAATTAGTCATTTCCTTGAGTAAGTTTTGAAAAGGCAGGCTCCTCTGAAACCCCCAATATCTTTGGGGCAGTCAAAAAGTTGATCTTTGAAGACATAAGCATTGTTCAGGCCAAAGAAATTAGAACGGCACACTTGCCAAGTCTAGGATTCTACTCTGGCCTGCACCAACATGAAAGCAATTAGCACCTTTGATTTGCAGAAGTGATTTGGAAGCTCATATGGGAGTTGGTAGTGATGTAAGGAGCTTGGTCTCAGGCAGTGATTTCCAAAGGAAATGAATTTGGCTTCTCCTAGTCTCCAACCTCTGGCTTTTCTTCTAGAATTCCCTACCATTGAAAAGTGATTGCTATTTTTTTTGTTTTGGGTTTTTTTTTTTTTTGCCAGTCCTGGGCTTGAGCTCAGGGCCTGAGCACTGTCCTTGGACTTTCTCAAGGCTAGAGCTCTACCACTTGAGCCTCAGCACCACTTCCGGCTTTTTTCTATGTATGTGGTACCAAGGAATCGAACCCGGGTCTTCATGCATGCTAGGCAAGCACTTTAACCACTAGGCCAAACTCCCGGCCTGAAATTTCTTTTTTTTTTTTATTGTAATTACTAAAAATGTTAGATGATATTTGCCAGATAGAAGGTGCATTAATTCACATACATTGTTACCCTTTCACATGTCTTGGTACCCATTTCCCTCCCCCCCCACACCCCCCACCCGTCTTGGTGTTCCCCCCTTCCCTATCAAATTTCAAATATCCAAATACAAATAAATTCAATATATCAGATAACAAAGTGAGATACTATACCAATATGAGATTCTCGGCCTTTTGTCTAAGATAAGTGTGATTGCTATTTTTTGTGTGTCTATGTGCCTGAAAAAGTTTACTCCTCTCTCATATCATAGCCCCCTCTCCAATGGCACCCTGTAGAATACAAGCTTTTCCTAGAAGGAAAAATCCATTGCTATTATCATCCAGTGGCATTGGCACTCACTTTTGGTGACAGCAACTGAAGTCCTTCTTGCTTTTTGTTGGTTTTCCTTTGTCTCAAACTCACTATCAGACACTCTGGTAGCTCACATCTATAACCCTAGCTACTCAGGAGGGTGAGCTGAGGATCTTGCTTCGAAGTCATCCTAGGCAGGCAAATCTGTGCAAATCTCATCCCCAATTAACTAGCCCGAAGCAAGAGTAGAGGTATGGCTTAAGTGGTAGAGCACCAGCCTTGAACAACAACACCAAGAAAGCCAAACAGAGCACAAGGCCCTGAGTTCAAGCCTCAGTACCAACACACACGCACGCGCACACACACACACACACACACACACACACACTTAAATGTACTATCATCTCCAAATTATTTTATCATCTCTCCAGTTCTCTTTCAACATCCCTGAGACTATGGGCCGTCTTGTTTGAAACCCATACTACTGCCATGAAGACAGTAAATGAAGCATTGCAGCTTAGCATGGAATGTGTAGATACTTGAAGCGGGATTTAACAGACATTCTGATTTCCTAGAAATGTAACCATATATTGCCTCAGATCAGGGAGCCATGCAAAACATCCTTTCCAACCCAGAGTCTGCGATGCTTCAGCTCCAAGGAGGTTAAATCATGAGCTGAGTGCAGAGCCCTGTGGAAGGTGGAGGAGGCGCTGTGTTTAGGAGACCTTGTAAACGGGCTTGTGTTTGCTGGGTGGAAGAATGAATCATTTCAGCCATACACACCAGCTGCAGCCTATGGAAGTAAACCCGGGGCTTTCCCACAGCATGCGCTGTATATTTCATTGTTAGAGCTTTGCATTTTGACAGGTAGTTCTTATCCTTCTGGAAAGAGAAGGCTGAAGCCAGCAGCTGGAGGAAGACCTGGCAGGGCCCTGCTGTCTAAATTGAGAGCGAGCATGTGCAGGGAAACCTCATTATAACATGACCTGTTATTACATGGATTTTGATATCCCTTGGGGCAAATATGTCTCCCAACATAGAACAACTCTGTGCGGCCAAGGCCTGTTTTATCTTATCTAACCCAGAACACAACCTTGTCCCTGAAGCCAGTGTACTAAAAAGGATTGGGTCATATTCTCTCTCTCTCTCTCTCTCTCTCTCTCTCTCTCTCTCTCTCTCTCTCTCTCTCTCTCTCTCTCTCTCTCTCTGTCTGTGTCTCTGTCTCTCTCTCTCTCTCTGTCTCTCTCAAAAACCACATGAATTACACATTCTGAATTATATATGCTATAGAAGGGATGGTTAAAAGCCTGTATGGTGGACTGGGAAGGTGGCTTCATTGGTAGAATGCTTACCTAGCATGCATGAAGCCCTGGGTTGGATTCTTTAGTACCATATAAATAGAAAAAGGCAAAAATGGTTACTGTGGCTCAAGCGGTAGAGTGCTAGCCTTCAGCAAAAGAAACTCAGGGACAGTACCCAGGGCTTGAGTTCAAGTCCAAGGACTGGCAAACAAACAAACAAGCAAGGGGCCGGGAGTTTGGCCTAGTGGTGGAGTGCTTGCCTAGCATGCACAAAGACCTGAATTCGATTCCTTGGTACCACATATGTAGAAAAAGCCAGAAGTGGTGCTGTGGCTCAGGTGGTAGAACTCTTGCCTTGAGAAAGCCCAAGGACAGTGCTCAAGCCCTGAGTTCAAGTGCCAGGACTGGCCAAAAGAACAAAGCAAAACCAAGCAAACAAGCAAGCAAACCTGTATGGTACATGGTAAGTCCTCACTGAGGTTCTTCCACCTCTCAATCTTATATTATGAAAGGATCCTTATGGTCAAGCCCTGTGCAATGTACTTTTCTGTTTGTTTGTTTGTGGTGCCAGTCATGGAGTTTAAAGTTGGGGTGTTGTCCCTAAGATTTTATTTTCTCTCAAGGCTAATGCTCTACCATTTGAACCATAGCTCCACTTCTGGCTTTTTGTGGGCTAACTGAAGATAAGAGTCTCTCTTTTCTACCTGAGTTGGCTTTAAACTGTGATCCTCAGATCTCAACCTTCTGGATAGCTAAGATTACAGGCATGAGCCACTGGCACCAGGCAACAATGCAGTTCTTTGTTTTTTGTTTTTTTACAGATATTTTCATATAGGGATGGAATTCTGTCTCCCCTCTGTTTGAATCTAGACTGGCATGCCAGTGTGCCATTCCGAATCTAAGCCCCCTTGGCCTGTACACAACTCTGTGTGTGTGTGTGTGTGTGTGTGTGTGTGTGTGTGTGTGTACCTCTGCTCCCTGTCCAAATCTCTCAGAACCCTGCCTAGCCATGTGATAGCCATGTGAAAACAAGATATCCATATACAAGAAAGCCTCATTTTCCCAGCCAGTATCATCCTAGACCAACCAACCAACCCTCCAATGTGTGAGAGAGACAGGCTGAGGTTAGTGGAGTCCATGTGGATATAACAGTGAGACATTACTATCCAACTGCTTCATTTCAGTACATGCCAGAACCAGACGGTTCACTCCACCAACCTGTAGACTTAGGCATCCGAATTATCAAGTGTTCTTTTCAGCTACTGAATTATAGAGCAATTCGCTACACAGCAATAGCTAACTGATACAAGGCTGCTGGACATGTGTAAGTAAATTAATCTGTAGGGGAGAAAGAACTGTGATAGAGACAACTGCCTTGAAGGAAATAAAACTGAAACAAGATACTTGAGCTAAGAAGCTGAATGAACCTTTTCTGACCTTTCTTCCTATTCCACAGCCCAAGGAACTACAGGAAGCTCTCCAGGATAGCCTTTGTTATTAACTGAACATCTCTTAATGACCCGTGGTCCCCCCTCGAGGCCCCAGTGAGGTACAGTGTGTCCCTCTGGGATATGCTTAGAATTCAGCCTGACTCATCTGACGACCGCAAGGGAAGTCTTTAGGTTTCTTGGCTTCTCTTTCTCCTGCTATAAAATTCTTCTGGTTTGTGCTCATAATAAACTCACCTCAAAGGCCTGTGACAGCTGTGTCCAGTGTTTGTGGAACACTCAGAAGTGATGGAGCTGGCCGTGGGGAGCCCGAGATCCATTTGACCCCCCCTCCTCCCCGATGAGCTAATGTTCCCAGGTGCTTTAAGAATCACAAATAAAGGAACTTGATGAGTACATAACCGAATAGATAGCCCATCTCTCACGGCTCTTTTATCTATAAAATTATTTGTAGCTAGCCTTCTGCTTTCACCTAGAAATTCTCCTTAATTGAGCTTAGATTCTCTCTGTTTCTCTTTGTTTCTCTCTATCTCTCTCTCTGTGTGTCTATGTGTCTTTCTGTCTATCTCTTTCTCTCTCTCTTTTTCTTCTGGAAAGGATGGGTGGAGAATAGAATTAAAAAGTAGCACTGCAGAGCTGTCTTAAATTTCACAAGAGCTCTAGAACTTCAGGGAATCTAAACACCCAATATGCAATTAAGAACAGGAGGGATTTGAGAAAAAAAAATCAGTGGTGAAAGTGAAGGTGGTCGGTTGGAGAGGGGCTGCTCGTGAGGCCACTGAGGTTTGGGAGAGGTTTCTAGGGTTCCTTGTCATCCCTTCAGAGCTGCACCTTTTAGCATGGTGTGGCACAGAAAGCCTCGGCCTGAGAAGCAGGAAGAAGCCATTATCCAAAACTGTAAAGAGTTACAGGAGAGACTTACCTAGACAAGGAGAGAGAAAGAAGGCAGAAGACAACCCCACAGCTGCTTCTCTGTCTCTTACCTTGACTCTGAGCAACAGATAAGCCAGGCTTCCGCTTCTGCTCCAGGAACTGGAAGGAGAATCCACAGGGAAATGGTATATACACGCCAAGGGTACGTGTTCAGAGTTTGGTAGACCTGGGTTCAAATCCTGCTCTGGAGCCCAACCCTTCCTTTACTTCTAGATCATTACCTTTCTTATTGGTAGAACAACATCCTAATACCTTCACCAATACGTTGTTTGGGGTGTCAGATGGGGGTTGGTCAGGAGCTGCTACAGATAATACCCAGTACACTGCAGGGCCTCCATAAATACTTTCATTTCATAGATGATGTAAAGGTAAATGTGTGAGTGTTTCACTTCTCAAGAGCTGGGTCTGAATCCTGGCTTAGTTGTACAACTGTGAGACTTAAAACAAATTTCCCATAGTCTCTCCAACCCTCAATTCACCTTCCTTTCCAAGAGGGAATAATAAAAGTCTCCTTGTAGAAGTGGAGGTGTGGCTCAAGTGGTAGAGTGGCCAGCTTTGCGGGGAGAAAATGCCAAGTGATAGCATGAGGCTCTGAGTTCAAGTCCTAGTACCCTACACACACACACACACACACACACACACACACACACACACACACACACACACACGCACGCACACATACCCATGGAGAGGATTAAAGCAGTCGAATATAATAGCCCTAGCACACAGCTGAAGCCAGGGCCAGGCTGCACTAGCTTTTGTGGCCATATTCTATGGTTAGACTCTTTCAAGCAGATGGTCAGTGCAACATCCTGCTCCTGTCCATTTCATAGAGCTGAATCCTGGTTGGGCTCCAGAGGCCCTTGGGCTAGAGCAACCTGGAGGGTTGATGTGTGTGAATGGAAGAGCCTCTAGGCCAGGCTTGACTTGTTGATCAATGAGCATCTGTATCTCGCTTAATGGATGTACATGCTAACTGAAGAACCCTCCTTATGGTCCTGCCGGGGGGTGGGGGGGGGCTGGGGTCAGTCATTCCCCTTTCACAGAAGTGGTCACATCAACTAGTCCCTTTAAGTAGCAGAGCCTTGAATCCAGGCAGCCTAGGAGAGTCCCAGTTCACCCACTGTGCCCTGTGGGTCAGGAGAACCCTCGGGTGATTATGTGGGGTGATGGAGAACTACTCTTCCTATGAGCCCAGGTTCAGAAGAACTCAGAGACCACCATTCCCCAGGGTGTGACCTTGCTACAGGGGGTGGGCTGGAACTTGTGACAAAGAGGATAGCAGGGACTTTAGAGCTGACACAGGCCACACTGGGCCCCTCCCGCCTGGGCCTTCACAGGACTTGTACTAGTAGCTCAGGCTCTGTGTTCACTGAGAGAGAATCTAAGCTTGAAGGGAACCTGGGTGATCAACTCAGGCTTTGTAGAACACAGAGCCAGCAGAGGCCTCTTACCTGAGAGTCAGAGACCTGAGGTTTGAACCATACCCCTAAAATCATCCAAAGACCCAGTGTTCCTGAATCTGGACATCTTCCCCCTGTCTGGTGTGCCCAGTGGCAGCAGGCAAATCTGTGCTGTACATCTTCTTCTGTAAGCAAGGTGATCCAGGAAAGAGAAGGCTGCCTTGCTACAACATATCTTCCCACAACCCAAAGGACTTAGACAAAGGGAAATTCTATTAAAGATTTCCTCAGGGCTTTGAGAGATCAACAGCAACTACACACACGTACATGGATGAATCAGGAGGAGTTGGGGATAAAACAGGCCCCGCTTCAGAACCAGGCCCCTGGTGTGCTAGCAGTGAAACCTGACGTCAGTCACTTCACTTCTGCAGACCTATTTCCCCATCAGCCAAATGGAAAGAACCAAGCCTTACTCCTCAGAGCTCTTCTAAGAATTCAGCCTCTGCAGTGTCACTGGCTTCTGTAAGAATTCAGCATGAAACAACCTTTCTTCATAGCAATAATCACTAATAATCACTACCCCTGACTAGTGAGGCAGCACGTAATAATCCCTGCACAATTACAATGATGCATAAGTGTATGCTATCACTTCTAAAATGTTCCTTCCCTTCATTAACAGCTCTTCAGTGTGGTGAAAGGAGAAGTGCATTCGTTAAATACAAGCTGCATTCTTCTGCCAGAAAGGTTTAGAGGTAGAAAAGTCACACAGTCTAAGACTATGGGACTACACAGTTCATCCTACTTCACCCAAAAAGGTTGTTGAACCAGGCACTGGTGGCTCAGGCCTATAATCCTAGCTATCCAGGAGGTAGGATCACAGAATCCCAGTTTAAAGCCAACCCCAAGGAAAAAAAGTCCGTAAGACTTTTTGTTTGTTTGGTTTTGCCAGTCCTGGGGATTGAACTCAGGGCCTGGCCACTGTCCTTGGACTTTTGCTCAAGGTTATCACTCTGTCACTTGAGCCACAGCACCACTTCTAACTTTTTGTGTGTATGTGGCTCCAGGAATCAAACCCAGCGCCTTGTACATGCTAGGTTAGCCTGGTACCAATAGGTCTTGAGTGGAAAATGTGAACCAAATGCAATAGGCCATGAGTTTTTTAAAAAAGTTTGTTGACTCACTGTTAATAGGAGGCCTACATGAAGGGGAAGCAGAGTGCCTCGGCGCTAGCAGTTCTTGGATATCCCAAGCAACAGTTACCTGTACTCCTACCCATTTGACAGATGAGGGAGCAGAGGCACAGGAAAAAATAGTAAGCCATGAAGGTTAAATGTCCATCCATTCCTTACTTAGCTTCTATGTGTTATGTCATGTGATTCCATGATATATGAGATGAGAATGCCAGAGGGGAAAGAGGTGGGAAAAAGGTAGTAAATATGAAAAGAGCCCTGCCTGAGGGATTTAGAGCCACACTGCTTAGGGACTATTTGTTTTTCTTTGCTGAGATTCAGAGAGAACTGAGCAATCTGTTCAAGGTCATACAGCCTATTTATATGAAGGAATTTCTCAGATCCTAGGGTTTCCTTAGCTCATGGAGGAAAACATGCAGTACTTAGAAGTATTGCCTGTCAATAATAATGGAACTAAGAAAGAACCCTCCTGTGAATTATCTGGGACAAATAACTCACAGTAAAGAGAAGGAAACGGACCCTGAGAATGCTCTTCACAGAATGTGAAAAAGGCCATGTGTAGAACTAGATAGACTTTCAATCTTCACTGTGTGATCTTGAGCACATCACTTCACCCAGACAGACTCCACAAAAATGGAAACAATAGACCAGTAATGTCCGCACACAAGCTAACCTTGAACTCAGGGTTGTGCATTCTTGTTTGGCTTGCTTGCTCATAGCTGACATTCTACCACTGAAGCCATGTCTCCAGATGGCACGTTACAGATTAATTATAGGTAGAATCCTGCAGACTGTTGTGATAGAACCTCAAACTGCAATCCTGTAGATCACAGTGTCCTGAATAAGGTGGGATTATAGACATGAGCCACTTGCATCCATCTGGGACATTCACATCCTCTTGCAAAATTATTATGAGGCTAGACTCTGACGCATCCAAATTGCTCAGTGTAGCATCTGGTATGGAGTGATTGCTCAAATAATAATAAAAAGGTATTATTTTCTAGAAGATTACAAATATCCCCTGAAGGTCAAAAGGGGTGGATTGGTGTTATTTAAGCATGGAATTGCATCAGTCCCTTCTTTGTGATGCTTGCTGGGTGTACATGGGTGATAATGGGAATGAGCACGCACCAGACCGATTGCCAGGAATGGTATGCCCTCAACAATCAAGCCCCCCATGCTGACCTCTGGGCCTCTTGTGAGTCTAGCAAGAGCATGTTGGTGGCTGTGGCCCCAGGTCCAAGGTACACATAAATAGGTGACACAGAATGCCTGCTCACCGTCCCGCCCTCCCCCCCCCCCCACATCCACTCTCTGAGCTGTTCCTGAAGCTCTGCCAGGATGGAACCATAAAAGGCGAGGCTCCCTGTTGCCTTTGTTCTCTCTGTGAGCTGGAATGTCTCATCGTGACAGGCAGCCAGGAAAAGCCTGTCCACTGTCCTAATGCCACCTCCTTTTAGCCGTCCCATCAACCCCACTGTGCTGAGCTGCACATACTCCATGGGCTGGCAGTGGGGAGAGCCTCCTCCTTGAGTCTGGAGGGAGAGAGACGGCCTGAGTCTCTGCCCAGTGGGTGGCCCTCGTTGACTTCATCTTGAGAGGCCCAAGGAAGCAATTGCCAAGATTTCTGAGCCTCTCAAGCCCTGTAAATGGTTAATCATCAAGTATCTCCCAGATGCTTGCCAGCAGGGTGCCAGCATTCTAGTATGTAGGCTTTATTATTAGTAAGGTGTTGTAAGGCCAACAAATCAAGAGACAACTGCTTGTTCCTCAAAGACCAGAGAGGAGGAGGCCAAGCCCTTGGGATAGGGCCACACAGGACAGCCCTGGCTGGTCCGAAGGAAGAGGGAGTTGAGAAAACATGGATGAGAGCCCATGTTTCTGTGGGACAGGGTGCTGCAGGCTTACAATTGGCTACTTTGAACGCCTTTGGCAAGCTCTGGGACACAGGTGGTCTCCTAGCTGGCTGCCTGGCACTTGGCCCTGGGGGTGATTTGAAAGAGGAAATATTGGCCTGGGTATGAAAGCCTGTGAAAGCACCATGAGGAAGTGCTGCTGCTGGTGTGGGCTGCAGACGACTTTGTTTATAAAAGGCAAGCTTGGGCGTTTTGCCATTTAGCTCTAGGAACTGGCCAGTTCTATCAGCCTGGGATACCATATTCCCCTGGTCCAGTAAGATCGCAGGTCTCCAGTCACTGGAATAAGAAGTCATATTTCATATAGTCCATCCAATGCTACACAAAGCAAACCTAATCCTTGCCCTCATTGTGCTTTTCATCTGGAAAGAAAGAAGACAGATAGGGAAAGAGCAGACTCCTGGCTAAGTGCAGACTCCTGATCCTAAGTGATTATCATTGCTGGCCTGCAAAAAAAAAAAAGGAAAAGGAAAAGGCCTTCTGCTCTGAGAATGTAGATTCAGAAGAGAACATTTCTTCCTGTGCTGCAAAACTGAATAAAGATTAAGGATTGAAGTATGAGGCCAGGCGTGGGGGCTCACATCTGTAAGCCTAGCTACTCAGGAGGCTGAGATCTGAGGATCATGGTTCAAAGCCAGCCTGGGCATTAAAGTCTATGTGACTCTTATTTTCACTGAAGTGAAAAGACCATGAGACTCTTATCTCACTAGAAAATGAGAAATGGTGCTTTGGCTCAAGGGATAGGGTTCTGAGCTGAAGAGCTCAGAGCTAGCACCCAGGCCCAGAGTTCAAGCCCCATGACCCACCAAAAAAATTTTTTTTAAGGAAGCATAAATCACGTACTGGTTGCTCAAGCCTGCAATTCTAGCTTCTCAGGAGGCTGAGATCTGAAGATCATGGATCGAAGCCAGCCTGGGCATTAAAGTCTGTGTGACTCTTACTTTCACTAAAGTGAAGTGCCCAGTGAGAACCATTTTGGAACGGATGATGACTGAAAGTGCTGTTAATTCTTGGAAAGAAAGGACAGTGAAAGCATGTAAGAAAGGCATTCTCTAAAAGTAAAAAAACAAAAAACAAAAAAGTGTTGACCCTATAGCTTTCTATCCATAAACTTTGGGCACCTCAGAATTATAATCAAGCTCCCAGTAATTACTTATTATGTCATTTTTTTCGAAAGAGAAATAATATGAGAATAACATTAAATGCTGGGGACTCGTATGTATCATCTCACCTACTCAATAGGTTGAGATCTGAGGATCGTGGTTCAAAGTCAGCCCAAGCAGAAAAGCATATGAGCCTCTTATCTGTGATTAACAAAGAGCTGAAAAAGGAGCTATAGCTCCAGTGGTAAAGTGCAGTCTTGAGTGAAAAAGCTAAGGGATAGTAATCTGGTCCTGAGTTCAAAGTCCCGTACTAGCATCAAAAGACAAGAAAAGAAGAGAAAAGAAAAGAAAAAGATGAATAGTGAAATGTTTTCAAATTCTTGACCTAATGAAATCAGTGTTTATATGACTTGCCAATTTTTTTTTGTTTTGTTTTTTAAATGTGTGTGACGGGCTGAAAATGTTAGCTTGAGAAGAGGTTCAGGCACAGCAGATGCAAAAACATTGAAAACCATTCATCTAATTTAATTGTCAAGTTGTGCCAAAAATGCTAACGTGATATCTTTGAAGAGTAATTGGTACAAAGAATATCCTCAAAGAGAACTATTTCCACACGTCTGGCTCTTATCTTGCCCTCTTTACATTTTTTCCCTCTCTGGTTGGCAGAGCAGGGAGTGCTTGGTCCCTGCCCCGCTGAACAGAGGACTCGGCTTGTTTGGCAGATTTTGCAGCCACTGAACTTGAGCATATTATGGAAATGAGTGCAGATTCTTTCTCAAGATTTATCCCAAGATACTCACAGAAGGATCGTTAATCCTTCTTAACTGCCTAATATGGTCTTTGCATGTGTCTCTTGAACCCGATAGGTTGGGCAGCTGTGTCGAGGCTTCATTTTTTAGAGACAAAGGTACCTGCTCACTGAATATGAGGAATTTGGGGTTTGGGTGGTATTTCTTGGAAGCGGCTTCAGAGGCAACTTTTAGCTTCTCAATCACGTTACCTGGGTAGTTGCTGAAAGGGTTCTCTAAGAGAGAGCCCTTGCCCTGGCCAGGCTATGATAGGATTCCTTTCCCAAGTCTCCCTCCAGCCTTTTCTCCAGCCGCCCCCCGTCCCATTACCCTCAGACCAAAAGGATGAGGGTGAGAACCACTTAGGAGCCTGGAATTGAATCAAAGACTGAGGAAAATGGAAAACCCATCTCGTGCTTACTGCTGGAACACAAAGATGGTAAGAGAAAGCAGTGTTTTCTGGAGAATCTTCTCCGTGGTGGAGAGGGACAGCAGCTGTCCGTCTGCTTCCTGGCTGTCAGCGTCTTCCTGCATTACTGTCCTCACAGGGTTTCTTGCCCGCAGACCCACCTCCAGCCACATTCCAGAGCCCCTCTACTTTTTCCACTCTCCACTGCTATAGAGACCAGGTATTTGTCTTATTCACTGTCTGTCACTCCCTGGCAGAATTCGGTCTCCTTGAGGGTGAAGATCTCATTGCGTTTGCTCTGCATGGCTAGACATCATAGATTCCATACATTAGAAACATAATCATCTAAAGAGAGGGTTTTTTTTCCTTCCTCAAGACACCCAATGCTGAAGGGCTGGATCTTTCCCTTGTCACTTTGAGATCCTGGTATGGTTTGACATGAAGATCAGCAAAACACCATTTACCAGTGCTTGTTGGCACAGATGAATGAATGAATCGTGAGTAACTAGAGCATTGTTGAGCCAGCTGGGCCTTGCCACGCTCTCTATCGCTACCCTTGCCTCTCTGTGGAGAGGCCCTTCTGAGTGGGCCCTGTCCCTGGCTTTCATGATGCAAAGTCTGGAAGATGGTATACTTGCAATTTGTGAGACTGAGAGAGAAACCCTCTTAAAGAGATATCGTTGTATTGGAAGAGCTTTGAGGAACAAGGAGAAACTGTAAAGGCTACAGGGAATTGAGGGAAGTAGACCCAAAGGATAGTTACTGCTCTCTGTTGCATGATGGGGGGATTGGAGGGCAGTTATTTGAACCTTTTCTCAATACCACCCTGGGACATATGGCAGGATTTTGCTCTGGGTAATGAATGAAGAGCAGAGGTACCGGGTCTCATTTCCAGGCAGATGCTTCAAAAGTCGTATGTGAGTCGTCTCTCTTCTGTTCTGACTGTTGTGTTATGTGATGAGATGGAACCATGACAAGCAGCACCCCTGACACATACAAAGCCAGAACAAGGAGTGAACTGTGATTATGTAAAGTGTCTGAGCTTTCAGGGCTTTTTGTTCCTGCAGCATAATCAAACAGAAAACTTGAATTGCTGTTGTTGTTTGTTTGAGTCAGGTCTCACTGTGACTGAACCCAGGCTGGCCTCAAACTCTCGTTATGCTTTTCCCAGGTTCCTAAGTGCTGGGATGATATGTGTGTGCCACTGTAAAGATGACCCTGTGGAATATCTGTTGGTTATAAATGTTTCTACTTGGTATTATTAAGAATAGAAGCCATATGCTGGTGGCTCATGCCTTTAATCTTAGCTTTTCAGGAAGCTGAGATCTGAGGACCAAGGTTTGAAATCAATCTGGAGAAAACCAATCCAAGAGACTTATCTCCAATTTACCAGTAATAAGCTAAAAATGGATATGTGGCTTACGTGAGAGAATGCCAGGCTCAGGGTTTAAGCCTTAGTACTGGTGCGGGGGTTGGGGGGAACAACTCAGAAGCAACGGGAAGTAGAGAGGGGAAAGGAAGGAAAGGTAGGGGAAGGGAAGAAAAGGGAATAGAAAGGAAGGGAGCTGGTGCCAGTAATCCCATTTTCTCTGGAATCAAAGATGGGAGGATTATGGTTTGAAGCCAGCCTAGTCAAAAATTTGTGAGACCCTGCCTCATAAACAAACCCTGTCTAGGCATGACAGTATGTATTTTTAATCCAAGCTACTTTGGAAACACCACAGGATGAGTGTCTGAGACTGGCCAGGGAGAAAGTACATGGCCCTATCTGAAAAACAAACTAAACATCAAAGGACTTGGAGGCAAGTGGTGAAGTTCTTGCTTGAGTTAGTTCCCCAGCTTGGGGGCTGGGGGGGAAGGGGCTAAAAAAAAAGAGGAAGATATAAGTAGGGGGTGGCAATTTCAGATAAAGAGGCAGTGTGAGAATGCCATAATTGCTGAAGAGACGAGGAAAGTAACAAAGAGAGCCTTGCTGATATCCAGGAAAAGAGTATTGCTGTCAGTGAAAACAGTACATGCAAAGGCCCCGTAGAGGGTATGGGTCTGATATGTGTTCTTGATGCATGTCCAGTGAACAAAGGTAGAATGGTCAGGGGTCCATCAGAGAGGACCAGGGAATGGTGCAGGCAGCTGTGTGTCATAACCTACTGACTTAAGACCAACTGGCATGGGGAAATAATAATGTAATATGAAAGAAAAATAATCCAGAAGACAGACATTGGAGGGCTGTAGCCCTGGGGGTCAGCAGTGGATATGAAGGGAGGTAACTGGGATCTTGATGGGCTTTGTTGGGAGATATGGCAGTATTGACTGAAATATGAAATATGGGATGTGAGAGAGAGATGACTCCCAAGTGAAGGGCTGGCTAGTAGGAAGAGAAGAGTTGAGATGGTTCTAGAAAGTACTTAACTGAGACTATTATCCAGAGTGGAGAAAGTTCCAGAAAGTACTGAACTGTGACTATGAGATTCAGGCTTAAGCAGTAGTCAGATGCCTGTTGACTATTGGTTGCTAGTGAATCCTTCCTCCTCCTCCTCTTCCTCCTCCTCTTCTCTGAGCCCTGGCACTGGCACTGCCTCCTGCTGCAGGCCTCATGTGCTATGCACGATGCATCCCCATTCAGGGGCAGCCTTCTGGCAGATGAGGAGAACATGAGCTTTCTCTCTCAGCAAGAGGTCACCAGAGTGAAATGGACTTGGCTAGTGAAGCCTGGACACTTGTAATGAGCTGAATATAGATTCCACTGAGCTATAAAATAAAATAATAACTATTTTAATATCCAGCATCTCCCTGCCAAGGCGGCTGAAGAGAAGTCTATGAGCAATAAAATTAGTCCAGAAAAAGAAATGAAAAAAAAAAAAAACAAAACAACAGAAAAACCCACTGAGAGCAGCCACCTTCTAAAAGGCAACAGATTAGAAGAGCCCAAACAAGGAAGCCCTTGGTGGGAATGAAACTCAGCAGATAGGAAAGGCCAGAAGAGAATTCTCCAGGCTTCTGTCTGTTGAGCCACTAATCTAGGAGTGACCTCATCACCTCCTTGGCTTCATCTTCTCCTAGGAGCAAGCAGTGCTCAGGGAACAGGGCACAGCCCTGCAGAGAAGCCCCTTCTCTGACTTCTCACATTCTTCCAGACATGAGACCCCCTTCCAATCACCATCACCTCTTCCTTCTCCCCTAGTCCCATCAGTCTACCCCTGTCCATTTCTCACCACTCATCATTCCCCACCCACTCTAGCTACCACCGCCACCCTCTCCAGCAGTGTCCGACTCTGTTTGCATTCAGAAGGATCAGGTTTTTAAAAACAAAAATTAAATCAAGCTCTCCCTTAGACACCCTCCAATGGAATCTCAAACTATTTATCAAGTCTGCTAAGACCTGTGTAATGAGAAGTCTATCCATCTCATCGTGGTCTATTCGTTGAGTAATTGGCCTTCTGACCTAGGGGTCTGTGCAGGGGTGAAGTCCACTGCTTGGGACTCTCTCCTCCACCTGTCTGTGATAGGAGCAAGCACTCTCCTCCCTGAGCCTCTTCACCCCCTGACCACATCATCATTGATCATTTCTGATTACTTGGCCCTGACTGATGGTTATTTTAACTCTGGAGAAGGATCTGGTCTAGGTACTTACATAGTATTTCCTGTCTTTGCCTTCAAATGAACCTGGTAAGAGAATAGATTTTTTTTAATTTCTCGGACTACTGCATCTATGTGACAATTTGTACATGTGAATAAGTGAACAAGCGTGCATGAATGATTTTACTAGGCTTAGTGAAGGAAGGATATTTATCTACTTGGTCCTCTCATGTATACATCAAACGAAACCTGGTACATAGTAGGAGTTCAGAACTTCTTTCAGGGTGAATGAATACATTTAACTCTGTGTAACCAACTTCCCAGCAGAGAAAAGATGTTTCCTCAGGCCCCACACTTGATAAATGGTAAGGTAGGGATTTGAACCCACATAGTCAAAGCAGAGCAGATGCTCTTGATGTACAAAAAATTTAAAAGAAAACAGTGAGGGGACAGCACAGAGTGAAACCCAAGTCTGCCTAAATCCAGAGTGAAAGTCAAATCCACCCAAATCCAGAAAGCTCAGTAGCCAGGACATGGTCCCTCAGGCGTCGAGACCTTTGTCTCCCAGCTGGATATAATCTTTTCATTTAAGACACAGGAAAAAATGTGGAATTTGGGAGAAATGTCACTTTGGAAATGGCAACAGATCATTGCTTTCTCTGTGCACTTGCTAACAAAGGTGACAACACTATTTACATCCTGCGTGGCAGGCAATGGCGCAGAGTCTGAAATCAAATGATTATTTTTGAGAGTATTTTATTTGAAAAAGCTTCTGAGTGACAAATGATTTAGCAAGCTTTCAACACCATGCTTCATGTGGTTTCAGTTGCCAGAGGGTGACTTACAGCCAGGCCTGGGAGCTCTAACCCAAATGAGCCTAGAAGAATCCAGGCAGTCACATCTTCTTTATGATGTTTAATAAAGCTTAGCATGCTTTCTTTCCTGAGGAGTTTATTACACTGCAGATGGCAGCATCTCTTACAGGCCAGGAGGAATATTAGCCCAGGCAAATGTGCAGGCTGATAGTGGATCGAGACACAGGTCTCGTTCAGATTGGAGGTACATGGAGCAGGGCGAGATAGGGTTGATTGTCCACCCTGACTGAGGACCCACATACCTTTGGCCACTAAATTCCCAACCTGGAGTAGGTTAAAAATCCTTTTGACTATAGTTATCTGGGTTTTTGTTTGTTTTGTGCTAATACTGGGGCTTGAACTCAGAGCCTGGGCACTTGTCCCTTAGTTCTTTTTGCTCATGGTTGGCATTCTGCCATTTGAATCATGGCTTCACTTCAATCCAGTTACTATGAAGAAATAGCTATTTTACTTAATATCTACATATTATTGATATTTATATTGAGTTACGGAAAATTATAACATTAGATTTATAAAAACAATTGTGTAGGCTAAAATTATGTTTTGCTCAGGATGACAGAAACCCTAAAATATTCTTAAAACTTCTTGGTTCTTATATAACGTAAGTCTGGTAGCAAGTCTCCCATGTTGGAAACAACCCTGTCACTCGGGACTGAGGTTTGATTCTTTGGCCCTAAGAAAGTGTTAGCAAATTTCAGCCTACAGCCCAACACCTATTTTTGTACATTAAGTATTAGGGTAATGTGACCAGGTTCATTAATTTATGTGTTAGGCATGACCATTTTGGCTCTCCAACAGCAGTTGAGTAGCTGCCTAGCAAACATAGGGCCAGAAAAGCCCAAGACACATGTGTGCTGGTCCTGGATCTTGAACTCAGGGACTAGGCAACTGTCCTAGAGCTTTTCTTGCTCAAAGCTAGTGCTCCACCACTTGAGCCACATCTCTGCTTCTGGTTTTTTGGTGGTTAATTGGGCATAAGAGTCTTGTGGAACAACAACAAAAGTGTCTCATGGATTTTTCCTGCCTCGGCTGGCCTCAACCATGGCCCTCACTTCTCAGCCTCCTAAAGAGCTAGAGTCACAGCATTGAGCTAGTGTTTTTAAGTAAACTATTATAAAATGACACTTTACCTTCCTGTAATCCTATCTACTTGCCTGAAGCCAGACTGGATTCCATAAGACTCTTATCTCCAGTTAACCAGCAAAAAGCTGGAAGTAGCACTGTGGCTTAAGTAGTAGAGCAAAAGGAAAGAGGGGGGGGAGAGAGAGAGGGAGAGAGGGAGAGAGAAACAAAAAAAAAAATGGGCTTGGAGTTTGGCCTAGTGGTAGAGTGCTTGCCTAGCATGCACAAAGACCCGGGTTGGATTCCTCGGTACCACATACATAGAAAAAAAGACAGAAGTGGTGCTGTGGCTCAAGTGGTAGAGTTCTAGCCTTGAGAAAGCCCAAGGATGGTGCTCAGGCCCTCAGCCCAAGCCCAGGAGTGGCAAAAAACAAAAACAAAGAAAACAAACAAACAAACAAAAAACTAAGCAAGAGCACCAGGCCCTGAGTTCAAGCCACAGTATCTGCACATACACAAAGAAACTCATTTCACAAATGGTTAAAATATGGGGGAGAGGGGTATTTAAAGTTAGGGAATGAGAAGATATCAAGAAAGAATGAACATTTTGCAATATTTGTAACAGGTTTCCACTGTCCTAAAACACTACCACTAGACTTCCAAGTCCTGAATTTCTCTTCCTCAAAACCATGCTTTCCTACTTCCCGGCAGCCATAAATCTCCCCCATCCCCAAGGGGGAAAAACAAAATCCCTGCTATCCCAACAGGGAGGCCCTGTAGGAGAAGTGTGTGACACTCCTTATGAAATCTCCAGCACCCTGATCAGCCTGGATCAGAAAAGAAGCTTAGCAAACCATTACTGAAAGGCGCACAGTGAGATTGCGAGGTCCTTTGAAGTAAGAACCATGTCATCCTTCTCCCACGTCCAACTTCTTTTATGGTCTTGATCATGCTGCACATACTATAGGTAACTGTGTCAGTAAAAAGTCATTCCACTCCAAGTGGCAGAAGCCCAGCGCAAACTGGCTGAAGCTGAAAAGAATATTTATTGGCAAATGTTATTGAGAAGTCCAGGCAGGGGTGGTTCTATTGTAGGCAGACACAGCTGGATTTCAGAGCTTGTCCTCTCTCTCCCTCCTATCCCCTGCTCTCTCCATCTTTCCCACCCCAGTTTCATGTATCTCTCTTTGCTTCTCTCTGTACATTGGCTCCATTCCCTTCTTCTACACAGGGCTTCCTTGCTGTGGAGAAAACAGAAATGTCTCCGTAACTTCGGTGGCTATTTCTGCTCAGGCTGCTAGGAACAAGAGACCCCATCTCTGTCATTTTCAATTTCCATTTCTCTAGGTCATATCAGATCTTACATTTTCACATCCCCTAACCAATGGCTGTAAGTGTAATCACATAATCTGATTGGCTAGGTCCCCTGCAGGAGGCATTGCATTCCAGGCCTGGGAAGGAGTTTGTGAGCCCTTAAAAACCCTTGGCCTCAGAGCCAGAGCAAGCGATTCTTCTTTCTTTGCTCCTTTCCTGGTGGTGGGTCCTTAAATGAAAATCAAAAGCACTCAGAGGAGCAGAATTCAGATGGACATGCCAGAGAGAAAAGGTCCTCTTTTTTGCTGAGAGAACGTTATTGTTTCTTTTCATATACCAAAGAAGCCTTACAAGCCTCTCTTTACATGTGTGCACTCATATTCAGTGCAGATCTTCTGGGCTTTTTCTTCTACATCAGTTACTGTTTGTTTGGGATTCGTGTGTTTCTTTGACCTTCAGTGCAAAGTTGATGGATGGGTTTTTAAGCATCTTTAAATGAATTACAATATATGCCAAACTTATATTTTTGTAATATTTCTGCCAAACTGGACTACAGTGGATGGCTTATGTCCACATTCCTTTTGGAATGTGCATGTTCATAAAATTTTACGCCTGTCAGTTGGTAATTCGCCAACATTCATTTGCTATCACATCATGATCTTTTTTTTTTAAACAACAACAAAAGAAATGTAAACGCAGGTATTAGCATGCACACAAATGCCTTCCACTAGCCTGTCGTTTGGGATGTCTTAGCTGGAGAAAGATGAGTTCCATAAAAAAGAAAATAAAAGAAAAAGGTATAGCTGGAAGGACATGGGGGGAAAGCCTGGATGGGCCATAGGGCTGCGTGAGCTTGTACTCAATGATATTTCACAAACTTTCAGGCCACCAACTTGGGAGGTAGACACTTAAGACTTTGGTCAATAGAGGTATATTAACTTATTCGGTTAGCTAAGATGATTGATTTCAAGTGACAAATGCCTAACTCAATTACAAAAGTAGTAGAGGAGGGGGATCTTTTCAGGGGTGATATTAGGAAAAAGAGATGATATAATATAGGAAAACAAGAAGATGGGCCACCATGCCTACCTTTCTGACAGATTTCGTGGGGGTGTGGGAGCAGCAGGGGTACATAGATGTATGTAATGCCACACCCATCCCCCATCAAAATTAGGAAGAGAGAATTTAAAAATGAGGATTCTAGAAAGGCCATTACAAATTGTGAAGCTTTCGTGTTCCTTTCTTTTGTTTCTTTTTTTTTTTTTCCGTCAGTCATAGGGCTTGAACTCTGGGCCTGGGCATTGTCCCTAAGCTCTTCAGTGCAAAGCTAGCACACTACCACCTTGAGCCACAGCACCACTTCTAGTTTTCTGGTGGTTAATTAGAGATAAGAGTCTCTCAAACTTTTCATGCCTAGGCTGGCTTTGAACCATGATCCTTAGATCTCAGCATCCTAAGTATTACAGGCATGAGCCACTGGCACCTGGCAAAGCTTTCATTTTCTTCAAATGAAAAACTTCTGCCATATGCCATTCAAGGTCCCTGGTTGAAGAGAAGCTCAGAGATCCAATGCTGTTTACCAAGTTCTCCCTCTTATCCATACTTGCCCCTGCAGCCAGCAGACCTCTGTGGACTTCCAGGAACTCTACAGGAAAACCTCTGAGCATAGACAGACCATGAGAGACATAGGGGAAAGTGACAAACCAAAAATGCAGAGTTTTCCCCAAGCTCATGCAGTTTACCACCTTCCAAGGAGGTAGAGCTTGTAAATGTCAAGATATCTGCTTTTGACCCCAACATTTTCCTTCTGTCTTCTGTCAATGACTCATGAGCTTGATGAACTTCCTACCAGGAATATCCCAGCATCTTCTAAGCCTTCTGCATGAGTGGACACAGCCAGCCTCACCCCTACCCGTGGAGAGTCTAAGGAGCCACCTCCCAAGGGTTCTAAATTTCACCTTCCACCACTCCCAAGTCTTCTGAAACTTTCCTTACCCTTTCTGCCTGCTCACAACCTTTCAAGGGAGAGTCTAGCACCACTGCTGCCTCACTGACAAGGAGTCTTGAGATGAGATGCCCACTTAAAGCTGAGGGCAGAGTTGGAGAGGCAGGGCTCTTGTCTCTCCAAGGCTATTGCTGAGAGGGACAATTCCCCCATCCCCCAGGCTTGCTCAAATATGGATGGGTGAATGGCACCTACTTTGTGGAGGTGAAGTACTGAGCAGTTAGCCTTATTACTGCCCCTTACAACAAGCAGTGTTATGCCAATTGTTGTGCCAAGCTGAAGTTGTGCCAATGTCTTCCTTTCTTTAAAGTATGATTTGTTTTTATTGTAAAGGTGGTATACAGAGGGACTACAGTTATTTAGGTCAGGTAAGGAATACATTTTATTTTGAACAATATCACCTCTTCCTCCATTTTCTCCCAGTTTTTCCCCCCTCCTAACATGCTGCTCCCACATGTTGTATAGTTTGTTTTCAACATAATTGTTGTGTCTAGCGAGTATCACTGCTGAACTTGGCTACCCTCTCTCACATCATTTCTGTGCTATCCCTTTCCCACCCTAAGACAAAAGGTACAGAAATCAAAAACAGTGACAAAAGGGGAAAAGCAGAAAAAAAGGAAAAGAACACAAAAAGTAAAATAAAAAACCTCATGTTTCCATTTTTTGAAGTTCATTTTGATAAGTATCCTTTTATATGATTATATGCACATAGCTGTTGAACCTTTGTGGTCCTTTGGTAAGGATATCTCCATTTGGTCTCATTGTGTGAATGTTTAGAATACTGTAACTTGTCATATCCAAGTGTAATTTTTTTGTCTTTTACTATTCATTATGTTTACTTGTAGATTTATAGGCACATTCTAATCACTACAAATGAGGAAGGCCGGACAATCTCTATTTCTTTGGGTCTGAATTACTTCACTTAATATAATTTTTCCCAAGTTTTTCCATATCACAGTTCTTTCTGAGGGAAGCATACAGTTCTGCTGTGTATGTACCACATTTTCTTGATCCATTCATCCACTAAAGGACATCTGGGCTGATTCCATATCTTGGCTTTGGCAAACAATGCAGCAATGAACATGGTTGTGCTGGTGGCTTTAGTGAGACCTGGCTTGTGGTCGTTGGGTAAATGCCAGGAGTGGGATTTACTGGGTCATAGGCAAGCTCTATGTTTAGAATTTTGAGGAACTTCCATACTGCTTCCCAAAGTGGTTGGACAAGTTTGCACTCCCACCAACAGTGTAGTAGCCTTTCATTTTGAGTTGTGCCAATTTCTATAGGTATACAAACCAAAGCTGAATTGCCCCAGGCTGGGATATTATTAAGCTGACTCAAATATCAAATGTCGGGTTGTTTTTTAAGTTCCCTACGCTTCTGTAATTCTCAACTGCAAGCAGTTTTGCTCCATAGAGGATATTTGGTGGTATCTGGAGAGATGATTGATTATCGTGGATCGGGGGAGAGGATGCTGCTGACACCTGACACGAAGATGCCAGAGAAGCCACTAAACAGAACATGGGATGGCTGCCTTCAACAGTCTTCCTTTCCATGTGTGAATGGTGCCCGTGCTGAGAATCCCTGCTCCCACCTGGCATTCTGAGATGATCTCTGGGATGGGAACTGGCTCTCTCTGGGCATCGATAAAGACAGAGATCAGCAAAGTGGCTTGTGACCTGCTCTTGTCAATGAAGTTTATTAGAACACAGCCACACCATGCACACTTTTTATGTGTCAAAGCTGAGCAGTCCTGGGTTCCCGATCCTTTTATTACCACGGTGTCTTCCATGCAGAATGAGGAGGTGGGCTGGCCAAGGGTTTGCCTGGCACCGGGGGGTGGCTCCTGGTACTGACTTGCCTCAGAGAAGCACTACATCCTGGTTTCTCTAGCACAGTCCAGATAATGCTCTACTCCTTGTCCAGCTTGCTCTGGATGTGGGATGGTGAGATCACATCTGAGCAACCTCTGCGGGCTCTCTGTAGATACAACGGCCATTCCTACCCCAAGGCTGGGGCTGGGCTCCCCTGGAAATTGATGATTCAGCCTGAAATATGGCCTTGCCCTAGGAGAGGCTGAAACAGACCAAAGTCTGGTGTCAGGCCCTTGTTAGAAAGGAAGGATTAAAAAGAAATTAATCTCTCATGTTCCCTCTTTGTTCACCACTGACACTGGAGAAAGGCCAAAGCAGGAGGACATTGATGGATACACAGAGGGCGTGGTCCTATGTGGCCTCTCTGGATCCAGGCATGCCCAGTGCACCTGTCCATTAACCTAGGACTTCCTCCAGTCTTGTTTCACAGGCTCTGCCTCTTGGGGACCCGTGTATTATCTGTGATGTGGATCATTTGAGTTCTAGTATGGAAGAAATGAATGATTTAGCTTCCAAACAGATTACATATTGAGACCCAAAAGGAGGTCACGAGGTAAGGACTCGTGTTCGTCATGGGGAAGGGTGGATTCTGTGATATGTGCTTTGTGGGCTTAAGTCCCATTATAAGAGTGTGTGTTTGGAGCTGGAGTTTGGCCTAGTGGTAGAGTGGTTGCCTCCCATACAGGATGACCCAGGTTTGATTCCTTTGTACCATCTACATAGAAAAGGCTGGAAGTGGTGCTGTGGCTTAAGTGGTAGAGCTCTAGCCTTGAAGAAAGCCCAAGGACAAGGCTCAGGCCCTGAGCTCAAGCCCTAGGACTGGCCAAAAAATAAAAAATAAAAAGAGTGCGTATGCCCTGGGTATTCTCTTCACTTTGTGACACTTTCCTTATTAAAAGCTATGGTGCAGGCCAAATTGTAACTCAGAACTTCACCATGTAAATGCTTAAAGGAATTGGAATCTCATGAACTCGTGTGTGTGTTTGTGTACCAATCCTGGATCTTAAGTGTAAAAGATTGGACACTGTCACTCTATCATTTGAGCCACATGCAGCTTCCCTTCTGCCTTTTGGCTGGTTCACTGGAGATAACAGTCTGACTGACTCTTTTGCCCTGGCTAGCTTTGAACCACAATCCTCAGATGTCAGCCTCTTAAGTATGTAGGATTACAGATATGAGCCACCGGCATCTGGCGACAGAAGCACTTCTTTGTGGGAAGAAAGATGGAGATGAACAAGCAACTTTCAGAAGGGCAGTCCTTCAGAAACTTGCACATCTGTGTTTCAGACTTGCAACATTTCTACACAGGCCTGGCTGGCTCTGGTGACTGGAATAAGGAAGGAAGAACTGAACTTTGCTTTAGGGGCAACGGACCCCCTTCGTGGCTGCATGCCTTGCCTGGTAAATCCAAAGGCCAAAGGCCTCCATGGCCTCAGAGGCCCATATCCTAACCCATTTGTACTCAGTCTGCCTGCTTGCCCCTGCAAACCTCTCCATAGAACTAATTAGCCATGCTGTGCAGAGGGAAAAGCTTACAATGTGTCTTTATATTATCATGCACAGCTGAGCTCTTTCTAGAGGGTCACACAGGGCAGTTTGATGGATCAGAAGTTTGGCATGGAAGCTGCCATTTACCCCAGATCTTAACAACATGTCCTATGCTTCAGAACGCAGCACAGATCTCAGAGGAGAACCGTAGCCCATTATCTCATACAAGACACCTATGAAAAGCATAATCCCCAAATGGAAACTCACAGATAATACTCACTGCAAGCACAAAGCAAAATAATATTTAAAATCTGGGCCAGAGCTCACCAACACGGAACCTTCTGTGGAGCTGTTCAGGATTCTGGAAGAGGAATCCCAATCATTTGACTTTGGCTGATTTTAGGGTTGCATCTGCTTGGCTGACCATGTGTATTCAGCCTTTTTTGTTGCGAAGGAGGAAATGAATTGCTGCTGAAGGGGAATCCGGTGGCAGGAGCATCTTCTGAAACCAGTTTTCTTTAAAACCACAGATGTTCGCCACTTTATAGGCCTGGGTCCTGACTTGCTTGGAGGGATCATTTGAGGTCTAGCGTTCGGTAAAGTGTCAGAAATATTTGGGGCTTCAGTGATTCCTCCTCTTGCCTTTTCTTTTTAACTCCTGCATTCCTGAAATGTTTGTGGAGCATCTACTATGTACCAGACAGTACATTAGGGTGCTGGATGAGCCATGCTGGGCAAAACTAAGCATTACCCTGCCTCTTGGGGGCTTGGGTCAATTAGCAAAAACAGGTATTCATGAATGGACTACAGAATTGTATTAAATGAAGGCCATGACAAGTTGCAGAGGAAGGACGAGCTGCCCTGAAAAGTTAAATGCTCATGAGCATATAACTCTGCCACAAGGGCATGGCAGAGCACAGTGGTCCTCCCAGGGGCCACCAGAGAAGGTCAGACTCCCAATAGCACACTGCTTGTGACTCATTTCCTCGAATCAGGACTCACCTTCCACCTCCAATCATTCTATTTGAATTTTGGGGGGTAGGGGAAGGTGTGATCATGGGGCTTGAACTCTAGCCTTGGGTACTGTCCCTGAGCCCTTCAATGCTACCACTGCGAGTCACAGCACTACTTCCAGCTTTCTGGTGGTTTATTGGGGATAAGAGTCTTAGGGAGCTTCAGGCCCAGGCTGGCTTTGAACCACAATCCTTGGATCTTTGATTCCTGAGTAGCTAGGATTATAGGCATGAGCCACCAGCACCCAGCAATCTATTTGAATTTTTAATCAATCCTTGGTCCTGTCCAGATCAACTGTCCACGTGCTATTCTACCAGGCTACCTCCACAAATTCATCTCCCACCCTTAGCTGAAGAAGCTGCCCTTTCCCGAATGAGCACAGAACTCTGGCTCCTCTCCCAGGAGAAGATAAAGGTTTTGTCAGGCCTTTCTTTTCTTTTTTTAACATGTCTCCTAAAAGGTTACAAAATGTAGCCCAGCACCAGTGGCCCATACCTGTAATCCTAGTCACACTTCCACTTTTGGCATTTTGGTGGCTAATTGGGGATAAAAGTCTCACAGGCTTTGATCAGTGCTCCTCAGAGCTCAGCCTCCTGAGTGGCTAGGATTGTAAGGGGAGCCACTAGCACCAGTCTTTTAAACATTCTTTCCATTGCAAGTGAGGAAGAATAAAGTATATTAAAAGTTCAAAATTATTAAAGTAGATGAAAGGACTTAATTATGAAATTCAAAAATTGAGTTCCACCTTCAGGTGGAATCTAGGATCTCAGACGTCAAAAGCCAAGATCTCATTTCTCTCTACACTGCATCTGTGATTTCCTGTGTATCAATCTCAGTCTCTACCTGGTCGTGAGACAACTGCAAGCCATCATCCTTTGCCCCTGGCAAAGAGATGGTCAGCAATATAGCAGGAATCTCAGCCTGGCTCCTTGGATCTCACTGTGTGAAGCTGACTGGCAGATCTGGGTCATACGGGCAGACACATCTGGAGTGGGGGTGGAGCTTATAGTCAGAAGTGGAGGAGGGGGTGGAGTTTGGGCTACCTTACTGAGGCATGGAGGCAGAAATCTGGTGCCCTCCTTTCTTGGCAGGCTGTTGGGGAAAGTGGAGTCTGATCAAGCCTGCTTTCGAAGAGTCACTGTCAGTGCTGTGATCTCGGGAGCAAGTGAGTGATGAAGAATCCAGATTTGAGGTCTGGACCCCTCTCCCCCAAATAAAAAATCAAAAACCATTTTGAGTACTAGGTAAAGTTAGGAACCACAGCCAAGCAAGCTCCAGAGCTTTTGCCTGCTCAGCCAAAAGGAAATGCACATCTCCAGGAGAGACAGCTGTCATTTGAGCCAAATGATAATGTCATTTGAGCTCCCTCTTACTCTGGGAATTTTCCCAGCATGTATGGTAACCAGTGCAGTGGTCTAGGGTGCTGTGGGCTCTGGTCAGAGACTCAGGGGGAGACATCTGAAGCTCCTGCACTAAACCTTGAGTGTGGTCATAGCTCCTTATCAGAAGAGCCAAGATGGTGTCACCAATGCGGGCCCTTAGTGACTTACTTTGGAGTGGAAAGTGGGCAACTTTAGCAGCCCTGGGGGTATTTTCTGCTGAGTGGACAGAGGGACATCAGGACAGCTGCCCAGTACCTCTGCCTGTCCCCCTGAGGTCAGCTTCATGAGATAAGGGCTGCCAGCATGTGCCCCACCCCCAATGGGGCTCCACCTCTCTCAGTGGTCTTGCATTAGTACACAGGTCCCCACAAGTAGTGAAACTTCATCTCCAACTGTGTCACCTCTTCCCCCATACTAATCCATTTCTGAGGTGTCAGTGTGTCCTCCCCATGGTTGAAACACTAGCTCTTGGCAGCCAGGTCTCTTTCTGGAAGAGTTTCTACCTTGTGCTGGGTCCCCTCTGAGAGCTGGCAAGTAAGGGGCCACCCCTTGCTTCACAGACCTTGCCCATGCCTCTGCCTTGCTCAAGTGCAAGTTCAGATGTGTTCAAGCTGGCTCAGAGGACGTCTCCTCCCGCCAGAGGAAGGAAAAACGCACTTCTGGCATGGTTTGAATTAAATGAGAATTTCCCTTTTTTTTCATAAACATTTACAGTAGTTGTGGATGCAGAGTTGAAAGGTTTAGGGTTTTGGTGTTTAATTAGAAACAAATGCCCTTTATGATCCTGTTAGTGGGGGCAGCAGGCCTTTTATTATTAGGACTAGTCCTATTATTCGTACCCGAATGTGTAGTGTTTGCCTAGGGTACCTGGTGGGCACTTTGCCAAGGTGGCCAGGCACGGCAGTTGGAAATAGCAGTAGAATCACTGGGGGTGCATCTGTGTGAAAGCTAGGGCTCTGAGCCATTGCCTGGGAGTGGGCTAAATCCCTCCCCTCCCCTCTCTTCCCCTCCTCTCTCCTCTCCTCATTTCCTTCCCTCCACATTCTTTGATGCGAGCTGAAGGCCTGACAGACCTTTAGCTAGCTGTACCCTGTCCTTCATCTTTGCATACCTAGGCACTTGGCCATGAGCTAGCAGCGCCCATCCGTGCAGTAACCTTTGCTTTAAAGCCAGGGAAGCCTGTAGCAAGGGGAGCATTCCTGAAATCCAGGCCCTGGCAAGAAGCAAGAAGGAGTCACAGCATGGCTTTCATTTGCTATTGGGGATCCCACTGTGGGGGATGGGAGAGGAGAAGATGGAGTCCAGTACATCTTCTGGACCCCAGGAGAGGCTCATGCATTTAGTATCTCCTAGAAACAGGCCTGGGTCCCTTATCCGGGATTCTAAGAGTTCGGCCAGGCCACCGATACCTCAAGGTTCCTTCTGCGTCTTTGTCTTGAAGGCAGATGGACACAATAAAAGAAAGGAAATGCCTAGAAGTCCTATCTTCCCATAAAGTAATATCTTTTGAATATTTTGTGGCAAAGAGGCTATCTTTGAAGCTTTTGCTGCTCCTGTTTATACAGGGGGATCGTGGTTGTGGAAAATGATGGCTCTTGGCTTTTAGAGGTCATTTATTCAGACTGGTAGTACAGTCAGGGTAGCCAGTCAAGTCCAGTGGTTCTAAGATTTGAACTGATAGTTTCACCTCAGTGGAGCTATACCCCCAGCCTTAGACCCACAATACTCCTATGTAAGGCCTCTTGCATAGCTGAGATGACATTGGGTTCATGATACTCAGTTTGTTGGTTAAGATGGGTTCTGCTAACTTTTTCTTTATTCTTAGCTTTTTTTTCCATTTTTTTTTGAGGGGGATACCTAGACTGTCCTCAGACTGCAATTCTCTTGATCTCTGCCTCCACAGAAAATGGAATTCCAAATATCAGCCACCATACTTGGCCTCCAGTCTTCTTTCTATACTTCAGAAAATTAGGCTAGGAGGTCAAAGTATCAATACTGCCATTTTCTAGCTGTGACTTGGTGCCAGTTACTTAAACCTGAAAGTCCTCAGGGACCTTACGGGCTCTTGTGACAACTAAGCAAAGTTAATGAAGGGTACTGGCACATTTTAATAACTTCACTGTTATCAGCATAAGAAAAATAAGAAATTCTGGAAGGCTTGCAATAATAACCGCATCGAATTATTAAGTTACAGAAGCAAAACAAAAATGACATGAAACTGGAAGAATGATTTCAAAGTATTCAACCACTCAAGGAAAAAATTAATTTGGTTGGAATTCAACCTCAGTTTCTAAACCCATTTGAACACTTTTTAAAAACAGATTGTTTTATCGGGGGGGGGGGGTGAAGGTTGGCATCGAGGCTTGAACTCAGGGTTTTGCGCTCTCACTTCATCTTTTCTCCCCAACTGTGCTCTCCACCATTTAAACCACAGCTCCTTTCCCACCTTTTTTGGTGCTTAACTGGAGATAAGAATCTCACAAATTTTCCTGCCTGGCCTGGCTTCACACATCCGTCCTCAGATCTCAGCCTTCGAAGTAGCTATAGTTACAGGTATGAGCCACCCCTTCCTGGCTCAGATTTTTTGTTGTTGTTCATTGTATTTTTGAGGAGATTATTTAAAAGAAACATGAAATGGATCCTGAAACTTCTCCCAAGAGGAAAACTGTCCAAGTGGTTTTAACCCATTTGAAATAACATAAATACCCTAGTGGAATTATGTGATACATATCTCGTGCAGCAATACCTCGCCTTTTTTAACCTATTGTCTGAGTAGTGTTAGTTACAACAGGCAAATCGAATAGTTTGAGGTTGTATGATGAACTTTTTCAAATAAAGTGCATGTTTTCCATGACTACCTATGTACCTTGTTTATGAGGCTCATAAATACAGTAGATTGCCTCAAGGGCAGCAAAGAATGAAAGGAGGGGAGTAAAAATTGAGGAGAGAGATGGGGAGCAGATGGGCCCACCCTGAAAACAAGCCATGGCTTGTTTGTGGGAAAATGGAGTCCAGTTTACTGTCTGCCCCTACCTCTACCCCTGTTCAAGGTCAGACTAAAGCACTGACTTCCCACAGCTTGGAAGAAAAGGCCCCTGAGATTCTGGGGCAGTCCTGCAAATCAGCAGACTTCCTGTTCAGGTGTTGGCCCGTGCTCCACGGCGCCTCCTCTCTGTGTGTGAAGGCTGGGGTACAGGGCAGAGCTGGAGAAGGCATGGGGGTCTCAGACATGAGTTACTTGATTTAGTATGAAGATATGTTTCAAAACGACTCAGCAACAACAATGAAAAATGAGACCAAGGTGCTAGCTAAAGCAGACGTAGCAATGGTAATAACAGTAATGGTTGAGTGTGTATCATAGACTTGTGATGGTTCTTCTTATATGCCATGTTCGCAGAGCCATGATGCCAAGATTTTTTTATTAATTAGTGTGTGTATGTGTGTGTGTGTGTGTGTGTGTGTGTGTGTGTGTGTGTGTGTGTTGGTTACAGGGGCATGAAATCAAGGACTGGGTGTGGTCTCTTAGCGTTTTGCTCAAGGCTGATGCTCTACAATCTGTCACTTGAGCCCCAGCCCCACTTCCTGCTTTTGAGTGGTTAACTGGAGATAAGAATGTCATGGGCTTCACTGCCTGGAATAGCTTCCATCTGAAAACCTCAGATCTCAGCCTCTTGAGTAGCTAAGTTTACTGGCATGGGGCCATCAGCACCTGGATATGTGCTCGGATATTTGGTCATGATTCTAGATGTTTATGTGAAGGCATGTTTTGAATGAAAGTGACATTAAAATGGATGGATTTGCAATAAAGTGGATTTGCCCTCCAAAATATGAGCAGGCCTCCTATAATCGGTTGAAGACCTTAGCGGAAGCAAGATGGCCTTACCTGAGCAATATGAATTTAGCATGCATACTGGCTAGTCCCTTGCCTAGTGGGATTTGGAGATTAGCTCTTAAACCTGAACCAATTCATTAAAATATGCATTTCTTTCTATAAGTACATTCTGTCTGCTGGTTCTGTTTCTCTGGGAGCCCAGATGATTTGCATAGAAACTGGCCACATGGTTTCTTAGATTACACGTGTGTGAAAATTTGGGAGCAGATCTGTGCCTCTATGTAGCTGTGTGACCTTGGATAAGTAAATGACCCTCAGATTGTCAGTCTCCCTACTTGTAGCATGGGGCCATTTGTAGGCTTAAGCGCCTCATGTTTGGAAAGACTCATATGACATAGTAGGGATAACCTCCTGAACATGTCTCTGTATTGATGTAACAAGTAGTTACGGCATAGCATCTCTGGTGTTGGAATTGAGACCTTGAACAGGGAGAGGAGGCTCCTGTTTCAAGCAGCTTAGATGACAATGGTGAGATGAAACTGAATGAGAAAATTGTGTTCCTGAATGGGTATTCATGAGCAAAATTAGGGGTTCGATGGACAGAACCATGGTTCCATGAGAGACAAATGTGACCAAGAGCGAGGGCTATGAGGAGGACTTCCTGAAGGCAGTGACACTTGGGTTGCTGAGGAATAGATGTGTGAGGGAACCAAATATGGAAGGAAGGAGGCAAAAGTCACTACTGAAAGTAAGGCCTGGGGAAAAAGGAGGGAGGATTTGACCAGGACAGACTACAGAGGGCAGAGATGCTGGACTAGGGCTTGGCCAGTTAAAGTCAAGTTGAAGAGTAGGAAGAATAAGAGAGAAACCAAGGGTAAGAAACAGAGAGAGGTGTCGATGCCTAGAAATAACTGTCATTTTTCCATGATTATTAACACTATCGTAGTAACACTTACCAAGACTCTTCAGTGGTCCCAAAGCCTGCAGTGGTGAGAGCCCTATACAAGCAGCCTGTATGTAAAAAATGGTTTGGTTTCCAGACAGGGTGCAGATACCATTATCCAGGCTTACCATTTCTTTGGCACCTTGGCTTCATCATTCTTATCTCCAGGCCTCAGTTTCCCCATCCAGAATGTACCTGGTGGAACAGCCTTGCTGGGCAGCTGGGAGTTGGTGATATCAGAGCTCATGAATATGAAATGGCTTTGAAAGTTACAAAATAACAGGGAAAGAGGAAGGGGGTGGGACAGTGTGTGCTGGCATCTGGTTTCCACATTGTCTCCAGGGGCATATTGCCTGGGGAGGGCCGAGGGCCTCTCCATGAAGACAAGAATCTGTAGATAATGAAAAATAAGCAGGGCACAGCTTTCCACCCTCCATGGAGTCCATCTGCCTGAGGGACCTCATTTCATCCACACCCCATGCTATTATAATCATGGGATAGGACTAAACCCCCTTCCATTCATAAGATGTCACAGGTGATAGTAAGTGGAGATGTAGGATTCCAGGCCTTTCCTTTATAGGCAAATCCACTTCTCTGTCTAATGTATACTGTGCTTTCTGTAGCAGGTATGGATTATGGAGTTTGAAAATTGGTGTACCTGTTTTTAATTCTGGGGATTGGAAGAGGGCCTCATACTTGCTAAGAAGGTGCTCTACTACTTGAGCTATGCTTCTTACCTCCCCCCCCTCCTCCTCTTCCTCCTCCTCCTCCTCCTCCTCCTTGCATTGGTCTTTTTCAGGGTAGGGTTTCCATTTATGCTGGCCTAGTCTATAATCCTACCTGCACTTTCCTGTGTTGCTGGGATAAGGGACGTGTGCTCTGGCTGGGCTTTGAACTGCTATCCTCCTGATAGCTGCCTTCCAAGTAGGTAGGCCTGCAGTTTTGAGCCCCTCATCTGGCAAGGGTTCTTTGAGTAGGCGGTGAATGTTGGAATCCAGGCCTGTAAAAAAAAATTTTTTTTGCCAATTTTGAATCCTGGGGCTTGAACTCAGTACCTGAACACTGTCCCTGAGCTTTTGTTCTCAAGGCTAGTGATCTACCACGTAAGCCACAATTCCACTTCCTGCTTTTTGGTGGTTAGTTGGAAATAAGCGTCTCAAAGACTTTCTTGCTCGGGCTGGCTTTGAACAGCGATCGCAGCCTCCTGAGTAGCTACTGATGCATGGCTCTAGGTCTTTTCTTTACAACCAAATTCAAGCCTCTGTCTAATACATACTCTGCTTTTCTGTTAGAGCAAGGGTGTGATTGTGAAGTTTGAAATGGGTGGTATTTTGAGGAAAACAGATACATGTCGTTTGACCTGCGTGCATGCTGTCTAATACATCTGGACTTGTTGCCAATATTTAGAATTTGATAATATATATGAAAATCAGGGATTTTTTTCAACTAGTAAAATAGAATTTCTGATGCATACACACACACACACACACTCTCTCTCACACACACTCACTCACACACACACACTCTCACACTCACTCACACACACACACTCACACTCACACACACACTCACACACACACTCACACACACACTCACACACACACATCTACTATTGTTTATCTTGAGAAATGGAGGCCGCTGAGCATCTCGGCTTACACGAAGTTAGAGGGAGAAATGTCTGTCTCCCGCGGCCACTGTCCTTTCCTTTCCATAGTGGAGTTTCTATCGTCTTGATGCCCAAGTAACAAGTGTGCATTTAAGATTTATCACCTGAACCAATAATCTTGTTTGGAAGCAGAAAAACTGCGTTCCAGAGAGGGTAAGTGAACTGGCGAAGGATGTCTGTGAATGCCAGACTAGGAAAGAGTAGATTTCACATGTCCATCATCTTACAGGCTGACTTCACAAGACATCGGCTTACTCATTTCCTTTCTACTCTAGTTTTCCAGCCCTGAGGAAAAAGTGAGAGCAAGTGTGGCAGATAAAGCGACAGGCAAAATTAAGGCTATGTAGACACGATTAAGAGAAGACGGTCAATGTCTTAACTACAAAGAACTCAGATAGCTGAGTGCTAATGGTTCACACTTGTAATCCTAGCTTCTCAGGAGGATGCAATCTGAGATAGCAGTTCAAAGCCACCCTGGGAGATAAGTCTGTGGGACCCTTATCTCCAAGTAATCACCAGAAAAGCTGGAGGTAGAGCTATGATTCAGGTGGTAGAGTGCCAGCCTTGCGCAAAAAGGATAAGGCCTTAAAGTCACACACACACACACACACACACACACACACACACACACACACACACACACAGAACCCCAATCAATCCACTGTTCTTAACTTTCAATCTCTTGCAACAACTGAGAGAGCAATCAGTTAGGCCTCCTTTAGTTCAAATCTCTATACTGGGTAGGGCATTTGGAAAGGGACCGTTCTGACTGCCAGTATTCACATGGGCTGTTTCCCTGTCCATTGGAGGTATATATGTCTCTGACCTCCAGTTGTGTGGCATTCAGCCTGGAACTCCTGCTGTGTCCGGATTGAGCCACCAGCTGCTTCCCAGCCTGGCTTTGGACCAATCAGAGGAACACCAACCATCTCCACCCTGAGGTGTCTGAGCAGCCTGAAGAAGGTCCCATGAGTGATTTGCAGAACAGCAGCCCTGCACAGGAGCCCAGATGAACTACTTCTCATCCCAGCATACTCAAGGCCCCAGATCTTTACTGTGCAGCCCCCAGGTCTGTCTGGGTGTCACTTCTCCTCCCACTCTCAAACGTTTTGTTGACAGGCTTAGCCAAATTGACGTTTGTGTTTGCAGTTCCTCACAAGGGAAGCAGGCAGCCAGTCTCCATTCAGTCCTCTGTGACAGTGGTGACAGTGGAGACTTGGCGTTCCCCTCCTCCTCTCTAACAGAGGTTGGCTTGCTTTTTCTCCTCTGATCTCTGACATGTCTGAGAACTGAGTGGAGCATTCCGATGGCTGGAGCTTATGTGCTGACCCACAGAGGAGGGCACGTTTATCTTCATTATCCCTGAAGAGTAGCTGAGGAGCTGCAATGAGACATTTTATGAGAAAGAAGACCTCATCCTGGTTTGCATTACATGAGGCTTGGTGGAGGCGAACCGGAAACATCCATTGAGCAATGGCAGCCTTTCAAAGCCCCCCTGCAGGAACGATAAGCTATAAAAACAAATGGCCCAGCAACAGAACAAAAAAACAAGACTCCAGGAACATTTGCTAGGCTGCAAACACAGCGGGCTGGGCTGGGTCGTACCAGGCCTCTGGAAGGCTGCTCTTCCCAGCCTGGCTGAGGTAGGGAATGAGTGGGCTGCGACGCTTCCACACCCAGGAGATACAGTGAGCCCAGAGGACTCGGCAAAAGCTCAGCACTGGGAGCTGAATTCCAATGCACCTTATTGGCAGCCACCTGGAACTCCACCTCCTGGGAGGAAATAGTTCTGGGCCTGAACTGTGCTCTTGTCTCAGGAGCCCAGCTTTCCAGCGCTGTTGGAGGTTGCAGTTTCAGAGTGGAGCTGAGGAGCACATTTTTTCCCCTCCCTCAGTCTTTACTGGCTTTGCTTCAGCAGCTCCCAGCCCTGACTGAGCCTCAGTTTCCTCATCTATGAAATAGGAAGAGCCATTTTTAAGTCATGTCAAAATAAGCAAAGGATACTGTATGCCAGAAAGTGACAAGAAGGCCGTAGCGGGGGTGGTGGAAATGAAGCCCAGAGCTGGAGTGAGATATATGCAGAATCCCCTGGGCAGGGATCAGGAGCCAAGGTGGCAGGGCGCGGGCACAGTACCCTTGGAGAACTTGGATAGGAGAAAATTCAGAGACGGAACAATGGTGTGGCCTAGCCCACTCTTTGCAACGTTGTATGCTTTTACGTGTTCCATGTAATCCATATAGAACTCTCCTGTGAAGACAGAGAGCTTTCAGTATGGAGTGTTTCCTAGAGCAGCCAGTTGCCATGGGAGGCCCATGAAGAAGTTTGGCAGTCCTCAGATGCCAAACTCACCCCTGGCTATGAGGCCTGAGGCATTTGTGGAATCCACACACCTGAGAACTCTCACAGTAGCCCCGCCGGTCTGCCATGCTATAGGAGCGCAGTGGGATATAAGGACTCACTGGCTCCCGATGCTTAACCTCTCCATCTTTCTCATCTCACCCAGAGGGATCACATGGCTGATTCTGCCTCATAGAAGGAGCTTTCCTGATCTTGCTTGTAGTGCAGGGGAGGGATGTGCATCCAGACTGGAGATAATGGCCAGGAGTTCAGGAGGAGGACACTGCCATGATGGAAGTAGAGCTGGAGAAGGGGCATTTGTAGAGTTAGTTCCAAGACAAGATGGAGATTAGATAGGCATGGAGGTAGTAGAGACAGAGAATAGGTATTTGCAGAGATAGTTCCCAGACAAAAGCAGCAGAGTCTGATGACTGGTTCATTGGAAAAGTAGGAAGCACTTACACGGATAGGAAAATAGAACCAACCACAGAGGTGATTCTGCTGCCCAGAAATGGTAAAGTGACAGTGATAATTATACAACCTGACCACCACCAGAGAATTCAGCTTTAGTGAAGACAAACATGGATGTCACATCTCATATCTAACACTACTCACCACAATATCTCCAAGAGGGCACTGAAACTTTCTGGGATACAATTCTTCACCTGTTTAATGAAGATGATAGGGAGTTCTAGCTCACAGGGTCATTGAGGGTACACTGAGGTACTGGCCTTGGCTCAGAGGGAAGCAGCTATTCCCTTGATGATTTGAATGTGTGGAAATTTGGCAAATTTGGTAGAATCCCTTCCCTGCCTTCCCAGTGGTGCTGTCTTCGTGTAAGCTGTTCTCTATTATTTTTAATTCTGTAAGGAATCCAAGAGATTCTATAAGACTCCCTACCAAATAGGGAGCTAGCATTTGGCATCTGTTCAGAAATCATATTTATCTTAAATGACTCTGGGAAATGGGAGGAAAACAAATAAAGCCTCAGGGAACAACTCCTAGATTCCCTTTTCTGCCATTGATGTGGGGGTGGGGGAGGGGAAAGGGCAGAAGAACCCCAGTAGGTAGAGTGAAGCAAAGCTGTGATAGAACTAAGAATGGGCTCAGGGAAAGCAAGACAAACCACCTACCAGACACTAATACAAGGCTGTGGCTGAGGCTTGATTAACCCAGGGGCCAGTCGCTGAGCCACTTGCTCAAGTGCTTGAGTGAGAAGACAGTGTTTCTTTCATCTGCTAAGCTCTCATTCCACCTTGCAGGAAATCCATGGAATTCAGGAGGGAAAACAGCTCTAACAGGAAGTCTGAGACCTAGGGCAGAGCGAACTGCAATTATTAACTTTTTGGTCATGGGGTTGAACTCAAGGTGTCTGGGAGCTATATCCAGGCTAGTGCTCAAGGCTAGCACTCTACCACTTTGAGCCACAGTGCCATTTGTGGTTTTTCTGGTGGTTAATTGGAGATGAGAGTCTTATAGACTTTCCTACACAGGCTGGCTCTGAACCATGATCCTCAGATCTCAGCCTACTGAGTAGCAAGGATTATAGGTGTGAGCCACTGGCACACAGCTTAGAACTGAGATTTTTGAAAGAGAAAAGGAGAATCCCAGACAGGACTAGTGACACCCTTAAGGGCAATAACATGTTCCAAAGAATCCAGACAGCCATATTAGATCCTCTCTGCCCTGCCCCAACCAGACCCACCAGATAAGGCCTGGGAACCAGCCTCCAAGAACAGATGAAAACATCCAGCTAGGTTCTTGTTCTTGAGAATTTTAATTGAGAAACAAGAGGCAGGGTTTGACATGACTCGCAAGCTATTATTAGGAACCAGTGGAAAGAATGAAGAACCGGAAGAAGATTCTCAGAGAGAAGCCAGTGGCACGCAGGACCCAATGGCAGCTCACTAATGCTTTTCCAAGCCCCCATTTTCTGGATTCTGTTTAAGTACCTTCTCAGTTTCTCAGAACCAAAAGGGACAAGAAGGAAACCTGACAGCTCTCTGATCATGTACATGAACCACCTTTGTGGTCTTTTCCAGGCAAAGGGGAACTGGAGGGGGGCCAGCCCCTAGCTTGCTGAGGCAGCCAGGCCTTGTTTGTGTCGTGCTGGAGCCGAGCTGGGGAGCAGGCAGCGGTGACCTGACCACTCACTCATCTTTATGAGAACATCCCCCATGTGGGAGCTCTTTCTTTTCATCAGGATGTTTTTCTTGATGTCCAGCCGAAACATTCCCATTTTTTTTAGTATTATTATTATTTCTTCCTATGAGTCTAAGCTCTGGCCCTCAATATCACTGGCTGATACAAGTCCTGTCTGCCAGCAGCAATCCCTCCCGGTTCAGACATCTGACTGCTTACGCATGGACAGTCTTTTGTCACCACTCCCCTCCCATACTTCTCCACAGCCCCTGTTGTTTCAGCCTCCCTCTACTCCTCCCAGGTCTGAGGGAGTTCAGGGACAGGTGAAAGGACAGATTGCAGGAAGGAGGAAAGCAGGCCAGGAAGAAAAGGAGGACTTGGGTATGCAGAGGAACACCTGAGATTTGGAAACCTTGAGCAGATGTGTTATCTAGAAAACAAGCCCAGTACCTTTGCCCAGGAAGGCTTCCTCCAGAGAATCCCCTTCCCTGAGGGTTAGTGAATTTGAAAGTGATTTTGTGTGATCGTGTAGGAAGGCCAGCAGCCATCTTGGGTGGAAATGGGAAGCAGCAGGGAGGTGGTGGCTGCAGTGGAATCCATTAGGCTAGGAGGAAAAGACAAAGAGCACCTTCTTGGAAGCAGCTGAATATTGTTTGTCTGCATTTCGACAGCTTTGTGAGCCCACCTTGAAGAAAAGAACATTTCCTCTTCAGTCCATCATGGCAGGGCAATGTGAAAGATCAGAGCAGCTAACCTCAAGGCAGCTAGAGAGCAGAGCTAGAGACAGAGATACAGTTACAGAGAAAGCCTATGTATGTTGCTGGCTCTCTAGCGTTTTGCCTGCTGGCTCTCTAGTGGTTTGCCTAGTCTCTATTTGGGCTCCCAACCTATGGGATTCAGAGCAGGTCTTCACTTCAGAATCCTTTCTGAAAACCTGCACAGAGACTCACCAAGAGGTGTGCTTTTTGCTAATGTTCTAGGTAGAATATTCACACAGTGTTCTACTCCAGAAGTCCAGGACAAGCTCACCACATTTAGTACCGTTAATGCAATGGATTCATCCACCATCTTGGGTCATGTCCTATGTGACACAGTCTTGGATGGTCTTAGAATCTGAGGTTAAATTGGCATAAGGGTTGGTAACTTTTGCTGTAACTACTGAAAAGCATGAGTAGCCAGCATCACTTACAGAACATAGAAGGAGCCCAAGCTTTTGCAGAGTTGGGTTCAGATCTCAGTCCCATCGTAAGATGGGGCCATAGAATCTTGGATTAACATTCTAGATTTTCTCATTCTGAGTCCTCAACTCTAAAATACATTTTAAAATATTGACTGGGCACAATTAGCCTAAAAATCAAAGATTTGTATGTTTCATTGAGTTTCACAGTGTCTAAAACCTTACTGATGCTTAGTAAAAGGGAATTTGGCAGAATTTATGACAAACAAACAAACCAAAAAAAAACACAAAAAAAACAAACCCTGACAATTGTTTCAGTTCTGGTCATTTGATCCAATATGTTTTGTTCTGAATTTGTTCAAACAGCACTGACTTGGCATATTCATACATTGACTTATCTATTTTCAACATTTACACAACTAAGCCAGGCAAAATATTCTGGCTTCAATCATTGTCTGGAATCTAATGACAGTACCCAACTGGCATTCTAGACAACTCATCTAGTATAGATATTTGGACTCACAACGTTTGGAAGCTGAGAATTGCCAAGGAATGACCAGTTTTCCCACTGGAGACGGCAAAAGAAAGGTTGTGAAAGCAGTTCTCTTGATGAGGCTTCCAACTCTCCCATAAACCTTTTCATGTGTTTTGTTTGTTTGCTCTTGCCAGGGATAATTAGATGCACAAACCAGATAAGAGCAGAGACTAGGCATGAATATTCTCTAGGGTAGCCACCAACCCAGCCTTGTCTTGTAGAATGAAACATCTAATCCTTAGCGAGCATTAATGGCGAGGCTTGATACTCTAAGGTCTCCCATCAAAGCTCTGGTTTTACTGGCACCCAAGGAAGAGATGACATGTGTGGGGCTGACACAAGGTCTTTGTTAAAGTAAGTTGTTGGCCAGACAGGCATCAACAATTGTGATCCTACCTACTTAAGAGACTGAAATCTAAGGACCTAAGTTTGAAGCTGACAGGAAAGTCCATGAGACACTTATTACCATTTAACCACCATGAAACTGCAAGCGGAGATGTGCCTCAAGTAGTTGAGTGCCAGCCTTGAATGAAAAAGCTAAGGGGTAAAAAAAAAAAAGCTAAGGGGCAGCATCCTGTCCCTAGGTTCAAGCCCCTGCACCAACACCAAGAAAAAGTAAGTTGATTGTTATCTTTCATTATTATTATTATTATTATTATTATTATTATCATTATTATTTCTGTGTGTGTTGGTCCATAGGGCTTGAATTCATGCCCTGGGCAGTAACCCTGACCTTCTTTGCTAATGGGTAAGTGCTCTTTGCTTGAGCCATAGCTCTCTACTTCTGGCATTTTGGTGATTAATTAGAGATAAAAGTTTCATGGCCTTTCTTGCTCAGATTACGCTTGACCCATGATCCTCAGATCTCAGCCACCCAAGTAGCTCCTAATACAAGGGTGAGCCCCTGCATACCTGGCTTGCCATATTAATTTTAAAAGCATGAAATGGTAAAATGAAAAATGAAAACTAGAACCAAAGAGCAAGCGCAGTTACATATAGCTTTCCTCATAGAGGATAGGCTGGGAGGGTACTGACTTTAAGGCTTGATGTCCTGAATGAGAATGTTTTGGGAATGTTTTGGGAATGGGGACTTTTGTTAAGGAGAAAGACCTGAGCTGAACCCAAATGTTCCTTGCTTGGCTGCATTTCTAAAACTTCCTTCCAAAAAAAAAAAAAAAAGCCCAAGTATGTGTGTGCACATGTGTATGTATGCGTGTGCACATGTGTATGTATGCGTGTGCACATGTGTATGTATGTGTGTGCACATGTGTATGTATGTGTGTGCATGTGTTTATCTGTTGAATCTTGACATCTGTTGCATCCGTTGCTTTCTCTGGAGATTGTGGAAGCCAAACAATAACAAAGGAATCCCTGGGGAGTGAGGTACAGCCAATGTCCTACCAGGACTATCCTAGGTATCTCCCAGAAATGGCCTCAGCTTTGCATAAGCATTTGGTCTGTGGGGTGCCCATCTGAACTGAGTGACCTTGCTCTTGAAAAGAACAAAGACATTTCTTTCCCAGAGTAGAGGATTTTGACTTTAAAAGCCGCTATTCATGATACAGTCATTGTGTTGAGAAGCTTTGAGTGTCACTCTCAGAAGTGGGGGGAGGAGATAAAGAATGTCAAAGCCAGGAGGGGCCTGGGGGAATGAATCCTCCAGTTCACCTCCCTCCTTTGACAGATGTGAGGGGAAGGGGCTAAGGGAATTGGAGGGCTCTGACAAGAAGGCTGGTCCTGAGCTTGTCATAGACTGAGCTTTCCTTAGTACATTGCTAAAGCAATCTTGCTCTACCCTCTTCCTTCCAACCACCACAGGTTCCCTCAGCCTTAAATAATACCCATCTGATCCCCTACCCCTGAGTCTGGAATATTATTCCACACCAACCTATCAGGCAGAACAGAATGAAGTAGAACTTGTCTCTCAGGCTGGGCACCAGTGGCCCACAGTTATAATCCTCGCCACTTCCAAGGCTGAGATATGAGTATCATGGTTCTAAGCCAACCCAGGCAGGAAAGTCCCCGAGGCTCTTATTTTATGATTAACCATCCAAAAAACTAGAAGCGGAGCTGTAGCTTAAAATGCTAGAGTGAAAAAGCTCAAGACAGTGCCCAGGTCCTGAGTTCAAGCCACATGACCAACAAAATAATTAGACAAACCAGACACCATAGGAAAATTTCTCTTCTCTCTTGAAAAGACATCACAAAAAGTTCATTGACCTATCCTGACTTCATGTTTTAGGGCATCCAACCTCTGTCTTACCTGTTTTCTCCCCTCTCAGGTAAGATATGACCTCAGATAGTACACAGGTGAGGCATTAAGAGCAGAATACAGGCAACTGACAAATCTGTAAGACACCTGGAGACCATGAGAGCATATTTTTCTCTGGGTCTCTGGATGATTATTTATATGTCATGGGATCAGTATCTCTCAAGCTGGATATGTTTCCTGAGAAACACAAGACCATGAAACATTTACAAAAAAAAAAGATCCCTCACAGGATGTATTAAATCAGTATTATTTATAGTAAGTAATCTTTAATTTATTATTTCAATAAACATAATCTTAAGTAAAAATTCTTTCTCCTACCCCCTACCCACTAAAGCTGGAGATAGAACCCAGGGCAAAAAATTCTGTAACCACATGCATTTGGCCAGTTTGGAACTAAGCAAAATTAAATATGTTGTTTTATTGCAGAACTTAGCACAGTCCTCAGTAGGAAATTATGCCTTAGAAAAATCTCCAGGCATGGATGACATATACACTATTTTTCAAATGTTTTTAGCCACGGTGGTCTTACAGTCCAGAGCCTGGCGTCAACTTGACAAACATGAGACAGATAATCTCTCAAAGTATGATTCTGTGCTTCTTAAAATGTCTTTATTTTTCTATGTATTAGCATTATGTTCTGTTTCTATGTGTAGTAGCTCTATTAAAAAAAAAAAAAGAATCAATGGACCCACTTCCAAGTTTATCTCTTCCATTATCAGTGTGATTCTGTTTTCATTTTCCCAGCTTATGTTTTTTCAGATGCAGAAAATTATGTAATTAGCTGTGAAGTCTCAGACCATAATTTGGGAGACATTTCTCACTTAAATTAAAGGCCCTGCACGCCCACCCAATCGGTAATTGTGTGGATTTTTCAAACCTCTCTGTTAGTTTCATTTAATTGTTAAACATTAATTTAGTGTGTGTGGGGAGGGAATCTTCAAAGAAGGGGTAGAAGGAGAGAGGAAGTGTGCTTGTAGGACAAAATATTAATAGGTAGTTAAAAGCAAAACAGTAATTCTCCTCATCTAAGCTTACAGCCTTTGGTTGGGTAGAAGCGAAGGAATCAGTTATTCAGAACCGATGTGGCTTTCACTGACTTAAAAGGGTCCAAGAGCAGTAGTGTTTAAAATGTTCAATTTACTTTGTTAGGGGTAGATTTACCTTGTCTTTACTTTTTGCCTGAAGAGAAAGAAAGGGTTTTGTGTTTTGAATTAGAAAATTCCCTTTTCCATGATAGTTAAAAAACAAACAAACAAAATCCCACCTCCATGTTGGTCAGTGAAAATCAAAAAATTAAAAGAGAAAGAAAAAAAAAACCCATTTTGCCAGCAGTATTGTACACATACCTATGTAAAAGCTTTAAGCAAAAGCCGACCTGGTCCCCGGTTGAGGGGTGGGTCTCAGCCTTGGCCTGGGCATCTGAGCTTGAGTTGGAGATGTGTGGAGTTGTCATGGTGATGGCTGTCAACAAAGGTTACCCCTGGTGGACTTTCTGTGGGCCAGTGACCCACACACAGAGTTGGAATAATGGACTCTGTAAGTGGCTTCTGCTCTGCAAATAGAGTCCAGGCTGGAAATCAATTATTAATGAGCTGGATGACATTGACATTCATCCACATTTAATAAGCAAAGCCCAGCCCAGCAACCAGAGGGGAGTTGGGGTCTGCCCAGGAAAGAAAGTCTCACGGGTTGATGGGGGAATTCCAAGAAAGAAAGAAAAAAAAAAAGCTAGGAACAAAAACTAAATAGGAAGAGAGGATGGTCTATAACCTCTAAACCAATTTTAATTATTTTGATTTCTTTGCTTAACATCCCCTTTTGAAACCAGTTTTGACCTAAATGAGCATAAAAAATTTGACATGCTAACCATGACAAAGCTTACCTTCTACCCTGCCTCCCCACAAGGGAGCTTCAACTGGGCTCTTCTCAACTGGGGAGTAGGTGTTGTGTTCTGAAGGACTGACAGGCAGTACATTTGTGGTTCCAGAGCCTCTCTGTTCATCTCTGGGCTTCTTTGCAGAAAAATAAAATGCTACTGAAGCTTAAAAATACATACATATATATATGTATATATATATATTAACTGTTAAAACACTTATCCCAAGCCAGGCATTGGTGGCTCACACCAGTAGCTAGTCATCCTAGCTACTCAAAAGGCTGAGATCTGAAAGCCAGTTCAAAGCCAGTCTGGGCAGGAAAGTCTGTAAGACTCATCTCCAGTGAATCCAGAAAACCTGGAATGGTGAATTCTACTTGCAGAAGTCAGTAGACTAATTTGGTTTCTAAGGTGTTCTGCATGGAGAATCATTCTGTTTTGTGTGTGTGTGTGTGTGTGTGTGTGTGTGTGTGTGTGTGTGTGTGTGTAAGACTTGAACTCTGGGCTTGCACTCTTAGCTTTTCTGCTTATGGGGCACTCTACCACTTAAGCCACACCTCCACTTTCAGCTTTTTGCTGATTAGTTGGAGATAAGAGACTCATAGCCTTTGCTACCTGGGTTGGAGTAGAACCTGAATCCTCAAGTTTCAGCCTTGTGAGTAGCTAGGATTACGGGCACATGATTGGTTAGTCTTTCTTAATTTCCTTTCAAGGCAGCCTATGATTTCTTTATATCTAAAAGAGAGCATAGTTATATTGGTGCTAAAAACAGGGGTTGTTCCCAAACTCTCGTTGGGTGTCTCTTCTTTGTTTTAACCCAATTCTTTTTCGAACCACTTCAAGCTTAGGACTCAAAGAAAGGAGCTAACTGCCTATGAAGTTGATTCAAGTGACCATCGTGGAGTGGAGACACCAGCTAGCCCAGACTTTGTCGAGTCTCTCCTGGCATGGCTTCTTTGATATTCTAGATGCTTTCTAGAGGGGGCTCTGCAGTCCTCCACCTCTGGGCTCCAAACCTGTCCTTCGTCTGAGATTGCTCTTTTAGTAGTCTGTGTCACTTCTAAATGAAAATTGTTTGTGGCACTCATAGTGGCTGTGGGGTGATTTCTCATGGGAAATGTGACTGGCCGGCAACAGGGTCTGCAGCGAGTGATGACATAGTGGGCCCAGCCTCCTGCAGCACGCTAACAAAGGGGCCAAGGTGCTGGGCAGAGACTGGAGTCAATTAAAGACTTCATCTTGGGGGGAAAAGCTCTTTTCACATCTCCCTTTTTAATCTGGACCCTTTACCTTTTGATATTCTAGACGCTTTTCTTTTGCCCTCTGTCACTGTAGAATGCTTGAAGGTGAGTGATGTCTCAGGTCAATAATTATATGTGGCAAAAGTGTTTAAGCTATAGGTTTAGATTCCTTTCATTTCAAGGCAAAAGCTTGAGGCTTGAAGTCCCTTACTACATGGTACTTGGTGTGGGGGGGTGGGAGGTGTGTGGACGTGGTACTACTCTCTAGCCAAGCTGTCGCCTCACTCCTTCAGTGGAGAAGACCAGGCAGCCAGTGAAGATTTTCAGACAGGTGGAGGTGCTCTTTCCATCCTCAGCTGGTCTTTCTCAGTTGTTGCTATGATCCCAGCACCTAGCTTGAGGTCATTACGATATTTTTAGAAGAAAGGGGGAAAATGAATTGATTACTTGAGATGTAGCAAAGGTAGGTAGAAGCCAGGCAACAACCCAAGGCCACCTCTGTATCCTCTATAAGAGCCCTGCAAACAGACTAGGTCAGATGGCAGCTCCATTACTTCATATCATATATATATTTATATATACATATATAAATATATATTTATGTATATACACACATACATTATATATAAACAGCTTTAGCAACTACACTTGACACACCTGGCTGTACTCAATATTGTCCTGGTGAGCACACACTAGATTAGACAGATTCTGTGTGTGTGTGTGTGTGTGTGTGTGTGTGTGTGTGTGTGTGTGTGTGTTCCAGTCCTGGGACTTGAACTCAAGGCCTGAGCATTGTCTCTGAGCTTATTTTGCACAAGGCTAGCACTCCCACCACTTGTGCCACAACTCCACTTCTGAGTTTTTAGTAGTTAATTCAAAAGAAGAGTCTTTTGGGCTTTCTTGTCCAGGCTGGTTTTGAACCTTGATCCTCAGATGTCAGCCTCTTGAGTAGGTAAGATTATAGGCGTGAGCCACTGGCACTCAGCTCTGACAGGATCTTTCGTGTGGAAGCAAAGACAGGTTGTATTGGTTGTGCTATACAATGCCTGTGCCTGTCATTTAAGAGGAGGCCTTACTGCTAGTGCTGTTAGCAATGGTAAAAAGAAGTCAACCATTGCATTTCGTTGGCCTCTCACCAAGTTCAGAACTAGAGATGTACTGAGCCAGACGCACCTTGATCAAGCCATTGAAAAATTGTGCAAGTGAACCCACTCTATGTGTTAGTGTGAAAACTGGGACAAAGATGCAGATCTAAAGAGGACAGGAAATCAATCTGGCATTCTCCCTTCATGTGGAGATTCTCTTGGTCACTTGCTTTGAAATGACCCCCCGTTATCATTCTGCTACAAAAGAGACTTGGAAATCCCATGAAGGTGACAGTGTGGCCCGAGCTAAAAGATCTTTGTGTGGCCCTGAAGGCTTGACACGACATCACCCAGCTCTGGACTGTTGATAAGGAAAGACAAGGACAATTTTCTGCATTTTATTCACTCAATCATTTTACAATCATGATTAACAACTGTGAAATTACCAACCCTTTCAGTGAAACAAGTGAGAAGAGCCCCTCTCTGAGTTTGCTTTGTACCTTAAAACTCTTCATATACGTTGAAAGCTGGGAGGGAGAAGAGGACAATCAGGTGCTGTCATTGCTAGTGGGGACCCAAGAAAAGTCAGGCTGTTCAGACAGGGCAAATCCATATCCATCGCCAAGCTGAACCCCTGGGCCTGGCCCAGCATTCCTGTCAGCAGGTTGAAAGCAGAGCGAATCACCTCTTTCCCTGAAGAGACCAAGAGAGCCTGTGATTTGTGCTCGTGGCTATACACCAAGCTGTGCTTTATCATCTCTTTAAAGGGAACGGGCTCTCTAGGGACTTTTTGCTAGGAGGAAGTCTGTATTCATTAGTATAAAAAATGGTAACAAGGGTACAAATGTGTTTCAGGGGCAGACAGTGGGCTAGGAATACACATTAATGTTCAGAAGGGCAAGGAAAGGGTGGCCTGTCCTAGGGAGTTATCGGCTTTCTCTTTTCTAGAAGTGATTTCCAATTACTGCTTTACAAGATAGGAAACCATGTGCTTACTTTGGCAAGTATTTCTCCTTGTGACTCAAGGCTAGCATCCATTCATTTAGAATTGTGCTGGTAACCCATGAGAACCTTGACTTTTTAACAACTACTGCTCCTTGAAGAATCATTACCAGCAAATCCAGCCCAAGGAGTAGCAGACCAAAACCCCCAGAGCAGATTCATTGCTTAAACAATCAGGTCTTCCCTTCAGATTCCCACCAGGATTCTCTCTCCCTTCAGTTTGGTTGAGACAAAAATCTGACCATCATAGAAGTACAGAGGCAGGAAGACTTGGAAAAAATCAGAAGAGGGATTGACCTTTTTTTAAATGCAGTATAATGAGGTTCCCTGAGCAGACTTCTAAAGGTCAGTTGGGCTCTAGAGCCCCATAGGGTGACCTCATGATCAAAGTATTCTTTGGCAGTTGTGTTAGAATGTAAACAGGACTCATATGTGAGCCGCAAAGGTGTTCTGGTGGGAGAAAAGCTCACCCCTACCTCCAACTCCTGCCCGCAATAATTGGGCTTTGTAACTCTTAACACTTGGATTTGATTTTCCAAGAAGGACCAGCCAAGTCCCTGTGTCTTCTGCTCCTTTTCCAGCCATCTCTTCTTTCTGATTTCCCTGCCTAGCACAGGGAGACAATGCGGGTTTTGAGGATGATCATCTTGGAGCTCTTTCTCCCTCAGACACACATGGGGTTCTTCCAGAAAGATTTTCCTGGGCTCTGACTGCAAGAAGATGAGTCCAGGAAATGATAGGGGCTGTTCTTACTTGCACATCTCTTAGGAAGTATCCTTGTTTCTCCTCAGGTCCAGAGTGTAGGGGATAAATATGAGGAAGAGAGCACACATCAAATGTTTCAGCCGTACCAGGGAACCACAGCTACATGCAACCTGCCACATATTTTTATGTTACTGAATTACTTATTGTCTATGATTGCCTTGGCGCTAACCTGGAAGGACTGAGATCATAAGACCCCAGACTAAAGTATTTATTTTCTGCTCTTCTTCTCCATTCCTGATCTCAGATCCATAGTTGTGTGTGTGTATGTGTGTGTGTGGGGGGGGGGGGGTTACTGGGGCTTGAACTCAGAGCTTGTGCTCTTCCTTGGCTTTTTCACTCACTGGCACTCTACCACTTGAGCCATACCTATACTTCTAGATTTTTACTGGCTAGTAGGAGATGATAATCTCTTAGATTTGTCTGTCCAGGCTAGCTTCAAACTGATATCCTGAAATTTCAGCCCTCCATGACAGATGTGAACCACTCTTGCCCAAGTTCGCAGCAGGATTTTCATAAACATGTAAATTGCTTATGTATTCCTGGATTTGGATTAAATAAGATGGCAGATGCAACTCAGTTGCTGTAGTTGCAGGAAATTCACCCTTGTTTGTTGATGTGTACGGAGCATCTGTTGTGAGCTAATTATTGTTAAGTTTGTTGTCATTGTTTCCATGGCTTCTCCATCTAGGCAACCCACAGACACTCTTGCAGATATTGAAATACTGCTGGAAGATTGTTGGTCTTTAATGCTAGAGGAATCCTGTCTGTCGTGTGTGTGTGGATATGCTGGTTCTTGGGCTTGAACTCAGGTCCTGAGCACTGTCCCTTGAGCCTCTTTGTCCTCAAGGCTAGCACTGTTCCATTTGAGCCACAGCACCACTTCTGGCTTTTTCTGAGTAGCTTGTTGGAGATAAGAGTCCTATAGACTTTCCTGCTTGGGGTTGGCTTTGAACCATGATCCTCAGATCTCAGATTACAGTCATGAGCCACCAGTGCCCAGGATGAGGAATCTTTTTTTGGATCTCACATAGTCTTGTGACCTGACCTTACAAATGAGGAAGCCGAATCCAGTGATGGAGCAGGTCTTTTTCTAAGTCATATAATGAGTTTGTGGTGATGTTGGAACCAGAACTTAAGTTTCCCAGGCCAGGATACTTGAATTGCCATAGTTATCATTTCTTCTCCTGGTGCCATCTTGCTTTTCTTGTGGACCTGGCACTCTCTGAAGGACCATCGTTCCCTGTATGACGCGGCAATCTCTCCCTCTGACGAGCACGTCCCTGGTTCCGATTGTGGTGATTATTCACATAAATTGCACCTGTCACTCCTCTGCACAATGCCAGACCAGAGGTAATGTGAGCTCCTTGAAAAAGAAATCTTTTTTATTTTGCTTTTTGCAGAGTGATTATAAATTAGATATGAATGTAGGCTTAGGAACCTGGCAGACATTCTCCCAGGGAATTCTTTATCTTGCATAGATTTGCCAAATAACCTTTGCAAAGGTTAGGCTACTCTTGAAATTGAAACACAACTTTGAAGTTTAAGAATTCTAGGATATTTGGGGAATATAATAATCCCAATTCTCTTTCCTCCTCGATCTCTCTACACCCCCACTGACTTACTGTTTAAGGAGTCAAAACATGAACTATGATCCAAAGGCAATCTAGCAGCTCTCTGGAGGATTCGTAGCAATACACAAAGATACCTGGGGTTCAGAGCATGGGTTAACTAGAGTTTCCTCTAACTTTTAAGAATTCAGTGTTTGCAACGGATATGATTTAGCAGAAATGGAGAGGTGAAAAAAATGGAAGCATCCGAAGGCATAATTAAAGAGTGGATATACAGTGACTGAATGAGACAGGATTCTGCTGGCTGTAACCCAGCAACTCCCATCTCCAGCAATCTCAACCTGCAGACACAAAGGATTATTGACTTGAGATCAAGTCTGGCTTCTGCGTCCTTCAACTTCTTTGCTACCATGCAGCCTTGGATGTATTTTCTCAGCCAGGGACATTATCATCTATATTCCAACCCCAAGGGAACATTTGGCAAGGTCCTGGCATTTTTAAAACTGTTGCAATAGATAGATGCCATTCATATCTATATGGGCAGAGGATAGGGATGCTACTAAACCTCCACTCATTAACAACAGACTAATTTACAAAAAGGAAAAGGAATCATTTTCCCCAAAGTCAGAAATGCTGGGATTAGCTGGGCATGGTGGCTCACGTCTATAAACCTAGCTACTCAAGAGGCTGAGATGGTTCAAAGCCAGCTCAGCACTAAAGACCTGGAGACTCTTCTCTCCAATTAATCACTAGAAAACAAGAAGTGGGGCTATGGCTGCAGGGGTAGGGCAGTAGCTTTAAGCTGAAGAGCTCAGGGACAGCACCCAAGCCCAGAATTCAAGCCCCATGACCCACAGAAAAAAGGAAAAAGAAATGCTGAGATTGAGAATCCTTGTCTTATGCAAAGGAAACATGCCCTCTTCATCATTATCTGTACCTCTTCAGTGCCAAACCTGCACAAAAAATGTCTGTGGGTATCAGATGCCAGTGGCTCTCACCTATAATCCTAGCTACTCAGGAAGCTGAGATCTGAGAATCCCAGTTCAAAGCCAGCCCAGACAGACAAATCTAAGAGAGTCTTATCTCCAATGAGATAAGAAGTGTGGGTAAAGTGGTAGAGCATGAGCTTTGAGTGAAATAAATGAGCAAGAGTGCAAGGTCCTGAGTTCAAGTCCCAGCATTGACACCAAAAATAAACCTATAAAGAAAATAAACAAATGTGTGACTAGATAAATGATTGAATATTATCCCTTTCATGTAAGAGTGTTTTGCCAGTTAAAATACCAGGATGTTGTTCCTAGCACATAGTAGGTATTCAGTAAACAATAGGTCACAATGATGCCCATAACATTTACCTGAGTTTGCTTCTTTTCCATAAGAATTTACTTGTTTTCATCCTTTGCCAAGATAATAGGCAGTCTGTTCAGGCAAAAAGCCCAGTGGGGCTTTTACAAATATTGGTTTACAAGGAATCTGTTTCATCTTGTGTTTTTTAGATAGGTAAGCCAAGGGCCACTTGGTTGGGCCTTTATTTCCGCTCCCTTTGGCAGACTTTTCCTGGGCAGGGTTTGTTTCTCTGAAATAATTGTTTCACTGCTTTGTGTTCTGAAGAACCTGTTGTTTAATATTAATGCATTTTTATCCTGGGCCATTTCCTTCCAGTTTTCCTTTGCAATCTGCCATCATAGACAATGCATCTTTTCTACATGGTTGCTGCTTGCAGAATGCTTTCATGGGAAGCCCGTAGGCCTGGTCTCCTGACCACTTGACAGACAAGAACTCTGGGGCTGGAAAACCAAATGATTATGAGTCTGGAGTTCTGAATCCACCTATCCTCCCTTCTAGGATTGGGAACTGGGGAGATTTAGAGGCAGAATCACAGTAAGAGAGCTGACTTTACAAAACCTATCCAGAAGTAGAGCCCAGGTCTCCCAATACTACCCTCCTGTCTTACTATTATTTATTTATTTTTTTTTTGTGGCCATTTTCCCCGTCTGTGCCTGAGATTCATTTGCAATTGAACTTTGCCTTGGTTCATTCAGGAAAGATTCCTCCAGGGCTTCCTTCCTGTTAGCATGTCAGGGAAAGGTCCCGAGGTAGGGTCTTGTTCTGGTCTTTATCATTGGAGTCTGTTTGCCTGACTGCATTATATAATTGGTCTGAGCTTCAGATTCACTTATCACAAGTGGAGATAACAAGTCTGACCCCAAGTCTCAGAGTTGTCATGACAGCTAGTTGAGGTCAGGCAACAGAAGTTTGTACACTGGATTCCTAGGAGGAATCTCCCCTACCCCTACCCTTGCCTCAGTTCCCTCTCCTCTCCCCTCCTCTGCCTTATTCTCCTTGCTTTTATCCTGTCCTCTTTCTCAAACCCCAGGTGTAGCCCTGGCTAGACTTCTCCTGGGCTTGCACATGACTCCAAAATGAAAAAAAAAATCCCTGCATTGGCTAGTGTTTCTTCATCCTTTATTACTGTCTTCCACTACGGCCTCTCATAGGTACACTGTTGTCAAATCCTCCCAACACATCTATATAATATCTGAATAGTATACAGAAGAAACAGTTAAGACAAAGACGTACAAAGAAGTGGCAAAACTAAGCATGAACTCAAATCCAGTTGGAATCAAAAGCTCTGGTTTGTCTTCCCTCTACACATTCATTTATTAAAAGCCTCCTCATGCCAGAAACTGAATTGCCAGCTTGCTATTTCCTCACCCCTCCACATCACTGTCTAGGACAAATGCAAGGTGACAGGCTCCTTCTCCTGAAGGACACATAGGGTTGCATGTACTCCTGCAGGCCACAGTCTGTCAGCTGTGTCGGTGGGTGTCCCTGGGAAGAGAATGACTTTACTACTTCCAGCTGGGAGCAGCTGATCAGAAGGAGGGAGGGGTGAAGCTCCAGCAACACAAATGCCACAATTGTCTGCTGAACCCCCCTGAAGACCCTGGCCCAGAAACCCATCCTCTGGAGACAGCTGAACTACTGCCTGCCAGAGTCATCTGTGTGGGACTTTTGTCCTCCTGGCTCATCTTCCAAGGTTTCCTCGGGACAGGGTTACTTCATGGCCTAAAGACCACAAGGATTGGAATCTCTGGAAAACACACACACACACACACACACACACACACACACACACACACACACCCCACTACCACCAACAAAAACAACAACAAACCTGTTGGAGCTTTCATAGTACAAACACAACTACTGCCTGCAGACAAATATTGACTTTGGGTGCTAATTCTCCCACGGGATGGCCACCCTTGGAAGAGCCCAACTCAGGAGCCAGGGACAAGGGAAGAGCTTACTGGTTCCCAGATGCTGCCTTTTACATGGACCCCAGCACAGCCTCTCTTCACATAGCCCCTGTGAGCCTCGACAAGTAGGATCCTTGGTAAGATCCACCTTCCGCCTGTATTGGTTCCCCAGGGTACTGTAATCCAGACCATGGCTTAACACGCAGGACTGTATTCACTCATGGTCCTGAAGGCCAGAAGTCCAAGGTCACATCTAATCTCCTTTGTCTTTGAAGGTTCTAGAAGAAGATCATTACTTGCCTCTTTCCTGGCCACCTTTGGTGTCTCTTAGTTGTAAGTGTATACACCAACCTCTGCCCTCATCTTCACAGGGCCTCTCCTATGTGAATCCTTTGTGTTTCTCCGTATACAGTTTTTTGTTGGAAATATGCTGGTTATTGAATGAAGACCTACCCTAAGCCAGGTGCTGTGTGGCTTATGCCTGTAATCCCGGCCACTTAAGAGGCTATGATCAGAGGATCATAGTTGTATACTAGCCAAGGCAGAAAAGTCCAAGAGACTTTTATCTCCAGTTAAACACCAAAGGCCAGAGTGTAGGTGTGTCTCAAGAGAGAAGCCTTAAGCAGCAAAAGATAAGAGACAGTGCCCAAGCCCTGAATTCGAGCACCAATAATGACTCACATACTCTCACACACAAAAGTACGAGAGAGAGAGAGAGAGAGACAGAGACAGAGACAGAGAGACAGAGACAGAGAGAGACAAAGAGAGAGACAGAGACAGAGAAAAAGACCTGCCCAAATCAATGTAATCTTGTCTTAATTTGAGTATATCTGTAAAGATCATATTACCAAAGATATTGAGAGTTATAGGCTCATGGATGCCAAAAATAAGTACTTGTTAAATTAAATGAGCAATTAAATGCATGATTGAATGAAAGAGTGTGTAAATGAATGAATGGCAGAGTAATTTGAACGCAAAAGTAAAACAGCACAATCCCAGCCATCATTCTGATTTTGCGGAATTTCAGGTGTTTCCTATCTTTCTACTAATGATTTCCTGATACCCAATCCAGCCAAGGACGCCTGCCCTGGAGATGATATTTCAAGCCTATCTGTATGCCAGTATTAAGTAGGGATTGAAGACAAGCCAGGAGGTGCTTCCTGCAGAATCTTGATTTGTCATTAGGAATGTCCAGCCTTGGGCCTGGCGAGAGACCATGCTGTGTCACCTGTGGTCTCCTTTTTAGTTTCAACTCTATCTCTTTTCTGGATAAAGGGTGGAAGCCAAGTGTGATGAAGCCCAAGGCAGCTACTTTCCTCTGCTTTGGCACATGTGTGGTAGAGCTCTTTTGCATGATTGAACGCCTCAACCCACTGAAGAATAAAAACTGTAATTCCTCTCTCTCTCTCTCTCTCTCTCTCTCTCTCTCTCTCTCTCTTTTTCATTGTATTTAGCCAAAACAAGCTGTGAAAGAATGTAAAATATATCATTTCTTTGGCACCCATTCACAAGTGAGTCAGTGAGCTTGCTTGCCTTTGCAGCTAAAATTGGACTCTAACCCTCCAAAAAATTTATGACAACTGCTCCTTCTTGTGGCTTAAATGTTGACATCTAATTAATTTAGAATTTCTTCCCGAGGCTTCCTGTCCGGGTTTGTACCTGCCACAGAAATATCCTTGAAAGTTTATCTAACAGCTGGAGCCCAGGAAAAAAATTAAAACACCAACCACTGAAGCGTTGTGAAGCAGGGTGGGCTGTGCCAATGGGAAGAACCCAAGAGCCAGTAGGAGGCTGCCAACGAGACTGGATATTGACTGGAGGTGCTCCAGTAGGGAGGCATGCTTGATCAATGCTTAGAGTTGCTTTTGTCACTGTTCATCCTCACTCTTCCAATGAGTTCCCTCTTTTCTCTGCACATTCCTATTTATGAAAATAAATGAGCCCTGATCCAGCCCATGAATAATCTGGGTGAACACCCCTGGATCATGCTTTTTTGTCCTCTGGATCAAGCCAGCCCTGATATCCAGCCCTCTGTTCCATTCGCATCTATTTCCAGTGCAGAAGAGGAGGGAATAAGATGACTGTTAACTGGACTCATGTTAGGCATTCGTGAAGGGTTTTATGAGCAGTGATCATTTCCCATCTTCTCAGCCATCTGGGGTGGGTTGAGTGACAAATTTTATTTGGAAATGAGAGACCTGAAGTCAAGTGATTTACCCAAGGTTATTCAGACTAGAAAGGGGGAGAAGTAATAGATGGCTTTTCACCTTTGTGGAGTCATGTCTCACAGTTTCAACATTTAATGTCTGTGACTACCCCAAACTTCCCCCTTCAAAACAGTACAGTCAACAGTACAGAAGTTGAAAGTCACCGGAACATAGAAAGCATCTAATAAATGTCTGTCATCGTCGACAGACTTGGCTCTTGCCACAGCCCTCTGAAATATGATGTGGGCACCCTTCTGCAGCAGCTATCTAGGAAATACCACGATTAGCAAGATATAGCCAGCTTGGCAGTCTACAGGCAGGCTTGGGTACAGCCAGGCAGTAAACACACGTGAATACATCTTGTCAAGTTCCTGGGACCCTGAGTCACATGGAGGAGAGGACGTGGTTGGCAAGAAGATTTAACTAGGAACAATAGTCAAAGTGTCCTACCTCTAGGAAAAGGTATTGAAGTTCATGTCTAAGCCAGGTTAACAGCCAGGGAAAAATGTTCAAGGCATGTGCGAACCTCTGGAGGGAGATATGGCTAGGTGTCTCCTGCAAGGGGAACCCCTGCTCTTAGACCCAGCAAAGTAGGACGATAGTACACTTTGGTGGGTTTGTAGCTCTGCTCAGGGGTTCCTAAGATCTCTGCAGAAACACTGAAGCCAGGTACTTGTGGCTCATATCTGTAATCCTAGCTACTCAGGAGACTGAGGTGTGAGGACTGCAGTTTAAAGCCAGTCAGACAAGGAGTCCATGAGACTCTTAGCTCCAAGTTATCACCACAAAACTGTGGAGGTGGAGTCCTGGCTCAAGTGGTAGAGCATTAGCCTTGAGTGAAAAGGCTCAGGGACAGTGCCCAGATGTTTAGTATCTATATCTGCACATACACATGAGAAATGGAGGAAGGGGAAGAGAGAAGGGGAAGAAGGAGAAGGAAGAAGAGGAGGGGGAGGGGAAGGAGGGAGGATGGAAGGGGAAGAGAGAGGTTGAGTTGAAACCTCTGTTAAATCCCCATGTCATCTGGGGGCTGCTAGAAAATTTGGGGGTGCTATTACATGCCTTTTGGTGGGGGCTTCAACTGTGCTCCCAGAAGTCATTGCTGTCATGTCTTGGGTACCCATGTTGGCAAGCCTGTAGCCCCTCAGTCTGTGGCCCACAGTACTGAAAGGCATTCTCCAGCCCTCAGTCTTGGATGCCAGGTCTATCATAGAAGACTTAAGCTTGACTCCTGCCTGCCAGGACCTTGGAGTTTAATAGGGAAACTCCCAGCTAGTTCATGTATTATGAAAAGACATTTTCCTCTCTTTCATCTTCAAAATGACCAGCAACAAACAGTGCAAAACCTTCCCTCTCAGGGCAACTCTACATCTAAGTTGGAAGCACTTGTGAGAGCTCGAAGCCCCATAATGGATGGGAGAAGGGGCCATGGAGTCTATCAGTCTCCATGACAACTACAGAGGTCACTTAGATCCCTGCCCCAGAGTGGAGGCAGGAGGCTGAGGGCGGCAGTCCTGCGCTCTTGTACTTCATGTGCAGACCTACAAGGTCAGACTTCGTCATGGGACTTAAATGTAAATGCAGACCAGAAAGCATATCTGCTTTTGGCACTGTGCAAATGGAACTGGCCTTAGACTTTTCCTGAAATAACCTCTGCTTTTGCTAAACTCCTCATTCTTTGGAGGGAGATGTCATTGTTTCGCTTTAAGGTGGTCCATTGGGCAATGAAACTTCCTGAGTTGTGTACATGCGTGAGCTTGCAGAAATGTGTGGAGACAGCTGTTCTTTGTGTGTTTCTTAAAACCCACACCACAGAAAACAGAGAATCGGTATTTATGGAAGAGTTACCATTCTAGAAGTCATACTGGGACTTGAGTATGATGTTTTCCATTGCTTTAGCAGTCCTGTTTCCATACACACACCTAACACACGCTCAAAGATATGATGGATACTCCAAAACCCTCGTTCTGGGACATTCTAGCTCATTCTTGTAATGATCCAGCAATTCTACCCAACACAAAGAAAGGATAATAATCTCCTGTAGGGGAACCTGAATGGCATCTCAGATTCTGGGGCCTGACCAGGATGTACCAGAAAAATGCCATTTTGTTTATACAGTCAACAGAACTCACTTTGTAGCTTCAAGTTAAATAGACTTCTCTTAGATGAGAAGTCAGGTCACCCCAATGCAAGTAGATTTTGTGTTACATTTCCCCCAAGCACTCCAAGGTCAGTTATGAAACGATAAAAGGCAGGAAAACAGGATGCCATGCAAAGGGGTGGGGGTGAGAAGAACTCAGGCAGCAGATAATCCTGGCCCTGGCTGGGGGAGGCTTCAGATTGGAGCAAACAAATCCTTGGAGTTCTACTTTGCCTTTAAAGGCAGACCCTCCCTCAATAATCTTTTTAGCATCCCACTCTTTCAAAGACAACTTAGACCCCCAAAGTCCTGATGCAGTCAGAAAACATATGAATATCCCATCAGTGGTGTAGAATCCTCCAGATAGTTCACTGGATCTCACAATGATGAATGATCAATCACTGCATTTTTCCTAAATGAAATTAAGATGTTAAGATATATTGCTTGGGGCTTCTGAATGGGATTTCTGCAGTCTAATTTTCAACAGAAAATGTATTGCCTGGGAATCATTGGGACAGGGAGACACTTTAGGTCAGTGTTAAGGCAAAAAGTATTTGAGGGTAGGGAAGAAGGCTTCAGACATGTTATTTGTTTTTCATATTTAGAAGTGAGTTATCATCCCTCAAACCATGAAGCTGAAAGGCTAGAATAAAAAAAAACTTGGAAGAAGGGGGTAGAAAACCTTGATTCTCTTCCTTAAAGGAGGCTGTAGGTGACCTTATGGCTAAAAATTAATTTTAAAAGAGTGCAAAAGCCTTAAAATTGCACATAAATCCAGCTGCCTTTCCAATAACGCAGGGGAGTCATCTTTCTGTATGTACATATGACCTCCCCTTGGGAAAATCTTTCCACGTTTCCCTTAGATGAGTTCGTGGTCCTAAGCTGGTGGGAGACTCATTTGAGTGAGCAGCAGCAAGCTCTTCAGAGTTATGTCAAGCAAGAGGGTGTTCTGGGAATGGTGGAGAGTCCTTCTCCTTGGTACTCGGCAGGACTTGAAGGAATGAAATGCATGTTTGGTTGAATTACTTGTTGAATATTAATGTTGACTTTCATGTCTGAGATGCTCACTGGATGTGAATTGTAGGAAGTCAGAGCTTTGAGTGATCTCATTCAATTATGCATCTGCACTACTTAGTGTAGCCCCCTGCCCCCCACACTGTAGGGGAGGAGGTAAGGAAGGAAGTGAGGAAGGAGAGAGAGAGAGAGAGAAAGAGAGGAAGAAAAGAGGGGGAAGAAGAAAGTTAACACATTGACACAATGTAAAATCCAAACAGAACGTTCCTTTATAGCTCATCTTAAGTACTCGTTTCAACTCCACAGACTCAAAGAGATAGTTTTTGTCCTGTTTATTTGCTGACAGGTGGGCATTATTAGTACACACAGAGACCTTAAATATCTTTAAAGGCTCAGCTTCTGGCTGATACCTTGCTTGTGCCTTCCCCTTTCCCTGTTTCCTTCCCACTTACCAAAGAGTTTCCGCATACCACCACCCCCTCCCCCGCCAGGAGAAGGCTATTTCCTTCTGTTGCAGGAAACTGATTCAGTGGTTACTGAGAAAACACAAAGCAATTTGCAGCAAGTTGAAATTAAAGTACAATTAATCAAATGCAAAGCATGCAGCTTCTATCTGCCAAAACGAAGTGGGTTGTTTTTTTATTAATGAATTTCGGATGCCTGACAATGATATCAGTGTTCATGGCAGCGGGGTGGCTGGCTTCAGACCGCCATCTCTGGTCTGTGTGCACCCAGCATTTAGAATATTAAACAAAAACAGATTGAATTTGCTGCATTAGCTGTTGCCACATGGGAATGCTAATGGGTTTAGTGACCACAACCTACCCAGGCCAGTGTAAGTCAACAGCCAAAGGACCAACCTCAGTGGCTGGCTGTTTGTGCTTTGCCCAAGTTGTTTCAAGCTTAATTCTTTGCAGCTTACTTTTCCTGCTGTTTTGGCCTCTAAGAGGGTAGCGGACAACCCAGGCTAACAGAATGAGGATCGAGGGGCTTTCCCCCAACCTTCATGTCTCATATCTAGACAGGCTGGGGTTCTGATTCCTCTGTACCTCATTCTTGATACACTACATCTCTGGAAAAATGAAGTCTTCCCGCCTCCCTCCCCCAGTGAGAAAGCATTCTGCATAGCATTTGCACCTTGAAAAGCTTTCTCTGCCTCCTACCTAAGCCTTCATCCCTGGCTGAGAAACAAAGGTCACACATCTTCAATTCTGGGCAGCTGCATCAAGCGAGGACATTGCAGGACATTGGGAGTGAAGAGGTTAAATTGCTCAAAAGGCTGGTTCTGTGGTTTCCTGCCCACACTTGAGCTGGCCCTGAGGCAATGCTGGCTGTTTGGGGAGGGGCAAAGGAAGATCTTGCTTGGACCCAGGTGGCCAACAGGCAAACCATGTTATTAAGAAACAAGGATTGAAAAACCTTGATCTTCAAACGAGACCCCTAATTAGTTGCCAGCCCAAGAGTAAATGGCATTCCACCACAGTGAGAGGAGGGAAGGGTGCCTCAAATCCTAGAGACTAATTGCCATTGTAGGCAAGATGAAGATCCTGTTGTAAACACTTGTCATCCAGGCCACTTCTGGTCAGTCAACCTGAGATATCAAATGGTTCCTTTATGTTTCAGATTTTTCCAAAAATGCCCTTCTGGCCCACTTTCTTGGAGGGAGTATCTTTGTGCAAGGTAGAGCAGTATTCTTAGCACCCAGTGTATCTCTCTATGGCTTGTATGTGATGTGTATGAGAAGCTCATTCTAAACCAGATTTGAAAAGAGGTTTTCCTTTGTTCTCACCTGAATTTGAAGGGGCCATTTCAAAAATAAACCTTTGCTGTGGGCAGAAAGATTTTATTTCCAAAGATAATAGAGCTTCAAGTTTAGAGTCCCCCAAGTACAGAGGGGAGGGGTGGGTCTTCACAATGTGTTCGAGCAGGTATATATTTTTGTCAAGTCTGAAACTCCCCACCTTTTGTGTATTTCTTTTCTTAACAAGGGACTCCCAATTGATAGTCACTTCAGGCCACACAAAACCCAAACTGTGTGCTGCAGTATTCCAGGTGTGTGTCTTGTTTGCATCATGCATTCTGGGGATAGTGTTTTCTGTCTGTGCTTCAACTTCTTCCTTCTTGGTCCTGTTTGGTAATTGTGAAAGGAATAGCGAAATGTCTCCAGGCCATGCACAGGATGCTAGATTTTGTCTAAATTTGCTGTGTGTGTGTGTGTGTGTGTGTGTGTGAGAGAGAGAGAGAGAGAGAGAGAGAGAGAGAGAGAGAGAGAGAGAGAGAGAGGGAGTGTGACTGGGGATTGGAAGTAGGGCCTTGCACTCTTTCTTGGCTTTTACTTTGCTCTACCACTTAAGCCACACCTCCACTACTAGCTTTTCACTGACTAACTGGAGATAAAGGTCTCAGAGTCTAGCCAGGCTGGTTTTGAACCTTGATCCTTAAATCTCAGCTTCTTCAGTAGCTAGAATTATAGGCATAAGCCACCAGCACCCAGCTTAAACTCACTTTTGCATTGGGAAAATGTTTCAAGAGTTTGGGACCATGAGTTTACAGATTTCTTTGAGGGTAGCCTAGATTATACTAAACTCAGATGATCGAAGAGGGTAACCCCAAGAAAGATCTGGGAAGTATAAAGATTGGAGGGTGTTCCACTGTCTCAGGAGAACTAGGATTTTGTTATCTGGACACTATTATGTCAACCAGTAGTATGATTTGGTAATAATAACTCAGTGATAATGTCTGAATATTCCTTGGGGAAAAACTGTGACTTTTCTATTCACCTTTGAGATGGACTTTTAGCAAGCCCTGAAGGGACTTACTTTACATTGACATACAACACATGTCATATATGGTGCCCAGCCAAAGGCCATAGAATGGTAAACATCCTCACTGCCCTGAAGCTAAGTTTTATAGCTAGTTTTCCAGCCAAGGAACACAGCAATAGTTCCTTTGTATAAACTGTTACAGGACAGGAAAGGAAGGTATGAGTTCTAAACACAGGCTAAGGGTATTTGTTCACAGGATTTTATTGGCACCATTGTGAAGACAGATTGCTTTCTCCCTATAGGTAAGCTAGTAATTCCAGTAGGTAAGACAACCAGCCCCCGTGCCAATGTCCAAGAATGACTGGGACCAGTTCCCCCTTTCTAGAGTATGGGTGTTCTGTTTGTTGAATCACTTCTTGCCTTCAATTGTCAACACTCCCAAATATTCCCAAAGTATTATTTTAATTTTTTCTTATTCTTCTATATGTTTCTCTGGTTTGAGATGTTAGAAACTCGAAGCCAAACGTGGCATTATTTTGCACGAAAAGAAAGACTCACATGGGTTTTGACAACAAACAAAACCAGTTTTTGTTCTATCAGTTATGTTTAAAAGATTCCAATTTCAAACTAAACACAATGTGTGGTTATTCTGTCAGCGATTTATATAGCCACCGGGGCGCCGCAACTACACACTGCATACATCATTGTATTTTTAAAATGTACTTAATGAACATTTTTTTCTCTTCTCTAGTAACTACTTCATTGCCTTAAATGAATGCATTCCAATAGAATTTGTAACAAATGACCACTTTGTGTTTGCATTAATGCCAAACACGTTTAACAAATTTTTAAACAAGAAGCCCTGGCATCATGCCAAACTCCTAGAGGGACATTGAAGGAATGCTATAAATTTAAACTAGATTTTACCTTTTCACTTAGCTCAGCAAGTGTCTTAGGTGTCTTGCTATCTCAGGATTGTAGCAGTGGCATTTTATATCCAATGAGTTGTTCGTTTTCATTATTTTTATGACTCAGATTTTGCCTATTTCCACAAGACTTTTAAACTGATGCAGTCGTATCTGAAAAACTACAAGGCAGCTTGGAAATAGATCCTGTAAGTTCTGCAGAATTGTTCCCATCTTGATATAATCTCACCATGTTTAAAACAACATACATAGCCAGGCACTAGTGGCTCACACCTATAATCCTAGCTACTCAGGAGGCTGAGATCTGAGGATCCTACTTCAAAGTCATCTGAGGCAGAAAAGTCTAGAAGACCTGATCTCCAATTAACCACCAAAAAGTCAGAAGTGGAGTTATGGTTCAAATGGTAAGTGCCAACCTTCAGTGAAAAAGACAACCAAGAATACAAGGCCCTGAGTTCAAGGCCTACTATCAGCACATTCAAAAAAAATTTAAACACATGCAACCACTTTGTCATAGTTGGTTTTGCCTCCTATTCAAGAGATATTTAGTGATCTCATTGTCCTGACTGAGAGAAGGGAAGTGTTCCTTGCATCTAATGGAGTGTTGCTAAATGTCCTATCCTGCCCAGATTAGCTCTCCCACAATAAACAATTGTTCAGTGCAAACACCATAGTGCGGAAACTGAGACACCCATTAAATAGAGTAACAAAGGCCTTTGACTGTGGGCAACCTGTCAAGGTAAAGAAGGTGCTCTTTAAAGAATTATCTATTGATTATTTGAAATAGGAAAGGGAAGGGGGGAAAACAAGATGATTGGGAGGGGTGGAGGGAGGGAAATGGGGACAGAAGCATGAGAAAGGGTATCAATGTGTGAGAAGTAAAGCACCTACTATCTGGTGAATGTAACTGTAACCCCTCCATACATTACAATAAATAATAATAAATAATTCTAAAAATTATAGCCATATACATCTGAGCTCAGCCAGTATTGTTAAGAGTATAAGTTGTGTTGGGTGGGAGATTCTTGATTTTTGTTCAAGGCCTTCTTGTTGTTGAGAAGAAAAGAACACAGTCCCTACTACCTTAGACCAAAAATACAGATCGAGGTGCTGCCAGACTGGCTGGTGGCTGGAATGTGTGCTGTCAACTTGGCTGCCACATGCAGAAGGCTGGTCCTGGGATCTAGTCTCCTAGGCAAGGAAGCGATGTGCCACCAGATAATGAGATAGTTCTAGATGTTTCATGGGGAAACCCCTAAATTTCAATAGCTTTGTGATTACTGTCATGGGTAGCAGACTATTATTGGTTCTATGGTGTTATTAAAATAAACTTTTCTTAAAAAGGAAATTGATTCAGGTTCCTAAAGAAGAGTGCTTAAAGAACAACATTAATTAAATACTACAGGTGTTTCAGATTACAAAAATTGGAAGGTAACACACACACACACACACACACACACACAAAAACAACAACAACAAAAAAAACCTTTTAGGAACACTTGGCCATATGGTGAAAGAAATGAATTCTAAAGATGAAAAGATACAGTTTTAATGAAGGCCTTGAAAGATGGAGAATTTGACCCAATCTATTCAGCCAACCTTAAATTTGATTTCCTCATCTGCATACCAGGTTGTTAACTAAGCAGCTTAAGTACCATAATTCATGCAAAAATTCCAGAGCCCAGTGGCAGATAGCATGCACCAAAAACAGTGAGTTATTGATAGTCCTGAGCACAGGGATAATGGCAAAAAATAAATCCTAAGGACCCACAGCAGAATGTGCTGTCATTGCCAAGGACACATCGCAGGTGTAAAATATCATGGGTAAATTACACCCAGTGCAGGAAGGGAAGATGTAAAGCATTGTCTCCCAGTTACCTCTTCCCACCATGCTCTGGATAGCCTATTTGCAACTCTGAGCTCAGGGCTGGCCCCGCCCCTGCCCCCCCATCCTACCCGGCCCCGCCCCCGGCCCTTTGGGCTCTAAAGTGTTACATTTTATTGCCCTGTGGAGCTGTAGGAGGCCACTCTCAAGGTAAAATGTTGCTCTCCGCTCATATTTTTGAATTATGGCTTCAAGGTGGTTGCTCCTATCAAGAAAATTAAATGATTTAACATAATTTGTTGCCACTTTGATCACAACAATAATAAATAAATCTTCATGAGGAAAACGGGAAACCCATTCTGCCCCATTTTAAAAGATGTTAAGTAATAACACAGATGTAGTTATACTTTTTTTTTTCTTTTAAGCAGGATGGACTCTGTCGAGCTTTCCTGTGAATAGAGTTGCTCTTTGGAGCTGTTCTTCAGGATGTCCAGAGCCCCAGAAAAAGTCCTCCTCCTCCTCCTCCTCTTCCTCCTCCTCTTCCTTCTCCCCTTCCCCCCTCCTCCTCCGTTAATTAGTCTATCGGGAGCTGGTATTTAAGGCGGCACCATGTGCAATGTGTTAGGACATCCAAAGCCGTTGTGAATGGGTGTCTGTTTTTGTACCTGGGGGCACATTGCACACATTTGGGAAGCACATGGATATTAACCCAGATGTCAAAAATAGCCTGCGTTTTACTACTGTTATTAAACAGTTTCCCCTTTAACCCGTCCGTGTTTACCAAAGACCCCTTTCTCCCAGCCTGTTTCTGCAAATCACTACTGAATCGGCAGGAGAAGAAAGCCATAATCCGGCAGGTGTCTTTATTCCAAAGAAAAACAGTCTGAGGAGATATTTGTGAGCCACCACAGGTTTATACCCTGCTCTCTCAAGAGCCCTTGTCCTGGGGTGGAATCTCACTGGGGCTCAGCCCGCCCCTCCCACCCATTCTGCATCCCAACGTAAGCCAAGCTAAGGGAGACCACACAATCAAATGGGTATTTTATTCCACAAAGGAAATAACTTATTTAAGCATGATACTAGTTATACATTCTTTGACTTTAAACTATCAAAAAGCAGCAAAACATTGTAATGGAGAAAAAAATAACAACTGTCCTCCCCAGATAAATAACAATATCCCGGTATAGATACTTGTAAATGTCTATGCTTATGTGTGTGGATGCAAAAGTAAGATTAAACTATACATGCAAAATGGTTATCTGCTTTGGTTTTCAACCAAATGAGAGTCACTTCATAGAATATGTGCTTCCTTAGCACAGCATATACTTCATGGAGCAATATTTAAGTTCTTGTTTGTAGCCAGCTAGGTGCCAGTGGCTTACACCTGTAATCCTAGCTATTCAGGAAGGCTGAAATCTGAGGATTGAGGACCACCCAGCACAGACAAGAGACTCATCTCCAGTTAACTACCAAAAAAAGCGGGGCTATGACTCAGTAGCTCAAGCCTTGAGAGAGAAAGTCTAGGCCCCAACAATAAATGAATAGATAAATAAAGACTAAGGCACAGTGCCCATGCCCAGAGATCAAGTAAGTAAGTAAATAAATAAATAAATATCTTCATTGTGCTAGGTGAGGTAGCTCAAGTCTTTGAGAAACAGAGATGCGGAGATTGCAGCTCAAAGCCAGCCCTGGCATTAAAAAAAAATCCTGGGATTTCATTTCCACCAATGGTCAATTGCTGTGGCAGCAATCTGACATTCCCAGTGACATGGGAAGCACAAGCAAGAGAATTGCACTCTAGGCTAGCTCTGGCATAAAGTAAGATCCTACCTCAAAAGTTAACTATGATAAAGTTGGGCTGGGGATGTGACTCAGTGGTAGATTGCCTGCCTAGCAAGCCTGAGTTCCATTCTCAGTAACACACACACACACACACACACACACACACACACACACACACACACACACACCTCATTCATGTACTAAGCAGTATGTCTGTGGTTCTGTCTTCCCTGAAGAATCCAGTCTCTCTGAGGGTATGGGTCTTTTCTTTTTCCTATACTCCCCCTTCGCATCAAATCCTTTGCCTGCCACAGAAAGATGCCATATTAGTTTTTATTGCCGAATATTGCATCACCACAGTTTATCTGTTTTATTATCCCACAGTTCTCTACTGGCCAGAGACAGAACTCAACAGAGCTCTCAAGGGAGACCTTACTGGATTTTTAACTCCAGAGGGCTGGAACCCGTCCATCTAGGAAGCTGTTCCATTAGTTGGCAGATTTTGTCACCCTGTGCTAGGACTGAGATACTCTGATACTTGGCTGCTGCTTCCCAAAGGAAGCGTTCCATCTTGGTAGTGTTGCAAATTTCACCGAGTCTGGTGATCAAGGGCTCCTGTCATTAAAGGAAGATCACTTGGTCTAATCTCCTTTTAGATTAATTTGAAGCCAGTTGATTGGTAGCCTTCATTGCCTTTGTAATTCACGGTCTGATATGTTCTTAGTTCTAATGCTAGAAGTTAGGGTAGATTTGGTCAAGATGGGGCAGGTGTTAATTGGATTTTCAGATTCTCTAGTCACTCTGTAATATCTGCAGAATGAATGAGTAAACCACTCTCTCCCAGGAACTGTACAAGATGTGAGGATGCTAAGAGAGCAGAATGGCCTGGCCCTGTCTTCACATAGCTTACAGTCTGGACTCTGGCTAGTCAATGGAAGTAAGTACTAGCCAACATGTGTACTACTGAGTTCACATGCAGTCACGTTTTGAAAAGTGATTAAGAAAGCTAGGATGTATTCAGTGGCAAGGTGCTTGCCTAGCAAGTGCAGTGCCCTGGGTTCCATCTCCACTACTAAAAACAAAGAAATAGACAAACATATATATGTATATAAAAACAAAAATCACCTCAGCCAGGCACTTGTGGCTTCTACCCATAATTCTAGCCACTCAAGAAGCTGAGATCTAAACATCGTAGTTCCAAGCCAGCCTAGGAAGGAAAGTCTGTGAGACTCCCATCCCCAGTTAATCACACAAAAACCCAGAAGTGGAGTTGTGGGTTCAAGTGAAAGAGTGGCAGTCTTGAACAACAACAACAACAAAAAAACAAGCAAGAGTAGATGGTAGTCACTGAGTTCAAGTCCCAGTACCAGTATGGGGGGGGGCGGGGAAGAGAGGTGTCTAGATAGGTTAATGATACTATATTTTCTTGCATTCATTGCATTCAGTACATCGAAAATATTTCACTATGAAGTCAACGTAAAAAACAGTCATTGAGGGCCAGGAGTTTGGCCTAGTGGTAGAGTGCTTGCCTAGCATGTGCAAAGACCCTGGTTCGATTCCTTGGTACCATATACATAGAAAAAGCCACAAGTGAGCCAGACATGGTGGTTCAAGCTTATAATCCTGGGTGTTCAGGAAGCTGGGATTTGAAGACTGCATTTCAAAGCCAGCCCAGGCACTGAAGAATGTCAGACTCTCATTTCCAATTAACCAATAGAAAATGAGAAGTGGGGCTGAGGCTCCGGGGGTAGGGTGGTAGTCTTGAGCTGAAGAGCTCAGGGACAGCACCCAGGCCCAGAGTCCAAGCCCCATCACACACACATGCACACACACATACACACACACACACACACACACACACACACACACACACACACAAAGCCAGAAATGGTGCTGTAGCTCAAGTGGTAGAGCTCTAGCCTTGCGAAAGCCCAAGGACAGTGCTCAGGTCCTGAGCTCAAGCCCAGGACTGGCAAAAAAATAGATACATAGTCATTGGCATGTTTACATTCTTTTCTATGTTTAAATCTTCAAAATCTGATACACATTCCACACTTTAATCCCATGTAGATTCGGATTCAGTCCACTTCAAGTGCACAGTGGCCGCACATGGCCAGCCACTACCCTCGTGAGCAGTGAAGGGCTAGACAACTCACAAAAGGGAAGAGCGCAGTGCATGTGAGACTTCCCAGAAGATCACGTCTAAGCCAGGAGGGAAGGAGAAGTAGGGATCCATCAGCCGGGTCCTGGTGGCTCACACCTATCATCCTAGCTAATCAGGAAGCTGAAGATCTGAGGATCATGGTTCAAAGCCACCTTGAGTAGGAAAGCCTATGCGACTCTTATCTTCACTTAACTACCAAAAAGTCAAAAGTGGAGGTGTGGCTCAAGTAATAGAGCACAAACCTTGAGCAGAAAAGCTCAGGGACAGCACCTAGGCCGAGTTCAAGCCACAGGACTAACGCGCGTGCTCTCCCTCTCTCTCTCTCTCTCTCTCTCTCTCTCTCTCTCTCTCTCTCTCTCTCTCTCTCTCTCTCTCTCACACACACACACACACACACACACACACACACACACGGATCAATCCATCAAATGTTGGCATAAGGCACCTCTGACTAAAAGCCACAAAGGCTTCAGGGCTATGGAGGCTGCTGCGCATGGGTGGACAGGGCTAAGAATGCAGCTAGAGAGAAAGGCCAGAATGGCCAAAAATCCATGGGGGTGGGGAGGGCTTGTTTATAAAGGGGCTATAAACAGAGGCTGTAAAGTATAGCTGGGGAGGCATGATGGAGTGGCCATCACACTGCAATAGCCCAATAGACCTGTTGGCTGCCCCTGCAGTGTTGGCTGGTGTAGAGGGGAGGAATGGGGGTGGGGTTGGGGCTAAGGCCTCTGGCTCTGACCATCCAGGTAAAGAGGGCTGGCCCAGGAACCATCTCACAGCGGGTGGCAGCCCAGATTGCTTCATTGCTGGAAGCCAGGATTCTTCTAATTTGACCCTCAACAAGGGGTAGTCGGCATTCCTCAGGCTGACAAGCTCATCTGGGCCCCCCCTCTCACTTGTGCAAGTCTCCAGAGGAATGTATTGTTTTAACTGAAGGAATAGCCACTTTTTTGTTGCTGTTTAAGGGAAAGTCATTTTATTTGCTGAATATGCTTATATAGTAGACTATAAAAGACATTCTGTGACCATGTATTCACACGATAGCAGTCATAGCTGGCATTTGTCTTTAGAAATGGAGGAGAAAAAAAAAATCAAAGGAAAAGAACCCAAAGTAGAAGGTAAGGGTAAGGGCTATGTGTTGTTTTTTCCTGAAAAAAAAAATGCATCAGGTATGCTCCAAGATTATATTTTGTTTTCACTTATTTTGTTTGTTAAGTTGGCTTTTTTAAATCAGCCTTTCAACTGGCACCACATTTTGAGAGTTCTCTTATCTGCAATGTAAACCTTACCTGCCATTGTGAGGCACTGTATTCTGTCTTGTGACCTGCTAGCCAGCTGGAGACCTTTCTCACAACTGAATAAATGATTGTTCTTTGCTACTTTATCTTGGAAAAACATCAAGGACATCAGACATTCAATGTGATTATTTTTCATTCATTTCCTCATCTGTAGAAAATGACCTGTGTTCATTTAATACCACCTGGATCTCTCTTTACCATTTAATCATGTGGCCTCTTAATATATTGGTTAGCCCTTTAAAGGGATGATTAAGAAATGCTTAGTGCACAAAAGAATTAGAGCTATGCACAGCTCATGAAACGGAAAGCGTGCTCTGACTTACAATTTTCATACAAAGTTTGCAGAGATTTTGTATGCCAGATTGAGTAATATGATCTGCCCTAGGAACTCCCTAACTTTTCTGGCTCTGCAAAAGTCATTCCCCTCCCATTCCCCTCCCAACCCCCCACCCCTCACCCCCGATTCAAGTTTCTTAACCAGAAGGGTTACACCAAAACTCCTCAGTGTATGAATTAGCAGAGTTCATCCAAGCCACATATTTCACTTGCACTACTCAATAATGGCTTCAAATAGCTGCCTACCTGAGCAAACTATAGGATTGCTGGCACTCTCCTTAGCCAGTGGGATCTGAAAAAGGTATACCCTTTAATAAATCAGACGGCTCAGGTTAAATATAAAAATGTAAGGTGTGTGTATGGAGTGGGGGGTGATCTTACCCTCCCTACCACAGACCACACTGCTATGTACCCAGACACTCTAGAAGCACTCAAAGGCCTTACCAAAAGGAAAATGCCAGCACACACCTACACACAACTGGTGGATGAACCCCTCTTCTCTCAGCTCAGAGCTTCTCCCCAGGCCCTGTACTAGGATGGTGAGAAATCTTGGGATATTTTGGATACCTGATCCCCAAGACATGAAATAGGCAAATGGATCCATGCTGTGTTTGTGTTTAGTGTTAAGCATGTGAACAAGTCACGGATGTCAAGGGGAATGATAACTTCCTGCCCATCTGCTCTATCTAAGGATATGTCATCCCTTAGTTTCTTTCTTGCTATGGTGAAGTTAATCATTTTAGTCACTGCAGAGCACATTTCAGTGGCATAAGTACCATTACAAGATGGTTGTGAACCACTGCTCAGTAACCTGAACAGAAACTCTGTGCCTGGTGATAAATGACTCCTGGTTTTGCTCAGCCCTGTAATTCTAGATACTCAGGAGATCTCAGCTGAGATCTGTGGGTCAAGGTTTAAAGTCAGCCCAGACAGAAAACCCATGAGACTCTTATCTCCAGTTAACCAGGAAAAAGCTGGAAGTGGAGATGTGGCTCAAGTGGTAGAGTGCCAGCCTTAAACAACAACAACAAAAAGCCAAGCAAGAGCTCAAGCCCCAGTATTGACAAAAACAAAAAAACAATAACAACAACAACAACAAAAACACCTATCATAGCCAGCAACAACAGCCCCCTGGCCCATGGAAATCTATAGCATATTTTCTGAATTTATGAATATCTACCTATTCTACATATTTCACAGAAAAAATCATATAGTATTTGTATTTCATTGGTTGAGGTTATTGCACTTAGTATGAAGTTTTCAAGATACATCTAGGTTGTAAAATGTCCAAACTTTTCTTATGGCTGAATAATGCTTCCTTGAGCGTACCTTTTGTTTATCTGTTCCTTTGTAGATAGTCACTTTAAGTTACTGTGGTTTAATGACACTTGGGATATCTGTTCATGTCCCTGGTGTCCTGTCTTCTCAGATCTCTACCTCTCTGACTCTCACATTCTTTTACCTTGTTGTTGATACAATTCATAAGTGTATGTTAAAGTTTTTTGGCATCTTGATGATTGCTAACTCTCTTAATCTCTATGAATCAAGGTTCAAAAATGTAGAACCATAGTCACTGTAGAAAAATGTGGAGAGAACCAAAATATTGATACCCAAGTCAATCACGTAGAAATAATCACTGGAACATTTTAGCATATTGCCTTTGGAGTATTCTTTGTAGAGCAAGATGCCTATGGATATACGTGTGACACAGTTTGTGAGGGGCCTCTTCTCAGAAGCATGCTCAGGACAGAACTTAGCTTTGTGTTTGCATTGTCTTTTCTCTATGCCATCTCCTCCTTTTTCCCTGCATACTGCTTGCTCTCCTACTCCAATCAAAGAGGTTGGGAGAGAGCTGGGTGCAGTGGAAAAGGCAAGAGAGTTTCTTCCAGTTGCCAACTCCAATCTCTCCAGCTGTTGATTTCCTTGCTAATCATGCCCTTTGTTGTTGCAGCTATCAGAAAGGCTGAATAAAGGGGAAACACAACTCTGCAGCAATATTCTGATCACCTCTTGCAGTGTGACCCACATCACTGCTCATCACCACCAGAAGCAACGAACTGAAGGGGAAATTGCACTTTCATTCCAGAACATGAATCTGCTGTTCATTCTGGTATTCCTTTCTTCATCTCATGTCGTTTCCCATGGATTTGAATATGCTAGAAAGGAAGAAAGCAGAGAGGAAGAGGGAAAAAAAATGACAGAGACTCTGTTTTTCTGAGGGGATTTGGTGCATTTGAATATGATCATCTCTTTGGAATGTCCTGATTTGATCATGTTGTATTTCTTTTTCATTTTTCCTTTTACTTAAACCTCAGTGGATACATTGGAACTCCATGGGATTCTTTGAATTCAGCTTCTGTTGGACAGCTAGCTTCATCCAGTTATTCTGCTGGTCAGAGTGGTTATTCCCAATGACGTAGGTTATCAAATGGTGTCAATTTGCTATGAGTGAGTGGTATTGGCAGTGTATGTATACCACGATGCACGGAGTGTTTGATAAAGAGACCAAAAGATGAAAATATGGTGGTCCGTTAACCTCCTCTAATTCTTTAATCTGCTGTTTGAAGAACTGCATTTTGATGGTTTCACCAGTTGTTACCTCTGGGCCAGGTTGGAAATGAAATCAATTTTTTAAACCACTAATACCTGCCAAGAAATCGCCTTATGAGAACATGGTGTGTGTCTCTGACAATGTATGGCACATCTAAATTGATCATTCATCATCTGATCTTCTTGCTCATGTACCAAGGAATGGCAAAAGCCTGAGGCACCCATTTAAGCGTTCTAGGCATCCCCTGTGCTGGGATGTGGTCTAGCCTCAGGCTATTACTATTCTTGTACCTGCAGGTCTCCATGACAAAGCTGGGACTCATTCATATTTCAAGATCTAAAGGCTTACTGTGCAAACAGTGTAAGCTTAGATCTTCTGTAAAATCAATGGTCATATCTCACTTTAAAAAAGAAAGAAAGAAAATGTCTCCAACATGGATTGCAAACCATTTTCATGTGAAAACATTGATGAATGAGGAATAATCACAAAAGCTGTGTATCTGTATATATATATAGTTCTCTACACAACATGTACGTGGATCCAGTCATTTACTTAAAGCACATGCCAGGGAAAAGAGACCAAATGTCTAGGTCTTTTACACACAGTGATATGGTACTAAGGAGAATTAAGCTCCTCCTGTTTCCTCTGAAGATTAATACTAATTAAAGTTATTATAACTTCCTAAACTGATGACTAAAGTCTGGCAAACGTGCACCTGTTGATCTATTTTTCTTGTCCATGGAAGAAATCCTTCCACATATATGCAAGTGGGAGATGAAAACTTTCATTTCTTTAAAGGACAAACAGTGAATTAAGCATGAGTGGCCTTAATGAAAACTAATTATCGTTCTTTGCTGCTGTGGAAAGGATTCTAAACAATCGTTCCTGAAGTCTTGCATTGAATTTAGTTGTTATTATTATTATTTAATGTGAGTACAATTAACGCTGGATCTTTCTGGTGAGCCATAGATATATTTAAAAGATGACACTATTTATTGGAGGAAATGAAACTATCTCTTGAATTACACCTTTTATCTATTGGTGAGTCAGGAGAAGTTGTATAATCAAGCAAGTTTCCTGCCTCTGGTTTTGTTCCTGTTGTCAGTAAGTAGCAAACTATGTCAAGCTTACAGTGTTGCAAAAGCAATCCAAATACATTCATGGTTTAAAAGTTTGTCCTACAACTATTCAAAGGATCTGGGTCTTAGGGAAGTGAGCAGAGTTTTTGGCAAACTCAGTACTCTGAGACCCAGTGTAACACTGAAAAACCCAAGCCCCAGAGGCATGGCTCTGAACAGTTTGAGTGTCAGTCCTCAGAGAGGCAGTACTCCCTGCCTCACCCCACCAGGTCCAGACCTGAACTCTGCAATGGAATGCTTGAAGTAGGAAGTAGGAAAGCCAGTAGGGAATGCAGGATCCTTCGAAACTGAAAATAAAGGAACCAAATGTGTATAGTTAGTTAGTCCTTCATACATGCCAATTTTGTCACGGCTATCATTTGGGGAGTCACTTTTTTAACTCCACTTTATTGGCTGAAAGTATTATTTTTTTTTACCTTTATGCAAGCATATCATTTGGTCCCTGAAAGTTAAATTTGACCTAATATAGCATCTTTTCTCATCTCATATACTATCGTCTGATGTTTTGGGGGCTGGGTTGCAAAAAATAAAACCCATGCTTACCCATTAAAAATAATCTCTGGGTTTACAACAAACACTGTGATGTTTGGAAGCTATTTCCTTGGTGAAAACTTAACAAGTTCCCTACTCATTGATGTAGTTGGAAAAAAAAAAAAAACGTTTGGACTAACAAGATAAGTTGGTGTAAGTCTTATGTGCAAAAATCAGGCTTGTACTTTATACCCCATTTAATTTATATGTATAGTCTCAATTTTGTATTGAATGATTTTTGTGTATCCCGTATGCACATTTAACCAGTGTGCCAGCTTTCATTTGAAAGTGGGTTTTACTTTTTCAACAGTGTTATTTATGATGAGATCTTGTGTATTGACATCAGCTCAATCTGCAATGTTTTTTGTGTAGAGTGCCGTTTGAATGCTGCCAGAGGTCTATGTAATCTAATTCTCTGAGAGCTTCATTTGATAGTGCTTCTTGTAATATTTTTCAAGTGAGTGTGGCATGTGGGTTGTGATATAGACCGTGTGATTATTGGACATCGCTATGAAAAAAAACACATAAATTAAACTAAGGAACCCTCAAAACTACCAGTGGGCATGTATTAGCCAGTCATTGTAACCTCGTGTCTAGTAGAAATGCAATGTACAAGGTATGTACAGTTCGCAAATTTGTTATCATGTGTATGAGAAGTACTTTGTGCTGAGCGCCTTATGTCATCAAATAAACCTTGGTTCTTTCTGAAGCAAGTTTGTTTTGTCTCTAACAAATGCTCTAATCATGGTGATTTCTAATAGATCTCCACAGAGGGTCATGAATCTCCACATGAAAGAAAAAAAAAAGAGAAAAAACACAGACATCATTGCTCACTTAACTGGAAGACCATGATGTAAAATTTCCTCCATGTTTGGATGGACCTAGAGGTTCAAATCAGGAAATTAATTTATTTATAATCTTTCTCCTTCTTTCCCTCTCTCCCTCTTTCTCCAGATCTTCTTTCTTTCTTTTCTTGTTTCCCTTTAGTCTCTCTTCCTACCTATCTCTCTCCTCTTCTTTTTTACTTTATCCTTCTCTTTGTTTCTCTCTACATTTTCCCGTTGGTTGGCTTGAGGTTTGTTTTTATTCAATAAGCTCTCTCTACTTGATGGAAAAGATGTCCCCCCCCCACACACACACCAGAAAGCTTTGAATTCTTGGAGGTTTTAGAGGAGAGCTACTTTCCCTCCTCATACCCACATTTGTTCCTTAATGGAACAGTTTGGGATTCTTTTCCTTCTTGTTTTATTTTTTGGTGTTGATACTGGGAATCAAACTCAAGATCGTGCCCTTGCTTGACTTTTCATTCAAGGCTGCTGCCATCCCCCCTTTTGCCACAGCTCCACTTCTAGCTTTTTGCTAGAGATAAAGATTTTTGTGTCCAAGTTGGCTTTTAATCTCCATCCTCAGATCTCAGCCTGCTGAGTAGCTAGGATTACGCTCAGTTCCCAGTTTGGAACATTCTTTTTTTTTTTTGAAAGGTTATTCAGAAGTATAAGACTTAGTGCTGGACATCTTTATTGGCTATGGAAGACAAAAGTTTCTGATAGCTTTCCTTCCAGAAAAGAGAGACAAGAAAATGGAACAGGAGATGTACTAGCCAGCCTGGCTGCCACTTTTTAACATTTCTTTGTTTCTTATGCCACTGCTTGCAGGCACATCCTCAGTCATCCAGGCAAAACCCACTCAGCTTGGCAAATCACAGATGGTGGCCTGTCACAATGATGACCTTTTTGCTATACATCTTTTTCAATCCTACACATCCAACTCCTGGTTCCTTTAAAGCTTGCAGTCATAGTCCAAGGAACAACTTTCCAATGTCTACCAGAACAGACTGAAAGCAGTAAGTGATTGCTAGATTATCCTGTAATCCAATATCCCCATTTTTTTTTTTACCAGATGGGGAAACTGACCCAGTCAGAAGTGACTGAGCAACATAGAGAAGGTCAGTTAAAATTCAAAATAGTATGCCTAGAACCCTGGAAATATATGTAACCCTAAAATGTATCTGGGGGATGTGACCCCCCAGTGTATGGGGGCAATATCATTTGGTGTCTGTACTTTATGAGTTTAAGGGTTTAAATTCCTTCACAGTCAGGTACATATTGGGGAACCTGCAAAGTTGTTTGCCTTTTCACTTGGGTGCCTTTTTATAGAAAGAGAACTTTTGTTCAACAAGAATTTCTTACCTCATAGAACTTCCTGAAGCAGTCAGCATGCGTTCAGGCCTGGTTATGTAAACCCAGCTGGCCAGATGGAGCCTCTGCTTCTTTACCCACAAACCAGCCCCTTCAAAGCAGCCCCCACCCTGCTGGACCTCAAGGGCAGGTGATTGTACCCCTGGTTCTCGTCATGCACACAGACTGGATTTGGGCACACTTCTGATGTGGATCTTCAGGTCTATGAGATTGCCTCTAGTAATGGAAATCCTGTTACAGAAGACTAGAGAGACTTTCTCATTCCTTAAATTTCTGATACATAGTATCAGTCATACTAATAATAAATTAGCACAGATAATTGTTGAACATTATCATTTGCTAGGAATCAATTTCCAGGCATCAACTCCCTTCATCTTTATCAATAGTTCCAAAAGGTAAATAGTGACATGATATACATTTTACTTAGTAAAGTGCAGGTACAAGCTGATGACCAGAAAGGATGTGACATTATAGAGCGTTACGCTATCTGACCTCATTTATCCTCGTAGTAATTCCATAAGGCAGATGCCATGAGTACCCCATTTACAGACAAGTAAAAGAAGGCCTTGAGAACTGGTGCATGGTCCTCTGTTATGAACCCAATGGCTAGCAAGAGCCTCTGATTATGAGAAAGTTTGGGCCTCAGACCTGGCATTCAGATCTTATTTGTACCCATCTAGCAGGGCTTCTGAGTTACATTTAGTCACTAATTTAACTACACGGCCCAGTGGAACTGATCATTGCTTCACGGACTACCTACAGCAGACTGATAACACAAGCAAATGGGCCATGGAAGGCTATGGGTCCCAAGAGAAGTCAAGTCACACATGAAGAGAAATCTAGTCAAAGCTTGGGGGAACAGATTGGACTTCCCCCTTATCCAAAACGGTTCATGGATGAAGGGTTTTGGATACTTGGGATTTTTTTTTTTAATTTAGAATATTTGCACACACACACACACACACACACACACACACACAAGATGTCATATCAATATACCCAAATCTAAACACAAAACTCAATTACGTTACATATACTAAGATAAGAAATCTTATAGACAAGAGTGGTAGCATGGGATTTCCCATTTGGGTAATTCTGTTTATGTTCAAGAAGTTTCAGGTTTTAGGCCATTTGGATTTGCAGATTAAGAATGCTTAACTTATCCATTAGGTTGAATCCTACTTCTGTGTCTCTTGCTTTTCTGGGATGTGGGTACAGGGATTTGAATTGAGAGCTTCATGCTCATGGGGCAAGTGCTCTACTATTTGAGCCACAATTCTAGTCCCTCTTGAATGTTTTGCTGAAGCTCTCAGTCCCTAGGCACTACTCACTTCCAAAAGATTCTTGATCCTTCCTGAGGACTTCATTTGAAGCATCTCATATGCGAGGACTGAATAGGGAACCTCAGTCTCTGGTAGGAAGGTCTCGGGCACCATGCTAAGAGAAGTGGGCCTGTGAAATTGGCTATGGATTTTTCACATCGGTCACTTGAATGTCACTCCTTTGATGTCTGCCAAATCTGCAAGCAATACGTTGCCTTAAGTATTTTAAATGAAAACTGGCAAGCCTGTCTCACTTAAATAATATGCCAGTGGCATAAATGAAAAAGCAGAGTCATTTGTTCTACATAAGTAGTATCCAATATGAAGAGGAAAAACAATGAAAGCAAAGGCTCAGCTCAAGTTACATGCACAGGGAGTCTGGTGAAGGGCTTGTAAGGCTGAACTCAGGCTTCCTTCCTGCTACTCATGGTCAACAAGGGACCATGGCTTTGACCCACAACTCCAAGTAGTTTCAGGCTATGCCCAATGGATTACCTAAAACTCATATTTGCAAGGCCCACTTTGCTTCCTGAAGTTTAGGAAACCCTCCCGCAGCAACAGTTATAGATTCTAGAATAAACTTGCATTTCAATATGCCAATTTTAGAACATTCATATTTGCAGAAAAAAGTGAGAGTTTACCTATACCCCTTTTCTGTATACGTATAGTTCCTCATACTATTATTAATTAGTATGGAATACTAATCACTCATTGAAGCAATAGCAGCAATTCATAGTTAACTAGAGTAGTTTGTCTGGATTTTAGTAAAATTCCCTTTCTCTGCTCATCAGGAAGTGCTCAGAAACTTACCCAGGATATCACACTGCATTTGATCATCACATTTCCATAGGCTTCTTTCCGCCATAGGTCACTAAGACTGTGCTTTTTTTTCTTTTTCTTTTTTTTGATTGCCATGGCAGTTTTGAGAGGCCCTCGTTAAGTATATTGCAGAACACTTTCTACTAGACTTGACTGTTGGTTTGTTTTTATTTTTTATTTTCCTCAAGAGGCACTTTACAGAATTCCTAGAGTATGGTGATACCAAGGGTCAAGTATACTAGCAATATGACTTACGGCTGTTGACTCTGACCTTGGTGTTGACAAGTTTCTCTGCCAAGGTTATTGCTTGTCCTGTTGGTGATGGACTTTTCAACTGCAGAGATAAAAGATTCAACTTCTGTTTTAGAATGGAGGGTACCCTAGCTATCAAACAAGAGGACCAACAACAAAGAAAGCCTTTGGACCAAAATGTATTTCCATCAGAAGCTTCTTCGCTGCTTCTGTGTGGAAATGCTGTTGCTGAGTTCAGCCTCATCTCCTCCACATGGATTATGTGACTGTCCCTGGCACAAATGGTCAAGCTGAGAGTAGATTCCTTCCTAAGGGCAGAGAAAAGCCAGTATTTTTATAGCTTAAAAACCAGGTGTTGCCTGTGATAAAACTGGGACTTCACATGGGAAGATTCTGGAGCGAGACCTTGCACACATCCAAGACAAATCTTCTGTCTTGTGTAGCTACACCTCACAGAGGTGAGGCTATTTCGGTTTTCTATTTAGTAGGAGAAATACAACCATTCCAGTGGTTCCATGTGTCCATTGTCATTTTTTTTGTTTTTTTTTTCAAGGATTGACTATACACAAAAGAATAGCACAATAAACACAAGATAAGTTAAATAAAAATAAATATATGACCAGACATGGCAATGTTGTAATATCAGAAGGCTGAGACAAGAGACTCATGAGTTTGAGGCCAGTCCTTTGGCTACATAGCAAGACCCAACTGAAACAAGCAAATCAACATGCATATACATGCCTATTATTGGGTATTGTAAGAATGATGGTAGAGATAGGGACTCAGGTGCCCTGTCCTAAAGGAAAGTGTCATGTTCCCCTCCTTACTAGAAATGGAGCCTCCCACCCCACTTCCCCACCTTATAGACTCCCAGGGAAATCCCAAATAAGAAGAAAAAAAATGCTAGAGCAGCAAGCATCAGATCCACAGAGCGGCATGGAAAGCTTTCAGCAAAGCAACAGCCGACCACAGCTCACTTTTCCTTTGAGGAGAGTTTTGACCCAAGGGGGAGAAACAGGAAGAAAAACAGCATCAGACTGGTGATCAAGACTCCTCCATTGCATCTCAACTTTGTAACTGTCTTGCTGTATTTGCCCTGTATTGGGGAAGCCTATTGTCTATAACTGTATGTGGCTTCTGTGAGAAGGTAGGAGGAGAGAAGGGGAAAGTATTTTTTTTACAACAAATCAGTGCTTAGCATCTGTGCTCAGAGAAGAAAGACTTCTTCCCCAGTTGCTCAGTCTAAGGTATTTTGGTAGATGCATCCAAAAGTAGGTTTGGGGACAAGAGCTCATCAGAATAAACAAATGCCATATGGTACAGCATCAGTAAAGGTCACACAATATGAGGTAAAAGCAGATGGACTGGAAAGATTCAACTGTATGATTCCAGTCATAGAAAGCTCAGAACAAGATAAAATTTACCAGGAGGATTCTGGAAATTCATTACACAACTATGCTTACCTCCTGAAAATGCAATACTTAAGACTAATGCACTTTTGTCTTTATATTGTATCTCATTGAAAAGATTTATCCTGAGAAATGTTAAAGGCCAGTACGTATTCACTCGAATTCAAATCACAGTTTTGAAAAAGCATGAAGGCCTGTGAAGTGATTTCTTATGTGTCTAGCACAATGTCGTATAAACAGGAATGACTCCGGATTTGAGGAGAGTGAACAGACCTGGCCTTAAGATGTCATGTATGCTCTTAGATGGAACCATGAGCCACCTGCTGGGATAGCTAGAGAAATATGAACAGAGTTGGAGACTGGATGTCAGACAGTGTCAAGGTAGATTTCTTGACTGGGAAGGTTATGTGATGGCCATGTAGGAAATCATTCTTGCTTGGGAGAAATGTACACTGGAGAATTGGGAGACAAAGCTTGTGGTTAAAACAGCAAGTGAGTTGTTTTAAACCAGTTTGTTAAAGTTGTTCAGAACAACTAATGACAATGGATTTACAACAGAGGAACATACATTAGAGAAAGAGTAAGACAAATCAAATCAGTCAAACGTTAAAAGTTGGGAGTTCGAATAAGGGAAATGTGGATGCTATATTTCATCCTTTTTCTAAGTTTAGAATTTTAAAATAATAGGAAATTTTTGACTGGACAGTTGGTAGTAGGATTAAAGTCTAGGAATTCAGAAAAGTGCTGGATACAAAGGTCATTTTCCATTATCCTCACATCCAGAATGTTACATCTAGTCAATGTCACTCCACTGTACTGTCTGACCACCTCCTGAATGTGTTTAATTTCTAACCTGTGTTACAATATGATTCTACTGCCTGCCAACTAAGTATTCCCAAGCTGATAATTCAGCTTCTCTGCATTTGTTTCTCATCCTAAAATTACAATTCGGTTCTTGAAGCCTCTGTGTGTGTGTGTGTGTGTGTGTGTGTGTGTGTGTGTGTGTGTGTGCTGGGGCTTGGACTTAGAACCTAGATGCTATCCCTTAATGATTTTTGTTCCACACTGGTACTCTACCACTTGAGCCACAGCTTCACATTTGGCCTTTGCTGGCTAATCAGAGGTAATAGTTTCATGGCTGTTCTAGATGAACTGCCTTTGAACAGGGATCTTCACATCTCAAACTCCTGAATAGCTAGGATTAAAGGTGTGAGCTGCTGGCACCCAGCTTCCTGGCAGCTTTGGATTAACAAGAACCACATGAGCATCAAATGCAATGCCAGCCACATCATTGATTCTGAACCAATGGGAATGAGAACTCTTATTTGTGTCAATGAAATCATCAATAGTAATACAAATGCTTAATGAAATAAACTTGCCGGTCACTTGCTGCCTCTTAGTCATCCTCTCACAAGAACAGCTGCCACGCCGGTCCTTGTTCAGATGGCATTTGCCACGTCAGGGTTTTCTTCGACCATGTTTAATAACCAGTTTCCAGATCTGGATATTGGGGGCTGTAAATTTCCCTGGTGACGGTTGCCAATGACAGGGAAGGAAAGACTTGGGTAATTACCACTTATACTTTCACAAAATACATGAACTCAAGTCAAGACCAAGGATTTGTGATAATAAAACATCAGAGTTTAAAAATGCAGAGGGAAAAAATAAGGTCTGCCCAACCTGAATGATAAGAAATCCATGGCTATTTGGAAAAGCACGATCAGAATGGACAATGTCGTGACAAAAGCACCATTGAAAGCCTATGAGTTGGAGGGGACTGTTTCATGGGTCCCACCCAAAATTCTGTGTGGTCACACATCTGTAAGGAGATTATGGCTTTAGGATCAGTCGTGGATTGGTTGGCAATCAGTACCTTTGCCTATGCCCACAATCCGCGGTGTGCCTTTCTTGGTTGATTTTATAGTGTGGTTGCTTGCAAATGGCACCAAGCAATTCAACCCCCTTCAAGCAAGCTGACTTGATAGATTGTATGGAAAGATCCCAAAACAACAGCTAGGACTTAAAAAAAAATAGTTCGGATTATCCTAGCCTTTCTCTTTGGAAAGGAAGTTTTGCAGGGTGTTGGATTTGGGTCCCCAATTCTGGGTGATGTTCTGGATTCTGTCTATCATATTTTCATTTGACAAAAAGGGGGCTGGTGGCTCACGCCTGTAATCCTAGCTACTCAGGAGGCTGAGATCTGAGGATCTCAGTTCAAAGCCAGACCATGAGACTCTTTATCTCCAATTAACCACCAGAAAACAGGAAGTGGTGCTGTGGCTCAATTGGTAGAGCATTAGCCTTGAGCTGAAGAGTTCAGGGACAGAACTCGGCCCAGAGTTCAAGCCCTAAGATTGACCAAAACAAAATTTAAAACTAAAAAGCGAGGGCCAGGAGTTTTGCCTAGTAGTAGATTGCTTGCCTACCATACACAAAGACCGGAGTTCAATTCCTCGGTACCACATACATAGAAAAAAGTCGGAAATGGTGCTGAGGCTCAAGTGGTAGAGCTCTAGCCTTGAGAAAGTCCAAGGACAGTGCTCAGGCCCTGAGTTCAAGCCCAGGACTGGCAATAAAATAAAATAAAATAAAATAAAGAAAAAGCGAGTTACAGAGGAGGGATTATGTCTCATAGAATTTCTTCAAAGTGACTTTTTTGAAATGGATAAGCTTTTCTTTTTCCTTTGTAGTGTCTATGCATTAGCAAGGTGGCATTCCTGCAGTAGGCCTGGGTAGCATTTTCTGTTGCTGAAAGAGGCTAACCTCACAGCTGGGAACTAAAAGGACTGTGAAAAGCTTGAACAGTGACACAATCCCAGATCTCTTGTACTTCCAGAAATTACAAATTCATGACAGAATTTTCCTACAAATCTGATTTGGCTGTCAAAAAAATTAAACCTTACAAATGCAGCAGTGGTCACTGTGAATTCTTAAGGAATAAATGCAGAATATGGCATGTGGCCATTTGTACACTGAAAATGTCCTTCCACCAAAGTCAATGAAATTGTCCTTATTTTCCTTCCAGACAGAACAGTTTCACTGAAACCTCACTTTGCCCCAAATTAATCAATATTAGTGACTGAGTGACTGATTTTAAATCAAGTAGTAAAGCTATTTAAGTAAGCAAAAAAAAGAATAAATTCCCTCCAGGTACTGGGGATAGCAAAGCTTTTTGCAAAATTGAACAAGAAGGTCTGTGAACACCATTTTTTCCCTCTAGACCAATACTTGTCTGTGGGTGGGGTGGAGAGGGGGTATTGGCTGAAAGCTGTCAAGACTGACTATATACTTCTTAAGCTCCATGTCCAGCTTTTGGGTGGTAAAGAGAAGAGTTTTATAGGTATTTCTGCCTGGGCTGGCTTTGAACTTATGTTCCTCAGCTCTCAGCCTCCTGAGTAACTAGGATTCCAGGTGTGAGTCAAAGTCACCTGGCTTTGCAGACCAGCTTTCTATACATATGACCTTGGAATGGTTAGCTTAAAGCTAACAGCTGGCTCAGCTGGAATACTTCTCTCTTCCCATATCTTTTCCCATCCTTTAGGTTTTAGGCCATACATCGTCACCTACTGTCCTGTGTTGGATTGAAGAGAGATGATGTCCTCAAAGGTGAGTCGCTGGATTATAAATGACAGTTTATATTCATCTTTTGTCCTGACTGAACTTTCAGCGCCTGAGCACTATCCCCTGGCTTGTTTTTACTCAAGGTTGGGGCTCTCCCACTTGAATTACACTTCAAATTCCAGATTTTAAAAAGATGAGCTATTCATTTTGTATTATCTTTACGTAGTTATACAAAGAAATTGTCCTTAAACTAAGCAGTCTATGAATGCAATGTATCTTGATTAATGTCTCCCCTTTCAACATCCTCAGAGATAAGAGTCTCATGGACTTTCCTGCCCAGGCTAGCTCTGAACCTCAATCCTTAAATGTCGGCCTTCTGAGTTGCTAGGCGTGAGCCACAGGCATGCGGCTTCTGTATACCTTTTTATATGCATAGATTATATAAAGAACATACAAGTACAACTCCTTTTTTATTTATTTATTTTTTATCAGTTGTGGGTCTTGAACTCAAGGCCTGGATGCTGTATCTGGGCTGTTTTGCTCAAGGCTGGTGCTCTACCATTTTGAGCCACAGCTCCACCTCCAATTTTCTGGTGGTTCATGGGAGATACTTTCCTGCCCAGGCTAGCTTTGAACCACACTCCTCAGGTCTCAGCCTCCTAAGTAGCTAGGATTACAGGCCTGAGGCATCCGCACCAATACTGTACTCCTTTATTAAACAATTTTCCCATTATTCTCCAAAACTGTACACATAGATTATGATGCAATGTGGCAGAACTAAATCAAGTGGGTACCACATTTGTAGCAAGAATCTAAGTTGGGGTTGTGTTTTCCAGAAAATGACTTAGGGAAAAAAAATTTCTGTCAGAGTAGACATTAGTATTAACCCAATCCAGCTAGTTTCAACTAGTAAGATCTGGTTAAAAGCTCCTCACATTATGGTGAGGAATGTAGCTAGATTGTAACATATGGTGGCAAATGGCCAATCAGCTTGTGCCTTTGATTGGAATTTCAGAAGGTAATTGTTTCATTCCTCCAGGTCTATCTCTGGCTCACCATTTGGCCTCAGACTAATTGCTTAATCTCTCCAGGTCTTTGCTTTTCTACTTTAAAAGTGAGAATAATAATAACTCTAAAGTACCTATGTCATCCGGGTATTGAGTGGCTTAATGGGGTCATATTTGTAAAGTTCTGGAAAATTTCTCAGGAGAAAATGTTGTACCACTTTGTCAATCATGGATGGTAATATTTTAGGGCCATAGGTAGCCAGGGCTTCACTTGATGAAATTGTTATTACAAAAGTATGTTCTCTGCTTTGTTATAACTAAGGAATGGCCCTTTGGAAAACAGAACTTTTCCTCTTCATGAAGCTCTCATCTATTTGTTGGTACAGCAAGATGAAGCTCTTGTGGTAAAAACAAGCTTGCTCTTCTGTCTAAACACTACACAGAGCTGAGAAAACTATGATTTAATAGGCACAGGAAATCACTCAGAGTCAATCTACTTCACCAGTGCCTTTAGTGGTCAAACAGACTGGGCTTGTTGCTGTTTCTGTCCATTCCTGACTGACTCCAAGAAAATGACTTAACTTTTCTATGATACCTTTACACCCAGTACCATATCCAACACATGGCAAGCTGTCCAGAAAATCACCCACATCAACAGAACACATCACTGTAACTACACTTATTCTCTAGTACCATAAAGAATTATGTGTACTGGTCCTTAGCCAAAAGTCAACTCATCAGCGATGGGGCTTAGTGAGAAGCAAGCCCTCCATTGACATCCATGAACAACAGTCCAAGATTAACACCAGTGGCTCATACCTATAATCCCAGCAGGAAGCTGAGATCTGAAAATCCTGGTTCAAAGCCAACCCCTAACAGATAAATCTGACAGATGATTTCTAATTAACCCACAAAATGCCACAAGTAGAGATGTGGCTCAAGTGGTAGAGTATTAGCTCAAGTGAAAGAGTCAAGCAAGAACACAAGGCCCTGAGTTCAAGCCCAATATTGGCATCAGGAAGGAAGGAAGGAAGGAAGGAAGGAAGGAAGGAAGGAATAGAAACAACTCTATGTGAAGGATTCATGCCAATTTCCTCCTTACATTTCTCTGTCATGATGATACAGCCCAAGCTCCTTTACTTCCTAGGTGCAATCAGTACTACAGAGAAACTTAGAGAAGTTGATGTTTATTAGAGCAAACTATATGTCACCCACGATCCCAGACACTATTTAACATTCTGATCATAACTGGACATTGTGTTATCTAGCTTTTCACTTTGCCATGCATAATATGCATATTTCTAGGTCTGTACCAATATCTATGCATGCATGAATGAATTATATTCACTCCTATGTTAGGAAGAGGATCTCTTAGGTAGCAAAGAATGTATAAGTTCTAGAACAGCATCAGAAAAATGATATAGACTAAGCGTCTACCTTTAAGGCCGTTTCTGGCATTGCCACTGATAATCACGAACATGAGTGAGCCAGATGTCCTGTGGATATAGTTCAGAGCACTTTCTCTGATGTCAAATCAGCTATAACTTCATCTCAGAGAAGCCTCTCACAAACTATCTCTAGCTCTCCCTTCTAGACCAGTCATCTTGTTATCCCCAAGTCCTGCCTGCCTCTCAAGTGGATCCTCCATTCATGGATTGCTTTGTACTTGCCATCCTGGCCCATGACATGCAGCCTCTTAAGATTGTGAGGATAGTCTCAGGTCACATCTTGAGTTTCTAGGGTTGGTTGATGCCTGTTCTAGAGAACGGGTACCTGCAAATTAACGCTAAAATGACTTAGTCTTTTACTCAAATAGTCATTTCCTCAAACACGCAAACACTGTTATCTTGTTGGAATTCTTTCACTTGTAGGTAATGACAAATGCTTAGGAGAGAGAGAGAGAGAAAGAGAGAGAGAGAGAGAGAGAGAGAGAGAGAGAGAGAGAGAGAGAGAGAGGATGGAGGAGGAGGAAGAGGAGAGGAAATAAAGGGAGGCAGGAAAGATGAACCATGAAGTAATAAATCTATTCTCTTGGGTGATACTGTTTAAAGGTACAGGGAAAAAATTATGGCCCCAAATGTCTCCATTATAAACAGGGACAGATGACATGAACAAATGATAACCAGAGCACAGTAAAGATGATGCCATTAAGTGACTGCACATTGGGTTTGAAGTATAACTCAACAAGCAGAAAAAATCTAATTTGACCTCATGAACATTTTATCACATGTATGCAATATGCAAGCGATTACAATTCTGACTTTAAAATACGTGTTTCGTGTTGTTCAGATTCCCCACTGATAGTCAAAGAGAAGCAAGCAGGGCAAATCTTTTCCATTACCCGCCTGGAAGGAATGTCTTGACAATTCGCTTTTACCCTAATTCCTTCCTCAGTCTCTCTTCCGTCCTCCTCTCTCTTCTCTTTTTTTTTTTTTTTGCCAGTCCTGGGCTTGAGTTCAGGGCCTGAGCACTGTCCTTGGTCTTTCTCAAGGCTAGAGCTCTACCACTTGAGCCTCAGCACCACTTCTGGCTTTTTTCTATGTATGTGGTACCGAGGAATCGAACCCGGGTCTTCATGCATGCTAGGCAAGCACTTTAACCACTAGGCCAAACTCCTGGCCCCATCCTCTCTCTTCTTGTCTCATGTCTTTCTCTTCTATCTTGTCCTTCGCCCTCCTCTTTTCCTCTTTTTCTGCTTCCTTTGTGCTTTTGTGGTAAAGAATCTGGGCTCTTGAATTATAGGACTCAGATTCTTCCTACCTTAAGTCTGGGCTTCATTCGCTTTGTCTGAAGTAAAATCCGCTATAATGTGAGAATTTCTACAGCCTTTAATAATTCATTCTAGGGATCAATGATACTATGTGGGTAAATACTCAGCATTGATGAGAGTGCTTTTGCATGGAAATGAGAGAAATTCTATTTGTAATGAAGTGATAAGGTAGAGAGAGAGAGAGAGACAGAGACAGAGACAGAGACAGAGACACAGAGACACAGAGACACAGAGAGAGAGACAGAGAAACTTAGTTCAAAGTTCTCCATTTCAAGCCAGGCTTCTCTAAAACTTTCTTTTTCTCTGAGCCTCTTACTGGATGGAGAGCAATGAAACAGTCAGTGCGAAGTGCTAGACTTCTGAGGGGGACAGATTCTGTCTTTTACTGAACTCCTTTTGGACAGATCTCTAGTATTATCCAGTCAGCACAAGCGGGAACCCTTTTGTGTATGTGCCACAGTACTGGATGGAGTTTGAACTCAGAAGCCTAGGCCTAGAGTCTTAGTTTTTCCAATCAAGATTTGCATTCTACCACATGAGCTCCACAGCTCCAGTTATTTGCTGGTTAATTGGAGATAAGACTCTCACTGACATTCCTGCCCTGACTTACTTCAAATTGTGACCCCTGAGATCTCAGCCTCCTGAGTAGCTAGGATTACAGGCATGAGCCACAGAGGCCCTGCTCAAGGGATCCCCAATTTTGAAACTGAATCGAACAGGGTCAGGTTAGCCTTATTTGAGAACTACTTCGCTTAACACTACACCCCAACGACCTTACCCAAACAGCACTAGCATCTAGGATATGCTTGTACATGTTCTAGGACCTTTCATCTAGACTTGCTTCTAGAGTCTACTCGAGTCTGACACTTAGTAAATGCTCACCAATGATCTGTTGGCTAAAAGGGACAAGCCAATGTGAGCTGGCATATCCATTATATAATATTAATCCAATGGGTAAATGAGTAGAGATGCCATCAATTCTTGTGAAATGAATGGTTGAAGATCCACAGTAGACAATCCACAAATATTTATTGGATGAACAAACATCAACGAAATCAGTGAATGGCACACTAGTCAGGTCTATGGCTATTACTTTATACATGTTTTATAAACGGCTCTTTGATTTATTGTTTTTGTATGTAAAAAGCTGTCCCAACAAACTGACTCTGTAAATTTATGATTTGCTTTTATGTTCTGTTGGTGAATTTTGAAATAGATGTTGATACCCTATGGATTGAATCCCATTTTCAAATAGCCAAGAGGTATTTTCTAACCTCCCTGGTTTCAGCATGCAGGGAAAAGGGAGGGATAGCGAGTATGTACCAACTAATCTCTGTTATGACATATCTGCATGACAGAGGAGCGAGGGCAGGGGGGAGGGTCATGCCCCTGGGCCCAGCAGGAAGGGGTGTCCACGAATGACACGTGAATGGAGCCATCCAGTATATACTTGGTAGATATATGTATCCGCCAGAATAGGTAAATTTAATCCTTTGCCATTATTCATTTCACTTTCTGGAATTCTGTGGTATTTCCAAAGAGTGACTGCTTTTCATCTGGGTTAAGTAGAAATTTTTACTTTAAGTCAAAACCACTTACTTTAAATACGTGCCATGGACACTGAGATCTTTTCCCCCTGGGAGTATTTCTCCTGTGTTTCAAAATCAGTGACTTTTCACTTGACCTCGCTGATCATTGAATTGAGTATTAAACTGAGCGGAGGAGAAGGAAAAGCTTTTATGGGAAAAAAAAATCAGTGGTTTATTGAGATATGTTTGAGAAGAGTCTCTGTATTTGACATTGATGATTATGTCAGTTTGCAAAACGAAAGGACTTCAGATATAATTCTGCTATCATTTGAGGACCTCTTTACAAAGACATCTCTGGGCACTGGTGACTCATTCCTGTAAGCCTACCTGCTCAAGAGGCTGAGATCTGAGGGTCACGTTTTGAACTAAATGAAATTTAAATTAGACTGAATATTAGTATGGTCAATGTGGAAAATAATATAAAGTTTCCTTAAAAATTAACATAAATGCTATATTGTTCAATAATTCCATTGAGAGGTAAATATCCAAAGGAAATGAAGAGATATCTGAACTGCCATGTTCACTGAAGCAAAACAACCAAGATATGAACCAGGAGCTGGTGCTCATGACTGTAACCCTAGCTATCTAGGAGGTTAACATGTGAGAGCTATGCTTCAAAGCCAGCCTCAGCAGAGAAGTCCATGAGACATTTACCTCTAACGAACTAGCAAAAAGCCAGACGTGAAGGTGCAGTAGAGTACCAGGCTTGAGCAGAAAAGCACAAGTCCTGAAGTTCAGGACTAGAACAACAACAACAACAACAGAAATTTAATAATGTCTGAATGTATAGAAAAACCGTATATAGTGTATATGTGTAAATATTGTAGATATATGGTGTACACACACACACACACACACACACACACACACACACACACACACACACACATACACACACGCACTGGAATACTATTCAGCCTTAAAAAAGAAAGACATCTTGTCATTTGGAAACCCATGGATGAACTCCAGTGAAACACAGACAAATGCTGCATGATCTCACTTATATGTGAAATCTAATAATGGCAAATGTATAGAGCAAACTATATAATGGTGATCACAACTTGGATCTGGAATATTGTGGAAAGCTCCTGGGTTGAAGACTAGCTCCCTAATTCAGCAGTATTCAGAGGTGTAGGCCTAAGAGTATCTAACCTAATCAATAATCCATTGATGGGTTCATAGCTGAAGGGACAGTGGGAAGGTGGTGGTAACTGTAGAATGGAGGAGTCTAAATGTCCTAGGTAACTAATGTTGTTTCTCTCCCCCTCCCCCCCTCCTACGATAAGGTGAGCAACTGTGTTCCCTCTCAGATAAAATATTCTGCCTTGCCTCAAGCCCAAGGCATTGGATGCAACCAAAAGCAAACGGAAACTTCTGAAACTGTTAGAATAAATCTAAATATTTCAGGGTTAAGGATTGAACTCAGTGGAAGACCACTTGCCTGGCAAGCACAAGGCACTGAGCTTGGTACTCAGCTCTAGGGAGTAAAGCTCTAGGGTCTGTAAAAGACCAAAAAACCAAAAAATAAAAGCAAAAGACAAGGCAATAAAAATGAATATTTCTTCCTTTCAATTTTCCCTTTCTTGATTTTTCTCAGATATTCTTTTCATAACAATAGAAATATCAGTGTTGACAAAAGAGAAATCTGGGAGAATTATTGATCAAAGAATGCAAAATTTCAGCTACATGAGTAATAAGTCCTAGAGATCATATTGTACAATATAGTGATTATAGTTAATAGCAAGATAGTCTTTGTCAGATAAAGTAGCTAATCCTAGCTTTTGGAGCTTGAGATTAGAAGGATCAAAGTTTGTGGCCAGTCTGAACAGAAAAGTTCAAGGGACCTCTTTTTTAATGAAGGACTGAATACAGTGACACCTGCCTATTATCCAAGCTACATGAGAAGCTTAATGTAGCTAGACTGTGCCTAGACTTGCACCCAGGCAGGAAGCAAGACCCCAACTCAAAATAGCCAGCACATGTCAGGGCTCAGCGGAAAGAACACTTGCCCAGCAAGGATGAGGACTTAAGTTCAAACTCCAGTACTGCCAAATAATGATTAATAATAATAATCAGACGTGAAATTGCCAGCATATGCATTTCACTCTTCAAGCAAAGCTTGTTTTAATATACAATCATATCCCCAGGTAAACTTTCCAAATGGTCATGAAAAGAGCCTATTGCTTCTTCTCTGGAAGGTACAGATTTCATCTATACTGGAATCCAAATCTGAGCACTAGCCAGCTGCTTTCTAATGAGCTCTTATGCCTCTGCTAGCCATTACATACTTATATCTGCCCCCACCTGCCAAATGTGAGAAAACCTCATGGATCTGGATGTCTCTTTCTGAGAGTGGAACTTAGGGAAACAGTTTAAAAACCCTGCTAGTATATACTCAGGGGTATGGCTATGTAATGAGTTGTTTGGGAACAAAAGGAATTATTGAGAATAGCTCATTCACTTCCAAAGTCTCAAAGCACAGATTTAGACACACCATGCTGACTATTTGCAAAAAGGATCATAAGAAAATAAAACAAAATAAAAATTCCAGCTGTTCTCCCCCGCCACCCCCCTCCCCATGTGAATTTATGTTTCCTGGAGCTGTCTAGTCTATATTCTTCTGGACCCAGTGTATGGACAGCCAATGGCCACAGGCAGTGTGGAGTGGTCAGTCTGCCTCCCAGGGACAGCCAGGAACACTCACTGCCTTCTGTAAGAAAATGTCAGTTCAAAGAACACGACTTGTCAGTGGAATTCACCTAGTGAAAGCAGAGAGTAAAGGAAGACTGCTTTTCTTCAGAAGGAGAGCCAGCCATGTCTCCTCTCAGACTCTTCCTGGCCTGGGCTGGCTTTGAATCTCATACCTCAGCCTTCTGAGTTGCTAGGATTTCAGTTGTGAATCACTGGCATTTGGCTAACAATTTTTATTATTTGTAAATAAAATATAATAAAGTCTTTGATACGCAGAGTCCAGTTACCAGAGTTCAAACTCATGTGGCAGTGACATGGCCAAGTAAGATCGTTCCTCTCCACCTCCTCCTCCTCCTTATCTTTTTTTTTTTGTGCCAGTACTGGGACTTGAACTCAGAACCCAGATATTGCCCCTGAGCTTTTTTCACTCAAGACTGGCACTGGAACCACACATCTACTTCTGGCTCTTTGCTGGTTAATTAGAGATAAGCATTTTATGAACATACCTGCTTGAGCTGGCTTTGAACTTTGATCCTCAGATCTCAGCCTTAGATCTCAGCAAGGATAACAGACATGTGTCACTGGTGCCAACACCTTTATTGTTTTTAAAGAGGTTGTTCTATGTGCCAGTCAGTGGCAGGGCAGCGTTGAACAAGACAGAAGAGGTCCTGGTTCCCATATGTTCTGGTGCAAGCAAGCAGGAAATAGACAAATATGATATATATTAAATGAGGTTATTTCAGATCAGGGGAAAGAAGAAACACATTGACAGTAAGGGCTATGGAGTCACGGGGACAGAGTAAGGACTATTTAGATTTATCAGGAATCCCTGAATCCATGGACGAGTGAGGGTGCTTGGAAGGGAAGGAACAGCAGTTTGGGCACATGGAAAAGCAGATGCAAAGCACACAGACTTACAGTCAGGTAAACTTGTTTGGACATGATCTGATAAGCTCCGGGAAATCCCTGCAGGGCTTTAAGCAGCAAAGCCCTTGTTCCTTGCATTTGATCACTGTTCAGGGATCAATCACAGGAGAGAGGCCACAGTTCTAACTCTTCTAAAAGCAGGAGATTTCACATGTGCTGCCAGCGCAAGGTGAGAATGTGAATAAACTGTTGACTCTGGATGCTGTCATTCTAATTGAAGCAGGGGAATGCAGAGGCTTAGAAGTCATGGCTTACAAGTTCGTTTGCTTATTAAGCCCTGGCTCTGGTTGCTCACAGTTGTAATCTTAGCTATTCAGGAGGCTGAGATCTGAGAACTGAGGTTTAAAGCCAGCTCAGACCTAATACTCATAATCCATGACACTCTGTCCCCAATTAACCAAAAGCCAAAAATGGAGGTGTGGCTCAAATGGTAGCAAAAAGAAAAAGAAAAGAAAAAGAAAGAAAGAAAAGAAAAAGAAAAAGCCAAGCAGAACCCAAGGCTCGGAGTTCAAGGCCTGGTGGCAGTATGTTTGTTTTTTCCTCCAAGTTAGCCAGTTAATGAAATAAGGGCAAATCCTTGTAAGGCTGGTAAGCATGGCAGATTCTGAATATGTACGTTTGGCGCTTAGTGGACTCAGAAGAAGCTACTATCCCAAGTCCTACCATTAAATCAATTTGAATTTATGGAAACTGTGACCTTGAGTCTTTGTATTTCTGCCACTTGAAGCTATAAAGATGAAATAGGCAATGGAAATATTGACAGAACTGGCATCTAGTACCTAGTAAGAACTGAGTAGATGTTACTTGTAATTATGATTATTCCACAATCTCAGCACTGTCATCTCAGTATCTTTCTCGTCCTTACTGAATTGTATCCCGTAGCCCAGGCAGATTATCCAATAATTGCCTGCTGCATTCTTTTCCTCTTCCAGTATGGTCTACCTTGTCCTCCTCAGACTGCCCTTGACTCAGAATTCCATCTAAGAACTCAGTAACAGACATCTAGGGTTGACAGCTGTCATCTGTGAGCCACCAAGGACAGGGACAGGATGATTGTGAGATTCAGTTTAATCAATTTGTTTCTTATCTCTTTTTTTTTTCTTTTTTTTTGCCAGTCCTGGGCTTGAGCTCAGGGCCTGAGCACTGTCCTTGGACTTTTCTCAAGGCTAGAGCTCTACCACTTGAGCCTCAGCACCACTTCCGGCTTTTTTCTATGTATGTGGTACCGGGGAATCGAACCCGGGTCTTCATGCATGCTAGGCAAGCACTTTAACCACTAGGCCAAACTCCCGGTCCCTTGTTTCTTATCTCATGCCAGCATAAACTAGATAGATATAAGCTTCAAATTCAACTCTGTCTGCCCCCGACCCATGTCCATTAAGAAACAACAAACAAACAAATGAAACCAAAATTAAAACCAAACCAGAAACAATGCATGCCAGAACAATGAACATTTCTATTCAGGTTCCTCTAAAAGTCTAGGAACAAGCTGGGAGCTGGTGGCACATGCCTATAATCCTAGCTACTCAGGAGGTCAAGATCTGAGGATCATGGTTTGAAGCCAGCCCAGGCAAGAATAGGAGACTCTTATCTCCACTGAACCATTCAAAAACTGGGAAATGTTGTTGTGGCTCAAGTGGTAGAGTGCTAAGCTTGAGCACAAAGAGGCTTAGGGATAGCACCTGGGCCCTGAGTCTAAGCCCTACAACTGGAAAAAAAATACCAGAAGCTAAAAATCAAGAACACCTCTCAGTTAATCAGGCTCAGTGCAAGGAGAGTTTAAGATTTTTCAAGGAACCTCCTTGGTTCTGCTCATAATCCAAAAATATCCTCTAAACCCTCAAGAGAGCCTTAGTTTCTCCAGCAGGCCAGGGGCTTCAGCAGGACAATGTGATGGGGTTACTTTGACTGTGGCCATGTGGCAGGAAGAAAACCCCAACCCCCTTCCGGCCTCTTTGTCCTATTTAGGGCCCCATTTGCCCTGTTCTCTCACATAGCCCGCTGGTCTTGACTCTGAGGCTGAGGAGTAAACATCTTGAGGCTCTTTATTAGTTTATTTCAGAAGATGGAGCCTGTTTGTCCCTGGGGTCCGTCTTTTTTTTTTTTTTTTATGGCCTCCAGCCCTTCTTGACAAATTCTAGTGACTTGCAGAGAACCCCGGCTTTCTACAGCAGATCATTAAAACACCACCATAAACCCAGGGCCATAAAACATTATTTGCCTGAGCATAAAAGGAGGGTAGATTTTCCCAGAATGACAACAGGCCCTGCTTTCCCCTGCTGGGAAAGGCGGGCATAGGGGGCAATGGTTTCTAAATTCCTTATCTCACCACTACTTTGTGAAATAACCATGTTAGGAGGGCAGCCAAAATTATTGATTTATTTGTTCCACCAATTCCAAAGCCCTTTTAACGAGAGAGCATGGTGATGTGTGGACCTTGGGATAACTCCATCAGAGAGCACACTCAGGCATACTGGTATGCCAGGGGGAAATGTGGTGTTTCAGCAACTGGAGGGGCGGTGTGTCTGTCACAAGCCTTCCCAGATTGGGGGTTGGGGGCATGGAGTTCTCCCTTTCCAGGGGTCCTGCTCATTCTCCAGACAAAACCAATCAACCTGCCCAATCAGATTGGTTCTTACAGTTAAGTCTGACTTCCTGGGGAAGCCCCTACACATTTCCCTCTGTTGGAAAGGATTTCTACTTGGTTCCCCATGACATCATCCTCTGGAATACTTCTTTCTTTTATTCACCTTTCATTCACTTGGTACTTATCAAGCACCTTTTAAGTGCCAGTTACTAATCTAAGACCTGGAGTCACAGCCATGGCTAATATAGATGAGGCCCTACTGACACAAGCTTATTGCTTATGAGGCAGCAAATACCATTAATATCAGATACAGTTCATCCTATTCTCTGAAGTCATGGGGACTAGATTAGCTTGTTAGAAATTTTGATTTAAAAAATAAAAATAAAAACAAGGTCTATAGCTCACGCTTTGTAAACAGTACCAGACATTTATCCCAAGAAGGATCCAATAATCAACTATGTTCCTTGTATTTCTTTCCAAGCAGAGTACAAGCATTCGCTTCAAGAAAAGAATGAAGCCTATGGTCTTGTCATGTGAGTTACAGTTTTGAAGAAGCAGTTTGGAGACTTGTCTGGCCCGGGTTCACTGGACGCATTCTTTCCTGATTTTCAAGGGGATCTCTTTCCATCCTCAGGACATTCCTACCAGTTACATTATCTCTTTCTTTGTGTTGCCATGTGCTCTAGTTTAAGAGGTTCCTCAGGTGCTGAGAGGCATTTAGGATCCAGCCTGAGGCCCTTTCCCAGCTAGAAGGTGGCAGGGCAGGGCTCCAGGCCCCAGAGCTGGCACTCTTGGCCACAAAACCCAACACTATCTTTCTCTATGGGAGAGTACACAACAAAGAACAGGACTATTGGGGCTGTGAGTGTGTAACATGCAAAGGCAATTTGGATAGAAGCAGTCAGTTTTCCACACAAGTCAGAAAACAGCCATTAGAAAGCGTTAAGATTCCTCCTTGAGTAGCTGTGTGTCTGGGCTGATGGTATAGGTGGAACAAATTCTCAGGTTGAGGCCCTTGGTCTTTATAGAACCAGCTCATCTATACAAAGGGCCTCTGGGACTCTAGGGAACTGGGGTGTCATGAATCTTCCTTTTCATTTAAGAGTTCCTTTCACAGCCACTCACTTCCTGCCACTTGGTGCTGCTAGGTCCTGGAGCTTTGCTGTCCTAGGGCTCTAGTGGCCAGAAGAATTTTAGGGTGCAACGCTGGTCAGAAGGGCTAAGGAGAAAGAGAAGGACAGAGGGACATTATCTGCCTGAGACCCATTTGCCAAGCACAGAACCACCTCTCCCTCTCTTTTTTAATAACCTTGCCTCTAGGGGGCAGATCTTAATCCACATGGAAAAATTATATAACACCAACTAGTGGCTAAGTGGTCAAAACCTAGAGAAAGTTAAAGGCCACTCAGGGAAGCTGTCTCCAGGGGAAATTTTGAGAACCTCAGACTATCTCTCCTTCAGGCTGTCTGTGCCTTGGAAAACAAACAAACAAACAGAAAACAATCAGGCAGAGATAAGCAGGAACATCCATCTCAGCAAGTCTATGGAAAGCTCACAGAGCCAAAGGAGTGAAGGACGGAGAGATGCCTGTATTTGTTCCCAACAAGTAACAACTAGGCTGGGGCAATAAGGAGTAGGATGACATAACTGGAACCTCTGCTTCCATCCACCCTAGGGTGGTCAGCTGGGGGGGGGGTCATTTGACCAAGGAACGACCCTAAAGGCTACCACCTTGAAGTATGCATGTCCCGGGGGTTGATTTTGTGCTTTAAGGTCAAGTGCACACAGATGGCCAACTACTGAAATAGATCTCTGTCTCTGCGTCTCTGCCTGCCTGCTGGCCTTTCTGTCTGTCTCTTACCTTTGATCCCTAAAGGCTGGGGATTCTGAAGCAGATTTGGGCTGCAGAATGAGGCACTGTTTGAAGATGGTATCCCTAGGTTTTCTTTTGGGGGGGGAGCTGATGCACTTCCCCCTTTAGTCTTACTCCCAAAAAGTACCATCCCCCCTCCAAATTAATTACTACAGGCATCTCTAAGTGATTTAAAAGTTGGAAACTGGAAACTGATTTAACTGTTCTCACCTGAGTTCCACCCAAACCCAGACAGGAGAAGCAGGACCACACGTCCAGCCTGGCTGCTTTGGATGACAAGCCAGCGGGGAGCCGGGTGTGTGTGTGTGGGGGGGGGGGTTTCCCACCATATGGCCCACGCCAGGGGCTTGGGTACCCTTCCCCAAGAGAAAGATTTCCCCCACAAGATTCCGCAGCAGGCCGCAGTCCCAACAGAAGGGGGATGGGCGGGGGCTGGGATAGGCTAGCCAAGGGATCCCTTCTGGAGAGTTGGGGTTCAGCCTTCCGCGGGTGGGCAGCTAGGGAGGGAGGGCGGCGGGCAGGCAGGGGCTGCGGAGTAGACCTCTCTCAGCAGATGCCTGGGGGATGGGGAACCTAGAGAAAGGGGCCCAAAGCGGGGGGGGGGGTACCCCGCCTCCCGACACCCCAGCCCGTAGTACGGCTTTAAAATCCTGCGAAGTTTGTCATAGGCCGGCCTCACCACGCATGCGCAAAGGCAAAGTTTAGGTTTTTTTTTTTTTTTTTTTTTCTCTCTCTTTCTTTCCCCCCTTCCCTCTCTCTTTCCAGCCGCCTTTGGTTCTGCAACTTAAAAAAAAAAAAAGTCTCCCCCACCCCCTCCCCGAGTACACCAGAGGAGAGGGGGAGTGGAGAGAGGGTAGGAGGGAGAAAGTGCGGCAGTTGGCCAGCAGGGCCGGGGGTTGCGGGGGGGGGGGGGCCGCGGTCCCCGCGGCGGTCCGTCTGCGGGGCACCGGATCGCGTGGAAAGCTGCTGCAGGCTGCAAGGCGCCGCCTCCGCCGCCCGGAGTCCGGTTCCGTGCGGCCGCTGCCCCGCGAGCTCCTTCCGCCGCCGCCGCCGCCGCCGCCGCCGCCGCTGCGCCCCGGACCGCGCGCCGCCCGCCGGCTCCCTCCGGCCCCTCGGACCCAGGCGGCGAGCGAGGAGGTCGGCGGCCTCGCGGGCCGTGGGTCCCCGGGAGCCGGGTCGCCGTCTGGGCGGAGAACCGCGATCTCGCTCCTCCCCAGCCCCGCGGCCGCGGTGCCCTCCGCTCCAATCCGCCCCGCGCCCTGGAAAGGCGGGGGGAGGGGGGAACCGGAGACGGATTAACCCGAAGAGTGAGAGAGACAGAGAGAGAAGGGGGTGAGAAGTTGGGGGGTAGGGAGGGAAGCAGCCAACGTCCTCCCCGGGGGGCCGCTGCCCTTCGCCCCCTCTCCCCACCGCGCGGCGGAAAGTTTGGAAACCAGCGTGCACCTACTTTGCACCCCATTTTTTTCTCCCCTTAAACCAGACCCTAAAAAAAAATGAAAGGACAGGATGTGGCGCTGACTTGTGCCGCTCTGATGGCGACTTGTGCGTTCTCAGCCGCATCTCCGGGAGGAGACCGGGCCCTGCGCGCCTGATTGTTCTGTGGCCCCCAGAGCCGCTGTGCGCGCGCGCGTGTGCGCGTGTGTACACAGACGTCCGTCCGCACACCAGCTCGGCTACAACGATCAGCCCCTGGAAACCAGACAGCCACAGACCGGAGAGGAGGAGCTGGAGAGATCGGGAGGCGTGAGTCGCCCGGAGTCCGTGGTGTGAATGAACCGGGGGGTCACCTGGGCGCCACGGTCGTCCCCCCCCACCTCTTCCTCTTCCCTCCCCCCCACCCCGCCTCGGGCCACAGTTAGTGGGGCTTTTTTTTTCATCCTCTGTGAAGAATTTTTTTTTATTATTTGTTGTAAAGTCTTTTGCACAATCACGCCCACATTTGGGGTTGGAAAGCCCTAATTACCACCGTCGCTGATGGACGTTGGAGAGGGAGCGCCTCGCCGCGGAACAGTCGCCTGCGCGCCCTCGCCGGACCGCGGCTCCTTCCCTGCGTCCCCGAGCAGCTCTGCCCTTCGCCTCCGGCCCCCTCGGTGCCCTGGGTTCCTCTTCCCCACACCGCCAGACGTCGAGATCGCAGGCCTGGGTGTCGGTGCCCGCTTGGACTCCGCTTCACTGCGCCCACCCGAGGAGCCCAGGACGACTCGGCGAGTCTGCTCCGGGGAGCCCCGCCAGGTCTCCCCCGGCCGCTGCGCCTGGATTCCTTGGCCGCTCCGGCTCCGGCGGCGACTTCCTCCCCGTGCCCTCTCCCCCTCGCCATGAAGGTAGGTGCGCGGCGCCGCCCGCGCTCCATACTTTATGGGGGGGGGGGCGTGAGGGGTGCGGGAGAGTCAACTGAGCTGCCTCCATCTCCTCGTTCCCCCACCCGCCCCGGGGAAAAGCTGAGACCCGGCGTGGCCGGCTGGGGACTCCTACCTCTTCTCCTGGCCTTTACCTTCAGTGTCGTATCTCTGGTGGCCTTGGGGACTTCAGGTCACATCAAGTGTTCCGTACAACTTTATAAATACAGACTTTGGAAGAAAAAGTGGGGTAGAGCGATGACCAAAACAAAACAACCACCCCAAAGCGAGCTGTTCCTTGGAACCCCTGGGAACTCCCAAGTGTAACGTACTGTGTGTGTGGAGTTGGGTTAAACGCCTAAGGATTCAATTCAGTAGATGTTTCTCCAGCGCCCGTGGCGTGGCGTGGCCAGCGATCGTGGTGGGGAATGGCGGGGTCCGAAGGAGGAGGAGGAGGAGGGAAGGGAGAGAGGAAAAAAAAAGGAAAACGGGATTCGTGGGTGAGGAGAACCGGCATCCCGGGACCCGCTCCGGCCCCACCCCCACTCGGCCGCGGAGGCCGGGTCGCTGGCCGGCTCTACCCGCCCGGCGGCTGGGGCGGCGCAGGCCCCTGCGCCTTTAAGAGAGCCTGGCGGGGGGCCAGCGCGCACCCCGGCGCGCGGAGCGGGGTCGCGTTATTAGCATTATTAGCCGCCAAGGGGTGAGCGCAGGCCCGCGCCGCGGCCGGGGGCGGGGGGACGGGGGTCCCCCTGGCTCTGACCCCCACGGCGGGCGGGCGAGCGCCCCGACTTCTCCCGAGCCAGCCGAGCCCTCCCGGCCCCTTCCCCAACACTCGGGCCTTTGGGTTAGGAGAGCGGGAGCCCCCCTCCCGCCCCCCGTCCCCCCACCACACACACCCGGGTTTGGGAACTCGTGTTTGTTTTAATTGTCAGTTGTATGTTAAAGCCGAGTCACACACTCCGAGGGTCACCGGGAGTTCACTTTTACGAAAAGTTCACGTTTCCTTCGTGCACCACCACTCTGTTCTCCAAAAATCACTTTTCTGCCCTCCAAGATTTTTTTTTAAATCCTTTATTTCTAGGTTCTTTCCTAAGATCGTTTCCCATTTTCGGTGTCCTAGAGAAGGTCAGGATTGGAACTAAGAGGTTTCCTCAAAGCAAACAATTTCTAGCCTAAAAAGGGCTTAAAATGAAAAAAAAAACATATATATCCTAAACTTCCCCGCCCCCCGCCCCCCGCGCCCGGCTTTGCTCTCCAGTCTCGGTCGCTGGAAGTCATTTAGGTCCCGTGGGGTGGGGGATCGAGCCCCCTCCGCCCCGGCCCTCCGGGTCGCCGCCGAGCGGAGTCCTGGCGGGTCTCGACCCTTCGGAGTGGGCGATGCCCGGAGCGCGCGGCGGCCGTGGGGACAGAGGGTGCGCGCGCGCCGGGCTGCGCTCCCCGAGTGGAGCGGGAGGAAAGTGGAGAATCCAACCCGGTTCCTCTAACCGGGGAAGAGCCTCCCGAGGAGACCCGGCGAGGGGTCTCCGCTCTTCCTCTGGCCTCCCGGAGCGCTCCGGAGCACAAGGGGTTAGCCCGGTGCGTGCGGGTCTCCGAGCCCGCCCGGCAGCCTGGGCTCCGCTCGCCGCGCGGTGCCGGCTGCCCCCTGTTGGCCGTGTGCTGGTAAAGCCGCCCGGCAGCTCTGTCCCTTTCCCTGGGGCGCGCAGAGGATCCGCTTCCTCTCCTTTCCCACCTCATCCCTCTGGACCACCAGGCCCAACATGGGCCCCGGAATGTCCCCGGCCATACCCCAGACCAGTTGCAAGGCGGCGCCACGGTGGAGGTAGGAAGAGGCACTAGGTCTAACCCAGCAAAAAAAAAAAAAAAAGGGGATTGGCCAACTGGACGAAAGGTTAGTACTCCTTCTGGAGGTAGCATGGACTGTGTCTTTCATCCCAGGAGGCCTCGGGTATGGCCTGGGACTTGGTCTTCTCGGTGGTATTAGATGGGTGTTGATTTCCTTCTCGTCTATTAAAAGGTGGAGGTGAAACAGGCTCCCCCCACCCCAAGATCAGAGATCAGACTTAGACTGGTCTTTCATTTTCTTTCTCCTTCTACGACCATGCCAGTCTCTGGTCAGAAGTGAGTGTGTGCCCTGTGCTGTGAGTCAAGTTAGACGTTGTGCACTGTAAAGTGGAAGTGGAAGAGAGAGGGATGTTGATGTCTGAAAGGTCCATGTCGAAGTGATGGATGGAAGGCAGGAAAGAAAGGAAAACCCCACCGTAGAGCCTTCCCGTTTCTGGACCTGTGTGATCCATTCCAAGAACCCGGTGGCGCTTCTTTTTCCTCCTACGGATTCTGGCCCCCACAGCAGTCTTGGCCTCCTCCCGCAGACTCCTGCTTGCTGGCTGTGTGCACACCGGGTGCACACTTACCGAGGCTTAGGGGCCCTAGCTCCTCCATTGAGACCAGGTTCCAGGCTTGGGGGTTTAATAGCTTCTTTGCTCCCTCAAAAAAAGAAAGAAAAAGCAGACTTATTTCTGGCCTTGGCTGGCCCATTCTTCTCCAGCGCCTCTAGACTCTGTTCTTGTTTTTCTGACAGACGTCTCAAGTTTGTGGCTGCAACTGCACTTTGCTTTGTGCTTTGTTTTTCCTCTTCTACAACTTTCTCCAACTCTTTCCCTGCTTTAAGAAGCCATTCGAGATGGAGGGGAGGGGGAAGCATAGTTTGGTTTCTAGTAGGAGCTGAGATTCTTCTTGGAGTTTCCCATCTTCCTTTTTGCCACCATGAGTCTGGGTCAACTGCATTCCTTCTGCCTAGTTGGCATCTCTCATCATTTCCACTCCCAGATCTAGGCCCTAGATGTACAATCTTGGTCGAAGGGATTTCCAGGCAGTGAGACAGGGTCCGTGGCTAGCCACGGGCCCGTGCTCATCTTAAGCCCGATCTGCAGTCGGGTGCCACGCAGGTTCGCAGCTCTCCCTCTACCAGGGTGTCCTGTGATCCGCTTTCTACGTTTCTCTCTCTTTTATCTCATCACTTTCGGCCTGCACACCTCAATTGACCCTTTAAACCCGATGCGAAGGCTATTTTGTTAGGGGGTGGCTTAAAAGGGAGACACTAGATTGAACTGTAATGGATTGGGGCCCTTCTTTAACCTTATTTAACCCTGCGCCCAACGTCTTCAAAGCCCCTCGCCCTCCACGCTGCACTGGAAGGAGAGATTCTCAGGATCTTTAGTGTTGGCTTTCCCCTGGCCGCTGTTGGAAAACATTTAGCTCATTCTTCGGGGAAACTTAACTTTCTGACCAGAACTTTTTGTTTTTTTGTTTTACTCTTCGTGTGACAGTCTCCCGAGAGGTCTCATTTCATACTGTCTTTTCGGATCAGATCTCTCGGTAAACAGATGATTGGGGGGGGGGTGAGCGGTGTACTCTTGACTATATGTATTTATTAGTGAGTTCGCTTTGGGTTCCTCGAGTCTCAAACTTGTGGGGCTCTTTCTGCGTTGCGACAAGATTGGAGTGGGAAGAAAGCCAAGGTGTTTCCGGGCAAGCGCACGGGGTTAAGTGGAGGCTCGACTCCGATTCCCACTGAGTCACTCCCCCCCAACCCCCATCCCTCTCCCTTCCCCAAGAGCTGGGGAGACCCGAGCGGAGGGAACCGGATGGGCTCCATTCCCAGTTGGCCCTCGTTCTGGGAACTTGGTGGAGTTGCCCCGGGGACGCAGGGCCCAGAGAGTTGGGTTGGGTTTGTGTGGCTTCGGCTCTTAACAAAGAGATTCGCTGTAATCCGTCGAATCTGTTATCAATTTCTCCGCGGCCCGCGCCCCGCCCCGGGCGCCCCGCCCGCCGCACACTCGGAAAGTGCGCGCGAACCGCCGCGACTGGAGAGCGCACACCGGAGACCGTCCGTGCATCCGTGCACGCGTATGTGTGTAAATGTGCACGAGGGTGAGTGGATCGGTGTGTGTGTGTGTGTGTGTGTGTGTGTGTGTGTGTGTGTGTGCAAGGCTTCGGGCCGCCCTTGAAGAGTCGACTTTGCAGCCCGGGCCGCGCGCGAAGGCAGACCTCGCCGCCCACCCCTCCCCTGGAGGAAACTTGACACTCCGGGCGGGGGGTAGGGAGGGAGACAGAGTTTCTCTCTCCTCGGCTGGGGAAACCCCAGATTTCCATTCTCCAGAATGCGCCCCCCGAACGTGGCCGCGCTTTTGGGGGTGGGGGAGATGTCTGGGCCGTGGGCACTAACGGGGACCACCTAGGCCCTTCCTCCTGGAGAAGCCCGGACGTGGCGTGGCTCTAGCCTCTTAGACTTGCCGCGGCTGCCAGGGTTCCGTCCGTCGGATCGCCGAGCAGGTTGCCGGCCGAAAGCCCTGGGGCCGCCTTGGAGGAGGCTCCCCAACCTCTCTTTGCCCGAGGAAGGGGCTCTCGCGGCGGGGGGGGGGGAAGGGCTGCCGGTCCCCACGTAGAGATGTGGACCTGCGATTCGGAAACGCGCACCTCGCGTCCTCGCCGGCCGGGCCCCCGCCGCCCGCAGGTGGAGGAGTCTCCAGAGGGGAGGACCTGCAGCGGAAGCTCCCCCAGCCTTCCCCGCTCGAAAGTCTGCAACCGCCGGGTCCCCCCTGCGCCCCGCAATCCCGAGGGCGTACGACGTGGTGCCGTCGCCAGCGCAGCCTTGGCTCGGGTCGGGGACCTCGCGGGGCCCCCTGCTTCCGTGGACGGAGCGGACCGAGCGCGAGGCGGGCCGGGGAAGCCAGGCTCGAAGCCCCGGGGACTGGGTTTTCAGGCGGCGACGGTGGAGGGGTCCGATCACCCCTAAAGGGAGCCGGGGTCCCTTCTTTTCTCCGGCCTTTCCACCATCCCCGCTCCACCCGAAGAGGAAGCTGCGTGTGTGTGTGGGGGGGGAACCGGCCGTGACCCCCGCCCCCATGGCCTCCCCCCCATCTGGAGGTCGCTTTCCCCCTCACTGCGCCCCCCCCCCCAAAAAAAAACGATCGGGCCGGGAACCCAACCTGAAACCTAGGAGGTTCCTTCCGAGCTGCTTTTCCCCCGCGGGGCCCTGGCGCGCCGGTCCCGGGGGCCTCGCCCTCCCCCCCCCCGCCCTTCCCTCCCGCGTCCGCCCCGCGCCCGCCCCCCCGCCCCCTCCTCCCCCGCGCCCGGCGGCGGGCGGCGCGCTCCCCACGCCCCGAGCCTCCGCGCGCTCCGGCTCGCCCATGGAATTAATTCTGGCTCCACTTGTTGCTTGGCCCAGGTCGGGGAAAGGACGAGGGTGGCGGCGGGTTCGAGGCAGGGAGTGGGGGCGGGGGTGGAGGGGGGGGCCGGGGTGGTGGCTGTGCCTGGCACTGGGGGTTTTGACTCCCCAGCCTTGAGACATGTTGGTGTTCACACTGGCGCGGCATCCCAGAGAAACCAGATTTCCTGGTGAGGGTGCCTGTATCTTGAATTAATTTTGGGGGGTTAACTGCTTGTACCTTGAATTAATTTTTTGGGGGGGTTAACTGCCTGTACCTTGAATTAATTTTTTTGGGGGGGGTTAACTGCCTGTACCTTGAATTAATTTTGGGGGAGGGTTAACTGCCTGTATCTTGAGTTAATTTTGTGTGTGTGTTTGGGGTAACTGCCTGTATCTGCCAAAAAAAGAGGAAAAAAAACCCCACCAAACCTGGTGGAGGAGAAGCGCAGTCAATCAACAGTCAACCTAAGAGACCCCCGGATGCTTCCGTTGTTTAAACTTGTATGCTTGAAAATTGTCTGAGAGGCCATAAACATCGGCTCCTTTCTTCCCTCTCCAGAAGTCCACTGGAATATTCAGCCCAGCCATGGCTTTGGGGACGGCTGGAGGGACCATGTCTTCTAAGATCTTTCTTCTGGCTTTGGCCGTATTTTTCTCCTTCGCCCAGGTTGTAATCGAAGCCAATTCTTGGTGGTAAGTTCATTTATGGACATATTCTGCACCCAGCCCCCTCCCCTCAGACCTAGATCCTGTGATATTGACAGCTGGCTAGCACCTTTATCTAGGTGTGTGTGTGTGTGTGTGTGCGCGCGCGCGCACGCGTGTTAAACTCAGAATTTTCTCTAACTTAACTTTGCTGATATTGCATAGCGGATCTTCAGTGCCTTGGGGAGTTGAAAGCTATAAATCGAGGTCTTTTTTTTTTTTTTTTTCCCTGAGATCCTTGTTCTGACACGTGCTTGTAGTACATTATGTAATAAAAAGGGAAATTCACTTCTATAATAATTGTAAGCCTATCCATAAAATGTACTTTTTGCCACCTCAAGGTAGTAAAAGTGAGTTTTCAACTTTTATTTTTGTTTTTTTGTCATTTGCAATTATTAATCTACAGAGTCTGGGGAAGCCAGAGAGGTAGGTACTGGAGCTAAACTCTTAAGTGCAGAGCATTTGGGCTTGAAATTTGATCAAAAGGAGGTGAACTTGAAGTAATCAAATGTCTCTAAATGGGAGTTTCTTTTCTGGAAGGGCCTTCTAGATGGACTGCAATATATCCAGAGGATTATTTTTGACGGCGTCCTGGATATTTTTTTCCCCCTGGTAAATGAACAGCATTTTTGTGACTGTCAAACATGACTTCTGTTCACTGGGTAACCCTGTCTTGGGGGTCCTGTACAATCACATAAGGAGCCCTTTTAAAATATCCAGAAACATGGTGAATTTTCTTCAGTCTGGATACTTGCTCCTCAGTTCTTCCTCAATTGAAAGGAACTGCTTTTTCCTGTCCGTGTCTAATTGTGTCTACTGTTGGCATTTATGTTTTTATCAAGGCAGATCTGTCGAATTTATGGGGGCAAAGTGAGTCACTTTCTCTCATGTCACAGGCTGGTCTTTTTTTGGAGGGGGAGGGTGGATTTTGGAAATAACTGATTCAGGTACCTGGCAGCCAGGACAAGAAAGGCCATGAAAATGCTAACTGAGGAGCCAGATGGGGGTCTATACAATACCTCCGTTTTCTGAGTGCAGTTTAAACAGAGGAGTTTTATGAAACCCTTCTCATACTTTGTCATGAGGACAAGCAGGAGAGAAAATAAAAACATCTGCTTTCTTAAACCTATGTATTGCTGACATGCTCTCGGGGCGGTGGGAGGGGGGAGGACTTACTTTGAGAATTCACGTAAATCTTCAATGCACATATATCTCTTCCTCTCCCCACTTTGCAGGTCGCTAGGTATGAATAACCCTGTTCAGATGTCAGAAGTATATATCATAGGAGCACAGCCTCTCTGCAGCCAATTGGCAGGACTTTCTCAAGGACAGAAGAAACTGTGCCACTTATATCAGGATCACATGCAGTACATTGGAGAAGGCGCAAAGACAGGCATCAAAGAATGCCAGTATCAGTTCCGACACCGAAGATGGAACTGCAGCACAGTGGATAACACCTCCGTGTTCGGCAGAGTTATGCAGATAGGTAGGAAACTACACATATATAATATACATATTATATATGTATAAATTTTTTTTCTCCTAGAGAAAAATTATTATTGTTGGCTCAATTGATTGATGAGGAGAGCACCTTTCACCTTGGGTGGTGGCTTAGGGATTTCTATCATTATGAAAAACAGTGTTGAACTGAGATTTCTGAAGCCAAATGAGGAGTTAATTTTCCCCAATGCTTAAATTGTTTTTCTATTACACATTTTGTTCGGGATGGAAGCAGAATATTACTTTCTCAAAAGTAATAGTCATTTAGATTCCTTATTTAAAGGGATCGGATGATTTCCCTTTTTTTCCCCCCTAATGATTCTTTAAACCTGAAAGTTCTTCTTTGACTGTTACAAGTATCTAAGCCCACAGTTCACATGGCTCAAGCATCAAGTTAATGATAACTAGCATTTGAAATACGAGCTAGATTGAGCAAGTTTCTAATTTTCCCACTATAGATACTTCCTGAAGCCATGGTGATATGTATATATCCATATCTATATACATATGCTAATAAGAATTTATTTTTACTCCTAGAAAAAAATTTAATTAGAAATGATATAGTGTGTGTGTGTGTGTGTGTGTGTGGTTTTGACAATTGACAGAAAAGCACATGTTTGGGCTTTCAACCTAGAATTTTGTTTCAGGGCTTAAGCAATATTGCATGAAGTCTGATTTTTTTTCTTTAATTTTAAATATGTTGAACTTGTTACTCCATTCATAGATGAGATAGCATTTAAACTAGGGAAAAAATAAAAATTTGGAAAACTCCGTTGTCCTCTAGTTTAGCTTAATAGGCTAGGATCCTATTTGACAGATGGGTCTTATATGTGTCTCCTAGTGTGAATATATTTTAGGTCTCTTTAGCTTTATGCAAATCAGCCCTTATAATGAATATGACTGTAGTGACTCTGAAAATGAGAAGCAATGTATGAAAGCAATTGTTTATATTGACTGAGGATAAAAAAATGGCTCAATAGCCAATCACCAGTGGATAAAATTCTTTAAAAATAAACCCTGAAAAGTGCATTTATTGAGAATAAAAAATAATGGTCAGTGAGTCTCTGAGGCAAGGAACTTCAGAAACTAAAATAATATGGACTTGGAAACGGATCCTCTAAAAGAATGAGAGAATAGCCCGTGTCTGGCCATAGCTTGCTTGTGTCTTAGAGCTTTGCCCTTTCTGTCAATGATTAAAATGAGCTAATGTATATGCTAGAGTCTGAATGGAGCTTCAGGAACGTGGGAAGTGGTTCCTGCATTTGTGCTGTCTTAGGTAGTTAACTGGAATGCGGTGGAGACTTAATTCTCCTGCATTCTGATGTTGTGCAAGAGATAAAAGCTTGAAACTATCAGAACGATAAGTTGTCAGCTTCCCTCCTCCTCTGTTTCTCAACTGCCTGCTGTTTAAACTATGGGACTGGTTTTTTTATTTGGCCTGGATATGAGTTAGAAAAAAAAAAAAATCCCACACCTTCTGATGGTGAGCAGAGGGAGAACAGCAATTGAAACTGTTTTCCTGTGTAGTCACATGAAAGCAGCTTGATTGAACCTCTTCTTCATACATGGCCTGTTGGAGGCCAAAGGGTACAGAATAAGCTATCATTTACTAAATGAATTTGAGTGCTGCTGGAGATTTATTTGAAATTGATCCAAGATTCAAAGAACCTGTTTCCTCAGGGAACAAATAGAGCACTTGGTACCAAAGCCTACACTTACCTCCCCAGCAAGAACCTTCTCTCGTCCTCAGCTGTATCATGTGACCTATTGGAGTAATTGTGCCTGATGCTCTATGCGTTACTTGTCTGGGTGCTAGGTGCAAGTCAGCTGACAGCCTGGGAGAGATGAGAGAGAGAACACAAGCTGAAATCTCCATGGCCAGCGGCCCATAGGGTCTGGTGTCCCACAGAAGTGACTGCTAGTGCTCTCGTAGGACCCACAGTGGCATTTTCTCTTTCTTAATTTCCTTGAAAGAAGATACGGAGAATAGGAAAAATAAAAATCCCCTCCCCCAAATGATTGTTTTAATAGTAAAGGAACAGTCTGAACTCCAGTAATAGGAAATTACTTCACCTTTACTATTCTACCTCAGAGGCTGGAAAGAGGAGATGAAAAACACCTTTGAGACGCAAAGGTGTGCATAATACAGTTCCACAGCATTTGGTACTCCATGGGCTCGAGAGCAGTCCTTGTCTGTGAGAATCTGACCCTGTGAGAGGCCCCAGTCTGAGAAACTCAGCTGCAACCTCTGACCCCCTCCTCAGCTCATTTTTCTAAGGTGCCGGGGTTGCTTCGAGGCACAATCGTCTCATGAAGGGCCCACTCCTCATTCTGGAAACATTCTCATTTTTCATCATGCTACCCTTTCCTTCTAGCTTTTGTCCCACATCTTGTCTTTGTTTCCATGCTGTGAAAAGCCATGTCAGAGAAGTGCTATTTTTAAGGAGTGTGAGGATCCGAGCCATGTAGACTTCACAAAGACGAAAACCTAACTGAATTAGTAATATTCCAACCAGGAGTTCATAGCTGACTCTCCAAAGAGCACTTTTCAAAGTGATGTGTGTGTGTGTGTGTGTGTGTGTGTTTTCTTTTTCTCTGTAGCCATCAATTAGCATAGAGGTTTCTACCAATGTTATATCCTGGAAGCCAAAAAAGAAAGAGCTCAAGATAGACTTTGGTTGGAGGTGGGGGGGAAATAGCACAGTTTGTGTTTTGTTATAAAACTCCTTCATGTTCTGTTAACTCAAAGGATATTGTCTTATTCCTGTCTGCCCTCTGAGGGTCATTTTATCTTCTGTCCTCTAGCCATTTCCTCTTTCCTCTGGAAGTCTTCAGTACTGGGCCTGGATGTATTCTGATTTATCAGTGCTAATCCTCAAGTAACTTCCTAGAATCTGTCCTCTCCCACTTGTTCTACTCCTCCAACATTCTCTCCCTCTCTAAAGTGTGCTACATAGATGTAAAGTCCCACAGGAACTTTCTGGACCCTCCCACCAACCACTAGCACACTCCTGAAGTTATTCATTTTTCCAGTGTGGAGAAGAGGAGGATGTGTGAGTCATGGAGACAGAAAAGGGGGTATCACAAATGGCTGCAGTTGAAGTCAAAACAGTCTGTTGAATACTCCTGTGGGATGAGTCCTCTGCTTGCCACTGGGTTTTGCCAGCCATGGCTGCTCTCCTCTTCATCTTTCCCCAAATGATTTTTAGGAAGCTCTCAAAGCAGAGGAGTGTGCTATGGGGATGTAAGTGCTAGGGGCTCTTTTCCTACTCCAGCATCTACTGTAATACCTGACTTTATAGTTGAGGAACTTGAAGCTCTTTGTCTGGCTTCTCCTAAGGCCTTTTCACTTCAGCTGGCTAAGTGTAACCCTTTCTCATGGTTTATAAAGTGGTTCTTGTTACAAATCTTTCCATATCCAGGTGGAATGTAAGGCAGTCTCCGATTGCCTCCATTTGTCTCCCTGAAAATATTGTTCTTATGACTGTTTTGTAGTAGATTTATTTTTCTCTACTAGTTTTGAGAAAGAAGAAAACTTAATTTTTGCCTAGGTAGGTTTTTTCTTTTCTTTTCTTTTTTCTATCATTCTAATACTTTGGCTGTGAAAGTCACCTTACAGAGGAACAGGCTTGTTTAAAATTAGACATATATTCTTTTTTTTTCATTTTGTGCTATTTGTTGGGCTTGATATAATCTTGTATTCTTACCTACTGTTTCAATCAAGGCTGGGTCTCTATCTCTTGAGCCACACATCTCCACTTCTGGCTTTTTTTTTTTTGCCAGTCCTGGGCTTGGGCTCAGGGACTGAGCACTGTCCTTGGGTTTTCTCAAGGTTAGCGCTCTACCACTTGAGCCATAGCACCACTTCTGGCATTTCTCTATGTATGTGGTACTGAGGAATCGAACCTGGGGCTTTGTGCATGGTAGGCAAGCACTCTACCACTGGGCCACACTCCTGGCCCCCACTTCTGGCTTTTTGCTAGTTAAGTGGATAAAAGCCTTGGGGTTTCTGCTTAGACTGTCTTGGAGCTGTGATCACCATGAGTCTCAGATCTCAGCTTCCTGAGTGGCTAGAATTACAGGCCTGAGCCACCAGCACTTGACTACAGGTCTTCTTGAAGGAAACGTACCAACTGGGATTTAAGAAGCAGGTTACATTTATAAGAACAGCTTCTCCCTGTCCTCCAGGACAATAAAGAGATAGACTTTGTCCAGAGATAGACTTTGTGTTGCCTGATGAAGGGGGGGGGGTGCATTCACAGAGGAGGGCTGCCAAGCATGTGCCTGTGTGGCCCCGCAGGCAGTGTTGTTCTGGCTTTGGGTAGGATCCTAAGACTTTTAGAGGCATGGAGGTCTTGCAGACAATCCCCTCCTTCGTATTGTTTTCACACATTAGAACTGGGTCAAGGAAGTCTACCCCCAATGCTGTGCTTTCTTTCAATGTCCGCATGCACATTTGGATATAAGACTTGAGTATCTTCCAAAGAGCTGTAGAGAAAAATCAATACAGGGGGGTCCAGCAGCCAGGCTGTCTGATGGTGAGGAGGGGGCAGCCATAGGCTCTGAATGGCAGAACAAGCCTCCAAGAGTCTGCTTGTCCTTTGTTTCTGTGTCAGGCAGAGATCTCTTTCCATGTCCCCTTCAGGTGGACCTGGGGAAGGTAGGTTGAGGCAGACCCCTCTCCTGCAACCAGGAGAGCCCTGGGATCTGGGTGTGTGCGTGGAGAGGTGTGTTCCACACTCCCACAGGGGCACGACTGGGTTGGTGAGTTTGTGTGTGTGTGTGTATGGGGGATTCCACACTCCCCCAGGGGCACGCCTGGGTTGGTGAGTGTGTGTGTGTGTGTGTGCATGGGGGGGTCCACACTCCCCCAGGGGCACGCCTGGGTTGGTGAGTGCTGGTGGCACCTGCTGGTGTGTTTTCTGGGGTGGGGTCATCACCCTGTCCCCCTTCCCAGAGCTCCCGGTCCCCTGGGACCCATCCTGCGCCCCTCCCCCCCGTGTCCAGGCCTCAGGGTGTCCTCCTTCTGCTCCGCAGGCAGCCGCGAGACGGCCTTCACGTACGCGGTGAGCGCGGCGGGCGTGGTGAACGCCATGAGCCGCGCGTGCCGCGAGGGCGAGCTGTCCACCTGCGGCTGCAGCCGCGCCGCGCGCCCCAAGGACTTGCCGCGGGACTGGCTGTGGGGCGGCTGCGGCGACAACATCGACTACGGCTACCGCTTCGCCAAGGAGTTCGTGGACGCGCGCGAGCGCGAGCGCATCCACGCCAAGGGCTCCTACGAGAGCGCACGCATCCTCATGAACCTGCACAACAACGAGGCGGGCCGCAGGGTGAGTGCGCCCGCCCCCGGGTCCTCCACCCTCTCCCCGGGTCCTCCACCCCCTCCCCGGGTCCTTCCCGGTCCCGCAGGCACCCGTGGAGAGGGGGCGCGCGCCTGATTGGTCCCCCAGCTGCTCAATGAGAAAACCCCCTCCCTCCCTCTGTCCTCCTTCTCTTCCTCTCTCTTCCCCCCTCCCTCCTGTCTTCCCCCCTCCCCCACTCTCTTTTCCCATCTCTCCCTCTCTCTTCTCCCCCCTCTCTCTCTTCCTCCCTCTCCCTCTCTCTTCCTCTCCCTCCTCCTTTCTTCCTCTCTCCCTGTCTCCCCCCCCCCTCAAGTCATTTCTGCCATAGCAAATGTTCTCCCTCCTTTAGGGAACACACCTGTGGTTGGGTTAAAATGGGGCTGGGGGAGGGGGGAGAATGAGGATGTATTAGTGAGGTGCCCCACTGAGCAAGAGCTTCACCCTAGCTTTGGGCCTCTTTTCTTTTCTTCCTTTCTCCTATCCTATGTCATTAGATAGCAGGCCTGATGGATGGTTTTACCAAAGTGCTTTTCGAGGAATCATAAGACTTTTTTTTAACAGGATGGAATTTTATAGGTCTAACCATCAGGCCAATGGTAGGGCAGCAGGAGAGAGAGAGAGAGAGAAAAGAAGGAGCCACAGCATTGCCAGGGAGAGGACCAGCTGGCAGCTCCAAGAGCTAGCAGGCCTCAGCCACAATAGTTTGAAAAGACAACCCCCCACCCCACGTGGTTAAACACATGGCATTTTATGGCCTCTTTAAAATGAAGGGGTGAAAACTTTTCTTAACTTTGGCAGTGCTGAAAACCAGGTCCATTATTATTATTATACATATATATATTTTTTTTTCACAGAACCGAAGGTAGGTGCCAGGAACTTTCTGGTCAGAGATTTTCACTCTTCTGTATTTGGGGGTGAGGAAAAATGGAAGATAATCATAGAGTAGACACTAGAAGACTGCAAGGAGCCTTGAAACCCTCTGGCCCTACACCCTTATTTTAGAGATTAGGAAACTGAGGCCAGGAGAACCACTTAGTGACCATGGAAGCAAATGAATGGATTGAAATATCAGCCTAGGTTGAATTAACTTCATACATCACAGCTGAGGAGTGAAAATCGAGAAGGCTGGGAATTAGAGAAATGTAGGTTAATTCCATTTTGTCTGTTTCTTTTGGTTTTCAGTTGGCTTCCACATTTCTCTGTCTGCCAGTGGCCGCGGCAGTGACTGTCCCTTGGGGATTATTATGAGGACCAAATAAGGTCATGTAGTAGATTGAGTTATATGAAATGGCCATGCTTGACTCTGTGTATGCGTGGGGCTTGAACTTGAACTCAGGGCCTGAACATTAGCCCTTAGCTTTTTTACTCAAGGCTTGTGCTTTACCTCTTGAACGACAGCTCTGCTTCTGGCCTTTTGGTGGTTGATTATAGATAAGTGTCTCATGGACTGCCTAGGTTGGCTTCAAATTGTGACCCTCAGATCTTCCTTCTGAGTAGCTAGAATTACAAAGATGAGTCTCTAGTGCCTAGCCAGACTTGCCTGTTCTGAATCCATAAAATAACAATCACATCTGCTTCAGTCTAAGATTTTTAGTGGAGTTTTTAGTGGAGTAGTAAGTTCTTGAGAAATGATAACTTTAATATTTTTATTATTATTTTTGCCAGTCCTGGGGCTTGCACTGTTTTGGGGCTTTCTCAAGGTTAGAGCTCTACCACTTGAGCCACAGCACCACTTTCTTTATGTATTTGGTATGGAGGAATCGAACCTGAGTCTTTGTGCATGTTAGGCAAGCACTCTACCACTAACCCAAACTCCCGCCCCTGCTAACTTAATTATTAAACATTATGGAGTAAAGGATATGGGGAAGTCAAAGTGTGTATAGATAATTCCAGCTCACTTATCTTCCTCTCACAATTGATTTTCAACATTTGGAGGTATTAAAGAAGAACTAAGCTCTGCACAATTTCCCTGTGTTGCCCCCAGGGTGCAGTTCTAGAGATAGAGTGGCCCTTCCCTGTTTAGGCCTGACCCTACTGTAGTGGCTGTAATGTGGGTTGATCTTTAACCCCAGTGTCTGCTAACACAGTGACAGGTGAATAGAAGGTCAGCTCCATTGTCCCTTTAAGACTGGCTCCCCTCACCAAGACCATAAGACCATGATGCCTCTGTGCACAGCACATCTGAAGAGCAATGGATACTCGACACAGGGGCTTCTAATTCTTCCAGGATGTACCCCAAGGGTGTGTCCCCATGGTTTCTGTGCTCTGTGATCTTTTGTATGGTCCTTCACTTCTGTCCTTCAAAGAAATCCTTAGGTGTTTTAGAACCAACTCCAGTGACAAGAGGAAAGAAACTTTGTAGCTCTTGAAATGTACCTTTAGTGTTGAAATTTCATTTTGACATCTGCAGTTTGGAAGGCAATATTGGGGTTTGAGAACTCAGGGGCTTGTGCTTGCGAGGTAAGCACTCTACCACTTGAGCCTTGCCTCTAGCTCTATTGCTTCCATTATTTTTTTCCTATAGAATCTAACAGTTATGTCTGGGAAAATCTGAACTATGATCCTTCTATTTAGGCATCTTGTATAGCTAGGATGACAGGCATATGCCATACATTGGCTAATGTGTATTTTTTTTTAATAATGAGATTTATTTGGTCATAATCTGTCATTGTAGCCAGGGAGCAGAGCATGGATTCTGGTAGGTGATGCTGTAGGATGGTGGGATGGTGGTTTAGAAAGTTGGATACTGTGCCAGGAAATCATATTCAAATTTCCTCAGGGCATTAGCTTTTCATTTTCCTCACAGGGGAGCAAAGATTTAATGTGTTTGCCAAACCTTCCTCTGCCTAGCTGAGCACCTGAAAGTCTTTATGCCAAGAGAGTACACTTTGGCCCTTTTTAAGTGAAAGCTTCTTAGGAATCCCTGGAGGAAAAAGGTGGCTGTTGGGGGAGGAAGTGGCTCCAGGTTCTTGACAGGCCCTGGCCAGCACACGCACACCACGTGGACTCTGGAAGACTGCTGGCACAAGGAACTGTGGGCAGTAGGGCCTATAAATAGACAGCCACCACCTCCCAGACTGCTGGGCACAGTGTTTCAGGGCCAGACCCTTGGGTACTGCTAGTGGGAGGCCTGAGGTGACTGGGCAGAGACCCAGACACCATGCCCCCAGCACCCTGGAGAAGGATCAGATTTACTGAGTGTTGAGTAGAGTGCCATGCACTTTGCCTCCAGTCCTTAATTTTATCCTTCTACCTACACTGAAAGTTTTGTGCCATTCACAGATGGAAAACAGGCTTAGAAAGGCACAGCCAGTTTCCCAAGTTCAAGGACACTTGAACAGGAACAGAATCCTGTCTGTCTGGCTCTAAGGTGGTGCTCCTGCCTTAGGGGATTTTGTGAGCAAGGTAGGGATTGGACTGTGAGGAGGAGCAGGAGTGGCAGAGATCCAGCCCAGTTCCACTACAGCCCTAGCTGTGTGACCTTGTAGGCTACCTTCCTTCTCTGGGCCACTGTGCGGTCATCTAATCCTGTCTGTGATACAAAGTGACTAGGATGATTAAATGAGATCAAGAGTGTAAAAAGCGCCTGCAGTGGCAGTTGGTATACAGTGATGATGACAGGAGTGTGTAAAGATTTGAACTCTGATTCGACTGGGGTCGGGTTGTGTTCCCAACTCAGCACATATTAGCTAGTGCCCACAGGCACATCTTGAGCATGGGCTTGATGTCCAGGTGGGTTCAAATCCTGATATCTGCACTCAGCTCCCCGGGCCTCCTCTCCTTCTCTGTGAAATGGAGTAACAAAGGCCTCCTAGCAGAGGCTGGTTGTGATAAAGTACTGAATACTGGCATATGTGTTCATGGGAACTTTCTGTCCTCGATGGTAACTGATGATGTAGAGCTGTGGGAGAAGGCAGCGCAGGGCTCACGGGGGGAAAATAATGAAGTCTATCATCTAGCTAGGATAGTGGCACATGGTTCCTTCCAGAAGGCAGAGGAGCATTTTCTACGCATTGCCCAGGCTTGCATCTTGCGTCCTCCAGGAATTTGCACACTAATCCCTCCCTATCTCGCTGCAGACTGTGTACAATCTGGCTGACGTGGCTTGCAAGTGCCATGGGGTGTCGGGCTCATGTAGCCTGAAGACATGCTGGCTGCAGTTGGCTGACTTCCGCAAGGTGGGCGATGCACTGAAGGAAAAGTACGACAGCGCTGCGGCCATGCGTCTCAACAGCCGGGGCAAGCTGGTGCAGGTCAACAGTCGCTTCAACTCACCCACCACACAGGATCTGGTCTACATCGACCCCAGCCCTGACTACTGTGTGCGTAATGAGAGTACAGGCTCCCTGGGCACGCAGGGCCGCCTGTGCAACAAGACGTCAGAAGGCATGGATGGCTGCGAGCTCATGTGCTGTGGTCGGGGTTATGATCAGTTCAAGACCGTGCAGACCGAGCGCTGTCATTGCAAGTTCCACTGGTGCTGCTATGTCAAGTGTAAGAAGTGCACAGAGATCGTGGACCAGTTTGTATGCAAATAGTGGGCGCCTGCTCGCCACCCAGCCCCGCTTCCCAGGACCCACTTATTTATAGAAAGTACAGTGATTTTTGGTTCTCTCTCTCTTCTTAAATATATATATATATATATATTTTAATTCTCCCCCCCAAGAACCACAACCAGAAGCATATTGTTTTTCCTATTACCATCTAAGAACTCTGTGGATTATTATTATTTTAATTATTACTTGGCAATAATAGGGGTGGGAATCAAAAAAAATATTTATTTTGTAGATCTTTGGAAAGTTGGGCAAACTTTCTTCTAAGAGTGTAAGATGAAGGGGAGATGACTCAGACCCTGACTTAGCCATCTGGATAGGTCGGCATCCACAGGTACAGAAAATTCATTCTTTTTGTCTCAATTACTAAGGGATGGGTAGAACCTAGTTGGAAGAAGATGCTACCAATCTATGCATGATTTAGCTTCTAGGACCAAAATGAATCGTGAATACTCTGGTGTAAGACTAAAGGTCTTGAAAAAAGTAACTAAGCTCAGAAAAGCAAAAGCAATCTCCTTTTTCTAGGGGCTGCCAGCCTGCTTTTTTTTTTTTTCTTAAATATTTTCAAAAGTGTTGTTTGAATTGTAAGAGCAAGAGTCTCATTATATTCAGAATTAAAAAGGCATATCGTGCGTGCGTGTGTGTGCGTGCGTGCGCGCGCGCGCGTGCGTGCGTGCGTGCGTGTGTGTGTGTGTGTGTGTGTTTCCCAAGTATTTCATCATCTGATGGTCTTATTCTAGTAGCTTATGAAACAGGGAGAAGGAAAGTTCACAGAAATGGAAAAAAAGAGATTGGGACCATAACAATTGATAGTGTTAAATAATTCTATATACTAGACTTGTGGTTGTCGATGGTTGTAGTTTGTTTGGGAAGAGGGTGATAGTTGCATAGAAAAAAAAAACAATAGCTTGTTATTTTCTTAGAAATGTGTGGTCCCTAAATGCTAATGGAAGGTACTACATCAATTCTATTCCCAGATCTCCAGTCCACAAATTACAGGTGATCCTATGCAGCTCAGTCCTGTGCTACATACAAGCAGGCAAAAATGGAAATCTTTCTTCCTATTGGGCCCCAAAGAATCTTTGGTCCCTCTGTGTTTTGAGGAGCTGCTGGCCATACACCCCAAACATGGCTCAGGTCCTCTGGGCCCCCCTTTGCAGGATAGGAAGTGGAATGCCTGCTAAGAAAAGTTTGCCACTTTGGGATTTTCTAGCATTTTTATTCAGAGGCACAGTAACTTCATAATATGGATGATATCACTTGGCGAAAGCAATCCACAGAGGTGTCTCGGCGTTTTGCTGTTATAATCCTGTGTTAAGAGTATCACTCACATTTTTCCTATAATCCTGCAGGTACTAAAGCTGTTCCTACTGTACTTGAACAGTTGCATTTATAAAGGGGGAGGGGAAAATGTGGTTTAATGGTGCCTGATATTTCAGTCTTTTGTACATAACATATATATACATATATAAATATAAATATAATTATGTCTCTGTGCAGCCAGTGATTTAGATTTATAGTTGACTCTGGACTTATTTCTCTGTCTGGAGCCTTGTCATACGTTATTGCAATCCAGTTGGGACTTGAGAGTTTTGAGTCTCACGCTTGATGTATAATCCTGGCAGGATCATTCTCCCACCAGTAGGAAGAGAGCTGTGCTCAGAGAAATCATGATGGTCTGACTCACTGAAATACATGTTGGTTTGAAGATTGCCTTTCCTGCTCATCCCTTGTTCTTCGCCTCCCTTTCTGTAGCCATCTGTGGAGAGGGCATAGTGGTTCCTCACAGATGAGACTAGAAAGAGATCCAAAAGTGTCATTTCCCTTTATATCTTGTAGAGTGGAACTGTATGTGTGTCAGATTTGGTGCTACTTGTCAGAGTCCCTGTTCCAACATAGATAGCTGGCTCCCCCCCACAACCCCACCCCAGTGAGGACATCATGTTTCCCAAAGTGCCATCAATGCATCCTTCTCTCACACTGACATTGCGTCAAAGGTTTGGAAAGATGCATGTGTTCCGTGGCTTTTCTAGGCTTGCTTTCAACCAGCTGTGGCTCTTAACTCATTGCACAAGATATTTACTTCCCCACAGTTGCATTGCATTGCAAGCAAAAGATCTTGAAATTTAACAACAATAAAAAAGCACTCATTAGTTAGTAATGTCACTTTTTGGTTTTTATTCTTCAAAAACCATGAAGTAACTCTTGTTATTTGCTAAATCAGATTGTGTCCTTTTTTTTGCGATTCATGTTTATGAACAGAGTGGAATTTAACAATCCTAGCTTTTCAGAAGAAACTATTTAATGTAAAAATATTCTACATGTCATTCAGATATTATGTATATCTTCTATGGCCTTTATTCTGTACTTAAAATGTACATATTTCTGTCTTGTGTGATTTGTATATTTCACTGGTTTTAAAAAACAAACAAACATTGAGAGGCTTATGCCAATGGAAGATAGAATATAAAATAAAATGTTACTTGTATATTGGTAAGTGGTTTTAGTTGTCCTTCATGTTGAGATTTTTGGCAAACCCCATGGGGGGAAGCATGAGGGAACTTTACTCAAACCAAACGATTTCTAAGCTTCAAAAGATTTCTATATGTAACAGAACAAAAGGGGAATTTTCTTTTCTTATATATGTTCCTCAAAAGAAAAAAAAAACGAAAGAAATCAAACAGATGGCTTAAAGCTGGACGTAGGATTGCTCACATACTTTTAGCATTATGCATGTAACTTAATTGTTTTAGAGTGTGTTGCTGTTGTAACCTCGAGGACAAGAACCAGAAAGGCACATGCTTTTATCCGTGAGCAGATTTTTAGTCACAATATGGATATATAATCATTGTATGTTTACCACTGTGAGCAAAGCAGCCATTTGAATTTCTCGTATGCTACGTGTAGTGTCTGTTTGTCCCTTGGAGGCAGATGAAAGAAAGAAAGAGAGAAAGAAAGAAAGAAAGAAAGAGAGAGAAAAGTATACTGAGAATGAACTCATTGGAAATGAAAGCTTTCTTGTGTGAAATGCCATTAAGTTCCAGTGCTTTCTGAAAATGGATGTGGAAATCTGGTTATTGCTTGGCAGACTGATAAACTAGCCTTTTGCTAGTTTTCTTTTTCCTTTTGGATAACCTTATAACATATTGAAACCTTTTAAGGAATCCAAGAATGCATTATTCAAAAGAAAAAAAAAAGAATGAAACCAGTAGACCAACATATAGAGTGTTTAAAATAGATTTCTGGGCAAATTCAAACCCTTGTGGTTCTAGGAGTCACATCTGTTTCAGTTTTTCGCCTGTTGTGTAGTGACCAGTGTTCTTTCTTGCAAAAGCATATAGTTGGCGTAGCAAAGTCAGCATCTTTTTCCTCTTCATCCTGGAGTTCATTCAAAATTTTCCTAATATGGGGCCGGGGGTGGGGGGATGGAGGGAGGGGATGAATGAAAACTGTCTATGGGCTGTGGCAGTCATGTTCGAAATGTTGGCAGTGGGTTGCAGGAAGAGGAAACGTCTACCTTTTATGGCAGTTTAATGTGTCTCAGCTTCTTGGTTCAATTTTATTCCAAGTTCAAGAGTAAGGCTGGCAAGGCTTCATTGTGAGCAGCGGTCATTTGTTGATTTTGCCAATGATGATGTTGCCGATGACAATTTTCAATTTGTTCTTATATACCATCATCCAAGCCACTGGGAGATGATCAAATATATCACAGAGAGCAGGGTGATAAACTATCCATTAAGAGATGGGTGCTAGGTGGCTTTATCCAAGTTAAACTGCCATTCCTGAGTGACATAAGAGAGTCAGAGAAATAGGAAAAGGACATAAAACTCAAAGTATGTATTTAATGCAAACTAGTACTAAGGTACAGGTCTAAAATACTGCATTATCACTGTAAAGAATACTTTAAAATATTTATTTTTTAAGAAAAGTATTTTCTAGTCTCCCTTCTCTCTATGGAGTGGTAAAAATAAGATTCTGTGTTTTAAGAGTGAGATAATAAAATTTATTACTGGAAAGTTTTAGAGACCTAGGAATTACAACTTAGAAAAGAGATCTTCTAATTTGTTTGTTAACATAAATTTTACATTTAAAATTGGTGAGTGGGTATGTCTTATTTTAGGGAGAGATCTTGTTAGCCAACTTGAAAAAAATGGATGTAACTAAATGTTGATATAAGTTTTGTTTTTTTAAAAAATGTTACTAGTTTGGATCTAGAAAACTGAAATAAAGTGTGGTCTCTATTTTGAAAGCAAAGAAAGAATAGAAGAAAGCAGCATCTTAGAGAATTTTTATATGCAGTGTACAATTTACTGGGCTAGAAATGAGATAAAGATTATTTATTTTGTTCATATCTTGTACTTTTCTATTAAAATCACTTTATGAAACCCAGTGTTCTCACGTGTGTGTATTTAGCAGAAAAAGTTGTTCACTGGAGTTTGACACTGGCTCAGATGACACTATGCTTGAATCTCAAGAATCTTGTTTTGTACTTCAGTGCTTATGTTCCTTTCTGCCTTTGGCGAGTTTTCCCACTTTTTTTTTTTTCTCTGCTAAGTTCCAGAGGTACCCTTCCATTTGTGACTGTCCAAAATGTCTCTAGCATTGCTGAATATGTGCTGGGAAACAAACTCGCTTTCAGTTCAAAACCATGGCTTTCAATGGAGAGAATGAGGGTCTCGAACTTGTAGCATTTGCATGGTCCTCAGTGGTGGATAGAGACGTGGTGGGTTGGCTTGCTTGTGAAAGAACTCCCTTATGAGCTTTGTTGCTTAAGGTTTTCAGATCCACCATCACTTCTGGGATGAGCTGGCTTTGTAGTTAAGAACAAGTCTGGGCCAAACAGCCTGGGCTTACCTTTTAGTTCTGCCCCTTGCCGTACCACCTTGAGAAAGTTGCATAACCCTTTCTGTACCTCTGAACTCTTTGTCTTTAAAACAGAAAAGCAACAGACTACGTAAGCCTTTGGGGTTCCTGGGTAGATAAAATGGGTGTATCTAGCAGGTTCTACTGCTCAGCGAACCTCTGTACCTAGGTGGGGAAGTGGAAAGGGCCAGAGGTGCTAGAGTAAAAGCCTGAGGACTCTATAGCAAGGGGAAGTGTGATGCCTGGATGGTGTTTCCTATATCACATTCTAAGCTCTTCCCATTGGAGAAGGTTACAAACCTGTATCCTCCCCTCTCCCAAGCCTCCAGATATGTATTAATTGGCTGGCATTTGCATTAGAAAATACTCCAAATATATGCATCACTTACTTGGAAGTGCTGAGTAACTTGTGTGCATATTCAGCTTAAGGTTTCTGGCTTGAACACTGCACAGAACACAGCCTCCGCTCTTGACCATGGGGTTATAGTTCCCTCAGAACAAACTGTGATCCAAACATCCCGTTCTTTTTGCACAGGGCTGGGTGTGTCTGGTTTGCTTGTCTTGTGGCTCCCCCTGCCTTCGTCTGTGTGAGTTCTGCCTTTGTGATAGTTCGAAGCACCCAGTTCCCGGTGTGTCAGGTTCTTCACCTCTCTTGGGTACTGCAGGCACAAGGCCCAGGGGAAACCTCACTCAATTGTCTGTGATGACCAAAATGTCTCCAGGCACTGATGAATGTTCTCTGAAGGTCAAAGTCATTAGGGGACAAAAACCATTGGTATAATCCAAAAGGTAGATATTCGTGCTCTAGCCATTGAGAAAAAAATAAAGAGATTTCTTTTTTGGTGTGAAGAAATGCCTGGTGTATCATAGGAACTCAAGAAATTCTTTAGGAGTGCATTAAAAAGACAGGTTGAGCCTATCACTGCTGGTGACCTTGAATTTGTGACCTTCGTGCCCTTGGCTGGAATATGGGGACAAAAGTACCCACCCAGTTAGAGTGGATTTAGTTACGTATTTATTTATTGCCAGCACCGGGTTTTTTCAACACAGGGCCTAGTCACATTCTTAACACTTGAGCCACATCTCTATGTTCAACTTTTTGGTGGTTCATTGGAATTAAGAATCTCAGAGATTTTCCTGCCCAGGCTGGCTTCAAAAGCATGATTCTCAAATCTTAGCCTCCTGAATAGACAGAGCCATGACACACTCCCCCTCCTCCCTCCATGGACTTGTACAGTTTGTATGTGTTAACAGTTATACTAAGACAGATGCTAACACTAACTTTGGGGGGGAAAAAAGGGAATGAATAATTTCTGGAAGGCAAGGAGGGGATTCTGAGACACAGACCAAAAACTGGAGAAGAGGAAGAAAATGAAGGAAACAGGAAAAGGGTGAGAAGGATAAAAGGAGGATGGTGAGGTGCAAAATCTGGAGGAAAGAGAAACTCTTGCTGTTTCATTCTTATCACCCAAAAAAGACTGATGCTGAGGAAAGATAGCATGCATGTCACTTGCTGAAGGTTTAAGAGGTAGCCAGGAAATTTTGGACCTCCTTCCCCCCAACCCCAGTTTTATGTTGGTATGTTCGTTCAGGGCTCTTGAATTCTCTGGGCTTTTGTGCTTCCTGGCTCATGCTGTACCATTTGAGCCACATCTCCAGTTCCACATTTTTTTGCAGGTTAATTAGGGACAAGTTCTCTTGGGCTTTCTTCCTGGCTGGCTTCAAACTTTGAGCTCCAGAGGCTCACCACTCTTCTGGGTAGCTAGGATGTCAGTGGAAGATGATGGGAAATGGGTACTGGATTTTGGTCTTGAGTCCTGGCATTTGGGAAGCTTCTGTGAGTTCTCTACTGTGTCTTTCTGTCCTCCATTCTGAAGTTGCAGCTTCGATGGAGTCACCACAAGGGAAAGGCGTGGGAGCTCCTGTCTCAGCCTGCTGTGTGACTGTTAGATATTTCCATGGCAAGTCATTACCGTACGACTTCTGCAGACCGTCACTGTGTTATGAACTTCACTGCTTAAGTCAGATTTTGAAGTTAGTTCTACCCATTACATTACTTACCTTGTACCTTTCAAAGGCTGTCAAGAGTCCCTCAGGCCCTATGGGGTCCTCTATCCAGAAAAATTCCTGACACACTCGGGAGACACAGGCACCTAAGAAATGTGCCATCTTGGAAAATTCTCATGAATCTACATGTATCAGCACAGGGTTCTTTCCCCAAATCACCAGGAGAACTGGTTCCCTTCAGTCAGGGCAGCCTGGCCAGATGGGCCCCATTTGTGAGATAGGTTTCTTCCTTTCCTGAACTCCAGCTGCCACTTGATTACTATTGTCATTTTGTTCTCTAAGGACCCATCAGCTGATCAATTTATCACTTGGACAGTTGCAAAGCGTTTAATGAGCACCTACTGTGTGCTGGGCACTGATTTGGGAGGTGGAGAAAAAACAGAGCAAGCTATGCTTGTTTTCTGAGGAGAGCCAGGGAGAACAGGCTGACATGAAGGGCTTCAGGAAGAAGAGAGACAGACCTAGACTTGAAGAGTCAAGTTGTTTTATTGAGAAAGGAGTGTTTTAACTAACTGTTTAAAGACACGTAGCAATAAAGAAAGAAAAGAAAAGAAACAAATGAAGGGAAAAAGAAAAAAGAAAGAAAGCCATCCAGTAGCATGCATCATTCCTGACAAAAGAGCCCCCACCATACTTATATACCCCAAATCCTCTACCCTCAGGATCCTCAGTAAATACCATGGGTATGGTTTGAAAACATTGGATAAAACACACCTGTAGTATTTTAGCCCACCAGATGTGGTATAGACGCAAGCATTACTCATGAACAGATTCCTGATACAGCAATTGGCCTAACTTCCCCTGCCTTGCCCAGAGCCTGGGGGAGGTTTGGAGAAGGAGAGGGTGGGAAGCACTGTGGAAACTTAGTCCCGACTCACACTTGTCTCTGTGGGAAGCACTGTGGGTGATTTCTCATGTCTAAGGAGTGACAGGAATGGGGCAGAGTGAGACAGAGATGAAGAGAAATAAGGCTTCTTAGGAAGAAGAGGAGGAGGCAGAATCCAGCTCTGAACCATAGCATCCCAGAGTCTCCAAAACCCAGACTCCATAACACTTCCTGGAAGCAGCCAGTTGTGTCCCACTGGGCGAAGTCACTAAGCCTCCTCCATGCTGAGGTCATAGCAAGTGGCTTCCTTTTACTGAGCTTTTTCTTTTTTCTCTCTCTAGTCCCAGGGCTTGAACTCTGGCCCTGAACTTTTTCCTTGGGCTTTCTCAAGGCTAGAGCTCTATCACTTGAGCCACAGCACCATTTCTGGCTTTTTTCTATGGATGTGGTACCAAGGAACCAAAACCCTGGTCTTCAGGCATGCTAGGCCAAGTTATCACTAGGCCAAACTTCTGGCCCCCTGAGCTACTGCTATATCCACTGGGCTGCTGAGGTCTTTTGCTCGCATGATTCTCTTTGATCCCACTGTAGCCTGTAGAAGGAGTCACATTCTCTTCCATGTTCTGGAGGAAGAAATCAAAGTTCCAGAAGGGAAAGCATGTCTCCTGCAGCTACGGAACAAGTGAGAAGCAAAGCCAGGCCTTTGATTAGACAGTCCTGGCTGTGCCAAGTGCCTCAGGGGCTCTGGGATGAGAAAAATGGAGAACCAGAAACACTAGAAACCAAGCATTCTGTTCCTAACCCAGGGTCACTTGACCTCTGTTTCTTGTGGAGGTGGCCTCAAAGTTCTTGGCAGCTACTGTCAGTGGAGGCTCCGCCCGTATCAGGCAAAGCAGGAGGACTTCCCTTTGCTGGAGCCAGGTGGAGAGGGTTCTGGACCTGGCCTGTGAGCACACTGAAGCATTTTGTCTGGATTCTGGTTCCACACTGTCCATTGCTTTGCTGTGTAGTTTGGAGCAGTTGCTTAGCCTTCCTCCAGCCTTCTTCCCTGACACTGCACAATGAGTGATTAATTGGAGGTAAGAGTCTCAGATTTTTCCTGCCTGGTTTGGCGTCCAACTGAGATCCCAGATCCTCAGATCCCAGCCTCTTAATTAGCTAGGATTACAGGCATGAGCCAAGGGACTTGGCTGTATGATATTTTGCTTAGCAAAACCATGCTCCAGGAAGCTAATCCTTCACTTGAGGTGGAAAACCCCTGATCTTTGGGAAGGAGATGTTTTGAACAAGCAACTCAGAAAGGGAGAAGCTCGTGCATGCTCTTCCCTCCTCCTCTCACAGCCTCCTGGGCTCCCAGGTACCTCATCAAACCAGTGTGGGGTGGGGGGAGACACAGAAACACTAGGAACTGTACAATGAGAAACACCTACACGATTGTAGCCAAGTCTCTTGGCCTTTCTGAGCTTTGTGTTTTGTCTGTGAAAGGTCTGAGCCCTGTCCACTGTGCAGAGAGATTTTCTGAGGCTTCACAGGAAGTGGTTTATTGCAGTAACTGGCATACGTGATCACCCAATAATTGTAAATCTTATTTATTATCTTAATTTTCAAGCCCTTCCTTCAGCTTTGACCTCTTGTTCCCTGCAGAGAGAAGGATAGTTTGTTGCTGGTAGATAGTTCAGCTGGTAGTTGTATTTGTTGTTTACTTCCCCATTATCCTGGGCCTGTGTTTCTGGGACAACAGAGAGGGGACTGGGCCTACCTCAGACCCTTCATGGAGAGGTTTCTGGCACACAGGCTGGCTTCCTTTCCCCAAGTCTTTTCTCAGTTGCCTGATAAGGCTGTACCCAGGCTGTCGGGGTGAATTCACCACTTCCACATTTCCCAGTGCTTCTGTTGGGCCAGGTACTTCACTGGATATGGAAATGGGTAAGACTCTCTTCTTCGGGCTGCTTAATGCCTAGATCATGGTTGATCACGTGGTTGCCAGGCCAGCAGGAAGTAAGAAAGAAAGATTTCCAGGGGAGTCATTTGTAGCAATCTTACACTGTGAGTGTTTGCGTTGTGAACTCCTTGAATGTGGGTCTCAAAACCCAAGAAACCAATTCTTGAGTGTTTTGACTTCTCCTGCTGTTTCCTGTGAAATTTCATTAGGGCTAACAATTTGTATATCCATTTACAGGGTAATTTGATTTAAATGACTCTCTGTAACTGTTACAGAGCTTCCCCTGGGTGTGGGAGCTCAGGCAATGGAGCCTTCTAGCAGCAGTATGGGTGCAGTATATTAAAGGAAGCTTGCCAGATGAGGTATCCATCCTCAGAGACTGGAGGGATGGCCTCCTGGTTCCTTCCCTCTTCACCCTGCAATCACATTTGTTCTTGGAGGCTGAGCTATCTTGGAGTTTTCAGCGTGCAATAAAACATATGCAACCACAAGGCCCATTTTGAGCCAGGACTGCTGTTGCTGAATGCCAAGACATTGGCCTTAGCATCTATATGGTTAGACAGAATTGATAGTGTGTATCCTACTTTGTGGCTTTTCTTTGTGTTTTGGCTTTGTAACTAAAATAGAGCTGATGCCTTGAGATGGGATGCTCCGTTTTCTTTTACCTTGTATCAAAGGTTTTGTACAGTGTGTATGTATGTGCATGAAGCCATTGTTCAATCAGATTAAATTTTTTGCTTTTATCTTTCTAATTTTACCTATTCTGGGGGATCAAACTCAAGGCCTTGTGCATGCTAGGTACGCGCTGTACCACCAAACCACATCCCTAGCTCAAGAATTTGCAGTTTTGAATCCTCACCTAGGTTCCCTGGGTGACTTCACACACACACACACACACACACACACACACACACACACACACACACCCCACTTTTCTCTCTGCAAACTAGGCTGATGGAATTAACTAGGCTAAGTAGAATAGCATTGGCCAATGCAAGAACATCGGTTCTGCAGGGCTATCCCAATGTAAATAATGGAAATATTCCCGTCTTCAGTTGGGCTCACCATATTCCCAGAATTTAATAGGTACATCTCTGAAATGACAGCAAAACTGTTGAATGTTCTGGATAGTGCTGGCTTAGAACCATGCCTGTGCCAACTAGATATGCAAGTAAATGTCTCAGATGCTTTTCCTTGTCTTTCAATAGCGCAAGAAACCTGAGGTCAGTGGTGGGTTTTGAATAAAGCTGGAAATACACATTACAAAGAAGAGTTTCCCCAGAGGTTGGAACATGGAACTGTGAGGTCAGCAGTCACGCTCTTTGGGATTCCCTGCTCTCATATATATATTATATATATATATATATATTATGTGTGTGTGTGTGTGTGTGTGTATCAAGTCAAAATGCAGATGAATCTACCAGGAGGAAACACAAGAACAGCAAAGACTAGGACAGAGGCTCTGTAAGCCACAGGTGCTCATGGTCCCAGCCATCTTGGATTGCATTAGCTAAGATTCATTTCAGTGTAATACCAGGATGCAGTCATTGGTTGGAAGAGCACTGACAGACCTCTGGAGTCCGGATTAGAATGGGTTGACTCTGGGACCTTAGGGCAGGAATTCATATGTAGGCTATGCCTTCCAAATTTAACTAAACAGCACAATGGACTGAGATAGCTTCAGAAAACTCACCTAGATTTCTCCCCAGCATGGAGGCATTTACTGTCCTTGAAGAGAGCCTGTGTAGGGGTAGAGGGGGTATTCTGTAGTTTCCTGGGCAACACAGGTGAGACTTAAAAAGTCACTTGGAGACCTGAGTTCCAGCTTGTGCTTTGATTGAATATCACAGTTCCCCAACTAGAGGATCTGATTGGCCTAGAGGCCTATCCATTTTCAGAATGATAGGACCTACTGAAAAGCAGATAGACAGGGAATTCAGGCCATATATACTCAACCGGTTAAGACAAAGAACCCAAAACTGCAGAGCAATGAAATGAGAGCCAGGGGACTAAAAGAGATCAAGGAGTAAAAAGACCTGTTGAACAAGGACAAGAGAATGAGGAGGTGAGGACCAAAGATTTGATGTCAGGACCCTATATGGAAAGCAAAGGAGACCTACCAATGCAAGGACTGTTTACCATAGCCTGAGAACCTTGCCCAGATAACATACCTACAGTCCCCTAGATGATATGACTGCTGTGGCTCAGTCTTTCTGAATCCTCCCCATATGGTTGTTCTAGCTCTCATTTCCAATAACACTACTGCTTACTGTCATTCATTCTCTGAGAACTTCATTTTTCCTCTATCCACTCCATATTACAATCAGCACTGTTTGGACAGGGAGGAGGGTGATGTATTGTGGTTCTTGCTGGACTGTAGAAGGCTAACTTTCTATAACTGCCTTACAGTCTAGCAGTCTCTCTACTAGATATGTGTACACAAGAACCAGAAACAGGCCAGGCTTTAGTAGCTCATGCCTGTAATCCAAGCTACACAGGAGATCTGATGATCACGGTTCAAAGCCAGTCTAGGCAAGAAAGTATGAGACTCTTCTTTCCAATTAACAAGCAAAAAGGCAGAAGTAAAGCTGTGGCTCAAATGGTAGAGTACCAGACATGAGCAAAACAAAACCAAAACCAAAAAAAAAAAAACCAACCCTAAAAATAAAAACAAAAACTAAGGGGACAATGTATTAACTACGGGGACATTGATGTAATCCAGTCGTTTAGTCACAATAGTGATGATATGGGCATGTCGAGTGGATAAATGTATTATATATATATATATATGCATACCTACCTACCTACATACATGCATATATAGGTGTGTGTGTGTGTGTGTGTGTGTGTGTATACAATGAAATATTAGCCTTGAAGAAGAAAACATGTAAAAGAACATGGAAGACATGTTAAGTGAAACAAGTCAGGCATAGAGAGACAAATCCTGCATAATTCCACTTACAGAGAGGATCTAGAATAATCAAATTCATAGATGCAGAGTAGAATGATGGTTCCTGGTAGCTGGGGTTTTGGGGTGAGGTATGGGTTTTGGTCACAGGAATCTCTATGTTTTAGGCATTGCCTAAATGTGTCAAAGGTATATCTTCCCTTGGGAAGTGTGAGAGAAGTGAATCGAATTATAATGAAGAGTTCAGACATGCAAATATATCTCCTTTGGGGGTCTGGCCTTTTTCATTGCTTTGTTTTATGGGCTTTTAGGGAGTAAAAGGTAATTTGTTAGATGCAGAAGACCAAACAGGCTTCTTTCCATGGGAGTGGGGGAAGGTATAATCATTTCTCTTAGATTTTAGTGTGCTGTTGAACGTGGCATTTTTGTTTTGTTTCGTTTTTGTGCCAGTCCTAGGCCTTGAACTTAGGACCAGAGTGTTGTCCCTGAACTTTATCTGTTCAAAGCTAGCACTGTATCACTTGAGCCACAGCTCCACTTCAGGCTCTTTTGGTGATTGATTGGAGATAAAAAAAAATCTCACAGTTTTTCTTGCCCAGGGCCGGCTTTAAAACTTGATTTTCAGATCTCAGCCTCCTGATTAGCTAGTGTTACATTAGTGTAATCATAGGCATACATATGCAGATTTTAATGAAGGGTCTATAGTTAACCCTGTGAGCAGGTAATGTTTAACAGTGCTTCAAGTCTCTAACTTAGTGATATCTAAGGGTCTTCATCTTTTTTTGCAATATGACTTAACGAGTGTGTGTGTGTGTGTGTGTGTGTGTGTGTGTTTATGTATATGTGCTGGTACTAGGACTTACACTCAGTCATGCTCTCGATTGGCTTTTTTACTTAGGGCTGGTACTCCACCACTTGAGCCATAGCTCTACTTCTGGCTTTTTTGGGTAGTTAATTGGATATAAGAGTTTCAGACTTTTCTGCCTGGGTTGACTTTGAACCTTGATCCTCAGAAGCCAGGATCATAAACATGAGCCACTGCTACCCAGCAAATCTTATTTCTTAATGAAAATATTCTTTCGTAATGGAAGGTTAAACTTAAGTTGTGTATGCATGGAAAATAAGCACACCGAAGTGTTTCCAGTCATTGTTTCTAAGAAACAGAATTGGCTTTTACTTACTTATTATTTTCTAGTGTGCGTGCGTGTGTGCGTGCGTGCGTGCGTGCGTGCGTGTGTGTGTGTGTGTGTGTGTGTGTGATGATCCTGGGGCTTGAACTCAGGCCCTGGGTACTATCCCTGAGCTTTTTTGCTTAAGGCCACCATTCTACCATTTGAGCTACACTTCCACTTCCAGCTTTTTGTTGTTGGTTTTTGTTGGAGGTAAGTCTCACAGACTTTCCTGTTAGAGCTGGCTTTGAACTGCTATCCTCAGTTCTTAACCTTCTGAATAGCTAGGATTACAAGTGTGAGCCAATAGTGCCTAGCTTGTTCTAACGTTTTATGATGAACATGGTCCTTCTGCATATTGAAAGGTTGTTTGTTTCTAATATAAAAATGTAATGACTGACATGTTCTGACTTGTTTGCAATTATTCTTTTCAACTCCTCACTCCCTGCTGAAACTTTGGGAAAGGATCTGTATTAATTAAAGGAAACATTTGTGTTTGAAGATATGAGAAGTTTAGCTTTCAAGGGAACAGGATTTCTCAATAGTGTGGCAAGGTGGAGACCCATATACCACTTATTTGTGTGTGTGTTCATACTGGGGCTTGAACTCAGGGCCTCACACTTTAATGGCACTCTACTACTTATCCACTGGATCCATGTTTTGCTAATTAATTGGAGATCACAGTCCCATGGACTTCTAGGATTGAGTGGCTTTGAAGCTCAATCCTCAGATTTTAGCTTCCTGAGTAGCTAGGATTACAGGCATGTGACACCGCATCTAGCTCACACCCCACTTCTTCCATTAGCAGGACTAGAAATTGAATTCAGGCACGTTATCCCTGAGCCAAACCTCCAGCCCTAACAGCTTGCTTCTTACAATATAGTAGGAACAGTCTTCTAGGCAAGTCCACAGGATCTAACTGGTTACTTCACATAGTGTACAAGTAAGTGCTCATTGAATGAATGAATAAGGAAAGAAATGAAGAATGAGTCAGAAGTCTGGGGAAGAAGGAGGATCAAAGGATGATTATTGGCCCAGAGTGTTAGGGTTCCCTCAGGCCTTTGACCTGAGGCTGGAAAGAACAGGTAACATTTGGGTAACCAGTTTAAGTGTTGAGTGAAGGCACCAAATAATAACATAACCAGAAGACTAGGCAAGGAACCCAGGCATGTGACGTGCTGAGGGTGGAGAGGAAGCTGAAGAAGTCGGTGAAGAGTGCAAGAGCTTCTCACAAGATTTGACTAATCTGGTCTGTTTTTATGAATGTGTTTTCCAATGACTAGAAGATGCAAATGAATTAACTGCAGCTGGATGTGTGTTCATGTGTAGTCTTTTCTGAAGGAAAGTTTCAATTATATGCCTACTGTTTACTCTAGGATATGGGTTGGGATTTGTCTGCTTCACTGCAGAGTTAAGAGTCTGACAAATCTTAGTCTGAAAAGGTTAGTTCATGATCATCCTTGATTAAAGTTATTGTCGTTATTTTAGCTTAAAGTGTGTCCAACTGTTTAATTGGTAAAAGAAATATCTGAACTCAATGTCAGCAGTTTTCTCGTCATTTTGTGTGTGTGTGTGTATTGGTCCTGGTCTTGGGGCTGAAATCAGGGACTTGAAACTGTCCTTGGGTTGTTATACTTAGGACTAGTGTTCTACTACTTGAGCGATAGCTCATTTCTGGCATTTTGGTAGTTAATTGAAGATAAGAGTTTCAAGGACTTTCCTGGCCAAGATGGCTTATGAAGCACGATTCTCAGATCTCAGCCTAGGATTACAGGTATGAGCCACCGGCACCCAGCTTCCTGTTCTGTTCTTCATTTGATCCCATCACAGCTCTAGACCCTCTCCTCTTTGCTTCTTCTGAATCTACCTTTACATTCATGATGTGACTGTCATGCCAGATTTACAGTACCAAATTATTTCAGAGAATTAATTTTTTATTTCTTTCTTAGCCATGGTTCTATAATCTTTGGTATGTAACGAATAATTGTATTCATGTTAGACAGCAAATAAGAGCTTTCATAAAGTGCTTGTGACCCTAAAATAGGGACTCCTTTTGGGGATAGTAGTTTTCTGTGAAAAAGAATTTCTCTTTAATACATACTTGTCCTTTGTTGGCCATTTTTTTAACTGTATATTTTTGTGTATATTTTGAGAAATTCAGTGCATATGAATTATGTTATTAATGATTGTTATTAATGATTGCTTATTGATTTCTTTCTTTTTTTGGTATGAGAGCTTGAGCTTACCCTGTCACTTGCTAGGTTGGTGCTGTACCACTGAGCCACATCTCTGTCCCTGATTTTGCTGGATAGAGTTTTGTTTTCTACCTGGGAACATGTCTTCATGATCATCTGCCTACTTTATGCTTCCTGAGTGCACAGTACTACTTCCAGCTTCCCTCTGTGAACATGTAGTCTCCTAGGCTTTTCTTCAAGGGCTGTTCTGGAACTGCAGTCCTACCATAGTGCTTAGAAATGACACTTGTACACCACCGCATATACCTACAGTTGGAGAAGAATGGCTCATGAACTTTTTTGTTTTGCCTGGGCTGACCTCGAACTGTGGTCCTCCCAATCTCAGCCTCTCAAGTTGCTGGGATGAGAGGTGTGAGCTACATGACTCCATTAACTTTCTCTCTTTTATCTATCTATCTATCTATCTATCTATCTATCTATCTATCTATCTATCTATCTATCTATCTATTTGCCTATACTAGGACTTGAACTCGGGGCTTCATATTTGCTCAGCTTTCTACCACTTGCACCATACCTCTAAGCCGTATTTTTTGCTGGTTGATTGGATATGGGGTCCTAAGAATTTGGGGATGGCTAGCAAACTCAGTTCCTCCAGGTCTTAGCCCCCTGAATAGCTATGGTTATAGGTATGTGTGCCACTGGTCCCCAGCTTTCATCATTTTTAATAGATGATATGTTTGGTAACTTGTAGATGGAGTTTCTCTCACGCTATGGGGGAAAGGTCCCGAAGAATCTTGTAAAACACACAGATGTCATGGGGTTGTTGCCTTGAATAAGATCCATGTTGAGCTAGGTGTGTAGCTCACGGGAACACTTGCTAGCATGTGTTAGTCCTTGTTTTCAAATCCATGATCTGAGGTATGTAGGAGAGGGAGTGGCAGACAGAGACCTCAATTCTATCCATCAATGGTGCTGGCTGCAGCCTGGAATTCTGGTATCAGACTTGGATTCAAATCCTGATCTGCACAGCTGCTGCCTAAATGATATGGGCCAATTACAAACCCTCTCTCGGTGTTTGTTTCTCTGCCCACAAAATTAGTAATAGTATTATTTTAGAGAGAGTAAATGTAATAGTGTATACTGAGGCTTGAACTCAGGCCCTTAGCTTTTCCCACTTGAGGCTGGTGCTCTACCACTTGAAACACAACTCCACTTCCGACTTCTTGTGGTTAATTGCCTGTAAGAGTCTCACAGACTTTCCTGTCAGCGCTGGCTTTGAACTTTAGTCCTCAGATTATAGCTGTGAGCCACAGGAGTCTGGTATATGTTATCTCTTATAGGAAGCTGTGCCACTCAAATATCTGCTTCATTTTTTTTTTTTGCTACAGTTAGTGTCACAAACCACAGTTAAACATGGTAATACTGTGTTTCCTAAAAACAAGTGCTCATCCATGGCTGGTGTTGACATCAATAAAATATCCTTCTCCTCCTCCAAAAGACCGATATATGAACATCAGAATACCAATTATAGTAATGCACAAAGGAGTATCATAACACATGACCAAGAGATTAAAGAGACATAACACTTAATGCTGGCAAGCATATGATAAGATGGGTATTCTTACCTACATGCTCATTATGGATTCTAAGCCACCAGCTGGCTCGTGCAGTCAATTCTGGTATTCCTTTTGCTAGAATCTGTCATACGGAAGTAATCAGGGATGGGAGAATGAATAAAAATTTATGTAGCAGCATATTTATTGTAGCATTATTTATGGTAGTGTGATATTAGAAACTACCTAAATGTCTAACAATAGGGAAATAGTTAAATAAATTATGGCACAACCAGATGATAAAATATTAGTCTGCCCTTAAAATGTGGTTTACAAAGAATTTTAATGACAAGGGAAAACAGTTCTGATAGAACCTGGGAGGGGAAAGGAGGCCCCAGAAGAGTTCATCCAGCGTGAGCTCAGCTGCAAGGAACAAAGCGTTTTCTCTTCTGTTAAGCTTTAAAAAAGATGGGAGAAATGAACACATTCATGGAGTGCTGTCTCTGGCTGAGAGGATTAACATGTATTCTCTTCTTTGTATTTGCCAGTAGTTTCTACAATGCACGCTTTTTTTGTGTGTGTTTTGATCAGAAAGAGCTCTGTAGTAGAGGCTTGCTTCCTTCCCTTCTTCCATCCCTCCCTCCTGCCTTCCCTTCTTCCCTCCCTCCCTCCCTCCCTTCCTTCGTTTGCCTTCCTTTCTCTGGTCATTTGGTCATTTGGTTTTTCTTATTCTCGGCTGGCACCCTACCACTTGAGCCATTGGCTTTGGTCTGGTCGTTTTGGTGTTTTGGAGATGGAGTCTCACTAGTGTTTTCGTTTGGTTGTTCTTGTTTTGTTTTTCTTTTTGTTTTCTACCCAGGCTCGCTCTGAACATCTGTCCTCAAATCTTGGCCTCCTGAGTACTAGAATTAGGCTTCTGGTAATGGTTTTGTAAGACATGGTTGGGACTCTTTATGGCATTAAGCTCTCAGGTAGATCATCCATTTGTTCAGGGTATTTCATGCCATGTCTTAACAACCCTCTCTTGGCTCCATGGCGAAAAGGAGATGGTGGAGGCCTGTTTTCCTCTGTTAGCCAGCCAGAGGTTCTGAAAAGAACGTGGAGTTTGGATACTCAAGAGAGGCTGGGCTGCACCAGCTTTTAGTTCAGCTTTTCTCAACAAGGAATGAAAGCTGGTGGGCAGCTGTCTTAATCTGCTTAGGTTACCATAGCAACGCAGTGGCCTGGGGGGCATGACAATAGCAGTTTACTCCTTCATACCTCTGGTGGCTGTAAGTCTATGATGGGGTGTCAGCCTGCTTTGTTTCTGGTGGGGACCCTTTCTGTGGCTTCCACATGGCCGTCTTCTTACTGTGTCCTTACAAAACTGTGGAGAGAACAAGCTTTCTTTTGTGTCTCATAAGGGTACTAACTTCATCCTGGGAGCCCTGAGCTCAAGATCTCAGCCAATCTCAATAATCTCTCAAAGGCTTCGTGACTAAATGCATGGGTGGGAGAGTTGCTCAAGTGGTAGAGTGTTAGCCTTGAGTAAGCTCAAAGAAAGGGTCCAGGCCCTCCCTGCATTCAAGCCCCAGGACAGGCAAAAATCAATCAATCAACCAATCAATCAATTACTAGAGACTTAGAAAGGAGGACTGAGGATAGCCCAGGACCCACTATTTTTCATAAACCAAGGGCTACAGCAAATGCAGAAGAAGGTTTACTACTTACCAGTGTCAACTATCATTGATAGGACACTCATTCCAGAGCACTGTCAGCATTGCTTAAAATGCAATTCCTGTGCTAGCCACTGATTCATGAAAACCCTGTGATAATAATTTTCCTTCATGAATGATGAAAACGAGGCCCAAAAGGACCACAAAACTTGAAATGATACCAACACATAGTAAGAGTCTGCCCATTGAAGCTCTGTTCCTAATAGCCAGGTGACCAGTAGACAATAGCTTTGTCTATCTGTGGGCAAATTAGATGAAGTGCTAGACCTAGAGGATATGATACTAAGTAAACTAAGCCACATACAGAAAGATAAATGCCGCAGAGTCATGGGTAGAATCTTTAAAGAAAATGTTACTGAGACTGAGCACTGGTGGTTTATGCCCGTAATGTTAGCTACACAGGAGGCTAAGATCTGAGGATCACAGTTCAGGACCAGCCTATGCTGAGCAAACCAAGATATTCTTCCCTTCAACCAACAAAATGTAGAAACTGGGGGTATGGCTCAAGTGGTAGAGCACCAGCCTTGAACTACAACAACGAAAAGCTTACCAAGAATGTAAGGCCCTCAGTTCAAGTCCCAGTATGGCCACCCAGAAAAAGTTACCAAGGAGAACAGAGGATAGGGAAGATGTAGGTCAAAAGATGCAACATTACTAGATAGGAGGAATAAGTCCTGGTGTTTTAGGACATACAGGGTAAATACAGTTATGCAGTAATGCATTATATATCTCAAAATAGTGGAGAGGCTTTTTTTTTTTTTGTAGCTCATGGGGCTTCAACTCTGGCCATGGGCATTGTCCCTGAGCTCTTCAGCTCAAGGCTATCGCTCTACCATTTGAGCCACAGTGCCACTTCTGATTTTCTGATCGTTAATTGGAGATAAGGGTCTCATGAATTTTTATAAGCCTTGGCTGGCTTTGACCAGCTATATCCTCAGATCTCAGCCTCCTGAGTAGCTAGGATAACAAGCGTGAGCCACAAGTGCCCAGCTTGTGGAAAGGCTTTTGAATATATTTACTGTAGAGAAATGCTAAAAGTATAATATGATGGACATGTTAATTACTATTAGTTGATCATTGCTCAGTGAATACATAAATCAAGACATCATCTTGGACCTTGTAGATATGTATAGTGATTCTACTTCAATCCTCCCCTCCCACCCCCCAAATAGCAAGGACAGAAATGAAGCATATACAAACTCATAGACCCAGAAAATGGTAAAGCTGGAATTTTAAATTTTACTCTTTCTGCTTTTTGGCTCAAGACTAGTCCTCTTGAGCCACAGCTCCACTTCCAGGTTTTGGTGGTTAATTGGAGATTAGAATCTTATGGACTTTTCTTCCTTGGCTGGCCTTGAAACTTAATCCTCAGATCTCATCCCTCTGAGTAGCTATGATTACAGTCATGAGCCACCAATCTCTCACTCTATGTGTGTGTGTGTGTGTGTATGTGTGTTGTTGGTCGTAAGGCTTGAACTCTGGGTCTGGGCACTGTCCTTGATCTCTTTAGCCTAAGGCTACTGCCTTACCCCTTAAGCCACAGTGCCACTTCCAGTTTTCTAGTGGTTAATTGGAGATAAGAGTCTTATGGACTTTAGTGCCTGGGCTGGCTTTGAACCATGATCCTTAGATCCCAGCCTCCTGAGTAGCTAGGATTACAGGTGTGAGCCACCACACCTGGCTCTCTGTGTTCTAATGATACCAATTGCTTGAGTTTAGAGCCCAGTCTGATGATACAAGAATGTTCCTTTCTTCTTCTCACCCTCCTTGGTTTCTTTCTCTGTAAAATGGGGCTGGACCTTTAAAATGGTGACATTCAACACTGTGATAAAAATCAGAAGACTTCAAAAGCCAGGTTCTGGGATCTCCTAACCACTTAGGAGGCTGAGGTCTGAGGATCAAATTCAAAACCATCCTGGGCAAGCAAATCTGTGAGATGTTCACGTCCAATTTAACTACCAAGGAATTACAAATGGAAATATGTTATAAGCGGTGGAGTAGCAACATTGAGCCAAAAAAAAAAACAAACAAAAAACCCAAGGGGCAGGCTCTGAGTTGAAGACTTACACACACACACACACACACACACACACACACACACACACACACACACACACACACACACACACACATCCTCTTGTGGAAAGATCTTGAAGATAGATAGACCCAGGGGTCGTCCAGCCTCTGTGGCTCTGTCTAGTGCCAGTGTCTGGCAGGTGTGCAGCTTGGGGGGTGAGGCAGGCTGAGTGGGCCCACACCTGTTGGGCATTAGCACTCGGGTGAGGTGGGTGTGGCTGGGCAGTAACCAGCTCCAGACAGAAGAGCAAGTCTGGGCCCGTGTTCCCAACATTCGGGAGCCAGGAGTTCATTAAGGCGGAGGGCAAGGAGCAATTATGTGCAAACTTCTGGAAGGTTAAAAAAAGAAGTCTATGAGAGTGTGGTGGGAGGGGCTGCGTTCTACTGGGGTCCTTGGAGAGCCATGAGTGGGGACAGGATGCTAGAGGTGGCTTCCTAGGGTCATTTAGTAAGGTCACAGTAGCCTGAAAGGCTAAGAAGAATGGCCTGGGCTTAGACTTGACATAACTTGGGGACCATGATAAGTTCTGCACCAAGGAAGGGGAGAATGGGAAGAGGACAAAGGTAGGGCTGGGTGACTGACAGCTGGCTTTGACGGGGTGAGGGAAAAAAGGTGTGGTGGTTTCTAAGGCCTGGCCCTATGGTGATCATGCCCTTAACAAGAACAGCACTGTTACATAGAAATACAATGCTAGTCACATATACGATTACAAGTATTCAGATAACCTGTTACCCACAACAAAATCAATTAATACTAATTATATACTTTAACCCAACATATCAAAGACAATTCACCAGAAATGATTATTGAGATGCAGTGGTTGGGTACTTATTCCAAGTTCTAGTTTATTCTTTTCTTGACCAGGCAAGAAGTCCGGGCCCTCCTCTGATGTGGAGATGGGCTGGAAAGCCCCTGGCTGGCTTTTTTTCTGCTCTGCTCAGCTCCCAGGATGGGCCGGTTAACTGCATGCCCAAAGCTGAATATTTGCCCTGATTTCTCAGGGCTGGTCCAAGCAAAAGCAAGCATTTTAAAGCAACAAATACCATGAACTTCCATCTAGTCTGAAGGACACTTAATTTCTGGGGTGATGGGCTAAGGAAACGGGCTTCTTAGTCCTTTGGGGATGCTCATGTTTCCTTTCCTTTATTGAGAATGTTGGAAATTTTATTTGAAAAGTGAATTTAATTTGGGAGCTTGAGCTGCAGATAGAAGAGACTTCATTTAAAAAAATCACAGTGGCTCACACTTGTAATTCTAACTGTTCAAGAGACTGAGGTCTGGAGGATGGACTTTGAAGTCAGTTTGGGTAGAAAACTTTTGAGATTCCATTATCTAATGGAAACCAGCAAAAAGCAGAACTGGAGGCCTGGATCGAGTGGTAGAGGTCCAGATGTTCAAACAAGCTAAGCAAACTCCAGTCCCTGGAGTTCCAACCCTGATACCAGCCCAAAACAAAACACAACAAAGAAGTAGCTTGTTATTACAAGTAACCCTCTGTAGGTACTTGTCCTCTCATTCCAAACTTCTGCATTTCCTTGGTTTGGGAGGAAAAGAATGAGTGCCTAGGATTATCGTATGTTCCTGGGACTCCAAGTTTTAGCTTTATGATTATGAGGTAGTCAGTCTGCCTTTTAACCCTTGGCTTCTTTATCTGTTGAAGCAGAAATGTGAGCCAGGTTCATATCTGTAATCCTCGCTACTCAGAAGACTGAGAGCTAAAGGATCATAGTTCACCCAAGACTCTTTGTTTTCAATTAGCCAGCAACAAGCCCATTCGGAGGCAAGGATCAAGTGGCAGAACACCAGATTTGAGCAAAAAAAGCCAAGTGAGAGCGTGAGGTCCCAAGTTCAAGCCCTAGTACTGGCACTCACACATGGGTGTGTGCGTGTGTGCGTGTACACACACACACACACACACACACACACACACACACACACAAAGGGAAATGAAAAGGAAACATTAATATCTAAGATTTGAAGTTCAAAGGATAAATATAAGTGTATGGCCGCCTCTAGCTGGTCCATGGGAATTCAGTTCGTGGGAAGTGAGGGTTTTATGGATGGTGACATCTTCTATTACCCTTAGACTTCATGGAACAGGGCCTTGGATGAGTGTGTGGCTTGAGCCTCTCTGTGCCTCAGTTTCTTCTTCCAGTGAGTTGGCTATCAAGTCCCAGGGCTTAAGTATTGTTACCATACTTCCAATCCACAAGGGAGATGTTTTTCCCCTCCCGCCCTTGATAGATGTGCCATGGGAAGCAGAGAGTCCTTACATTGGCAGCAGTGGGATAGCCAGGGTTCTGTGTGTTTGGACAATCTCCATGGTCCATCCGTGCCTGCCCAGGCCTTCTCCCCAGGGCACTGTTTGGGATGCACTCATGCATAGCGTGTGATGGTGGAATTAGACCTATGAACAGATTTGAACAGAACAGCCCCAAATGCAGTCCTCATCGCTCTGGGTGATGAAACCAGAAGGGAGAAAAATTAAAAAAACAGCACAAAGCCTATCTAATGTCTGAAACCCCTCTCCTGCTTCTGGGAGATAGAGAAGAGAAGAGCTGAGATTCCTTGCTCCATTGTTTGTCTAAAGCACTTGCAGAGCCAGGAGGCTGAGAATGGGAAGAGGAAGAACAGCGACATACCCTTTGACTGCCAAGGGCACACAAAACCTCTGGAGAGGAGAGTGTTGGTTCTGGATACAGTCTTTTTTGCAGCGAGAGCAGCCCTCCTAACCCTGCCCATAGCTAGACTGAGAAGGGCCAGGCTTGGGCACGGCCTTTCCAATCTAGAAAAACCTGCTTTCCTGGGATTGAAACAAGCCAGGCACTCCCTACATCTTGGCTATACTTCGAAGCCCACCCAAACATGGATGTGATTTTTCTTGAGTAGGATCTATTGGAGGTGAACTGTAATGGGTGAAAATCCAGCCCTGGGTGACCTTCTGAAGTGTAGAGTTCTTGTCTGAGCAGCCTTCCTGACTTCCTGCAGAGTCACCATCAGCCATTGGCTCCCTTCCCTGCTGGTCTCCGAGTATTGTTTTGATGGGCAGTCTTGCTGTGTGGTTTGTCCTTCTACAGCTGATTCTACTCTACCCCTGAGAGCAGGTGCAGACAGGTGTGTAGCTGAGCAAGGAGGGGCTTAAACATTTGGAGCTGGACTGCAGGTCCAACTCCATCAAGTGGCAGCTTGAAGAGGGTGGGCCATGTACTCCAATTTGCCAGGCCTAATAGAGGATAATAAGATCCACTCAGTGAGTTTGTAAGGGAGGATAGCTAGCTCAGGCATCGAGTCTGGCACACAGTAGATATTCAGTAAACATGGCCCATTGAGGTCATTATTGTGATTGGTTCAAGCTTGCAGGTGTCAGGTCAATTGTTTGAGGCCCCAGAGATGACGTTCAGGTCCCAATCCAACTCCAACTGAGTCTAAAGCCCAGGGTGCCAACCTGTCTCCATGTTCCCTTTAGCAGCAAGTGGTTCAAAGCTTTCCTTTGATGTTTTCTGGCCTTGGGTCCTTCGGTCAAGCTACTTCCTTTATCTGAGCTCTGATTTTCTCCTTCATGAAAGGAAAGCGATCTTAAGCAGTATCACAGAGGAGAATGAGGCTTAGCTGTCCATGGAGATCCTGGTGTGGTTCTCTGGCTAATTCTCGGAGACACTTTGACTAAGCTTTTCTGCTGCTCCTTGCCTCAGTCTCTCCATCTGTAGGAATGAGAAGATTTGCCTTGGTGGGTTCTGAGGAGCTTCCTGTATTGGCTGTCATGGGCTGCTTATGGGGAAGCTTAGGGTCTGAAAGTGGCTGCACACATGATACATGATTACCAGACAGAGGCACAGAGGGGCTTCTGGCCATAGAAGTGACTTCCCTGGACAAAGATCTCACTCTCTGCCTTAGTTCCCATGTCTATTAAAATGGAAGCAGTGAAAGTGACTCTTCTGGAAGGTGATAGAGAGCAATGAGACGCTTGTGTGATGAGTTCAGCTCCGAGCATTCCATCTGTAGTAACATCCTCGGTCCATGCACCATTCTGGTTCTCCTTGGTTTTCCTGACAACAGAAGCTAACATCTATAACCATGGTTCTAGCACAGCCTCTGCTTGTGCTCACTAAATACATTTGGAAATAAGGCAGAAGCTCCTTCCTATTCCAGAGAGCAGGGAGCAGACATTTTGTCTCAGCTAGCCAGTGAGTAGAAGACCCAGTGATAGAACCATAGCTCCTAAGATTTGGTTTAGTGGTGCTCTCAAACAACAGTGCTCAGAGTCTTAACATGTCCATCCAGCCATTTGGTGATTTGGTGCTTGGATGTCTTTACTTATGGGTAGAAGTGGGTCTGTCTGGGGTAATTGGAAGTCAAATGATAATTTTTATAAAATGAAATTTGAGCAGTCTTCAAGCTGGGAGAGGGGGAGAAAGATGCAGAGGGGCCCCCTGGGGGAACAAACTGGGTCGTTTTGTATTTGGATCTTTGAAAGACAGAGTTTGCCAAGAATAGGTGAAGTCAGAACCAGTGTTTCCCCAGAGGTGATCTTCTACTGGGCATTTCCAAGCTGTGCTCTCTTGCTAATAGCAGGAACCAGTTTCCACAGGCCCAGTGTTGTTTCAAGTTGGGCAGGGATCTTTTTTTTTTCCCCCTGTATAATGAGGTGTGGTGACCTCTTGTCATGCAAACTCATCCTCCCTCCAGGAACCCTGCCCATGGATGGCTTCTTGCCTGGGGACAAGCAGGCAGTGACTGACATGTATGATTGGAGGAGATAATGAGACAGGGAAAGGATGCTCATAAATGTTTGTCAGATAGCCAGATGACTGTGCATCAGGGGTGGAATATGCTTAGAGCATCTGGCTGCTGTGAGCCATAAAAGTCTCATGGCCTGTGGGCAGCAATAAAGCTAATTCATTTGCAGGATGCTCGGGAAAGACCTCTTAGACACAGATTCACAAGGAAGGCCTGTCCAGCTTCCACCTCCTCCTGGACTTCCAGACCCAGTTGACATCTTCTCTGGGGTATCTTAAAGATGAGGTTCTTTCCCCTCTCTTTCCTATACAAGCACCCCAAGACCTCCCTTACTCAGCAGAGGTGCCATCAGCCTAATCTCAACTGGAAATCAAGCCCTTCCCCACATTGCTAACTTTTCCTCACATCTAATCCAGCACCGAATTTTATAGACTCCATCTTCAAGACCCATCTGGATTTCGACATTCCTGCAGGCTCAGTTACACTTTTGCTCTAGGTTCCCAACCAGCTCCATCTGCATGTGGGCTGAGCCACTTTCATTCTCCTCCTTCATTCCACTAGCCAGCCACTCTGTTCTCTGACCTCATTCTCGAGAACCCACTGTGAACACTGAAGTTCACCAGTCAGGTCCTGAGTTTCTCATCTTGTAACCCCTCTCTTTCTTACTTGTCCTCAGCCTGTGCTGGTTTTCTGGCTCATATGACAACAAAGCCTTAGTCTGTACTATTCCTACTGTCTAGATTTTCCCTCTGTGGCTCTCTCTAAGCTGATTCTTGTGTCCTTCTGAGTCTTATAGGCCTAGATTTAAGTCTCATATTTAGAGTGATGCTTATCCTGCCCATTGCCATTTAGTTATATTATGATTATGATTATTTTGCGTTGATACTGGGGCTTGAACTCAGGATCTGATTGCTGTCCTTTAACCTTTTCCTTTAAGGCTAGGACTCTACCACTTGAGCCACACCTCCATTTCCTGCTTTTTGTTGGTCAATTGGAGATAAGAGTCATGGATTTTCTTTCTGGAGCTGGCTTTGAATCATGGTATTTCCATTTCAGCCTTCTGATTTCAGCATTCTGAGTAGCTAGTACAGATGTGATCCTCCAGTGCTCAGCTTCTCTTCATCTTTTTTATCCTAAGGACATCTATCATATTGTCCTCTAGGTTTTCGCCATCTGCCTAATTGCTATAGTAAGTATTTTCAGTGGATTTTTTCCAGAAAGCAAACATTCTAGACCTCATGACAGCATAGACCCTGTCACATATGCTAGCCTGGGCTACTTTTGTGTAAAAAAAGCCAAGTAGATGGCATTTACCCAATTGTTCAAAAACAAGGACATACTAAATCCACTAGTACAACAATATTCATTGCAGCACTATTCACCATAGCAAAGATGTGGAACCAACCCAGACATCCCTCAGTTGATGAATGATTCAACAAGTTGTGGTATTTGTACACAATGGAATTCTATGCTGCTGTGAGAAAGAATGACATTGCTCCATTTGTTAGGAAATGGAAAGACTTAGAAAAAATCATATTAAGTGAAGTAAGCCAGATTCAAAGGAACATAGGCTCAATGGTTTCCCTCATTTGTCATAATCAGTAGAAACCTTGGGCTCTCCTAGCAGAGATTTATAATAGAACAAAACCTAGATACATAAGGCCATAGAGTATGATGCTAATTGAAAGGACCTCCAGGATATTGAAACAAAAGCCATATAATGAGTGATTATTGTCCTTAATGTAGTATGTTATCTCTCATCTCTTTTGCTGTCCCTTGGTTATCTCATATTGTTACAGTATTTCACCTTGTTATCTGATACATTGTATATATGCTTATTTGGTTATTTGAAATTGGACAGGGAAGGGGGGAAACAAGATGAGGGGTGGGGGTGGGGGGAGGGAAATGGGGACCAAGACATGAGAAAGGGTATCAATGTTTGTGAAGTAATGCACCTTCTATCTGGTGAATATAATGTAACCCTTCTATGAATTACAATAAAAATATATGAAAAAAATAGCCAAGTAGACAAGGTATAAATGAGTCAGGCTGACTGTGTTCCAGCAAACCTTTGTGGACTTGGGAAGGTGAAATTCATAAAATTTTCATGTGTCTTAAAATTTTTTAAATATGGGAGTTGCTGAGCCCTGGTGACTTGTGCCTACAATCCTAATTTCTTAGGAGGCTGAGATCTAAGTATCACAGTTGGAAGCTTGCAAAAAACCAGAAGTAAAGATGTAGGCTAAACAGATAGAACACCTTCCTCGAGCAGAAAAACCCAAGGAGAGTGTGAGGCACTAATTTCAAGCACCAGTACCAGCACTCATACATATACAAAATGTGAAAGTGATTTGTTACTTCCTGGGTCTTAGAGAAATAGGCCAGTGGTTGCGGCTTACCACCTCCTGTTTAGAATGCAATTCCTATAAGGTCAAAGTTCCTGGGTCCCTGGTCCATCACAGCATTCCAGTGTTGCTACAGCTCTTGGTACATAGAAAGCATTCTCTAAATATATGAAGAATGACATAAGGAGAGGCGACTCTACATGAAAATTAATTGGATATCTCTTAAAAAATGGGGCCAATGGGCCAAGAGTTTGGCCTAGTGGTGGAGTGCTTGCCTCCCATGCACAAGGACCTGGGTTTGATTCCTTGGTACCACATACATAGCAAAAAGCCGGAAGTGGTGCTGAGGCTCAAGTGGTAGAATGCTAGCCTTGAGAAAGTCCAAGGACAGTGCTCAGGCCCTGAGCCCAAGCCTAGGACTGGCAAAAAAAAAAAAATGGGGCCAAGCTGGCACAGTGATTTGAGCCTGTAATCCTAGCTACTCAGGAGGCTGAGATCGGAGGATCTCTGTTCAAAGCCAGCCTGGGCACTAAAGTCCTGTGAGACTCTTAACTCTAATTAACCCCGGAAAACTGGGCATGGTGCTGTGGCTCAAGAGGTAGAGTGGTAGCCTTGAGCTGAAGAGCTCAGGGACAATGCCCATGCCCACCATTTTATTCAACAGCAAGGAGTAAAAGGTAGGGCAAGAAACAAAAGGAAGCCAGTGAGGGTTGTAAGACATCTCAAGACTGGTCAGCCTGAATCTCTAGACCTCCATTATTCTGCCTCTATCGAGGACAACAATCACTCACCTAGCATCTGTACACTTCCTCTGCCCCTCTTGGCATAAATCCTTTTGGCTTCCCAATTAAGGCAGAGTGAAAGCATTCTATGCTTAGCTAGGTTCTCAGAGCACTAACGCAGGGAGAGGTCATGGATATTTTGTCCTGGCACTGGGAGCTGACCTCTTTAAAAATGAAAAGCCTTCGGTTTCGCCTGGCATTTGTGTCATTTACATAGCCTCTTTAGTCCTCATTGCTCCAAACCACTGGCACAGAGTAAACATTTCTCTGATTTCTCTAATAGCATTTGTCCCCCTGCAATAGTTTTGAGAGAAAATACTTTACTCAAAAATAACTCGCAGAGGGCAAATATGTGGCTCTCTCCTGCATAATTTATGATGGAACCTGTTTATTGCCTGTGATCATTCCATTGGTGGTCATTTGATGCTTTGGATAGCTGGATGAGTTCCCCTTCTGGGCCATGTCTTTGGACATTAGTAGAAACATTTGGAAAGTTAAAGAAAAACACAGGCAATTGATTGAAATGGGGGGAGGGATAAAACTAGAGCATACCTCTCATCTTGTACCTGAATCCTGGAAAAATTATATTTAATAAAGAACAATATACATATAAAATATAAAAAATCTCTAAATATTACTACGATGGAAATAAAAAGATTAAACTGAGTGCATGAAAGTTCACAAAAAGAAAATCTGTGTGCTAGTGGCTCATATGGTTTGAAGCCAAGTTGGACAGAAAAATTCCTGAGATTCTTGTCTTCAGTGAACTAGCAAAAAGCTGCAGGTGGGACTGTGGCTCATGTGGTAAAGTGACACTGCAGAGAAAAAAGCCAAATGAGATTTCAAGCTCCTGAATTCAAGCCTTAGAAAGCATTAGAAAGAAAACATTTTTAAAATAATAAAACAAAACAAGAAAAATCATGAGAAACCACAGTCTTGCAGAAAAATTTGCTGACAAAGGGTTAATTGCTTGAGTCACTGAGGAGGAAAACACAACTGAAAAGTAGCAGAACATACACTAGCATGTGTACATTTAATATATACACATGGATACATGTGAATGTATAAACATGTATGAAGACCATAAGTGGACAGCTCGAGAAAGCAATGTAATTGGTCAACAAATATTTGTAAAAAATAAATTTAGGTGTTATTAAACTTATAAGTTCAAATAACCTCAAATATCCTGCTCTGCTTGTTGAAGCGATAGAGATAAAAACAAATTATGGTGGACATGTGGCCAGCTGTTGGTGAAGCAATTATTGATGTAACAAATTTAACAGCTCAGGCAATATTCAGAGCATTTTCTCTATTTTCATTATGATTGAAATGGGGTGCTCGATGACTTAATTACTATGAAGTCACTAATACGTGCTCAGTAACAGGTGGTTGAATGAATGAATGAATGGATAGATGGATTAGTGAATTTGAGGAGATAATAGAGCAAGGATGCTCAAATGATTTGAGTAGCAACATATTTTCCCATGCTCATCAGTGTATATTACTTAAATACCAACAGTTTAGTCTAGGAAACATGTAGTTTAATGAGTTTCCTGCACAGCACTTGGCTGGCAAAACTGACATTAATTCAGTGACAGTGTAGTGTGGGCAGGGATTCAGTTCTACCAGGCAGTCATGGTAAGCACACAATTGTCCCTTTGTGTTGAATTGGAGCTGACGTATATTGAATACTTTCTATGTTACAATGTTAAATGTATTTATAATCACTGATTACTGGACCTTTTTTGTGTGTACTGGGGCTTGAACTCAAGGCCGGGGTGGCAGACCTCAAAGCTGGTGTTCTACCACTTGAGTCACTCCCACTTCCAAGTTTTTTGCTCGTTAATTGGAGAGAAGAATCTGAGGCTTTCTGCCTGGGCTGAATCACAATCCTTAAATTTCAGAGTACTGTACAGCTAGAATTACAGATGTGGGCCACTGACACCTGGCTCAATTGCTAGGTTTTAAGATCCTAATAGATTAATTCTAAATATGAATTCAGTCATCAATGCCATTTCCCCAGTATCCTCTGGTGTCAGGATTTTGTAGAAAATGTTGTTCTCCTCAGCCACCCCCACCCCCCGCCCCCTCAGCACACATAAGTTGGGCTTCGCTTCTGGAGTTAGCACCAGTATGGGAAACCTTGGATAATAACATTCTTCCTTGAGGCAATCTAGTTAAACTCCATATTGACTTGAAGTAGCCTCCAATGGATAGATCAAACTTTAGGTTGCAAATGTTCTAAGAAGAAATATTTCATTACACTGGGGGTTGTTTAAAATTGCGTTCTCTCTTAATGTTGGTGGCTGCTGGCTTGTTTTTCCTGATGCCATTAGTCATCAGTGAAAGATGTCAGAATTCCTAGCCTGTCAAAATTCTTTTTTTTAAAATATTTTTATTGTAATTAATAAAAGGGTTACATGATATTCACCATATAGAAAGTGCATTACTTCACATACATTGATACCCTTTCACATGTCTTGGTCCCCATTACCCTCCCCCCCCATCTTGGTTTTCCCCCCTTCCCTATCCAATTTCAAATAACCAAATACAAATATATCCAATATATCAGATAACAAAGTGAGATACTGTAACAATATGATATAATCAAGGGACAGCAAAAGAGATGAGAGATAACAGTACATTAAGGACAACAACCATTCATTATATGGCTTTTGTTTCAATATCCTGGAGGTCCTTTCAATTAGCTTCATACTATATGGCCTTATGTATCAAGGTTTTGCTCTATTGCAAATCTCTGCTAGTAGAGCCTAAGGTTTCTACTGATTATGACAAATGAGGGAAACCACTGAGCCTAAGTTCCTTTGAGTCTGGCTTACTTCACTTAATATGATTTTTTCTAAGTCTTTCCATTTCCTAACAAATGGGGCAATGTTGTTTTTCCTGACAGCAGCATAGAATTCCATTGTGTACAAATACCACATCTTGTTGATCCACTCATCAACTGAGGGACATCTAGGTTGGTTCCATATCTTTGCTATGGTGAATAATGCTGCAACGAACATTGTTGTGCTAGTGGATTTAGTATGCCCTAGTTTCTGGATGGTTGGGTAAATGCCAAGTAGTGGAATTGCTGGGTCATAGGGGAGCTCTATGTTTAGCCTTTTGAGGCTCTGCCATACTGCTTTCCATAGTGGTTGAACGAGTTTGCACTCCCACCAACAGTGTAGTAGTGATCCCTCCTGGCCACATCCCCTCCAGCATCTGTTGTTATTCGTTTTCCTGATCCTGGCTATTCTAACTGGAGTGAGGTGGAATCTTAGAGTTGTTTTGATTTGCATTTCTTTTATGACCAGAGATGTTGAGCATTTCTTCATGTGTCTATAGGCCATTTTTGTTTCTTCTTCAGAGAAGATTCTCTTTAAGTCTTTGGCCCATTTTTTAATGGGATGGTTGTTACTTTGGAGATTAGTTTTGGGAGTGATTCAATTTTTTGAGTTGTTGATATATTTTAGATATGAGGCCTTTGTCTGTTGTATGGTTGGTGAAGATCTTCTCCCACTCTGTAGGCTTCCTAATTAATTTACTAGCTATGTCCTTTGCCATACAAAAGCTCTGCAGTTTAATGCAGTCCCACTTATCCAGCCTTTCTCTGATTTGTTGTGATTCTTGGTCCTTATTAAGAAAGTTTCGACCTGTGCCAAGGAAGTCTAGTGTATCTCCTATTCCTTCTTGTAAAGTTTTCAGTGTGTCAGCTTTTACCTCCAGGTCTTTGATCCATTTGGAGTTAATTCTAGTGCAGGGGGACAAAGAAGGATCCAAATTTAGTTTTCTGCAGGTGCTTAACCAGTTCTGCCAGCACAACTTGTTGAAGAGGCTATCTTTCTTCCATTCTATTTTTTTGGCTCCCTTGTCAAAGATTAGGTGGCCATAGGTCTGTGGTTTAATATCTGGGTCCTCAGTTCTATTCCATTGGTCTTCAGGCCTGTTCTTGTGCCAGTACCAAGCTGTTTTGATAATTATAGCTCTGTAATAGAGTCTGAAATTTGGTATTGAACTTCCTCCTGTGCTATTCTTTCTGCTAAGAAGTGTTTTTGCTATATGGGGTCTTTTATTATTCCATATGAAATTTTGGATTGCCTCTTCTATTTCTTTAAAGAATGACATTGGGATATCGATGGGTATTGCATTGAATTTGTAGATAGCCCTTGGCAAGATTGTCATTTTCACGATGTTGATTCTTCCAATCCAGAAGCATGGGAGGTTTTTTTTTTTTTTTTTTTTTTTGCCAGTCCTGGGCTTGAGCTCAGGGCCTGAGCACTGTCCTTGGACTTTCTCAAGGCTAGAGCTCTACCACTTGAGCCTCAGCACCACTTCTGGCTTTTTTCTATGTATGTGGTACCGAGGAATCGAACCCGGGTCTTCATGCATGCTAGGCAAGCACTTTAACCACTAGGCCAAACTCCCAGCCCCATGGGAGGATTTTCCATTTCCTTAGTTCTGCTTTAATTGCCTGTCAAAATTCTTGTTGAAATCCACCTACCGGGGGCCATTTGATATGGAACTCTGAATGCCAGATGTCTCTAATTTTTGACCCTTTCTTTCCAGCCAATGGCACTGAGATTTTAGACAATTCAATTTAGATTATTTCTTCAGAAGGAGACATCCCTGGTCAAGGTTTGTCTCTCAGTGTTCTGTGGAGCTTAAGGTAGGTGGCAAGATGGTCAGATGAATCTGAGCGGGAAGATAATTTTCCCTGAGACCATGAAGGGCTTTTGAAAGTCAAGACCTGTTGGGCTCACACCTGTAATCCTAGCTACTCAGGAGGCTGAGGTCTGAGCATCACGATTCAAACCCAGCCCAGGCATAAAAGTCCTCGAGACTCTTCTCTCCATTAGCCACCAGAAAACTGGAAGTGGCGTGGCAGCGCAAAGTGGTAGAGCACTAGCCTCGAACTGAAGGACTTAGAAACAGGGCCCAGGTCCAGAGTTCAAGCCCCATGACCAACAGAAAAAGAAAGAAAGAATGAAAAAAAGAAAAAAAGAAAAGAAAAAGAAGAGAAACTCAAGGCCTAGGCTTAAACAGTACAGGAGAGAGAAGCTTTGATAGGGTTCTAACCTACAATGTGATACTCTTTTATAATTTTTAGCCAATCCTGGGGCTTGAACTCAGGGACTAGGCACTGTCCTTGGACACATTTTGCTCAAAGCTAGCACTCTTCCACTTGAGCCACTTGAGCTTTTACAGGGCTTCATGCATACTAGGTGAGCACTCTACCGCTAGGCCAATCTCCCCATCCTATAATTTTTTTTATCAAGTTTAAAATGATCTTAGGAAGTCAGAGAGCAAGATATGCATTTGCTTTACTTGTAAATCGTGTTATTAAAGGTGATATAGATTAGGCTTCCACTTAAAAATATCATCTCTACCTAAGACACAACAGATACTTCTCTAATTGCTTTGTGTATGTTTAACTCCTATAACTACCATGTAATCCTGTAAGATGGGTTCTCTAGTTATGTCCATTTTGCAGATAAGGGAAAGGAGGCCCAAAATGGCTAGAGAACTCCCTGATTCTAACTCCCTAGTGGGAGACAGATCCATGACTTACAGCACTGTTCTGGCTCTGCAGTGGGATTCTTTACTTTCTATTTAAGAGTGTCTTGTACATTTTTGAAAATAAATAGAAGGTATATGTGATTATTTTTGTAAGCAGAAGAAATAAATATTTACAATTATGTTTTCTATAGGATTACAAGTTGTTATGAAAGCAAAGAAGAGATAATAAGGGAGACAAAAACATCCATAGGAAAAAGCACCAAAATGTGAATTGTGAGTATACTTTCCTGGTCTAATAAAGATAGAATTTTACTTCTTTATATGGGTTTTTCATTTTTTTCTTCATTTGATTTCATTTGGTTTGTGTGTGTGAGTGTGGGCACACATGCACACTCACATGTATTCACTCTACCACCTGAGCCACATCTCTATGTTCCACTTTTTTTTTTTGCCAGTCCTGGGGACTGAATTCGGGGCCTAAGCACTGTCCTTGGGATTTCCTCAAGGCTAGAGCTCTACCAGCACCACTTTTGGCTTTTCTATGTATGTGGTACCAAGGAATCGATCCCAGGTCTTCATGCACTCTACCACTAGGCCAAACTCCCAGCCCTACTTTCCACTTTTTGATGCTTAGTTAGAGATAAGGTTCTCACAGTTTTTCCTACCCAGGCTTCTAACCATGATCCTCTCTGGTCACATTTTGTTTTGTTTTGAGGAGATACACACACATATATATATATATATATATATATATATATATATATATATATATATATCCCAGCCTAGCCTTGAACTCATGAGCCTACAACCTCAGCTTCCCAAAGTGTGAAATTACAAGTCTGTACCATCACACCCAGCTGTGTTTTCCAAATTTTAAATAATGAAAATATATCATTTAAACAAAATAACATTTGCTTTTTCCATGGAAAAATAAGGATTTAAGCAGGGAGCTTTTAAGACTGGCCACAGACTCTGCTGCTAGCCAGGATTTTTTTCCCTGGTCCCCACTTCTTCTCTCCTCTCCTCTGCCAATGACCCAGATCATGTCGCTGACCAGGTAGAGACAGAGATGCCCTAATTCCTGGCATGTAACAGGCTTTGATGTTTGTTTAAGAAATGAACTAAATAGTTGTAGAGCCATTTGTTAATTCGCTACTTGGAAATATAGTTCTTTTTGTTTTTTTTTAAATGTGATTTTTTTTCTTCTCCCAGTGTTCATTATCTCTAATAACCTCCTGTCTCCAGGCATTTACCTTCCCATACAGGGCTCCATTCCAAGGCAGTCCTACCCACACAGCTGTTTTTATCTTGTGGAATTCATTTCACGAGCAGTGAAGCCAATCATTTACACACCCGACTTTTCCTTGGCTGTTCACATGTCATTAGTCTGCATTGCCTCCTCCTCAGGAAATGGCCGTCAGAATTGAATTTGAGTTCCTACCTGGAGTCCCTAGGACCACAAGAGGAGGCACTGGTAAGAAGAAAGAAGCCTACCACTCATCTGTGAGGGGGACAACCATCACTCTCCAAGAGCACCAGGCCAGACTGACACAGATGATTTTCGAGATAGTCCAGAGCACTCACAGTGGCCTCTGTTCTCTATTACAGACTGCCATTCTCCTGGCTTCATCTAGGCCTGAGCTCTTTCTTTTGGATTTACTTTAAAAAATTCATAGTTTCATCATCCTGTTTTATTTTTATTACTGTGTTCCCTTCTAGATCAAACCAGGTAATCCAGTACACCCATTTCCTTGACTTACATACCCATACACTCTCATACTCACTCCTTTCCTCAAAATCCAATTCTAGGTTCTGTGAAGATGGTAGTGGATGAATCTTTAAAAACACATGAACAAATAAAACAACTTCCAGCCAGGTTCCAGTGGCTTATGCTTCTAATCTTAGCTACTCAGGTGGCTGATATCTCAGGGTCATGATTCAAAGTCAGTCTAGGAAGACAAATCCTAGAGACTCTCTCTTTCTTTTTTTTCTTTTACCAGTCCTGGTCTTAAACTCAGAGCCTGAGCACTGTCCTTGAGCTTTCTTAAGGCTAGTGCTCTATCCCTTGAGCCACAGTACCACTTCCAGCTTTTTCTGTGTGTATGATACTGAGGAATTGAACCTAGGGCTTCATGCATGATAGGCAAGTACTCAATCACTAGGCCATGCTCCGGGCCCACCTGGAGACTCTTATCTTCAATGAACTAGCAAAAAGCCAGAAGTGAAGGTGTGCTCAAGTCTTAGAGCCTCAGACCTGACAGAAAGCACTAAGAAAGAGGGGGTAGCCCTGAGTTCAAGACCTGCCATAGTCACTAAAACAAGCAAAGGATGACTACAAACATCAGCCTAAACTCCTATAGCTAGAGAAAAAGGAACAAAGTAAGAAAATAATGGACAACATGTACCTAAATAAGCACCCAAATCTCCCTCCTTAAAACTATGTAGTTCTACTAACTCCATGAGAAAGGAGCCATAGGAGCTATAAGGATATCCCATGTGTCAGAGAACAGCAGACTTGAAAACCTCCTACAGATGTTCACTAGGTAACATGGTGGCCAGTTTAGGAAAAACAGATACAAGTGGGGCTGTGTCTTCTACCTCTGATCACAGGTAAGCAGATAGAGATCCAGGGCCCTACATCACTTTAGAAGGTTAAAATGCATGTGTGTGAGTGTGTGTGTGTATGTGTGTATGTGTGTGTGTATGTCTTTACATGGAAATATATAAATATAAATACATAATATAAAATATATAAATATTGCTGGATGTGGTGGCTCACACCTGAGGCTGAGATTTGAGGATTATGGTTCAAAGCCAGCCCAGGCACTATAAAGTCCGTGAGACTCTTAATCTCCAATTAATCACCAGAAAACTGGAAATGGTGCTGTGGCTCAAATGGTAGGGCAGTAGCTTTGTGCTGAAGAGCTCAAGGACAATGCCCAGGCCCAGAGTCTATGTCCCATGATGAACACAACAACAACAAATATATATATATGAATATATAATATGAACCCATATATAACATATGGAATACTATGAATGCACACATACACATTTTTTGACAGTACTTGAGTTTGAACTCAAGGCTTTGAATTTTCTAGGTAAGTGCTTCTCTCTAGGACTTTCAATTCGTTTTTGCTTTAGTTCTTTTTCAGATAGGTTCTCCTTCTTTTCCCCCAGACATCCTCAGACTGAGATCCTCCTACATGTGGCCTTCCACATAGCTAGGATTCTAGGCTTGTGCCATCATGCCCTGCATATGGTTTGAGATGGATGTCTCACTAACTTTTTTCCTGGATGGCCTGAAATGATGATCCTTCCAATCTCTTATCTTCCAAGTAGCTAGGATGAGAGGCATGAGCTACCATAAATTGTGTGTGTGTGTGTGTGTGTGTGTGTATGTGCATGCATGTATGTGTGTGTGTGTGCGTGTGTGTGTGTGCGTGCGTGTGTGTGTGTGTGTGTGAGATGGTGCTGGAACGCTGGGCCTGAGCACTGTCCCTACCCCTGAGCTACAGCCCCACTTGCCCTTTTCTAGTGATTAATTGGAGAGAAGGGCTGGCTTTGATCTTCAGATCTCAGCCTCCTGAGTAGCTAGGATTACAGACATGAGCCACCATGCCCAGCAATACATTTAAAAAAAATAACAACAAAACTCTTTTTGGAGACAATACTGTATCTGTCAGGCAAAATTCACTTAATTAAGAAGAGAATAACTCTTCTTACTGTAATTCTTGCTTCATGATTCTAGCCTCCTTTATCTTTCTACTAATTTAAAATGATATTGCTTTTATCCAAAAGTACCTAGGGGAAAGGTGGATATAGCTCAAAGGTAGAATGCTTGCATAGTGTGCATGAGATCCTGGGTTCAATTACCAGCAACAATTCTCTCTCTCTCTCTCTCTCTCTCTCTCTCTCTCTCTCTCTCTCTCTCTCTCTCTCTCTCTCTCTCTCTCTCTCTCTCTCTCTCTCTCTGAAATGAAAGAAAAAAATCCATCCTGAAATTGGAAACAGGTCAAGAAAACATCTGTCTGAGTTTTGAAATATTGGTACCCAGCTAGAGCCACTGAAGATCAGTGGTGCCCCCTCCCCTCTGGGGGTCTGCAGAGATGGTAATGCCTGTGCTCAGTACTGGTGATCCCACGTGGTAATGCCTGTGCTCAGTACTGGTGATCCCATGGGAAGGTGGAAGGTAGTCGCCTATACAGGAAGCTCTGGGCTGTAAGCATGATGCTAGGGGGTCTTCTGAGGTCTCTAGCTGTGTCTTTGTCCTCAGCCCTGTGGACTGAGAACAAGATTGTCCTGGATGTAGTATTGAATGTGAGTGTGTTGGCTTCCTGGTGGGTGGAGAATTTTTGACATGTAGAATCTAGCTCTATCTCGGGTCAGAGAAACAGATGGACCACATGATTTTGTGTGTAGCACTCAGCATTAAGGTCTAGTTCAAGCCCACAACTCATAAAAGTCTAGAAAATACAATGTGAAGATGTAAAAGATAAAAGAGTTCTTTCAGATGCCATTAAATAGTGCTTTAAAAAATCATTCTTAGCCATGATGTTCTATCCTGTACAATTCCATCTTTTTTTAATGCTGGAAAAAGGACTGTTCACCACACTAACCCAGCCTTAGGAAAGGAACATCTTCTGGAAAGGTTTTAGAATCATCCGATTTACGATTGTGTCTGGTACCCTCTCTAGCTTCTTAGAAACATCTTTAATGTGTACTGTATTGCCAGTTTCTGCAGCTACAAAGTGGGCTTAAATGTCATGGGTACAAAATATGCTAACTTACCTGGTGCCTGTCCCAGGGGAAGCCTTACACCCCTCTCCCCCCCTACCCAGTGTCATCATCAGAGGCCTCACCATAAATTTCAGCCAGCTGAAAACGGAGTGAAAGAAGTTTCACAGAGGTGTTTAACATTTTCTGCTCAGTACCCCAATAGCCTTGGCTAGCTTTCACATTCATTTCAGCTAGGATATATGTCAGTGGAAATGACATCATAGGCACAACGTGAAGCTGCTCTCAATCAGCCACAAAACCCAGTGATGGCACATCTGATCCACGTCCTTCCACATTCCTGGCACAAACCCGGACACCTGTCAAGATGCAGCCTGCTGCTGCACATCATGGCTCTGAGGTTTCACCAGGATACCAAGCCAGGCGCCTCTTCCCCTCCTGGCCATGCACTTTGCTTGGGCAAAGGCCGGGTGGATTTTTTTTCTTGGCATTCAGTGTGTTGTCTGGCACAAACAGTAACGGATAAATATTTGCTGAATTCATGGCTACACTGCTCCTCTCGCAGGGAGGGACTGAGTACTGTATGCCGTTCCCCAGTAAATCATGAAGCCCTCCCGAATTGGAAGGGAGGATTGCACAGATGTCATGTTTTGATAGATAAACACCAGCCTCTCCTCAGTATCTTGCCTGTCATCCTGGCTTCCCCATGGAGAATCAAAGAAGTTCTGTTACCAAGTAAACCATCACCATTAGGCAAGATCCCACTTGAAACCAAGATGGAGACTTGGTGTATTTTCAAGTTCTTGTCGAAACTGCCCTTGAATTTTGTTCTCTTTTTTTTTTTTTTTTTTTTTTTTTTGCCAGTCTTGGGCTTGGGCTCAGGGCCTGAGCACTGTCCTTGGACTTTCTCAAGGCTAGAGCTCTACCACTTGAGCCTCAGCACCACTTCCAGCTTTTTTCTATGTATGTGGTACCGAGGAATCAAACCCAGGTATTGGTGCATGCTAGGCAAGCACTCTACCACTAGGCCAAACTCCCAGCTTGAATTTTAAGTTCTAAAGGCTGTGCTCCTTACTGAAAATACTCATAATATAAAGAGATGGGCCCATAAGCTCTGAGTAAGATGTCCAATAGTGGATAGAGATGAATTGTAAGAAAAAAGTAACACCTGCTATCCAGGGAACTGAGGAACAGGTAACGGTACTTAAAAGTTACAGGAGGATTTATGAATGGTACAAAGTTTAAGATCTGAAAGGAGTGAGGGGGAAGCCATGGTGTCTGCTGTGCAGTCCCGGGCAGAAGGAACAGTAAGTGCGAGGGCTCTGAGGTGAGAGCATAAATAGCACCATGGAAAATTACCCATGAGACCTCTGTGGCAGTGGGGTGGGAAAGCAGAAATAGGAAGTGATGTCCTAGAGGTAAGGAGGGATTGGTGAGTCATGGGAAGAACTGTGGTTTTGCTGTACACAAGCTGAGTGGGGTTATTATTATTATTTTAGTTTTATTGTTGTTAAGTAGTTGTACAAAGGGACATGAATTCAACATGTCGGTGTACAAGCACAACACACCTTGATCAACGTCACCTTTTCCTCATACTCCCCCCATTCTATCCTAGCACCACCCAGCCCTAAATTTTCCATCCTTTACCTGGGGTGACGTGGAAGAAGATGTAGGGTGGTTGGGTTCTGGATATACTATGGAAGTTGAGCTGATGGATGTTTGGCTGTTAGGCTGAGTGTGGGTAGGAGGGGAACGGGGTGTCTTTCTATCATCAGGGGTCAATATGTAAAACTCACTGATTTTTAACAAGTCCTGTAACCAGTGGGCTTACCTTTCCTTTTTGAAACCATTTCCAAGTTAGGAACGCTTTGTGGGAATAACTGAGTGTGAGGAACCACAGAAGGTGAGCGGGAGAGGAACCCAGAGACTGGAAGGTGGTGTACCTCTTCCTGTGAGGAAGATCTAGACAAAAGCCAGCTGATGACACGTAGTAAGTAATGGTGTCATTATATTACAGTTTGAAAAAGCAATGTGCTTTTCAATCCTGTTTTTGTTACTTATGAACAGGTTCAACTAGGTAGACAATCTTAAGTACTTCTTTTTTACCCAGAGAGATCAGGCCATACACTGACATCTAAGATAAGCAATGGCATGTTCCTAGAATTTTTATTTTATTTTTTAAAAGTTATTGTAAAGGTGATGTACAGAGGAGATCCAGTTATATGATTCAGGGATTGGGTACATTCCCTTTTGAACAGTGTCATCCCCTCCCTCATTCTCTCCTAATTTTCCTCTTCCCGACTTCCCTCTCTCCAAAGTTGTATAGTTCATTAATAACATAGTGTCTACTGTGTTTCACTGCTAAATTGGTTCCCCTTTGTCCCTAAGTTTCTGTGCTTCCCTTTCCCTTTCCAAATCAGATAAAGTTATGTACAAAAGTTACAGAAATTTTAAAAAAAGCAACAGAAGGGAATAAATCAAAGAAAAAAGGAAAGGAGGAAGGAAAAACTAAATAAAAAGTATAATACAAAAATAAAGGCACTAACTGATTCCTGAACTAAAATTCTAAAATTGAAAATTAAATTTTCAATTAAAATTAAAATTAAAAATTTCAGTTTTCAATTCTAGAGGTTTAAAATTTTAGGATTTTAAAATTTTCACTTTGAAATCATTGTATTTGTTTTTCCCCCAAAACATATCTATTTGTGGACTCATATTTGTTCTTTCCTCTCCTCTTAGAGTATACCATGTAATGGTAATGGTTGATATAATAAGGCATCAAAAGCATGGGTATGATTGCAGAGATCCTTTTGTGGGTTTGTTTTATTTTTCAGAAACTTTAAAAAGTAGGTGTGTGTATAGAAAAGAAAACTTAATAGCTTGCTAATTTCTCCCAAAGGGAGCATTTGTGTTTAGCCACTCCTCAGATCAAGACAGAAAGCCTGAAAGCATATACCAAGTCCCTTCTCTGTAATGTCTGCAGTCAACCCTTTCCCACAAATTAAAACCAATTTTCTGACTTTTGACAACTTAGAGAAGCTTTGCAAGTTTTGTAATTTGTGTAACTGGAAGTATAAATTCTTTTGCATTTGGTGTCTTGAGGGCTACACCATAGCTTATGGACTTTTCATCTGTGTTGCTTATGAAACTGGTTCATTCTTTTTTATGGATATATATATATATATTATTGCACATTGTGATTTCCCTATCTGTTCTGTGGTGGGTGGATTGCTTCTCATATGTGCTTAGTGGTTAGATGTGGATATATATATATATATGATATATATATATACATACATGTCTTTGAGTATATACATGTGTGCATTTTTTCTTAGATACACAGATTTTAGCCGCTCTTGCAGGCATGTGGTTGCATACCAATCTGAGAATTCTTGGTGAATAAGGAAATGGAATTCCATTTTCTGCTTACTGGTCATTTGCATATCCTCTTTTTTTGAAAAAAAAAAGTGCCTATGTATTGACTTATTTATTGCCAGTACTGGTGCTTGAATTCCTCACACTATTATTTGGCATTTTCTAGTCAATGCCTGTACTTGACCATTGGCACTTTTTTCTTAATTGGAGATAAGCATGTCATGGACTTTTCCATGTAGACTGATTTCAAATTGCAATTCTCACAGGCATAAACTATGATTTCAATTTTTCATATTAGTTTTGATGTGGCCCAAGAAGTTGTTCATCTTAGTAAATGTTCTACAAAATAGTGAAAAAAATGTTCATAGTGTTGGATGCAATGTGTATGTAGTCATATGGTACTTAATTATGGAAGTCTTTCTTCAGAAATGTATTGTCAAGCAACTTCATCATTATGCACATATTATAGTCTGTGTTTTCACATGATAGGACTGCTAAGATGGTGGGGGAAAGAAAGCAAAATAGAATACATGCATGTCCTTAGTGCAATTAATACAAACTTAAAAAAAGTGAAGGATGGGAGAAGTAAAGGATGTAGGATGGGAGAATAAAACAGGCAATGGGGCATCAAAGGAGGAGGAGGACTAGGAAGGATGGTGAATGCAAATAAATATGGTCCATGTAGTTTGTTTGCATTCATGAACATAGAATAATGAAATCATTCAAAATGTTTTAAGAAAGGGGAGTGGAATGCAGGAGGAAACTGATGGGCACACACCTGTAGAATGTCACAATGAAACTGTCTTCTAAAACCTAGTATATGCTAATAAATGAAAGTCTTCTCTGATGTCATTAGGCAATATAATCTTTTTTTTCCCTTTAAAAATTTTATTGTGAGGGTGATACACAGAGGGTTTACAGTTACATAGGTAAGTTAATGAGTACATTTTTTCAAACATTTTTATCCCTCCCATATCCCCCTCCCCCAACTCCCCTCCCCACAAAGTTGTAAAGTTCATTTCCAACATAGTGTCTTATGAGTATCACTCTTGCACTGGTTCACCCTTTTTCCTTTGCCTCACCATGGCATCTCTATTTCTTCAGTTCTGGCTTACTTCACTTACTATGCTTTTCCCCCCAAGTGTCTCCATTTCATTACAAATGGGCTGCTTTCATTCTGTCTGATGGAAGCACATAATTTCATTGTGCATATACACATTTTCTTGATCCACCCATCCATTTAGGGGCATCTGGGTTGATTCCATACCTTAGCTAGAGTAAATAATGCTGCAGTGAACATGGTTGTGCTTGTGGTTTAGGATGAGCTGGTTTGTGGTCATTTGGGTAGATGCTCAGGAGTGGGATTGCTGGGTCGTAGGGAAGCTCGATGTTTACTTTTTTGAGAAAACTTCGTAATGATTTCCAGAGTGGCTGAACAAATTTACATCTGTTGGCTGCAACCCCACCAGCATCTGTTATTATTAATTTTCTTGATAATGGCCACTCTAACTGGGTAAGGTGGAATCTCAATGTGGAAGTGTTTTGTTTTGTTTTTTAAGCTGGAGCTGGAACTCAGGGCCTGAGCACTGTCCTTGAGCTTTCTCAAGGTTAGTGCTCTACCACTTGAGCCACAGCACTGCTTCTGGATTTTTCTGTGTATGTGGTACCCAGAAATTGAACCTAGGGCTTCATGCATACAAGGCAAGTACTATACCACTGGGCCAAACTCCTGGTCCATACACAAAACAATTTTAAGACAAACACCAAACCAGAGCCCTGTAGTTGCGGACATTACAGGTTCAGAATCAAAGATAGGTATTTTCGCTTTGTCTTTCCTTTTTTGAATATGAAGACAGATCAAATAGCACCATAGAACAGTTTGAAGACAAAAACCAAGCCTGAGCCCTGCATTTGCACTGATTTTAGAAAAACAAAAACAAAGAAAAGAAAGAAAATATATTTCCTTAGTTCTGCTTTAATTTCCTTTTTTAGGGTTTTAAAGTTTTCGTCAAAAAGGTCCTTTACATTCGTAGTTAAGCTAATTCCTAGGTACTTTATTTACTTTAAGGCTATTGTGAAAGGAGTGAATTTCCTGATTATTGCCTCGTTCCTCTCACTGTTGGCGTAAAGGAAGGCAGTTGATTTTTGAGGGTTGATTTTATAGCCTGCTACTCTTCCAAAGCTTTGAATCAGCTCAAGGAGCTTGGGAGTAGAGTCTATAGGATTCTTTAAATACAGAATCATGTCATCTGCAAAGAGGGATAGTTTTATTTCCTCTTTCCCTACTTGGATCCCCTTTATGCTTGCTTCTTGCCTTATTGCACTGGCTAGGAATTCTAATACTATGTTAAAGAGGAGTGGAGAGAGTGGGCATCCTTGTCTTGTTCTTGATTTTAGAGGGAATGGCTTTATATTTTCACCATTAAGTGTAATACTAGCAGTAGGTTTCTCATACACAGCCTAACAACAGATGCAGGAGGGGATGTGGCCAGGAGGGATCACTACTACACTGTTGGTGGGAGTGCAAACTCGTTCAACCACTATGGAAAGCAGTGTGGCAGTGCCTCAAAAGGCTAAACATAGAACTCCCCTATGACCCAGCAATTCCACTACTTGGCATTTACCCAACCATCCAGAAACAAGGACATACTAAATCCACTAGCACAACAATGTTCATTGCAGCACTATTCACCATAGCAAAGATATGGAACCAACCTAGATGTCTCTCAGTTGATGAGTGGATCAACAAGTTGTGGTATTTATACACAATGGAATTCTATGCTGCTGTCAGAAAGAATGACATCGCCCCATTTGTTAGGAAATGGAAAGTCTTAGAAAAAATCATATATATTTTTTTTTTTTTTTGCCAGTCCTGGGCTTGAGCTCAGGGCCTGAGCCCTGTCCTTGGACTTTCTCAAGTCTAGAGCTCTACCACTTGAGCCTCAGCACCACTTCTGGCTTTTTTCTATGTATGTGGTACCAAGGAATCGAACCCGGGTCTTCATGCATGCTAGGCAAGCACTTTAACCACTAGGCCAAACTCCCGGCCCAGAAAAAATCATATTAAGTGAAGTAAGCCAGACTCAAAGGAACTTAGGCCCAATGGTTTCCCTCATTCGTCATAATCAGTAGAAACCTTGGGCTCTACTAGCAGAGATCTGCAATAGAGCAAAATCTTGATACATAAGGCCATATAATGTGAAGCTAATTGAAAGGACCTCCAGGATATTGAAACAAAAGCCATATAATGAATGATTGTTGCCCTTAATGTACTATGTTGTCTCTCATCTCCTTTGCTGTCCCTTGGTTATCTCATATTGGTATAGTATCTCACTTTGTTATCTGATATATTGAATTTACTTGTATTTGGATATTTGAAATTTGATAGGGAAGGGGGGAAAACCAAGACGGGTGGGGGTGTGGGGGGGGAGGGAAATGGGTACCAAGACATGTGAAAGGGTATCAATGTATGTGAATTAATGCACCTTCTATCTGGCAAATATCATGTAACCCTTTTACTAATTACAATAAAAAAATAAATAAAAAAAGAAAAAAAAGAAAGAAAATACATAAAAGTACATAAAAATAATAAAAATAGAAAAAAATTATCATTAGAAAAGAAACTTTCAATTTATTTGAGAAATTTTGCCTCTCCCTATGTCAGTTATCCAGTCTCTTGATGGTGCCTTTGATTTCCTGACTGTGGTCAGATTTCCTCGTGACTTACTAGGTTTCTCTGTTGGAGCAGGCCAAGAAAGTTCTGCTTTACAGGCTTGGGCTCTTTGTGTCCCTCATTCCAGACTAATTTAGTGGCAGTGCAATCTGCTTTGTGTGTAAGGCAGGAAGGAGGTGGTTGGGTTTTGTAGTTGGGAGTCCCTGGAAGTGAGTTTGAGTGTGGGTTTGATTGTGGGGTGTCTGGAATCAGTGGCTTTCCCCCAAAGGGCTAGCTCCTGAGACTCTCTTTTGGCCCAACCTCCCCTCCTCTCCTCCCTTCCCCTCCTCTCCTCCTCCTTCTTTTTCGTGAGATTTTACAGACTTTTGGCCTTTTAATTCCTGCAGCCAGCTAAGCTGCAGATTTAGCTGCCATCTGGATGGAATGCCCTTGTTTGCCTCTTGAGGAGTTTTCTGGGTACAGGAAGTTGCGAGGAGCTGCCTCCTCCTGGATGGGGTAAACCTTTCCTCAGGCAGAGCTGATTGCACTGATCAGGTTCCTTCGCCTTGTGGGAAAATGGCACCACCTCGGTTGCGGCTTCTCTGGCCCTAGTTATCTGCTAGCTGTTCTGGCAGGGTGGCAGATGCCAGTATTGAAGGTGGCATTCTTCATGGGTGGCAGATGGGCGGGTGACTTCCCATAGGGTTCTGTAGGAAGGAGTGAGGATGTCTCTTGTGGGATACCCAATGTTTTTCCTCGGGGTGGATTTCCACTCCTAGTCATCCAGTTTGCAGTGGAGAGGAGAAACCCTGTGCACTTTGGCTCTGGTGCCTTTGTCCTGGCTGTGTCTCGTTGCCACCCTTCTGCCAATCTTCTATGCACTATAATCTTATAGGCATACTATATGTATGTGCTCTGTTGTTGACTGAAAAGTCATTGTGCAATCCATGTTAGTATATGCATAGGGATATATGGGACTAAAACCAGTTACCGTGAAGCATATGAAAATCTCCCATATGATTATAGATTTGATTTACATATGTATACATATGTAAATACATATGTAGATACATATAGATACATATGTATCTATATTGTGTGGGTGTGTCTGGTGTGTTTTTGAAGCACTATTATTAGGTGTATTCATTTAAAGTTATCCTTTTCTGAGGAATTAACCCCAAAAGATTGTTTTTAACTCTATATCCATATATCTGTATCCATCTATATCCATCTATGTCTGTATATATTGATCTATTGATAGATCAATAGATAGATATATCCAGACCTGCATTTTGCTGGAAAGATTTTTCTTTTTTCTTCTTTGAGTCAGTCCTGGGCTTGGGCTCTGGGCCTGAGCACTGTTCTTAGACTTAAGGCTAGGGCTCTACCATTTGAGCCTCAGCACCACTTCCGGCTTTTTTATTTCTATGTGGTACTTGCATGCTAGGCAAGTACTCTACCACTAAGTCAAACTCCTAGCCCCGGATAGATTTTTCTATCAAGTATTGCTTTGAACTGCAGACCTCTGGATCTCAATCTCTTGAGTAGCTAGGATTATAACTGTGCCTCACTGGCATCCAACTTTAAACAGCATACACTTAAAAAGGTCTAATTGTACATTTTGTCTTTGAAGTAGACTATATGGTAGTTAAATCTATGATCTCACAATTTTTACAAATTTTCAATTTGATTTTCCTCTCTTTTGTGCCATCTTCTGAAGCAATCAAGTTATTATTGCCTTTTCTCATCTTGTTGACTTCTTAGGTAGCATCTGTTTTCTTTTGATGGTGGTTGAGATGATGGTGGTTGTGTTATACCTGTTTTGGCACCACCGTTTTGTACTTGTATTGCACATGGCAGAAGAAATTATTCGCACTGTTTTGAGCAGACAGCATTTATGTTTGTACTCTCTCCCCACTCTCCTCCCTTTTATGTATCCTACTAGGACTTAAACTCAGGGATTCAATACTACTTTTTTTTGGCTATGTCTCTATTTCTCACTTTTTATTGATTAATTCAAGATAAGAGTCTATCACTGTGTCTCCATTTCCAGCTTTTTACTGGTTAATTAAAGACAAGAGTCTCATGGACATTTCTGATTTCTGACTTGGCTGGCTTTGAATCTTGATTCTCAGAGCTTGGTGTCTTTTGCAGCTGGG